>NC_064568.1:101296891-102567516 GCF_937001465.1 Orcinus orca | reverse complement strand
CCACCTTGCAGCCTGCCTGGACCACCTGGGTGGTCTGTGCCCAGGGCCTGTGTGAGGTCATGTGCTCATTCAGGTCTGCCTGGGAGCCCCTCAAAGGCAGGGCAGGTGACCCAGGCATGCTGTGGCCCTGGGTCCTGCAGTCCTGCGACCACTGACAAAGGAATGAGAAAAGGAAGCGGAGAGCAGAGGGCTCTGCAGCAGAGACGATGTACGGGCATTTGTTGAATGAAAGCCCCGGCAAGCCCTGGAGGAGGTGTGAAGGGCAGCCCAGCCCCGGCTGGGCCACAGATGAATGGCAGGCACCTCCCGTACTGGGACTGTGCTTGGGTGAGGCTGGAGACCCATCCCTGCCCTCAGGAAGCTCAGAGTCCAGGAGGGAGACAGACAAGGAGGGAGGCAACTGTAACCTGATGGCTGGAACATCAGCAGCCGTCTAGCACTATGAGGTAAGTGGGATATGGGGCCACACGCGGAAGATGAGAGGCAGGAGGGAGGTGCCTGGGTTCTTGATGGCCATGGAGCCATCACACCAGCCAACTTACTGGCTTAATGCCAACTTTTCTTTTACACGAGAGAAAAATAAACCGCCACATTTTTAAAGCTACTGTTATTTGGGTTTCTTGTTATATACAACTAAACCAAACCGTAACTGATGTGAATGTATATTGTGAGTTTTAAGTGTAGACTATATGACTATTGATAAAAAGGTCACTGCAGACAAGAAGGTGTGCTATGCCCTAGGATAAGTGGAAACAATGTTCCTGTCACCTGGGAAGGCACCATTAACAGAGAGTCTGTGAATTTCTAAAGTTTAAAGAAAACCACACTGGGACTTATAAAGGTCTTCTTTTGTCCCACAATATTTGCTTTAGAGTATGTGGCTATTAATATTTTAGCATTTTTTCTGTCTGGTCTTTTAATTCACTTATACATTTAAACTGTATGTGTGTATATATATAAACAGAATATTTAAATTTGTAATCATAACTCGCTTTTCAAAACTTTATATCCTTATGTCATTAAATAGTCTTTGAAAGGCTATCTTTAGTAACTGATATAGTGCCTTGTAGAGATGCATGGTAATTTATGTGATCATTCTCATGTGATGAGCACTTGCAGAGTTTCTGCTTAGTCCTGGGATTACCATTCTCATGTATAAACCTTTCACAGCATCTCCGATTTTCTTTTCTTATAAAAGGTTTCTAGAAGTGGAATTAGTGGGTAAACAGGTACGAATACTTTTATGGTTCCTGATGGATCTTGCAAAACAACTTCCCAAAAGTGTGCATTTGCTCGGCAACTGACACTCCCTTTGTGGACTGTTTGAAGGTTCGGCAGTGTGTTGATCACGTCCCAGAACAAACACGTGTCTTCCCACCCAACTCACTGTGGACACCATGAGCGCCCACGGCCACCGTTTCGATGGCTCTCCTGTGCGGCCCCCCAACAGAGGCCCCACCAGCACAGTCAACGCAGCATTTGTTTCTCATGGTCGGCAATCTAAAGGGTGGAACCTTTGGCGGGTAGGTGCACTCGCAAGAAACACAGCTGTATGAGGTGACCTGGTCCCAGTCAGCTCCACGAAAAGCTCCAGAGAAAGCTGCACTGGGGCGATCCAAAGAGCTCAAGTTTTAGGAAACTTTTAGGTCAAAACAAACCTTCAAATGTAGAGTCCACTTTGACTGAAGTATGAGTTAGATTTTAAAAATTCCACTCAGAAACAACACTTTTATGGCCTTTGGGGGAAAAAACTGAATGAAAACAGATCTTAATGGTTTTAAGAGAGCACGAAGATGAACATGTTTCTATCTGTGCAGGCCCCCTGGTCTGCTATGCACACTCCTCGCATGGCCGGCACCCGCTCGTGATCATGAGCTTCTCACTGGCGCCAGGAGACCTTGGTCCCAATCTGTCTGTCCCTCAGGCTCATGTGGACCCACGCCCACCGTGCAGAAGCCCACCCACCCTTTGAGTCGACCGCTGAAGCTCCCCTGGGTCCCCTCTGCAGAAGGGGCTCTCTCTCTCTCCTGGGAACACTTATTGCAATGTCTGCGCCACCCGGGGGGCACTCACGCGGCCTTGTCCTATCACGACTTGTGTGCCTGTGTCAGCTCCTCGGCATGGAGACTGGCGGAGTGGGAGGAAGCAGGGGCTCGCGCTCCGCTTGGCTCGGCCACCTTCCCAGCAGAGTCCAGGGCAGCGCCAGGCCCGCCGGCCTGCTCAGTAAGGACGTGGTAACTAACAACACCGGGGTCTGGTACCCCTGGTTATAAGGCCCTACGTGTCCACTAGTTCTAAAATCTGGTAAGTGATTGTGACGTGCTTTGGTGGAAGAGCTACTAGTGGAAATACAGAATTGATACAGGCACGTCAATAAACATAGCGACGGGCCGTTTACTGTAACGAGAACGCTCACTCACCATTAACAAAACCACACGATTTAAACGTGGCTCAGCAGGGGTTTAAAGCTGTAATCCAGGGCTACAGGGATGAACCCAGAGCAATAGCAGGAGGGGTAAGGGAAAGACTCAGTCCACACAGGGCGTATTAAAGTCATCTCCACAAGGGCTGTCGAGATGAGGCAATAAACGTTGGTGTAACAGTTCTGTCACACTTATTTGGGCTGTAAACTGTGTCAGCTCACATTGGGGGCGGGTGGGCAGCCTGCAGTGCTAATGACGGAGCAAGTCGCCCCAGCAGCAGGTGAGGGGAAGTGGTCAGGAGGCGAGCAAGTGCGATCACAGCTGCAATCTACAGCCCCTCCAGGACCACGAGCTGACTTCCACCCCACGTCAGACTATCACCACGCACAAATGGGCCATTAGAGCCAATCACACTTTTGCTATAAACTCTGGGAGATGGCATTAGACTTCATTAGAGAAACAGACAGATGACTCAACCGCAAGTAGATGGGATGACTGGATGGCCCTGAAACACGGATGAGCTCTGGGACTCATCAGGCCATGCTGGGGAGGGAGGAGCACGATCCAGGGAATGAAACGTAGTCCAGGGTCTCAGGTCCTCACCGCTTTCTCCTCTGAAGCCAGGAGCGTCTCCCGTGCAACACATCTCAACCTGGCTTAGACTCGGAGCGGCGGGGCTCAGTGTGGGCGTCTGATGCTCACTGCCTATGTCACGGGGCTGTTGTGAGAATCACACGACTGGACTTGAAGAAAAGGTATCGACTGCCCCAGACACTTCCTAGGCCCAAATCTATCAGATGCCTTCATGCTGTTGGGAGGATTAAATAAGAACAGCATGCGGGGGGCTTCCCTGGTGGTCCAGTGGTTAAGAGTCCGCCTGCCAATGCAGGGGACACGGGTTCGAGCCCTGGTCCGGGAAGATCCCACATGCCACGGAGCAACTAAGCCATGATTACTGAGCCTGCGCTCTAGGGCCCGCGAGCCACAACTACTGAGCCCGTGTGCCACAACTACTGAAGCCCGCGCGCCTGGAGCCTGTGCTCCGCAACAAGAGAAGCCACCGCAGTGAGAAGCCCGCACACCGCAAGGAAGAGTAGCCCCCGCTCGACGCAACTAGAGAAAGCCCACGTGCAGCAACGAAGACCCGATACAGCCAAAAAAAAAAAAAAGTATTTGATTCTTTTGCTCTCACGACAAACTTACAAGGACAATATAACACTATCACCATCGATTTAAAGGCTTTTATAGGCAAACTCTACCTTTGGTGTTTAATTTCTGTACTTGGGAGGCCTGTAATTGCTCAAATGGACATGCCCTTCCATTTCGCAGTGGATCACACTGAAAATATAATGAGAAAAGGCAGCAGCAACCGTCACACAAAAAACCCAACACGCCTGGATGCAACCTTAATAGGAAATGTGTGTGGTTTACTACACACCTTAGAAATACAAAACCCAACACGCCTGGATGCAACCTTAATAGGAAATGTGTGTGGTTTTTAGAGAGAAGACTGCACACCTTAGAAATACAAAATAAGTTTGAATAAAATGACACACCATGTTCACGGAGAGACTGAGTCATACAAAAATGTCAGTCTTTTGCCAAATTATATTTAACACAATGATAATAAAAATCCCAACAGGATTTTTTTTGAATTACTTGAGAAAATGAAATGTTTATTTGACTGAATATGAAGTCAAGAATAAAAAAGAACATTTTGAAAAGGAAGACATTAAAGCATTTTGGGGATTCAGTTAAAAGAGAGAAATGAATAGAACAGGAGAGAGTTAGAAAACAGACCCTGTCATCCAGAAGTAGCATTTTGTTCACAAAATCGTACTCATGGGGGTTTGGGGCTTACTGAAGCGGCTGCAGCAACTGGAGCATTCCTTGGAAAGTCTCCTGGTGATTTTCACCTAACTGGTGTATTCTGCTCTACGCTGTGTTTATGCTCATTTTAATATAAAAATGTTTCCCACGTTGTCCAGCAGCTCAGGCTCTTCACGAAGATGCACTGTATCTGTGCTGTGCCTTTGAGTGCCTCCTGACACACCCAGATTGTGAGGCGTGTTTTAATGGTATCACACCTTCCTGGGGTAGCTGCACTTGACCGGGGCTTTGGAAGCCTCCCCCCGCAACCTTTAAGCCACCAAGATAATGAGTCTTTGTCAGCCTGCAGGTTCTGCCGACTGCCTGCCCGTGCCGTGAAGGTGAGCAGGTCGTCCGTCTGTGGCCCCTATACCCGCCTCTGTTTCATAACAACGTCAGACAGCTTTCCACGCTGCCTGCAATTCACACAGTAATTCTCTCCAGTGAGATCCCAGTGCGGAGAGTCACTGTCACAGCCTTAGTCAAGTCACTTGCCCTAACAAACATTTTTCAAATAAACCATTTTTATCATACTTCATGCTTCCTAATAATTTTTAAAGAGCAAAATGAAAGCGATTACTGAACCTTATATATAATTTTTCCCAGTCTTTTCTGTTTAGCAACAAGAGATATTATGAAACCAAAACTTAAGAATATAGGTTGCATGGTCTTCCTCTAAAAATGTGCACATATAGTAACATAACTTTGCTACTTGTAATTTTGCTATGGTCTCGTGCAATGGGAGAACACCTGAAGCACTCAAACTAGATGTGTGAAAATTCAGCCGACAACTAGAGAGGAGGTCCGTTCAAATAACCCAGGGAAGAGTCTCTGTGCTCCCCCCAACCCCCTTCCACTCCGCTCTGTGGGCCTTGAAATTCAGATACTGGCTATGCCTATTGTGGAGGGCGGTGGCGAGCAGCTGACCTCTTGTTTCCTCTGTGATGCTCCTGGCAGAGTGATGAACAAATTCATATCTCTTCCCTAAATCCCATGTTCCGTTTAATAGCTGCTGTGTTTCGCCGTTGCTTGTTGGGACAAGAGAGAACACAGGTGCAGGTGTGTGCACTCTCACTGGCGTGGCCACACGTCCAGTTCACACAGAGGATCCCAGCCTGATGGCTAACGGGGTCTCTTTCGCCTCAAGGGGCCCAGTCTGGATGATGAATTACATGGTTGCCCTCTTATCAACTGTTGTCAGATTTCTGGGCCATTCTGTTGCTTTTCTGCACGGCTGATGTTCAGTTACAAGAAAAAAGCAAGCTATAATGTGATGGCTTCTTTCGTTTTCCAGGCCACGAGAGTAAAGGAAATCAGACCATTTTAACGGGTCTCAGAGGACTGTGGCCGCAAAGGAGCCTGAAGGCAGGGCAGCCGGCAGGGGTCCCCTCTGCAGGAACAGACACGCACGTGAGGCAGCAGGTCCCAACAAGGACGAGGCCCCGAACCGCAGGGCCAGCTTTCCAGGACACACGCGGCCTGGGCCACTCTTGAGTTTCTCAGGAGGGACACGGGGTGATGGTGCAGTCACGTCTCTCTTGCTGCTGACTCGCTCCCCTGAGCGAGCAGGACTGCTGATCTAAGGGCTTCATCATTATTATTCTAAAATTACGGTCAGATTTTTTCCCCCAGTGAGTGAATACGACTCCCAAAACCAAACAAAACCCAGGGTTGGTATTTCCCCGCCAGGTGCACTTTGGGCCCAGCCCTTCCAGAAGGTGGAGCAGAGGCTGTGAGACCAGGTGGGAGAGGAAGCGTCCCCGCAGCCCACAGTGTCGCTCTAAACGCCACACTGTCAGCGAGGGCCGGGGCTGTGTCCTCCGTCCCCCTCCGCACCTGCTCTCTGCAGCTGCCGGGCACTGCTCGAGGTGAAGCAGGAGACGGGTGCTGGCCGTCCCCCTCCACACTCACACTCGCTGGCCACGAGGGGACACCAGAGAGTCTGCTGGCCAGTGGCCTGCAGTCCCCCGGCGTGGGTGGGGAAGCTCTGCAGGCGAAAGCCACTCAGTGGCAGGTCAGCACCAGCAACTCGGTCACCAAGCCCTTCTTGGAAGCGGGCAGAGCCCAGGGCCCGAGCGTCATGTCAGAGTGAAAGCGGCACTTCCCCGGGACGGCGACAACGAGAGCCCCGGCAAGCTGCCAGAGACAAGTCCGTCAGAGGTCGCGCTGCTGCCTGGCTCGGTGCCCCTCAGCCCTGCACGCGGGCCTCAGGCCACCACAGCCAGCGGCCAGGCCAGGACCCTCATGCGCGAAGTGGGGTGCAAACAACAAACAAATGAGGAATCGCAGTCCATGCGTTCTCCTGCAAGCTACTTTTCAAGCTCAGCATCCTTCCGTGTCAGGACGCACAGACCTCCTTCTTTCTTTCGAACAGCTGCCTTGTCTTCCTTTGCTCCCAGCCCCGCTGGGACCTGCTGGGTAATACGCAAGGACACTGGAACAGACGGTGAGCAACGCCCTCACTTTCCCAGGGCTTGGGAGCTTCCTTAAACAACACTGGGGCCGACATACCCCAGCACATCTGATTAACTGGGCTCCCTTCTGTCTTCCTCACTCCGAAGTTAGGTTGAAAGAGCAGCCCAGTGGACACCGAGACAAACACCATCACGAACCAAAGTGCCCGGCAGACTCGCAGAGGGAGCAGTGGGCCCAGATGCTAAGAAGCGATGCCAGGCCGGGCCCCAACCCAGCACACACGCCCCCGTCCATCCCCAGCCCTGAGAAGCCCACGAGCTCCTGGAAGCCCCTGAGGAGCTGGTCCTGGACGGTGGGGACAAGGGCCGCCAACACTGCCGGGCAGTGAAGTCGTGCCCCTGCTCGATGTGACTCAGCCCCGGAGAGCCGCCGTCTTCCACAGGCCCCAACTTGGCAGGGTCGAGGAGACACTTCAGTGTATGTGAAAGGACACTTGGGGATTCTCAGGGATGTCTGGAGGAAGGAGACCCCTCGAAGCACAGGGTCCCTGCTGGCTGGGAGACAGGGCAAGGCTGACTTTCAGCTGGTAAGGGCCACACTTGTGAAAACGCTGAACTACTTCCACACTCGGCACCTGACTGCTGCTCCGACCCCCCCTCTGCCACCCGGTCTCCCCCTTCCAGGAGGCCTGGGCCTCGCGCTGGGGTCCCCGTCTGGCCTGGTGGACTACTTTCCAGATCCAGCTTGGCCAGCTTTCATTCTGATGGGCCAATGCCTGTGCTGCCCTGGTGGGCAAACATCTGACCATCAGCTCTGGGGCCGGGACTCTGGGGTATAGGTTTGGGCTGTTACTGAAAAGGGATGCAGAGTTTTCAGCGACAGGCTACTGACCGTGAGGCCCACGTCTGCTTTCCTCCCAGTATTCCGCAGAGGGGATGTGAAGACAGCTGGACAGAACGGCCAGATTTCGGGCCATCAGGAAGTTATTCTGGATGAGAGAGAAAGGGAAGGCCAGAGCCAGAGCCTGAAATGATGCCACGGGTCTGACGGGACAGTAAGCTGGGCCTTCCCTTTCAGTGCCAGCCCAGGGAGGCGGCCCCTGGGTATCCTCAGTGCTCACAGGGTCAAGGAGAGGGCGGGGGGCTTTCTCTTAACAATCTCACCTCCCAGGCCCTTGTAGGACATGAGGACTCACCGTACACAGCCTTAGCTCTGTCCCTGGAGCCCGGCTACTGAACACACTCTCCAATTAGACACCCAGGAAGCAAAGAATTGATACCAGAGGGACCCTACTGATGCCCAAACGGAAGCATCAACTTCAACGTCAGGACCGTGGGCTGCTGTGCCCACTACTGGTCTCCACTACGTAACCGACAGTACAGACCTTGGAGACCTACTGCGAGGTGGATGCTGTCCCGGTGGATGAAATAACTGGTCCCCGAATAACCTGCTGTGGGCAGCGGCATCAAGAAGCCAACTGCCAGTTTGACTCCACAACAGGGGAAAGAACCAGGCCTCTGAATCACAAGCTGCAGACGCCCGGCCAGCACTCAGCAGTGGCCAGGCCATGCGGCTCTCCTCCCCTGGGCCGGCTTTCACTTGCCCCAGAGCAGGACAGGCTGCAGCAGCGGGCGACATGGTGCACAGGCCAGATTGCCCGGGCGAGCCTGCACAGGGCCACCTCCACCTACCTCCTTCCGTGCCCCCCTGGCTCCCCGGGGAGAAGGAAGCCCAGAGGAGCTTCTCGCCACTGCGGCAGCCTCCTCCCCCCACCTTGGGGAGATGGCCTCGGTGCACACGGCTTTTCTCTGAAGCACACAGACTGTCTCTTAAACGTGCTCACCTTGAACTGCGAAAGGGAAAGTGCGCGGAAATGAATCTTCCTGCCCCAACTTTTTGCCACGGCTGATTTTAAAAAGAGCCTGGGACCGTTCTGTTCTGTTAAGGCACCTGCAATCCAGCAGACGGGCCTTCTTCACTGCCACTGCTTTGGAGAACTTGGACTACGGTCATTTTACTAGGAATAGGACAGCTTCATACTTCTGTGTGTGACACAGTAATAGCTAAACTCTCTCTAGCACTTGATGGTTTACACAGTTGTACGCACTCTATCGGCTCACCTGATTCTTACAAGGTGTGTAGAGCAGGTGGGTGTCGTCCTCTTGTCTCTTTTAGTTAAAGGGATGAGGGTCTACGAGGTAAAGTTACTTTACCCAACATCACAGGGTTCATATGTAGTACTCTGACTTGAAGCAAGTCTCTAAATTCTAATCCTTTCAGTCTCAGTTAATTCTATGAACACATGGTGGTTTATAAACCCAGCATGAAAAGAAATAAAAAAAATCAACCGCAATCCCACCACCCCAAATCAACTTTACTTTTATTGCTGCGTACCAATTTCACCACGTTTACATCTGAAAAGCTGGAAGACACTGTTCACAAATGATCACGTGCACGTACAGTCTGTGTTCCTAACCTAGAACCCTCATGCCACACACGTGTCCCCACGTGTCCACGCAGCCTGCACAACTGTAAACGGCCAACAGCGTGTTTCCATAGCTCTAGGTTCGGTCTCATTTCCAGTAGCTCAGCTGAAAACACGATCAATTCCAGGGTAGGGTTCGTCTACCCGCCCACCCCTTTTCAAGATTTTGGAAAATAGTGTTTTTCCTGGAAGATATATTACTTTAATGAGTTCACATGTTTTTTGCCTTTTTTCTCTTTTCCACTTGTTCCTCCCCCCCTTTACTTACGCATCCAATTGGACTAAAAGTATGACCTCAGAAATGTCCATCTCTCACAGATGGGCTGAGATAACGACCCCACTGAGTAACCAGCACGACTGCAGGAAAGAGCAGCTGGCGGACTTTGTCCTGAGATCAGCGTCCTGGCCTAGGAAGCGCCCCCTGCCCCGTGTCCCAGCCCGGCTCTGACAGCAGGCTCACAGCCTGGCTCAGCAGGCGTTGCGCAAGCCCAGCGAGGTCCCGGCGGGGCTCTCCCACAGGCACAAAGGAGCAGACCTGGGATGTGGCCTCAGGGCTCTGGAGAACCCTGCGGGTGGGCGTGGCCTTCTGCAGGTCCCAGCCCTGGTCCCAGCCACACCCACACCGCGCTGCCTTTATTCCGGATGGGTTTACGCATCTGTCTCAACACAAGGCTGAGAGCTCCTGGAAAGCTGGGGCTGTGTCCTCTTCGTGCCCCTGGCACCTAGCACCTAGCAGTGTGGAGTCAGCTTCCTTACCACCCTCCAGTGAGAGGCTGGGGGCCGGTCCTCATAACGTGGCCCGGGGGATACCTTTTGCGACCCCACCGACGCGGCCCGCGGCGAGGAGGACACAGGGCCTTGCCCCGCCCAGACCCCACCCCCCACCCCGCTCAGCAGCTAGAATCATCCCTCTCTGGTCACATGTGGTTTTTCTGCTCGCTCACACCGAATCCTCACCCCCGCCTCGTGCCTAGGAGCGTGCCTCGGTCAATCCCTGCTGAACAACGAATGATGCCAAGAGGAGGTGCCTGCCCAAGGCGCGGGCCCTGCTGAAGGGAAGCGGGAGGCCAGCACTCTGGGAGGTGGTGCTGACTAGCTAGGTTCCCGGCTCCCACCACAAAACCAGCTGAGTCTGCATTCTCTCTACTGAGAGCACGGAGGGAGGGGCTCGGGGCACCTGGAGATCCAAGTACGCCACGCTCCCCTCCCCTCCCAGCTTCGCCTTCCCGCCCGAGACAGTCATGAGTCTTGGAGGCGAGTGGGGCAGCTGGGGTGTGGCAGGATGAGCTTGTGAGAACCTCCCCCCGAAAAGGACCTGCAGGGGACCATGCAGGGCCTGGAGGCCAGCCCTGGGAACTCTGGTAGGGGTGTGGCCGGACGAGGTCCACCTGGCTGACACTGGCCTCTTGTCAGTGAGCTCTGTCAGTCAAGGAGGGGCTGGAGAACGAGGCTGACGCTCTCTGCTCGCGAGTTGGGATTGCATTAGGGAACCTGGGACGTGAACACAGGCAGCTGCGGCCACCACTACGGCACCAGTCCCTGGGAGGGGGGAACACTTCCCTTCTGTCACGTATGGAACTGCAGCCATGCAGGGTAGGCTAACGACCAGACCTGAAGCCCAGTGAGAGGACACAGGAAAATAACAGAACACCTAAGGGAATCTAGGAGCCAGACGGACGAAACCTGACCCAAATGGCCGCCTATAACATAAAGCTGCTGGGAGAGGCGGAGGACCAGCAGTGCACAGTTCGCGCACTTGGACTCAGGAAGAAACAACTGGGAAGAATGGACTTGCTTATGAAATTTACACATGTAGGGAGACAGGATGTCTTGATGGAAAAACCAGGTATCCTTTTTCAAGTAACAGTAAAAAACGTATGCTTCTAATTATCAGCTTCAGGCTACAGAAGACAATCATTAACGACATGGAAAAGTAGGACAGAATTCCCAAACTAGTAAAAGAGGGGAAAACGGCATGAGTAGCTACTTGATAAAACCAACACAAATAAAGAAGCGAAGAAGAGAAAACCAGTCACGATAAATAACAGAACGAGATGAAAGGAACAAAATCAACTCCATCAGCTGTTACACGAAATGTGAAAGGACTAGCTGGGATTGGCAACAAAACAAGACAAAACTCCTAAAACACAAGCAATAAAGACTGAAAATCGAGGGATGAATAAAGATACACTAGGCATATTCTGGGGAAAAAAACTACCAGTTTATATTAACAGTAGACAAGGTAGAGATGAGTCTAAAAAGCACTAAATTGAATAATGAGCAACATTTACAAAAAAGATGTAGCAGCAGTTTACAAGATGTAAACTTGTATGCTCTAAATAGACAGTAGCTGAGCGTGTAAAGCCAAAACTATTAGAAATGAAAGGAGAAATTCATAAAAATAAGATTCTAGGGGGGAACTCTGATATTCTCCCTCCAAAACAGAGCAAAGCCAGTACATTCAAGCACTTGGCCAAAGAAAATCTTAAAAGAGTTTTCACTTCTCAGGTTAATTTACTTTTTATTAGATTTTTGATTTAGCTGCCAGAGAGGTGCCCATAACTTTCTCTTAAAGCATATCCTTAATATGTAGTCATTAAAAATGACATTGTACTTTGAGAAGATAAACAAAATTGATAAACTATTAGCCAGACTCATCAAGAAAAAAGGGAAAAGACTCAAATCAACAGAATTAGAAATGAAAAAGGAGAACAAATGACACTGCAGAAATACAAACGATCATGAGAGACTACTACAAGCAACTATATGCCAATAGAATGGACAACCTGGAAGAAATGGACAAATTCTTAGAAAAGCACAACCTTCCGAGACTGAACCAGGAAGAAATAGAAATCATAAACACACCAATCACAAGCACTGAAATTGAAACTGTGATTAAAAATCTTCAACAAACAAAAGCCCCGGACCAGAAGGCTTCACAGGCGAATTCTATCAAACATTTACAGAAGAGCCAACACCTATCCTTCTCAAACTCTTCCAAAATATAGCAGAGGGAGGAACACTCCCAAACTCATTCTACAAGGCCACCATCACCCTGATACCAAAACCAGACAAGGATGTCACAAAGAAAGAAAACTACAGGCCAATATCACTGATGAACATAGATGCAAAAATCCTCAACAAAATACTAGCAAACAGAATCCAACAGCACATTAAAAGGATCATACACCATGATCAAGTGGGGTTTATCCCAGGAATGCAAGGATTCTTCAGTATATGTAAATCAATCAACGTGATACACCATATTAACAAATGGAAGGAAAAAAAGACAAGGTTGCCCATTATCACCACTATTATTCAACATAGTTTTGGAATTTTTAGCCACAGCAATCAGAGAAGAAAACGAAATAGAAGGAATCCAAATCAGAAAAGAAGTAAAACTGTCACTGTTTGCAGATGACATGATACCATACATAGAGAATCCTAAAGATGCTACCAGAAAGGTACTAGAGCTAATCAATGAATCTGGTAAAGTAGCAGGATACAAAATCAATGCACAGAAATTTCTTGCATTCCTATACACTACTGATGAAAAACCTGAAAGAGAAATTAAGGAAACACTCCCATTTACCACTGCAACAAAAAGAATAAAATATCTAGGAATAAACCTACCCAAGGGGCTTCCCTGGTGGCACAGTGCTTAAGAATCCACCTGCCAATGCAGGGTACATGGGTTTGAGCCCTGGTCTGGGAAGATCCCACATGCTGCGGAGCAACTAAGCCCGTGCGCCACAACTACTGAGCCTGTGCTCTAGAGCCTACATGCCACAACTACTGAAGCCTGCACACCTAGAGCCCATGCTAGGCAACAAGAGACACCACTGCAATGAGAAGCCCGCATACCGCAACGAAGAGTAGCCCCTACTCACTGCAACTAGAGAAAGCCCGCGTGCAGCAATGAAGAACCAACGCAACCAGAAATAAATAAATAAAAAAATAAATTTATATATATATAAAAAAAACCTACCTAAGGACACAAAAGACCTGTATGCAGAAAACTATAAGACACTGATGAAAGAAATTAAAGATGATACTAATGGATGGAGAGATATACCATGTTCTTGGATTGGAAGAATCAACATTGTGAAAATGACTCTACTACCCAAAGCAATCTACAGATGCAATGCAATCCCTATTAAACTACCAATGGCATTTTTCACAGAACTAGAACAAAAAATTTCACAATTTGTATGGAAACACAAAAGACCCCGAACAGCCAAAGCAATCTTGAGAAAGAAAAAAGGAGCTGCAGCAATCAGGCTCCCTGACTTCAGACTATACTATAAAGCTACAGTAATCAAGACAGTACAGAACTGGCACAAAAACAGAAATATAGATCAATGGAACAGGATAGAAAAGCCCAGAGATAAGCCCACGCACATATGGTCACCTTATCTTTGATAAAGGAGGCAAGAGTATACAATGGAGAAAAGACAGCCTCTTCAATAAGTGGTGCTGGGAAAACTGGACAGCTACATGTAAAAGAATGAAATTAGAACACTCCCCAACACCATACACAAAAATAAACTCAAAATGGATTAAAGACCTAAATGTAAGACCAGACACTATAAAACTCTCAGAGGAAAACATAGGCAGAACGCTCTATGACCTAAGTCACAGCAAGATCCTTTTTGACCCACCTCCTAGAGAAAGGGAAATAAAAACAAAAATAAATAAATGGGACCTAATGAAACCTAAAAGCTTTTGCACAGCAAAGGAAACCATAAACAAGACGAAAAGACAACCCTCAGAATGGGAGAAAATATTTCCAAATGAAGCAACTGACAAAGGATTAATCTCCAAAATATACAAGCAGCTCATGCAGCTCAATATCAAGAAAACAAACAACCCAATCCACAAATGGGCAGAAGACCTAAATAGACATTTCTCCAAAGAAGATATACAGATGGGCAACAAACACATGAAACGATGCTCAACATCACTGATCATTAGAGAAATGCAAATCAAAACTACAATGAGATATCATCTCACACCAGTCAGAATGGCCATCATCAAAAACTCTACAAACAATAAATGCTGGAGAGGGTGTGGAGAAAAGGGAACCCTCTTGCACTGTTGGTGGGAATGTAAATTGATACAGCCACTATGGAGAGCAGTATGGAGGTTCCTTAAAAAACTAAAAATAGAACTACCATATGACACAGCAATCCCATTACTGGGCATATACCCTGAGAAAACCATAATTCAAAAAGCGACATGTACCACAATGTTCACTGCAGCTCTATTTACAATAGTCAGGACATGGAAGCAACCTAAGTGTTTATCGATAGATGAACTCAGCCATAAAAAGAAACGAAATCAAGTTATTTGTAGTGAGGTGGATGGACCTAGAGTCTGTCACACAGAGTGAAGTAAGTCAGAAAGAGAAAAACAAATACCATATGCTAATACATATATATGGAATCTAAAAAAAAAAAAAAGGTTCTAATGAACCTAGGGGCAGGATAGGAATAAAGATGCAGACGTAGAGAATGGACTTGAGGACACGGGGAGGGGGAAGGGTAAGCTGGGATGAAGTGAGAGAGTGGCATGGACATATATACACTACCAAACTGAAAACAGATAGCTAGTGGGAAGCAGCCGCATAGCACAGGGAGATCAGCTCCATGCTTTGTGACCATCTAGAGTGGTGGGGGAGGGAGGGTGGGAGGGAGAGGCAAGAGGGAGGGGATATGGGGATATATGTATACGTATAGGTGATTCATTTTCTTATACAGCAGAAACTAACAACATTGTAAAGCAATGATACTCCAATAAAGTTGTTAAAAAAATAAAAAATCAATAAATGAAAAAAAGCCTTAATTGTGCAGTGTAAGTTCACAACATCTCAGATGTATTTGTACTCTTAAAAAGTATATATCTTTTTCAGAATTCTGCAATGTCAACTTCTCATAACCAGTTCTTATTAAACTCTAAACTAGTAGTCCAGGTTTTCCAGGTTTTAATTGTTTTATTTATTTTCTTTGGTATGTATTAAACTTAAAAGACTTAAACATTCCCTGTAGTAATGTTCTAAGATGTTTTTGAGGGTAACTTAAAATTTTCCATAGTATTAAAAATAGAAAATTGAAAATGTGTTATTATGATAAGAGGTACTGTTAAACACCACGGAAGTGGTTTAATTGGCGTATACATTTCCACTTTAAAAATGACTGTTATAAAAAAATGACATTGTAGAAGAATATTTAATGACCTGGCAAATATAATTTGAGTGGAAAAGAAAAAGCAGGATGCAAATCATAATCGAGAGGCAATCATCACATGCCTTGGCTTCATAACTCTGTCCCGAACTTATACCTTTTTCTTCATGCAGTCCTGGATCCCCAGCTGACAGATCAGGATTCATCATCAGATCGGAAATTCTGACCTGGCTTAACCCCAGGCAAGTTTCTATGACTGTACCCAACTCTCGTGGCTTTGGGACACCCCCCAGAGTGAGGAGAGAAGGCATTTCTCATCCCATTCCTCAACATCCCGCCTCTCTGGGGTTAAGGCTGAGGATCGCCTGCTTTACCTGCTGAGCAATGCGTCTTTCGGAAAGTCACGTTTACTGGGCAGGTACCAGGCTGAGCGGCTTCATTACTTAGTTTCTCACTTAATTTTTACAAACATCCTAACACTACACGATACATACATGTTATGGATGAGTAAAGAGAATCAGAGAAGTTTAGTGACCTGCCTACATCTTCACAGCTGGTACATGAATTATGCAGCGGATTAATCCAATCCAGGTCTTCTGACTCCAAAACCTATGACCTTTTCAAAATATCTCTCTCTCTCTATATTCATAACCATACTTTGCTACTTTATCAGAGCTAAGTAAGCCTATCAAGAGTCAGGGAACGGGGCTTCCCTGGTGGCGCAGCGGTTGAGAGTCCGCCTGCCGATGCAGGGGACACGGGTTCGTGCCCTGGTCCGGTAGGATCCCACATGCCGCGGAGCGGCTGGGCCCGTGAGCCATGGCTGCTGGGCTTGTGCGTCCGGAGCCTGTGCTCCGCAATGCAAGAGGCCACAACAGTGAGAGGCCTGCGTACCGCAAAAAAAAAAAAAAAAAAGAGGGAACGGAAGGGAGGAGACAGCCAGCTCCTGGGCTGGAGATGAACCTAGAAAGGTCATTGGTGAGGGGAATCTGGGTGAGACCAAAATCGATCATCTTTTTACTATAACGCACCTCCTCTGAAAAAGTGTCTCTCTCCTTTCTACTGAATATTTTAAGTAGAAGCCCCATGTTATTCAAACAGAAGAGTCCTCCGGTCACTTAGGCCGGGCTGCAAGAGGCTCAGACAGATGGAGAGAGCTTAACCTGGGGATCTGCTGCACGAGCTCACCTCGGCCACAGTCGTTTCCAGAAAAGGGTGTTCAGGTGTTAACTGATCAACGCTGAGCAGGGAAAGCTACAGGCCATCCACCCCGGGTCCCATGGAGAGCCTCACTTCGTGAAGTTCCATGGGGAGCAACAAGCCACCGGCCAGTGTTTTTGAGGCTATTGAGATTTTGCCAGAAGAGGAAGCTGGCTGAGCAGGGGGACTGGAGCTTCCTGTCCACACAGAGCCCACCTGCACCTGTGCCAAGGCCACTGCCACACCAGCGTGGGGAGCAGTCTGCCAAAGGAAACAGCTTTCTCCCCGACAAGGGCAGGGAGGCAGCCCCTCCCCTCCCCGAGGGGTCGGCGGGGCCTCCTCCTGGGCCTCCTGCCCCAGGGTTCCCGGCGGGGCCATGCACGTGTGGAGGACCCACAGGCACCTGTCCCCAGGCTGTGCTGGCTCCACAGCCCTGGAGGGCCCGCAGGTGGAGACAGAGGCCCTCTTCTCTCCCGTTAAGAGGTGGTCTTTTTGTTCTCAGGTATTCCACAGTTTTATTCTCTGAAATAAGAGATAACACTGGTGTGACTCCACTGTGTGACAGGAGCTGAGGAGACACAGCTCTTCCCCAGAACAGAGAACAGACCAGCCCAAAGGCACACAGCTCTCAGCACTGCCGCCACCCAGGAAGGAGGCCTGAAACCCAGCCTCCGAGGAGGCTTCTGAATCCCGGCTGCCCTCTGGCTGGCATCCCGGGGGCAGCTTCAGAACATGCTGCTGCTTGGTCACACCTCAGAGACTATAGTTTACTTGGTCTGGGGTGTGGCCTTCAGGTCACACTTGGCACACAGTTGTGGTGAAAGACACAACACAAACTTTCCATTTCAACCACTTTAGAGCATCCAGTCCAGTGGCATTAGTGACAGTCATATGCTGCAACAACCATCAGTACCATCTAGTCCCAGGACCTTGTCATCACCCGGAAAGGAGACGTCGGACCATCAGCAAGCCACCCCCCATTCTCCCTCCCCCAGCCCCTGGCAAGCACGAATCTGCTTCATGTCTCTCTGGGTTTCCCTGTCTTGGATTATTTCCTAGAAATGGGACCATACAGCATGTGGCTTTGTGGCAGGCTTCTCTCACTTGGTACAATGTTTTCAAGGCTTAGCTAGGTTACAGCATGATCCGTACTTCACTGATTTTAAGGCTGAATTCCACTGCATGGATATATCGTACTTTGTCTATCCATTCTTCAGCTGAAGGACATTTGGGCTGTTTGTACCTCTGGTTATTGTGAATAGTGCTGCTATGAACATTTGTGTACAAGTTTTTGGAGTGGAATTGCTGGGGGATGAGGTAATTTTATGTTTAACTTACTTAGAAACCGCCGAACTGCTTCCACACATGTCAGAATTTTTTAAACGTCCCCAGGCGAGTCTAACACCCAGCCAGCGTAGTACCCAGTTGGCTAAGATCCAACCATCAATTTTTATACAAGATAAGTGACAAAATAAAGATCAACCAGCAAAATTCAGACATAAGTACTCAGTCCTTCAGCAAATGGATTACAAGGAAAAACAAGAGTGAGGTGGGAAAAAAAAGATATGGGCCAAACCACAGATTAGAAGAAATTTAAGAGACACACCATCCAGAATCTTATTTGGATCCCGAGCCAAACACACAGACACACAAAGTTAAAAAAATTATATTTGTGAGATAATTTGAAAATTTAAACACTGTATATTTGATGATATTGAGAAATTATTATTAATTTGTTCATTATAAAAATGGTATTGTAGTTACGTTTTAAAAAAGAATCTATCTTGGGCTTCCCTGGTGGCGCAGTGGTAGAGTCCGCCTGCCAATGCAGGGGACATGGGTTCGTGCCCCGGTCCGGGAGGATCCCACATGCCGCGGAGCGGCTGGGCCCGTGAGCCATGGCCGCTGAGCCTGCGCGTCCGGAGCCTGTGCTCCGCAACGGGAGAGGTCACAGCAGTGAGAGGCCAGCATACGGCAGGAAAAAAAAAAAAGAAAAAAAGAATCTATCTTTTCAAATAGGTACTAAAATAGTTTCATAAAAAAATATAAATTTTGGGCTTCCCTGGTGGCACAGTGGTTGAGAGTCCGCCTGCCGATGCAGGGGACACGGGTTCGTGCCCTGGTCCGGGAAGATCCCACATGCTGCAGAGCAGCTGGCCCGTGAGCCATGGCCGCTGAGCCTGCGTGTCCGGAGCCTGTGCTCCACAACGGGGGAGGCCACAACAGTGAGAGGCCCGCGTACAGCAAAAAAAAAAAAGAAAAAAAAATATGAATTTTCTCAGATAATGTGGGCGGGCATGGGTGGGCACATAGATAGAACGCCACTGGCCGTGAGTATGTAATCACAAAAGGATGAGACTCATTATACTGTTCTCTCGACTTTGCTATTTGTTCATATTTTTCCATAATAAAAAGTTAAGCAATAAATTGGTATAGGTATCATGAAAATCAGTATGGAGGTTCGAAGAGATTAAAAACAGAACTATCATATGATCTAGCATTCCCATTTCTGGGTATATATGCCCAAAGGAAATAAAACCAGTATCTTGAAGAGATCTCTGCACCCCCATGTTCAATGCAGCATTACTCTTGACAGCCAAGATACAGAAACAACTTACGTGTCTGTCAACAGACGAATGGATAAAGAAAACGTTATGTATATATACATGCATGCATGTGCACGCAAACAGAGACACACACACACACAGGAATATTATTCACCCATAAAAAGAAGAAAATCCCTCCAGTTGTGAAAACATGAATGAACCTGTAGGACATCGGGGTAAGTGAAATGAGACAGACACAAAAGACAAATATTGCATGATCTCACGTGTATGTAGAAATAAAAAGAAAAAAAGTCAGACTCACAGTAAAGAAGAGTACTAGAATGAATGGTGTTTACCAGATGGGGGAGGGGAGGTGGATATTTCTCAAAGGGTACAAACTTTGACGTATCAGATAAGAAAGTTCTGGAGACCCAGGGGTCCCCATCTAATGGTGACTACAGTTCATATCCATGTACTGTATACGTGAAATTTGCTAAGAAAGTAAATCTCAAGTATTCTCACCACACTTACAAAAGGTGACCGTAAGGGGATAGATGTTTTAATCAGCTCAACTGTGATAATCATTCCACAGTGTATATGTGTCATACACTTAAATATACGCAATTTTTATTGCAAATCATACCTCAATAAGGCTAGAAGGGAAAAAAGTTAAAAAACAAACAAGAAGTCCAGCCATTGCAAACTAACATTGACCGAAGACGGAAGCAAACGTTTATTTGTTTAAGAAACCTCATCTCTGCTCACTCCCCTCCGCTGCTGGCTAACTGCCCTCCCTGGGACTGTGACCACAGTGCACATTCCCGCCAGATGTGCTTTCATGGTAATGGAATTAGCTCCCTAGGCGGGGATGCCAAGGGCCTTGTCTCCTCCAAAGACAAGGGTTTTCTTTGAAGTTTTCCTGCTGAATCCATTCAACAAGTCTTCCCGGCTCTAGAATTTGAAACAAACCCAATATGGTTTTTTATGGTGGTAAAATATACACAACGTAAGATTTGCCATTTTAGCCATTTTAAAGCATACAGTTCTGCAGTATTAAGTACACTCACATTTTTGTGCAGCCATCACCACCATCCACCTTAGCGCTCTCATCCTCCCCGACTGAAACTGTCTCCATTAGCACTAGCTTCCCCCTCCCCCAGTCCCTGGTAACCACCATTCTACTTTCTGTCTCTATGAATCTGACACTCTGGACCTATTCATATAAGTGGAGTCATACTGTACTTGCCCCTTTGTGACGGGCTTACTTTACTGAGCATAATGCCTTCAAGGGTCATCCATGTTGTGACCTGTATCAGAATTTCCTTCCTTTTCAAGGGTGAGTAATATTCCATTGCATGTATATACTGCATTTTGTTTATCCAGTCATCTGTCAATGGACACTTGAGTTGCTTCTACCATTTGGCTATTGTGAATAATGCAATGAACACTGTATACAAATATCTGTTTGAGTCCCTGCTTTCAATTCTTTTGGGCATACACCCAGAAGTGGATCATACAGCAATTCTATTCAATACTTTTAAAACCAAGTCAATACTCTAAATAACCTGTCCAGTTTCCTGCTGTCTTTCAGAATGGGCTGGGCTGGGAGTGGAAAAGTGGGCAGGCAGGATAATCTACAGTTCAGATCCTGGGCTTTGTCCTCAGACAGACCTGGTATACAACCTCGCTCTGCCATTCATCAGCTCTGAAACCTTGGGTATACTACCTAAACTTGAATCTTGTTTCCTCACCTATAGCATGGGATAATGCCAATCTTATATAACTTAGATAGTGTTGATAATGTGTTAGTACAGTGCTTGGCACACAGCATTCCACGAACGGCTTCTCTTAACTAGAGCACTTCCGTCTCCATAGCCCCAGGTGGTGGTAGGGAAGGGCACCTGCACCAAGGCGAGGCCCACAGGTTCCAATCACAGCCTCTGCTCATGGCGCGCTGAGCTGCCCTAGGAGTTGACACCGCAGGAAGACTGTTAGACTTTCTTCATTTCTTACTGAGCAGAGCTGTGCATAGAAGAACTCTGCTCTCTTCCTGGCGCCTCCTCGTCTTCTTAACAGCCTTATGGAGATATAGTTTACATACTGTAAAACCTATCCACTTAAAGTGTACAATTGGGCTTCCCTGGTGGCGCAGTGGTTGAGAGTTCACCTGGCGATGCAGGGGACACGGGTTCGTGCCCCAGTCTGGGAAGATCCCACATGCCACGTGAGCCATGGCCACTGAGCCTGCGCGTCCGGAGCCTGTGCTCCGCAACGGGAGAGGCCACAACAGTGAGAGGCCTGCGTACCGCAAAAAAAAAAAAAAAAAAAAGTGTACAATTCAATGGTTTCATACTTGTGTGCCCATCATCACAATCAATTTTCATCACCCCCAAAGGAAGCTCTGTACCTATGAACTGTTACCCACCCCGAGCCGCCCATCCTTCCCAGCCTATGGCAACTCTCATCTACTTTCTGTCTCTGTGGCTTTGCCTACTCTGGTCATTTCATAAAAATGGAACCATACAAAATACATCCTTTTGTGTCTGGCTTCTTTTCCTTAATATAATGTTTTCAAGGGTCATCCACATTGGAGCAGGTATCAGTACTTCATTCCTTATTAGGGCTGAATAATCTTCCATCATGTGGATGGACCATGTTTGGTTTATCCATTCATTAATGGCCACTGCGTTGTTTCCACTTTTTGGCTAGAGTGAACAGGGCTTCTGCGAACATTCTTGTACACTGTTTTGTGTGGACATATGTCTTCATTTCTCTTGAGTCTGTACCTAGGGGTGGAATTCTTGGATTGTACAGCTTCTTCTTTTGAGGACCAGTATAGAACTGTTGCTTCCAGAATCTGTCAGGAGGGTATCAGACCAGCAGAAACCAAACTCCTGGGGTTGGCTCCACTCAGAGAGAGCCTTAAAAAGCTGTTGAAGTTTGTAATCTCACTGCGTTGATACCGAGCATCTTCTTTGAGTCCCTTCTTATAAGAACTCCAGTGTCCTTTAAATATTGACTTTGCTACCTGGCTGGCGAATATATTTCTCTGTATGTCCAACCTGTATTTAAAATCCCTTTCCCTGGATGATGGACATTTTAGTATTCCGCACTTAATGTCCTATTACTCTAATTAAAACTACTTACTATTTTGTTGACCCACTCTCCAAAAAGACAGAATTCCTGCTTTTTTCTAGATAGCTCCAGTCACAAAGCAGAGGCAGAGTTGATAGGCTCTTCCTTGCAAGTTACCTGGGAACCACCAATGAAGTTATCTTCATCAGAATATAGTTTGAGGGGGGATATGGCGCATGTCTCCTGCAGTTCTGCAAATCCCCATTTCTGGTCTGCTTCTCCTTCCAGCATCAACCAAAGAGGCTCTGAGCTCACATGAGCTGCAGAAAAAGTCACGCCTTCTGTCCAGTATCTGACCTCTCCCAACCGTGTTACATATAGTTGACGTGCTGCAAACTCACCTCTGCCCTTGGTCAAAATGTATTGGGCACTGTAGGGCTCTACAACTCACAAAGATAAAAACGACTGTGCTGTCTTCCAGGAGCTGAAAAAGGGTTCCAGACTAACGGTAGAGAGGGGCTCTGAGAGGCTATTATCAAATTAAGTTTCATGATGACAAAAGAAAAAATGTCTGCCAAAGTTTTATATACAGAAAAATGATACTAAGTAGTTTCCCTTAAAGAATTTTGAATAAGTAGCCAATAAGGACAATGAGTGTTCTTATGAGTGATTTCCAGAGTATGTCACAAAAAACCTTACATATTATGACTTTTGAGCATGACATAGGAACCCTAATACATCCCCTGCTCAAAACCCAAGAAAACACAAAGATGCAACAGAAAACAAACCTGGTGACAGAAATGACTTTGGACTTAAGACTGGGGGGTAAGAAAGAGAAAAAAGTAAAAGAAACTGAAGGGTTAGGGTTAATAGAAAGGAAAAGTTCTTTCGGATTTTAAATAGAAGCAAGTGCTAGAGATCTTTAAGAAAAGTTAAAAGGTAAAAATGAGCTTAATCCTTTAGACAGAGAAGTTTTGCTCTCCACAAACACGTTAATACTTTAAAGCCTTAAAAATAAATAGTCTTTCTTAAAATCAGAGGACTTCTAAGTGGTTGCTGCAGATAAATTTAATCCCCACAGAAGCGTCATATTAATGTTCACTGAACACCTACTAAGTTCCAGGCACTTATGCTGGGCACTTTATACACAGAACTGAATGTCACCCTTGTTAACACCCCTAGGAAACAGCTATTAAAGTCTCTGTTGTAGGGGCGAGAAGACAGAGGTCTGGAGAGGGCAGGCAGCCTATTCTAAATGACAGGAGCTGGTGAGTTGAGAGCTGTGACTCGTCCAGGCTCCTAGCCCAAGGCCCCTGGAGAAACAAAGTTCAAACCATCTCATCAGCGCGACTCTATCAACATGGCTAATGCATCACAACTCTGATCAACGATACACTTCAAAGTCAGGCAAGAGAATATCAAGTTCAATTCACAACACAGGCCACACTGTATTTACTGCAGCTGGGGTTAAGCAGATGAGGAGTATTATGTAAAAGTAAATGTTTTATTATAAAACAGTACCTCTTTACTGGTTTTTGAAACTTTTGATGTCATTGTGTTTAATATTATGCAAGATGTTTTTAAAAAATAAAGTTTAACTAAACTTTGACAAATTTTTTTTTTTTTTTTTTTTGCAGTACACGGGCCTCTCACTGTCGTGGCCTCTCCCGTTGCGGAGCACAGGCTCCGGACGCGCAGGCTCAGCAGCCATGGCTCACGGGCCCAGCCGCTCCGCGGCATGTGGGATCCTCCCGGGCCGGGGCACGAACCTGCGTCCCCGGCATCGGCAGGCGGACTCTCAACCACTGTGCCACCAGAGAAGCCCAAGTTTGACAAAATTTTAAAAATTTGTGGAAGAAGGGGAATTTATAAGCACATAATGAGTACATCCAAACTCACAGGGCTTTAGCCTTGAAGGAGACCCACATGCAGGTTTAGTCAAACTAAGCATTTTACTTAGAGCAGAAGTGTTCCAGGCTGTTACAGGTATTTATGGGTTTGTGGCTGACGCCCTTTTCTGCAGCTTGGATTTAGGCTTAGGAATGGCACCTGGTGCCTCAACTGGCTTTGCACCTGTAAGCATGTGAGGCCTGGCATTTCCTTGCTGGTCATTTCTTAGGTTCTTACTCAATAAGAGCCTGTTAAAAAAATCTAACAAGTGTACTTAAAAATAGTTAAAATGGTAAACTTTATTATGTGCATCTTACCAGAGTTCTATTTTGAACTTCCAGTTTTTTTTTTTTTTTGCGGTACGTGGGCCTCTCACTGTTGCGGCCTCTCCCGCTGCAGAGCACAGCCTCCAGACGCGCAGGCTCAGTGGCCATGGCTCACGGGCCCAGCCGCTCCATGGCATGTGGGATCTTCCTGGACCGGGGCACGAACCCGTGTCCCCTGCATTGGCAGGCGGACTCTCAACCACTGCGCCACCAGGGAAGCCCGAACTTTCAGTTTTTTAATCTAGAGTTTTCATGACTGAAAAATCTATACTTTTTTTTTGTTTAATTAATTTATTTTTGGCTGCTTTGGGTCTCCGTTGCTGCGCGCGGGCTTTCTCTAGTTGCAGAGAGAGGGGGCTACTCTTTGTTGCGGTGCGCAGGCTTCTCATTGCGGTGGCTTCTCTTGTTACAGAGCACGGGCTCTAGAGTGCAGGCTCAGTAGTTGTGGCACACGGGCTCAGTAGTTGTGGCTCATGGGCTCTAGAGCGCAGGCTCAGTAGTTGTGGCACGCGGGCCTAGCTGTTCCGCGGCACGTGGAATCTTCCCGGACCAGGGCTCGAACCCGTGTCCCCTGCATTGGCAGGTGGACTCTTAACCACTGCGCCACCAGGGAAGCCCCCAAATCTATACTTTATAAAAAGTAACTGAACATTTGTGGAATTGAAAAGAAGATGGCACTGTCTAGGGCACAGGCCCTTCATGGGAAGGGTGGAGATGGGGATATGGGTGGTGCTGTGACCCCGGGTTCACACAGCTCCGTATTTTCTATGAAAAGGACGATTCTCACTTCTGTTCTACCTACCACCCCATTCTTCTTTCTGCAGGTTATGTTAAAGTGAAAGACAACCTGCTTTTTAGTTTTTCCCTCTAACTTTGAAACATGATTTTTTTCATCCATGACCTAACTTTTCTTTAAGTAGATAATATCAGTAGACAGCATCTTTTTGGGGCTTACAGCCTTGCCCAGATGTGAAGAGCCCAGTATGCTTTAGCGACTCTGCCTCTTAATTTCGGTCTTTGGAACACCGTTGCCTAACAAGAGCACTGTCACCTGCAGTCGTAGCCCCTGAGCTTGCCCACATCACGCTGCGGCGTCCCCAGGCCCGTCGGCACCGCTGTGTCCCTGCCCCACACCCTGAGTCACCAAGTGGCTGCACTCTGGATATCCTCCATCCAGCCCTTTGTGAAACTTCAAGGAGCTGAGATGCTATATGCATTGTCTCAGAGCAGGTGCAACCTCAGTCATGCCACTGCAGGTCCCGAACGGCTCGCGGATGATGCTGAAGGCTCATCTGAGAAGGGCAAGTGACATGTGTCAGTGCTTCAAGACCCAGGGCTGCTCTGAAGATCTTCAGCCTGGTGCTTGGGTTGGCGCACCTCGGTCACTCAGGATACAACAGCTGTTTTGAACTGATGTCAAAAAGTTACCCAGTAATTTTCAGCCATGTCTTATGCAGGTGATGAACTGTCTCCTCTGGGGTAAGGTCTCTCAACCGGGAATCATGTGAGCTCTTGCTGACTTACGGGCCGGTTTCACTGGTGATACTAATAATTCCTATTTCTCTGATGTAATATGTTGGGGACTGTGACAGACAGTGAGAAGCAGACAGCCATGACAACAGGACCCTGTTATTCTGAGGACGACTGAGCACTGAGTCCTCGACCCGGAGATGCAGGCTGGCTTCTGGCCGCCTGGATATGCACAGAGACCCGGCTAAAAGCCAAGTGAAAAAACTGGCTTTATTATCTGTCTGCCCTGTTCTCTCTGTCCCGACAGGATTCTAAAGGTGCCGCTGTTCTCTTCTGCAGTCCTCAGACACACAAGGCATTTTGGTTTTGTGGAGGCAGATGTCACCCTCGGGAAACTCGAGTGCAAGAGGATTACGAAGAGGCTCGGGAGAACTAAAAACAGAGCAAGATTTAACAGCGTAATAAGCCGTTCCACCAGCAGATGGCAACAGAGGACTTTGTGAGCTATTCTGGCAGCCGGTCTGAAACGCGGGAAGGGAGCTTTTAGCGGCTATTGTATAAGTGATTTATGTGTTTGGATTCTGCTCAATGTTATACATGCATTACTGAATAAAACATTCACAGTGTATTTTCCACCAGCAGCTGAGCTCCAGTCCCCAAGGCTCTGAGTCCTAATTCCCAAGGCTCCAAAGAGCCCCTGACATCAAATTGCTTTCCTCCCAGAAAAGCCGTTTCATACCCCAGAAAAAGAAATGCTTGGGTGGGGGGTGAGAGAGGTCTGGGGTGACCACCCCACCGGGATGGCCGACTTCTGTCAGCTTTCCTGGGGGCAACCCGTCCAGGCCCCCCTGTGCTCCCACCGGGTGCCCACATCTCCTCCATCCCTGGCCGCCTGCTGGGCGGGGCGCGGGTGCAGCCTCGGCTCAGGCCGGGAGGAGCGGCTTATTCGTAAGGAATATGTCAAGTACATAAGAAAGAAGAAATCCTCCCACAGGGTATTAAGTGATGGGGTTTCCCTCCCTCTTTCCCAGAGACCCCGCACCCCCGAGGGCTGCCGGGACGTTTGGGGCCGAGCGGCTGCCCTCCCTGCTCTCGTGGTTTCTCGGCCCAGGCTGCCCGCTGCCTCCCGAGGCCCCCGGGGCCGAGGCGCCGTGGGGGGCGTTGCCGGACGGGCCGCGACAGGAGGGCGCGAGCCGCGGAGCTGCCGGCACGGCCGAGGGGTGGCCGGGCCTGGCGGGGCGGCCCGGGCCGGAAGCGCCCATCGTGGAGGGCGTGCGGCGGGGCGGAGGGCGGAGCCGAGGGACTGGCCGAGCCCGGCGGGCAGCACCGCCTGCCGTGTCAGGCGCGAGGCTGGGCCGTCCTGCGGCCTTGCCCGCCGCCCGGCATGCCAGCCGCCGTGCCAGGCAAGCCCTTCCCGCCCCTCCTCAGGCTGCCTCCCCTCTACCTAACGCGCTCAGTTCCCCACGGCTTAGGTGTGCGGCGCCAGGGCGAAGAGTCAGGCTGCCCGCGGCCCCCGAGCTGCGACGGTGAGGGCTTGGGTGACGCAAAGCCGCGCGACCCTCGTCGCTGCGGGGGGAGACGCACACGGGACGTGGCTGCCACGGAGCAGAAGAGTAACGCGTCACCCCTCATTCCTCGCGCACGCTGATGTGACACGGCATCAACGTCAGGAAGGCCCGCAGTGTGTCTGTAACAGACGCGTGCTCCCAGGCCCTCGGCACCGGTGCTGCGGTCCTACTGACTGCCCACCCCGCATCGCTAGCCCAGACTTCTCCCCCGGCCCCCCCCCCCCCCACGAGCAGCACGGTGGCTCCCTCCGTGACCTCCAGGCTCCTCCGTTCCTTCCCGTCCCTGCCGCCTCTCCCGCACCCTCCACGAGCTCGCGGCCTGGACACGATGCCTCCACCAGCAGCGCTCCACAACCGATTAAGCTTTTCATTTACTGCAGCCCCTCGGCACACACACGCCATGCTGTCCCTTGACTGCTTACATTCTCTAATACGCTCTCTGCGCATGCGGTGCTCGTCACCCACGTTCACACCTGCTTCCCGGTGAGACAGCAAGCTGCTGGGGCACCGAGCGTGCCTCGTCACCCGCCTGCCGCCGGCCCGGAAGCCCGAAGCATCCTTCCCTGCAAGGCCCCACTGAACAGTGTCTGGGAAGGACCTGAACCGTGTACGTTTACAAAGTACCTTTAAAATGTACTTCCAACTATAAAATAAAGTGTGAGTTTTGGATTTTTTTCAGAGCTTAAGTTTCATTTTTTTAATCATCTAGAACAGCTCCTTTAACAAAATTTTATTTTTTGACATGCTTGGTACAACAAAACTGTACTTTAAAATTGAAATTTTGTATTAATTATTACACTTTTTTAGGCTGGCAGGATGACACAATAAGATAGACAATCAGGTGAGTAATATTTAGCCAATTTAGCTTTCTGTTGGATGTACAGTCCTGAGTGCTCAGAAACAACTCAGTGAAACTTCATTAATATGCGTGATTTTTCAGGTTTTCAAAAATATAAGAGAAACAGGTACTCATGGGGTGATATTAAGCAATATTATAAGCATATATAAAACGAGGATAACAAAACGAGCACCTAAAGGAAACCATGCTCACAAAAAAAGCACTCGACCGTAAGCTTTCCTACGAGAGGCCCTGCAACCCAAGACTCTCATAAAGAGCATCTTACGGCCACCAGCTCATTAGTTCTCAGAGGTTCTGAGGACACAGGTAGCAGGGATGCTGTGTGGTTCATTATTTCAGACACTGAAATGGAGGTGAGGGAAACGTCAGATGCTTAACCGAGGCCACACAGCGTGTCACAACAGCTCTCTTACATGCTGGGTTTCAAAGTCACAGCTCAAACCACTGGTGGATCCTTATGGCTTTTCTGGACATCCTCCAAGTGTTCCTGGTGGGGGCAGGGAAGAAAGAACCAGAAACTGCACAGTAACCCTCAGCTGCCCGATTTACCTAATCTCTTTGGCTATTGAATACTCTAGGATTAGAAGATGATGCACTAAAGTCGGTGGGAAAAGTAATCTAAAAATCTTGGCATGTCTTACGGGAAACAAAACAGCCCCGAAGTCTTCCATTGCTGTGATCAGGATATCAAAGGGCTTCTTGTATCTTAAAATACGTCTGGGTGAGTGGTCAGAGCTTCAGATAAGCTCCCCCCTGAGCTATGAGTGGAATAGTGAAACTATGAGATAATCGCAAATTTGAAGCCAATGTTCCCCTAAAGTTAAATATGAATATTTGTAAATGTAAATATCAGATAAATCATACACGTGCATGTACATACGTACGTACACAAACGCGCACACACACACACGGTGTATGAGCCATTTCAAGGATATGCCATCCTACTAGCTCATCACAGTACTAAGTTGGTCACTCCAGTAAGTGATTTCCTACGAGTAAAACATCACTTAAAAATATGTCAACACCTCTAGGATGGGTATAAAAAAGCCATCCAACCTTCATGCACAGAAGCCTCCCTGAGCCCTTGCTGACTTTCAGACACTCTTCTCTCAGGCGGAGGAGTAGGACAGGGCACTGAGAGGCAGCTCTGTGCTGTGGCCTGTCTGTCCCAACATGAGTCTGGACAATCCCAGCACGTCAGCAAAAGAATCCAAGCACGCACGCTTTGCGGGTGATGCACACGCTTTGCGGGTGATGTCAGTGGGGGTGGACGTGCCACCACTCCATTCTCCACGTTACTCTCCAAGGCGCTAATGGCAAACGATACAGAGGAATCAACCTCATCTGCCCTCCTTGCAATTCTTTCTTTGAGCCTGATTTTCCCTGATGACAGCACTTCTTTCTCCTCTCTATTTAACCAAGTCTGGGGACCAGCTTTGCCATTTCCTAGTCAGTTGCTGCGTCACCTTGTCTCAGCGGGCTCCTGGGTGAGGTGGAGATAACGATGCTGCCCGCCTCGTACAGAGCGCAGAGGGATGTGAGACCCGGGCACAGTGCCTGGCCGCAGCCGGCACTTAGTAACAGCCAGAAGCAGAGGGATCCCTGCTCTGCGGCCTCTCCTTTGGCCACATGGCCAACAGCGTGGGAGACGCCAAATGCACGCGCGCTCTGTAAACTGGAGAGGACCAGACCCTCACTGGTCCACCTTGACTCCCACACCTCCGGGCTCCCCTCCTCCTTCAGGATCAGGCTCTGACGGCTTCCCGAGTCCCGGGACTTCAGCTGAAGGAATCACGTGCATCTCAGGTTCACCAAAATCCGCGTCCTCGTCCTCGTTGTGTCTCTCAGGATTGCTCCCGATCTTGGTTTGGTTTCCCAGTGACAGGACCCCTGTGAGCAGCCACAGCCATCTTTGCATATCCCCTCCTCTCATTTTGACCTTACATTTGAGCCCCTATCAGCTCCTTCCTGCATTCTTGCTCCCCAGCCAGACCAGAGGGCTCCCCTCCCATCCCCGTCCACAGGGGTGCCCTACAGACATGGCTCGAGGTGACCTCTGCTCACTTAACCTCCTACCCGAATCTGGAGCGGCTCCAAAATGCCTTTTCAATAACTCAGCCTGACCCACCCACCTTTCTAGCCTGGCTCCTTGCTGGAAACATCCTCCCCAGGTCACACGTGCCAATTCCACCCATTTTAAGTCCTTGAGCCAATGACTCCTCTACTAGAAAGTGCTTGCCTTGCCCCCAATAGCATACACGATCTCCTGTTATCAGTTCTAGCATTTTATCAGGAGGCAACATGATTTCATAGGAGAAGCACGGGCTTCGAAAACACAAAACATTGCTTCCAAATCCTGGCACAATATTCTAGCTGCACGACCGCTGATCTCTTATTTATAAAATGGGATAATAACACCTAGCTCACAGGATTATCATGATAATTAAAATAAAATGTACATAATGTACAAAGTGGAGTCCCTAAGGCACGCAGAGAGGCTAACTAAATGTAAGTTTAGTTTCCCTTGTCCTTCTCAACTGCTATTTTTCACTTTTACTTCCTTTCACTTGCGTGGCTGTTTCCCCTCCTTGGCTGGATGGGGGCCCAGGAGGGCAGGGCCTTTGGGTGACTCACTGCTGGAGTCACCACAGCAGCTAGCACAGCCCCTTGGACACAGAGGGTGATACACACGTGCTGAATGAATGAATGGAAGTATGACGATAATATTCTTGCTAACATGAATCACTGGAATCACTGAGTATGAGAACTGGAAAGGACCTTAGAAATAAACCACCAACTCAACTTCATATTATAGATAAGGGCACCATAAGCCAGAGAAGGCAAGTGACTTGCCTGAGGCTGGCACACAAGTCAACACGCACACACTCAGCTCCGAGCTCCATCACCCGCCATGCTGTTCCCTGATCAACGCGACAAGGCTGGGAGGTATGTGATGCCCAAAGTATTTCTTAGGAGAATGTTACCACCCATATAACTTATGCCACTCGGGGAAATATCCATAGGAAATAAACAACTTGTAATCTAGCAACACATCTGTAGTAAGTATCTCAGTGCCTGGCATGACAGACTAGATTAAACAAGGGACCAGAGCTGGCTTTTAATAATCTTTCATCCTTCTAATCTAAACAAAGTACATCCCACTGTGTCTTCTTTGGTAGAAAGAAATACAGAAAGATACAAAAGGAAGATCCTGATAATTCCAAAAGAGAAAACAGAGCTTGCCCCTTAGAAGTAGAACATCCCAGATAAAAATACTTAATTGCAGCAATTATGCCTGAGAACACCCTATACAGGGACACACAGAATGCTCTGACTCTAAATTACTGGCTCTCCTTTAAATTCAGCACAGAAAATTACCTGATATATGTTATCATAAATGATGGGCTACAATTTTTGCCTAAGTCATAGAATAACCTGTGAAAAAAATCCTGTAAATTAGATACTCTAAGTCTTTGAGCCACTAATTTTAATCAATATCAGTCTGGAAGTTTTCAATGGCTTTCTGCTGAACTTCCCCACCCCCATCAAGTAATTATCAGAAATACTCATCTCACTCCATACATTCAATCTTATAAGTTCATAAAATATTAGCCTATTAACATAAAAAATGCAACTGAGCGGAATTAGACGGCAGAGGGAATTTCCTGTAACACCTGCAAACTGGGTCTATGTAAGGAAGAGTTTTAATATATTCTGACACCCCACTCCCAGTCCCCAAGCCCTGGCCTGGATGGGAAAGGAGTTACAAAGTGGGTGACGTAGTAGAGAGAGTGGAGTGGAGGACCTAAGGTCATGCAGCATGTACATGAAACACTGGGAAACAAAACTCCGGTACCTCATTCTACAGATTTAAAAATCTGATTCACAAATTCACAGTAACTAAACCCAACTACATACTAAGTGCCGGTGGAGGGGCATCACAATTCAAGTCCCTTCACCCCAGGTCTGGGAATTTTTACAAATGATGTCACTCTAAGAGGATGGTTGGCAGGAAGAAGAGGGATACAGAAACCCTCTTCTGTTCAAAATCACGGAGCCCCCTGCACTGCCTATTGCTAGACTAATGGCTCAACAATACTAGAGAAACACAGGACAGGTTTTCAGACTCCATCTTCACTAGGCTAATAATTCTCAGCTACCATAACCACAAACAGAAGAAATGATTGATGCTGGTAAATTCTGTCATTTTCCAATAACTGAGTCTACACAGGTGTGTATGCGTGTGTGTGCGCGCGTGTGTGTCTGTGTTGGGGGAACCATGCACCCACATATTTAGTGATCAGACACATTTGTATCAGGATGTCTTGGAACCTACCAGAAAATGGGGATTCTAATACTGGTTCTGCCATTAAGCTTGTCGTGCAGTGTTAGGTCTGTTTTCCCAGCAGCAGCAGGTGAATACAGCCTTTCCCAGCCACTCTGAAGGTTAAAATGATAATGCATGGGGAGCACTTCAAAAAAAAGTAAAACATTAAGCAAAGATCTTTGGTTTGGTGCAGCTCTCAGGTTGTGTGTATTCCAGGCATCACACACGCTCCCCAAGAAACAACTACCAGCTGATTTCTATGGTTAAGAGGAAAGGGCAGAGAGGAAAGTCTTGAGATGTCTTTGGAAGCAGGCTGGGCAGACCGGACATCCTCCAGAGGCGCCCATATAGATTTATAACCTGGTCACTCAACATCAAATTCTTCTATAGGACTGTATCATCCATCTTGTACAGTGTTTGCCAAAACAGGTGGCAAAGGTAAACAATGAATAACCCCTTACCAAACCCCAGATAACAAGGCGCATTGCCACTAGCTCTGTAGAGGCAGGCTGTCCTAGAGGCGCAGCCTCATCTCAAGATGAAAGGCAGCCGTCCACAAGCCGAGGCCCCCAGCCGGTCTCTACAGTGGCCCAAGAGGCCCCGGCAGCAGCGGAGCACCTGGGGGACGTGTTGGGAGCCCAGGTGCCTGCTAAGGGCCAGGCCTGTAAGGGGCCAGGGGCAGGGACTCTGCCCGTAAGGGTGGGGCGTCCAATCTGAAAGGATCCAAGCAATTGTTTGAAACAGAGTCAGCCCACTGGTAGCAGAAAGTATAAGCAGGGAGACAGCAAGGAGATGGGAAAGGGGAATGGTGGGAGCTGCTGCCACATCCTTGCAGGGCTTCCAGTCTCGGTGAGGCAGGATGGGTGACCTGCGGGGGCTCGTGGCCGAGAGGCCTTGTTTCCCTAGGTGTCCTTAGAATAAATCCCATCCCAGATCTGTTCCATGCAACCAAACCTCTGAACCTCTTCCTATCTGTTTCATGCCAACAGAAAGGGCTCAACACAAGGAGACGTTCGGGTCCCCTCGGGGAGAGAAATCGTGACCACCGGAGCTGGCCCTGACTTCCCTGAAGCAGCCTGCAAACCCGTTAGGGTCTCCAATCACAGCAAACATCACAGTATTATTCCAAGACTTTCCCCTATCCTCCCATCCAGACTGATTCCATCTTTTCGAGAGAAAGAAAGAAAGAAAAAAGCACCTCTTCCAGCATTTTGAATTTTGCCTGATGAATAAGAGTAAAGCAATGCTAAGTCCACCTTCTAGAACTTTCCCCTTACACTCAGATAAACGGCACAGAACGGCAGGTTCAGAGGTTTGTGAGCCTTACAAAATAGAGAAAGCGTTCTTCCACCCCTTAAAATCATACGGATATTCGCTCACTTATAAATCGATATTGAATGAAAGCCTACAATACGGAAAAGTATTTTCTCATGAATCATCAAGAATAAACTAGTATGGCAAGAGTTTCCACTTAATGCCTACATTTTATTTTATGACTGATAATTTCACTTAAAAGCAAATGTTTATATGAATAAGGACTAGCTGCCTGCCGAGGACTAAGAGGCAGTACTCTGGTAACCGGTACCTTATTACCAGACTCAGGCTGCCGCTTCCTTCACTTGTGAAGGTAGACACACGGCAACTGTTTCTCGCACGATTAGACGTTCATGGCCAGTTAACACTGCAGAGTTCTTGGTATGAGGCAACTAAGTAGTGTCTGGTGTTTCAAAAAGAATGCTGAGACTGTACACTTACAACAGTCTGCTTTAGCTAAAGAAGGAATCCTGCAGGGTACTGTAAAACAGAAGCAACACAGCAAAATCCCCAGAGGTGGCATTTAGCAGTGAGTTCCGCTTTTCATTTCACCTGGCTCAATAATGAAAACATGAGGGAGGCTCCCGTTTTCTCTAAGATCAACATATTAATCCATTTAAAGACATGCCACAGAAGGCTGTTCCTCCTTTTCTTTAGAAGACAGATTTGGTTCGCTCGTTTAAAACTGAACGTATCTCTCCATCTTAACAGCGCCTGAGCCGGAGGAGGGTACCGGCTGGACTAAATCAAGCCCACGGGAAAGACAGCAGCGAGAGGCCCTGCTGCCGCCATGACTCCTGATTCGACGGAAAGAGGCTGCGGGTCTTTGAAAAGAGGAGCAGCTCTCAACTCCAAGTCAGCAGCAACACAAAGCATGTCCCACTCTGCTTATTACTGGGACAGACTCAGACAGAAGGAAAAAAAAGGAAGAAAAATGAGTCCTAATCCCCCCAAAGGTTTTATTCTTATCTGTTTATCTATCCATCCATCTGCATGTATGCCCACATATGTATTTATGTATGTACGTACTTATATTCATACGTATTTATGTAGATTTAAGATTAATCAATATTTCAAAGTATTTCAAGAAGCATAAGCAAATACGGGCAGAAAAACCTTTGGTAGGTGCTCACAGCCAGTATTAATAACAATATTCTTTTCCAAAGCACTTGCTACAGGTAAGGTGGCCGTATGGAAGGTTCTTTCCTCTGGTATGTGGCATTTGAGGTTACACCCGTCAAGCACAAGTCTATACAGTCACTGTCATTGCCTTTGCTAGGTTGGAAGAGGGTCAAGTCTAGAAGGAGGGAAGATTTCTAGAGGCAACGTGCCCATCAGGTGGGGTGGGAGTTTTTTACAGGTTCACAGTTTTAGTGAGATGTGGGTGGTAAGAAGGCCCCGGCACCTCACTGTGCAGGCAGGTGTAGAACAGGACATGCAGCAATGGGGAGCAGAGGGGTCATCGTGACCCCTGGCGTCGCAGCATGGGAGAGTCACGAAGACCCGGGTCTGGGCCAGGCTGACAGCAGGCGTTTGCACTCGCACTCACGGGTGGAAACCTGAGTAGGAAGGTGGGTCAGTGCGGGGCTGGAGAGGGTGAAGGAGGGGGGCGGGCGGAGGGCCAGGCTGTGGGAATGTGGACGAGGCGATGCGCGCGGAGAAGGGCGGCCACGGCGGGGACCGAGGGTGGTGAACGGGGGAGCCAGGGAAGTGGGGGCAACTCAGACACCAGGACAAGAGAGTTTTCAGGAGAAAGAGGTCAACACATGCTCAAAAGCCGAGAAAGACCATGAGAGATGCGGGACGGAAATTATTTATTATTTTATTATAATTTATTCAGTATTTATAACGAAGAGGTCGCTGGCGACCTTGGTGAGAGGAGCCTTTGAAACAGAACACTTTTAATGGTTCTGCACTGCCACCACCCAAAACCATCTCAAGGCCCCTCTAGGGGAAAGCTGTCATTCCGCCATCGGCAGGCCAACATGCATCAGGCCTTCTCACCTTGACATTCTGCTCAAGAATGTTCCTTAAAATCCATACCTCTCTTTACAGCCACCTCAGATCATACCTCTGCTGTGAAGCCTTACGGGACCCCCCTCAGTCCAAAGTTCTTAATACTCGACGTGGGGCATTTATCGACATGGCCCTGCTCGCCTGGCACGTGTGCCAGGTCTTGGAATCTACTTTTCCTGCCGCTCATCTGCTTCCCCATATCCTCATCTTCCCTGTGGCCTTCTCATTCTAAGCCATCAGCCTTTCCTGGAATCTTGTTTTCTGTTTTTCCTTCTGAAATCCCCTCTTTCCAGTTTAGGGCTGACCTTTCCGATGAAGGAGCCGTCTGCCGACCAGCCATCCAGAAGTGCTCTGTGCTTTCTCTGGTCTCCTTTAGTGCACGGCTATTTCTGGAACTCACAATAGTAAGTGGTACTTTAATTTCAGGTGTGTCCATGTGTGTGTGTAACTTTCCCCCCTTCCCAACCAGATTCTAAGCTCCTGGAGAAGTACAAACTGTAGGAACTGCAATGTCTGACAGAGCTGGGCTCCACTCTCTTGGACTGGGTACCAGACATTTCCTCAGATGAAGGACAAGGCCAGACGCTGGCTTGGTAGGGGCGTGGTTCTTGACCAGGCAGAGGTGTGAAGTGGCATCTGCTTGATGCCCATGAGATACTTTTCTTCCCTTTTCCCTTTCCCTCCTCTGCCTCCACGTCACCTGGGTCATACATTTATAGAGATGAAGATGCTCCCAAAACAAACAGAGCAAGTGATACAGATCAGAAATGGAATCCAGTAATGGTTACATCCTGTATTTACAATACGGAAAGTCACATCTCCCAGGAGACAAATGAAGATATAACGCGACTGGTCTTACCCAACATAGTGAAAATGCTGGGAATCTGCATGGGATAATACACACAGTATGTCTAAAACTAGAAGAAACTGCTCAATTATGGGGTAATCAAAACATTCTAAATTATTGTTTGTGGTATATAAATTTATATCTTTTATTAAAGAATGCCATTTTGATCTAGTGAGTGAAAAGCTATATTAAGAATAAGAATCAGATTAGGGGCTGTAGGTTAAAATTTTATTTCCCATTTTCTTTTGGTTGGCAAAAAAGACAGGTAAAGGAACAGAAGAAATATAAGATATGAAAAAAAACTGTTGGATAAACGATAAATTAGTATGATTTACCTTTAAAAGTTTTCCTTTATTTGCTTTTTCGGTACGCGGGCCTCTCACCGCTGTGGCCTCTCCCGTTACGGAGCACAGGCTCCGGACGCGCAGGCTCAGCGGCCATGGCTCACGGGCCCAGCCGTTCCGCGGCATGTGGGATCCTCCCGGACCGGGGTACGAACCCGCGTCCCCCACATCGGCAGGCGGACTCTCAACCACTGCGCCACCAGGGAAGCCCTCCTTTATTTGCTTTTATTTAGACTTTTCTATGGCATTGTCTTCAAACTGTTGTCTATAACCTTCTCAAAGTACCTTTATGGTCAGTGTTTGGAATAACTTATGGAATTAGTTAAAACAGTGTAATATAAAATATTAAAATACAGTACATCAATGATTTTTGGTTACTGAAGAGGAAAGCAAATAAGATATTAATTACTGAGAAAAGCAGTCACAAAAGGCTGTATGAATTATGTAAAATTTTAGTGATGTATTTTCATTAGAGGATAGTTGTATTCACAACGGGATTTTAAAAATAAAAATGAAAACAGCCACCACCGTCGTGCTTCTCACAGGAAGAAGCTGCAGCAGAGCTGCGTGCTTTCACAACACTGACGCGCTTGATTTACAGTCACGACTCCTTCATCCGCGTGGTGGGCGGCAGGGAAGCAAGGAGGGAGGCCTGCCGGATTCTCAGATGCAGCAGCAACCCAGGCCTTTCTCTTGGGCCAGAGCCTCGCTGCTGAGCTAGCGCAGCTCAGAGGATAATCAGGAAAGGAGGGAAATCCTTCTCTACAGAGTATCAGTTTTACCCCTTCCTGCTAGTCATTCCCAGGGCTCATCCTCCCTGGAGAGGAGCCGTAGAAAGAACAAGGCCCCCTCCCCCAGTAAAGCCAAAACACAGTCAAGGTGTCTCAGGTTAACTGTGCCCTGACTCCTGGCCAGGACAGATCCCAGCCTCGTCTGCACATCAGATCACCCAGGGAGCTTCTGGGCCTCCCGTGGTCCAGGCTGCACCGGACCCCCCTGGGTCAGCAAGTCTGTAGAGCTCTCCATATGATTCTACCTCATCAGTATGAATTAGAACAGAAGGTTTTAACTTGGTCTCCTATCAAGGTCACACCTACTTCATTTACCTAAAACACAAACCATTAAATCTTCAGCTTTAAAAAATGTTCACGCGGAGCACACAGCAGGCCTCCTAACTCCTCTATCCTGCCACTTACGTGTCCTTTCGTTATTTCCCTAAAGATGACATGAGTGACCGGCAGTGGGTCAGGGATAGCTTAGAGACTGGGGAGCAGGGGCGGGGGGAGACAGAGTTGGGGGAGGGAGAGGGAGGGAGAGAGACAGAGAGGGAGGGAGGGAGGGGGAGAGGGGGAGGGGGGAAGAGAGAGAGAGAGAGCGAGAGAGAGGGAGAGAGGGAGAGAGGGAGAGAAGCGGGGTGGGTGAGAGTTGGGGAGCAAGCGGCACGGGGGAACCGGTTTTTTTTTTGCGGTACGCGGGCCTCTCACTGTTGTGGTCTTTCCCGTTGTGGAGCACAGGCTCTGGACGCGCAGGCTCAGCGGCCATGGCTCACGGGCCCAGCCACTCCGTGGCATGTGGGATCCTCTCGGACCGGGGCACGAACCCGTGTCCCCTGCACTGATTGGCAGGCGGACTCTCAACCACTGCGCCACCAGGGAAGCCCAGGGGGGGATCTCTTTGCTCACGTTCATGCTAATGGAAAAGCTAATTTCTCTTTAGGGTTATAAGTAAGTGTGAAACCATCTGGTGTCTCCTGCTGTTGCATCCTTTAGATCCTGCATGTTTACATGTCCATAGCATCAAAACATCATGAGCCTAAAACAGTAATATTTAAAGGACATTGTATGTTAACGTAATCACACACATTATTGATGTTGCATAAGCATACTACTGTAGGCTGTCAGTAGTAGAGAAGTATTTGAATATGTGCATGACACACACATTCTCTTATTAAAAGTAGAACACCACACCCCCGCCCGTGGCGAAAGGGGAATCCTCCCAAGTTAATCGGCCATCTGGATATCACCTTTGTGAAGTGAATGGTCACATTTTTTACCCATTTTTAGGAGTTGGTTTCAGTCTTTTAAAAACTGATTTGTAGGAGTTCTTTATATATCCTGTATGCAAATCTCTTTCCAGATATTTCCTCCCATTTCTCTGCTTTTTTATTCCTTACTATTGCTCTTGACACCGTAATTTTAGTATAGCTCAATTTTTTTTTCTTTTATGGCTCACACTTTTTGTGTCCTAGTTAAGAAATCTTTGCCTATTCCAAAGTAATGCAGCTGTTTTCTTTTGTTTTCCTCTGTTAAAAACAACAGGTCCAAAATGGAGTCGGTTATGCTAAGCCACACACCACCAGACGGAGACTTAGCTATAGTTTCGGTCTCTCCCAGAAACGGAATCTTAAACCAGCCAATCAGGAATCACCCGATCAGCACTCATTAGGTCGCCTGCCCGACAGACCCGTCACCTCTAAAGGGAAGTGACCTTGCCACAACCGAACCACCCTGTGCTCCCTCTTCCCACTGCCTTCTGCCTATAAACGTCTTTCATTCTGCACAGCCCCTTGGAGCTCTTTTCTGTCTGCTACACTGAACGCTGTCTGATTCATGAGTCCTCCAATAAAGGCAATAAAACCTTTAAAATTTACTCAGTTGAATTTTGTTTTTTTAACACCTCTAAACTTGTCTTTCCTTTCCCACTTAAATCTACAATCCATTTCTTTTTCTACAATCCATTTTTACGTATGAATGGGGAAGAGGTCAGGATACTTTCACCCCCAAATGGTTATCCAACAGACCGAACACCACTGATTGAAAAGGCTATCCCTTTCCCAGTGCACTGCAGTTACCTCTTTGCCATAAACCAGGTGACTGTATGTAAGTGGGTCTCTTCCTGGACTCTGTTCTGTTCCACTGATCAGGTAGCCTAGCCACGTACCAATGCCACGCAATCTTAGTTAACAGAGCTTTAGAAGAGGTTTTACATGTGGTAGTGGAAATATGCCAGTTCTTTTTCTTTACGTATGTACTAGCTATCCCTGGTCTTCTGAATTTCCATGAGAATTTTTTAATGAACATCTCAGTTTCTACAAAAAAACCATTGCTAGTAATATGATTGGGACTGCATCACCTCTATACGTGAATTTGGAGAACACCAACACCTTTATAATTTTGGGTATTCCAATCTGTAAACACGAAATATCCCTCCATGTACAAATACATGAGAAGGTACTCATCTTCACGAGTTACTAGAGAAATTAAAATTAAAACTACCATATCCATTAGACTGGTTAAAATGAAAATACACAGAAATACCAAGTATTGCAGAGGATGTGGAACTACCACTGGAACATATATTGTTGAGTGATGGGAATGCAATTGGGTGCATCCACTGTGGAGGCTCGACAGTGCCTTCTAAGGCTGAACATATGCAAACTGATGACCTAGCAATTCCATTCCTAGAATGACATTCACCAACAGACAAGTGCCATAACATTCATAACAGCACTGTGCAAAATAGCCCCAAACTGGGAACTACCCAAATGTCCATCAGTAGGAGAAAGGATAAACAGGGACTTCCTGGGTGGTCCAGGGGTAAAGAATCCGCCTTCCGATGCAGGGGACGTGGGTTCGATCCCTGGTCGGGGAACTTAAGATCCCACATGCCGCAGGGCAACTAAGCCCACATGCCACAAGTACTGAGCCCGCACGCCTCAACTAGAGAGCCCATGTGCCGCAAACTTCAGAACCCACGTGCTCTGGAGCCCGTGCTCCACAACTACAGAGCCATATGCTCTGGAACCCGCGCACCACAACTACAGAGCCCACGCGCCCTGGAGCCCGCACTCCACAACTAGAGAGAGGAAACCCACATGCCATAACTGGAGAGAAGCCTGAGCGCCGCAACGAAGATCCCATGTGCCGCAACTAAGACCCGACGTGGCCAAAAATAAAAAAAATAAAAACTACTGTATTAAAAAAAAATTCTGTCAATGAGTCACTAATCTTTAAAAAAAGAGAAAAAGAAAGGATAAATACATTTGGTGGTGTCTTCACAAATGAAAAAATATACAGCCTGGAGGAGGAACCATCCATAACAGAATACAAGAATATGAAGAGATCTCAAACAATAATGAGCAAGAGTAGCTAGATTCCATTACAGAGTATAAAAGCAGGAAAACCAATCCATGTGAGGAGCCAGGATAGTGGTTATATCCTTGGTGGGATGTGGTGACTGCAAGGAAATATGAGGGGCTTCTGGAGTGCTGGTAATACGCCCGCATTGGTTGCGCTCTGAGCACAGGATGTCTTCAGTTGATAAAAACACACTGAGCTGCACTCTTATGACACTGGACTGTTTATATACATACATATGTTTTAACAAAAATTATTTTAAAAGGAATATATAATTGGAGTTTTTCACTTAAAAACGGATTCACTTTTGAATAATTCCCTCTCCCTTGTTCGCCCCTCCCCACTCCCATGGCATTTATATGACCAACAATCTAAAGGGAGTTCTTTTTTCTTTACACTGAAATATTGTTGACATACAGTATTATGTTAGTTTCAGGTATACTACACAGTGATTTGGCATTTGCATGTATTATGCAGTGATTACCACGGAAAATCTACTAACCATCTGTCACCATACAAAGTTCTTAAAAATTATTCACCATATTTCTTATGCTGTGTATCATATCCCCATGGCTTATTTATTCTATTACTGGAGGTTTGTACCTCTTAATCTCCTTCATCTTAAAAAAAAACTAGAACAAGAAAAGGGAAATGCTCTACAGAAGCTTTCAGATTTGGAAATCAGTTTAAATGCAGTACCTTTGGGCATTTTTATCTTTCTTTTTTACTTTTTTTTTTTTTGGTCGCACCGCACAGCTTGCGAGATCTCAGTTGCCTGACCAGGGATTGAACCCAGGCCACGGTAGTGAAAGCCCAGAATCCTAACCACTAGGCCACCAGGGAACTCCCCGGGCATTTTTATCTTTCGACCAAGCACGTTGAACTCTGTAAGCATCTAATTAGAAGCACTTTCTTTACCTGTATTTTAGATGTGAAAATGGAGAAATAAAAGATATGAGGCACTGGTTTCAATGAGTTTGTCTTAATTTCCCATTCAAATCACCACTTATTATTCCTACCTGTTACAGTGATTTAGCAGTAGCTTTACTATGGACACAAGCGTATGTCTGTGTTTATTTTTCAAAGAAATGTGATATCATGAAAAATGAACGGCATCTTTAAGTATCCCTTTAGCTATCATTTTGCAGATTAGTTATGTTAATATCTGACTGTACTAATTGGTTTTTCTCTACTTTTGTGTCAGTACTAAACTAATCAGTGGATGCAAGTACAGAATTCCAGGACATTCATTTTTACATATGACATCACAAAATTTCCCCAAAACTTAGAATGCTAGCTTGTTTCCTTTTAGTCTCTTATAACCAGAAAATATGCTACTGTGACTGAGGCTCACATTTCTATAATCCACTAAATGAAATTTTAAAATGAAACTGAGAGTTATGGAAAAAGCTGAAACTGCTAACAAAAGCAGTAAGCTGAAAGGCTAGATGGACAGTTTTAGTTTTTTTTCTTTTTAATTGTAAAATTATAATACAATTATAATTCAAGTTTCAATAAAAATAACAGCATTCCTTAGAGTGGAAGAAAATAAATTCTCATACGCTAGAATATCAAGTGCTATGAAAGAGCGACCTGAAGAATATTTCGTTCAGCTTTGGTAATACATTAAAAAAAAAAAGAATTTTAAAGGAATACAACACAACTACCATCACCACACAGAGATTCCTGATGGCGTTGAAAGCTGTCTGTGGAAAAACTTTTTAAACCACATTAAACATTTAAAGGTTTCATTTAAAAGCAAAGAAGTTACCCAAGCTAATCATATCATGATCTAAACAGCGTGGCACTGAGACAAATGATCGTTGTTTAAAGAAGCCATGTCGTGATTTCAAGCCGAACCTATCATGCAGTTACTCCTCATTTTCTTTCATTTCAAGCCGAACCTATCATGCAGTTACTCCTCATTTTCTTTCACAGTGTTCTATTATCTTTGTTGACTTGGGGTGGGGTAGCAAGTGGGGTTTCCTATTTGCCCTCTTTGTTCCAGGATATCTGCCACACAGAAGGGAGAAAAACAAGTTCTCTTACCCCAGAAGTAACCCCTATTAGGATACCCGCTAGAATCACAACCACCAGATGAGACTGGAGCACAGGTAAAGCAAAAGGCTGGTCTGAGTTTCATAGCTTCTTGAATTTCCTCCTCTCTAATCCCTCCGCCCACGCCTCCCCCCGCCCCGCCCCCTTCCCCACACCAAGACACAGAGACAATCAATTACTTAACAGCTGGACGTGTTGGAACTGTCTGGCCTGCAGTAACACACAGATAGCCATCCATGCAAAGTTCCCCTTCACTCTGCGCTCCTTCATAGACCAACCCCCCTGTATTCTGCTCTGCACTTCCTCTTCCCCTATTAATTCCTGTAACACCAATAAGCACACTGTCGTGTATTGGCTCATTTCTCCTTTTCAGCTGGTCTCATCTCCTCTGACCTCCGCAAGACCACCTGCACGGTGTCTGGCACACAGTGGACCTTATCAGAGCACCACTGGTGAATGTGTTACATGCCGAGTTATACATACAACTCATCTGCCTTTCTCTGCTGTCCTGGAAGAGCTTGTCGCACACCAACAAGGCCGAGTCAGATATTCCATAACGGTCTACTCTTCCCTGAGAGGCAGTGCCAGTTTATCTGGGTTATTAGTAGCTGGGCTTTGATCCAGAAATCCATTTCTGGAGAAATACATTGCATTTTATTTTTAGCTGTGAATGGGGCACACAGTTTTTGTTTGCTTTTTAAAAATAGTTGGCTCTCCTGACAAAACACAGCTATGGATAGAAAGTAACAGGTAATTGTATTGTGTTATTGGGAAGAAACAAACAAAAAAACCTCCTTGTGTCAGAGAGCAAGGCAGTGCTCAGAGACTAATGGGGTGACATCAGAGGGAGGAGGACTTGGCTGGAAAGGGCTCCCACTGGCAAGTGTGGGACTGTGTGAGCATCCAGAAGAACGATGACGGCAACAGATCACAACGTTTCCAATAAAAAAGAACCTGAGTCTACAGTGATACTCAAAAAATTAGGGGAGAAGAGGGAGGAGGAGGAGGAAAGAAAAAGTCCTTCTTTCTAGAAGGCCAGCTAGTCAGGAAATCACCTGTGCAACCACTGATGCAGTAATTAGTTCAGGTGGGGTCCTTACCTGTGAAGGCTAAGCCCGTATGGAAAGTTGCTGCAGAACAGGAAACCACTTCTTGGGTCTCAAGTATCACTTCCTAATTTTAAGGAGAAGGGCAGATCTCAGGCAAACGATCAATAGCGACCCTAACAGTGGGACAAACCCACAGCGCGCGTCCCCCGAGGTGGGGACGAGGGAAGCACGCAGCAGCATCGTGCCTGCACTCTTCCTGCTAGAAATGCTTCCCTTGAACCGGAGCAGGAGGGTGAAGTGACAAATCCAGATTGCAGGGCACCATCCAAGACAACTGGCTTGGCCTCTTCAAAACTGAAAGGTCACAAAAGACCAAAAAAAGGTGTGGAGGGGCAAGGGGTGATAGGGCCAGAGCCAGGGGTGGAGCCTGCATTGGATCCTGAGTGGGAGGGGAGGGAGGAGTACGACTGGGTAGTGTGGAGAAACCTGTGTCGGACTGTGTGTCACGTCAATGGGTACCATCATCACCGTATCCTTGGTAAACGTCGTGGGTGTGATGCCGGCACCGCGTGCGTGAAGGAGAACGTGCTTGTTCTTGGGAGGCACATGCTGAAAAATTTAGGGGCAAGGTGTCAAGTGTGCAACTGACGTTCAAATGGGTCAGGAAAAAATATACAAAGTGACAGTAATAGTGACAGAGAAAGAGAGGAGCAGGGCAAGAGGACGTGCAAGTGAGCGAGAGGGAGTGAACATGGCAAATGCTAACACCTGGTCGATCATGATGCAGGTATATGGGTTTCCATTACATTATTTTTTCAAAAATTTTCAGTATTTAAAAAAAATTCAACATAAATGACAAGAAAACCCAAGACCAATGTATTCCTGGCTCTCTGCATCTGTTGTGTGACTTCTGCGGGTTCAGAGGAGGAGGGATGACCGGTGAGAGAGAGGAAGCTCCAAGGCGAAGCAACTCCCGACATGGTGAGAGAAGCTCTGAAGGAGTGGCCAGCCAGGGGGCTGGGGGGGAAGGTACTCAGGGATGATGGACAAATGTGACCACCGTCCAGGGCCGGGGACGGGAGAAGCAGAAAACGACAGCTGGGCAGGCTGAAGGAGCTCCAGTTTAAGGGACTCAATAGCGGTTATGGAGCAGAATTTCAGGAGAGGATTCTCTAGGTCCATCCATGTTGTTGCCAACAGCATCATTTCCTTGTTTTTCATGGCTGAATTATATATATATATATATATATATATGTATATCCATCCACCCACCCCACATTTTCTCACCCGTTCATTTGTCAATGGACACTTACACTGTTTCCACGTCTTGGCTATTGTAAATAATGCTGCAATGAACATGGGGGTGCAGGTACCTTTTCGAGTTAGTGTTTTTGTTTTATTTGGATATATTCCCAGAAGTGGAATTGCTGGATCATATGGTAGTTCTATTTTAATTTTTTGAGGAACCTCCATACTGTTTTCCATAGTGGCTGCACCAATTCACATTCCCACCAACAGTGCACAAGGGTTCCCTTTTCTCCACGTCCTCTCCAGCACTCATCTTGTTTCTTTGATGATGGCCATTCTAATAGGCGTAAGATGATATCTCACTGTCGTTTTGATTTACATTTCCCTAATGATTAGTGATGTTGAGCATCTTTTCACGTACTTGTTGGCCATTTGTCTTCTTTGGAAAAATGTCTATTCAGGTCTTTTGACTATTTGTCTATTCACTTTTAAACTGAATTATTTGCTTTTCTGCTATTGAGCTATATGAGTTCTTTATATATTTTGGATATTAACCCCTTATCAGATGTATGGCTTGCAAATATATTCTCCCATTCTGTAGGCTGTCTTTTCACTTTGTTGATTGTTTCTTTTGCTGTGCAAAACCTTTTTAGTTTGATGTAGTCCCACTTATTTATTATTTTGTTGTTTGTGTTTTAGGTGTCATATCCAGAAGAAAAAAGAAAAAAGACCCACGTCAAGGAGCATTTTTCCTATGCTTATTTCTAAAAGTTTCATGGTTTCAGGTCTTACATTTTTTTTTTTTTTTTTTTGGCGGTACGTGGGCCTCTCACTGTTGTGGCCTCTCCCACTGCGGAGCACAGGCTCTGGACGCGCAGACCCAGTGGCCATGGCTCATGGGCCCAGCCGCTCCGCAGCATGTGGGACCCTCCCGGACTGGGGCACAAACCCATGTCCCCTGCATCGGCAGGTGGACTCTCAACCACTGCGCCACCAGGGAAGCCCAAGGTCTTACATTTTTGTCTAACCCATTTTGAATTAATTTTTGTGAGTGGTGTAAGATAGGGGTTTAGTTTCATTCTTTTACATGTGAATAGTCAATTCTCCCAGTACCATTTATTGAAGAGACTTTTCTCCATTGAGTATTCTTGGTTCCCTTGTCAAATATTAGTCGGCCATATATACCTGAGTTTATTTCTGGGCTCTGGATTCTATTCTGTTGATCTATTTGTTGGTTTTTACATCAGTACTGTACTGTTCTAATTTCTATAGCTTTACAGTATAGCTTGGAACCATAAAGTGTGATGCCTCTATCTTTGTTCTTCTTTCTCAAGATTGCTTTGACTATATAGGGTCTTCTGTGGCTCTATACACATTGCAGGATTATTTTTCCTACGTCTGTAAAAAAATGCCACTGGAATCTTGATAGGGATTGCACTGAATTCATAGATGGCTTTTGGTAGTACTGACACTTTAACAATATTAATTCTTCTAGTCCATGAACATGGGATACCTTTCCACTTATTTGTGTCTTCTCTGATTTCTTTCATCAGTGTCTTGTAGTTTTCAGAGTAGAGATCTTTCACCTTCTTGGTTAATATTATTCCTAAGTATTTTATTGTTTTTTGATGCTATTGTGAATGGGATCATTTCATTTCTTTTTCAGATAACCTGTTCTTAGTGTTTAGAAATGCTACTGATTTTTACATGCTAATTTTTTATCCTGCAACTTTATTTAATTCACTGACTAGATCTAACAGTTCTTTGGTGGAGTCTACAGTATTTTCTATATATAAAATCTGCAAATAGAGACAATTTTATTTCTTCCTTTCCAATTCTGATGCCTCTTTATTTCCTTTTCTTGCCTGAGTGCACTGGCAAGGATTTCTACTACTGTGCTGAAAAGGAGTGGTGAAAGTGGGCATCCTTGTCTTCCTCCTGATCTCAGAGGAAAAGCTTGCAAACCTTCACCATTGAGTATGATGTTAGCTGTGGGCTTATCATATATGGCCTTTATTATATTGAAGTATGTTCCTTCTATGCCTAATTTGTTAAATTTTTATCATGAACAGATGCTGAATTTTGTTAAATGCCTTCTCTGTGTCTCTTATCATGATCATATGATTTTTTCTTTCATTCTATTAATGTGATGTATCACACTGATTGATTTGCATATGGTGAACCATCCCTGCATCCTTGGATTAAATCCCACTTGATCATGGTGAATGATCCTTTTAATGTGCTGCTGAATTTGGTTTGCTAGTATTTTACTGAGAATTTTTGCATTTATATTCATCAGGGATATTAGTCTGTAGTTTTTTATTTTTAATATTTACTTATTTATTTGGCTGCGCCATGAAGTTGTGGCACGTGGATCTTTGTTGCAGCATGTGGGATCCTTTTCACTGACCAGGGATTGAACCTGGGCCCTCTGCATTGGAAGCGCAGAGTCTTAGCCACTGGACCACCAGGGAAGTCTCTGTAGTTTTATTGTCTTATAGTGTCCTCATCTGGCTTTGGTATCAGGGTAATACTGGTCTTATAAAATGAGTTTGGGAGTGTTCTGTCTTCTTCAAATTTTGGGAAGAGTTTGAGAAGGACTGGTGTTAATTCTTCTTTAAATGTTTGGTAAAATTCACCAGAGAAGCCACGTGGTCCTGGGCTTTACTTTGTTGGGAGATGATTTTTTTTTTTTATAACTAAATATTTATTTGACATCTGGATTCAATCTCACATATATTTGCATAAGTAATTAAAAATTATCTCAAGTGATTAAGTGGTCACAATTGCATGTGAGTTCAACTGATACCACTTCCATTCTTCATTTATAATTCTACCCTCATTCTGCTGCATCACCAAAAAGAAGAGAGCTGCGGGTCCTTTCCTTACAGTAACATGGGGGGAAACCTACTTAGAGGTTATCAGTTCCTAGTCCAGGACACAAAAATCGCCATGCCACTGGAACAAGTGCACAAATCTACCTGTGAGGCCCACGCAGCCATGTGGGGACATTGCCAGGACTGCTGCCAGCATCTGTAGCTCCAGGTCGAATGCTACAGGAGAGGCACTCCTGATCCACACAGCGTGAGCTTACGGGCTGCATGAAGGAACTCCTGCCCACTCCCCAAGGGGTTCTGGCGACCCACCAACTATGTGATTACAGGCCTACCTGGAAGCCACAGGTCGGCAGCTGATGTAAAAGGGAACAAGTGAAAACGTGCTACAAACCCAGGCTCTCCCATGTTCTGGGAAAGCAGGCTGAAACTCACGCTGCTCCTGTAGGGAAGAGCATAGTCTGAAGGGCAGCAAGTTCAGAACGCCCAGGAAAAGAAAGAGCGGAGGAGAGAGCATTTGCAGACAACTCTGAGTGGCAGGAGGCCCTGGACCCGTGAGAACAACGATCCCAGCTCTTTGAACTCCTCCAGTCCTTTTGTTTTGTTGCTGGATTCATTCACTGCCCCATCCTGTTTTGCAATGTGAGATGCCCTAAGGAAAGCCTCACTCCCCAAGCACTGAACAACCTGTGATTCTGACATATGGACCCACAGGGCTGCATGTTCTGCTCTGCAGAGTGGGGACCACATCACGTGGCTACACCTGGCCTAAAGGGCTCCCCAACATCTTACAGATATGCTGTTTGTCACTCAGCCATAAAACGGACACCAAAATCATTCTCACGCTCACAGAGTCAAAATGCTGATGTTTGTATTAATTCTAAAGGACATGTTAAAGCACTCGGGGGGTTCAAATTATTCATTCATAGTTCACAAATTGGTTAGTTATCTATGGGTTTTTAAAAAGGGGCTTTTGATGATTTTCAGAAATAATAATTGGACCTCTTCCCCATCTCCTCAGAATATATCAATAAAACAACATGGCATTGTTTCTGTGACCTCCAGGGCTGTAGCACTGTTACGCTTTCCTCCTTGGTGGTAGGAGATTAAAACAATAACCTCCCAGATGATGGAGAGCTGAGCTGCACAGCAGCTCCTTAACTGTCGATAAATCCATTTTCTAATTACACAGGAAGACATGTTTGTCTTTGGCCCTGATTACATTAAAAATACCACCAGAAGCATCATTGCTTTAATGTGCATTACAGAAACATGACTCCCCAAGTGAATCTGATCCATTAATAACATCTCTTTAACTACTGTCTAATGATTTTCAGACATGTAATAGAATATTTTATGGCTGTTTTCAACCATCTGTCCTTCCTTTCAATATGAATTTGCCAGAGACATAATGAAATTTCTTGTGCTCTGTGCCATCACACGCTTATAAATATGATACAGCAATTAGATGTAGCAACGCTGTCACACGCTCTACATGGAGCCATGCTCTGGGCATTGCTCAAGGAACTGGAACCTTCTGTCTCCAAGATCCTCTTAGGCTACTCCTCGAGCTGCCCTAAGTCCCAGCCTGCGTGGCAGCACATGCAGGTACGTACCCAAGATGTGCCGGGCTAATGTGTCACAAGTTTGAATCAGTCACAGAACAAGAACAACTAGCTGCATCACAGGCGCTGCACTTTAGAGAGTTAAATGTGATGTTTATAATTGCAATCCTTTCCTTCAATAATATATCATGCCATATTTTAAGCTTTTTTTAATTTATAAATTTACTCTTCACTGAGTGCTTATTATGGGCTAGTCACCTTCTATGGTTAGTTTTTCTGAGTGCGCGGCTCATGTTTAAATATGTACGCAAAAGAGAAATTCATCTGATGAAGAGGTATATCTTAAAGTAACGAACCAGCTTTCAAGACACAGCAGCCTGCTTCCCGAGTCTCTTTCAACAGGAAGTTGTCCTAGAGGTGGCGGGCAGATCCTGGCAGGCCTGGGTGCTGCAGAGTAGGGAGGCCTGTGAAGTGATATGCGAAGCTACAGACTGAAAGACCTATTCCAAGGTGGGGCCCACGGGGGAAGGCCGGGTGACCACTTCCAGGGTTCTGTAAGAAGAGAACCGTGACCCAGGACACCATCTGGACAAAGCCCCTCCCCCTCACTTCTCTACTGTCAGACCTGAGGTTTTCCAGAAGAGATTCTCTGGAAATATTCTTGATTTCTCTTTCTCTCTCTCTCTCTTTTGTTTTTTAAAGGTAGGACAAAGGAGAAATAAAGAGTGTCCCACAAGCAGCTGCCTGTGTTTAGATCTTACCATGCATCTTTACCGTGAAGAATGAAAGCTCTACCGCATATTGAAAAAAATCATTAAAATTTCACCACCACCAAGAGAAAAACAACTAATATCACCCCTTTCAGGGCATCTAAGGTACTAAGGATAGTGTCACCTTTAAAATCAATTACTGTGGTTAAAATGAGGCATATATCCATCTCTCCCCACTCCTGGCTTCCCCCAGAGGTGATAATGAATAGAACCCGAGAGACTTACACCGCACAGGAAAGTTTTCACGAAGACCTAAGTTACAAAAACGAAAATGAAGAGGATTCAGTGTGCTTCATCCTGTTTGGCCGGTGCCACTAGGACATTTCTTCTTGGTGGGAGGGGGTTAGTTATAAACTCAGCCAATGATTAGTTCAAGGAAGGCTGAAAGAAAAACAAAGCTTTAGCTTGAGATTCCTTAGATCTCTTCTTGGTCTTTCTATTTTCCTATACTTTTAATTTTGTCTTTATAGTAATAATTGGTAATTGTAAGGTCTCAAATACTAAACTGAAGTACATATACATAAATATGTATTTTTCCTGCCTCTATTTCAAACAGATATCATGCTTAGGACAAGTTTAAATTCTAACAAATACTGAGAAGAGCTGAGAATACAAACTACAAGCCAATCCTCCTCCTTAGTTTTATCCAGCTAAGCGTTAAAGGTCCGCTCCTTAGCCAACGGGGCTTACGTATATCACGCATATAATTAATGCACTAGGATGCGGCCATGTACCGCTGACTGCAGATAGAGAAGGATGCCTTCCACGTACTGAGAAAAACCTAGATTCTCAGCTAGAGGATCTGCAACTACTATGCAAAGTTCGTAGTATCTGAAGGAGGGGCATCCCAGAACCCAGTGTGGAGACTTCTGCGTGTCAACACAAATGTGCAATCTTCAATATTGCCTTGTTCCATGAGTCCTGGGCCTTCATGAGAGGGGTTCAGAGCCAGCACAGACAGGAGCACAAGCCTGGACCCTTGGAGGCTCCAGGTCAAAAATCTGATGCAGCCAGTAAATGTGCTTGGTGGGCCACAGCATGTGTTTAAAACAACGTGCACCAACATTTCAAAATCCAGTTTCACATTAAAATGGGAAGATCTGAAAATACAAAGACTTCATTCCTACCTTCAGCTGGAACTAACAGCTGTCCCTTAACACGTACAAGCTTCCCAGACAGCCCCGGGTCCCACCAGGTGAATGTTTTCCATATGCCCCAGCACCCTTCTCTTTCCTGACTGACCCGGTGATTTCAGAGGTAATGAGACGTAGGTGGAGCCCCAAGCCCTCGTCCTTGAACTGGATGGTGGGGAGCAAAGTCTGAGAACATAATTAGAATCCAATCATAATCGAATTATAACATAATTCTTCTGAGGATTCCAGGACGAAGGGCTGTTGCAATTCTAAGGAGAAGGGGCCTGGGGTTGTTTTAAAATACCGCCACCAATTTTGTGACACTCCTACCATTGAGAATTGGTGGTGGTGGGGGGCTATGTCCCCACCCCTTGAATCTGAACTTATGACTGCTTTGACCAGTGGAATCTGGCAGAAGTGAGGCTATGTGAATTTGGAGGCAAGGTTGTGTCCTGTCCTCTGGAGCACCGTCCTCTGCAGTTCTGAGCGCAATGTACGAAGTCTGAGGCTGCCATGATGTCAGGGAGCCTGGCCACGTGTAGCTGTTCTGTTTAAGGGCCATGGCTGGTCCCAGCCTAGGCACCAGACCTGTGAGAAGAAGCCGCCAGGTGACTCCAACTCCAGCCAACTGTGCCATCCCCAGCAGCTTTAGTCTCCCAGTTGAGGCCGACATCATGGATCAGACAAGCCACTTCCACTGCACAGCATCAGAATTCCTGACCCACAGGGGCTGTGAGCATAATCAGAATGGTGGTTGTTGTACATGGTTAAGTGCCGGTGGTAGTGATGGATTGGGAGGACAGGGCCTGTGGAATACTAAGAAAATCTCTGCAATGGCTTCTTTTGTGCTGCAAATGCTACTATCTGTTAGCCTCTGCTGGGTTCTAAGCCTCATCCAAGATTTTCAAATTGAACACTCAGCGGTCTGTCGTCCATTCCTCTCCTCCTCAGGAACCAGTGGGAAGGAGGTTAGCTGGGCAGTTTTCAGTCTCCACTCTAAGCAGTGCAGTTTGGAAATAATTCTTGGCTGCTCTGTGCCTGAGGGCTAAAGCACCAAAGGGCGTTTGCTTATGCTGTGATCTGACGGACTTCCTTTGAAAATGAGGCGTCCATCTTCATCTTGAAAACAAGGATGATGTCAGCTGATCACCTATTTCACAGTGGTTCAAAGGTTTGGTGAATATGAAGCTCAGATTTCTAAGAGTGGGAGAATACGATTTTATCTCCATTGGTACAGAGGCAGAGGGATTATGCCTGAAACCTCCTGTATATTTTCCCAAGCTTCCCATCACATAGTTACATATAAGCAGGGCTGTACAGAGGAATATGCTTCTTTAATGCGGTAAAGGACACATTTCAGTAGCACTCATTTTGTTTAGAGTTGTTGGCTCTTTGAAAATATCTTAAATATCCCCTACTGTGTAAATGCCATAAATGTGTGTAAAACTTGAGAATGGCAACATGAAGGAGAAATATGGAAAAGTGCTAATTTGATGACTGAAGGAGGACCACCGCGATCTCCATTTTTTTGCGCATTTAGAGAGCTGTGCGCTTGACTGGTGTGACCACTACTGAAATGTTAATTTGGGCAGAAAACAAAAATCACAGCTGAGTTTAGAAATTTTTCAACTTTACATTTCTCTGCTAGTGAATATACCTTCTTATGGCTTTCCTTAAATGGCACAGTTGATTATTAAGGAGCTCAGAAAGAAGTTTTCCTAGTAAAGCATGTCCTTGCTTGGAAAAAAATCACCCGACCAGAAAAGCCTTGTCCTGTTCTCCAAGATGATTTCTTTTTAAGTACCAACTGCCTCTTTAAGAGCATGATTCAGTGATACACAAGCGCTCTGGTGCCAACACAATTATCATCCGAGTGAGGGATGCTTGCTTAATTTACCTCTAGGCCCACACTCCTGTGTTGTCTTGCTACGGCATGCTGTTTCCGTCCTACTGTTCTGACTTGAGGAATAGTTTATTAAGTATTTTCTTCAATCATTTTAGCCACAGCTATCAAATATGTCCTTATGGCACCAGGTTATTTAAATGACTAACAAAAATATAAAATCTAACTAGAGCCATAAGATGCTATAACTTATCTTCTTTGATCAGTCTGTGGGGCTAAAGGACAGGTTATCACATGGTAGCAGTGTCTGTTTCCTATTATTGCAAATACGCCAGGTTAAGTGCGTTTGTAGAGAGATGAGAAGTGAAAATCAGGAAATGAAGACAGTTTTCCAGACACACAGTAGACCTCACACCTTCCTTACGACTGTCATTTTAGGAGATGATAAGGCATTCCTGGATGGTATCTTTGTTCGAAATTCTTCTGAGGCCCACTCCTCTCCCGGGGCTCCTGCTAGACCTACACACATCACCACTTTTCACTGTGTAGTTAATTGTTTTTGAGAGAGTCTGTCTTCCCCTAAGATGATCAGCAGCATGACAGCAAGGACTGAAAGTGTCTGTCCATCTTTTATCCCTGGTGTCTAGCAGAACACTTGGCAACAGAAGGTGCTCAATATTTATTGAATAACTCTACATTCTTTTGCATACTGTCTTTGTTGGCAAAGTTTTATCCTTTGAGGGTAGATTTACCTTTTGGAAACAATTAAAAGTGATTCAGAGTCAAGAATGAAGAAAGAGGCCAAGATACCACTCAATTTTCTTATGTGCCTTCAGAAAGTAAAACTGAAGGCGATTCTGAAAAGGAAGCTTACTGGAGTAAACAGGCCCTTCAAGGCAAATAATTTGAAGAGTAACACTTGGATGTAGAACTCTCCTATGGTTCTTAAAAATCATTGCTCGAGATTTCGAAACACAGCTTCTTTGAAAAACCAAGCTTCTAAAAGTAAATTCTTTTTTTTCTGCAGAAGAGTGTGTGTGGAATGAAAAACAAAAATCATTTGTACTGATGCTCCTTAAATGGACATTTAGGGACTGCCCTGGTGGCGCAGTGGTTAAGACTCTGTGCTCCCAATGCAGGGGGCCCGGGTTTGATCCCTGGTCAGGGAACTAGATCCCACATGCATGCCGCCACTAAGAGCTCACATGGCGCAACTAACTAACTATTAAAAAAAAGTGGATCTCTAACACTCTCCGTCTATCAAAACCACACCCCCGCAAAAAAAAAAAGGACATTTAAGTATGGACAGACTTCATAGTTTGGCAATCCATGGTGTTGTAAAGGGACCGGTAGACACTTTGCCTTCCATCCTGGCTTCCTGTCCCACATCCTTGCTGCTTCTCTACATCTCAGTCTGAAGCAAAGCACCAGTCTAGGCAGAGCCAGGAAGGCACAACCCTGTTCTTCTTCCGGCTTGCATCTTCCTGCGGCAGTAATAATGTGCTGGTGTAAGTCATCTTTTCCCTAACGCCCATGGAATGCAGGACTGAAGAAATGCAATGATGGGATGGCATTAACAGACAACCTGGATCAGCTAAGAAAGGAGCAATGCCGGCACACGGCTGGACGTCCCAGGTGCTGAGGGTAAGCGCCACTGGGAATGGGCCGGAAGCGGAGAGCTGGGGGCCCTGTGCAGTATCCTGAACCCGATCAGGGCTGAAGCCTGGCCTCCCTCTACATCCGGCATTCTTCACTGAGTGTGCTATATTTAATTTATTTAAATAATTTATATTTAATCCAAATGAATGAATTCCAAAGCTGATGTATCTAGAATTTCTTTTTTTAAACCTGATGTATAACATATAAAGTACACACATCCTTAGTGAATCAAATTATCTTCTTAACGGCTGAAATTAAGTAATTCCCTTCTCTGATGACTTCCAAAAGGGAAAAGTAAACGAATGAATTCACTTTCAGCATTACTATCGATCATTTCAGAATGAGAAGAAAAACCTAAAACAAATTTAATCCCAACATTAATTTCAGTAAAACCCAAAGAAGGTGAAAATCAGGGACTTCCCTGGTGGTGCCGTGGTTGAAGATCCATCTGCCAACACAGGCGACATGGGTTCAACCCCTGGTCCGGGAAGATCCCACACACCACAGAACAACTAAGCCCGTGCGCCACAACTACTGAGCCTACGCTCTAGAGCCCATGAGCCACAACTACTGAGCCCAAATGCCACAACTACTGAAGCCCGTGCGCCTAGAGACCATGCTCCGCAACAAGAGAAGCCACCGCAATGAGAAGCCCACACACTGCAATGAAGACCCAACGCAGCCAAAATAATGAAGTTGAAAATCAGAAAAAAGGGTTGTTTTTTTTAAAGATCATGTACAGAGGAGATTTTATGTAGTTCCTGTGATATGACAGGGACGGGCACCTCAAAGCAAGCTGCATTCTACATCGGGTAGAAGTGGTCCTGTCAGTGACCTTCAGAGCCTCTTAACTGCCATGGACACTATCTTAGTCCACTGGGCTGCTTTCAGAGAACACCACAGACTGGGTGGCTTCTAACAACAGATAGTTACTTCTCATACTTCTGGAGGCTGGAAGCCTGAGGTCAGGTGCCAGCAGAGTGGGGTTCTGGTGGGGGTCCTCTTCCAGGCTGCATAGTGCGGACCCCTCTCTGTGCCCTTACATGGCAGAGAGCAGAGAGAGGAAGCAAACTCTCTCGGAACCCTTATAAGGGCACTAATCACATTCACGAGGGCTCCACCCTCACAAACTCATCTAATCCTAATTGCCTCCCAAAGACCCCACCTAATATCACTGCATTGGGATTAGGGGTTTCCACATATGAATTTTGGTGGGGACACACACATTCAGTCCATAACAGACACAGGGTACCATTTTAAACTACGATAAAGACAGCCAGTGACCCACTCCAGTGTTGAACAGCACCAAAGGGGCCACAGACATTATCTGTGCTCAGCTAATTCTACTCAGACGTTCTGCTGCAGTCACCTTCTCACTGTTGTGCTCTCCAGGGCTCTGCCTGTCTAATGTGTCCTAAACACCTGTATTTCCACATCTTGCACCATAGCCTCTGCTGCTTATGCTTATGTAACCCCCTTGGAAAAAGAGGCACCAGCACATCCTGTTAGGACACATGTATATAGATAACACATGAAAACTTGACCCTGTCCACAGGGGTTCAGTTCTTCTGAGAGCAGGGCTGTGAGGAATTCTCCCCCTGCCTACAATGCACACACACTTCCCAAAACACACACACCCAAACATCCCCAAACAAGTGGTCAATTGAGAATGTATGAGATTTGCTAGCAATCCTTATGAAAGTCATGGCTTGCTGAGGGAAACCCTTCAACCAACTGAAGATTTAGCTGAAATTTAAATCAATATCTACTTCCCTTCATCCCTTGTCTTTCCTTGGAATGCTGAGTGCAACATAAAATAAAAACACGTGTTGCTGTCACCCAGGAAATGTGGTCAAGACTCTAACAGAGGAGCAGACAGGTTACAGAGGGGTGTGAGTGCATTCCAGGCTCGGGAAACAGGTAGTTTTGGTGATGGAAAGGAGCCCTGGGTCAGCTGGCCCATCATGCCTACTTTACAGCCCCCAAAGGACACTGGCTTTCCCCAAGCTGTGCGTGGGTGCAGCAAAGCTACAAGGAGCAGCTGGGGCCAGAAGCTACGTCTCTGCAGAGTTGTCGAGGATGATGTGACTGCACTGCTGCCTCATGTGCAGAGTTGGCCTGTTCTTAGGATGTAGTGGGATGTCACTCTGACCAGGGCTGTGCAGGGACATCTAAGATCCAGAGCAGGAAAAAGAGAAAAGACTACTAAAGTGATTAAAAGGTGTTAGTTTAAATGAAGGTTTCCTTTTCAAAGTGATTTTCCGAATAGAAGAAAGGATGAGGCTGCTGCCTCTGCCCCAGTCCTCTTTCGCCTGTCTTGGGGGGGCATCAGGCCTTGATCCCAGTGGGGAGGCTGGAAGACCAGCACCCATCGTTTGGTGCCTTTCACTTATATAGTGTCATGGCTTTAGGAGACTTCTTGCGTACGTTAGCTTTTCTGACCCAAAGAGAAAGAGGAGAAGAAATGAATAAAATGGGTGGCGTTAGAACAGTTTTCTCTGGTTATACCTCCCTGCTATAAAGAGTTAACATAAGGTGAGTTCCTTTTAAGGAAGGGAGTTTACTGGCAGCTCAAATTTGCTGTTTGGAAGCAGAATGAAGCATGTATTTGCATTTGTGGACACACACACATACACCCGTACACGGTTATATATTCTTGTAAAGATTTAAAAACGATACATAGATCCTGCTCTTCTTGATTTTTTTCTCACTGAGAATTCAACGCACAACTGAAAAAAAAAGGGGACAAAAACCCCTCAGTAACTCAAAGTCAGGGTCTAAGTTGGTTTTACCTTTACTGTGATAAAACATATGTAAAATTTATCATTTATACATTGAGAATAACTTACTACATTTTTATAAAATTGTGGTTATACATAAAATTTACCATTTAAACTTTATGTGTCCAGTTCAGGGACGTAAAGTGCACTCACACTGTTGTACAACCACCACCTCCATCCTCTCCAGAACTTTCCATCTTCCCAAACTGAAACTCTGCACCTGTTAAACACTAACTCCCCTTCTCCTGGCAACCATCCTTCTACTTCTGTGTCTACAAATTTGACTACTCTGGACACCTCATATAAGTGGAATCATATGAGAGCTGTCCTTTTGTGATTGGCTTATTTCATCTAGACAATGCCTTCAAGGTTCATCCATGTTACAGCACGTGTCAGAATGCCATTCCTTTCCGATGCCAAATAATTTTCCACTGTATAAACCATATTTTGTTTATCCATTTATCCATCAATTGACATGTGTGTTGTTTCCACCTTTTGACTATTGTGAATAATGCTGCTATGAACATGGGGATATATATCTCTTTAAGACTCTGCTTTCAATTCTTTTGGGCATATAACCAGAAACGGAAATGCTGGATCATATGGTAAAGCTATGGTTTTTTTTTTGCCAAGAACCTTGTCTTTTATTTATTTTTTAATTAATTAATTTATGGCTGCGTTGGGCTTTTGTTGTTGCACGTGGGCTTTCTCTAGTTGCGGCGAGCAGGGGGGCTACTCTTCATTGTGGTGTGCAGGCTTCTCATCGCGGTCGCTTCTCTTGCTGCGGAGCACGGGCTCTAGGCGCGCAGGCTTCAGTAGTTGTTACACGTGGGCTCAGTAGTTGTGGCCCACTGGCTTAGTTGTTCCGCGGCATGTGGGATCTTCCCGGACCAGGGCTCGAACCTGTGTCCCCTGCGTTGGCAGGCAGATTCCCAACCACTGCTCCACCAGGGAAGTCCTAGTAATGCTATGTTTAAATTTTTTGAAGAACAGCCATACAAGGTGAATTTTATAATAACTTGCCCCATCATGTGTACAGCCGGCTTTTGGCTATGGCTCTGTGTACCATTAACTTCTCACTGTGCTTAATCACAGGAGATGTGACCATGCCAGATGCAGTCTTATTATGCCAGCCACATAGGCTAATCAGTTTCCTTTACTACCAGCCACACATCACAGGTTTGTAGGTAGAAACAAACAAGCTAAGTCTCACCATAAACCCACAAACGATGATTGAGTAGCGTCTTCCAGGAGATGGTTACCGATGCCTCTGAAGAGTCCGTAGTCCCCGAGGCCCCTGTGGAACCTCTGGATCCTTCTGAAGTTTACAGCACGTGCTCGCTCCACTTCCTCTGTGGCACCGTGTACGGCTGAGCAGGTGTACGCAGTGACAGTGCGACTTCTTCCCAAACTTGAGGCTGCTGTGTACTGATTGCCTTCCATTGCTGCCTTTGGTACCCAGCTCAGTTCCCCAGTCCACTTGCTCCTCTGCCAGCGTTTGTAGGCTTTTCAGCATCTGTGATATCACCCTGGCTTTTCCACATCATCCTCAAATGTAATGACTCACTGTCTCCCTAACATTCCCCACTCTAGCATCTCACTGATGTCTCCAAGCCCCAGACCCTGATTCAGGCTCCATCCTTCTGCTCTTCTCCACCTGTCACCCCTGGGCTTGCTCTTCCTCTTCAACGCAGTCTCCCATTGATTGGTCCCTCCTATTCTCATGGCCCAGCTGCCCTTCCAACTTCAGGGCTGCTCTGCCCAGATGGAGCCTGGTGACCAGTCACCGCAGGGATGCCGGCATGGGTACCCTTGCTTCACCTGACATCCGCTGCTGCATTCTCCTTGCCAAGCCCAGCCTGGGGAAGACGGCACCAACCTCTCTTTCCCTTTCTGCTCCTGAAGTGTGTTATTCGATTTTAGATTTGTCCTCCCTGTTGCACAATTATCCTCATACCCATTCTTTACAAACCCCCTCACGTTCTCTACATCTACTGCAACAAAACCTTCTCAACTTTTCTGTTCTCAAGCAATACATCTTGATCCTATAATCTAAACTTAACACAAAGTTTTGCTCTTCAAATTTTTTGAAAGAATCAGGGCCATGTAAGATGAATGAATTTTCATGCTAAGAAAAACAAAAGTATAAAAGAAATTGTTGATATGTCATTACATAATTATTTTTTTATAGCCCCAAACACAAACCAGGTTGAAAGATGAATAGCAAAGTAGGAAAAAGAAAATACGAGCTTCTTTGACTCCTCCTTCTTTGCCTCAGAATTGTCCTGCACATCTTCTGATCTATTCTATTCTCCCTGCTTCTCCAGCAGTATCTGAGGCTCCTTCAGGAAAACACGCTTTTCCCTGGTTGCTCTAGGACCTTGCTCCATTCAGTTCTTTCTACTCTTTACTGTGTATTTGATGATTTCTTTTGCACTGGTTCCCTCTTCCTAGTCAACAAACATAATAAAATCTTTACATCCTCACAGAAAAACCCAGATGGACCTGTCTTCCTGTTCCCCAGATTCTCAAACAGTTGCTTGTTCCTTCCTGCCCTTTACTACCAATCTTCTCTTCTACATCTGGTGCCTCTGCCTCTGGACCACTAGCTCGCTCTGCCAATTCCGTTCTCTCCCATGAGGCTGACCTTGGAGTTACGAATGGCCTCCCGCCCGCCTCTTCCCAGAAGGCCTCCTGCTGAGCTCTGAGTACCGGACACAGGCGCACAGCACGCCCTGAAACTCCTCTGCATGCCCCTCCTGGTCTCTCGTCTCTGCTTGCTCCCTCTGGGCAACATGGCCCGGGATCAGGCTTTCACCTCTTAGCAGGTGCCTTCCAAACTCAGGCCTCCTGCCCCACGTGGCCTCTGAGCTCTAGGTCTGCATTTTCACCTGTTTGCTGGACATACCTAGAAGATAGGATGCTGGCATCTCCAAGAGAACATTTCTTTCTTCACGTGGGTCCTCTTGGTTCCCTGTTGCTAACAGCATTCCCACTGAACAAAGAAACACAGAAACACGTACACACACAGTCACACTGAAGACACAAGTGAACTTTACCCACAACAGGGCAGCTCAGATTGGTGACCAGTGCTCTGACCGGGCATCAGGTAATGTAAGCTCAGGTATTCCTTTTACTATTAAAACTGAGAAAGGTATTAATTAATGTGACATTCTGAAACCCTAGGATGCTGTGTAGAAATAATGAAGACTTGAGTTAAACCAAAACTGTTGATATTTTAGAACAGGTTTAGGTGTAAATGTAGTAATTGGTTTTGTAATGACGATTTCTGTGTTGTTTTAGCTACTTTTTAAGGTGTTTGGAGAGTTTAAGAGAAGCCACTATATGAGATTAGTAACTGGTTTTTAAATTGGTTGAGGAAATATAATTAAGCTTTTAATCAATGCTTAAATGTTTAGCAAAAGTCCATTTTCAAGTTTCAATGACTGCATGTATAAGATTACTGAAGCGAGCACTAACTCGGAGATGAACTTGTCCATGGCCGTGAGCGCCCGGATATTAAACAGCAACCGACACTTCGGAGGCACGCCGCGCCCGTCTCTTTCGTCCTGACAGTGGTTTGGAGCCGCAGGTCTGCCTAGGACGTCGAGGTGCTCGTAACTACAAGCCGAGCGTGTGTATTTTAGAGATGTGACCCCATTGAAGAATCTCAGTTTAGGTTCTTCTTTCAATTGTGTGTAGAGCACAGTAACCAGTGTGGCCGTGTGACACCTTAAATTACTAGTCAGGTCGCATTTTGCTTGACATCAATGGACCTTCTATACTCTTTAGTTGAAATGCATCAATTTTCAAGGAAGCCATGACCTGAGAGGGGTGAATATTTTATGTTATAGAGAGATTTTTATTGTAAAAAGATTTAGTCTGCACGTATGCTTTATTTTTATAATCTAGCATTTGCCACACACAGTTGTAGAAACTATAATGAAAGCATAAATCTTAGACTTGAAGGGTGAGTGCCTAGGACACGTTAGTTCAGAATTAAAGGCTTCTCTTCCTCTCTTTCTCCCTGGCTTAGTCTCTGCGTGGAAAAAGATGACTCACAGCTGGTGTACCCTGACTTTTAGGAAGGTGTCTAGGAATTGGGTCTCTATCTGGTAATCCAGAGCTTATGGGCTAATGGCTGCAGGAAAGAGAAAATAAAATATGCTGCTGTGTAGCTTCCGCCCTTTCCTGTGACGTACCGATGAGAGGCTCCCTATGCTTTCCACCCCTGCACAGCAATCTCATCTGCCCTTGGGCAGGAATCCTAAACGCTTAACTGCGGGGTCTGCAGCTCTGGGTGGCATGCGTCATTCCTTTTTAACCTTAGTGAAAACAGGCTACACAGGCATATAAGACACAGAACAAATGGTGGCGATTATTATTATTCTTGTTGTTATTATTATTATATTTGGAACCATTATATAGCAAAGAAAGGTTTTGCATCAAAAGGGATCAACATGTACTAATATAATAATCCTAAGAGATCCTGGTTGCTGAAGTTTCTGGAGAATATGCCTAGGCTGAGTAACTGCTAAGCCTGTATAGTCTCCTGTGCCGCGTTGCACATCAGAGCTCACTTCTCTCTCCCTCACAGCCCTCTCTTCCCCCTCAGAGCCGCTAAATTAAGTATGTGGTTAGAAGTGGTCATTTCTCATCTTTTGACTCTGTGGGAAGAAATAAACAGAAGAGGCAGGAAAACAAATCTGGCAACTAAATAAGAAAGGCTGGATCTTGTTTAAAGCTCTGCTTGAGTGGTTAAGAATAATAAGAACCAAAAGTCTTATTTACTTATGTATCAGAAGCTTTTACAGAAGGTACTAAGGGGGTAATCTAGTCCATTTTCTTGTCTCAGACTGGCCTGAAGCGAAGACAAATGCTTTTTCATGTATATTCTTAAATGTCCACATTATTGGTGCTGCGTATTAAGATAAACAAATTCCAAAAACTAAAGCAGGATACAAATGGTGAGTGGCGTGTCAATTCATCATAAAGGGTTCAAAATGATAACTGGAGAGTCTCCCCTCTTTCCTTTTCTCTTTAAAGGAAAGAAAGCTTTATCTTTCCCCTTTAGAAGGCAATAGATATTAACCTGGTGTTCATGCTTCTATTAAGGCTTGATTTCACTCTGTGGAGATGCTGTAAAAACCCTACAAAAACAAAAAGGACTTGCCTATATTTCATAAAGATCAACCTTATTACCATTTTAATAAGCTAATTTAAGCCATCTGGTGTTTGGAAAATGGATCTGGTTCTCTAAAGAAAATAAGATATAAATAACTCTTGAGTTCATGTTTTTTTTTTTTTTTTAAGGAAAAGGAGACCCTTTGGTCATATTCCCTGCATTCTAACACACTCATTCACCCACCAAACCCTGATGGGCATCTGCTGTGGACCAGGCCCTGTTTAAGTTCTCGGGGTAAAGAAACAGCCTTTGCTCCCCAGGTGCTTCCAAAGGGCAATAAACAGAGGGTCAGCGCAGATATCAGCAGAGAAGCAGGGAGCTGCGCAAGTGCCGAAGAAGAACTGCGGTCGTGCCCCAGCTCCAGCTAACCCTCCAGGGGCCCCTCCCTCAGAGCAAAGCCCAAGCGCAGGCTCATCTCCGAAGCCCCCTCTCAGCACGGGGGGCCCTGCCTTCACCGGGCAGCTCCCACCTGCTCCTTGCCTGGTGCTTCTGGGAGCCGTGCCCCTCCTCCCCCTCCTGCCGTGTGTCCCCTCATTACAACAGTCTCCTACAGCAGCCCCTTGAGGCTGAGTCTGTCCGATCACCCCTGGGTTCCTAAGTCCTGGGAAAGCCTGGCACAAAGGGGCTGACTGAGCCACGGAGCAGGCCTGGCGGAGGGAGAGGGCCCGGGCATCCAAAACGGCCGCAAAGGGTGTTTTCCTAGAACACAGGTTGTCTTTCAGATGGTCTAAGCTTCTGGAGACATACCGACATTTATTGGGAAGGGATGGGTTTTGGTTTCGAATAGCTCTGGGTCGAAGTAAAAAATGAATACCAACACACACCTCCTTTGTCAGACATGAGCTAAAGTCCACAGTCTAATACTTGACGCAAAGAGGGCCCTCAAAAAGGCAAAATCTAGTCTAATACGAAATATGCTAGTATCTAGTCTCTGCCCATGAAAACCCAGGGTCCAGCAGGAGACAGAGCCACGTGGAGGCTGGGAGACGGGAAGGGGCCTCCTACGGACCACAGGCTGGTCAGCAGCGGCTGCGACCACAGGCTCCCTTGGTTTCACCGCCTGTGCTCAGGTGGGATGTAACGACTGGAGACACACCTGAGAGGCGCGATCCTCAGGAAGAGTGGGGCCTGTTCCCGAGGGACAGAGGTGGAGAGCCAGAACCACAGGACGGGAGGGGAGGGGGTGGGGATGGACGCCGTGGGGGAGCTCCCGAGGAGCGCCAGTCAGAGTGGTTGGATGCCGCTGAGAGGCCGGGATGCGGGCAGGGAAGGGGCTCCTGGCTGTTAGGAACCTGGGGCTCTGCGTGAGCTGCTCCAGCCCCGCTGGGATCCAGCCTGGCGGGGGGCGGGGGGCAGGTGGAGCCGTGAGAGCGAGGGACCTGCAGAAGGAAGGGGAAGAGCTGGCGGGGAGCAAGGAAGTCAAGGGTATTCTGGAGGTGGGAGGCTGGACGGTCTTAAGGGGAGAGGGAGGGGAGGTTCTAGGAGGTTCAGGGGACGCCTGAAGCAGCAGGGTCGGCAGGGCTCCAGAGGAGGAAACCGGGCCTGAGCCAAAGTGGAACCGGTAACTGCTTCTTTATGAGGTAAAAGGAGGGAGAGAGGGTTTTCTGGCCTGGTAAGTTCCATGAAGACAAAACCGTCTACTTATTCAATAAACGGCACTGGGATAAGGGGTTATCATTTTGGACAAAGTCTGTTCCTATGCCAAGATAAATTCTAAGTGCATCAAGAATTAAACATAGAAGAGCATCTATAAAAGCACCAGAAGAAAATATAAGAGAATTAAAAAAATCTTGGATTGGGACTTCAGCATGATATAAAATTCAAAGGCAATGAAATAGAATGCAACGATACAAAAATTAAAATCTTCTGTATGAAAAACGTGGTAAACAAGGCTAAAAAATAAATGACAAATGAGGGAAATATACGTGTGACAAATACAACAAGAAATAATAAGACAGTGATTAATATAGAAAAGAAAAACACATGGCTAATATACATAAAATATCCCCAGCCTGACCCATAACTAAAGAGATACCATCTTTCACAAACTGGATTGCTAAAAATGAAAATGTTTGATATTCTCAGGGCTGAAGGGTGAGGGCGAGGACAGGGCCGCTGGGATGGTGAGCTGCTCGGCAGCGTGGGGATGCAGGTCTACATTTTCAGCGCTCACACCCCCTGACTTTATCCTAACCAAAGACACAGGTGCCGGGATGTCCACTCCTGCCCTGCTCATGATGGCAAAAAGCTGAGACCAATGTCAGTGTCCACCAGCAGGGGACCAGTTAGTTAAATGACAACATATCCATATTGTGGAATACTATTCAGCTGTTAAAAAAGAAAAACGTGGGCTTCCCTGGTGGCGTAGTGGTTGAGAGTCTGCCTGCCGATGCAGGGGACACGGGTTTGTGCCCTGGTCCGGGAAGATCCCACATGCCACGGAGCGGCTGGGCCCGTGAGCCATGGCTGCTAAGCCTGCGCGTCTGGAGCCTGTGCTCCTCAACGGGAGAGGCCACAGCAGTGAGAGGCCCGCGTACCGCAAAAAAAAAAAAAAAAAAAAAAAAAAAAAGAAAAACGTGTTCTGATATGTGACAATGTATTTTATAAGCTATATTGTGTTAAGTGGGAAAAAAGAGGCTATCAAGGAGTATTTATAGTGTAACATCATCTGTGTTGAATAAAAAAGAGTGCACACATCCATGTCCACAGCCACACACACTCTACCTCTAACTGCACAGGGGATTACTGGAAGGCCACATAGGAATCTTACTGTGGAAAGTGAGCTTCAGAGCCAGGAGAGGAGGGTGAGGAGAACAACTTTCTTTCTGCCTTTAAGTTTTTTATCTTGAGAGTGTATTACCTTGATTAAAAAATGACCAGTAAATCAATGTAAATTTTGGGGAAAAAAAAAAAGACAGAGAACACCCCAAGTTATCTAACTAGTAAATCACAAGGGGCTTCTTGGTTGTGTTTTCTGTTCCCCTTCATCTTAACATATGATACTGAAAATCATTCCAACTGGTGCTTAAGAGCTAGGCTCTGAGTGTGGATCCTGCCCTCCTTACTTGTAAGGGTGACAGCGGGCATGTTAATTAACTGCTCTAAACTGTAGTTTCATAGTGTTGGTTGGAAGGCTAAATGAACCAGTGCACGTAAACATTTAGCATAGAGCTTGGTACAAAATAAGTGCTCAATAAATGTGATTTATTATCATTATTAGAACTCGTTCATTTTACAGTTTTCCAGCGACCTATTACGTGTAATTATCACTTGACTCTCGCTTTTTAGATTATGAAACATTATTACCCCATCTCAATCTCAGCAGCCTCATTTTTACTGGGTTAAATTAAAGAGAAATTAAGTAGGTAGCCTAAGATCACAACCTAGGATTTGAAAGCAGATCTTCTGACTTGAACAGTCCCTCCTCGATCACAGCTGTGTCAGGACCAACAAGCCCCTATATTTTGACATGAATGTACGTTGACTGTAACGCCCTAGGCGTTAGGGACCACAAAACTGTACATTACTCTGTACAGTACCTCGGACAGAGCAAACCAAAGTGCTACTTATAACTCAATTCTGTTGATGATTGCAACTTTCCTTAAAAAGATTTTAAATTTGTCTACAATGGTTAGTGGTGATAGTACAGAGAACTCAAAAAGCACAAAAAAGAAAAAACCCACAAAGGTGCCTAAATCATCTACCTAAGAAATCAATACTTCCTTCATTTAATCTATGAATCTAATCACTGTTGTCCCCCAATCGAGGGATTTTCATCATAGTGCTACTGTGTTCAAGAATTCTTTATACAACAGAAGTTGATCTGACCCAAAGAATGTTTTTTCTGGGCTAGAAAAGTAGACTGATACTGACATCGCCACTTACTAGACAGAAGCAAAGAGCGCCTACATGATGTTTCCAAGGTCCTCTGAGAGTTAACAGCAGCATCAGATTCGAGTTCAGTCTCCGGCTTTCTAATGCGCCTCAGATCCCACACGGAGGGATCACACTCTTCCTTGCTTTAATTTTTTCATAGGATTTTCCTGGAATCGGTTCGGAGTTTATCTTGGAATTATGAAGTATTACACTAAGCACATGGAATAAATAGTAGTGGAGTTGCAGTAAATTCCTGAATTGACTCAAAGTAATTGATTTCCTTGAGTTTTTTTTTTAACAGTTTGGCTCAAACTATGAACGCTCAACATTTTTAAATAGCTGTGACTTTAAATGCTTTCCTCATATATAGATGTATCTTAGCACAATGTAACTCTACTTAGGAAAAGTCCATTTAGAAGAAAATTCATTTGGTATCTATCTGTAGTACTGCCATCCCTGTTCTGAACTATCTTAATGAGCAATCAGCTGAATGTGAAGGCTCTGTAATCTCTGACACTGAAAATTTAATGGAATGTTATTTGTTTAATTAAAATTACCTCACTCCTGCAAATATACACACGTAAACACACACATGCACGTACACACAGTATGATAACTTGACCACTTCTCATGTGACCGAAAACATCGAATTCCAGAAAACATCATTTTAAGTCAGTCATCTTCCTCTGACACCTTTGGAAGCATTCTGGGTCAGACTCTTTTCTGGGACATAATGCAGTAAAAAAAAAACCCCTCTGTGCCATGTCTCAGCTGCTCCAAAATGAGTACTTGGAGGAAATGAAGCAGACAGTGGAAGTTAAAATTCTTATGTCTTAATGGCGAGGCAGAAGGACAGCTGTGGATTTAAGTAACCTCAAAATCCCAATCTTTTCCTCAGTAAAGGCTCCAGAGAATTTACCGGCAAATATGTTCTATCCAAGCTGAAAGAAAGACTAAAAAAAAAATGTCTGGGCTGCAGTTCCCACTGGGGATGTTCCTGGGTTAGGGTCCCAAGAGTAAAATCTAGGGTCCTGTATCACGGTATACTCTAAGGTCTTAAATGGAAAAGATCTATCAGAGCTGTGGCTTGGTCAGTGAGAGGTCCTAAAATCAGTTTTCCTAATTACAGATAAGTTAAATTAGAACGCCTGAATCGATGTGTCTGATCAGGGAGAATTCAAACCCCAAATGCAATTCTAAAAATTGCTGTAACCCTGCCGTCACTGCTGTTTCAGTTACAGGAGCACAAACGTGTGAATCATCCACTGTGAGAGGGGGAGGGCTCACTGTGTGCTGCGGACTGATTCCAGCTCTATTCTTGAAAAATGAAAATCCAAGATGAGATCATAAATATTTTTATCAACAAGTAATGGAAAAGCTCTTAGTAGTCTCACAAGTACTTATTAGAATTAAAACTGTGTTTGAAACTGCAGACTTGAGTAATCAGAGGAAGCCAGAGAGAGCTGCCTGAAGAGTGTGGTCCTGGGTAATTTTCGGATTTCAGTCTTGCAGCCTGAAGCTTCTGAACCTGAGCCCATGGCTTCCTGAGACCCAGACACCTTAAGTAAAACTTCGTCTGTACAGGTGGACACGTTTCTGGGGGAAGGGTGATACCAGATATAAGGCACTGTGTTTAAAACCTGCCTCGTATACCTTAAACACACACATATATTTTAACCCAGTAATTTTAATTTTAGGAATTTGTCTTAAGAAAACCAGTCAGGAATGTACATAAAGATATTTATGAAAAAAAAAGATATTTATGGCCACACTGTCTCTAATAGGAGGGGAAAAAAAAGGAAACCAAATAATTTTCAACATTTGGTAGATAAACAAATCATGGTAAGCTCTACAATAAAATACTGGAAGCCATAAAAAAAATCCTGAGGCAAAAGAGAATTGAGTCACATGGGGAATGTTCACCATACGTTAGGTGAAAAGAAGCTGTAAACCCAGAGTGCAGCTGTGCTCCCCAAGGGTGCTATAAAGGTGAACCTATTGATACAGCTTCATTTCGTTCATGTCCATGGTCCAAGCAGGCTGAATGGCTGCCAGCAGGCAGTTCATGGAAGCAACCTGAAGTCCTTCTGCTATCAGACCGACCCCCCAAGCCTCTAGTGGAAACAGTGGAGCCATGTGACTCTCTGGGTAGAATGTACCTCCAAGATAAAACCCTCAGAGTGGGTTAGTAGGGAGTATTCACAGTCTTGGGCTAAGATCATGAGTTTGTTAAACTGGGAGAATTAAGACAGATTAGTGAGAAATATACCTGACTGTAATTTAGGCTTACTGTCATTAAAAACGGCCCCCGGGCTTCCCTGGTGGCGCAGTGGTTGAGAGTCCGCCTGCTGATGCAGGAGACATGGGTTCGTGCCCCGGTCCGGGAAGATCCCACGTGCCGTGGAGCAGCTGGCCCATGAGCCATGGCCGCTGAGCCTGCGCGTCCAGAGCCTGTGCTCCACAACGGGAGAGGCCACAACGGTGAGAGGCCTGCGTACCGCAAAAAAAAAAAAAAAAAAAAAAGCAAGGAAATTATTATTAAAAAAAAAAACAACAAAAAACGGCCCCCGAGTGATATGCAGAAGCCAACAAGGTTATAAGAGAATTAGAAAAATCACCATTGTGCAACGACTAAGTAAATAAGGCAAGGTGCATTAATGGGTCTGAAAACCACTGGGCATAAGGCTGTTGGGGAACAGTTTACTTATTAATCACAAAGAGAAACGGGATGTTTATAATGGAAATATCTCGCCTCCACTTTAATAAAGGATCAAACTGAGCACAAACCAATAATGGTACCACCGACATTATGGGCGCCTGATGGGGTGGAAAGGGAGGAGGCCTTATTACCCACTCAGGGTTCCTGCCCAAGGGTTTATTCCGATATACTCTGACTGATTCAGACTGGCCAACAGTCTAGACTAAATAGGCCAATATCATGAAAGTTGAAAAAAAAAGGCAGAGGGCCTCTTCTACATTCAAGGAGACTTAAGGGACGTGACTACGGAATGCAACACTTGATCCTTAAACAGATTCTGGATTAGAAACAACTGTGAAAGGTGGGACAGCTGGAGACGTGAAGATGGACTGCGGTATCGGCCAGCACACACTGATGCTCAATTCTGAGGTGTGAAAACGGAACTGTGAGAAGGCAAGAAGCACGTCCTTGTTCTAAGAAGACATCCAACTGACACCTATAGAGGTAGAGTTATGCCTGCAACTTAATGTCAACATTGGTGAAATGAAGGAAAGGGCAAAATATTCATTCTCTTACATAAGCTGCTTAAGTTCAAGTAAGATAATAATTTTTTAAAGGAGAAAACCATCCAGGACTTCCCTGGCAGTCCAGTTGTTAAGACTCCGCGCTTCTAACGCGGGGGATGTGGGTTCTATCCCTGGTGGGGGAACTAAGATCCCACATGCCATGTGGCGCGGCCAAAAAAAAAAAAAAAAAAAGAAAAGGAGAACACCATCCAGAGAAAAACGAGACACTACTTTTCATTTCAGAGAAAACATGCCTGAAAGACGAGTTTTAACGTTAGCCCATAAGCTGTCTTAGGTTCCTCCCAAGGCATCTGAATGGAGCACACATCTAGAAGGGTGCATAATGAACTTCTTCAAAGTGAAATTTGCAAACCTCATCAATGTTGTCAGTAAATATTACAGGTGTTACGAAATTAAAGGAGATTTTTAACATGCAAAGAAGTGTTGATGCCCCCCGCCCCCCGCCAACACTAAGAAACCAGGAAGCCACCTGAGTCAAGATGCACAGGTGATCACGGAAGCCTGAGACGGGCAAAGGTGATGAATGAGTTTATTATAATCCACCTCTTCAGAGACTCAAAGTCAGCCTGTTTCCTTTGCTGAGAGTCTTGGAGTTCGCTTCCCACAAGGCCTGTAAGTGAATGCCATTTAAAGTGCAGTCACTTCCAGCTGAAAAGGACTGGGGTGAGGATGGTGGAGTTGGCTGGGCGCAGGGAGGGGGACCCAAAGGCAGGGTCTGGCCCTTCAGGGGTAACATGCTCAAGTATTCTGGTACAACTTAAGCTTTTTAAATTGTTCACCTCATTAGCAAAGGATGTTTACACATGCAACCTTAGTGTATGTTTATAGTTATTTATAAATCATCAACATGTGCTCCTGTGCTACCAAATTATGCAGTTAAAAATACGTCCAAGAGTAGAGGCACTTTGAAAGATGAGATACAAAATCTGGGCAGAAGCTCTGTACTTCCTGCTTGTACCGCAAAGGCTTGTCCTGCCTAATTCCTGAGATGCACCCGCTCACCATGGTGATCCAGAGGATGGCAGTTCTAAAGCACAGCGGCATTCATGTTGGTGTCTTAATCACTGGGTGCCTTAAATTAACCCTCCTCTGCAGAGGGATGTTAGGGACACTATAAAAACCCACAGTAGGCAGCCCCGCTCATAAGGACCCCAGGCAGCCTCTGCCTGACCTCTTCAGTGCTACCAGGGGAAGGGCTGGGGCTCATCTCTCAGAAGCGGCTCGTTCATGTGCTCATCGGCTGTTTCGTGATTCACAGGGTAACTTCCTTCCTCTCTAATGCAGAATGTAGGCTGCGCAAGGGCGGGGCAGGGACGAGCGCTGTCTTACCGTCACTGTATCCTCGTGTCTAGAACAGTGTCCAGAACAGTGTCTAGTACATACAGAGTGGCAGAAATAACGGACAAACGTTGACTGATTTTTTTAGAGAACTCTTCCGCACGCCTAGTCTGGCTTTATACTGAAACAACAGCAAACCCTTATATCACACTACGTGCCAAGCAGCATCGTAAGCACTTTCCACATGTTAACTCACTGAATCCTCACGACAGCCTTATTAGGCAGGTGCTGCCATCACTGCCATCTTGGCTGAGGAAATTGGGACAAAGAGCGGCCAAGCGACTTGCCCAAGGGCGGCAGCTGGTGAGTGGCTGGGCAGGGATTTGCTGGGAACAGTGTGGCTGCTGAGTCACACCTGTAACTGCTCCACAAAGCCTCGTCTCGCCAGGTCAGAGGACTGGCCTCACCGCTGCCATCCGGATGCACAGACCCGGGGGCTAACCGCCCCCTGCAGGTGACGAGAGGACAGACCTCCAGAGCCTTCCACGTTCATCTCTTTTCCAAGCCAGACATTCTAGAGCCTTCAACTGTGTAACAGATACTGTGGAGTCAGTCCTTCAACACCTGGGTCTCCCTCTCTTTGGGTTTGGTCGAGTTTGTCCCTGTAGGGTCAAGAGTCCAGCCATAGACTCCAACAGCCCTGGGTGTGAGACCTAGCCTCGCAAAGTCACCCTTTGACTTGAGCAAGTTTCCTCTTCTGAAAAATGAGTTGATAACATTTCCTTCTTCGTAGGAATATTCACTATCCTTTGGTCCAGGGCCCTGGCACAGTATATCACCCTCCGGGGAGACACATTAGCATTCATGCGGATGGTGACGCTGCACTTTACGGGAATGTACTGCACTGGCCTGTACATCACTTCCTTCTGTTTTCACTGGAGGGATGTGGCTCTTTAACTTAAGTTTATATGGTGACACACTGACTCAATTCTGTCTCCCGCTGCACAGTTCCTCCTTTCTTACAGGAAAAAAGTCCTCATAAAAACAATTTATAGCACATCAAAATATTGACAGGAACCTTAAGCCCTAATGTCTGAAGATATCTGTAGAGACGATTTATCACAGAAGCTCCACTGTTATAACTTGGCAATTAGGAAATACTGATAAATGCAAACACATTATTGATGTCAATTACAGAAGCACAAGTGGGCTTCCCTGGTGGTGCAGTGGTTGGGAGTCTGCCTGCCGATACAGGGGACGCGGGTTCGTGCCCCGGTCCGGGAAGATCCCACGTGCTGCTGAGCGGCTGGGCCCATGAGCCATGGCCGCTGGGTCTGCGCGTCCGGAGCCTGTGCTCCACAACAGGAGAGGCCACGACAGTGAGAGGCCTGCGTACCGCAAAAAAAAAAAAAAAAAAGCACAAGGCTGCTGAGCCTCCCAAAGTGCTTTGACACAAGCAGTTAGAGCTGAGCCTGTCAATACGCATCGAGGCACCGCAAGTGCCGTGGGAAGTCAGGCTGCCACGACACCAAGGTGCTTCCACGCTAGAAGTGAGGCTATCTCAGCAGATGAGCACCTGCTCAGGAATATCTAACAGAACCTCAAGTGAAGTCCGACGTCAAAAAGGTGCTCACTGGTGACTCACGATGAGGTAGGCGTAGAAGGTACTCAGGAGGAGCTGGGGGCCAAGACGCACTGACGCAGCTCAACGGCCCCGACTGTGCACGTGAGGGGCGCACACCAGGCCAGGACCTGCAGAAACAGTCGGCCTTCAGGGCAGTGCTTTGGAATATATTTTAACATTCCCAGGTATCCCGTTTTGTAGGACTGAGAACAGTCTTGGATTTATTTTCAGGGGATGACATGAACAGCCCAGGTTCCATTCTCCCTGTGAAGGGCAGAGGGAGATTTGAGCCTGAGTCCTGAGAGAATGGAGGTACCGGGAATTTGTGAAGGAAACTTCGTTTAAGAGGAACACAAGGTCACTGGTCATGGTTTGGTTCTGATGGGTTTCATGTGCTGGTAAGACACCTAAGTTCAAGCATCTACTAGACACAGAGGGCAACAGTCTGCAGGAAAAGACAGGACCAAATACAGTTTCGAGGAGGAGGTGTGGTGAACTACCTCTGAGAAGAATACGGACACAAAGAGACTACCTGACCTGGCGATTGGGACACAAAGAGACTAATTGACTCAGCGATATGGACACAAAGAGACTAACTGACTCGGCGATACGGACACAAAGAGACTAACTGACTCGGCGATACGGGGCCTATGCTTTTGAGACAGCAGTTGCATTTCTGAAGGAAAACAGAGTTAAACAAAACCCCCGTCACCTGCTGTGTGAAAGGGCTCTATGAGGCACTAGGAAAGGGCACACACAACCCTCGTCCATCTGGGAAGCAAAGCCTGGGAGGCCACAGGACGGCTGAATGCCAGGGATTCTCACGCAGAGCCTCGAGGGCCCCATGCGCACAGGTCTGGACAGGCATACACGCTCTTCCCTGAGTCACTTCTCTGGCCAGACCTAAGCCCTTTACAGACATCTGCTCACCTCCCTGCGAACGCTTACTGCCGCCAGAGGTAGTACCTGCCTTCCAGATCCCTCCAGCAGTAAAGCTGCACGAGCTCCGAGGGCTCGGGGTCTGCACCTCATCCCTCTGTGTGTGCACCTGACGTGGCAGGGCACGGGGACAGGGGGTCAGGAGTCAGGGGCGGTGGGCGCCTCACAGCCCCTCCTTGACTCTGAGCCTGCCCCGGCAGCATGTGAGCTGAGGCCTCCGTGACCGCACTGCATTGCCTCACAGCACGGTCCTTCAGCTGCATTTTAATAAAATGAATGCTATAAAATTTGATTTAGATATACTCTTGTAGCCTTGGAAACCCCTTTCACTGAGAGTGAGTGAGTGCCCCCAGTTCTTTCTGGTGGATAAACTTTTCCCGGTGTGTGAAAAACATTAATACAGAAACTGCCCCTTGGAATTCAGTCTTCACCGTTCTACCTAAGCCACTGAGAAGCACTTGGGAGGGTCGACCTGCGTGACAGCGAGGCCCACGTGTCGAGAGCAAAGGCTTGGGCGCTGACCACGCTGCGGGGTCGGGGGCAGCTCGGGGCACAGAAGACAACCCGCCTCCCCGGGAAGTCAGAGGCCCTGGCAAAGCCCTGCAGGAAATGCTGAGGAGTTAACACCTGAGTGCTCTGGTGGCCCCGAGGACAACAGGTTTCAGTGGCAGGAGAGGGGAGCAAGGGCGCGGCAGGCCTGCCCTCGGCAGCTGGCGGGCGGGGAAGGAGCTCCCTGGCGGGGCGCTGGGTGTCCTGCGCCGCGCTGGCCCCGCATCCAGCCCCGAGCACCCTGTGCTCAGCCCAACGAGCTCACCGGCTCCTGGTCCTGAAGCCGCGATGTGGCTGCAGTGGGGCAGGCTTCGCAGGGCCCAGAAACCCACGGGGCCACGCCGCTTCCTAGCGGTTCCCTGAACTGCCCAGGAGAGAAAAAAGGACGGGCACTGGCCTGTAGGGAAAAATGGGCTCCGTTTAAAAAGTATTTCCAGTAAGAAAAATACGTAATATTAAGAAAAACGTGGACAGCTATACAGACAGCTGCAAACTTTAAATAACAGCTGAGAGTTACTGAAAAAAGCAAGTGCTGAGTTTGGCCCAGCGGAGACAGAACCTGGATCGAAGCCGCAGGACAACGGATTCTGGCTCTTTTCCCCCGGTCTCCCTTCCTCATCCCACTCCTTCTTGGAAGGTCTGTCGAGTCCCAGTGAAGAAATCTCATTGGTAATGAGGCATCCACGACCTGTCACCTGTGTGAAAGGGCAGCTTCTGTCACAGCTCACAGGTCCCCGGAAGCCGCCGTGATCCATGCAACATCCCTGCCATCACCGGGGGTTAAAAGCTTCTACAAAGTGTAGCCAAGGGCTTGTCTGGAATTGGCCCCGCAGCCGGGGCTGCCAGCAGAGAACCACCGCTGCATAACTCAGCTTACGCCACCAGTCACTCCCCATGCTCAAGGCGACAGGCTGCCTGTGACATCCCGGCAGCCAAGCTTTCCTTTTAAAGTGAATTCAGTAAATGCAGAGGATCAGAGACACGCCTCACCCTTGGTCAAAATCCAACATTCACAAGTATGTTTCTGGGATCTAACAATCATCGTCAATTATTTTCAGAATCAGAAAACGTCAGGCCTGAAAGGGGGCCTCGGAGGCACGGGGCACCCCTCCACACCCGTGGGGAGCTGGCATCGACGATCGCCCGCCAGCTGGCCGGGGCCGGGAGCAGACCCTGGCTGTGCTGGCTCCCTGGCCGGCCGGCGTTCAGTGATGGGTGCGCACTGGGCTCCGACGGCACATCCATGACTCTGCAGGCAGTTCTGGGACGCGCTCGTCTAAGTGAGTGCGATAACTCCATGAAAGAAACCCCCAACCCAACCTCCACAAGGCAGTTAAACTTAGGTTTGTTAAATACAGCAGATTCGTGAAGAGAAGTCTTGTGCTATTAGGATGTTGGAAAGCAGTGCACCCAATCCCTCACCTTTTACAGATGAAGCCTATTGGGTCACAGATCTCTGGTGATGCTAATATCTCGAAGTTGTGACAGACTGTGAAGGGGAGTCCATGGGACTGCAGGTCGGTGGTGTTGTTACAACATTAAGGAGATGAGACTTGGGGCGAGGAAAAGAGAAGTACTTGTTAGGCTGCGTGAAGTGGAAATGCTCGAAGAAAATGAATATATTTAAAATACTGATTTGATTGTGCACCAGCATTACTTAATAAAGCTAAGATTATTACAGTGCCACACCTGAGAGAATTTTTAAAGCCTTTCGATTATTTATAACCAACCATTCTACGAAATGACAACCCTAATTACCAGATTTGGGGAAGAGAGAACGTTTCTGACACAGCATCTGGCTCCGGTATTTCAAACACACAGCAAGTACAAAGCTAACCTTAACTTATGAATGGTATTCCTTGGGCTTCAGCAGACAAACCGAATGATGATAAAGTTTTAAGAGAGATTAAATATCATGAATGAGGATAGAGAGCTACCTAACAAGGGCTAGGATTTAAATTTAGGTGTTTCTCACTCAAAACCTCCAATCATGTCTCTGAATGAAACAACAGTTTTTAGACCGATAGATGTATAATTAGAAAATAAATCTTTCCAACAGCGTAGGTGATACCACCCTTCATACATATGCTTGTAAAACCCATCAAATGCAGATATCCAGTGCTCAGGAAATGAGCACATGTTCTTATGCACATACTGGGCTGGGCGTCATCACCTCCCTGCCACCTCGGAGGACGTGGGACAGAAACACAAATGGACATAAACAGGGGGAGCCCCTCTGTCACCCTTCCTAGAAGATGTGGCATTGTTTCCCCATCAGCTTGGGAGAAGATCTTCTGCATAAGCACGACTGGAATTAACTCTGATGACTTGAACGACAAGCCAGGCAGTAAAGGCATCAAAAGGTTTCCGCTGAAGGGCACTTCAGCGATAGCTTGTCAGGAAAAGTGCAATTGGAGCTGTGACCCTGGATCTATGACCCTGGATCTATGGGGAAATTCTGAGCAAGCACTTCTTAAATAAGGCAGCTGAACTTTACCATTTTCAGACTGTGGTTTTGTACTGTTTTTTCCTTTTGAAGGCAGAGAGGGTGAGAGAGTTTTCTGATAAATGATAAAGGAGACCAGTCCCTAGGAATAAACTATTCACGAGCCTACAGAGGGGAAGCTGCTACCTTCTAATGAGAGCTCTAAAGGGACCATCAGAAAAAGGAACACACATCTTCCCTCCTCCTCTCCTACGTGTTGTTTACCTTCTGTGAAGATAAGGCCACCCAGGGTGACCCCTCTTCTGAGAACTGGCTAAAAAGTGAGAACAGATGCAGGCCCATCCTTCTCCTAACTGTGCATCCTTGGGAGAATTATTCAAACACGCCGAGTCTGAATTTCCTCATCGAGCGCACAAGGATACTAGTATCTTTCTCACAAGGCTGCTGTTAGGCATTCAAAGTGCTTATGTAATACAGGGAGTCCGTGCCCAGAGAGGGCGCGACGAATCGACACTGGTGAGGACCGCCCCCCCCCCCCAATCTATCAAATCATCCCTTTACAGATGGAGGAAACACGGCGAACAAACCACCTGCCCAAGATCACACGGCAAGTTACTATCAGAGCTGAGATGAGCACATTCACCTCTTGCCCCTGAGATCAATGTACTTTCTGCTCCGGAATTGTTAATATCCGCTTCCACTTTAGGTGTTTCAGCAACAAAAAGGCTTTTCGAGGAACTCAAGAGTGAGCAGCTCTGGCAGACTAGACTAGGAGACTCATCTGCTAGACTAGATGGGAGAATGACAGATACCATGATAAAAATTCCCAAATGAAACCCGTGCCAAAGTTTTCTATAAACGGCACTACTATGTGAGCTCTTGTGAACATGAAATATGCAGAACTATTAGTGTACAAAAAAAGGCAGGGGTGATACAGGCTTCCTCTAGATAGGAAGTGGAATCTTGTTCTGTGCGTGTCAACCTTGGAGGAATGAAGCAAATTTGATGGGTGGTCTCCAACTAAGAGACATTTCTTCTAGAAGAATGCCAACTGTGCGAAAATACTCTTGTCCCAGACTTGAGGAAATAAAGGAATTTCCAGAAAAAGCAGAGAGGAAATTAGTTTAAATTCTTGTATGAAGAAGTCTATTTGTAGCTGCAAAGGAACTATATATTGAACAGGCTGAAAAAATAAATGTCATACACAGGCCAAGCTATAAAACTCAACAAACCCTTCTCATTGCCCTGCTTTCTCAAACCTTCTGAGGAGGCTGGGGAATTTTTTATTCATATTGAGAGGATTCATATACCCAAAAGACATAGGGTTCACTTAGGGGGCAATTCTTTCTGGTCGTTGTATATAAATTCATGTTGATTTCCTGAGGATGTTTATCCAGGTCCGAGACGGAGCACAGAAATCTCCTTTGCCTGACGGCTTTAGTACTATTTTTTTAATATGTAGATTGATCCTTGGATCTAATCTTAGCTGGTCTATAGAGGCACAGGGGAAAGCACTGCTGGGATATGCCAGTAAACCTATGCTGTGTTCCATGAAATGAGTGAATAGAGGGTATCCAGAACAGGAAGGGTGGGCTTGGCTCCCAAACAGTCCAAGCCAGAGAGAAGTTCTGTGAGGTCTGGACAGACCTCTGCATTCCACCCCAACTCTGCCTCCGAAAAACTTACAAAACCAATTCATAATTATATGGCATAGAGGGGGTGCTTGATAAACAGGGAAAGAAACTGTGGGCATGGATTGCAAGGCACACAGTGCGTTTGTGTTTCACGTGACTGAGATGGGCCAGGGGGCAGGGTGGAGTCAAATCAAACAGAAAGAGCATTAACGCTGAGGAGGAACTGGGGAGAGCATTCCCATCACTCACGCGTTATTGCTCTTCAAATGCCACTCCATTTTCTCTGAAAGAAAGTGTTCTCCTCAGAGGTATGCTTTAGTACCCGTAACATGGCTTCTACCAGAAAGGAAGGCTAACCGCAGAGCTGCAAGCAACATCAATAAAATAATTCAATCTTTTGACTTTCCTCGTAGCAGAAAGGTTAGACCAAGAGAAGTTTTAGGAATTTACGATGGCATAAATACACGGCTGGCGTACCCCTTTGCTCACCTATAGCCTAAACTCTGGAAAGTTAAGATCTTGGTGAAAAATGGTCAAGGGAAGCTGAGCATAGAGTAATTTACTCTAAAATGTACCAGTATTTCTGCAAATAATCAAGAAGGGGACAGATACTGATGTGAAACGTTGAACCATGGCATTTTAGAACTGGAAGTAGCCTTAGAAACTACAGCATAACCCTTTGATTTTACAGATGAGAAGCTGAAGGCTTGTAGTTCCAGCTCCGAATGACTAAGGTTTCCCAGCCTCAAGTTATCAATCAATGTCTGAGGCATTCAATTTTATTTTTCTCAATTAAGAGAAAAATTGAGGACTGGTTATATAGTTCTTTTTTAGGGGAAGGGAGAATTTTTTTTATTGTGAAAAAAACCCCACAAAAAGTTACCATTTTAACCAATTTTAAGCGTATAGTTCAGTAGTGTTAAGTACGTTCACATTATTGTAAACCAAATCTCTAGAACTTTTTCATCCTGAAAAACTGAAACTGTCCCCATTAAACGCTAACTCCCCTTTCCTGCTCCCCCAGCCCCTGGCAACCAACATCCTACTTTCTACCTCCTTGAATTGACCACTTTAGGGACCTCAGATAAGCGGAATCACACGGTACTGGTCCTTTTGTGCCTAGCTTAGTTCACTGAGCACAGTCCTCAAGGTCCATCCATGTTGTAGCCTGTGTCAGAATTTCCTTCCTTTTAAGGGCTGAATAATATTCCATTGTATGTAAATGCCACATTTTGTTTGTCCATCCGTCAGTGGAAATTTGGGTTGCTTCCACCTCTTGGATATTGTGAATAATGTATAATTCTTTCCATGTATTTTAAATGCCCCTAATGTACGGACTGACTTTCCTCTCCTTCATAAAAACAATTTCCAAGTAAATTTTAGAGATTCCCCTGAACCTACCAAAATGGTACTTAAGCTAAAAGTGTACTTGAAGAGAGATAAAGTGCATTATTACTTTTCCCCACAAGACATACAGATAAAACACTCCTACCTTTTCACAGGCTGTTCTACAGGGTGCCCACTGGGGGCAGGTAAGGCATCCCTTTCACTCAATTCTGACCACCCCATGGGGCACTGGCACAGGCTCTGCGGAGACCCACGTGAGAGAGGCCTGTCACTGTTCAATGGCTTCTCATCTCACGACAGGCGCATTCAGAAAGTGATTGCGGGACGTTCCTCTCGAACGGTCATTTAAAAACTAAACCATAAAGTATCAGATGAAGTAAAAAATATGGTTTCAGAGACTCTCACTTATCACCACCCAAAATGCCAATAAACTGGGCACATTACTTTGCTTTTAGTGATCCACAAAAATAATAAGTGTAAGCTAAACACTGAAAATGCTTCATCTCACATATACACACACTCAGGTTAGCTAAAAGGCTGCTACCCATAATATCGACCCATTTCCTAGTATCTTCGATGGTTGTACATAATGTCTGCTCTGAACTGCTTACAATGGCAGGTTCATAGTTCTGGGTCTGACACAGCCACTATTTGAATTGCTTCATTAAAAAAAACACTAGCTTAAGGATAGCTGATGTGGTATGGAATCCTGTCATCACTAAAGAGCTGCTGGCAAAAATGGTATAACTCCAACACCTTGTTGTTATCCGGAATCAGAAAACATGACATCCAGCTGATCTTCTCAGTGTAAAATTACGTACTACAGTAACAATATATTTCTTCATCCAAATACTTATGTTACACACAACCCTTGTATAGCTGGATACACGTATATACCATCACTGGTAGAGTAAAAACATTATTTGGGTGTAAGTTCAGTGCTCAACTCACTAGCCTACATGAATGAGTGGTTGGGAACCTCTGTTACCCAGGTCTGCTCTCTCAGAGCCCAGAAGAACTGAAGGGTCGCCTTGCCAGGGTACACTCTGATGAACACTGAGAGTATCACACAGCTGTAAATAAACCCAAACTTTGTACAGATACTTTAGTTTTCACCAGGTTTAAAGAAAAAGGGGCTACACATTTAAGATTTAGCTGAAGTCACAATCGTAATTCATGTATTCAAGGAAATCTCATCAGAGTGAAGAAACACAGCCCGGCACCTACTCGGTTCCTGCAGATGCAGAGTTTCCCAGTCCCAACTGTTGCTTCTACTTCTTTTTCTCTCACAGACATGGGCTATTAAGCGAGGTATATAACCGTATTTTGAAATGCTTGGAAAATGTTTTCTCTTTGATAAACACACAACCTCTGTGAGTTACCTGGGGTGGGAACCCCTTCTTCCCCCCACGGTTACGGAGCACCGGAAGCAGCAATTCCAAATAAGCCTGCTTACGATCCTGAGGGGCGTGACCAACTGCGGAGCTACAATAAGTGGGGGTGATTAAGTGATCGTTAGTCCAATAATGTCTTACAGAGGGGAATCAGAAGGAATAGCTCCAGAACAGCAACATGGAAAGAAGGACAAAGATGAAAGCAAGGTCTGGCCGGCTTCCCTGCTTCTCCTTCTGTGTGAAGCACCCAAGGAGCCCTGTCTGCTGTCTCAGGTGCAAAGTCCTCAGTTACTTCTTGCTGCCTAGATTGTGACAGCTGTCTGTCCGGCATCTGGGCATCCTTCCTGGCGCCGGCTGGCACACGCACAAAGGGCCTCTCCCACTTTTCGGATCCCACTTGGGAAGCAGACAGGGAAACTAGGTTTAATGGGGGCTAGTCCAGACCTTGCTTCCAGCAGAGAAAGAACTCACAAGAGCTGCCAGGGTCTAGCTGTCTTTACAGAACCATTTTAAATGGAAATAACGGGAGTTTATAGAAAAGTGGGAGAATGTCTCTGCTAGTTACGGGACAGGATAGGATGCACGCAGCTGGAAAGAGAGAGGACTCTAATTCTCAGGGAAGAGGTGGTCCACGGCGAAGAGAGCACAAGCACATGTCCGGCACCTAGTCCATGGGCCATAATTACGGAGAATGAATGAAAGGAGCCTGACTGGCTCATGCAAGGGAAACGCGACCTGCGCTTCTACTTCTTACAATCAGAGTAATCCTTAGGAGCAGCGTGAAAGGCCAGTAAGAAATGCTGATGCTACTAGAATCCCTCAGGGTTGCCACATGAAGACTAAATATCTCTGCACAGTAAGGATATAAAGGAAGGATGACCTCTGAGGAGAGGCTGGGCTACGATGATGTGGTCCTTAAATATCTGGGGAACAAAACTGGGAGATGACTTAAGAGTATCTCTATCCTTTGGTTTCTACTGACTCAGGAGCTCACATCCTTGAACTTCTGAGTTTGCCCTCAGGAATTAGAGACCTGAGGTCAGGTCTGGCCAGGTGCCCTTAGACAAGGCAGCCAGCTTTCCTGCACCTTGGCTTCTCTACCCCAAGAGAACCAGAAGAAAACCTTTTCTCAGAGACTTCTTTAAAAAATGCAAAATCTTACTGTGCTTACAGTGGTATCATTAGTGTCACGGCTGACTGAAGCGAGACCCACTTTAAAGACTGGACAGCAGGAGGCAGGGACCAGTGTTGAGAGGACGATTTCAGTTTGAGTGCTGCCCTTACGGGTGTGCGTGTCTGGCGCCTGGAAAGGTGGCTGTAGGCTTTCTCATCCACGGAGAATGATGCTGAGATCGACGTGCATCCTGGTGGATGGTCTTTGAGTCCAAGTATCGAGTGGAAAGGGACTTGATGTGAAGGATATTGTAGTTCTTGAGGGTAACGTCTCAAGATCCTCATCAGATTTCCGCTTTCCCTTCACGGATCATTTGCATGAACCATGCAAGGTGATACCACGATTTTGGTGGCACAGACCCCTGGACTGAGGTGTTCGACTCCAGGGGACAAACTTCATAGATTCATTTAGTCCACAAATAATTAAGAGCCAACTCCACACGGGGCTGGTCTAGATCTTCTGATTAACAATAATACAAGCATTTATGACGTGCCAGCATCCTTCTAAGAGCTTCACATATATTAACCTACTTTATCCTCACCGTAACCCACGAAGTTGGGCTTGTTCCCACCTGTGTTTTACGTTAGGCACTGAGAGGTTAAATACCTGGTTCAAGGTCACACTGCGACCAGGAGTCAGGACTGGAACACAGGCAGGCGGGCCCCACAGCCCATCCTCCTGCCTCCTGCGCGGTGGTGACCATGACAGCTGAGACCCCTGTCCTCGTGGAAGAGGAGAAAACAGGGCAACAAGTGATGCTATTTCTGGTGCTGATAAGTGCTGTGAGGAACTCTGAAGCAGGGTAAGGGGGTAGGGGTAAGGGGGCAGGGGGCAGAACCACGTGTGGTCAGGGAAGCCCTCTGTGATGGCGAGCAACCTTAGTAAAACGCCTGAGTGAAAAGGGGGTCCAGCTCTGCGAAGGCCTGGAGAGACTATTCCAGGCGAGGGGACAAAGGCTCCCAGAGGGTTACAGGCTGGGGGTAGGGGTGCCAGGGGCAGCAAGGGGTCATGGAATGGCGCGGGTGAGGGAGACAGGCCGTGGAGGGTCTCTGCCGACTTCACGAGGACTGCAGGCTCGTCGTCGGGGATGAAGCCCCTGGCGGGTTTTGAGCAGGTGGTAACCTGCTCTGATTTTTCACCCTGGCAGCCTGTGGAGAAGAGACCACTGGGGCAGACAGGGAGGTGAGTTAGAAGCTGTCACAGTGGCCAGTGTGAAGAAAATACAGATGCTATTTTAGGCCTTTAGGCCAAGGCCAGCTTCGCCAGCTCAGAGCGAGGGGGCTCGGGGAATCGCCTGCATCTCATAAGCTAACTCGGGTCAACGTGAAGCTCGGGTTCAGGAGCAATCTTGACGTGAAAGGGAAGCACCTGCTGCTCTGCTAGTTAACACAGACGCCCTGGGCCCGGAAGCGGGCCGCGCAGGCTCTGCCCCCCATCCAGGAAGGTGCACGTGGCAGGCTGTCCCGGGGAGGGCCCGACCCGTGGCCCCAGAGCTTGAGTCTGTTTTGTGTGGATCCACTGGGAATGTCTGGTGAGCGCCAGTCTATCCTTTCTTTTTTTTCTTCTTTTCTAAAAGCATTTCATACCAAGTGACACAGACAATTGCATAACTAAAGAAATGGTGGCACGGATTGCTAACAGGTCCCTTTTCTAAGCTCTTTCTACTCGGAGCAACTTTACAGTAAAAGATAAAACCAGCCTGTTTCGGAGGTGCTTGCCAACTTCTGCATGGGGAAGTGCCAAAGAACTGAATCTTCCTGAGTTTATGCAAAATAAGGACGCAGGCTGCTTGTTTTTCCAAGTTCCAGTGCTAAAGCATCCCATAAAATTCAACCACTGATGCATGGAAAATGCCATTGTTCTAGAGTTTTTAAAATGGCAACCCCTTTCTCTGCCTCTATTAACACACATGCAAACGTGCAGACCAGCTTCTTCTTCTGACTATCCTATTATCTTTTCATGCTCTTAGTTAAAGATCATTTCCTAGGCTTGTCTGAATGTGGCCAAGTTATCCTATTGCTAGATAACTGTAGAGCTCAGGGAGAGTTGTCTGAATCTGAAATGTTATTCTAGAAGGGATTGTTCCATTATGTAGGCAACATAACAAGACTATTAATTTTGACATAAAATGAAAACTAGTTTTTAATACTGCTTCTTTATCAAACTGTTTATAGAGTCAAGCATGCAGAAGGGTCAGAGATATAAACATATATCCCGATACACGTCATATATCGTGATAAGACATAATGTCAGCCAAGCTGGCATCTCCTGACAATGCTAAAGAAGCCCTTTCCAACACACTCACAGATCTTAGGAAAATGTAAGGGGTTTCCCTCCACCCCTAAACAAATGCACTGCAAGGAAGAGAGAAAAATGAAGGGAAGCAGAAATGGAGCTTATGGCGTGACTGCTGCTAAATCAGAGAAAAAGAGTGAAAAGGATGATTTTTTAGAGGGTGAGAAAACCAGTCGCCAGCAGGCTGCTTTCGCCGTCGGCTCCCTGGTTAAATTTTGCAGAGAGAAGGACAAGTCACACCACGCAGGAGGCCAGGCTGCTGCAGGTGCTCCATCCACCTCACGAGAAAGAGCAAAGCAAGCACAAGCCAAGGCAGCCGCCAGCACTTCTACAGGAGGAAAATAAAACCCCCGCCGGGTCCTTCTGGGGTCAGTACCTAAGCAGCTGTGCTTCACACCATCCGCACCTGCAGATACACCTTCCACATGCAACAAAATTTAGGTTCATAGCAGTGTCTTCCAGAAAAGGGCAACATTATCTTGAATTATGACTTCAAAGTACTAGGAAAGGACTCCCCTGGTGGCACAGTGGTCAAGAACCCACCTGCCAATGCAGGGGACACGGGTTCGAGCCCTGGTCCGGGAAGATTCCACACACCGCGGAGCCACAACTACTGAGCTCGCGTGCCACAACTATTGAAGCCCATGAGCCTAGAGCCCGTGCTCCGCAACAAGAGAAGCCACCGCAAGGAGAAGCCCGCACACCGCAACGAAGAGCAGCTGCTGCTCACTTCAACCAGAGAAAGCCTGCGTGCAGCAACGAAGACCCAACGCAGCCAAAAATAAATAAATAAGTTTATATATATATATATATATATATATATAAAAACTAGGAAAAGTAGATTACAGTTATACTCTGTGACACATGTCCACGTATCAATGTGTAATATATCTAACGAAGAGACAAAATTTAAAGGTTTCCTATACTTACAGCATCAACGTCTAGTAAACTATGGGAACTCAGCTTCCCAGAAGGATGCATTCCCTGGAAATTCTGCATAGCTGATATTTATGTACTCCTTGATTCAATAATATGACAGGTCATCTTTCTTTGTGCACATGAATAGAAGGAAGAGAGTTTCGGGCTTCCCTGGTGGCGCAGTGGTTAAGAATCCGCCTGCCAGTGCAGGGGACACGGGTTTGAGCCCTGGTCCAGGAAGATCCCACATGCTGCGAAGCAACTAAGCCCACGCACCACAACTACTGAGCCTGCGCTCTAGAGCCCGCGAGCCACAACTACTGAGCCCGAGTGTCACAACCACTGAAGCCCAGGCGCCTAGAGCCTGTGCTCCACAACAAGAGAAGCCACCGCGATGATAAGCCCGCGCACCACAACCAAGAATAGCCCCTTTCTCATCACAACTAGAGAAAGCCCGCGCACAGCAACGAAGACCCAACACAGCCAAAAATAAAAACAAAAAAGAGGAAGAGAGTTTCATGATCCCGTGGTGTGAATCACAAACACCAATCAAGGGCGACATGTCAAAGCTTAAAGCTCTTAACGAAAAACCGTACATCATTGAACCATCTTACCTGTCGACGGATTATTCCAAGGTCTCTTTTGGCTTTATTCATTAGGGCTTGGATTTGTACAGGATCCTTTACATTCTTATTTTCTCTGAAGGCATCTCTTATCCTCCTGATGGCGTAACTTCTAAACGAATTCAGAGAAAAAAGGAAAAGGTGTCAGTGTGTCTGAAACGATGCTTTTAAAAATGAATTCAAAAGTGGTTCCTTAGGAATTAGCTGTCTGCTAGGCCCCTGTGGATAATCACCTCTGCTCTCTGCTCTTGGAACAGGCCCATCCATTACTATCCTGGGATGACTGAGCGAAAAGATTCGGGGAGATGAATCTACTCCAAACGAGTCAGGTGTGAATGGTAAAGTGCTACTGAAACACTCCTTAGATTATTGGCTTTTTACGGTTATTCACAACTGGCCTCCCTCCATTAACATGGATAACTGAACCTTCAATGTGCAGAGACAACACGACAATTGACAGGTGCCACGATGCACTGCATGTGTGTGTACCAAGATGGTGACCGATGCCACGCTTGGGTCAGCTTTCCGGTCTCATCCCACCTTCTCTTGTGAAACAGAACAGGCAAGGATCCATACTGCGACCCTACCACAGTTGAGAGTGGAGATGACACCAAAATGCTCTTCTCCATCTCTAAAGTGCACACACGTGCACACACATAAACTCCCCCAGCCCCGCCCAACATACATCACATGCAGTTCAGGGCAGTGGTTTAAGCGCAAGCCTTGCACATCAGACAGGCTTGGGTTTGAATTCTTTTCCAAGTTCCTTCTGTTTGTGAGAACCTGGGCAACCTTCTTAACATAAGCCCCTGTTTCCTCATCTTACGCCTGTCAAACAGGCCTAATACTGCCTACCTCTCAGGGCTGTTGGGAAGGTTAGGCTTTATAATGTGTGTCTGGAATTTGGTACGAAACCTGTACATAGAAAAACTCAAGAAATAAAAGCTATTCTTTTCTTCTTCCTCTTCTTGTTACACCTTAATGCAATTAGTACCCCCTCTCCTCACGTCAGCCTGTGCTTCACCCTACGCCCTTGGGGTCACACCAGGCTGTCGTGCGGATAATTAGCCAGAGTAGACGACTCAAAGGTCGGTAACCTCTGGACTCCCACACTCAGAGAGTGATGGCCTTAACCCCGACGCCTGCTCAGCCTCACCAGACAGAAACGAGGACCAAGGAGACGCCGCCCAAGTCAGACACACCAGACGCGACTGTCTCTAGTGTTTGTACGATCTCCGGTTGCTCTGCACTTACCTTGAAACACCAGCTAAAGAATCCACGTGAAACCATTAGTTCCATTTAGAAACGAAGAACGGAAAAAGCAGCAGAGCAATGAGGGAAGGGGAATGCAATTTCCTCGGGAGCTGGGGGATGGATACAACTGAACTGGGAAACCTTACTTTGGAGAGGACTAATTTTGTTTTATATAAACTTTCCTAAAGTAAAAGAAAATTAAACATTCAAATATCAAGTCCATTTGCATTTAAAAGCAAGAGAAAATGAAATCTTGTAACGTTAAGAACCACAGGGAGAAGAGTGGACGGTTCAGGAGCCTGCACTTCAGGGTGTGGGCTGCTGCGGAGTCTTTCATCTTAGCCCCATGGGAGCCTTCTGGAGTGCTTGCCGCGGAGCTTCTGGGCGCTCGACATCTATCTCAGGGTCACGAGGATTGGAAGTGGATATACATACATAGATTTATATAGATTTTCCTCATGTACAGCTGCTTATCTAACAAGACTGCAGGCAGCAGCTGGGTGGCTAAAGCAATCTCTGGCACCTTTCGCGCACAACATACTGGTTATTTGTGTCACACAACATCACTGTTCTCCCTCACACCCACACGCTCCTCCAAAACAGTTTCTTTCTGTGGGTGATGGGAATACAGAAGGAACAAAATAGTTTAATTCTAATATTTCGTTCCATATGCAGGCTTGGTTTTACAACAGGAATTTACCTCAGGGAATCATCCAGTGTCTTAATTCTTCTTTTTGGAAAAATACCATGGGCAATAGTGGTCATTACTAAATTCATTCTTCTAAAAGCCAGCAACTAGCCAGAATAGCTAGGAGCAAAGGAGTATGGCTCGGAACGCAACGACCCAAGTTCTTCTAAAGTTTAAGGAAATTAGAAAATAGCTGAAGACACTCAACAATTTGTATCATTTGAGCTCAAAGTCAGCGTTCTAAGTGTGCCTTTGTGTATTCTAGTCTCCCCAAAGTCTATACCTAAAGGAACGAAGCTCTTGATCTTCCAATTAAATGTGTCTGAAGCAAAATCAAAAGCTGTCATTCCAATTCTGGCTGCACCTGTGGAACGAGTGACACGGAAAGGTCCCCTCCCCCCTTTCTTGCTCCCCCCACCCCACGTCTAGAGCACAGGTACCTCCCTTTGCCCCAAGAGAAGACACTGCGCTCGTTCTGGACCATAAAACCACTACTGCATGAACAGTTTTTACTCAGATGATTCTTATTTCAAATGGTCATCATTTTGTGAAGGCAATCACAAATCGGGCTGAGTCTTCCCGTTTTCTAGGAAGGGGCTAACCACCAATTATTTCAATCCTGCCCCGCCCTGGTTTGTATCATTTGCGTTTTTTTCACCGCTGCCAAGGGAACCCATTTATCCTCGAACACATTCTTGCCATCAGTCCCCTGACTGTATCACTAAGCAAGAACATTTCGAAGAAAAACGTGAGATGCTGCCAAAGAGATGGCAGCCAGCAGCTGCTGCACAACGGCCTGCATTGGGGCGACCCTAGCAGGAGCCGGAGGCTTCTTAAATAAGACAAAAAATTAACACATAAAGGGCAACAGAATGGCAACGGCTACCATGAGAAAGTAGACGGCATCCACAGAAACGGCAGGTGGTTCTGCTAACACGTCACTGCTCTGCCTCTACCCTCCGGAAACTCTGCAGTTTCTTAGCGCTACTTTGTGCAGCAGATTCCCACGAGTCTCTTCTTCTCGACCCCCTCTCCCTGCTCCGTGCCAACAGACCTCCAGCGTACACAGGTGCTACTGGCTATCCTTTCCCCACTGCAAGGATCAAATTCCTTTGTGAGATTCTTCCAGCCACTCCAATGTCCCCGGCGCAGGGCAATACGGCCGGCAGGAACGACAGCTCTACAGTGCCTGAGGTCCTGCTTCACCTCTTTCCAGAACCACTGTCAGCCAAATGCAGGCCATAATAATCACAGCCGCCCAGCACCTGGAGGCTCACGTTGGCTTCAGCGGGCAAGAGGTGTCATCTGGCAACCAGCTGATGTAATATCCTCATTTCTGTCATCCTTCGTCACCACCCCACATCCTGGCTTCTCTGCTTATCCATCCTGTAAAAACACCTGTGCCTTCTCCCCTTCCCACAGCCCCAAGCCAAGTATTCCAGTAACAAAACGACTCAACCCTTTCTCTTGGCCTCTTTGGGGCAAACTCCTGCACCTGCCTGGAAGGACGTCCTCCCTCCACTGGCCTTATGGGAGGTGCCCTGCTCCTGAAGACATGCTTCCCTCGCAGCCACTAGGGGGAAGCTGCTTCATCCTGCCTCCAGACACCACGGGGCTGAGAGGAGAGTGCTGCTACGCCCTCGGACCCTACTGCTGCTTCGGATCATCTGTTCACCCTTACACACCTTTGAGGCCATACTGCCTGATGAAACCATGATGTGTGCTTCCGTGACACTGCTGTCTGCTCACTTCTTGAGGTCAAGTCTTAAGATTCATCAAGCCTTAATATCTAAAGGCCACTCAGTGCATACATAGGCCACCAATGTTAGGTAACAAAAATTTTCATAGTACGTAGTAAAGTAAGATCTTTAAAGTCAACTTTTATAGTGAGACAGATGATAGTGTTTGCAAACCGTTACTGAGGTATCTATCTTTGCTCTGCGGATGGAGAGTTCCGCAGCTGGTTAGTCTCTCCTCTTATCCTTTAGGTCTACTAGCTGTTTCTTCCTAGTCTTCCGTGCGGGCTTATCTGACTCTGCTACCTCTTGTATGTTGTATTCTCTAGGGCTCCATATTGGACCTCATTTTAATAACATGTCTTCCAGTAACCGCGTCTATGCCCAAGGTTTCAACTACCATATATGTATATATGCCATTGGTTCTGGACCATAAAACCAATCCATAGAACCTAACTGCCTTTTGGACTTGCCAACAAAAGGCGCCCACTATGCCCACTACAAATTCTCCCACTGAACACTTTGAAAACTGAAGTTATCATCTTCTTTTCCCTTTTCCCCAATGGCCAGTATTTCATTCCTAGGCAGGAGGATCCTCAGACAGCCAATTGTCCAAGTCAGGCATTTGGGTATTCATCTTAAGTTCCTTCCTTTCCCATAATTCCTTACATTTAGACAATCACAAAATCTTACTGTTTCAACTTACAGTCTTCTGCATCATCTTCCACTTCTCCAAACCCTCAGCTCTAATCTTGGTTCAGGCTCTTACCTCAGATTAATGCAAGAGTCTTGGGATTATGGTGTATGTATGCTGTGTATAATAAAATGCATAGTAACAGCTTTAGAGGAGAAGCTCAAGGATCATCTGACGGTCCTAAGTACTCTGGGTAAGGAACAGAGCAGAGAGCTTCCTTCTTATGAACGTTTAAGTTCCCACTGGAATGGCAGCCCCATACAGTATGGACTTTTATCTTCCTTGTGCCTGGCTCAGAGAGAGAGCTTAATAAATATTTACTAAATATACAAACTTATCCAAATATCATATCAAAGAGACCTTCAAGAAAAATACTAATAATCAGTAAGGAAATCACAACAAAGAGTAAGAAACTGATAAAGAAATGGAATGGAAAGGGTTGTAGCACAAAGATTGAATTAACCTCTGAAAGGCAATGATTACAAAATTCACCATGAGAATCCAATGAAGAAGTCTAGAAGGCCTATCATGTAAGCACTGTGGGAGGTGGAGATCAACAAGGTTACTGGCCTCAGGGGCGGCTGGAGGATGAAATCCACACCCGAATCATGAAAGAGGAAATAAGAGCCAGGCAAAGGGAACGCAGAGGGTCTGAGGAGGCTTTCTGGGGCAACGGAACAGTTCTTGACTGTATATTGGTCAAAAGGTTGAGCCTCACACTTAAAGTGGATGCTTTACTGTATGTAAATTATTCTTCAGTAGGTTGACTTCTAAAGAAAATTGAAAGATAAATAGTATAGGAGCTACATTACATTTGCCCACTTTTAAGAAAAGCAAAAAAAGGGGAAAAAAACCCCCACAAAACAAAGACGGCAATGTTAGAGGATAATTATGTACACAGCTGAAGGAAGTAAAAATTAACAGTTATTACAGAAGCCAGAAGAGAGGACAAACTAGGAAATCAAATCTAAAACACAGAAAGATAAGTTGATGAGAAATATGTAAGAAAAAAATAACCTTCAGAAGAGGGCAAAGGTATATAACTTATGAATAATAAGTGTGAACAAAGTGGACTGTGTAGGTAATTAAAGTTCTAATGGAGAAAATATTTCAGAAGTGATTATAAAAAATTGAGACGGTTCATTGAGCCTTAACAACCAGATGACAGTGACAATGCCAAGATATTTACTTTTAAACCTTGAACTCCAAGGTCAGAGGAAAAATATTTTAAGAAAGGATAAAAAAAGAACTTTAAGCAGGTAATACTGAATGCAACAGAGATAAGTATAACCTCAGATTTCTATTTTCAAAATCCACAAAGAAAAGGGCGCTTTCTAGTCATTTCCAGTGCTCTTTTGAGGGTCCAAAGGGACAAATAATACCTATGATTTCTGGCACAGGTACCATGCACAGGGTACTGTGCCCAGAACTGGATACACATTATCTGATTTAATCCGCACAAACTACAACTCAGAGATTAGGAAAAAAAAAAAGGCCAAGATCAAATGTCCAGTAAGTGGCAGAGCTGGATTCTGAACCCAGCTGAACAGAGTCTGGGATTTTCAACTCCAAGCTGTGTCTCCTCCAGGGGCCAATAAACCCCAACTATCCAACCTATGACAAGTACTTGGGATGAGCCAAGTTCTTATTCATTTGCAAAGGCATTAAAGAAAATTGTCTCTGGCATCACAAAGCTTAAAAAGATCATCTTATCTCCCAACACTGCTCCAAATAGTTCAAGTGCCAAGTATGTCTTAGGAAAAGCGGCTGGGCTGCGAGCATTATAAGGGAAAGAGCTAGTGACAAAGGCAGTTAAGTGTAAGTGAAATAACTGAGTTTAATTACTTTAAGAAGGAGGACAATGGCCAACGAGAAGGGTATGGGTAAGGAGGTAAAGTTCCTATTAGAAACTTCCTATTAGAAACCCACTCTGGAGACCAAAGGCTCTCAGTTTTGGGAGCAGCTGTAAATAACACCCATTACATACTTCCCTGTTTACAATTCCCTAACGGTTTTCTATTATCTTCAGAATAAGGGTCCAGTGCATTAGCATGGACGGTATATTCCTGTTCATCAATCCCACCCCACCCAGCACCACTTCCAGAATGAAACACTGCCTGCAGCTTTACGGGAAGACTTGGAGTTTTCTCAGTTCTTCCTGAAGGCAGGCCTGCTGTTTCTCCACATGTGGTGTGTCCTCCTCCAGCCCGATCTCTTGGCTAACTCCTACTCGTCCTTAAAGACCTGACCCAGTTAGAAACAAATATGACAAAAGATTAATATCCTTAGCATGTAAGTAGCGCATATAAATCGAACAGAAGGACAGAAGGACCACAGTAAATAAATGAGTGAGCAGCACGGACCAGTAATTCACGAGAGAGCCCAAAAAGTGACTAAATTTAGAGAGACAGGTGATACAATATATGAATGTTCAGCCTTGGTCATAATCAAAGAAATGTATATTTAAACAAGGTATAATTTTCTGTCCATCAAATTAGCAGAATTTTTTTAAAAAGTAAAGGGCGTGGGACTTCCCTCATGGCACAGTGGTTAAGAATCCGCCTGCCAATGCAGGGGACACGGGTTCGAGCCCTGGTCCGGGAAGATCCCACACACCACGGAGCCACAACTGCTGAGCCCACGTACCACAACTATTGACGTCTGTGAGCCTAGAGCCCGTGCTCCGCAACAAGGGAAGCCACTGCAATGAGAAGCCCGCGCACCGCAACGAAGACCCAACGCAGCCAAAAATAAATTTATATATAAAAACCAAAAAACTAGGAAAAGTAGATTACAGTTATACTCTGTGACACATGTCCACGTATCAATGTGTAATATATCTAACGAAGAGACAAAATTTAAAGAAAGTTTCCTATACTTACAGCATCAACGTCTAGTAAACTATGGGAACTCAGCTTCCCAGAAGGATGCATTCCCTGGAAATTCTGCATAGCTGATATTTACGTACTCCTTGATTCAATAATATGACAGGTCATCTTTGTGCACATGAATAAGACGAAGAGAGTTTTGGGCTTCCCTGGTGGTGCAGTGGTTAAGAATCCGCCTGCCAGTGCAGGGGACACGGGTTCGAGCCCTGGTCCGGGAAGACCCCACATGCCGCAGAGCAACTAAGCCCGTGCACCTCAACTACTGAGCCTGCATTCTAGAGCCCATGAGCTACAACTACTGAGACCGAGTGCCACAACCACTGAAGCCCAGGTGCCTAGAGCCCGTGCTCCACAACAAGAGAAGCCACCGCGATGAGAAGCCCGTGCACTGCAATGAAGAGTAGCCCCCACTCGCCGCAACTAGAGAAAAGCCTGCGCGCAGCAATGAAGACCCAATGCAGCCAAAAAAAAAAAAAAAAAAAAAAAATAATAAAAAAACCTAAAGGGCATGTACAGCCTGATGGTGGGATATGAACTATATCTCCTGTGGGGAAGATAGTATCATACATCATAATGTATAATGATGTTCATTATCTTTTATCCACTAATTCTATTCTTAGTGATCCTACAGAAACAATCTGAAATATGTACAAAGATGTATACAGAAAGATATGCATTACAGAATTGTTTATAAGCATTAAAAATAGAAACAACCTTAAATGTTCATAAATGATGACATCATGCAGCTTTTAAAAGAGATGCTTCAAAAACCTTAAAGCTGCAGATACTAAAGTCGGAGGTATAAAAAGGTGTAAGGAGAATTACCAGTCTCCCTCCCGCTCCAGACCCTGTTCTCTCGAGATGCAATCACAGTTGCCAGGTTCCTGTGTAGCCTCCCAGAGATACTGGGTTCGTATGATACCCGCTATGTGTATACTTCTCTTCATAAGTAGTGGGGTTCTAAACATATGGCGCACCTCTAATTCCTGAATAAAAATGTATCTGAGCAATCATTTCCTGTCAGTACAAATGAGTTGACCCATAAAGGGCTGTGCAGGGTTCCACCATATGCGTGAATTACAGTCCATTTAGTGGGCCCCTTATTAATGGGTATTTAGGTTGTTTCTGATCTTGCTATTACTATAGCATTACGTGCACGTGTGTCTGTGGGAACAATTCGTAGAAATGGAACCGGTAGGGCAAAGGATATGTATATGGTAGATTTGATAAAATATCATCAAAGTTCTCTCTGCAGAGGGACCGGTCCAAGCTTCCACCAGCAACATGTAAGTTGCTGGTTTTCAACACTATTGCCAACACGTGTCATCAAACTTTCTGTTCTTTGCTAACCTAACAGATGAAAAATGGTCTCTTATTTCACTTTTTTTTTTTTTTTTTTTTGCGGTACGCGGGCCTCTCACTGTTGCGGCCTCTCCTGTTGTGGAGCACAGGCTCCGGACGTGCAGGCTCAGCGGCCATGGCTCACGGGCCCAGCTGCTCCGCGGCATGTGGGATCCTCCCGGACCGGGGCACGAACCCCCGTCCCCTGCACTGGCAGGCGGACTCTCACTGCGCCACCAGGGAAGTCCCTCTCATTTCACTTTTAATTACATTTTTCTTGTTATGAGTGCTGCTGACCACCTTTTCACAAGTTTAAAGCCCTCTGTGTCTGTTAATAACCTTGGCCTTTTCTTAACTGAGTGATTTGTCTTTTTGATTGATTTGTAAGACCTATTTAGGAAGGTGTTAAGGAAACTATCCCTTTGGGGTGAGTTGCAATGTTCTCCTTGGACTGTCATTTGACTTTATGTGCGTGTGCTTTGTCACGTAAAAACATTCAGTTCTTACGCAGTAAAGTGTAACACTTTTCATGTTATGACTTCTGGTTATATATATGTACAAAAGTCTTCTCTACTGTGAAATCACAAAAAATATTCACCCATGTATTCTTGAAAATTTTTATGATTTATCTTTTTACGTTTAACTCTTTGATCTTCCTGGAATTAATTTTAGTGGAAGATGTTGAATATGGAATCTAACTTTACCCTCTAATGTTAAGTTTCCTGAAATGAAGGATATAACTTTACATTCGGGATGCTCTCAATTAGGTAAAATATAGGTACAGAAAAACTACAAGGAAACAGCATGTTAACAATAATTAGTTTTGGTTATTGGAATTTATGCTTTCTAAATTATTACAATCATTACTTATGAATTATTTAAAAGTGCCTAATGACATAACAAAATCAGTAATTTACCACAATAAAAGAAAAATTGGCAATAGTGGGCCATGGCCGCTGAGCCCTCCATATCCTCAAGTCCATTCTCTACGTCTGCGTCTTTATTCTTGTCCTGCCCCTAGGTTCTACAGAACCATTTTTTTTTTTTTGGTTCCATACATATGTGTTAGCATACGGTATTTGTTTTTCTCTTTCTGACTTACTTCACTCTGTATGACAGACTCTAGGCCCATCCACCTCACCACAAATAACTCAATTTTGTTTCTTTTCATGGCTGAGTAATATTCCATTGTATATATGTGTCACATCTTCTTTATCCATTCATCTGTCGATGGACACTTATGTTGCTTCCACTTCCTGGCTATTGTACATGGAGCTGCAATGAACATTGTGGTACATGACTCTTTTTGAATTCTGGTTTTCTCAGCGTATATGCCCAGTAGTGGGATTGCTGGGTCGTATGGTAGTTCTATTTTTAGCTTTTTAAGGAACCTCCATACTGTTCTTCACAGTGGCTGTATCAATTTACATTCCCACCAACAGTGCAAGAGGGTTCCCTTTTCTCCACACCCTCTCCAGCATTTACTGTTTGTAGAGTTTTTGATGATGGCCATTCTGACTGGTGTGAGGTGATACCCCATTGTAGTTCTGACTTGCATTTCTCTAATGATTAGTGATGTTGAGCATCCTTTCATGTGTTTGTTGGCCATCTGTATATCTTCTTTGGAGAAATGTCTATTTAGGTCTTCTGCCCATTTGTGGATTGGGTTGTTTGTTTTCTTGATATTGAGCTGCATGAGCTGCTTGTGTATTTTGGAGATTAATCCTTTGTCAGTTGCTTCATTTGCAAATATTTTCTCCCATTCTGAGGGTTGTCTTGTTTATGGTTTCCTTTACTGTGCAAAAGCTTTTAAGTTTCATTAGGTCCCATTTGTTAATTTTTGTTTTTGTTTCCATTACTCTAGGAGGTGGGTCAAAAAGGATCTTGCTGTGATTTATGTCATAGAGTGTTCTGCCTATGTTTTCCTCTAAGAGCTTTATAGTGTCTGGCCTTACATTTAGGTCTTTAATCCATTTTGAGTTTATTTTAGTATATGGTGTTAGGGAGTGTTCTAATTTCATTCTTTTACATGTAGCTGTCCAGTTTTCCCAGCACCACTTTGAAGAGGCTGTCTTTTCTCCACTGTATATTCTTGCCTCCTTTATCAATAATAAGGTGACCGGGGCTTCCCTGGTGGCACAGTGGTTGAGAGTCCGCCTGCCGATGCAGGGGACACGGGTTCGTGCCCCGGTCCGGGAAGATCCCACATGCCTCGGAGCGGCTGGGCCCGTGAGCCATGGCCGCTGGGCCTGCGTGCCCGGAGCCTGTGCTCCGCAACAGGAGAGGCCACAACAGTGAGAGGCCCGCGTATCACACACACACACACACAAATAAGGTGACCATATGTGCGTGGGTTTATCTCTGGGATTTCTATCCTATTCCTTTGATCTATATTTCTGTTTTTGTGCCAATATGAGTTTATTCTTTTATGTTATGGCTTCTGGAGTATACAACAGAAAACAAAATTATAAAAAAAAGAGTGAAGAGGATTGGAAGTTTGAGAAGAGGAATTTAAAACAATTATTTCAGAAACAGAGAGCCTGACCAGACTTCCAGAACTCTCTATGCAATGAGAAGAGCCAGCTGAGGTTGGTAATATCCAGTACCCATTCGCCAAACTGGGTGATTTTTGTCCAGCTGAGTTCAGTTGCCCAGGTGTAGTTATGGAAACGACAGATGTGTGTGTAAGGAATTATGGTAAATTAATGGCCTCTATGTATTAAAATAATAAATATGAAAATTATGTACATATAACAAAAAGTATATTCAAAACACTATGACCTAAAAACCATTTTTATATAACTGCAGATTTTAGGTACAGTTCTATGGGGATTTTTAAAAAGGTAACAGTCTCTTTAAAAAAAAAATCAACAATAAATAAAGGAAAGAAAGAAAAGTTCCACTGTCCTGTAGCAGATGCTCTCCTCAGGCCCTAGAGGAAAAGTTTAGGAGTGTTTCTGTCCAGGCTTCCTTTTTGGTGCATAAAAACATTTAAGATCTTTAACCTACAATTCATCAAAATTAAACTTCTAATTACCACTTGGATCTATCCTCATTGCCACTGACATTTTGCTGCAAACAAGATTTTTCAAAATGTAAACCAATTTATCAAAGTAAAGGCCACCTATAAAACACTGTCTAGCTTTGTGGCAGGGAGGCATACAGATCGAGCAGCGGCGGGGTCCTGGCTTCCCTGTTTCTTGGTTTTAGACACGGCTGTGTAGACAGCACGGGTGCCCCGCAAGCTGGACTCGAAGAGCTCAGACCCACAGTCCCCTCCTCACATGTTCCTGGACCAAAAGAGAAACATGTCCTTCATTTGTGGAGTCCTTCAAACTACTCCTGTGAGGGAAAAAACAAAGATAATGCTCAAGTATTAAGTGTCTTCACATATACATATCCTCTTCTTATGGATCTGGCCATATTTCTTTTAAAAAGGTCACCACGACATAAAAGCTCCATGCGCAGGGATGGGATTTTCTGCTTCTTCCCCTGCGACCCCCTCATCTACCTGAGATGAGCTTGACCTGGTATTAAAAAAGCAAACCCAAGCTTTCATCATGTAGTAAGTGTTAAAAGTTAGACTACAGAATACAGCTTTAAAAATTTTATTTTAAAATTACAGTGTGAACCATGCCAATGTAAGACAGGACCTTTAAATGATTTAAATTTGAGGAGAATAACTATGTATGGTAGAATATTCAATTAATTTTGGATTTTCCACTTTATGGGGGAAAATAAAGCATGAACAATAAAAATTCCTCTTGGTCATTAAACTCAAATGTCTTCATTAAAATTTCCTATCAGCGCTGCTAAAAAGAAGCCAAATAAAATGCGTTTTTGTTTATTTTATCCTTTCCTCCTGCCATTAGCCACCAGCAAGAATAAGTGAGCAACGTATGTTTTCTAGATATAAGGAGGTCTCATGGATAAGACCAACGATGGCAGGCAGACAATGGATGATGTGGCAGATTTGGGGAGCCCTCCAACTGCCTAGAAGTGCTTTCAAGAGCCCAAAGCAGGAGAGAGTCAGATCTGACATGTGGACCCACACTTCCCACCAGGCACTGCGTGAAAATACCAGTATTCCCTCAGGAAGAGCCACAAAGAATATTTACACATTAAAGCAGTGAAGATGCCTGGAAATGTGAGAAAGCAAAGTTAGGCACCTAGATTCCTTCATAGGGCTTCTCCCCCTCCAGTAACACCCATTACATTTTGGGAAATGCTGATCTGGACAAAACTTCTACCCAGGCAGCCCCTTCAAGGTTCAGAGGCTGGAGACTGAAAGGGCCGGTCCCAGGCGTGTGCCAACAGTTCCCACAGGCAAGTCCTGCTCATTCATTAGAGGCTACTTACAGACCCTCCTCTCACAGCAGCTAATGGATCCAGGGCACCTGCCGCAAACCAGGCACAGCTGCACCTGTATCTCCTCTAACCCTCTGGCAACACAGCCTACCAAGTGCATCAGCTGATCTTAGATGTGTGAGGTCCATGAGTCACAGCAGAGATTGTCAATATATTCCCCGCCCCTTCTTCCAAAAGGTCCCCACCATACAGATCCCACAGCCAAGTCCAAAGTCAAATCATGATAATGAAGGGGAGAACATTCCACGCCCTAATATGCCACTTTGGCATTTGGTTATTTTGAGCTGAAGGCAACTGAGAAACAGCAGATGCAGGAAGGGCTCTCTGCCCTTCTCTTTTCTGCCAAAAGCAGGGCATAAATTTCCCATGAGAAAGGTGTCCTCCTGGTACCAGGAAGAAGAGAACATTCTTCCCACCAGATATGGGGAGTTTATGCTGAGATGAGTCTACACAAACCACACTAAAATAACCCTGTCTTCTGTTAGTTTCCCCCATATATTTCCTAGTCAATTTCCAACAATATCCTGTCCTTAGCTGCCCAAATCCCTCGGCTTTGTCTAGTCACTGCTCCACAATTTACCGCCCTTTGTAAAAATGGTATACAAGCCCCTAAGTCTAACTGCTTCTTTGGGGCTGCCACTTTTCTATGAAGCTCCTTCCATGCTATGCAAAAATATTAACATGAAATAAAATTCGTACATGGTCTCTCCTGTTAGTCTTCTGACAGTTTAATTCACAGGCTCCGTGCACAGAGCATAAGCGAGTTGAGTAAGTTTTTCCTCCCCTACAGTGGTCTTATCCTCAGTGCTCAGGACTGCGGGCAGTCCTGGCTTTGAGAAGATGCTGATCCGTGGATGTGCAACCTGGTCTTACCTGAGTGTCCTGTGTCAGGCTGGTATTCTATAGCCCTTTCCTCAGCCTGTCCCTTCACTCCACTGTAACTAACCATCTTACTCTGTATAAAGAAGGGTGGTCAAAATTCTGACTCTAATTTCAAGCCATATTTCTTAAAACAGCCTGTACCATATACAAAATAAAAACTCTCATTATTTAAGAGGACTAAATTTAGGCTGCTTTATATTTGAAATGTTAATTTTGAGGGACTCTTCACCATTATTTAAAAATATTCTTTCTGTTTGTATCGAATATCGCCGAGATGCAGAGAAAAGAAGACTTTTGTGAGATGCACTTACTACTCAAAGGAAGGTCTTGGTCATTCGCTCACACTCATCCATTAGGCCCCAGACTCGACGCGAGGTGCTTAGGATCCAAGTGGAAACCGGCCATGGTTTCACAAAGCTCCCGGGGTTGGGACACGCTATACATCACTGTATCTTATAACGGGACTATATGGGAAGTGCTCTGAGAATAGAGAGGAAGGAGGGAGTAACTCAGCCTGGGGGTCTGGGAAGTCTTTCTAGGGAAGTTGACATCCTTGAAGGATGAAAGGAATTTCACCAGAGTGGAGAGCCATTCTGCAAAGGGAGGCCAAAGACAAATATAGAATTCAAAATCCCTTATTTCTATATGACTGGGAAAACATACGGGAAAGGAAAGAAAAATATGGAAGAAGGAATACAGAGTCTTGGAGGAAGGAGAGAGGGAAAGAGGAAGACTACTTTTTAAAAAGTATGAGGATCTCACCACAGGATGGAATCCTCTGGTAATATGTAGTGATGAGATTAAGGGTGTAGGATAATATTCAAGGTGAAGTTGTGGTTTCAGTATTATAGCTCCCAAGCAGAATTTAGTTCCCACTAATGAGCACATCTGCCTTCTGTGCCATCTCCTGGCCTCTGGCCCCTGTGGCACTCTGTCTGCAGCACTGCTGTCCAGCCCCCTTACCGGGCATCATGCTGCCTGGGATGCTGGGACTTATGGGCACATCTTCCAGGTTCTTTGTCTCACCTGACAGGAGCCCAGACCTTGTCCATCTCTGTGTCCCCACAGGACATACTACGCTTTGCGCACAGTAGGTGCTCTATAACAACCGTTGAATTGAAAAATTTTATTTAGCTAGAATACAAGGAGAGAAACTCCCACAAAAACCTGTGACCCAATGATAACTGTAAGATTTCTATTCCAACAGGAAAAAGAATTCAATTACATTTAGCCAGAAGAATTATATAAACAGACTAAAATGATAGTTATGAATTTTTTTAGTCTAACAAGCAATCTTAGATATTATTTTAATCTTTCACCTACTAACTACATGTTTGTGTCTTTACTATTCATTTAATACACACTATAGCAAATTAGTAATATTAGTTCTGGAAAGAATTTACATATACCTCCAGTTACTGTTATATTTCAACATTTGCTATGTTTGGCATACAGCATTTGAACACAAAATTGATCATCACAATTCTGATCCATTAAACGTGAAATATGTGGAGGTAAGTTACTTTCGAATACTTTAGACAGAAAAATAATCTGGTTGTGTTAGTCTTAAGAACACACTTCAAGGTCCATTCTTTTACCCCTGGGTCCAAGCTTACTCGGTTACAAAGCAGTTTCATCAGAAAAAAATGTGTTTACTAACTGACTGCCACTGAAAATATCTGAAAATATAAAATGTTTTCACTAGTTTTGAGATGACGAATATATATAATATATTGGCTCGGAATGGGAAGAAATGTTATCAGTATGCTAAATGCTAAACTCTTACCTTTCTGGGGGAGACTCTATGTCAACAAAACTATGACCGCCTGAGAAGAACAAAGTGTAGTGAAATCTCTCTCTCTCTCTCTCTCAGCACAGAGGGAAAGCCATTCTACTGAATGCAGATATCAAGCTTTAACAAACAAGAGTGGTCTTAACAGACAATGGCTCTGAGCTCAAGATATTTGGAAAATTAGCTTTAGATAAAATTTTCTGAAATCAGTCTTAATTTTGGGCACATGTTAAGTGGCTCATAGCTCACACTAATTCTATAGAATAAACCAATTTAGTTACACAGGGGTTCATTTTATAACTAATTTACTTGAGTGTCTCACCTGAAAGTTCTTTTGTTTAAACAGATCATCCATCATAATAGCCCCTTAAAAAACTCTCTAAGGTATAGAACTGGAAGGTTTTGAACTGGAGGTGATCTGAGATTCTCAGGGGTCTCTGGTTCTGGTCATGGTAAATCCCTCAATGTAGGGGCAAAGCTTTCTACTTAGCCTAGATCTTACCTGGGAGCATAACTTCACACCCACTGCTATTCAAAATGAATCAAAACTTAGAAATAAATACTATTTATGGAGGATTCACTAAAAGGCAAGCCCTCTACCTATCCCTCTGGGTACTCTACACCAGGCACTTGCAATCTTGGTCTCTTGCAGAACTGCTTTATTCACTGGGGGCTTGTGTCATTAGTCAAGATTATGAGATGCCAGAAGAAACCGCCCTATGGAATTTATGCTAAGAAGGTGGCCTTGCATACAACGAGCCACAAGATAAACTTCTTGGGTTTTAGTACCAGGAAGACTTGCACTTCTAGGCACACGGCTGCTTTTGTATCATGACACTGTGACTCACGTAACTACTCGTGGTCCCCTCTGCCTCCTGGGAAGCTCAGAGCCAGACTGGAGGCGGTACTATGGCTGCCAAATGTTCACACTTCCAAGAACTCAGTTTGCTTGCTAACCTCATTCCAGGTCTCATTTTGGTTTTCTTACCCTTATTTTCCTGATTTCCTCAATTAAGAATAAAATTAAATGCAGATTCTTTTCAGTGTGAGAAAGGATGGGGTTCCAAAATCTCTTATTTATGAATTGAGAATTTGGAACAATAGCGCTAAAAGATGGTAAGGTCCCCAGGCCAGTTCAAATAAATTTAATTTAACCACAATATAGCAAAACAAATGTTGAGAAGCTACTGTCATTCAAGACAAGGTCTGCAGAGCAATTCTATACTCATGCTAAAAAAGAATTTTTTCTTATTAGAGAATTACTATGTAAAGGGGCATTATTGATTATCCAAACTTACATAAGCACAAGATACATAAGTTAAGTCAGCTAACAAATTCACGCCTTTAAATAAGAGAAAGTCCAAAGGCCTTGCAAATAATCCATATTTTATTCTATCAAGTTGACTTGTCCTTTTATCTTTATATAAACAAATAACTAAAGGTAATTTAATTCAGTGAGAGTAGTGAAGTGAATACAGATCTCTGAAGAACAATAAAATGTTAATTTTATGATCCTATTTATTTTGTTAAAGCTTCAATATGATAGGAAGCAGATGCAAATTTTGACTCAGGGTCAATTCTTAATATTTCCAGCAGCAAAAAAACTAATCTATTTGAATACCTGAATTTTACGAGCAAATTTAACATATTTCATGTAGACAAACAATGTCTTAGACATAGTTACTCATAATCCTACACTATGGCTCATATTTACTTGCCTCTCAGTCAGCATTTATTCATCTGAGCTCTACCTAGTCAAAGTTTCTTGACCAATTTGCTTCTAAAGGAAGAAGTCTACTACTGTTAACTCTTTGCGCTACTTTTAAACACAGACGTCAGAGAGTGCTGTGATGAGACTTAGAAAAACATTCTGGCGGCAAATGTGAAGGACGCCTGGTAAGAACCAAGAACAGGAGGCGGAGAGCAGTAGAAGGCTGTTACAAAACCCAACAAAAACTGGTGAGGGCCAGCAAAGACAGTCACTGTGCAGACACGAAGTGTTTCCTGGTAGGAGAAGCACAGGAGATGACCCGCTGGGCAAGACGACCGACTGGCTGTGGTACAGTCAGGAGAACAGGTAAGGTGGCTTCCAGCCTGAGAGCCGAGCATCGCCCAGGAGGGGGCATGCAGGAGGCCCGCTCGCCCGGAGGGCCGGAATGCGGTAGGGAGGCATGCAGGTTTTTAGCTTGGACCCGCTCGGTTTGGCAGCCCAGCCAGGACAGGAAGGAGGCCCTTGGTTTGCAGGCTGAGGAAAGGATGCACAGAGGGGCGGATCATCAGAGCACAGGGGTTGAAGCGGGTGTGAGAGGTCGGGGTGCATGTGAGGGGCCTTCCACCTGGAAGAGAGGGAGACAGACCAGGAGACAGCGGTGCCCTGCATGCCTGACGGGCTGCAGCAAAGGTGGCAATGAGGAGGGGCGAACCGGTAGCGGCAGTAAGCACCTGGGAATTCGAACACCAGGCGCGGAGGCCAGTGGGTGCTGACGGGTGCCGGCTGGGAGCACCGACCCCTGAGGCCCCTGGTTCCTGCTGTCGCTGCTCGCACTGGCTCATGGTCTCCCCCAGACTGGCGAAGGGGCTTGGATTCCTGTGTGGTTATGCATTAGGACTTTGCAGACGTTTACGTTAGGCTGATCCCAGTGAGAAAGATACGATGCTGATTTCACTCACAGAAAGTCATTTTAAAATATAATAGGGAAATTTCTGGGGGAAAAAAGGATGGCTATAAATATGGCTTGGGAAAACGTGGTTCCTCTGTATTCTGATGAAGAGGTAGGAAGGAAAACAAAATGATGTAACCGTCTGGGTCCTAAACACGGTCACCCTGGCCATTCACCAAAATCTTTCCGCCGCTGCCTGTTAATAAGCAGTTACCCACACACAGTGCTCGCGCAGACATTTCTCACGCGCTTACGGTGTGCCGTCACTAAGGAGACAAAGTTGGTTCAAACATGGTCCCCACTCCCCGGGGATGACAGTCTAGTAAATAAGGGGCAAAGTGATGGGGGAGTGATCACAGCAGGATTTATACAAGGTATCTGGAGGACGTGGGAGGGGCCCCCGAGAACAGGAGTCGTCCATTCACCACGTGCTGGTGCCCACACTGGGGCCTGGCTGGGATGCTGGCTGGGGTGACTGTGGTGAGGGAAACACACAGTCCTTGCCCTCCTGGAGCCTGCAGTCCGACTAGCGGGGGAGACATTGCTCAAATAATCACAAAATAACTGCAAAATTACAACCGGTGTAAGTGTCCGATGGAGAGGCCCACGGGCTGCGAGAGCCGACCGGGCTGGGGAGCGTCTTTGCTGGGCCAGGCCAGTGAGCAGGGACAGGTGGCCTCTGTGAACTGGAAGGGGGCCCTGCCAGACAGAGGAACGGCCCGGGGAAGAGGGAGCAGAGCACCTGAGGAGGCCAAGGCAAGGGCTCCCCCCACCCTTGATGGGAAGGTGAGAGGACATAAGGCTAGAGAAATGCAGGCTGTGGTAAGGATTTTATCCCCAAAGAAGTGAGAAGCAACTAAAGATGTTCCTTTCTCTTTCTTTTAATATTTTTAAACAAGGGAGCAGAGTGGGGTTGGGAGGTTTCAGAGAGCTTACCAAGAGCTGGCCTGTTAGCTGAAGTGTGAAGGATGAGTAGGAACTTGCTGTGTGGGGGAGGAAAGCTCAGGCCTCATTACGTGATCACATGAAGGCCTAAAGCTGCGTGGCATCAGGAAACTTGAGAAGTAGACAGGAGGGGAGAAGGCAGGACTCTAGGGGGAGTGCGTGAAGCCGGGAGGGAATTTTACCTGAAGGCCAGAAGAGCCTCTGGGGCGTTTCAAGCAAGGGGAGGAGACTGGCTGCGTGAGAGTGTGCACATTTTGGCCTCAGAGTTTCGGATTCAAGTCTTGACGCTACTCCTTTTAAGGTCTTTAAGTTGGACGAACTATCGTACTTCTTCCCAGAAATCTTCCATCCACCACGTTTAGGCCGTGCTGTCTGGCACCCAGCTCGCTAGGTTAGCGCCTGCGTGTAGAGGCCTCACGGGGAGAAGGAGGGTGCAGAGGGGGCCGCCAGCAGAGGGTGCGCACAGCCATCCCAGGGAGGAGCAGAGGGGCGGGACGGGGAGGAAGCAGGCATGCTGGCAGGTGTGGGTGCTGAGTCACCTCCTGCACCTCTGCGGGGCGTGCAGGAGGCGAGAGCAGGTGAGGCGTCTGGTCTTGGGACAGGGGCCTGGGCTGCAAACAGCCGGGGGAGTCAACACACAGTCGGCGATGGATAACGTTACCGGGAAAGTGTGGAGAGGGAAAAGGGGAAGCACCGAGCCCAGAAACTAAATATCACAGTCTCCGGTGACAGGCGTCCTTCCAACGCGGGGAGGGAGAGGGGCCTGCGCCGGATGCAGGGACTGAACGTCGCAGTCAGGATTCGGGGCCCACACAGGCCAGAGCCTGTGAGCAACGTCCCTGCTTGGAGGCTGCCCGATCGGGGTCTGCTCTCGTTGAGTTATACGCCCACCAGGGCTTTCCTTCCTTTAGGGTTTTAAGTCTGGGATAAAGCATTAGGTTGCCACTAAAAGCTTGTTTACCGCTTCAACCAGGGCTGAAAGCTGTTCTTCCGCAGTCCGGGAAGGAGAGGCACAGAGCACGACTCTGGCATATGGTGAGTGCTCCGGAAGACTTGGTGAATCAATGAATGAGAGACAATTAGACCAGGATACAGGGTCAGTGGCTTTTTCTGGCTCCAGTCTGGCTGCAAGGAACTATTTCCTCGATTAATTTAGCTTTTTGCTCAGTAAAGGGCAAAAAGGGTTTTAAGAGATGCTTCTGCCTATGGAAGTGATTTCTGGTGAAAACAACACTACTCCTAGAGATCAGACGTAGGAGAGGGATAATTATATAGGGAAAATCTTTGCATTTATTCTCAAAACATGGGCAGGCAAAAGAAATGTATGGAGACATTAAATGAATAGTTATGCTACAGAGTAATATTTATAATTATAATGAACTGATCATATAAGTAATTTTGAATAAACTAGACCAAAGGTGGGGTACTAAACCTACTCAAAAAATTACCCCAGGGACAAAAGAATAAATATAAGGCTAACACATGCATTAATGACATCCAATGAAGGTAGCAGCCAACTAGTAAATAAAACAAATAATTACCCTGGGAACAGATACAGTCAACTAATGGGACACAGATGACTGATAAACTGACAATAAACATTAATATATGAAAGCTACATAATTGAAGAAAGGAAAGTGAGATAAGCACATACAGAGTGTCGCAAATTAAGTCAAAACCTAGGGCCAAAGAGACGATTTAGAATTGAGCCTGAATTGTCCAGATGCCGTCCTGGTGCTCAGACGTCTTCCTCACGCCCAGGAGGCGCTGTCCCTGACACGCGATGTTTCATTTGGAACGACTTCTGCTCCCAGTTACATTCTCCTGACCTCAGGTCAGGTCGTTCTCTCTAACCCAAGGCATCCACGCAGTCACTGGGACTGGCGCATTCTCTTCCTCAGCATATCTCAAGCCACCCTCCCCTCCTTTGCAGTCACCTCCTCCTGGCCTCTGTGTCTTCGGTCTCCGTCCGCTTGGGGTGGTCTCGCTAGAAGTGCTCTCTGCAGTCCTGCTTGAGCCCCTGCGCGGCTCTCTGCCCTCCAGGACCAGGCCTGGCACTCGGCACAGTGTCTCTGAGGCCCCAGCAGGGAGGCCGCACTGCTGGGAGCCCCTCACACTCAGCGCCGACTACACCGCCCTCTGCACCCGTCCTCTCGGCTTCTGCCCCCCTTCGCCAGCGAGTCCCTGCAGAGTCTTTACGAGCGAGCCGGGCAAGCCACCATCACTTTTTTAACCTTGGGCCCCCGGGGCGGGCTCCGTCGCCCCTCCTATTTGCTCTGCCAGCTCTCTGCCACCGCGCCTTTGTACAATCCTCAGTGTCTTACTCTAGGCACTGAACCACAAGCCCCGCCTGGGAAAAGATCACGTTCTGTTGTGTCTGTCTCTGAATTTCCGGCAAGGAGCCCAAGGGTCTGGCCCATGGCAGGTACTCAATCAATGTCTGCTGAATGAAGACTGAAACCAGCCTCATCACACGGAGACCACACATCACCAGAGACCACACACTACCGTGACAGGGTTCTCTGGATTGCTAATAAACACCTTGTGCAGAACATGGCTCAACAAGTTTGACTGAGTTCATTAAATGACTGCTGGCTACTACGAATTTAACAGATTCGGCAGTTGATCTACTAGTTTAAGAGATAACTGCATATTAACTAGCTTACTCCTGTCTGCAGAAGGGATCTCGGAGTATCTACTGCATACACCAGACATTCTGCCAGGAAGTTTTGCAACTCTGGCATTCCGGAGGATGTACCCAGACTAAATGCATCAAGGTCACAGAGCTGGGAGCCAGCTGACCTCAAACTTGAACCAAGGTTTCTTGGTTCGAAGGCCAGGAATCTTTCTAAATCAAGATAGTCTTGCTCATGATTCTCATTCATATTGATGAGACTGAAAACAATACTTCAAGCAAATTAGCTCAGGAATCACAATATTAGGGGAAGAAATACCAGGGAAAAGGAAACAAGCAGGAAGCAGTAGCATCAAGCCATATGACTTTCATTTATCCTCGATTTACCCTGAAGGATCATCTCTGTGAGCTGTTTGCCTTTAATCCCTGAGTTAAAAAAACAATTATTCTTTCAAATAGAACCCCAATAATGAGTTGCTATGAAGCCAAACAGATAATCAAAATGTCACGGTGATGTATTATTATGTCTCAACTTTGGCAATTTTAAATCTGCTTCTTAAAACAGGGGTGGTAGAGATCAGCTGAGGAGCCCTATTCCCGGTGTTTCTATTACTAATCCAGACAAAAGCCAGGAGGACCCACCTTAATTTAGCTGACTCTTGCTAAACCTAGATATTCACAGCTTGGTTCATGTAATTTACCTAATTTTATCACTTAATTTGGTTTCTAAAGGTAAGAATTTTCCTAAATTGGTTAGGTACCAGTTAATTGAGAAAATAAATGCTAAGGCTTATACAAAATGAAGTGGGATTCAGTCTGTCAGGAAAGGGGTCACAAAGGAGAAGTAACAGAACCTTAAGTACCTTTCATCCACAACAAAGACTGCACACAGCAATTGACGTGAGGCCTTAAGACGCAGTCAATTTCCTAGAACGCTCATTACATTCTAGCAATTTCCTAAGAGAATGTTTTGTAAGTACACTTTGCATTAAAAAAAAGTATTACCCTACTACAATACAGAATACAGAGACTTTAAGGAAGTTCTATTGACTTATAATTGCATTTTGTGGTCCAACTTTACACCTCACTGTTATATTCTCTACCTTTATTTCCCCTTTGCCCTGATTCTCATTTATTATTTTAAAATTATAACAATTATTTCATGTTATTGCATTTTACTGTATGTATTTTTATAAGTTTTAAAATGCTTTAGGGGCCAGGGTGAAGTATAAATAGAATAAGTGCAATTTGGAAACTCTTATAAACTAAGCTCAATAAATCAGCAATGACATCGATCTAATAATTTTTTAACACTTCCCTCCAAATTTAGGCTGCTGGATATCTCAAATGTATTCTTCTTTAAGTTAACTGTATAATTTTTTCTTACTTTTCAAAACCATCATCATTCAACATGGCAGAACTTAGCAACCATGAGAAAAAAAAATGGGGGGGAGGGGAATTCCAAACATAATTAAAGATACTGAATAATCCATCTTTCAAAAGTCTAAGAAACTGCTTTTCTAGGCACAAGTAAACTGCCTCTCGTTCCTGTGGAAGCAAGGGGTCAGGTAACAGCAGGCGGCCCTAGAGAAACCCACTGGTATAAATTCAGGACATATTCAAGACTTGATTTGCAGAGAACTTGGACAATGTAACAGTAGTCTTCTTCTCTTGTATTCCTCCCCACTTCCTCAGAGCTCTTGCATAGCCGTAAGTTAGAGCTGTTTTCACAGAGAGGTGCGACTTGTCCCACATTTCACGGTGGGCAAAGCTCTTACTCGGCTGCTTATTACAGAATTCTGTGGTTTCTCCGAATCCTCACAATATAAACAGGCATTTCATGACTTAAAAAGAGGGAAAACTTTTTATCGTGGGGGGAAAAGTCCTAATAATCTTGTGTTTGTGAATGCCAAGAAGCAAAATGCAACATCTTATGCTTCCCAGCCTGACAGCTGTCCCAGGTGACAGGTCTGTGAGGCCCTAAATTGAGTCAAGGCATAAAAGGTGACAAAGAACAAGAGGATGGAATTTCTCACACATCAGCAACTTCTGCTTAAAGGCAGGGTTAGTCTGAAAATAAAGCAAAGATTTTCCCGGTGGGGAGGTAGGGGTTACATTTATTAAATGAAGAACATATTTTAGGATTTTAAGTTTCTAAAGGAGAAGAGACGTATAAAGTTAAAACTGAAGTGGAAGTTAGGCCTAGAAGGTTGAAACAATCACTACAATGTCATTTGTATAGTACCTGTGCGATATTGTAATACGCGATGGACAAAACATCATGACCAGCGCCTCTGCCACTACATGTGCAAATCTGCAGTGTCTGGACGTTATTTCAATTTGCATGTTTCCTCTGTGTACAAGGCAGTTTCTTGAGCTGTTCTTGTGTGTCCACGTCCTATGCCCATCAACGACAATCCTGTAACAGCAGGGCCACCCTGTGTTTGTATCTACCCTGGGCCCTAGTGCTGTAATACATATGCTATGGGTTCTCAGGAAATACTAGGCGTAAACTGATTTGCCCATTTGTTCTGGGGTAAAGGAATATTTGGCACTAAGGTCTCCAGTGTAGCTGTCCCATTTTAGAAAGGGAAAGGTGCTTGCTGTTAATACCATTCCCGCTGGGCTGGTACTATTCACCCTAGCATTCTCGATCTATCAGCAGCAGAGGTAGCTGGTGTGAAGAGACCTGCAACAGTGAACAGAGACACATGCCTGGGTCCTGACTTCTTTACAAGTTCACGGTTCCAGGTCCTCAGCTTCCAGTTCAAAAAGGGAACAGACTCCTAAATAGGAGTCATTATTTAGTCCATTCACGAGACTGCAATCGAGGACTTCCATGATGTTGCATTCAGCTGTGCAGCACGCGGTAATTGAGAGCTGACACTCAGCAACAGTTAGTAGTTTTACCAGCCATGAAACCAGGGAGTCTATTTAGCTGCTGCAGCTGTAAGAAGAAACTGTGAAAATAAATAGCTTTGGGTTGATGTTTCTAGAATTTCTGCGGCCGAGACAGAGGATGCATGCCTTGTAGGAGATTTCTACTAAAGAGGGTAGAGTTGTAGAAAAGCAGCGCCCTGGAACTTTCTAGTTCCCGTTCTGTTGATGACCAGCTGTGCGAACTTAGCCCACTGCTCACCTTTTCTATGCCCCACCTTTCTGTCAGATCTTTTTTACTACTAGCCGGTTATTTCACCAGCACGAGCTCACCTGGGATGGTGCGCCAGCTAAGGCTCCACGACTGCCTGCCCCTGGTTCCCACGTGCCCCGTGCATTTCACCTCCCCAGTGTCTTGCCATGCGCACCTGGAGAGTTCTGCACCCGCAACCACGTGCCCTTCCTGCATAGAAGCCAGCTGTTGGCGGATGCAGCAGTCACTCCCGGTGCTTCTCTGTCACCTCCCACTGCAGACGCTAGATGAGCACCTAGTTCCCCAGCCCCTTGCTCAGCTAGTGGTAGAAATGTAACTGAGTTCTGGTCAATAAGATAGAACCAGAAGTCTGCTGGAAAGCTTCCAGGAAAGTCTACCCTTTCCTCATGAAAAGAAAGCCTACTCATGCCCGGTTGGGGTTGCTCTTGTCTGTCTGTCTTGCCTTCAATAAGGATATGATATTTGGAGCTTTAATAGCCATTTGCAACCATCAGGCATAAACATGAGAGGAAACTTGAGACTCAAGACACCTTGACATCATCCAGCTGCTGTATCAGCTGGAGCAGCCTCATACTCTAGACCTTTTCCATGTGAGAAGAGTAACCCCCTACTATTTAAGCACCATGCGAAGGTTTCCTGTTACTTGTAGCCAACAGCATTCCTAATGAGATCTACTTTCAAGGCGGCACACACTTCTAATGCTACTCACCACTCTCTACCCTTAACGGGAGGCTCATTTTGATTTGCAGCTCTCAACACGACGCTTAGTGTGCAGTAAGTATAATAAAGACTCATCCACTTAATGAGGGATGAAGGAGTTCTGACACTCAGTTGGGTGGCAATTGGGCTTTGCTTTTGCCTTTTCTCACATTTTACAATAAAATACATTTTTAATCAGTAGGGGGAAACGGCTGATAAAAATTACCTCAATACAATTTCCTCCTGCTTTTCAACAAGTATTTATAAGCATAGAGTAGGTAGGTATTGTGCTAAGCACCAGGAATGCAGAGATAAGATGGAATTTCTGCCTTCAAGGGACAAATGGCTGAAAGACAAGTAAACCAACAACGCTAATGGTGTGATACGTGTAATAAATATGAGAACACACCACATCCGATTATCTTCCACTTTATCCAGAAACAAGCTGTCAGCACGGCATCCATCACCTCAACTTCCTGTCCTCTTACATTCCAACTTAAATTCACCTCCTGCAGAGTTGCAACTAAGAAGACGCCTGCTGCAACTAAAAGATCCCGCATGCCGCAATGAAGATCCCGTGTGCTGCAACTAAGACCTGGCGCAGCCAAAATAAATACAGAAAAAAAATTCACCTCCTTCTGCGGTGGAGAAGGGAGTGTTCCGCCTTCTGCTGCGAGCCAGCCCGCCACCTGGGCCCGCAGAGGCGCGGCTTGTCACTTCTCCTGTGGTCGTGCTCTAGCAGCCAGCCCCACTCCCGCATGTTAACCAGGCCTCCGGGCGGGGAGGTGGTCTACACTCACTGCTGTCTACTTCCTTCTGGTTCATTTCTTAGTGCCCACACTCTGGCTCTGTCTTAACCACTTCACTGATGCTGTTCTGGAAGAGGTCCCTTCGCTGGGGACACTTCCCTCTTCCTTTACTGGACTTTGCTAAAGCAAGTGGCCTGCCCACAGCACCTTCCCAAACATGCAGCTATTCTGGCTTCCGTGACACTGCTCTCTCTGCTTGCCCTCTCCCCGCTTCTCAGACTCCACAGGGGTCATTCAAGTGTGGCCCAGGGACCACTGGGGTCTTGGAGACCTTTCAGGGGATCCATCCGGAAAACGTATTTTTATCATCCCAAAGAGATATTTGCCTTTTTCAGTCCCATTCTCTTCTAAGTGGACAGAGGAATTTCCCAGAGGCTAGATGACCTGTGATATAGCAACAGGTTTAGGCGGAAACAAATACAAGAATCCACATGTCTTCCATTAAGCCAAACACTAAAGAGATTTGCAAAAATGTCAAACAATGTCACTGTCAGCAGTGGTTTTTTTTGGGGGGGTGGGAAGAAAAAATGGTTATTCTTCATAAAGGTGTTATTTAGGTGAGTATGCAATGGGTTTATTAGTTTACTTAAAAATAGGTGCTTTACGGCTTCCCTGGTGGCGCAGCGGTTGAGAGTCCGCCTGCTGATGCCGGGGACACGGGTTCGTGCCCCGGTCCTGGAAGATCCCACATGCTGAGGAGCGGTTGGGGCCATGAGCCATGGTCGCTGAGCCTGTGCTCCGCAAGGGGAGAGGCCACAACAGTGAGAGGCCCGCGTACCGCAAAAAAAAAAAAAAAGGTGCTTTAAAATGTTTTAGTTTTAACTTCTAATATGAAAAATATTGATAACTATGCCTCACATAAACAAGGCTTTGGGGCCCTCAGTCACATTTAACAATTCAAAAGGATCCTGAGTCCAGTACAGTGAGAACCACGTACTTAGACTGCGTCTTCCTGGCCTCCTTCAGGGGCTCTTCTTCAACCAACACCTCAAATTTTGATGTTCTCTACAACAGCATCTTAAGCGCACTAATTTTCTCACCATAAACTAGGATTTCTCAATCTTGGCATGACTGACACTTGGGGCCAGAAAACTCTTTCTATGGGGGACTGTCCTGAGCTTGGTGGAATCCCTGGCCTTTAACTACTAGAGGCCAGGGGCATCCTTCCACCAAAATTGTGACAACCAAAAATGTCTCCAGACACTGTCAAACAAAACTGGCCCTAGCTGAGAACCACTACCCTAAATACTCTTCCTGGAAATTTTACCAAATATTAAGATTTTAATTCCACGTATGATAAGGATTCTACGTATTTAGTGCCTACTGCGCCAGGCACAACTCTAAGCATTTCATACGTATTCACTCACTTAAACCTCATCCCCTATGAGACAGATAAATCATCTCCATTTTATAGATTAAGAAACTGAAGAGCAGAGAGATGAAGTGACTTGCCCAGGGTCACACAGCAAGTGCGTGGTGATGACAACTCCAGGCCTGACTGCTCCTCTGAGCTTTAGTCTCATGTGAACAACTGCCTCTGCTGGGGACCCCAGCTGACATTCTCTCAAGATGCTCCAAAATGAACTGAAAACTCTTCTCTCCACAAGACCAGGTATTTCTGTATTTCCTAAGTCAGTTAATAGTGCAACTTTCACACTTAACCCCTGTGCCTCAGTTTACCTAGTAACCTACACATCTTTTTAGACTCTGCTTGGATTCTCTTCTTTACTCCTGAATCCAATCATTCATTGAAATCTAACCATTTTACCTTCTAATTATTGATCGAATGTATCTTTTCCTCTCTCTTCCACTATTCCTGCCCCCACTAGGGCCCTAATCTCTCCTCAGCACTGTCCTAATCAACTCGCATTTGGGGTCCTTGTATCTGGCCCTCACAAACATCTTCCACCTTGCTGCCTGAGTGGTCTGGCTAAAAGGCAAGTCTGGCCATGTCACTTTATGGCTTAAAGCTCTTTACCGGCTGCCTGTTAGCTAAGAATAATGTCCAGGTCCCTTATCACGGCCCAGTCTTGCCTTCTGTCACCCCCAAATCACACTTAACTCTCCAGCAGAAATCTATTCTGTGACATCACCGAGCACATCAGAAGATCACACTGCTTCATGCCTTCGATCCAGCGCTATCTTCTGGGAAGCGTCTTGATTCAACACCCTGTGCGTGCCTGTCACGGCACTTGCCACAGTTTGTGACAATGACTCTACAACTGTGTCCCACAGAGGCTCGTAAAAGAGCCACTGGTGGTAGGTGCCTTGCTGAGCCCAGCGCGCTCATCTTCCCATCTCCAGGGGCTGCTATGGCGCTGGGCAAAGTAGTTTTGGGAGTGTTTGGGAGCACCGAAGTGAAAGAATACGTAGTAATAGGACCTGTCTGAATGGGAGTGGGGAATGGAGAAGAAAGAGAATGAGGAAAACCTTCCAAAGGTTACACTGAGATGAATCTCAAAGGAAGCAGAGGAACTCAAGATAGAGGTGATTAGCGGGCATACCAGACAAAGAGAAGAGGGAGGGGGTATCCTTGGAATCCACAAAACACAGCTTAATACAAAAGAAGGACATATTTTGTAACAGTTTATTATCCGAGGAGATAATAGTGGGAAATCTCACGTTTTAGGGCCATGATTTCAGCAAACAGTGTAAAGTGATTACCAGATTCCTTTGGATAATACATTTATTTGTGGATAATAAATTTAACTCAAAGCATAATCTGAACCATTATTTTCTAAATATGTTACCATGTAATTTCTACTTCCTGCCCACAGGTTACAGCCCTGAGTGACTTATCTGCAGTTCTTGTTTATTTTCAGTAAATTTAAACGACAAAATTTGTCTTCCAGACTGTGGTGAAAATGATTGGTTTTTACTTACTTACTCACAAGCGTATTTTGTGGGCTCTTTCAACAGACTTGGTTAAATTGTTGGTAGTAAGTACTTGGTTAATTTTTTGGTTTAAAATTCCACCAGTATACCTGCTGTTTACAAACTTCAGCTTCCAAAGCCAAAGTCATTAAGTGAAACAATGCACTCCCAGAAATGTGTTTTTTTTTTTTTAACTACTGACCAGTTGGATATGACTTCATTGGTGTGACCCAGACGTTCTCAAATTTACAGGATGAGTACCTTTTCTATGCAGGTATCTAAAAATTAGAAAGTCACTGCTTGAGAGGTTTAGTGTCTGATAACCAACACTGCACTGGGTCTACCCATCATAGGGCCTGCCCGCTCATTCACCCAGTGTGAGGGCAGCTACTCAACCAGGTCTGTTCCACAGGTCGCAGACTCTGCTCCTAGGAAACCCAGTCCACAGGCTTGTCAATCATGGAAGGTGAGACCTGGTGTGAAGTGATGAGCTGGCCTTACCATATTCTTGCTTTGGGAATATGGCTCAAACTCAGAGGGTCAGGTAGTTAGGAGAAGACACCCAATCCACAAGTATGCACAGAGAAAATCCATAAGGTACCTACATTCATGATGAGTTATAAGGAAGCAGAAAAGAACGCAGATGCTCTGAAGTAGACAAAAGACATATTAAGAGTAAGGATCAAGGACTCAAGATCAAACATGAGAATGGGGCAGACGTGGAAAAGCTGGGCGGTACATTAAGGACATAAGAGTTTAGATTCTCATTCTCCTGCTGCTAAGATCCTAAAAGCTGGATCCCCATCTGGTGAGGCCAGGATAAACGTTTCAGCTCCTGGAAGCTGGCGAGCCCTTTTTTTGCTTGACCTTAACCTGCGTCTCCTCCTCACAAACCCCGCCCCACCACCGACGCCACAAGTAGAACGGATCCTGGCAACCAAAAAGGCTAATTAAGACACCTCTGAAATGAAAGGAATGGCTAGAGAGAGCCTTCAGCTGTGGACAAGTGCTACTGACGGGTCACTTCCACGGTCAAGTCTTCCGATTCTACGGAAAGTTCTTATAAATGCAACAAACTGGTCCTGGCTTGAAAACCTGAACCTTGGCATCCAGCTTAAAGGCAGAGACACCACTAACCGCGTTCCCGGAGCAGAACCTCCTGGAGCTCCCGGCGCAGAGCGTCCGACCTGGGGACACATCACCAGACGCGAACGTCTTCTCCCGCCCGCGAAGGGCCATCCCCCGGCTGCCCCCCGAGGGTCCGCGGGCCACGCCGGCCGGCAGGGAGCCTCCCCTCTGGGCGCCCAGGCGGCCGCGCGGGGCATGGGCTCCTGTACCCCGGCCGCGCCCGCGCCCGCGCCCGCACCTCTCGGGCCGCTCACCTGTAGTTGTAGGCGGAGAAGTGCTTGCTCTCCCTCAGCATCGCCCGGTACAAATCCAGCACCTGTGCGCGGCTGGAGGCTGCCATCTTGGAACGAAAAAAACCCAGGGGGGGGTCCTCTCCGCCGAGGTCCCGAGTTAAACGCGACTCCCGAAACTTCCGCCGCCGCGGGAAGCGCGAGCGGGACACGCGCGCGGGGCTCGGCGCAGGGAGCGGCCTGCGACCCGGCCCAGGTGAGCTCCGGCCGCGCGTGGCGGCGCAGGCGGGCTTCGGGCAGCTAAGGGGGCGGCGCCGGCGGGAGGTGCTCTCGGCGGCCGCCCCCGCCGCGGCGTACTGTGGGCAGCGGCGGGCGGAGCGGCCGAGGGGCGGCGAGGGCTGGGCGGCGGGTGCGGGGTGTCGGTGCTTCCTCGCGGTGGAGGGCTGGGGTTCGCCGGGGCCGCCGGGTTGCTCCGCGTTGCCAGGTTACCGAGCGCGCGCCCCGCGCCCGCTCTTCCGCCCGGGCTGCCCTCGGCGCCGCCTGAGCTTCGGTGCGGGCTGCGCGGGGCGCCGGTTCCGCAGACGCCTCGGTCGGGGGCTGCATGCGGGACGCTTGTCGCGCGTGGACGGGGCGCGAGCGCTCGGGGGACGCAGGGCGCCGACCTGGGGCTCCCCGGCGCTCCGGCTTCGCTCAGGGCGCCCGCTCAGGGGCCTCCGGCGCGAGGCCCCCTTTCTGGTCAAGATGGCGGCGCCCAGGCGGGCCGCGCCGAGGTGAGCTGGAGCCGGGCCCGGAGAGGGGCGAGCCTGCTACGCCCAGGACTTGGACCCCGGCCTGGTCTCCCGTCTCCCGGGGAGCGGCGGGTGAGTGGGCGCGGCCGCGCGTAGGTCCCTCTCGTGGGGTGGTCAGCTCTCCGTGCGTCCGCACACTTCTTGTCGTCTGATAGTCAGATCTGGGGTGGCCCAGGTTGGAGGCGAGGGTGCTTGATTGGGGAAACCTGAGGGGTTTAAGGACTCTGTTGGGATCGTTTCAGACCCCAGCAAGAAGCTGAGCAAGTTTTCTTCTCTCTTCCCGGCTAAGTTTTCTCCCCTCTCTGAAGACGCCAGGTTTTCTGAATCACCTTGTTACCCGGGGGGATACAGTTGGTGGTTCTGACCGTGGAACGTAGGACCCGGCGCGGGGAAGCCTGAGCTGGTTCTAGTTACTTTGTTTGCAAAGCACTTGTCTTGTCTTTGGAATCTTTGTGTATGTAACCAACAATGGGAAGAGCCAGCGTTTTCTCCTCCAAAACACTGCGAGGGGTAACTTTATACGTAAGAAACAAGTGGGCGTTCACATCCATCTCTTTTCCAACCACTGAGTTTTGGTTGTGTTTCCTTTCTTTAAGTTTGTCTCGTTTTGAAGTGATAACTTGTTCTATGCCAAAGCAACCTCGTATTTTCAGGAACTTTAAGGGCAGGAGACACTTCTCTGACCTTACTGCACTTTAGCGTACTTGTAACCTGGGGTCCTTGCATCCACATGTGCTTGTTATATCTGTTATGTTATCTGTTGTAATGCAGTGGTATTTTTTTTTAAAGGCATGAAAGACAAAATACTTTTATGAAAATCCTTTTACGTTTCCTGTTCGATTTTTGTTAACGTCTCATACATCTATAAGTCTCAAATAAGGCTTTTTACAGAGTAGCCAAACTTCTGTTACTCCTGCAGGGTGATCAGGTCATTGGGCAAATCTTGCTTCAGGTTTATTGAAAGGGTTTTTAATATTTTGAGTTTATCCTTTGGTATTACTCAAAGGACTCAAGACCAAGGGTCTTGTACATTATTATAGAAAAAGATGCAGAACTGTTTTCTCTTAATATGAAACACAGTTGAATGCAGATGATATAAATTAGGTGTGTGGCACCTAGGAAAACAACAGTGTTAACGCAAGTTACAAACAGAGAAAGCTATCAAAGTTAGAAGAAAAAACATGAGAATTATTTTGGCTTGTTTAAAAACAGTTGGGATTGCATTATTTTATTATATTTTGCTTTCATCTAGAAAATGAAGTTGGAATAATTATGATATACAGTTGTTTGTCTAATTATCAAGCAATTTAATCATTAATGTATACAATTAACATATCTAAATGATTTTAACTTTGTTGTGATCAAATAAAACTTTCCAAATAAATATCGAAAGTTTAGTTTGTTTGGGTAGTGTAGGCATCTGTTAGTACAAGGAATAGCTGAGGTTAGAGAAATGGTAGCTTCCCAGTTGATTCTAAGCTAAGTCCTCACAAAAAAATACTTTTATTATTTTACTTGAAATAATTTGCCAGTATGTTGGATATCATTGCCTTAAAAGCCTAATAAAAAATCACATTCCAAAGCTAAATCTCCATTTTTTTATTTCTTCATTGCAGCAATGACTATTTTCAAGAAAAGCTCTATTTGAAGTTGAAAGTGGGATTGGGCCAGAAGCTGAGGATAGACCTTACTCATATGTCCTTTAATATGCATTCTGTTCTGGACAGAGTATTTTCTTATATAACGACTATAAACTAGGCGTAACCCACTTACTACCATTTAGGCCTCAAAATGCAAAAATTTCTTTAATATCCACCTATCCATAGTTATGAAATTCCTATACTTCATTATGTAAAATCATGCATTACCTTATATTAAAATCAGGATTGCTGTTGAGCACTGAATGATTTTTGAAGAGAAATTTCTCCAACCATAACAAGCAGTATAACAGCAATTTATTGTCTTGCAGCTTAAATATTAAAACGATGTGCAAAGGAAATCTTGCATAGGTGAGCGACTTGTGATGTTACGATTTAGAAGTTATTCGACTCCAAATGTGGATCTAAGTCTTTATTACACATAATCGTCATTTGGTTTTATCAGTCCTTCACACTAATAGAATAGGAAGCTGGAAGAGACTTTGTACATCAGCTCCCTCATTTTCAGAGATGAACAGGGAACTGAAGGCCCTTTCCTCATTCCTTCCTTCAGCACTCAGTGAACGCTTCCTAAGAGCCATACATTATACAACATGGTGGCGTTACAGTGTGAACTAGATAAGCAAAGTAACAATTTATTTTTGACAGGTGCTATGATAGGGGTAATATTACGAAATGTTAGGGGAGTACAGAGGAGGGACATTCAACTAGGACTTTGGTCTTAAGGGAAAGCATTCCATCAGAGAAGGTATTTCCACAATGAGTAGTAAGAGCCAGAGGGCGAACATGGAGAATGTGTTGAGTTACAGGTTGTAGTGTACATTCAAAGCAGGGAGGCACGAGGGTGCAGGATCCATTCAGGGAACGTTGTGTGGTGGGGAGAGGGACCATCGATGAGCAGACGTGATTAGCCCTGTACCTGCTTTATTTTTATTATTTTTGAAAATTTTATTTATTTATTTTTAAAATATTTATTTTCTGTGCCGGGTCTTAGTTGTGACATGTGGGATCCTTAGTTGTGGCATGCAAACTCTTAGTTGCAGCATGGATGCGGGATCTAGTTCCCCTACCAGGGATCGAACCCAGGCCCCCTGCATTGGGATCGCAGAGCTTTACCCACTGGACCACCAGGGAAGTCCCTACCTGGCTTATTTTAATGATGTTTTCTCTGTTCTGGGGATAAGTCATTTTTTTTCTTTGATGCACTGGCTAGTTCATACAAGTGAAGTAGAACTTATCATCTGAGCTATTGAAATACAGATTAGGTTTTCAGATGTTGGTAGACTTTTATTTCAAAGCCTATTTTTGAAATCCTCTATTTTAGCAGTGCTGAAATCCTGGTTCTGTACGTCTGCATATTCAACAAGTAGTTGACCAGCTGGTGGTTCAAGTCCCAGTTCTGTGGTTACGTGAGGGCTACACATCAAATACTGATCCTGTCTTCCAAGAGTTAGTAGTTTATTATGTTGAGATATGTTCCCTGTATACGTACTTTGGGGGGTATTTGAATGGATGTTGAATTGTATCAAATGCTTTTTCTGCATCTATTGAGATGATCATGTGGTTTTTGTCTTTTCTTCTGTTGACGTGGTGTAACACATTGATTTGCATATTGTTGAACCATCCTTGTGACCTTGGGGTGAATCCAACTTGGTTGTGGTGTATGATCCATTTTGTGTATTGTTGGATTTGGTTTACTAGTATTTTGTTGAGGAGTTTTGCATCTATATTCATCAAAGATATTGGCCTGTAATTTTTTTTTTTGATAGTGTCTTTGTCTGGTTTTGGTTTTGGGGTGATGGTGGCTTCGTAGAATGACTTTGGGAGTGTTCCCTCCTCTTCAGTCTTGTGGAAGAGTTTGAGAAGGATGGGTATAAGTTCTTCTTTGTATGTGTGGTAGAATTCTCCAGTGAAGCCATTTGGTCCTTTTCTTTGCAGGGAGTTTTTTTTTAATTACGGGTTCTATTTCACTTCTAGTGATCTGTCAATTCAAATTGTCTATTTCTTCTTGATTCAGTTTTGGTGGGCTGTATGTTTCTAGAAACCTGTCTATTTCTTCTAGGTTATAAGATCTCAGTGGACAGATGATAGGACAGCTCTTACCCCCATTAAGGAAAGGGACCTGAGAGGTTAGGTTATTTAGCCAGTTGTACAGGTAGGAATCCGAGGGGGTGGGCACGGGCCTGGGGTGTGTCCTGTCTATAGCTGTAGTACTGGCTGTGACGCTGCACTGCTTCACAGAAGGTCTTCAGAGCCAGCTTCAGGAGTTTGAAGTTTATTAAGTTTTCTTGGATAACATGGGTAAATTTTAGTCATATTTGAATTTTAATTTAGATTCTCACTTATTTTCAAAGCTAACTTCTTTATATAGGAAATATTACAAATATTCAGAGAATCTCAAATGTTGATTTTTATACTAGCTTTCTAGTCTTTTAAGATAAATTTACATTTTTTTCTATTAACATCTCTTGGAAAAGACTTAGTGCCTTTTTTAGGTTGTCTACTCATGTGTATGTGAGAGATTCACATTTTTGTAGAAGCTCTTTTCAAATATACTTAAAGTCTTTTCCTTGAGAATTTTAGAAAGTAACCAGATATTGGAACTCCGTTCTTTGGAGACTAAGTATTGCCTTACTTGTGGGAAACAGCAGTAAAATTGACAACTGAGTTTGTATAAAGTGTATCAGATGTCACTTATAGGAATTTTTTTTTTAAACAAATTAGTTCTTTGCCTTCTGTCTGCCTGTCTGTAAGTTCAAGCTCATCTCTCTCAAAAGCTGCCTTCCCCTCCTACCTGTGTCTAGGAGAGAGACTAGGCTAAGAGGTCAGATGTGTTTTCAACTGAACTTGTGTCCCTTTAGTTGTTCCCAGGTCACAGTAGCTGCTAGATGGAGAACTGGTTTCATTAGCCCACTGGTCCTCTACCCTGGCCTCACAGCACACACCCGAGAACATTTCACAAATACCAGTGTTCTGGTTCCACTCACATCAAGGCAGTCGTAAGCTCTGGGCTGGGAGCCCAGCAGTAATGTCTTTAAAAAGTGTCAGGGGTTTCAGGGCGCCATCAGGATGGAGAACCACTGCCATCGGCCCAAGTCAGACAGCTGACTGGAATACAGAAGGTCCAGCCATGTTTCTGCCCCTGTGCACGTGACCCATTGCCGGTTCTTCACAGAACTGCCCTCATTTAGCAGGACGATGTGAGTACCTTCAGGAAGAACATCTCCCGTCCCCACATCCCGGTGTTCCAGGAACAGCTCAGATGAACGTGGGCCAGGTGTGTGCAAAGTTCTCCTTGTCCGCCGCTTTTACAGGAGGGAGAACCTCGTCTTAAGGGAAAATAAATCCTGTACTTGAACGTTTCCCCCCTTCAGCAGTTTTTAGCATTGATTCTGTCCCTGATCTTGAAATACGAGACAGCTGACCCTCCACCAAGACTTTTCGCTGCCCCATCCAGCCCATCTTCTTGTGACATATGTGCCTTATTCTTTCAAACCCTAACAGTAAATCTATAAATCAAAATCTAATTTTGCATATACAAAGGCCTGAATATATATCTTATCAGAACTGGCCTTAGCAAAACATTCTGTGGAAGATGTGAAGATAATTTCAGGAGAGTCCTTTGAAAAGAGCCAGTATTTCTTCTTATTTTTTGCAAACTAGTATGTTTATCAAATAACATTTTGAATGATGATTTTGAATGAAAAATAACATTTTGTAATTCATTAAGGATGAGATTTTCATATGAAGAAGTACTTGTAATAAAAGTGATTTTGGGGACTTCCCTGGTGGTCTGGTGGTTAAGAATCTGCCTTCTAATGCAGGGGACACGGGTTAGATCCCTGGTCGGGGAACTAAGATCCCACATGCCGCGGGGCAACTAAGCCCTTGCGCTGTAGAATCCGTGTGCTTCAACTACAGAGCCCACGTGCCGCAACAAAAGATCCCACATGCTGCAACTAAGACCTGACAGAGCCACATAAATAAATAAATGTCTTTTTTTTTAAAAAGTGATTTTGTAGAGGAAATTGAAATAATTTTAAAATGATTATCTAAAGGTGTTTATAGCTTCCCTCAGGGTTATGTGCTAGTTGAAGTTCAGATGACACAAGGCATCTTCTGGAGCATAAAGCAAAAAATATATATATATGGGTAGGACGCTAGATGTTTCATGAAATTCAAGGCCGAGTTGAACAACCCTGACAGTTTGAGAACCTGTGGCCTTAGCAGCGGTGGGAATTTGCGAGCTGTCAGCCCAGAGTGGTGGCTCTTGATCCGGGTTGCATGTCAGACTCACTGCTGATGTCAGGACTCCTCCCACAGCTGTCAAGTAAAAACCTCTGAGTAGCTTCCCAGGTCATTCTGATGTTCAGCCATGACTGAGAACCTCTGGCCCCAGTGCTGCCACCAAGATGAGTGACTGGTGAAGGCACAGTCATGCCCATAAGGCTTTTTGGAATCTTGCAAAGCTGGCCTCCTGAAATTTTGGAGGGCAGAGACTTCTTGCTAACTCTTTTTTTCCCCGGCACCTCTGCTAAGTGCATGGTGAATATTTGCAAATCAGTTTCATTTCTTGTAAGGTGTTCCAGAATTCAAGCTGCTCTCTAGATCAAACTGATTTTATTCCCTTAGATGAGCACAGGCCTATGTGCACAAATACTAAAACAAAGGCACATGAAAGACCAAACAGGCTGTGCTCAGGAGGTTTAAAGCAGGGCAGGCAGGCCCAGCGTTATGGGAGTGATGGGCTGGTGGAGGGGAAAGGCTTCCTCATCAGGAATAGGAGACAGGAGATGTCCCTTTGTCCAGGCTCCCCGTGGGCTGGGAGCACCCGGAAGCCTCTCTCTGCCCACCTATTCCTGTCTATACATCAAGCAACACAGGGACAAATACGTGTCATAGTTATACCTTCAAGTAAAATGCCCTGTGCCTCTCAGATGCAGGCTCACTATACTGAATCACCCTCGGAATACCGCGGGGGAAGGAGAAAGCCAGGAGACTGTACTTTGCAATTATACTTTTGAGGAAAAGAGAAATGGGTACCAGTTCCAAATGGGTGGCTGTAGGTACTTTTTATTTTTAGTTACAACAAACATTTTTCTATTTACCAGAAAGATACCAGCTCAGAAGCAAAGAAGATGCAGTAAAACTTGCTAAAGTTAAGGACCACTAACTCCCAGATGCCTTAAACATTTGTTCTTAAAGTCAGATGATTTCCCAGATAACCTCTCTAGGGTGTAAAGGGTGCTAGCAACACCAAAGCTAAAATTTGTTTTTCTGTAATGGCATATTATCAGACATCCCATGTTTAGAAGTGAACGTGTTTAAGATTTGAAAGATATTTATGGACTTTTAAAAATTAAATATTTATATATCGTAATTTACTTGTAATATGGAAGAAAGGCATTTTTCCCTTGCTCAGCGTTACTTAAATATTTTTTTCAGTAAAATCCCAACATCACATTGTCAGTTTCCACCCTTCACTTTAAGGACTGTCCTTGTGCCCAGCCCACTGTGGATCGCTTCACATAGTAAATGAGGGAAGTTGAGCAGAGGGTACTTGTGAGTTGGTATCTTATATCTCTCTCCATTTGGACTAGAAGCCTACTCTTTACAAATATTTTCTCTAAAGTTACACTGTATCTGTAATTAAATTATAACTTCAAATAAGCAACCCTCGATTACTGACCTTTTTCAACGATTGCAGTATGATCCAGAAATGGGTGAAGTAATGAACATAGCCCTGGAAGGTCAGAGGTCAGCCAGGCTCTGCCCCAGGTGTGTGACCTGTGACCAGATTGCTTTTTCCTACTTAACTCCTCTCTTCTGTCCAAATCGGAACTGAAATAGGCTGTGCTGTCCTTACTTCTAGGGACATTTCCAAGATTAAGAACATATTCTCATTACTTGTGCTGTAAGCTGAATGGCTGTGGTCCTCCCCACCCCATTCCCCCATTCCCCAATTCCCCACCAGCTCCGATAAATATGTTGAGATCCTAACCCCCAGTGGGATGTGTTGGGTTGGCCTTTGGGAGTTGGTCAGGTCATAAGGGTGGAGCCCCCAGGATGGGATTAATGTCCTTATAAAAGGGACCGCAGAGAGCTTCCTCACCCCTCACTATGTGAGGACACAGTCTTGAGATCCAGGAAGTGTGCTCTTACCTGGCACCAAATCTGCCAGTGGCTTGATCTTGGACTTCCCAGCCTCCAGAACTGCGAAATAAATATTTGTTGCTTATAAGCCACCAGGTCTGTGGTATTTTTGTTAGAGCAGCTAACCCTAACCCTAACCCTAAGACACGCTGCTTCGGTTTTCTGGAAAAAGAGAGTGTGCAGGGAGGGTGTGGTGGTGGTGTCCTGAGTGAACTAGGTCTGCCAGGTTTGTGGGTTTCAGTGGGTTTTTGTTTGTTTGTTTCCTTTTTTGTGTTACATTCACATGGTATTCTAACATCCGAAGCTTATGCTTTCTGCAAAATGTAGGAAAATGAAGTGTTTTTATAAGATTTCACCCAAAATGTTGATGGCATACTTAGTTACTGAAATATGTTTGGGCAGAAATGTCTCTACCAGTGGATGCCATGGCATGTGTGGACTTAAGGTACCTTCCTTAACACTGTCTTTCATAACTGCCCCACCTCACCGGGGTTTTCTGTTTATTAGCATATGGGCCTTTTCTTCATTAAGACTGAAAAATCAAAACCTGACGTGATAAGTGTGATTTCCACATTTGACTCTTAATTAATTTGGTGCGAGAGTGCAGCCTTTTGTTTTTCAATCCCAGCATTTCAGCTCTTTGCAGCAGTAGAGGTTCTGTTTTTCTGTCCCTGAAGTAAAGAGGGTGGGAAGGGGCTTCCTCGGTGGCTTGGCTCCCGCTGGAGCAGAGGAGGAGGGATGCTGTCTTCAGCTGCCTTGGGTGCACCAGAGGGCTGTGTGCAGAGGCCCGGGCGTGCATCCTGCAGACCTTGTGCAGCCCCTGCACAGGAGCCTGGGCTGTGAGGGGCACGGCCACTCTGGTTGCAAAGGTGACGGGAAGAGGAGAAGCTGGGAGAATGACGAGGTGTGTGAATGGCACAAGTGAGTTGTGGGGCAGAGGCTTCAAAGGCCCGAGTGGGTGTGTTCAGTCTCCCTCGTGCGCTGTGTGTGGGGCAGTGACGGGGCGGTGGTGCCCCGCCGCGTGGCCCCTAGCTGCATTTCCAGGGAGAGGCCATCCACCCAGTGAGCTGTCTGCCCAGCGACTGGGTCTTGCTGTCCGAAGTCGGTGTGAGTGGTTTGCCCCGGCAGGAATACTGACAACCACCCTCAGATGGAAACTGCTCGACCTGTGATGAGAACATCTCCGTGGCCATGTTAGCACGGCCAGTTACAATCCACAGTCACTCAGAAACCTCGCCTAAGCCCCTATTTCCTCTGCTAAGAAGTAACAAAATTAATTGCTTTCTCTGCCTGCCTACTCAGAAGTCAGTCCTTCAAGAAATGAAATGACAGAAAGGCAGGTGATTTAGAGGGAGAAGGGGAACGGCTGAGGATAATATACGGACTGTTGTCTGACTTCCCCATGGGAATAGATTTGGGTGTCAGTTAAATGCTTTGCTTGGTGTTTCAAGTTTAATGAGACAGCTGCAAAATGCATGAAAATCAGTTTCTGGAACATGCTAAGCCCTCCCCACCTGAGCACATGGGTGCGTCCATCCCTCTGTTTGGAAATTTTGTCTCTTTGAATGGCTTACCTTTGTAATGTTGACTTAAACGTTACTTTCTCAGACAGCCCTTCCCTGGCTGCTTATCTTTATCTAAAAATCAGGGCTCCATTCGTATATTGGAGGTTTCTCTTTATCTCCTACTTAAATTCTTAGTTTTACTCACTGCCATGCTCGACAACTAGCCCTGTGCCTGTTACATAGTAGGAGCTCAGCAAACGTTTGTTGAGTGAACGAACAGAAATGCTGTGATGGCTTCAGGAAAAGACACTTAGTACCCTAGAGCAGCTCTGTCCAGCAGACCTTCGGGGATGACTGAAGTGTTTCTACCTGTTTTGTCCAGTGTGGCCGCCACCACCCACGTGAGGCTCTTGAGCACTGGAAACGTGGCTAGTGCAACCGAGGAGCTGGATTTTTATCTATTTAATTAATTTAAATTTAAATAGCCACCTGTGATTAGCTGCTACTATATTAGACACCGCAGATCCAGAGGATGTGATTTTATTAGCTTCTGGCATTGAAAAATATTACCACTGAATACTAACCCATTAAACATAGGTAATTTCTGCAGCTGAAAAGGCCTTCTAAAAGCAGTGACCTGCATTCAGCTCATTTTATGATGCGTAATAGGTGTGTTTTATGGTCTCCTTGAGAAGCAGAAGCTCTTATGTCCTCAGTGACCTTCTGTGATTTCGGATTATCATTGCATTTTCCTTCCATTCTTTATTTTTTAATTTTAATTATTTTGATTGCATTGTATCAGTAGGCTAGAGCCCTCCTGGGCTGTAGTTTGTGGGAGGACTCATCCAGGAACAAGGGCCTGGAGTTGTTTGAGTTCAACCTTCTTTCTGCCTTCTGTGGCTAACCTCAGTCAGCTGGTACTTATGCAACCGTGGCCTTCTGTCTGCATGGCATGGACTTCACCTTGAAGGCCAAGAGCTTTTCAAGTGAAGGTAGGATTATAAAAAGAATTATCAGGATAAACTTGAATAATTACCGCATTATTAGAGCCGCCGTCAGATTTCAACTGCTGATGTTTTCTCTATATTGTCGCGGGTCTTGAAATGAGAAAGAAAAAGAACTGGTAGTCGTATCTTTTACTGTATTAAAAATAAAATGTTTAAATTCATGTTTCATGGTGGATTTTAAAAAGTTGCATTAAATACATATATATAAACATATATATATATAAAATAAGATTTACCGTTAAACCATTTTAAAGTGTGCAGTTCCGTGGCATTAATGCATTCACATTGTGTGTATCCATCACCACCATCCATTCTCTGGAACGTTTTCATCTTCCCAAATTGTCCCCGATGATGAATTTTAAAATGCTTTTCCATGCTTATTGTCCAAACTAATATGGACTCCTGACACCTATGTGTCTACAGGAATCGCCTCTTTTAAAATGACCTTGACCTAACTAATGCATAATTTGCCTTACGTTGGGAAGTGGTAGACGCCTCTTGTCAAGGACCCCAAATCACCCAATTTAGTCCCTGCTCCCAGCCATCACTAACCTTACATGCTCACCCTGAGAAAGATCATTTCTCTCATTTAAAAAAAACAGTAACTCTAGAAAATGACTTTTAAGTGACAGGTAAGATGGACTTTCTTGCATATGTGTTATGTGCTTTGGGATTCCAATCTTTTTACCAGAGTCCATTGAGAAAGGCAAAAAGAATCAGAAACAGTTACTTAGCATTTTTAGTACCTCCTGCCTTAGTATAATATCATTGTGACCACTGGGCACATCTAAACTTACAGATTCAGGATGGCTTTTTAGCCCTTTAATGAGCAATTGGAATCCGGGGAATCTGAAGGGAAGCCTTACCCTCACCAGATGACTTGCTCTTTATTTATTGCTGTGGGTACATCACTGTTCTCAGAAGCCCGAGGAACGAAGCAGAGGGGCAGCTGCAAGGGGAAGACTGACCACTGGTGTGGGTGCTTAGAAGGAAGCAGGTGGGCGTGTCGGGGCCCCCTTGAGAGAGACGTGCAGTTCTGTAGTCATGTCCCGGATGCACGTCAGGGGCAGTGTCCTGAGGGCAAGGCCTTCACGGTGGGTGCTGGGGGCCACAGCCCATCTCAGCCGGTGCACGTGGAGCATTCCTGAGGGAGGAGACCGCCGGGCGCTGGGGCTCAGGGTGAGAGGAAACAGCTGTAGTTCTAGTCCCTGGCAGCAGTTCTGTTCAGCCCAAGTGTGGGGTGTGGTCCCTGGGAATTGGGGTCTGCGGGGGCACTTGGATAGGCCAAGCAGAATTCGGGCCTTTGGAAGCTTAATAAATGTGTGCTTTAGAAGGTAAATCTGGCATTGTACATAAGGTGAATTAGAGGAGGTAATTATTTGAAGTGGAAGGTGTTAAAGGCTGTTTAATTATCCTGGAGGAAGGTACTGAGGGTCTCTAAATTATGTCACTTGTGGCGAGAGTGGAAAGGAGGGCTGAAGTGGCAGCGATGTTGTAAAGACAGAATTCACAGGCCCTACCGATTGGCTGGATGGAGGGAACGAAGGAAAGGGGAAGCCAAGAGTGATCTCAAGTCACTAGGTTGTAATGCTCATCGTATAAAATCGAAAGGTATAAAAGCATGTAATGAATAGTAGCCTCTCAACTGTCTCTGTCTCTCAGCTCCTACCGTGTCTGCACTTCCTTATATACGTGTGTATATGCGTAAACTACATTTATATTCCTGTTGAAAAATGGTAGCTACCATGCACAGCCAATCAACACCTCTTTTTTATCATTTAACAATATATCTTGGAGATATCCTATGTCAATACATGTAGTGCTGCCTTATTCTTAATTTACTTAGCTAGTCCCCGATTAATGGAAATGTATTTCCTGTCTTTGGCTCTTAACAAATTGTTCAGTGAATATCCTTGTTCATGCATCATTTTGCACACATATAAGAAGTATATCTAGGGCTTCCCTGGTGGCGCAGTGGTTGAGAGTCCGCCTGCCGATGCAGGGGACGCGGGTTCATGCCCCGGTCCGGGAGGATCCCACATGCCGCGGAGCGGCTGGGCCCGTGAGCCATGGCCGCTGAGCCTGCGCATCCGGAGCCTGTGCTCCGCAACGGGAGAGGCCGCAACGGGAGAGGCCGCAACCGTGGGAGGCCCACGTACCGCAGGAAAAAAAAAAAAAAAAAAAGAAGTATATCTATAAATTTAATTCACTACAGGTGGGATTGCTGAATTAAATGTGTGTATTTTAAATGTTGATAGATATTGTCAAACTGCCTTCCATAGAAGTTTTACCAGCAATGCCTGTTTCTTAGACCCTCATAATACTGTGATATCAAAGAACATGATCTTCCCCAATCTGTAGATATTTTAAAACCTAATTGTCATTTTAATTTGCATTTCTTTGAGATTGAACATCTTTTCATACCTTCCAGAGGCATTTCTAATTCCATTTGGGGGAACCTTCTGTCACTCGCTGATTCCCATTTCTCTATTCAGAAGTTGGACTTTCATGGAATGCCTATAGTGGTTTCTCAAATCATGATTCTGGACTTTTGGTGGATATATTGGGATCATATTCAGGCAATAGTGATCTATTCCTATCTTATTAAGAGTTTGTCTTAATGAAGAGGGAATGCTCTGTTTTGTCAAGCATCTGGGGGCTGATCATTTGCTTTTTCTCCTTTGATCATGGGGCCAGTTAGGGGACTGGATCTCCTGCCTTGATTTATCCTTGTGCTGTGCATGGTGGCCACGCCCCCCCCCCCCCCCCCCCCCCCGCCGTGGCCTTGGTATAGTGTTCCCTTAGTGGTTTCTGTTTGCCTACATTTTATTTGGGATTCTTGCAGGTAGTTATAAGTATGTATCTCATTCATCACTGAAACAGCGTCTCAAAGTTGGAGAACTTTCTAGTGATTAAGTCACCCATCCCCTCATTTACGGTCTTTAATCCTCTTCAGTTTAGCTGTGGCGTTTCACACCCCAACCAGTGTTTTCAGTCACCTTGAAATGCGGTTCTTCCTTAGCTTCGGTGATGCTCAGAGCTGAGCTCTCTGCTCGCAGATGGAGTCTTTCCGCAGAGGGCCTCCCTCCTTGACCTGCTTCATCCCCGTGTGACATCATCGCCGAGGTGGTTATCACTGAATGTGTCCATCTGCATGTCCCGCCTGCCCCTCAAACAGTGTGTCTAAAATAACCGCATTCTTCTCCCCACCCCGAGTCAGCTTCTCTACTTGATGTGGCAACTTCTGTCTCTATTACCCCTAAAGTTTTCTTAATGATCCCGGCAGCATCATGTATTGAGTACCTGCTGTGTGCCAGGCCCCGAGAAGCCAGGTAGCCAGGAGGGAGGATGGGGACAGGAAGGGCAGGCAGCAAATGCGGATGCCTTTCCAAGCCAGAACGATGTATGCCAGCGCGCTTGAGATTGAACGTGTGCCAGGAGGGGAGGTCGGAGCGTTGGAAGGGTTATTACTTGGTCCTTATATCTCTGCAATAAGAAAAGTTATTTAAAAGCAAAAGTGAGACGTGTGATTTTTGTAATGAAGAGACCAGATTCACTGCATAGACACTTGGATGATTTATAAGTCTTTAAACCCCGGTAGAGGAAAAGTTATTCCTTAATAATATCTTAGACATTCACTTTTATTTAAAGAATCTTGGTAGAAGACGAATTAGAAACTTCAGATACTGTTTTTTCTTCTACCAGAGGGTTTGGTCAAATTATATTCCTGTCATTGGCGTTTTGGAGCTTGAGGACAACAGAACTGTTACAACATGAGTTTTTAGAGCCAATTTTGACCACAGCGAAGTGACTGTGAAGGCTGAAGGTCGAGAGTATGATTGATTGGGTGATTAGAATTCCTTTAAAAACAAATTAGATGTGGCAGGTTTGCCACTGGCGAAAAGTACTGCAAGGAAATGAATCTCATCAGCAGATAAAATTTCTTGGATCATCAAAAAAGGGTTTAATGTTTAAAATATAAATACACACACATACACATGACCTGCATAGGAATTCCAGTTTGAGCTGTTTTTACCATGAGTGTCTAGCCTGGTTTTTCTGTTAAATAATATACAGGCACTAGATTGGGTATGTTTTTAATTTTTAGTTTAGTGGCTGGTACCCTAAATGTTAAATATATTGATCAGTTCAGTTTATCCAGTTTCTGTACTTGTCTTTATATTCGGGGTCTTCTAGGTGATTGGATTTGTGATCAGGCATTTGTGTTTGGGATCCCTGGCTTCGAAGCAGGCCGAGGGGACAGGAGGGGAGCAAGGACCAGTGTTTGGGAAGGGAAGGGAGGAGTGAGGGACAAGCAAGGGCATTCTTTAATGGAGAAGGGTATGTGTGAGAGGGGTGGCGGTGGTTGGTATCTGTTGTCTTGGAGAGAAGGGTGGGGTGGTGGTCCGTGGAGAACTAAGATTTCTCCGGACCTTCATACACTTCACACACCAAGCTCTGCATTTTCGTGTGTATTACATCCTCACAATAACCTTGGCATAGTAGGTATGGAAATTACTTGTAGTTTCAAAGAAAAAAAGGAGAGCAGGTGAGAAGATATCCAAAAAGAACTTCTAAAAGTAAAATAGTGATGGTGATGATGATGATGATGATGATGATGATTGTTAGAAAAGAACATTGCTTCAATGTAGCTGCCCTGGTTTGTTTGTTTGTTTGTTTTTTTTTGCGGTACGCAGGCCTCTCACTGCTGTGGCCTCTCCCGTTGCGGAGCACAGGCTCCGGACGCGCAGGCTCAGCGGCCATGGCTCACGGGCCCAGCCGCTCCGCGGCACGTGGGACCTTCCCGGACCGGGGCACGAACCCATGTCCCCTGCATCGGCAGGCGGACTCTCAACCACTGCGCCACCAGGGAAGCCCTGCCCTGGTGTTTTTATTCTAGTTTTTTGGTGGCGAGAATGTCGAGTCGTAGGTAGGGTCAGAGAGGTTGAAGTTGGCTCTTAAGCTGGGTACATGAGGGCTAGTCGGGTCTCTGCTTTTGTATATGTTTGGAAATTTTCATAATAGAAGGGCTTTTAAATGATGAAGCAAAGAAGGAAAATAGTCTCGATTGTGATAAAAGGTGAAAGAATATTTATGAATAGTAGGGGAACGTTTTTCCTTTCTTCCCCACTGTCAGACTTATATGATAGCATTAGCCTATGAACCTATCTTTGAGGCAAGATTATTAACAAACCATTTAGGAAATAGATGATAAAATCAGTTTTTTTTTTTTTTTTTTTTAGTTGTGGTCTTCTCAGCTTTATGTGTGAAGACTCTGCAGGAACCAGGTGGTCTCTTCATCTTTATCTGATTGCAGTGGAAGTTTTGTCCCAATAATAGAGCATTTATGCTGGAAGGAAGCCCAGGGCTGGAACTGTCTCATTGCAGAAGCTGTACAGCTCCAGGAGGGGGATCAAAATCTAGTCAGTGAGCATCTGTTTCTGCAGAACATGGTAGTGGGGCCTGGAGGGAGCTCTGAAGGTAGGACAATAAGAGAGTAGCTGTAGCTAGTGTTTACGGAGGGCTTCCCTGCCAGTTACTCTAAACACTTCACACATATCCAATCCTTACAGCAACTCTAGGAGGTATAGGGACTAGGCTTTCTTATTTACTTTTATTCTTTTATTGTGGTAAAATATACAAAACATAAAAATTACTATCTGAACCTTTTTAAGTATACAGTTCACTGGCATTAAGTACATTCACATTGTTGGGTAAACCATCACCTGCCTCCATCTCAGAACTTTTTCATTTTCCCAAACTGAAACTCTGTACCCATTAAACACTACTTCCCCATCCGCCTCCCCGCAGCCCCTGGTAACCATCATTCTTTCGGTTTCTATGAGTTTGACTGCTCTAAGTACCTCCTATACGTGAAGTCATAGCATATTTTGTCTTTATATAACTGGCTTATTTCACTTGGTATAGTTATCTTCAAGGTTCATCCATGTTGAAGCCTGTGTCGGAATTTCCTTCCTTTTTAAGGCTGAATAATGTTTCATTGTATGTATGTGCTACATTTTATCCGTTGTTCTGTTGGTGGACACTTGGGCTGCTTCCACCTTTTGGCTATTGTGAGTATGCTGCTGTGAACATGGGTGTGCAAATATCTGTTCCAGTGTCTACTCACAGCTCTTTGGGGCAGAGTCCCAGAAGTGGAATCGCTGGATCTTATGGTAATTCTATGTTAAATATTTTTAGGAACTGCCAGACTGTTTTCTACAGCAGCTGCACCGTTTTGCATTCCCATCAGCTGTGCACGAGGTTCCAGTTTCTGCAGATTGGAGGTAGGTCCTGTTCTTGTTTCAGTGTCACAGAGGAGGGAGAGAGGGGCGGGGAGGTTACATGCACTCACACAGCTCATGTGCAGACCCGAATCTGAGCCCAGCAGTCCGACTCCAGAGCCTCTGATGTAAAGATAAGAGGAGGCACAGAGGCTCGGAGATGTGGTCCAGGGCCCTTCGTGTGGGTTCAGGCCCGGGCCATCTGCCTCTACAGTTCATGTTGGTAAGCATATTAGATTCAGGGCTTGGTGTTTCTTTTTCCTTTTTTTCTTTTTGGCCAAAAGTGCACTTAAAAAAAATCCACATTCTGTAGGAAGATATTACATGTTGAATATCTCTGTATGTCTTTCCCCTGCCTTTCTACATTTACGCTTTAAAATGTTTTGTTATTTAAAATATCTTTCAAGATGTATGCAATATGTTTGATTTTCTTTTTATTTGAGTTCTTGGGTCAAATTTTGCTTTTAAATGCTTTGAATAAATACGAATTGATTCTGCTGGAGTTTTGTATATATCTCTGCTCTGCGTACCTCTGCCAGAAGTTTGCTTTCAAATAAAACGAAAACAAAACTATCTAAGCCGAGCTTAAATGGGGGGAAACCTGGAGAGTATCAATGGTAAACACTGAGGACTTTTAAAAAAAATTCAGATAAAGTGAATTTTCCATCTTTATCAATAGAGGAGCAACAGCAAGAAAATGTGCCCATTTCTTTAATCCTCGTGTGTATTTTGCTAAGAGGGTTTGCATCCTCCCTCACAGAGGGGTCATGAGGGACTTTGCGGCATCCTGCAAAGAGCGTGCTCCCCGGGGGACACTGGCTCAGCTGGGCCCGTGTGTCAGCTCATGTCCCAGCCCGTCTCCGGAGCCCCTCACATTGCTGCCAGGGAGGTGCCCCCTGCAGATACAGACCGAGGGTCTCCTGGACCCTGCTCATCCCGGCAGGCCCTCTGGATGGGCGACCTTGTCTGTGCTGCATTTTAAGGGGAGGGCTGTGTGTGCATGGCCCCGAGCCCCTCCTAAGGTAGAGGGTGAGTGGCTTGTACCATCCACTGTCATAGCTGGGTGTGAGATTTAGACAAAGGTCCCAGCGAATCAAGGGCCCACAGTCATGCTCAGATTGACTCTGCTCTGGACGGTAGGTATCTTTAGAATAATCCCTAATTCTGTGGTCCCCAACTTTGGCTGTGCACTGCAGGCCACCTCCAGAGATTCCCATGTCACTGGCCTGGTGTGTGCCTTGGCCACTGGGATTTTTAAAAAGCTTCACAGGTGATTCTAAATGTATGGTCAAGGTATGGGATCATTGGTCTAATTCCTCTTGAGTACCTTGTTCTTTGGGCTGTAATTAAGATTTTTCTCATCACAAAAGATACAGAAATGCCTTTTCTCAGGGTGTCCTTATTAGCAGGGATTGCTGGAAAATATTCCTCACACACACAGGGACTGTCTTCTGTTTTGATTATTTGTGTTGGAAGATGATTTTCACGTCCTTATGGAGTATGTCTCTCTATGCACGCGACTTAGCGCTGGTGTCTGTAGGGGACGGGTCTCGCTTACTCTGCGGAGACTTGAGTTCAGGAACTTGGAGGAAGGACAGGGATCCGCTCGCCTAGATTTCACTGCCGGCTCCCAGTCACTCTGCGTTCCGAGGGCAGTTTCATTCTGTAAACTGAAGACTGTGATGGGTTCAAGCTGACGCTTCTGTAGTTCCCGAAGTCTTCTCGTCCAGAGCCTCACTGCCCCTGTGCATTGTAACACTCAACGTGGCATTACTTTGGGAAACGTGGCTGTGTGTTTGGCTACACCACGTAGGCCCTCCGAGGGTTCCCCGGTTCAGAGGGATGCTTTGCCTCAGCTCCTCCTGGGCCCTCGGAGTTTCTTTAAAAAGTCAGTGACAGGGCTGGCATCATCCTCCCTGTGTGACTGTGGCTTTAAGATTATTTGGTTGAAAGTTCGTGAAAGTTTAGAGATGAGGTTTGGGGAAACAGGTGTTCTCCCTGCTTTGATTTCATTTTAAAAAGGAATGTTTAGATGTAAAATTTTGAAACTTTGTTGTTGTTTTGTATTCTGTTTTTCTGTGAGAGCTCCATCAGTAGTTGAAGCAGAAGGGGTGGATACGATCCGTGGAGTTGCTTAGAGACCTCACCCAAGGGCAGAAGATGGCTGGCTTACGCCGGGAGCTGAGGACGAGGGCTGCCTTACCCACCCCAGAGCCGCTTCAGATACAGGCAGAGCAGAGAAACGTACACTTGTGTGTGTGTACATGTAGGTCTATGTAGTATAAGCGTGTAAAAATGTTACTCTGTGTTCATACGTAGCTGCTGATTCAGAGTGACGTAAAGGAGATTCTCTTGGAGACATCTGCCAGTGATCTTCCTTTGTTTTTTCAAAGAGAGGCACATTTGGGATTGACGTGCTTTCACATTTAGGTAATTTCATGCTAGCTGTGGGCATTGGATTGGGAAGATAGCTTTCTTCTCCCATTTGTGTAGATTTCTCCCCTTAGTCAATTAACTTGGTGACAGGTGTGTGTGGAGGTGGGCAGTAGGGCGAGGGCCCTGTTGGACAAGGGGACAGATTGCTGAGATCAAAAGCAAGGGCATCTGGTCATTGCTGCTGTCTTGGAAAATGAGGGCTGTGCTCCCCAGGAAGGAGGGACTTCAAGGGACTCTTGGGTCAGTTGGTGTGATTTTTCTAATCTCTACTCTCGTTTGCTTTCCCTGTCTCCTTCCCTCTAACTAGTCCCTGGTTGTTGACCTCCAGGGGCTGATTAGTTTTGTGTGTCACTAAGAAAAGGTGAAGGGTTATAGCAACGGGGCACTCCCTCTTCTGCCTTCACTTAGTTTTCAACATGCTGGATGTTTAAAATGAAAGAGTCAGCAAGGTACCAGCAAATGCTCTTTAAAAATGTAGCCCCTGTTTTGTGTAGGATGTTCTGCCGGCCCCTCCTCCTACCCCCACCCCACCTTCACCCCCCGCCTCGCGGGTTTTCAAAGCCAGCATCATTTCTGAGACAAAAAGTTTAGAAATGGTTCCCTTTGATTAATGATAGGTTGTGTCATCTTCATATAGGAAATGTAGAGGCAAATATTAGAGTAGGGTGGGGAGGGGCTGCTAATACAGCTATAAAACAGCTGTGTTTTTGTAAAGCTAGCAAGTGCTATTCTGGTTTTATTGAGACGGAGATAGATGGTTACAGTGACTTGCCTCCCCTGTGCCAGGCATTCTCTGTTGAGAAAACCAGGATGAGTAAGACATGGTCCCTACCCTCTAAGGACTTACCAGGGAGCTCCCCGCGCCATTTGACTTCTTAGCTATGGACTCTTCCAAGTCATCAGTCACGCCCGTCTCCCTCATTTTCCACCTGCAGGTGCCAAGGCAGTCGTTGTCTCACATCCTGGTGCAATTCCTCTTTGGAGTTCGGTGTTGTCTTTTCACACCTGGTGCTCCAAGCGGGGTCCTACGATGGCAGAGTTTCAGGTCCCCCGCCCCCCATCTGTGTTATAACAGGAACCCCAGGTGACAGAGGACCTGTGCATTCAAAATGTGTTAATATGCAGATTCCATTTGCGTCGGGCTGGGGGTGGCTGAGAGGCTGCATTTCGAATGATCTCCCACGTGATGCTGATGCTGGCCTGTGGACCACACTGGCACCAGAAAGGCTTCACTCTAAGAGCCTGCTTCATCTCCCTTGGTGTCAGAGGCTAGCGGGGATGCTTGCTCATCTGATGACATGGGCTAGCACAGGCAGCTAACCAAGTGATCTGGACGAAGCACTCTCACAGGGAGTCAAAGATGTAAAAAGTGCCTGCTTGCCGTGTGCTGGACATGGCTCCCAGACCCCTGCAGACACAGGGATCCACCTCACAGTCTTATGAGGTAGGCACTGCCATTGTCTCTGTTTCACAGATGGGGCGATTGAGGCACGGAGAGGTTCCATAGCTTGACCCAAGTCACATTTCCTAACAAGTGAACGGCAGGGCTGTGAGCCCAGGCGGTGCGGCCTCAAGCGCCCACGCTGGCGTCAGATCGTGGTGCAGAGAGGACAGCGTCTGGGTTTCGGTGGTGGGCGCTTCCAGAAGGCAAGTGGAGTCCAGGTGTGTGGTCAGCATAGGAGGCTGAGCGGCAGGGTGGGGCTGTGCAGGCCTTGTTAGCAGGCAGGATTAGAGGGGGTGCAGAGGCAGGCGGGGCGCCGGTGGCTGAGGAGCGTGAGGGCACGTGGACTGACGAGCGTTACGTGGCGTCACATGCTGGGGTCCTCACTTCGCTTAATCCTGACAGTGATGTGAGGGCGTAGGTGCACATTTTGTAGAAAAAGAAACTGCGTTTAGAGAGATTAAGAAATTTTCCCAATGTCAGCAGGGAGGAGGGTAACATAATTTGAATTTAAGTCAGTTTTGTCTAATTGCAAAATCTGTTTCTGAGACTTCTTTGTTCCGCTCCCTCCCTGGCAGGGACTCGGAGCAGAAATTGAGACACGGAGAGACCAGAGCTTGGTCACTGACCCTGCAGTATAAAGAGGCCCTCGGCCACAGGGGTGAGGGCAGGAACGCTGGAGCAGGGAAGCAGAGAACCTGCGAGACCCCTCAGTGCTGGCAGTCCAGGCAGGCTGGAGCTCCTAAATCTCCCTGCGCGGGACTGGTCCCCGGCTGGACACAGGGTGAACCTGCAGATGGGGTTAAGTGGCCCCAAGCTGAGATCAGTGTTCATCTGGATGAATGTTTGTTAGGCTGGACCGCTCTTCCTGACCTGCGTCCTCCATCCCCATGTCAGCCCTGGAGAGGCAGCCCTGCCCTCGCCCGGGCGCCCGTTTCTTAGACCCCCAAGTGGCAGCATCAGTGCTGCCGCTTCCTCTGTTTCACCAGAGGCGACAGGTGGTTCCTGCTCTCTCCCCCGATCTTTATGATGATAGCGTTTCTTGGCGCAGACATTCCTCGTTGCTCCAGACGTGAAAATCTGAGCTTACTTGCTTTAAATAAATTATCGAACAGCCCCGTGTGACCTGGTGAACAGATAACTGGTAAACTTAGTTACTTAGTTACTAAACAGATACTTAGTTATCTGGTAAACAGATAACTAAGCTGCCAGCAAGTGTGGTGTGCCCCAGGGAATTCTTGGCCTCGGGATGCTGGTAATGGAGGGAATTGACTGGGGTTAGCAGATGGGCGCTGCTCATACTTCCCTAATCACTGACAGGCACACCACTGCCGGCTGGCTCTCTGTGGAGCTGCTCTGTGCACATGCCCCCGGCCCCCAGGCTGTGGAGGGCCCTGTCCCCTCCCCGCCGCGGAAGGTAGCGGCTGGGCTTTCTGATGTGGTCCTTTGCCTCTTCATCCTCACGGTCAAGGCCTGCGTTCATATTTCCAAAGATTATCTTTAAATGGTAGAAGCGTCAGTGCTGTATCACAAAAAGCTAGGAAACAGAACAGGAGAAAACACCCCCTTCACTGTCCTAAAACAATGATTATCAGTTTTTTCTTCAGTGATTTTTGCATCGTCGTGTCTGTTGTTTTGCGTCTGCATTTCCCCTTACTGCTACATGATCTTCATCATTACCGTTTTAATGGTTGCATTCTCTGTTGTGATTCTATACCATTAAGTAATTAACTCTGTTGTTGATGAGTATCTTGCTCCCAGCTTTTCACAGTTATTAATAACACCACAAGGTATATCTTTGTGCATGTAGCTATTTCCATATTTTGAATTAGTTTCTTGTGATAGAGTCCCTAGTGGTATTACTAGGTCAAAGAGTATGAACAGTTTTATGGCTTCTAAAGCGTATTGCCAGATTGCTTTCCAGAGGAGTAGAACCAATTTACAATGCCATCACAAAGTCATTTGTTTCCCAGATGGCCAGCTAGGATTAGGGATGCAGCCTCTCACAGCAGGAGAGGAGGAGGTGTGTGTGTTTGTAAAACTTGCTGCTTCGTATGTGCACTGATTTAAGCCTCAGTGACACTGTGCATTGTTCCTCTTAGTAGGAATATACTAGATGTCAATGCCAGTATAAGTCATGCGGTTCAGAGTTTAATATAGCAGTGTGGTAGACATGGAGGCAAGCAAGTATATATATTTCCTGTTTCCCTGCAATTTGAAATTTTTAAAAAGTTGGCAAAGGTGAATTAGCAAGGGCTTTCAGCCACTGTGACGAGGGTCTGAGGGGCCCCCGGCTTTTCTGGAGTATCTAATGGTTTGGAGGTGAAGGTGAAAGTCGAGGAGGTTAGGGGGACAGGCGGGAGGAGGGCATTGGAAGTGCCCGGGCACGTGCTCAGGAGCGAGCCTAACCTGGCAGCAAAATTAACCTCACCTGCTAACTACAGTCTTTAGGATGCTGAGTGGAATGCTGTGTTGAGAAGGATTTTGAGGTCCCATCTAGGCTTCGTGGGAAAGGTACTGTGATTAATTAGCAGTTTGTTCTAGATCTTTATCATTGCAATTTTCTTCAATTCTTTATATTTCCCTTTGGATTGTAAACATTAAATGCCTTTAAGTAGAGACTGGACCTTTTGAAGTTGTTCATTTTTATATCCGTCCCCTAAAGTGTCTAGCACATGGTTTTGTATATTAGGATGTAAGTGATGGTTTTGTGCTTGCTAATAGAATGATGAATGAATGAGGGAAATTTATACTCTGTCTTCATGGTTCCAGGAGTTGTACTGAAGCCCTGTGGTCAGGTGACGGGTCCCACGTGTAGAACCTGCAGCAGATGCTCTCAGGGGTAAAGGAAGAGGAAATTTGAGCTGAGAAATTTAGGAAAGGTAATGCTGGAAAAGACCTTTGATTTATATATATATGTACACTTCCCAAGTCACCTGTCGGGACCTCCTTGTTCGACAGACGGAGAAGCTGAGCCCTTAAGGCTGAGTGTCTTCCGCACGGTCCCTCAGAGAGTGGATGGCAGCTGGGAGCTCAGACCTGGACCTTCTGGCTCCTGGCCCAGTGTCCTTTACACTACGCTGTGTGTGGGGAACTTGGGGTGCTTGTTTTGCTACTTCCATGCCCCCATGCCCTCAACCGATGTATATTTGGAGTGTTCTTTGCTATATGTGCACATTTTTTTCTCCCTTATGGCAGCATAGAAATGTATTTGGAGATTGTGACCTCGATGCAACAGTCAGACTGGGGTCCAGGGCGGTAAAAGCCTAGAGATTTGTCTGAGAGCCAAGCGGTAGTGCAGGATCAAGACCCAGTTCCCTACCAAATTACAGCTGCACAGTAGCTCCGAGTTTGAATATAAACGTTTTTTCATTTCAGGGGAAGAATGTTCAGTGTTAGTTGTGGTACATGATTTGAGTGTGTTTTTGCCACAATTGTGATTCTTATAAAACTCTCATTATGGTCCATATGCGCAGAGGAGAGGTTTACGGTCCTCCAGGGAGCATTAACTTTGGAATCTGACAGCAGAAGCCCTGCATGGGCTGTGCTGCTTCCCCTCCAGCGCCCCCTGTCCCCTGCAAGAGGACAGGCACAGTGGTCATTGACATTCTGAAGCTCAGGGCTTTACTAGTGAGAAAGCACTCAGAGCACGAGAATCATCAGCCCACCACCTCCTTGACGCCGTGTGGTGTCCACCCTGGGACTTGAACGGTGTGTGGAAGCTGGAGCCTGCTCAGCCCTTGGCGACTCCAGGCCCCTTGAAAGTGATGTCAACCTCGCAAGCTGCCGTGGTCATAGCTTCTGGGTAATCGGGTTTGGAATTGATGGGTATTTATACTTCAAGAGGGCTTTTCCTATGTTTCTGTAACTTTCCAGTCTAAATGTTTGTCCTTGATGTGACTGGATAGCTCTCTTCTGTGTGGTGCTGGAGTGTTTAAAACCGGCTCAGTGTGTAAACCACTTTCTTCCTGGGAGAGCACAGGATAATCTGCTTAGGCCCACTTGTGGCCTAGCGGAGAGGATGACTTTCCTCCACATCCCCACGAAGCTAGCTCCATCCTGCCTTCTGTGCAGTAGCTGCTAACGTGGCTATTACTCAGTGCAGAGCAGCTGGGAGAGACTGACGGGCCTGCTGATAGCGTTCTGCTGTAACACGCTGAGGTTGGCACCTTTTACTTTGTCCGGTCTTGGCGGGATTAAAGTTGTTTTCAGGATAGGAACTAGAAGCTTATTCTCAAAAATTTAGACAATAAGGAAAAATCGAAAGATGAGAGAAAATTTATTCAAGTTCCCTCCACCTGAATGCAAACCATTCATAACGTTAAAATTTTTTCTTTCATTCTTTTCTCCTGTATAACTTTTTTGTGGTTCTAATTAGACTGTTTATGAAAGTTTTACCTTTTCCTTAACATCTGTATATTTCCTCATTATTATAGAATTACCTTTACAGAAGTTTAGTTTTTCATTGATAGGCCTTTATTGGAATGTGTGCTCGTTCTGTCAGCATTGGGCCAGAGACTCGTCCTTGTCCATCCACGGGACTCTGGCTGCCCCGAGTGTTATTATTTTCAACAGAACAAGGGGTTTTCTCTAACTACAGGGCTTTCTTTCTCTTTTAACTTCTGTGTGTTAAGACGTACACATATGTATGCAACCCTGCTAAATGTTACTAAGGAAAAAAAGACTTACATGGAGTTTTCTTTATTTGTAGATTGTGGTGTTGAACTCAGATCAACTTATTTCTAGCCTGTCCTCTTTAGATATATGAACCTCTTAAGACTGAGACCTTTTCAGCTTTTGACCATGCTGGCTTAGTCAGAGGACCATGTGCCTCTTTTTAAGCATGGGCGCGGAGGGTGAGTGAGAGCCTAAAGGTCTGTAGGTGATGGGCAGCGGGGCTCGTGGTGGGGTCTGGCTGTCAAAAATGAGAGACAGAAGCCAGCCACAGACTGCGTTCTCCCGTAATTGTGATGCGTTTTTTTTTTTTTTTTTGTGGTACGCGGGCCTCTCATTGTTGTGGCCTCTCCCGTTGCGAAGCACAGGCTCCGAACACGCAGGCTCAGCGGCCATGGCTCACGGGCCTAGCTGCTCCGCGGCATGTGGGATCTTCCCAGACCGGGGCATGAACATGTGTCCCCTGCATCAGCAGGCGGACTCTCAACCACTGCGCCACCAGGGAAGCCCTGTGATGCGTTTTTGATCCGTGTTGATGTAATGTATCCATCGTGGCTCCATGTGATTTTCCCGCTGTAGGTTTCTTTGGGGGTGAAAGTGAGTTTAAGGAACTTTGCATGCATCATAGGATCTACTGAATGCTTTTGGGTTGTATGCAGTCCACATATATATTCATCCACAAACTAAATTTAGGCATGTAAAGCTCTTTGACTTCTAATGAGCATTTTAGATGTGTGCAGTGTCTGAAGCTTGTAGATAATTTAGAAACAAGCAAATAACTTGGGACCATCTTCTGGAAGCAACTCAGATTATGAGTGAAGCTGCAATCCTTCCAAGGGTGCCTTTTGAATTTAAAGCACGGCCGTTTCTTTCATAGTATCCATTTACCCAGAAATTAAAGTATAACAATTCCAATAAGTATGTCTTCTGGGCTTTGCTTACTGTTAATCTATACTAAGTCTCATAACCTATATTTGTGGAGTATTTTTTTGTGTTTCAGATGAGCTTTCTGTACATTCTCACTTACGCTTCATAACGGCCCTGGGAAGCAGTGGACTGGGAGATGTCATTACTATCTGAGGACAATGTTGCCAACTCAGAAAAGATGTTAACAGTGGCGCAGAATATTAGAGTGACCCGGCAGAGAGAACCGAGGGGATATTGGCACTTAAAGATCGGGCACGTTTCTGTAGCTGCTGGGAATGTGCTCACTGAGGAGGGTTTTGAAAAGTTGGGTTATTCCCAGGGTGTGCTCCAAGGCGAGGGGCTCTTTCTTCCTGCCCCCTGTTCTGGGCTGTTACTTCTGAAAGAACCACCTCCCAGATTTTCAGGAGCACAGTGCTTACTGTTGATTTATCAATTTTAAAGGGGTCCAACCTGGACTTGAATAAAAAGTTGGGTGCCCAGTGAGTGCTGGAGACCAGTGTTGGGCAGTGAAATCACGGTCCCTTTCCTTAGGAGCTGCTTGGGATGCGTGGTCACCAGGAGGACACGTCCCTGCTCCCAGAGCCTTGGGTTAGGCAGGGGAAACCGAAGGTCAGCAGCAGACCCGGCGCCTGGTCTTTGGTGGTATAACAGGGGAAGGACAAGTTGCCATAGAGCACGAAGGCGTGGCCTCTAACCGAGGTTTGAGGATTCTGGGTGGCGAGTGTGAGCGTGTGTGTGTGTTTGACAGGTGGTGGTGCTGAAGACTGGCTCTCGCCCGCAGACGTTACGGCTCCACGGGTGCGGGGTCTGCTGCAGCACTGGGAATTGTAACGCTTCCCAGATCTCGATGGACAGCAAAATTTGTGAGCCTCCAAGCCTTATAATTATGCGAGGCATGTGGATTTTATCTGTAGAGACGTTTTTGGTATTAACGAGCCACCCCACCGAAGGACTTTGACCAGTAGAGTGACTTGATTAGACCTATAAATTTGGAAGATCTTGCTGCTGGTTTTGGGGAAGATGGATTGGGGAGGCTAAGCCTGGGGGCAGTGAAGCCAGTTAGGGAGCCCCTGTAGATAAAGGTGGCCTGATGGAGGGGGTGGCAGTAGAGATGGAAGGAGGAGGGTGGATCCCAGATGGAAGAGCTCGGTTCAGCAGAGCTTGTGATGGGGGCGGGTGTGGGGCGGAGGAGGGTGACCAGTTGACTGAGGGGGGTGGGACTGGGGAGAGGAGGGATGATGTTGGGGAAGGAGTGGGTTGTTTCCGTGTTCAGTAGGGGTCGCCGGCCCCGCCGGTTTCTCCTTCCAAGAAATAGCTCAGGAAAGTCCCTGGGCTGTTTGCTAAGCTCTGGCTTCGCTTGATAAACTGCCTGTAGTCTGACTTCTCCTCAGGCAGAGTCTCCTTATATCTTGTTTCACCTCACGTTGAGCGGGTACACGTTTTTCTTCTAATGATTAATCATCTTGCATATCTCATTTGCGTAAGGGCCCGATTTCAGGGGCTTCTCCCCACACTTGTGATCAGTGGAGGTCCCGGCGGCACGGGGCTTACCCGTGGCTCAGGGGCATCCGAAGACCCGCAGCTCCCTTCTGTCAAGATTGAGCCATAGTTGGGGAAGAGTATAGATCTGTTACTCCTCCGTTTAGTTGAACGACAAATTTATATTACTTGTATCTGAAAAGTTTTTGGAGACTTTTGAGTCAAATTTCGTATAGTAATCTGGAGTTTTTTGAGAAAGAAAGAAATCTATGTCACAAAAGTTCAGGGACTTCCCTGGTGGCACAGTGGATAAGAATCCACCTGCCAATGCGGGGGACACGGGTTTGAGCCCTGGTCCGGGAAGATCCCACATGCCATGGAGCAGCTAAGCCCGTGCGCCACAGCTGCTGAGCCTGCGAGTCACAACTACTGAAGCCCATGCACCTAGAGCCCGTGCTCCGCAACAAGAGAAGCCACCGCAATGAGAAGCCTGCACACTGCAACGAAGAGTAGCCTCCGCTCTCCGTGACTAGAGAAAGCCCGCGCGCAGCAATGGAGACCCAACGCAGCCACAGAAAAATAAATAAATAAATAAATAAATAAATAAATTAAAACAAAAACAAGAACAAAAATTCAGTTGTGCTTTATTTTAAGAAAACCCAATACAGAGAAGTCTTAAATGACAGAGCAGGCAGATTCTGGGTGGAGATAATTGGCGGTTGATGACGTTGCTTTGTGGATTCTTGGCTTTGTGACTAGATGTGCTTTAGGAATCGTTTGTAATGTAAGGTTTCTATGTTTACATGGCTTGGATTTCAGGAATAAGCTTTTGGAATAAGGAATGGCCTACCTGGCTATTATTTAATCAACTAATATTGTTATGAGAATCTTGGGCAAGCATTATTAAGGATTAAGACCCTTCGCCGCCACGGAATGCTGGATACCGTCAGACAAGGAGAATCTTTCTTTATGAATGTGATGCCTGACCTTTGCCCTTTACTGTAGTTTTTGTATAAAGCTGTCCCATCTATTTCCTTGCACATAGCACCTGCGGAACTGCCTAGTGAAATCTAACCCTGTGTGTGACGTTTTGGTCTGTTGACATAAATATGATTCTAAAGTCATACATTATATGTAATGAAATTCACTATAGATTTACCTAGGTAAATGAATGAGTTTTGAAGCCAAAAATCGTAGAGGGAGATGGGAAATTCACTTGAGTGAGAAGGAGGAACAAAGAGAAATTATCATAATACAATCTGAAAAAAAAACCCACATCTGAAAAATACAAGACCTACACATTAAGTGTTTGCAGTGAAGTAATATCTCTCCCCCATCTTTCAAAGGAAGACTGCCATGCCAGCAATAAAACATATATTTCCCGAAGCATCAGGATCTACTGTTGGCAACATATCATTTTGAAATGAATTTGTTTGCTTTATTTCTAAAGAGTAGACTGGTTTTTAAAGAAAAGGGGAACAGAGGGCAGCAGAATCCCTAATGCTTTTGTGATGGGCTGGTCATATATGCATGTTCAGACGCAAATGACCATACAGGAACCTGCTTCATTTCAGTGAAGTCATTTCCTTCCTGCCACCTTGCGTGGCATCAACAGATGAGTCGTGCGTGAGACATAAAGCAGTGTACCGCTGGTGTTCACTCTGTCGTCTTGTGAGGGCATCATTACGGAGAGGGGTGCTGGTGGCTATCCAGATGCTTAACTGGTAGCCTTAACTGACTGATGGAGCCAGATCCCTGTTGGCTGACATCTGCTTTTAGAAGTTATTTATAAAGAAAAGATCACTGTAATCAAAACAGCCAGAGAGAATTTTAGATGTCAGATGTACTACTCCCAGATTCATCAAGGGCGAGTGGCACTGGAGGAGGGATTAGCTCCTTCTCTAAACACTTGTTTGTGTTGAGTGTGTTTTTCCTGTGTGTAAATAGTACTTTCGAATACATGTTATAAGCAAAACATTTGAAACATACATAGATTCTTGAAGTTTTGAACGTTGTAAAGGAGTCTATAAAACTACCAAAATGACACATTAACAGGCGAAAAAAATTGATAGGACAACATGTAAAGAGCTTGGAAGGCCACACTCCTGTCCTCACAGTAAGAAAACAAGCTCAACAGACTGAAAGTCAGCAGCTCTTCTTAGGTCCATCAGAGAATTGACGTCCCACGGGAAACAGCTGCCCCGAGGAATGGAGAGAGAAGTGGGTACCGAGACTCGCAGTTTACTCGAGGCAGAGGTCCGGGAGCAAAGCGCCCACTCCCCCCAGCCCCCCAGGACTGGTAGGAACAGTTAAACTGTAACGGGTGAATGGCTGGGCGCTTGGCTGGCACAAGCCAGGAGCCCCTCCAGAGTCTCAGAAAAATCCTCTCCTGCTTCTGGCAGTGGGAAGGGAAGAGTAACCAGTTGGAAATATAGCCAGAGCATTCTGTTCTCTCATTTTACCAAAATTAAAACTGCTTTACCAAAGCTTGACAGACTTGGGTTTACCAGAACCTAACTGATTTGGGGGGATGGGATATACCTGATTCCAGTCCCCTGTAGACTTTTGTTCTTACCTAATCGGGGGGAAAGCTTATACTTGGGAAAGTCACAGTCCAGAGGCACAGGCTCAGTGAAAGACTGAGAGCTGAGCATAGCACCGCAGGGGGCTTCCCACGCCCAACACCTTACTACAACCTCAGGCTCCTGGATCAGAACAAGGCGTTACAGCTGAAAAAACTGCAAGGCCCAGACCCTGCTTAAGGGGAAGCCAAAGGCAGTGGGGAAGACGAGACAAGGAGCCCTCAGTCTCTGACACGTGCAGCTACAGCCAACAGTAAACCCAGCCGCTCCAGCCAGAGGAACACAAAACCTAACACTAGAGGCCTGTCTCCCCCAGTGCCTTCTGCACAGTACCCAGCGCGCTCCAGCCAGAGGAACACAGAACCTAACACTAGAGGCCTGTCTCCCCCAGTTCCTTCTGCACAGTACCCAGCCCGCTCCAGCCAGAGGAACACAAAACCTAACACTAGAGGCCTGTCTCCCTCAGTTCCTTCTGCACAGTACCCAGCCCGCTCCAGCCGGAGAAACACAAAACCTAACACTAGAGGCCTGTCTCCCCCAGTGCCTTCTGCACAGTACCCAGCCCGCTCCAGCCAGAGGAACACAGAACCTAACACTAGAGGCCTGTCTCCCCCAGTTCCTTCTGCACAGTACCCAGCCCGCTCCAGCCGGAGAAACACAAAACCTAACACTAGAGGCCTGTCTCCCCCAGTGCCTTCTGCACAGTACCCAGCCCGCTCCAGCCAGAGGAACACAGAACCTAACACTAGAGGCCTGTCTCCCCCAGTTCCTTCTGCACAGTACCCAGCCCGCTCCAGCCGGAGAAACACAAAACCTAACACTAGAGGCCTGTCTCCCCCAGTGCCTTCTGCACAGTACCCAGCCCGCTCCAGCCGGAGGAACACAAAAACCTAACACTAGAGGCCTGTCTCGCCCAGTTCCTTCTGCACAGTACATCCTGGCTGGCTTTCAGCAAAACAATTACAAAGCACACCAAAAGGCAGAACACACTTTGAAGAGGCAAGTGAAGCATCAGAATCAGCGTCAGGTACGGCAGAGATTTTTGAGTTATCGGACTGGGCATTTAAAGTAGAAATGATTTGGGCTCTGATATGCTAAGGGCTCTAATGGAAAAGGTGAACAAAACGCGAGAACAGGTAGGTGTAAGCAGAGAGAGAGAAACTCTGGAAAGAATCAAAAGTCAATGCTAGAAATAAAAAAACCCCCTTACGGAAATGAAGACTGCCTTTTGGCTCATGGGTAGACTGAGCTGGGCCAGGGACACAGTCAGTGAGATCCATCAGCTGAAATTGCTCAGACTGAAAGGCAAAGGGAAAAAAGAATGAAAAATACCCAAACAGAATACCTGTGAACTGTAGGACAACTATAAAAGATGTAATACATGTGTAACGGGAATGCTGAAAGGAAAAGAAAGACAAAGGAAAAGAAGAAATATTTGAAGTAATAATGGCTGAAAAATTCCACCAAATTGGTGGTAGCCATCAAACCACTAATCTAGGAAGCTCAGAGAACATTATGCAGGCAAATTCCAAAACATCTACACTTAGACCTATTGTATTCAAACCGCAGAAAGTCAGAGACAAAGAGAACATCTTGAAGAAGCCAGAGGAAATAAGCACCTTACTTGTAGAGGGACAAGGATAAAGATTCCAGCTGGTTTTTCACAAATCAGTGAAATTATCGGTTAAAAGTGAAGGAGGAATAGACTTCCTCAAGCAAACAAAAATTGAGGGAATTTGTCACCAGCAGATCTGCCTGGCTAGAAGTTGTTAAGAGAAGTTCTTCAGAGAAAAGGAAAATGCTGTAGGTCAGAGACTCTGATGTGCATAAAGAAATGACGAGTGTGAGAGGAGGGATAACTGAAGGGGCTCTCGGTTCCCGCCCCTGATGCTGTCCTCACGCCCAGCACCCGTGTTCCCACCCATGCCGAACAATACAGACACGAAGAACAGTGCGTTGTCGGTTCAGAAAAGGAAGAGACGCTTTCTCAGCCCACAGCTGCAACTGAAACGGACACAGCAAGTTCTCTGGCTCATGGAAGAGAGAAATCTACTCCAAAGACTGTTGGGCAGCACTGCAAATAAGGAATGAATATGATGAAAGCCACCTTCCCCTGGCTTTATGGCTTTATAGGCATCGGTAATGTACCTTATTGTGTCTTACGCCACAGAACATTTTCTTACAGTATCATCCTGCCAGTTACATTGTAGCAACATTTTGAGGCCAATCAGAGCTTCAAAAAAACGAATTGAATATGTTGGGTAGATATTATGAGCTCTTTAAAAGCCAAAAATTATTACAGCTTTTTAAACTAGAAATGAAAAGGCCACTGAAGGATCCTATACGTTTTAACTTTTAATAAGGGAAATATTGATTGCTGTCACCCACAGAAGCAGAAAACCCTTTGTGGTCAGTCCTCCTCCCTTTAAAGAGAAAGAATAAAGGGTTCTTGAGACCAAAAAGTAAGAAAATCGCTGTGGATTATCCCCAGCTGTGACTCGTGCATTTCTTGCTATGACCTCATCAGGAACCACTGTTAAGAAATTTCAGGTTCCTGTGTGAGTCCCTGTCTGGGTCTAGGTTTTTGGTCCTTTAACCCAGGAAGCTGATTGTTGGTGACCTGAGCGACTTGGAACCACAGTTAGCTTCTTTCCTCTTCGGCTCTTTGTCTAATTTGTATGTGATTTTTTCCTCCTCTACTATTTTTTTCTTATTCTTCCTTAACGTTTTTCCTTTTTTCTTCATTCTTTTACTTTTTAATTAACGAGTCCACAGAGCCCCTCCAGCCTGCAGAGGCTATTCCTCAAAGTCCAGAGCATGAGGCCTTGAATCACACCAATATCCTGAAACTGTTCGAGGTGGTAGAGACCCAGGAGACACTCTTCCTGGTCATGGGGTACATCACCGGAGGAGAGATGTTCGACTCCGTGCTGGACCCCGGCCGCCTGGAAGAGAAAGAGGCCTCGGCAGATTCCTCCAGGTGGTGTCCGCTGGGCAGGACTGGTGTGCAGCCACCGGGGGGCGCTGTCCACAGGCCCTGAAGCCTCAGAACCTGCTTTAGGACGTTGACCTGCACAAGAGAGACGGCAGACTGTGGCTTCAGCAGTGCGTTCACCATCATCAGCAGGCTGAATACCTTCTTTTCTCTTTCATTCCAGGTATATTCTTTATTACAGCACACAAACAAACATCTGTTTTCTGTTTTTCTCTTCATTCTCTGTTCATTTTACAGTGTTTCTAATCAGTGATGACAAGGACTGTTTTCCCAATAGAATCAGAGACCCAAGACTTATGTTACTGGGAAAGACCTTAGAGACTCCCCTTGTTTACAGACTCACAGAAGTTACATTCCTGGCCCAAAGCCACAGCTAGCTGGTGAGAGAATTGGGATTCAGCGCTGAGGCCAGCTGAGTGCCTTCCGTGGCATCCCCCTTGTTCTGCCTGGAGCTCCTCCACAGACGTTCTCATGGCCCCTCAGTGGCCACCCGGTCCCTGCCTTTTAAGGGAAGGGATTCAGAGGGCTGCGTGAGCAGGTATTGAGCAGAATATACGACTTGTTTTTCTTGGTGTTCATAGAGAGTGAAAACCTGCTTGATCAATTCCTGACCCTGAACCCCAGTGAGAGGCATGTTAGAGGGAATCATGAGGGACCCATGGATACACGGGGCCCCGAGGAGGGACTGGAACCCCCGACTACTGGAGGACCCGGCAGACTGAGTCAGTGCTGTGCCTGGGCTACACGTGGGAATCGGTCCAGGACGCACTGATGGGCTTGAGCGTGACGAAGTGACGACCACCTGTCCGCTCCTGGGCTACAGGACACCCCAGCTGGAGGGCTGCACCGTCCCCACGAAGCCCCGCCCTCAGCCGACCCACTCACAGCTGCAGTCCTTCCCCGGCCTGTGAGCTTGTGCCCTAAACCTCGGGCTCCACAGCCTCCCGGGCTCAGGGCTGTGGCCTCTGGTTGGTGACACTGTCTCTCGAGTGGCCAGTTCGGTCGTGGGAGAGATGAGACAACCAGCCACGGTGGGCAGCACTTTTCAGAGTTCCTTGTGAATTAACTTGTGTGCAGTCCCCTGAGTCCTTCTCTGCACAAGCAGGGCAGGGCCCCAAGCACAAATTCTACCTGAAAGAAAAATGGAGCTGTCCAGAGTGCTGGAATCGCTGCGCGTGACGGAGCCCTGTTCAGCTCAGGGGACAGTGCCCTGCAGGCCTGGGGTGCACTAGCGCCCCAGGAGTCACAGCATTAGGAGGAGCCTGATCCAGATCTAACAGGAGGACAGTGGCTCAGGGCAGCCTCCCTGCTCCTCTCTGCTCCTTAGAGCTGGAGAGCAGACACGGAGTGATGCCTTCAGCCTGAGCTGTCTGTTTAAAAGTCACTTGTTAAAGTGGAAGAGCCCCTTTCCCCTGGCCAGTCCTTTCCTATTTTGTACAAGTTAATTTATCCAAGTCGTTAATATTTTGACTCCTGAGGGAATATTAGGAGCTGGGTACGTAAATACGGATGATAAATATTTGTTAAACAAATGTATTTATTGGGCAGCTACTGTGTGCTTGGATGGTGCTAGAGCTAGAAAGCTGATAAGATACAGTGCTTGTCCTCCAGGAGCAGTAATTAGTGGGAGATTCATTCACAAGTATTTATTACGTGCCCAGCACCCAGCAAGTAATAAAGAAGCGTCTCTTTACTTTTAGTTGGTGAATGGTGCAGATGAGTGTAGAGGCTGGGCCCTGAACCCGGCCTGGGGGTTTGGGAGGTTGTGGGGAGTGGAGGGAAGGTGAGGCTTCCTAAAGGAAGTGAGGATTGAGTGCGTGGGTGGGTGGAAGTGAGCTGGCTGAGGAAGGACGGGATAGCAGGGACCTTCGGAGACCCGGCCCTGACAGAGCAGAATGTGCATGTCAGGAGTGCATTTAGCAGTGAGCTGTGTGCGTGGTGAAAACAGTATTCTGTTCACCTGGAAAGGTAGGTGGAGGTAAGTTCTGCGCTGCTGGGGTCCAGCAGAGGCACACAGCAGGTCCACGTGCCTTCCTGGGTTGCCCGGAACATAGACATTAACTGAGAAGATTTCAGATGCATGAACTCAGTGCTTTCCATAGATGTTCTGTAGGACACAAGGTGCTTGGATATTAATAAGTGCCACGTGATAAATAGGTCCTAGGGTCCAGTTGGTTCAGAAAAGGCAAGAGATTAGAGTCCACTCTGTGTCCCTTTGTCTGTGCATGTCCCAGCAAACATTTATTTACCAAACAGTGCTTTTCTGTGTCCATGTCATTACCTTTCTCCCCTTTGACACCCCAAACCACTACCCCTGACACCCTCTTTTGTCTTTAGCTGAAGGTGGCATTTAAGCTGAGCGCCTCAGCCATTTTGGTGAGTTACTCAGGTTTCCTGGGTCTCTCCCATGTTACATGTTCTTAAACTTTTTATTTTTTCCTGTTAATCTGTTTCATGTCAATTTAATTCTTAGACCAGCCAGAAGAACCTAGAAGGATAGAGGAAATTTCTTCCTTCCCAACACAGGTATAGTTCAGGTACTGCTATGGAACTAGGATATAATAGTGACCAAAACAAACAAAAGCGTTTACAGTCTGGTGGGTCAGACAGATGTCCATCAAATAATCACGTAAGTAGATATAAATTTAATTGGAAAATGATCTGGTAAAACAATTCATGTTTTAAGGCACGACAAGAAAAATTTAAACAGTTTTTTTTCTCTGCCCATCGTTTGGGCCTCCTCCCTCCCCTCTGGTGTGCCTCGTGCGTCTGCAGTGTGCATTAACCAGACCCCCACCCCAATGGCAGAAATGCCTGCTCAGCCATAAAGATAATTTTTCTTCTCCTGGTGCCAGCCATGTAACTCCTTAGAAGATAACATTCATTTCTCAATCCTGTATGGGGTCACGATGATCCATGCCTTTACTTGGACATATCTTTGGTGAACTTTTTTTTTTTTTTTTTTTTTTTTTTGGCGGTTTGCGGGCCTCTCACTGCTGTGGCCTCTCCCATCGCGGAGCACAGGCTCCGGACGCGCAGGCTCAGCGGTCATGGCTCATGGGCCCAGCCGCTCCGCGGCACGCGGGATCCTCCCGGACCGGGGCATGAACCCGCGTCCCCTGCATCGGCAGGCGGACTCCCAACCACTGCGCCACCAGGGAAGCCCATCTTTGGTGAACTTTATGTTCAATGCAAAGTATCATTTCCCTTAAAGATAACAATTGGTATAGAACAGGCTGGGTCAATTTACCTGGGGATGTACTGGGCTGAACCTAATGGAAGTTCTTAGCTTAAGTACTTATGACCTTATTACTGTTATTAGTTGTATTATTTGTATTCTGCCTATTTTACTAGATTATTGGCTTTGCGTTGTCAAATGGGTGACTTAGTCTCTCATAAAAATAATGATGACTAGGCGACTTCAAACGATTGACTAAGTATGTAGTTCTATAGGATCGATGATTGTAGTACTAGTTAAGTCAATCTAGAGTTGACTTAATGTATAGGTTAGGATGTGCTTAGATTAAACGCAAATACTATACCATTTTATATAAGGGCCTTGAACATCTGGATTTCGATATTCCTGGGGCCCCTGGAACCAGTCCCCAGCACATACTGTGGGACAACTTTATTTACTATGGAGGTACCGATGAAATACTCATAAAGATAGAATAGGGCATACAATTAATTGTTATAAGACGTGAAAATTCTAGAAGTTTTTCCTCCAATCTGTAATATTTTCCCTCTCAAGAAAGGTTTATTTTTCCCCCCTTTAAATTCTGTAATTTTTAAGATCCACTGGGTCATTTAAACTGATACAGTTCTGATGGACAGAATGATGTTGCATACAACCTGTCTTTCATGCCATCTTGCAATTGCCCTGCTTTGCCCAAGAGAGATACCAAGGTTTGGCCTTATGAAGATGGGGCTATTTTTCCATTATGACTTTAGAGTTGCTCCAAAGACCTGCTCCTGCTTTCCTTATACTCCATATTATACAAGTAGCAAGTCATACTTTTCAGTCATATACTTTTAATTATGAGTTTCTGTTATGATATGAATATTTAGGGTGGAAAGCAGCTGTCGTCCAGAATCTCACCTGGGTTTCGGGTTTACTGCCAGCTACCTGGGAGAACAGAGCTGAATGACCAGTTTGGTGAAGGGCTCATTACTGCTGGGCCTTAGGGAAGATCTGGTAGGAAGCTGGCCTCACTGAGGACTTACCGCGCTGCCCCTTGTTCTGCAGTGACAGCAGCTCCTGCTGTACAGTCCTGTAAATGTATTCATAAAAGAGCAAGGATGACGCATATACAGTTTACCTGCTTGAAACTGACCGACATTACCTCTGGGATTTATTCTCTCTACCAATTAATTTATAATCTATTCCACCTTTCTCTTCCCTTACCTGCCAGTCACTGCTCTTTTCAGGGATAATTGCAAGGAAGAAGAGACTGTGATTTTCTATCAGTGTGTTGGTCACCATTTCATTCTGCTATTATGTGAAAATGTGGATCCTCCCACCTCGCAACCATCATTTCTTCCCTTTCTCAGTTCTTGTTCTGTTTCTTGTAAGTTTTTTGAACATGTCGGTGAAGGAACATTTGAATCATTTTGGTGAGATGAATTTCCTTCTGCCAACGTCTGAAGAGCACACTTTCCGGGACCCAAAGCATAGGTATATGAACAACTCTGTACACACAGTGTTGGAGAAAATGTAGCTGTTTACCCTGACACTTCAATGAAATGAACGACAGAGTCCAGCCTTCCCTCTGCCTTTCTGGGCTTGGCTGGCGGCCCCTGGGATGCTGTCCCATTTCTGGGAAGATGTGCACTGAGGTTACGGGTTCGGAGAAAGGAATGTCAACTGGCTGTCCACCGAGAACACATCCCGTTTTCCCTTGTCACTTCCCCGCCTCCTTAGATTGTCATGTTGAGAGACAAGCCGTCTTGCTGCGGGAGGGCGTTTGTTAGCAGCACTGCAAACGTCTGCATCCTTGTATGTTGATGTAGCTCATAGGCGCAGAGCTCGAGAAGTTTGAGCATTTATCAGAAATGGCTTTCACCTTTCTTAGTACTCCTTTTTAGTTTGGTTATTCCTTTTAGGTTAACAAAGAATGTTTCTGTGTTGCTTGGATGCTTCAGAGACACATTAGCATATCAGGTCCTCCTGGACATCTCATCCCCTCGTAAGCTGGCTGAGCTCTGGTGGATGTTTTGAATTTTTCCCCCTCTGTCAAAGGGGAGAGGAATTGCTGACATCTACTTGTGCCCCAGCGCTTGAAGCAACTCTGTTTCCAGCTTTTATATCACCACTAAGGAAATTGTCAGAGTCATGCATTGTTAATTTTGCTCCCTGATGTTAAGTGCACCTGATGGGTCCGCTGAGCACTGCCCCCTCTGCCATCCAGCGGCAGGCGGGGACTCGCAAGACCCCAGCCGCTCTGCCTGCCTCCCCGGACAGGGGCGCTCAGCTGTGACCTCCCTCCAAGCTCCAGCAGGACGAGGGTCACTCAGTTGCTGAAGAGCAGGGGGGCCACGGGCGTTTCTGTTTGCTTATCGTAGGGCACACGACCTTCTTGCAGCTCAAGCAACAGGTTCTGAAAAACTAGTGTCACAACTATTTTGCATACATTTTCAGGTTACCTATGGAAAAAAAATGTCCACTTGTTGAGGAAGGTGCCTCTCACGATTTATGCTTTGTGATAAAATATTTCAAAAATTCCAAAATGTTTTCCTTATTAAGCACCATGAGAAAGATGAAAGGCAGATGACCAAATATTTCTAATTTGTGCAGTATATGTGATGGATGAATTAGTTATAAAACAATCATCGCTCTAGTGGTAAAATGTCAAGAATTGCCAGTTTAAAAAAAGAAGTCCAAGGTTTAATAAACATATGAAGACATTATAAACATCACGAGTAATCCGTGAAGTGCATACATTTTAAAGCATCAGATTGGCGGAGGTGAAAAAACAATCCTCAGTGTCAGGGAGGAACTGGAAGTGTGACTTCTTTCTTATCATAGGTATGCTTTTTTTTTTGCGGTACGCAGGCCTCTCACTGTTGTGGCCTCTCCCATTGCGGAGCACAGGCTCCGGACGCGCAGGCTCAGCGGCCATGGCTCACGGGCCCAGCCGCTCCGCGGCATGTGGGATCCTCCCGGACCGGGGCACGAACCCGTGTCCCCTGCATCGGCAGGCGGACTCTCAACCACTGTGCCACCAGGGAAGCCCAGGTATGCTTTTTTAAGTATTATGACAACTTAGAAGATACACATGCTTTTTTGACATGATGGTTACCTTTGTCCAGGATTGCTAAATATGGCATTATTTATGTCACGTGACCATCAGTGGGGAGCTTACTGGGCCCAGTTCCTCTGAGCTCCAACTCTCTGCATCCAGGGCTTACACTTAGCCCCAGGGGAAGCCCAAGTTGCTGTGCTGGTGACTGAAACGACGTTTATTCTGGACAGAACGATCACAGATTCTAGAGCAGGGGCCCTGACATGTTGTCAGAAGGAACGCTTTTCATTTCCTTCCATCAAATCATGAACATCTGCACGGGGCCGTCCTGGCCAACGGCCTCATAAACAAGTTGATAGAGGGTAACTCTTCTGCAATTGATGTAGACCCGCTGGTACAGTATGTTTAAGTTTCTGTAGGATGCCGATTTCCAAAATCAGTCATGTACTCTGCCTTGTTCAATTTCTCCCAACATTAGAGTGATGTTCCAAAATTATGAACATCTAGAATGAACTCACCTGTGTCTCTAAATTGACTATAATTGCTGTCCTGCCATGGTTGAGGTGCTTGTGAGCTGTTTTTAGTCATAACGTTTGTGATAACAAATACATTTTTTTCTTCCAAATTTCTGGACACCAGCTGGGTGTCCTACAATTAAATTAAATTCTGTACTGACTACCTGGCGTTAGCTCAAACCCTGTAGGTGAAGGGCTAAGTCCCACCAGACTTCCCCTCCTTCAAATGCTTGTCATGATCTGGGTCTCCACCTGTACCTTTCACCAACCAGCTGTATCTTTGGTTTCCATAACCCCCCGTCCTCAGGTTCAACTATTTGCTAGGTTGGCTCACAGAACTCAGAAAGTGCTTTACTCAGTATTACGGGTTTATGATGAAAGATATAACTCAGGAACAGCCAAATGGAAGAGCTGCGTAGGAGAATGTGTGGAAAGGGGGCAGGGTGGGAGAGTGGGACCTCTCCACCCTCCCACCACTGCGATGTGCTCACCACCCGTATGCTCTCCGAACCCCATAACTTAGAGATTATTATGGAGGTTTTATCATGCAGGCATGATTACAACAAGTACAGGGATATTGTGGGTTAGAAAACAAATCAGAAACGTGGCATCAAAGAAATTTCATGTTCATTAACAGACCTCTTTGGATTATGCCTCCAGGCTCCCCCAGAGATATCTTCATTCATTAACTCTGATGGGGTCGTTAGATTTGAATAGTAAGAACATGTGAGCATGTGAACATATATACGTTGTAACTTCTGAAAGACTGTACAGATGTTAGCATTATTAGGTCAATACTGTTCGCTGATAATCTTATTAAAGACTGTCGAATATTTTTGGGACCATCATTTCTAATGAACTCTGAAGTTTTCAGGTATCTACCTCAGTCAGCCATCTTTGGATAAAAGATTTAATTTTCTCTCTTGTATTGTTTACTTGAATTAATCGTGGTGGTCTGCATTTTAATGTCTCCTCTTTCAGAGTGTCTTTATTAGACGGATGCGTTGTAGTCTTAAAGTGCTTTGTACGTAGATACTCAGAATGAGAGGTTAACTGGAGCCCATGTTTCATATCTTCTGGGAGCATTTAAATGGCTCTGCTTTCACCGTGTCCAGCCTGCCCTGCTGAACCTGTATTACTCCTTAGGATTCACTGAGCACAGAAAAGGGCTCAAAAAATAGTGCTGTCCTGGTGGCTGGGATTTCCTCTTATCTGACCCTGAAGGTTAACTTGACGGACGTTCATCTCTATGTTACTTTGGCATCTTAGGACCAGGAGTGGAAGGTCAGATACAAGGACGTATGTAAGGGAGAGCTGGGGGTTAGTTGCCCCACTCCCACGTTGGTTGTTACTGGGTCACAGTAGGGTTGGGTCTAAAGGAAGTGTGAGATCACTATGGACAGAAATGGACCACAAAACAAGGTGTGGGGAATATTCCCTGTGGTCCAGGCGAATATCAGAACATTGGCTGCTTCTCAGGGCGGGTTCTACCCCTGTTCCTGGTCTTAAAGGGGGCGTTACTCTGAACCCATTGTCCACTGTTACCAGTGTAATTTGTGGTCTCAGAACTTGTGTGAGGATGTATGTGTGGTTCAGTGAAAGTCATGTACAATTTCTTCAGACCTTATGTGCCAGCTATTCGGCAAATGACTTTAAATGCATTATTTCATTTAGTTTTCACAGAAACTGTGAAATGGGTATTCTTCACCCCTATTTTTCAGACAAGAAACTAAAGTCCCGAGACGTAACATGATTTGTCAGGCTCCAGGTTAGGTTTGCAAAGTACTGGAGCCAGGAATCAAACCCAGGACTGCGTCACTCTGGTGACCGACGGACCCTGGGCACCTACTGTGTGGAGAGCCCTGGGCAGACACCAGAAATGCACAGAAAACTAAGCTGCCTCCACGTCAAGAAAGGTGACACATTGTCCTCATCAGAATGCTAAGGAGGTGCCAAAGTGACTTAATTAAAAGCACTGCATAAATGCATGACATTATACCAGGTTGGCAGTGGTTTCCTGCCAATATATGAAGTGCTAAGAATCAATGGGAAGAAATATATGGTTATAAAACAGAAATGAGCAGAGCATAGAAAGGCTAATTGAAAGCGTGGAATGTTAGAAAACCTGCAGATTTATTTATGTGAAGTTTGGAAGATGCTGCTCTAGCAGTTTCTGGCTGGTTTTGATGACTGATGATGTACCTGAAGTAGCTGAGCCACGCAGATTAACCAGCAGTGCTTTCTCCAAAAGCATGCTCCCTCAGAGAACCTTACTTTCGTGCACCTGAAGGGCACGCAGCTGTGTTACATTGGGTATAAGATGCCTTAGGGTCAGAGAGGAAACACAAACAAAGGCAGTCTTATGTGGTTTCAACACCATTTATCAGTGTTCTGCCTGTGAGAGCCTGCCTGAGCTCATGGTGATAAAGTGTGAAGGGCAAGGGTGTGTCAGTGTTCACAGGGGAAGATGGTTCCAACTAGGACAAGGGATTAAAACCACAGTGGTTCAGTAATAAGGAATATAGGAGAGCAGATATTAGATTTGCTTTTATTCAGCAAAGTGAATAATTCTGAGTTGACTCAGTTCTCAGGTTTATAGGTTAAATCAAGAATGCTGTACTAACATTGAGTTTCTGATATGATTTTTAAAATTTAATCCAAAATACCTGGGTTTTTTTTGTTGTTGTTGTTTTGGGGTTTTTTTGGTATTAGTAACTTGTAAAATGTACCATTCTGCTCTTTTAATTGTCTAGGCATTTTCTTTCACCAAGTACTTTTTTGTTCTGTTTTGATGGAATTCTGTCAGTGAAATTAAAGAAAACTAAACCATGTGCTTGGGAAGAGTCAATATTTAAGTGATGCTATGTATTTTGATTTTACTTGAAACAGGTGGGAAGGGAGAAGAAAGAAATTTGTGCATAGAACTCACCCATTGTGTGCCAGGCACCCTCTTAGATGCCATGTGTATACATATTGATATATTTATATGTCTATATAATGTTATCTCACTTTGCATAGCGTTTATAACCATTTTGCAGATGACAACATTGTGGTTTCAAGAGATTAAATGACTTGCTGGTTAAGACAGGTTTAGAATTTGAACCCAGGACTTTTTCTTTCAAAGCTCTTGTTTTTGTTGGTGTTTGCTGCTGTCTCCGTTTTGAAAAGACTGAATTGCAGTTATCGGAAGATTACGGAACACAGAGTGGTGAAGTCGTAGTGTTGCTTTCGATCTACTTGTTTTGAGCAACATGATCATATTAAGTAGATGTTTTCAAGAGGGTCCTAGAGTGAGTGTAGAAAATGTGTGAGGAGAGTTCTGCCTTGCTAGGTTCTGAGCGCTTTTTCAAGGATATGATCACCTAGAGTGGAGGAAGCTGCCTTTGTGAATTGCTGGCCTCTGCTTACAATTGAGTTTTAGACATTTTTATCGGCAGCTGTCACTTGTGAAGCTGTGCTGTTGGGCGGCCGTTTCGCTTCACTTGTCTGACTGGCCCCTTGGCATTTTGACCATGCCCAGCGAGCTGTCAGACCAGCAGCACACCACCTAAGTGTCTTTTGTGACTTTGAACTCTGCCTTTGCTCATCTGGTCTGTGCACCATCTGCTGCGTCTTCCCTGATCCTTTCTGGCTCTCTAGACTTTATGCATCCATCACTGCCTATCCGCCCGGGCCCTCACCTCTCCCGTAGACGCGTCCCCCGTCATTCTCCGCGTTGGCTGCTCCTCCTCTCGCACGTCTGTGGGTTCTCTGGCTGTCCTCTAGTTGATCATACGCTCCTTTATAATGTATTTCTCTGTGTCACCGCGAATACTGCGGAGCTCTAGCTTCATGTATTTTAAACTCTTTGATGTCATGGATGGTGATTTGAGCAACAGTATTTTAGGACTTCAAAAAAAAACTCCTTACAAAGTATTTCATGTGACTTCATTTTAGTAACCTCTTTGGCAATACAGGCGTAAAATAGTTTGATCATGCACGGTGTCACAAAGAGTGCAGGGAGCCTGACACTTATACATCGTTGGTGGGACTCCTAACCAGTGCACTCCCGTTGGGGACATCCATTTGGCCCTATCTGTTCAAGTTTAAGATGCATAAACCATTTGACCGTGCAATTCAGCTTTTAGGAGTTGATCCTAAAAATGCTTTTATGTATATGCAAACATGTGAACAAGGGTGTTGTTTATAGATTTATTCATTTTAGCAAGAAATTGGAAAAATTTAAATGTTCAATAGGGAAGTGGCTAAATACATTGTGGGGCTTTCATATGATGGAATACCCTGCACCTTGTAAAAGAATGAAGTAGATCTACGTGCGCTACTGGACATCTATGGAGTATCTTCTGTATAAATTAACTGACAAGAATAAGGTGCAGAACAGATGCTAACATTTGCATAAAAATTAAGTCTGTGGGGTTGGGGGTATATGTGTGTGTATAGATGCATACAGTTGTATAGCATGGAAACTTGCTTATAGGGCGGTCCAGGAGGCAGTAGAAGTTTGTTCTTCACTGCTTACCCTTTCATAACATTTGAGTGTTATTATTATGTATGATTTTTCTATGAAAAACATTAGATTACTTTTTTATTTATAAATTTATTTATTTATTTTTGGGTGCGTTGGGTCTTCGTTTCTGTGCGAGGGCTTTCTCCAGTTACGGCGAGCGGGGGCCACTCTTCATCGCGGTGCGCGGGCCCCTCACTGTCGCGGCCTCTCTTGTTGCGGAGCACAGACTCCAGACACGCAGGCTCAGTAGTTGTGGCTCATGGGCCTGGTTGCTCTGCTGCATGTGGGATCTTCCCAGACTAGGGCTCGAACCCGTGTCCCCTGCATTGACAGGCAGATTCTCAACCACTGTGCCACCAGGGAAGCCCTTAGATTAATTTTTTTAAAGTCTGGTAGTACAGCTTAAAATTGCCAAGTCTATTGACTTAACAGTAGATGAGATAATGTGTATATAGAGCTTAGCATAGTTCCAGATATAATAATGGGTTTTCAGTAAATTAGCATGAGTGGTGGCCATGGCAGAGATGGCGGTGGAGTAGTATGAGGATGTCAGAACTTTACGCCGAAGAACCCCTTGTGACAGAGAACAGCTAATGTTTCATCCCCCCATCTCTGCCTCACCTGGGCATTTGAGTTGTCTTAAAGAGGTGGTCTAAAGTATGAAATAGTGTATAGTTCTGGTGCTTTGGTTTAAAAGATAAAGTTAAAAAATGTTTTTCTTTGTTCTTTTCTGTATTTCCGTGTTTGTTTTTTAACATAAAATAATTGTGTATCTCTTAATATCAGAGAAAAAAATTAAAAACTAATGTATCTCCTCAGGGTAAAAGCAGTTATTCAGTCAAACTTTGCAGTCTTGACAGATGAGCCGTGTCATCTTGTGGTGTGGAACCTTGTCCACTGCCATCTAGCTCCGGCTGTGTATAACCCCTGTTTCCAGAAGAGGCTTTCTCTGTATAAATTAAGGTTAGGATCTGATGTTGCCTTTTGATGATTTCCATCACGATTTAGTGATTTCCGTGAAGTCGTTGGAACGGAAGTCTGCTTCTGAGTCACGTGCCATCTGTTGCCTCTTGACCTGTGGGAACATCAGTCCCCAGCACGTGTGACTGTCAGGTGTGGTTGTCAGGAATTCCTGCTTCCAATTCAGCGTCCTCATCTCGGGTCCTCATCTCGGGTCTTTATTGCTGTCAGTGACTCACACATTTGCAAATTCCTTGTCCATTTCACTTCTGCCCCATCTGATCCTTTGTGAGGACCAAGGCCAGAGAGAGGAACAGGTGCTCTCCTGGAAACCGTGGCCAAGGGTAGTGGGAATAACAAGGAGGGAGAGATCCACGGGTGACCTGCAGGGAGACCACGTGCAGTGCTTTGTGTCCACGTTTCTTCTTCAGAGTGTTGCAGCTTTCTGGTTTGATGGGCTGTATTCATAAGACTATTAATAGATGTGTTTTTAAGCTTTGTGTCCCACAGTTAGGTATTGATGTTATTTTTTTTGACCAGTATTAAAAATCTAGAATTGATTTAATTAAATGCACATATGTCATTCAGATAGAAATGATTTCAAACCCTGCTGCTGCTTTTTTTTTTTTCTGTTCCAATAAACCTTTGTTTGCAAAAACAGGCAATGGGGTTTGGGAACTGGATAGAGGTTTCACAACACTGCAAATGCATTATATACCACTGAATTATTCACTTTAAAATGGTTCGTTTTGTGACATATGAATTTCACCTCAATAAATTATTATTATTATTTTAAAAAAATTATTTATTTATTTTTGGCTGCGTTGGGTCTTCGTTGCTGTGCGCGGGCTCTCTCTAGTTGCTGCGAGCGGGGTCTGCTCTTCTTTGCGGTGCGCGGGCTTATTGCAGTGGCTTCTCTTGTGGCTGAGCATGCGCTCTAGGTGTGTGGGCTTCAGTAGTTGTGGCTCGCGGGCTCTAGAGCACAGGCTCAGTAGTTGTGGCGCACGGGCTTAGTTGCTCCGCAGCATGTGGGAATCTTCCTGGACCAGGGCTCGAACCCATGTCCCCTGCATTGGCAGGTGGATTCTTAACCACTGCGCCACCAGGGAAGCCCCAATAAATTATTTTTAAAAAGCAAATAGGCAGTTGATGGGATTTGGCTCACAAGTAGTAGTTTTCTGACACGTGACCAAGATCAAGCTTTAATTCTTTGCTTAAACTCATTCCAGGCAACCCTAATTTGCAGTTATGTAACATCTACCTGCATACTTATGACAGGTCACTCACTACCCCACAACGTACTTTTTTTTCCACTTATGGACAGACCCTGATCCTATCTGGAGGGTTTTTTCATATACAAAATATCCCTCCCTATGCCTTCTATCCACAGAGGGTTTACTTATGTTATGATTGTCTCCTTCACTAAAGGAACTCCATGCTGGGTTGATTTAAAGGATGAGTTCACTCGGATTGGGAAATACTGGAGGGGAACATGCTTATGTGGTAAAGCACCAGGCAAAGAGAAACTGAATCCCTTAGTTAAAGATACTCGACAGCATGGAGTGACTTCTCTCATACACACACACGTCCATCATCAGCAGATTTTTATTAGATGGAAGATACCTAGGTCTGGCTCAAAGGAACGTGGTGACAATTGGCAAGCACTCCTCCACAGAGCAGAGGAGGCACTCCTGGCTGTGGAGATGGGTACTTACGATATTGAGGGTCAGGGTCTCCTGCTTGACTTTGGCCACCTAGGAAGCTCTTCCCCTTGGCACTCATTATCACCAGTGCTGGCATGAAAGGGTCTGCAGTGCGTTAGTTCAACTTGGCTAACAGTTCTTCCTGTTCTGGCTGGGCTTTGAACCTTCCCTTGAAGTCTTCTTCAGTGTGCTCCCTCACTGACAGTTTGACTCCTTCAGGACGATTGCTTTGGATTATTTCCAAGAAAATCTCTGCAAATGTAGCGCTCAAACCACTGATCTGAACCACTCACGCATGGGTGGTAAGAACTGAATCCAGGAGCATTTTGCTGCCTTGGTTCTGCAACTGCAACACCTCCATGGTTTTGGTGGGCCTCGCATAACTTTCCTCGACTTTAATGGAGAGATGGTTGCAGAGGTTGTGAACATATTGGGCATAACTCTCTGCCAGGGCCATATCATATGCCGTCAGGTGAATGTTTCAAACCCCATATTCATCATCTGTCCCCGAATTAATAGGTCTCACTTCCACTTTCCCCTCTTCTTCTTGGGCTCTTGTGCTTTAACTAGGTGCTTGCATCTTCCAATGCCACGCGTGGGCTGTGACCTGTAGTGCCGACTGGTGCTCAGATGAATGCCACCTGCAGAACAGATGGGATTCTCTCTTGAAGTTCTGAACCTCAAGAGGGAAAAGACTTACTTAAAAATGGTGTCATTCCTCAGACACAGCGCCTTTCCCAGAGCTCCATTCATCCTTCGCTGCTGCGCGGCCTGTAATTGTGCCAGCTGAAGATCGGCCCAAGCAGCCGCGACCCCTGGGCGTCCGGAAGCCAATCCTGCTTCTTCTGAACAGACATTCTTAGGTGAAAGTCAACATGTTCCTGAGCAATTAGAAATTATGATGTAAATCATTTTTCTTTAATATTTTAGCAATGCTTTTAGGTGACATACAATTACATTGGGTGATTCGATGTGTAGAACTGTCATGAATTAGTTTTTCACTATTACTACCAGAGATTTAAGTTTATGGGGAAATTGGGTGACCAGTCATCAAAGCAAATATAATATTTAACAAAGTAGAAGGTAAAAAAATTTAACACTTGGTATGTAAACACAGACTAATTTTTAGTTAGTCTCATTGTCGAATAGTAAGTGGTGGTACTTTTATATACAGTGAGTGTAGTCACCAGAGGTTGCCTAGGCATTTAGCTCCATTCTTTTCATACCTTTGGGACAGGTGTTTTGCCTTTTGCAGAGAAGAGAGAGACAGGAGATTTTATTGTTCGGACTGTGCTGAACTCAGAGGTGCTGTCCCCGCTTGCTGAGTGTCCTTCTAGAGCAGATCTAGAGAAGCAGGGGGCCTGCTGCTTCAGCACAGAGCTCTTGTGAGACTTAATAGGAAAAAATTACAGAGGTGTAAATGTAGTTGAACCATTAATTTTCCACTTTTTTTCCCTATCATGTTTCTTTTTATTGTCACCTAAAAATTGTCACTCACCATCTGCTTCTATAAGAATGAAGTCACTGGCCACTACAGTCGCTGACCTTCATCGCCCCCTGAAAGGAGTTCAGGGTGGAGATCAGGTATGAGGCCCTCTGTGCTCTGGGGAAACTGGCAGAACAGGTATTCAGAGAGTTAGATCTTTCCAGAAGAAGAGTTTATGAGCCCAATTCTTGCATCTCTTCGTATCTAGAAAAGCACTAACATCACTAACGGAGACGTGTGCTCCTCGTGACCAAACTGTGTGCTCAACTGCACGCACCCCCTTCACCAAAATCACACATATCCTGACTTCCCCCCTACCTCTTTGGAGCAGTTCCTCAGAGCTCTCGGAGAGGCTGTCTCCTGGGCTATAGTCCTCATTTTGCCCCAAATGAAACTTAACTCACAGCTCTCACGTTGTGCATTTTTTTTTCAGTCGACTTTATTTATCAGATACTATTTCCTTTGGGATTAAAACAACACAAAAGGTAAGGTTGTTTTGGTAAGAAAGCTCACAGTGGAGGAAAAATATCTTAGTTCTAAATATATCATTCTCAAGATATACTGATAAAATAAGATGCACTTTTTCTCTGAAAGAACAAAGACGTGGCAGTTGATGGTTTTTAAAAGTCTCAGAGACTTTATTTCATACCCGTGTAACTGGAAGCTGGGAGTCTTTTCAAAGTGTTTCTCAAACCAAAGATATTTCTTTGTGTGTATGACATCTCATAAATCTATGGGCAGATAAACTATTTTCAAAAGCCCAGATTTGTTTTTGAAATAAAATATATGCTTGTGTTTCCCAGATCTGTATTTAAAATGATGCGAAGAGCTATTTATATGGTGTCAGATGCGGAAAAACCATCAGCATTTCAAAGAGCTGATATTCTGTACCAGAGCTCAAGTAAACAGGGGCGGACTCTGTCATTCAGTGCAGAAATGTTTCCCAATTGTTTTTTAACCTTTCAAAGTTTTTGATATTTGTAAATATCAAAAGTCTTACATTTTCGTGGGGTCAAATATATTTATCTTTCATTTATTTTATTTACTTGTTTAACAGTCATTCCTAACCACAGATCATTTGAAAAATTACCAATATTTCTTCCGTTTTTTAAAAACAATTCTTTAAAAAAATTCTTTTTTTTTTTGAAAATTCTTCTTAAACATAATAGAACTCTCTACAGTCTATTGTGGCACATGGGATGAAGTGAAGATCAGATCATTTTTATCCCAACTACTTAATCAATTTGTTAACACTATTTCTTATATGTGCTATTTCTATTGATACATTGGTTAATGAGAATATATATTAAGTTTTCAAATATCTCAGAATCTATTTGCTCTGTCAGTTTTTGTGCCAGTTTTCATTATTGTTGTTTTCTTCTTATTTTTCAAAAATTCCTAGCTTCTGTCACTTGTTTAATTTTTCAAATGAACTTGGGGATTATTTTTAAAGTCTTTCTCCTAACCATCCCCCTCCCCCTGTAGAAATTTCTATTGGGAATTACATTAAAATAGTTTGAGTGGAGCTGGCATTATACATTCAGTCTTTCATACATACAAGGCAGATCTCTGTTTATTCTGCTCTTCTTTCCTGGTTCTTTGTAAATTTTGATAATTTGCTTCAAACAGGCCCCTCTCTATATTTGTTATTATAGAAGATGTTTTTCTCCAGATAGATTTATTTCCTGTTGGTCATTGTTGGGATTGAAAAATGCTACTGATTTCTAAAATTTTAAAATTCACTCCCTTCACCAAACTACTATCTGTTCTGATAGTTATCAGTCAGCTCATTTGAGCTTTCTAGATACACAGCTGTGTTGTAGCCAATAATACTATGGTTTCTTCCTTCTAGCAGTCATGCTCCATTGCTTTGTGTCTTATGTTCTTTTATGGGCTAAAATCCTAAAATTAAAAAAAAATGATCGCTTGTAAAGTACCTGTTCTCTGTTGGAAATGATTTTGTAAGTTACCTAGGGACTGCAGGTATTTATTTATTGTGTAGAAAGGTTTTTGGAAATCAACACATTTCCTTGTTTTGAATCAGTGGTATCTGTTCCTATTTTTGGTAGAATAAGTACAACTTTAGGGAAAACTTGTTAAAATAGAAGCCTTGGAAACTTATTTAAAGCAGATTTTTAAATAGATTACTGTATATTCTTTTTATTTTTCTAGGTGAAAGCTTGGTGATACTGGGAAACCGAAATTCAGAGTTAAAAAATAATGATTTCAGTGGTTCTAAACTAAAATCCAGCTTTTATGGGTAACTGTTTTAATAGACATATTGGTAATTTTGTAGCTCAAATTTTGCTTCTGTCAGTAATAGTACTGCCTATAATCAGTAGACTAGATTGTTGATACTGTTGGAAGTAAGGAGTGATCAGTGCTAGTTTTGTAAGGGGTAGAGCACAAACTAGTGATGTAGAGTTTGATGCTGTCTTATCTTTTCTTTTTTTTTTTCAAGGAACTGGCTACCCTGTCTTGATAAATGCTTCTGTAGTAAGCTGTTTGTACACCTAGTGAACAGACCCATGGTTTCCTTCTCTGTATTTGAGTAACTGGAATGTTCTTTTGTTTTTTCTTTTAAATTTTTGGCTGCATGGGGTTTTCATTGCTGTGTGCGGGCTTCCTCTGGTTGCGGTGAGCGGGGGCTACTCTTTGTTGCCGTGCGTGGCTTCTCTTGTTGCGGAGCGCTGGCTCTAGGCGCACGGGCTTCAGTTGTGGCACGCAGGCTCAGTAGTTGTGGCGCATGGGCTTAGTTGCTCTGCGGCATGTGGGATCTTCCCGGACCAGGGCTCGAACCCGTGTCCCCTAAATTGGCAGGTGGATTCTTAACCACTGAGCTGCCAGGGAAGCCCTGGAATGTTCTTCTGATGCCAGTTTTCATGTCATATTTCTGTGATCTTCTTTAAGTTTTCTATCACTTCCCCTTATCGCCTGGACAAGCTTTAGGTATTGTGGTCTTGGTGTCTGCTATTCTTTACATTTTTCCCTCTTAGCTTTGCATGCTGAGTTAATCAGTTTATATCCTATCACTGTCCGGTTGACCGTGAGGCATCACTTTTATACACTTATTATGTCCATCTTTGTCTCACTTGCATTGTATCAGCACTTACAGGTTTCCATCTCCGCTCATTTTTAGAAACAAATATTAGTAAATATGATGCAATATTTAAATAATTGCACAAATAAATGTTGCTTGGAAACATGGAACTGTTGCTTGCTGTGCTTTACTTGATGAAGTAGTGGGATATGTGTGTCCATCAACTGATGCATGGAAGTCTCGGGGAGGCTCAGGAAAGGTGGTTTGAGCATATCCCTTTTCAATGTTGGACAGTGCTGGTTGCCTGAAAGTCATGCTGTAAAGTGCTGGAGTGCCCGTCAAGAATGTCGTGATCTCTGTTAAGCTGAATCTTTTCTGGGTCTCAGTTTTCTCTTCTGCAAGATGACCAAGCTGGTCTTTATGATCTTTAAGGTTCTTTCCAATGTGATACTGTGATTCTACTTGGGCCATTCAGGTCCTTTCACAGAAATTGAGTATTCTTACAGATATAATAAAAGAAAAAATTTAAAAAACCAAGTTTATTTTATTTATCCCTTTTCTTTTCCAGCCCAGTACAGATAAGAAACTGGTAGTTATTACTGTTTATGTTCTGCCTTTCTCTTAACTCAAATAATTGAAGGTAGCTTGCAACAAGGATACAAATTTATGGTAGAATGTAAAAATAAAGAGGACCAAGCAGGGAAATAGAAATTAAAGTGGAAAAGAACCATCTAGAAAGATGGCAGGCCTGTTGACCATGAGGGCCTGCAGGTGCTGAGGGTGTCGGCAGGTAGAGAGAGGCAGGTCGGTCCCGGGGAGCGGGCGAGCTTGTGGGCAGGGTGCTGGTCGTGGACCATGTCTGGAGCCAGTGTCACGGAAGCCACTGTGTTTCAGTTTATCTGTGTCTGCGGTCGTGATTCTGAAAGGCCGCCGCCTCTGCTCCCCGTGGAGAGCCTGGCTGCAGCTGCAGGCACAGACCTCGCTCCCTGTGGGCAGTGCTGGCTCCCCATCCCCTTGTTGCCCCGGGGAGGGCACCGGAGATCCAGGCAGTAAAGGGCGAAGGAGACGTCGCCAGCCTGGAGGGGCAACGACAGGGATTTGTGACATCATGGGGCCTGGAAGGAGAGCCTCCGGGTGGGTGACAAACCTCCTCCTCTGTTCAGGGCGGCCATCTGGCCTTCCCTCGTATCTCGAGTAGCCCGTGGTGCCCTCTGGAACGTGCTCCGCCTCGCTGTCTGCTGGGCAGCAGGGCCCGGCGTCGGCTGCGAGCTGGTGGCATAGGAGGGGCCCGGGTTTCGAGTGACCACTCAGGAGGCCTCCGCGTCTCCCCGCGGCCTCCATCTGTGTCGAGGGACGTGTTGCGCCAACGGGTAGACTCTGCTCAACCTGCCGGAAGCAGTGCAGTGAGGCTGGTCTTGGTCTGACGGTGGAAGTTCATCCATTCTCCAAGTCACTGGAAGCCTGTGGGCTCTGGATTAGACCTGGGCTTCTGACTCTCGCCAGGACTCCTTCTTCCTGTGTAGAGCCTCATCTTCCTTTTCTACAAAATATCCTTCTTGAGTTGTGCTGATGACTAGTCGAGGTGTTATCTGTGCAGGGCCCTGTTAGTGACTCAAGCAGTGATAGTCATCATAATGTCATTGTGATTATTCCTTTTATTATTCATCTGTTCTCCCACCAGACCTTTTGCAAGAGGTGTCAGTAAAACAATAAGCAGCCTTCAGAGATGTTTTTCTTTGATCTGCTGTACAGGTGAAAACTCTTTAAGGCAAGCTGCTATTTTGACATTTGAAGGATATCAGAAAGACCCAGGACTGTGCAGACTGGAAGACTGCTAGTTTCCGGGAGTGTTTGTCAGGGGGCACCTTCCCTCCAGGCAGGGAGGCCTGTTGGCCCCTGTACTCCGGAAGGTCCACGCCCGGGCTCCTTTCAGTAGCAGTGTGCCCGCAGCTTCTCAGACACGCACGTGTAGACGAGGTTCACGTGTTCCTCATTCAGAGCAGGTGACAGAGATTCAGAGAGGAGAGGAATTTCAGCTTAGTGTTTGAATGTTGTGTTTGAGAGGAACAGACAATTAAATGCTGTAAAGAGGCACAGGAAAGTGGCCTGAACTTTAAGAATGTTCCTTTTCCTCCGCTCTCCCACTTCACCCTGAGATTTTCACATTTATATTAATTATCTCCACGGCTCATGAGGTCATATAGTAGAATCTGAATTTGAAATAAACGTCAAAATCAGACCGATCATCTTCACAGGCGGCTATGAAGAAAATGTGCTTCTGTGGCTGAAGCATTTTGTCATATGAAGCTCAGACCTTATTTTTCAAATACCTTGTCACCAAAATAACTAGGACATCACGTTAAAGACTCTGGAGGGTGTTGGGATTGTGGCAGGACGTGGCCACGTGGAAGGGTGCGCCGTGGACTGGCCGCCCCTGGGCTGGTCCGCCTCCTGCTGGCTCTGGGGATGGCCTGTCACCTGTTCACTTCTGTGAGTGTACAGAGGAGGCACCACTGTGCACATTTTACTCAGCCATTCCTGAAAACGGTAATGGTACTTTGTTACTCACTCAGGCTCACGGTGCGTGTGCAGATAAAATTCATTACCACCCCCAGCAATGATTTTCTGTTTGTGTGTGTGTGTGTTTCTTTACATCGTTGGAGTCCTTAGAACTATTTTGCATGAAATGCCAGTTTATAAGATACGTAGAAGTAAATGCTGTGGTACCATTAGGGCCTACACCCCGCTTTCCTGAATTTTCACCCCGAGCCTCTTGCATAGAGCCACAGGATTTGAAAGCTAGACCCATACTCTTGTGTGCACCACTGTATTCTTGATCTAACCCCAGTCTTACTTTTTTCTCACTTTTTCATTTCATTTTGAAAAATTTCAAGCATACAGTACAATTGGAAAAATTTTTACAAGGAATTTCTGAATAGCCATCACCTGGGTTCTTACCATTAACCTGTTAATAACACTCACGTTGCCACATAATCATCTGTCCCTCTGTCCATCCAACAGCACATCTTTTTTGGTGTGATAGATTTCAAAGTAAGTTGCAGACTTTCCTTAGATGCATATAATTAGCACAATCCTCTTTTTAAGGTAAAATTTACATACAGTGAAATGCACAGGTCTTAAGTATACCATTCATTCATTGAGTTCTGACAGATGGATACACCTGTGTAATTCAAACTCCCTATCAAGATGCAAAACACTACGAATGCCCCAAAAAGCTTCCTCATGCTCCTTTCAAAGATTAATTTCCACCTCCACCCTCCAAAGGAAGGCACTGTTTTGAATTTTTTCTACTGTAGACTAGTTTTATCAGTTATACTACTTTACATAAAGGGAAGCATTCAGGATGTTCTCTTTTGTGACTGGTTTCTTTCACTCATCATCATGTTTCTGAGATGCACCCATGTTATTGTGTGTGTAGTAGGGGTGTGTGTGTGTGTGTGTGTGTGTGTGTGTGTGTGTGTGTGTGTAATGGTGTTCCCTTGTAGGAACACACCACTGTTTGTTTATCCATCCTCCTGTTGATGAGCATCTGGGCTCTTTTTGTTTTGGGGCTGCTATGAGTAAAGTTACAATGAATGTTCTCATACAGATCTTTCTGTAGACATTTTCTCTTGGTTAAATACCTAGGGTTCAAATTATTGGATCCGTTGCCAGACATTTTTCTGAAGCGGTTGTATCATTTTACACTCTTTCAGACAAAAGTGTTTGTCTGACCAATGATGTCAAGCGCTTCTACATGTACTTATCAGCCATTTGCATATCTTCTGTGATTGGGACTCCTTGTCTTTTTATTATTGAATTGCAGGCGTTCTTTATATGTCACAGCTGCCGTGTTCATGTTTTACGAATCTTTTCTCCCAGTCTTTGGCTTCCTTTTAATTTTCTTAAAGATGTCTTTTGAAGAACAGAAAATTTTAATTTTCAAATACAATCTTGCCAGTGATTTCTTTCATGATTATTGCTATGTTTTAAGAAACCTGTGTCCACTCCCAAGTTACGAAGATATTCTAATATGTTTTCTTCTAAAAGCTTCACATTTTGGTCAGTAGTTTTTTGATGTATCTTGAGTTAATTTATTTATACACTGTGAGGTGGGGACTCTGCCTTTTGGCCACTCCTCAGCATAATCTGCTTCTGTTTCCCTGGCTGACTGATGTGCACATACACTGATGGCTGCACACTCGTACATTCTATTCTCTCTTTACCCCGCTTCCACAAATATTTGCTGAGTGTTTATTATGTGCTGGGTGCTGGGCTTGTTTTTGGGTATATAGTGTTGAACAAAATATAAATAATCCATGTCACCATGGAGGTGGCAGTCTAGTAAGGATAAATAGACATTAAGCAAATGAACACAAATGCTTTTATATTCAAGTCTAGTGAAGTCCTATTTGTCTTAGAAAGCTCACCTTAAGTCAGTATTTGAAAACCAGACATTGTAAGCCTCCATATCAGCTGGCTAAAGAAAATCATGTGATCATGTCAATTGATATGGAAAAATTATTGCACAAAATCCTGTACTCATTCAAGATAAAACTCTCAGCAAACTAGGGATAGAGGGAAACTTCTTCAATTTAATGAAGGGCATCTGTAAGAATCCTCTGGTTAACGTCATATCTAATGCTAAGAGACGGGATGTTTTCTCCCTAAGATTGGGAACAAGGCCAAGATATCTGCTTTCAGCATTCTTGTTCAATGTTGTATTGGAAGTTCTAGCAACTTCAATAAGGCAAGAACAGGAAATCAAAGCCATATTGGAAAGGAAGAAAGAAAACTATCCCTGTTTGAAGATGATATGATTGTCTGTGCAGAAAATCCCAAAGAATGTATGAAAAACAAAACAAAACAACTCTCCTAAAACTAATAGGTGAGTTCTGCAAGGTCTCAGGATATAATATCAACAAATAAAAATCCATCACATTTCTATATGCTAGCAACAAACGTGTGGGAACCGAAAGTACAGACACAAAACTATTTACCGTCACTCTCAGGAAATAGGACTGTATTTAACAAACCATGTGTAGGAACTTTATGCTGAAGATTATAAAATGCTGATGAAAGAAATCAGAGACCTAAACAAAAGGAGAGAGACGTGCTCACAGGCTGGAAGACTCAACATAGTGAGGTGTCAGTTCTCCCTAAATTGTTCAGTGCAATTACTGTGAAAATGCCAGCAAAGGTGTATTTTTTTCCCACTTAAAGTCATCCCGATAAAGTACTAAAAATTATCAGCCTTATTAAATATCAGTCCTTGAACACTGCCTTTTTAGAAATATACATACGAGTTTTTGTTTTAGAGCAGTTTTAGATTTATAGAAAAATTGGGAAGGTAATCCAAAGAGTTTCCACACCTCTCACATTGTTTTTCCGGTTATTAACATCTTACATTAGTCTGGTGACTTTGTTAAAATTAATGAATCCGTACTGATACATTATTATTAACTGAAGTGCATACTTTCTTCAGACTTCCTTATTTTTACATGATGTCCTTCCTCAGCTCTGGAGTCCCATCCAGGATTCCACTTGACGTTTGGTCATTTCTGTCTTGAGCTGCACAGTGCATTAGGTTTTCCTGGATTGTGATGACTTGGACAGTTTCGTGGAGTACCTGGTGTCAGATATTTTGTAGAATGTCTCTCAGCTGGGATTTGCATGAGGGTTTTCTCATGATGAGACTAGTGTGATGTGTGTTTTGGGGAGGACACCCACAGAGGTAAGGGCCGCCCTCATGCATCATATCGTGGGCGCACTATCAGCTTAGCTGATCACTGTGGCTCTTGGTTTGACCGCCTGGCCGAGGTAGCATGTGTCAGTTTTCTCCACTGTAAAGTGACCCTTCACCCTTTCCCTTGAGAACCATCAAGGGTTTTATACACAAGCGTCTTCCAAGATTTATATGGGGGCTTTCCTTATGGTACTGTGGTTAAGAGTCTGCCTGCCAATGCAGGGGACACGGGTTCGAGCCCTGGGCCAGGAAGATCCCACATGCAGCGGAGCAACTAAGCCCATGCGCCACAACTACTGAGTCTGCACTCTAGGGCCCGTGAGCCACAACTACTGAGCCCGTGTGCCACAACTACTGAAGCCCATGTGCCTAGAGCCCGTGCTCTGTGGCACGAGAAGCCAGCACAATGAGAAGCCCGCGCACTGCAACGAAGAGTAGCCCCTGCTCTAGAGAAAGCCCGCATGCAGCAACGAAGACCCAATGCATCCAAAAATAATAAATACATAAATAAATTTATAAAAAATTAAATAAAACAAAGTTTATATGGAAAGGCACAGGTCCTAGAATAGTTAAATAATTTTGAGAAAGAATAAAATCAGTGGAGCGATTGTTACGAAAGCCTGCAAGAGCTACAGTAAACTAAGGCAGAATGGTATTGGTGGAGGGACAGACACAGAATAGAGAATCTAGGAAAAGCAATTTAATGGAGGAAGGGTAGGCTTTTCAAAAAATGGTGTGGGAACAATTGGACGTCCATTGGCAAAACGGTGAACTTTGGCTTAACTCTCACACCTTATATAAAAATTAACTCAAGATGAATCATGAACTTAAATGTAAAACTATAAATCTTTTAGAAAAAAACATAGGAGAAAATTTTTAGGATGTAGGGCTTGGCAAATAGTTCTTAGACTTGACACCCAAAGCATGATTCATAAGAGAAAAGAATTGATAAGTTGGACCTTCAAATACAGACCTTTACTATGCTAAAGACCCTGTTAAGAGGATGAAAAAGATAAGTTTTGAGACCGGGAAAAAATATTTGCAAACTACGTATTTGAAAAAGGAACAGCATCTAAAATATACAGAATTTTCGAAATTCAACAGTAAAACAAAGAAACAGAAAATAGTGCAATTAGAAAAGGGAAAATAGCATGAATGGACATTTCACCAAGAAGATCTGCACATGGTAAGTAAGCACATGAAAAGATGCTCGCCATCATTACTCATTAGGGAAATGAATATTTAAACCACAAAGAGATATCACTACATACCTATCAAAACGGCTAAAATGAAAAATAGTGACAACCCCAAGTGCTGGTAAGGTTGTAGAGAAACTAGATCCCTCATACATTGTTGTGGGAAGTAAAAGATACAGCAACTCTGGGAACCAGTTTGGCAGTTCCTTATGAAACTAAATATTCAGCCACCATGTGACCTAGCTATGCATTCTTGGGCTGTTTACCCTGGAGAAATGAAAACATATGCTCACATAAGAATTTATACACCAATGTTCATAGTAGAATCCACCAGCCGTCCTTCCAAGGGAGTATGCATGGTCAAACAAACTGTTGCACGTCCACACCATGGTGTAAAGCAAAGACTCTCAGTTTTTTCCTTCCTTCTGATGTAGGGAAAAACCCAGTTCGTCCTTTCTGCGTGCTTGTTTATCCTGTGTGTCTACTTTACTTCACTTCTGACACTTCTGGTCCCCAAATGTGTGAAGGTTTTCCCCACACCAGTAAGTGGTTCTCAGACACCAGCTGGGTGTCCTACAATGTAACTCAATTCTGGCACTGAGTACCCGGAGATAATCCCAGATCCCACCAGTTAAGGGCTCAGTCCCATAACACTAGGACTGCCCCCTCCTTTTTAAGTTAATTTAACTGTAAAGTATTTTATTTCACAAGCCCTTTAGACTTGGGTCCTCAGGCTGTTTCCAAATGGGAATTCTCACTGTTTTTGTTTTGCGCTATTCAGTCATTTAGAGGCAGTACACTTTCACAATCTCTATAAAAAGTCAAGGACACCATGCCTAACAGACTAAATCTCTGGCAATAAAAATTTGAAAACAGCTTTTGTTTTTTTCCACTTGTAAGGTAGATCATCAACTGTCAGGATGTTCTTTGAAGGTAACTTTGATTTCTGGGGGGAAGCCTTAAAAAAAGTAAAGCTCGTCTTTCAGAAGATTAACATTGATCTTTAAAATCTAAAATAAAAATAATGCAAGTATGTAATGCCCACTCTGCTCAGGTACTTGCTTGCCACCGTGCTGGTGCTTTCTTGGTGTGAAGGAAGATGCAGGTGGGGCCATGAGCGGGCACTGGGTGACCTGTGGAGGTCAGGGGGCCTGGTCCCTGCGGAGAGGGCGTCTCTGGACCTCGTTTTCCCCTCTGCCAAATGCTGTGGTTGGGCTAACTCCTCTCGAAGCTCCCTCTGACTTTGGAGTTTTAAGGTTTTCGGAAATATTTAAATACTTCCCTAACTAGCCACAGAGGGCGCCGTCCTTCCTACTGCTGGAGCCGCTGTGAGGGAGTGCAGCCCAGGGAGCCTGGAAGCAGGCTTCTGAGCGCTTCCTCTTTGTGGCTTTGCTTTTCCTTTAAGTGAATTTTTGTAACAACGGTAACAGACATATATTCCAGTCTAAGCAATAGGATATTTTCCACACCTCGGTAAATTAGCATCTGCATCGTATCCAGGGAGTAATTTTCTACCCATGTCATCCTTCTGGTGTGCAGTCCAGGTCTGGGAATAAGAAAAGGCCGTTTCCATCCTTCTGCACTCAGACCAGGCACTTTATTCCTTAGGTCTGCACCCAGCCTTATTTACACTTGGTATTCAGTTCTAATGCGCTGAATTGTTTTGCTTCCGCGCAGCTTACAGCAGAGTGGAAGCCTCAGGTTCACAGAGGGTGGCAGAGCTTTCAGTACTGCTCTTACAGTGGTAGAGGATCTGCTGGCCAGTGGAAATCCAAGAAGGAGGCAAAAACAAATTTAAAAACAACAGAAAACTGTATGATGGCCCAGAATAGCCGTAGCCTTTCCAAAGGATGACCACTGTCATTGAGAAAAGTTTAAATTTTGTTTATCGCCTCTGTTAAATGCTATAGTAACATTTCATGGTATTTCTGTACCGGTGGTTCTCCAGCCTTTCCTGGCATCAGAATCGCCCTGAAGCCTGTCGGCCCCACCCCAAGTCCCTATTACCTGGATCAGGGGTGGGGTCAGAGCCTTACTTCTAACAGCTTCTCTAGTGATGTTGGTGCAGCTGGTCCTGGGACCACACTTTGAGTGCCACTGTCCTACATAAAATCATCTTCAGTGTTGTTTAAAATCATAAGTGTGAATTTCCTATAATTAACTTACATGTAAAGCTCATTGCTTACTACGTAATTATTTCCAAAATATCTTCATTTTGTATCATCCTCCCCATAGCCCCCTCCTAAGGGAACCTAAGGTCATGGGATATTTTTGCTTTCAAATACATAATCCTCTGTGCCATTCCCCCCTATGAGAGTCTGCTCTCAGTTTCTTCAATGCAGAGAAACTCCAAATATTTGTGATTCTTCCATTTTTGAATTCATTTGTTTCTACTTTCATTCTTTCTTATTCTTAATTTTATTTGGTTATCGTTTTACTATTGGAACCCAAAGCTTAGTTTTACTTTTCTTTTAGATTACTAATGAACTTAATGCTCTTTTCCTGAGCATAGGTCATAAATTCCTCTCTGTCACACACACCCTACAAAATTCAAAAGGTTATATGACACTGTATAGTTAAAGAGTTTCTCTCCTACCTCTGTCTCCCAGCCACCCACTTCCCCTCCTTGGCGGCATCGACTGTTAGTAATTTCTTGACATACATGCAGTCTTTATTATTGACCAATTTTGTATTTGTGAATTTGCCTAGTTGCTAGAATTTATTTATAACCTCAAAATCAGCACTCCTGGGGCTTTCATGGTCATTTGAGGACATGCGCAGAACGTCACAAATCAGAGTCTCCTACCCACGTGTTCCCAGCTGAGGTCAGACAAGCGGGTGGTCTGCGTTCTCATTTCAGCTCCTACGTAAATAAGTATCTTTTTTGCCATCTATTTAGTGCCGTGTTTTTTGTGTTTTTGTGCTTTTTGGGGGTGATTTTGCTGTTTCAGTGGCCCGCAGGCCTAGTGCTGAAGCGCTGTCTAGTGTCCCTGAGAGCAGGAAGGCTGTGACATGCCTTGTGGGGAAAATGCGTGTGTGAGATGAACTAGGTTCAGGCGTGAGCTACGGTGCAGTTGGCTGTGAGGTCAGTGTTAATGAATCAGCTGTATATATTACATAAGACGTCTTTAAACAGAAAGACACATAAGCCAAGGTTATGTACTGATTACTCGGCAAAAATGTGAGCAGGGCCTCTCAGGACACTAAGTCTCTCTCCCTGAGGAGCAGTGGTTCAGTGTCCATTGATTCGGTGTTCTCAGGGATGTTCTAGATCAGAACTACTTTGAAAAATGAGAATTGACTGTGTATTATTTTCACTGTTTTCATGACCCAGATATTTTGCAATTTGAATTCAATGCTTTCATGTACTAGCTAATCCTTAAAACTTACAAAACTTACAGAAAAATGCAGAACTGTGTGTTTTACAGGGGATTTTAGCAGAGAGCACAATATAGTCAGGACTGATGGTGGCTGATTAGGGCGGATGGAACCTGGCATGTAGGCCTGAATTTCACTCTTCTGCCATCTCGCCACGATGTTCAGAGTATGACTTAGCAGGCGCACGACAGCCTTCTCTGCATTAAGAATTAAGGAGTGTTGTTTGATTTCCACCCTTGTAAATGACTTGCTGAGTGAACCTCAGTGCTGTGCTTTGACTTTTATCATTAGGTCTGCTGTGGGGAGAGGATCAGGCAGTTGAAATATCACTGTGAGTTATGGAGTAGTGTCTTCTCTTAGTGAAACAGTGATATGGAAATATACAACATGGATATTCCTAGTGGCGTTTACTTGTTTGACTTGGGAAACATTCTTTTTAAGGACAGAAGCATTGTCCCTGTCCTCCAGTAGCTTAAGATCTAACAGCTGGAGCAGCATCCTGATTGGTGGGTGCAGTGAGTGTTTTATGTGCTTTTGGGGAAGAAAGAAGAGATGGGTCAGTTCCGCCTGAGCAGAGTGTGAAGGGTAAGACCTGGTTTCATAGAGGTAAAACATCTCTGGAATTACGGATCATGTCAATGGGAAGATGTGTTTCGGTTTGAAAAGAAATCTCGCGAGGAGCTTCTCAGGACTGTATCTGTTGGAAAAAGCAAAGTTGGCTGGTGTTTATCAGGAAAGGACAAGCAGTGGAAATGGCAGGGGCGGCCTGGGACCGGGTGAGAGGCAGACGGCCTGGGCTTGGACCCTGATGCAGTCTTCAGTTGGCAGGCACAGCACTGGGCACATGAGTTTATGTCTGTCATAGTGCTGTCAAGAGGATTAAATGAAAGAAGAATAAAGAAAAGGCTTCGGAGAGGAGGTGATGTTATGTCACCATTTGTAGGTAGTGTTTCAGGCTATCAGCGTCTACTTAATAATTATGGAGCTACCAACTATACTTCAATAACATGTAAAAATAAATAAATACAGAAACAAACAAACAAATAATTGTGGAGCTAAGGGCTGGCGAAGCCTGTGTGTGCTAGAGAGACTTTCTTCCACTGTAGCCAAGACTCCAGGATTTTATATGCAGCGACTTTATTTGGAGGACCTTAGATAAAATCATTTTATTTAGAATATTTAGGAGAGCAGAATTTTTCACCTGGAGGCTACGTCTTCTATGTAACAGTAATATTTCTAATTACCTAAAATAGTTTTTAATATGCAGTGTAGTGAGTTGGTTTAAAACAAGTTTTAATTTTACTTGCCGTAGCCATTCGGCTTGCTAAGTATTTCTGGGCGAACACTTTAGTCTTTTTCATTAGCTGAGTATTTTTTATTTAAAGACTATTCTGTACACGTACATCAGTAGGGTTATTACACATTATTTTAAATGCTGAATTTAGTGGATAATTAATTTTGCTGTCATTCTCCAAATGTGTAATATGTGGAAGGACTGTAAATACCTTTCATTAGAAACAAAAATAAATGATGACTAGTAGGTTGACCTAAGTTGAGATTAGCCAGCAGTTTTGATGTTTCACTTGACTTTGATGAGATGCTAAAGAGCATTAAGGAAGAGTTTGGTATATTTGTTTTATAGTGTTTGTGTGTATTATTTTTTATATGCATGAGAGGAATTTTTTCCCTGGCATATTTAGGGAAGTATTCATTCATACTAATGGGTATTGGTAACATGAACTTAATTTTAACTCATGATATTTTTCTTAAGTGAAAATTTGTGAAAGAGTGGTTGGGAGTCTAACTACAATTCCAAATATGGTGACATCTTTAGATACTTATTAACCAGCCTTCAAGTTAATTTTGTAGGATCTTTTGTCTGCAGTCATTCCCTCATGCATTTGCTTAATTACAGATTTTAACCTTTTGACTTATGACAGCAAAACTGATTTCTCTTGGAACTGAGTACAGTGATTTGTGTTTTTAAAAACCTTTAAAAAGTTGTGTTTTTCCATTTGTTTCTGTGTCCATCATAAGAGATTTTTCTCTTGAGTACTCCTCCATTCTTGAATAATTAAGAAGTTTCCAGCACGACAGAACACTTTCCAATCTCTCATTCTTGAAAACACGGCATTTATGAGCAGAGAATGGTACTGCTTGTCATTTCTCCACTGAATTACAGTGATGAAAAGACATCTCTTCTGAATGGGAACATGGCCTTGTATATTCACATAATGATCGTCTGTAGAATTGCTTTCCTCACTCCTTTTTTCCCCCTTAGACTTAATTTTTTTTCCCCCTTAGACTTAATTTTAATCAGAGACATTATCTACACAAAAGGTGCCTATTACCGAAGAAGGCTGTGGTGGCAGGAGCTTTCTCGGGGTCTCTGATCGGTTGGCCCTAGCCCTGTCCCTTGTCGGGCCTGCCCTCTGAGCGGGGCTGCCAGGTTCTCGCGTCACTGTGTTGACGAGTGCTGTGCTCATTTATACAGCAGCTGGGCCTTGTCAACCTGTGGAAGCCATGTGCCCCTGGCCGCAAAGTCCAGTGCCAATTTTGTGCTGGTGGCTTTAAGCCATGCCTTAAATACGTTGCTGAAACTGATGGTGGATAAGTAGTCACTGGAGGGAAGAACTGCGTTCGTTTGCGCGAAGTAAGAGCATTTGTGAATGGTAAAGGGCTGCTGGTATTTCTGAGCAGTAGTCCCTCCTGCTTTCTGGAGCTACAGCTTTCTGCCTTGGGGGCTTCCCTTTTGTTACTTACGTGCTCCTGAATCAATCAGAAAAATGCATCTCCGTGGTAAATCTTTAGAGGAAAGAGTTTATGTATACTTTATTCTCTTCAGTGTTAAAGTACCCAAAGTACAAAAGCAAAGTTGTTGGTATCAGTGCCCACAATCATAGCTAGGAATTAGGCACACCAGATGCTGGGAAAAATGATAATTGTGTCCAAATGGACAAAACTCAAGGAAAGAGTATGGGACGCTCTTAGTATCCACTCATTTAGTGTGTTAAAACACTAAAACACTTAGTAACACACATTTAGTGTGTTAAAACATTCTCCTAGGCATTTCATGTTACTGCAAGGTACTGATTTCAAAGCACAGTGTCCATTTGACCCTCTATTGGCTTTTTTCTAGTGGGAGAGATGTATATGTCCACAGATGGTTACCACTAGGTTCATTTGGCACGAAAAGTGTGACTATTTCTATGTTAAACATCTAGGTAATTTATATTGACTTCAACCAAGCCAGCAGGAGATAAGTTTTCCTGGTGCCCAGTTAGTTAAAGTGTTTGTAGAAACAATATCTTCTGTTCTTCTGCACATCCAGACTGGACTCTCGGTGGTCTTATTCATTGTGTATTGCACAAGACCCCTCCCGGAATAACCCCCTAGTTATTCTCCAAGGTAGAGCTAGCCAGGTAATGTGTGGCCTCGTCTCTGAGGACTGGCTTCATGTGCACGTGGCCCTTTTCCTCATGGTTCCGCTCTCCTGAGGACAGGACTCTGGCCGGGCCATCAGGACCGGGCCTGGGCTTGTAAGACCTTTGCCCTATTTGACCAAGTTTCAGCTGCACTCTTGGCTTCTTTAACTCCTTTGGTTTAGGTTATATAAACATTATGTAGCCTAATCTTCTCTGTTTCTCTAAAATGTATAAATATTTTGATATAGATTTTCCTGAATTCAGAGCTGGCTTCTACTAACATAACGTGATATATTTTATTTCGCCACCGTCTTAAATTACATTTCCCTTCTGATTAATGTCACCTATGAGTTAGGAGAGGTGAAAACACTTTAATTGAACCCAGTTACTGTTTTGTCATATAATTAAAATTCCAGAAAGCCTGTTAACGTACCCATATTGATACAGCAGAATTAAAGAAAATGCTATTTATGGAAGGACCCAAAATCCTAGGGTCTCTCCTTAACAGGTAGGTGCCTGAGAAGTGAAACATGGTGTGTGTCCTGGGAAGGAAGCCAAGAGGGGGCAGGAAAGGTGGTTGTGTTCACCCAAAGCCATATCTGAATAAATATTCTGCTCGGCCATGAAAGTTTTTAAAGGGAAGTAATGTCAGTTAATCGTTGAGACGGTGGGTCACAGTCATCACCATCCCCCACTGTCTGCAGGCTTGTGTGCAGGCTTGTTGACTTGTGATTTTTCTTTAGATGCTATTTCGTTCACATAAGTTTGTTCGTGAGATTACTGAAACGGAAGCTAGGGGAGAGATCTCATCATCTGTTAATTAATTATTCTTCATTTCTAGTCCTCTGATCTACGGAAAGAACCAACAGGTTAGGCAAGGTATTGTGTGGTCAAAAGATTTGAAAGGTGTGCTAGGACCTGCGGTGAGTAGAGCATGGGGGTGCCTGATTTAAGGTTAGGGACAGGTCAAAAGGGCCTCTTCCCCGTAGAGAGCTCTTTCCTGCCTAAGGTTGCTTACAGCCTTACTTTTCAACTTCTTGTGAAAAGTAGTATTTTTGACATTTGCCTACTCAACAGCGTGACATCTGTAACGGAGCCTGGTGACCAAGGAATTTTATGTCCCTGAAGAACAAGTATACAGTCATCACACAGTAAAATAAAACTGCTTGCTGTAATTAACGGATTCCCGAAGTTCCAAGACCTGAAAGAACTCAGCCTTGAAATGCTATTTCTGCAGCTGCTAATGCTGGAAATGAGGCTGATAAATCAACACTAGGAAATGCTTGGCGCTGACCTTGGACCACAGTGAGGTTTGACTGTGAACCCGCAGAGAAGACATTGAAGGATTTCGTGTCACTAACGAAGAGACTATCCACATTTCTCTTCTGCTGGAAGTTGATCCGCCAGTGTAGTAAATAAGTTGAATAAAAGCTGAATTTGGTAATGTTGCACCTCTTTGTGCATTCCTTGAATGAAGGCGGAATTGCTGGAATGGTATTAAATTCAGACAAGCGTGAGGAGAGTAGTGATGAGGATGAGGGTGACGTCATGAATGTAGGTGTGATAGTGGGATTTACAGTAAGGAATATATCTGTGGTCTTCTTCCATTGTTCCTAGCACGGAGCTCCTAAAACCCTCCTGACTGTAATCTGTAACGCATAGGGGCATTCTTCTGTTATGATGTCAGTTTTGTTCTCAGTTCCTGAAAAATGTGTCTGTTGTTATTCATAGAACAAGCCCTTTTCTACTACCCCTGAGTTTATGTTAATGAGGGTAGAAACCCATATTAAAGTGTCAGGAGACAAACGAGCCTTTCTTTTTTTTTTTTAAACATCTTTATTGGAGCATAATTGCTTTACAATGGTATGTTAGTTTCAGCTTCACAACAAAATGAATCAGTTATATATACACATATGTTCCCATATCTCTTCCTGCTTGCGTCACCCTCCCTCCCACCCTCCCTATCCCACCCCTCCAGGCGGTCACAAAGCACCAAGCTGATCTCCCTGTGCTATGCGGCTGCTTCCCACTAGCTATCTACCTTACGTTTGGTAGTGTATACATGTCCATGCCTCTTTATTGCTTTGTCACCGTTTACCCTTCCCCCTCCCCATAGCCTCAAGTCCATTCTCTAGTAAGTCTGTGTCTTTATTCCTGTTTCACCCCTAGGTTTTTCATGACATTTTTTTTTCTTAAATTCCATATATATGTGTTAGCATACGGTATTTGTCTCTCTCTTTCTGACTTACTTCACTCTGTATGACAGACTCTAGGTCTATCCACCTCATTACAAATAGCTCAATTTCGTCTCTTTTTATGGCTGAGTAATATTCCATTGTATATATGTGCCACATCTTCTTTATCCATTCATCCGATGATGGACACTTAGGTTGTTTCCATCTCTGGGCTATTGTAAATAGAGCTGCAATGAACATTTTGGTACATGACTCTTTTTGAATTATGGTTTTCTCAGGGTATATGCCCAGTAGTGGGATTGCTGGGTCATATGGTAGTTCTATTTGTAGCTTTTTAAGGAACCTCCATACTGTTCTCCACAGTGGCTGTATCAATTTACATTCCCACCAACAGTGTAAGAGGGTTCCCTTTTCTCCACACCCTCTCCAGCATTTATTGTTTCTAGATTTTTTGATGATGGCCATTCTGACTGGTGTGAGATGATATCTCATTGTAGTTTTGATTTGCATTTCTCTAATGATTAGTGATGTTGAGCATTCTTTCATGTGTTTGTTGGCACTCTGTATATCTTCTTTGGAGAAATGTCTATTTAGGTCTTCTGCCCATTTTTGGATTGGGTTGTTTGTTCTTTTGTTATTAAGCTGCATGAGCTGCTTATAAATTTTGGAGATTAATCCTTTGTCAGTTGCTTCATTTGCAAATATTTTCTCCCATTCTGAGGGTTGTCTTTTGGTCTTCTTTATGGTTTCCTTTGCTGCGCAAAAGCTTTTAAGTTTCATTAGGTCCCATTTGTTTACTTTTGTTTTTATTTCCATTTCTCTAGGAGGTGGGTCAAAAAGGATCTTGCTGTGATTTATGTCATAGAGTGTTCTGCCTATGTTTTCCTCTAAGAGTTTGATAGTTTCTGGCCTTACATTTAGGTCTTTAATCCATTTTGAGCTTATTTTTGTGTATGGTGTTAGGGAGTGATCTAATCTCATACTTTTACATGTAGCTGTCCAGTTTTCCCAGCACCACTTATTGAATAGGCTGTCCTTTCTCCACTGTACATTTCTGCCTCCTTTGTCAAAGATAAGGTGACCATATGTGCGTGGGTTTATCTCTGGGCTTTCTATCCTGTTCCATTGATCTATATTTCTGTTTTTGTGCCAGTACCATACTGTCTTGATTACTGTAGCTTTGTAGTATAGTCTGAAGTCAGGAAGCCTGATTCCTCCAGCTCCATTTTTCGTTCTCAAGATTGCTTTGGCTATTCGGGGTCTTTTGTGTTTCCATACAAATTGTGAGATTTTTTGTTCTAGTTCTGTGAAAAATGCCAGTGGTAGTTTCATAGGGATTGCATTGAATCTGTAGATTGCTTTGGGTAGTAGAGTCATTTTCACAATGTTGATTCTTCCAATCCAAGAACATGGTATATCTCTCCATCTATTTGTATCATTTTTAATTTCTTTCATCAGTGTCTTATAATTTTCTGCATACAGGTCTTTTGTCTCCTTAGGTAGGTTTATTCCTAGGTATTTTATTCTTTTTGTTGCAATGGTAAATGGGAGTGTTTTCTTGATTTCACTTTCAGATTTTTCATCCTTAGTGTATAGGAATGCCAGAGATTTCTGTGCATTAATTTTGTATCCTGCTACTTTACCAAATTCATTGATTAGCTCTAGTAGTTTTCTGGTAGCATCTTTAGGATTCTGTATGTATAGTATCATGTCATCTGCAAACAGTGACAGCTTTACTTCTTCTTTTCCGATTTGGATTCCTTTTATTTCCTTTTCTTCTCTGATTGCTGTGGCTAAAACTTCCAAAACTATGTTGAATAAGAGTGGTGAGAGTGGGCAACCTTGTCTTGTTCCTGATCTTAGTGGAAATGCTTTCAGTTTTTCACCATTGAGGACGATGTTGGCTGTGGGTTTGTCATATATGGCCTTTATTATGTTGAGGAAAGTTCCCTCTATGCCTACTTTCTGCAGGGTTTTTATCATAAATGGGTGTTGAATTTTGTCAAAAGCTTTCTCTGCATCTATTGAGATGATCATATGGTTTTTCTCCTTCAATTTGTTAATATGGTGTATCACGTTGATTGATTTGCGTATATTGAAGAATCCTTGCATTCCTGGAATAAACCCCACTTGATCATGGTGTATGATCCGTTTAATGTGCTGTTGGATTCTGTTTGCTAGTATTTTGTTGAGGATTTTTGCATCTATGTTCATCAGTGATATTGGCCTGTAGTTTTCTTTCTTTGTGACATCCTTGTCTGGTTTTGGTATCAGGGTGATGGTGGCCTCGTAGAATGAGTTGGGGAGTGTTCCTCCCTCTGCTATATTTTGGAAGAGTCTGAGAAGGATAGGTGATAGCTCTTCTCTAAATGTTTGATAGAATTTGCCTGTGGGGCCATCTGATCCTGGGCTTTTGCTTGTTGAAAGATTTTTAATCACAGTTTCAATTTCAGTGCTTGTGATTGGTCTGTTCATGTTTTCTATTTCTTCCTGATTCTGTCTTGGCAGGTTGTGCATTTCTAAGAATTTGTCCATTTCTTCCAGGTTGTCCATTTTATTGGCATAGAGTTGCTTGTAGTAATCTCTCATGATCTTTTGTATTTCTGCAGTGTCAGTTGTTACTTCTCCTTTTTCATTTCTAATTCTATTGATTTGAGTCTTCTCCCTTTTTTTCTTGATGAGTCTGGCTAATGGTTTATCAATTTTGTTTATCCTTTCAAAGAACCAGCTTTTAGTTTTATTGATCTTTGCTATCGTTTCCTTCATTTCTTTTTCATTTATTTCTGATCTGATTTTTATGATTTCTTTCCTCCTGCTAACTTTGGGGTTTTTTTGTTCTTCTTTCTCTAATTGCTTTAGGTGCAAGGTTAGGTTGTTTATTCGAGATGTTTCCTGTTTCTTAAGGTAAGATTGTATTGCTATAAACTTCCCTCTTAGAACTGCTTTTGCTGCATCCCATAGATTTTGAGTCGTCGTGTCTCCATTGTCATTTGTTTCTAGGTATTTTTTGATTTCCCCTTTGATTTCTTCAGTGATCACTTCGTTATTAAGTAGTGTATTGTTTAGCCTCCATGTGTTTGTATTTTTTACAGATCTTCTCCTGTGATTGATATCGAGTCTCATAGCGTTGTGGTCGGAAAAGATACTTGATACAATTTCAATTTTCTTAAATTTACCAAGGCTTGATTTGTGACCCAAGATATGATCTATCCTGGAGTATGTTCCATGAGCACTTGAGAAAAATGTGTATTCTGTTGTTTTTGGATGGAATGTCCTATAAATATCAATTAACTCCATCTCATTTAATGTATCATTTAAAGCTTGTGTTTCCTTATTTATTTTCATTTTGGATGATCTGTCCATTGGTGAAAGTGGGGTGTTGAAGTCCCCTACTATGAATGTGTTACTGTCGATTTCCCCTTTTATGGTTGTCAGTATTTGCCTTATGTATTGAGGTGCACCTATGTTGGGTGCATAAATATTTACAATTGTTATAGCTTCCTCTTGGATCGATCCCTTGATCATTATGTAGTGTCCTTCTTTGTCTCTTCTAATAGTCTTTGTTTTAAAGTCTATTTTGTCTGATATGAGAATTGCTACTCCAGCTTTCTTTTGGTTTCCATTTGCATGAAATACCTTTTTCCATCCCCTTACTTTCAGTCTGTATGTGTCTCTAGGTCTGAAGTGGGTCTCTTGTGGACAGCAAATATATGGGTCTTGTTTCTGTATCCATTCAGCCAATCTGTGTCTTTTGGTGGGAGCATTTAGTCCATTTACATTTAAGGTAATTATCGATATGTGTGTTCCCATTCCCATTTTCTTAATTGTTTTGGGTTTGTTATTGTAGGTCTTTTCCTTCTTTTGTGTTTCTTGCCTAGAGAAGTTCCTTTAGCAGTTGTTGTAGAGCTGGTTTGGTGGTGCTGAACTCTCTCAGCTTTTGCTTGTCTGTAAAGGTTTTAATTTCTCCATCAAATCTGAATGAGATCCTTGCTGGGTAGAGTAATCTTGGTTGCAGGTTTTTCTCCTTCAACACTTTCAATATGTCCTGCCACTCCCTTCTGGCTTGCAGAGTTTCTGCTGAAAGATCAGCTGTTAACCTTATGGGGATTCCTTTGTGTGTTATTTGTTGTTTTTCCCTTGCTGCTTTTAATATGTTTTCTTTGTATTTAATTTTTGACAGTTTGATTAATATGTGTCTTGGCGTATTTCTCCTTGGATTTATCCTGTATGGGACTCTCTGTGCTTCCTGGACTTGATTAACTATTTCCTTTCCCATATTAGGGAAGTTTTCAACTATAATCTCTTCAAATATTTTCTCAGTCCCTTTCTTTTTCTCTTCTTCTTCTGGAACCCCTATAATTCGAATGTTGGTACGTTTAATGTTGTCCCAGAGGTCTCTGAGACTGTCCTCAGTTCTTTTCATTCTTTTTTCTTTATTCTGCTCTGCAGTAGTTATTTCCACTATTTTATCTTCCAGGTCACTTATCCGTTCTTCTGCCTCAGTTATTCTGCTATTGATCCCATCTAGAGTACTTTTAATTTCATTTATTGTGTTGTTCATCGTTGCTTGTTTCATCTTTAGTTCTTCTAGGTCCTTGTTAACTGATTCTTGCATTTTGTCCATTCTATTGTCCATTCTATCTCCAAGATTTCGGATCAACCTTACTATCATTATTCTGAATTCTTTTTCAGGTAGACTGCCTATTTCCTCTCATTTGTTAGGTCTGATGGGTTTTTATCTTGCTCCTTCATTTGTGGTGTGTTTTTCTGTCTTTTCATTTTGCTTATCTTACTGTGTTTGGGGTCTCCTTTTTTGCAGGCTGAAGGTTCGTAGTTCCTGTTGTTTTTTGTGTCTGTCCCCAGTGGCTAAGGTTGGTTCAGTGGGTTGTGTAGGCTTCCTGGTGGAGGGTACTAGTGCCTGTGTTCTGGTGGATGAGGCTAGATCTTGTCTTTCTGGTGGGCAGGTCCACGTCTGGTGGTGTGTTTTGGGGTGTCTGTAGACTTATTATGATTTTGGGCCGCCTCTCTGCTAATGGGTGGGGTTGTGTTCCTGTCTTGCTAGTTGTTTGGCATAGGATGTCCAGCACTGTAGCTTGCTGGTCGTTGAGTGAAGCTGGGTGCTGGCATTGAGATGGAGATCTCTCGGAGATTTTTGCTGTTTGATATTATGTGCAGCTGGGAGGTCTCTTGTGTATCAGTGTCCTGAAGTTGGCTCTCCCACCTCAGAGGCACAGCACTGACTCCTGGCTGCAGCACCAAGCGCCTTTCATCCACAGGGCTCCTTAATTTGGGATGATTCGTTGTCTATTCAGGTATTCCACAGATGCAGGGTATATCAAGTTGATTGTGGAGCTTTAATCCGCTGCTTCTGAGGCTGCTGGGAGAGATTTCCCTTTCTCTTCTTTGTTCTCACAGCTCCCAGGGGCTCAGCTTTGGATTTAGCCCCGCCTGTGCGTGTAGGTCGCCGGAGGGCGTCTGTTCTTTGCTCAGACAGGACGGGGTTAAAGGAGCCGCTGATTCGGAGGCTCTGGCTCACTCAGGCCCGGGGGTAGGGAGGGGCACGGAGTGTGGGGCGGGCCTGCGGCGGCAGAGGCCGGCGAGACGTTGCAGCCTGAGGCGCGCCTGTGCGTTCTCCCGGGGGAGTTGTCCCTGGATCCCCGGACCCTGGCAGTGGCGGGCTGCACAGGCTCCCCGGAAGGGCGTGTGGCTAGTGACCTGTGTTCGCACACAGGCCTCCCGGTGGCGGCAGCAGCGGCCCTAGCGTCTCATGCCTGTCTCTGGGCTCCGCACTTTTAGCCGCGGCTCGCGCCCATCCCCGGAGCTCCCTCAAGCAGCGTTCTTAATCCCCTCTCCTCGTGCACCAGGAAACAAAGAGGGACGTAAAAGTCTCTTGCCTCTTCGGCAGTTCCAGACTTCTCCCCGGACTCTCTCCCGGCCAGCCGCGGTGCACTAACGCCCTGCAGGCTGTGTTCACGCCGCCAACCTCAGTCCTCTCCCGGCGCTCCGACAAAAGCCGGAGCCTCAGCTCCCAGTCCCGCCCGCCCCGGCGGGCGAGCAGAGAAGCCTCTCGGCTGGCGAGTTCCGGTCGGCCTGATCCTCTGCGCTGGAATCTGTCCGCTTTGCCCTCCGCACCCCTGTTGCTGTGCTCTCCTCCGCGGCTCCCAAGCTCCCCCACTCCGCCTCCCGAAGTCTCCATCCGCGAAGGGGCTTCCTAGTGTGTGGACACTTTTCCTCCTTCACAGCTCTCTCCCGCTGGTGCAGGACCCGTCCCTGTCCTTTTGTCTCTGTTTAGTTTTTTCTTTTGCCCTACCCAGGTACGTGGGGGGTTTCTTGCCTTTTGGGAGGTCTGAGGTCTTCTGCCAGCGTTCAGTAGATGCTCTGTAGGAGTTGTTCCACGCGTAGATGTATTTCTGGTGTATCTCCAAACGAGCCTTTCTAAAGGCCATGTGCGGGGTGGGGGGGCGTCATTTGAGAATGATGTTCCAGGCCCATCATCAGATGCCCAGTTTGCGGCTGACGACCACCGCGGTGATAGCCATGCTGTTGTACTTTTCTGAAGTCCTCTTGCAGCCCTGTACAATGAGCTGCGCATGTAGCATAGGTAGTAGCTTAGACTGAACTAAACTTTAGTGACTATTTTCCTTAGAAATAAGAAAGATTTTTCCTTACTAAAAGTGTAACGTTTTAGCTTTAACGTGTATTAAAGATTTCATTAACGGGTATCATTGAGAAACATCTGTTTGGCATAAGAGCCAGTATTATCAATTTCCTAGAAAATCTGAATGTCTTCGGGGAAAAAAGCATTGACTGATTGGCATTGTGCTTCTGACAGTTGATTTATAGCTAGGGAAAGGAATTTGGAAAGGCAAAGAAGTTTTTTATATGCCAAGCATTTCATCTGTGGAAAACGAAGAATGTTGCCCACCGTCCTGTTCTACAAGTATCATGTCATTAGCCACTGCAGTTGCTGACCTGTCCAGTGGTTAAGGCTCCACGCTCCCAGTGCAGGGGGCATGGGTTCGATCTCTGGTCAGGGAAAATTCCACATGCCATGCAGCCAAAAAAAAATTACAATACAGTACACCCTGGAGGGAATTCAGAGTGAAGGTCAGAATGAAGCACTCTGTGTGCCGGGAAAACAGACAATATTTTGGGCCTCTCGGCCCTTAGATAGTTAGAAATATTTCAGGAGAAATTTTTTTTTAATGCTAACCATCATCTGAACCTCAGCAAGTCATAGTATTTATTTATTTATTTTTGGCTGTGTTGGGTCTTGGTTTCAGTGCGAGGGCTTTCTCTAGTTGTGACAAGCGGGGGCCGCTCTTCATCGCGGTGCGCGGGCCTCTCCCGTTGCGGAGCACAGGCTCCAGACGCGCAGGCTCAGTAGTTGTGGCTCACGGGCCTAGTTGCTCCGCGGCATGTGGGATCTTCCCAGACCAGGGCTCGAACCCGTGTCCCCTGCATTAGCAGGCAGATTCTCAACCACTGCGTCACCAGGGAAGCCCCCAGGTGAAATTTTTTATGAACTGTATTCTTGCATCTTCCCTTACTTAGAAAAGCACTTAAAGTTCATTAACTGAAATAATATTCTTTGTGACTAGTGGTAACCTTGTAGCGAGATGTATGCTTGACTGCACGTACCCCTTCACCAAAATTGCGTATATATTGGCTTCTCCCTCTGCTTCTTAGAAGCAGTTTCTCAGAGTCACTTGAGAGAATGTCTCCTGGACCACAGTCCTCAGTAAGTCCTCAGATAAAACTGAAACTCACAGCTCTCACGTTGTGCATTTCCTTCCGAAGTGGACACCTGTGTTGTTAAAAGTAATCTCTTACCTGGTCACTGAATGCAGTTAATTAAACTACAGCAGCGTTACGTTTATATTGGCATTATTCTTTTGTTTGTTTGTTTTTTTGTTATTGCTTTTTAACACCTTTATTGGAGTATAATTGCTTTACAATGGTGTGTTAGTTTCTGCTGTATAACAAAGTGAACCAGCTATACATATACATATATCCCCATATCTCCTCCCTCTTGCGTCTCCTTCCCACCCTCCCTATCCCACCCCTCTAGATGGTCACAAAGCACCGAGCTGATCTCCCTGTGCTATGCGGCTGCTTCCCACTAGCTATCTATTTTACATTTGGTAGTGTATATATGTCCATATATTGGCATTATTCTTGATACAATTATAAGTGGGTTTAAAACAACCTCTTAAAATGGCTAGAACTCAACTCGCCATATTTTTAAATAACTTTTTCTTACAATAATTCAACTATTTCAAAATAACAGGTTTAATAAAAATTGTAATAGATGTCCATTTAGAAAATTTAGAACTATAAAAGTAGAAAATAAGGACCAGGGATTATAGCCATTGAATCTTACATAGTTCTTCCACGGTTTCTAAATATAGTAAGTGTGTATTTATATATATATATATGTGTATATATATATATTTACATAGTTAAGATCATATCATACATTTTTATATTCTATTTATCACTTTGTCAGTATGTAGTTATGTCATTAAAGCTCTTTGCGACCATTATACTTTATGACTAAACAATGTTTTACTGTATGGTTCTACTATAATTTACTTAATATCCCCCTCTCTGGGGAAAGTTTATGTTGTTTGTAATTTTTCTGTATTATAAATCACACTGTAATGAAACTTCTTTGTGTTTCACTTCTGTCTTAATTTGCATTATTTCTTGTGATAATTCCTTGAAGGGTAGTTACCGTGCCAAAGGGTATGAACAGGTTTGAGTCTCTTGCTAGTGCTAGATGGCTGCCCAGAAAGGCTGCACCAGTGACACAGGGAACGGCCTTTTTAGAGACATTTTCTTTGCATTCAGCAGGAACAGAAACACTCTTTGCCCGCTCTTTTTGAGCAAAAGTTAATGGAAATTGGCTGTTTCCCTGCCATCGTTTAGTCCAGTACAGTATATAAGCTGTGTGTTGACTGGGCCCAGCTTCATTTTTCTGGGTAGATGCTGTTTCAGCCCTGTCTCTGCAGATTAATGGGACGCACCTGATCTCTTTTGCGTGGCCGTAACCACATGTGGGTCACATTTGGGTACCATGGCCCTTTCGGTAAGCTAACTGTGCTTTAGAGAAATTACCACTAATTAGTTTCTCCTTTACACACAAGCCTGAGGGAGATTGAAGGAAGGACTGTTTAAACCGCTGCAAAATTCATTCATTCTAACAGACAAAATAACATTTACTTGGTGAATGTTGAGATTGTACAGAATATTTTTCTTTATAAGTCTAAAGCTTTCCTTGGGAGATCGGGGTCATCTATTGAAAGTGCCCTTAACTTCCTTTCTTTTGGTCTCAGAAGTTTTAAGGTATTTTTAATCCATTTTCTCATTGGTAACCTCCTTCATTTTTATATGTTCCATTCATGTAAACCCATTTTAATGTGACTTCTGTCTTCACCCAGCCATTGAAATTGCCCTGTTGATGGTCGTCTTGTCAAATAGTTCTTTACTTTGCCCCCTGCCTAACATCTTTGCTACATTTGATCCTGTTGGCCAATTTCCTTTCCATCCTTTTTTGTTTTCCCACTTTCTCTTCTCCCTTCCTCTTCTGCCTGGTGTCAGGTGTAGTGCTAGCCTCTGAGTGCGCGGTCATTTGGGAAAGAGAGGGGTTGTGTGTCTTCTACTCTCAAGAACCACTTAGTCTAGCAGGAAGACAGACAGTTGGTAATAATACAGCATATTAAGAATTGTATATACAGCGGCACTTGGTTCACAAATAACCTTGGTTTCCTTCTAGAAACTTCCTGTCCTAGGTTCTGTGAGAACCCTTTGGTTCTTTTACTCTTTATATATCCTTCTTAAAGAGGATAATTGCCAAGAGCTCTGTCTTTTGCCCATTTCTGCTGTTACTCTCACTTTCCAATGGGTTCTTATACATGCTTACGACATTAACTCTTACCTCTATACAAACAAATCCCAAGGTCTCCATTGCTAGTACTGAGCTCTTACCTTATTTGCAAACCTCAGACTGGGTCCTAGAAATTGTAAGATGGCTCTGTCACCCGTACTTAACTTCAACACGTCCAAAGTCGTTTCCCTCTCGAACCAAAGACACACATGTGGAAATCATTTGGACAAACAAACAAATAAAATTCATCCCATGTTCTCTGTCTCAGTGGTATTGCTTTCTCTGTTACCTGGTCTCTAGAAGTCTATGGGCCATTTTTAACCTTTAATTCAACTTATCTTGTGTCTTACGTACTAGACAATGAGTTGAGTGCATTATGAACAGGATGCGGTGTAATCCTTTTACTATGAGGTAGGTATTATTTTCTGTATCTATACATGAGAAGCTTGAGGTCCGAAAAACGTCAAATGCTGTGTCCAAGGATATTACACAGAGTGCCCAAGGGGCCGGCCTAGGGTTACAGCGCATGGGTGTCTCTGCTCAGTGTGGCCTTTGCCCGTGATGTTGTACTGACTCTTTTCACGGTCTGTCTCACTATCGCTTCTGTGCCAAAGTTAACACATTTAATATTCACATTTGTACATTTGTTACTTTCAGCGGCTCTATAATCCACATATATTTGTGACCAGAAGGTATTCTTAGTAATGTGGAAGAACTTTTCAGTGAGTTAAGCTAAAACAGGGCTCAGCAAACTTTTTCTGTAAAGGACAAGATAATAAGTATTTTAGGCCTTGAGGGCGGTACAGTCGACTATTCAGCTCTGACTTTGTAGTGGAAAAGCCTCCACAGACAATATGTAAACAAATGGGCATCACTGGGTTCTTCCAAACGTTATTTTCAAAAACAGGGCATGGGCAGTTTTGGCCCGCAGGTCCTGAGTTGAATGGTATTTCATTTCTACCATCTAAGCGAATGTGTTTTCTTTGATTTATTCATGCATGTATTTAAAATGCATTGAGGTATAATCTAAGCTGCTCAGTTAAGGTAGAAGTTAAGATAGGTAATTACAGAGAAGTAATTTGAATGTAACAGTCTTGGGTCTGTTTTGACTGAGAAATAATTGAGTTGCTCAGAGTTCTGAACTTTGTTCGCAGGTAGATGTATGAGTTTTTGCAAGTTACAAGATCTAATTGAGGCCTAGATTCTTTGTAAAATAATAAGAGTAATACTTGCCTCACAGAGTTGTTGGAAGGATGAAATGGAAAACCACTTTCCATAGAGGCAGGACCATGGTCGGCATTATCTTTCTGGGTCTCCTGTATTTTCCAGATGGACTTTCTCACAGAGAAACTTGACAGAGGAAAGAAGAAAGGCATTTACTTTTCAGATGGCAGTGGGAAATCTAGCATAGTCATTATTCTCTCTCTGTAAGAGATGATAATAAAAAAAAACAAATTGTTTTGGGTGGGGAGAAATGACAGATGAGGGCTGAGCAGATAGATTAAAAAGTCTGAAAACAAGGACAAGAAAAGTAAACTTTCCTTAGCAAGCTAGGGGTGTGGTCAGGAGGACCAAGAAAGGACGTGTGGATGGGGCACCTCTGTGGGAGCAGAGCCTGGGGGTGCAGGTGGGCATGGGCATGTGTGGAGCAGAAACAGAAAAAAGGGGGGTCGGCAGCCCATGAATACGGCCTCAGGAGCACCTTCCCTGGAAGAATCCTGAGCTTGGTGACAGCACATGGCTTTGGAAGGGAGAGATGCTTGTTGTGTCTTGCCAAGGGCGCTGAGCTGGGTCGCTGACAACCGACCAGCGTGACTTAGTGCTGAGACGCAGGAGGCGGCACGGGCATATTTAAAATTTATATCCACTGCAGTGACAGGCCGCTGAGCACTGGGGAGGGGGGAGATGGATATCCGCTGAAGTGCAGCCAAAAACACTTTTCGCAACAGCTCTGACAAAATAGTGCCATAAATGAATAAACCCACAGAGTTTCTGGGTCTCTTTGAGAGCTTCTAACGTGACGGCTGTCTCAGACCAAGGGGCTCTCCCCAGGTGTCACGTGTGATTTAACTCGGATCTGGGAGGTCTCGGTTCCATAGGCTGGGTGGGCTGTGCTGTTGGGTACATACCCGCTGTGCTTTGGATGGTCGCGTGGAGCAATGTCATTCCCTCCTAATGCAGTTTATTAGCATGAAGTTAGGTATTTTCTTGGTATGATTGCAGAGTCCTGGAAGTCAGATCACTACCTGGTTTATGCTTTATAGTAGCCCAGTGGGTAAAAATGCCAAGTTTTAGAAGATGTTATTTGGCAGATTTAAGTTCATGGTAAATTTTTTATGAACCTAGGGATTTGACCTCTAAAGATCTTCATGCCTGAGATCCCCGAGTCAATTTAAACTTGCTCGTGGACCAGCAGAGAAGTATCCAGAATCCTTCAGTGTTGTCTTAACACTCCCTGTACCTTAGAGTTTGGGCCGCTATACCTGGATCTTTGTCACCTCATTTTTGATGTGAACAGCCTATGAGTGAGTTCCAGCTGTGAAATCTGGTCCTCTTCTTATTAAATTCTGGGCATTAAAAAGATGATCTGGTCAATACGCTGTGTCCTGGCTGCTCTGCGTCTCTTCCCAAGTGAGTTTAGGCCTGCTCCTGGTTTCCTGTGGGTGCCCAGTAGAAAGTTGCTCTTTTACAAAAGAGACATGTAATTGATGGGATCCTGCAATGGTATTAAGTTTAAGTGACATGACCAGATGTGAGGACAGAAAAGATTTGCATCTATAAAAATAATTTCAGCTGTCCACTGGTATAGTCTATCACTCTGTGTAATATTTCCTTAAGTTTTTCATTTTTATTTTTAAAAAATCACATAAAAATAGCGATTACCTAAATTGGTGTATTTTATTGGAAACATCCAAAAGAAAAGCTTTGCTCATGTCATCCTGTAATATGGTGAACTAATCAGAAGTCACATGTTGTCAGGAGTGAGCAGAGCTTGGTGGTTACGAGGGTGAAATGGGCAGGATGGCGTTTCAGACATTCTCCTTCCATCCTTCAGAGACATGGACGTAATCATGGGCTTCCTTTAAGGAATGAGACCCCCAAAAGTAGTCAGAATAAAAGAAAGTCGTGGGACTTCCCTGGTGGCGCAGTGGTGAAGAATCCACCTGCCAATGCAGGGGACACAGGTTTGAGCCCTGGTCTGGGAAGATCCCACATGCGTGGAGCAACTAAGCCCGCGAGCCACAACTACTGAGCCTGCGCTCTAGAGCCTGCGAGCCACAACTACTGAACCCGCGTACCACAACTACTGAAGCCCGCGCACCGAGAGCCCATGCTCCACAACAAGAGAAGCCACTGCAGTGAGAAGCCCACGCACCGCAACGAAGAGTAGCCCCCGCTCACCGCAACTAGAGCCCGCACGCAGCCAAAAACAAAACAAAAAAAATAAATAAAATAAATTAAAAAAGAAAAAGTCATCACGTTGATAGTTTTATTCAGCGTGTGGGGTCTGGGACATGATGTGACCTGATAAGGGAAATTTTCTTTACACTCATGGATCTAAATGTCAGGGGAGGAGAGCTAGAGATTAGGGATCTAAGCATGACGTCTGTGATTCTCTTGATGTGGAGCAGAGGGTATAAGCCTCTCTGGGCAGATTTCCTTAACTGGCTTTTCTCTCTGAGTGGCGGAGGGGGAGGCAGACATCAGTAGGGTGGTGGGGAGCTGGTGGGAGACAGGGCCCTCCTGCCCCCCCCTTACTTTCTGCAGAGTGAAACATGACGGGTGCTTATGTGTGTGCTCTTTCCAGAACCCGTGAAAGGAGTTGCTGCGATGGTTTGCTGGGCTCTCAGGAGAGCTGCCCAGGTGCGCGTCCACCTGGCGAGGAAGGCCAGCGGGGTCTGCCGAGGCCCTGAGCATCAGGCCTCGGGCGCGAGGCCCGCTGCCCCGGAGCCCGCCACCCGAGGAGCCCTCGGGGCCCCGGGCGGCACGGTGGAGCTGCTGGGCAAGTCCTACCCCCAGGATGGCTACAGCAACCTGTCCCGCAAGGTCCTGTCCAGGGTCGGCAGGAACCTGCACAACCGGCCGCATCACCCGCTGTGGCTGATCAAGGAGAGGGTGAAGCAGCACTTCTACGCGCAGTACGTGGGCCGCTCGGGGACGCCTCTCTTCTCTGTCTACGACGACCTCTCCCCGGTGGTCACCACCTGGCAGAACTTCGACAGCCTGCTCGTCCCGGCCGACCACCCCAGCCGGAAGAAGGGCGACAGCTATTACCTGAACGCGACCCACATGCTGCGCGCGCACACGTCCGCGCACCAGTGGGACCTGCTGCGCGCGGGGCTAGATGCCTTCTTGGTGGTGGGCGACGTGTACCGGCGTGACCAGATCGACGCCCAGCACCACCCTGTGTTCCACCAGCTGGAGGCCGTGCGGCTCTTCTCCCGGCACCAGGTGAGTGCGGCCCCTCTCGGGCTTGGAGGACAGCCTGTGTGGTCTCGTGGAGGCCACTGCGGTTTATGTCAGCCAAGCCCCACGGGGTCCTTGACCGTGTTCTGCACCCGTGCGTTATCCATCCTGGGTGGCGTCCTCTGTGTAGGCGGAGCTCAGTGTTTTCTGGCTGATGTGTTGTGTCAGTAGCCGCAGAAATTGGCAGGCCTTTGTTTCCTTGTGTCAGTCCTTCTCCTTCCAGTCCCAACGTGCCTGTCTCTGGGTTTTCCTTATGAGTGGGTAGTCAGTGGCTCACAGTTACCGCCAGTCCCGGATGACTTGAGATGCAGCCCTGAGACCCGTGGTCTGGTTACCCCACATCTCAGTTAGCGGAGGTTAATTACATGTTCCTGGTGTTAGGCATGAATGAATTTCTTAGGTAGCCTGGGGACTGGTGGTTTAGCGGCTGAGCCTGTAAGCTGTCTTCTTGTCCCGCACTCTGTCCTTACCGTCCCCTGCTTTACACCTGTGGGTGCTTTACATGTTTTCTTTTTGAGACATTTTCATTATTGCTCTTCTTGAAATACGTGTTTGGATGCATAGAGCCTTTTTGATCAGGAAATCTGATATTCCGGCCATTCTCTAAAGCACCCAACTCCTTGCACCTGTTAGCTGACATCCTAATACATTGTGCGCAGCTTTTTTCTTTTTTTTTTGGCAATTTATGAATATTCCTTAAAGCTTGAGTCTATTTCCTAAAAAAGTGCAGTATCACTTGTCTTTCATTAGCATATTTTAAAACCGTCTCCGTTTTTATGTGAGAAACAAATGGAATTAATGAGGCATTACTCCTATAGTACTTCTTCCAAACACGTTCACTGAAACAGGGGGAATAATTGTCACAAAACTCCTTCCCACAAAACACCAGGTTAGTGGGTTGTCGGATATGAGCAGGAACAGTATAGGATCCTCAGGCTGGTGAGTAACCGCCGTGTGTTGTGTTAAATGAGTCGTGTTTTAGGAGAGAGGGCCGTTAGCTTCAGGATGTGCTGCCTTCCTGGGAATTCGTGATAATTCAGAAATAGGTATTAGCTTTACACAAAAGGCCACCCAGGCTTGATCCCAGAGCTGCTTGGATGAGCGCTTTTGCTACTAGGAAAAGCTGACTATTTTCTGTGTTAGGAGTAATAACTATTAACAAGGATACAGATTTATTAGGAAACAAAAGGGAAATGGACAAAGACAGGTTGAAGTCTGGGAAATATGACCAAGTGATGGAATATCACCTACAGCTAATGAGCCAGCGGAGGTGTGACACCAGTGACAGGGTGTCCAGGTCACGGCAGTGGCAGGTGCACAGCCCAGTTTATCTCATTACAAAAATGAGCAAGGATGGTGCTCCCTGGTTGGTAAGCCTGCAAGCCGTGGGAATGGCAGAGGAGAGGAGCTGCGAGACACACACTGGTGTGTTAGTGGTGGAAAAAATCCAGGCTCCCTTAGACGGTGGGAAACAGGGAGCGGGTAGGGAATTAACTTCATCTCATTTCACACTTGTGCGGGGTCTGGTCCAGTTTAGCGGGGAGCAGGCGCTAGTTAGAAAGATTCTGCTTCTAGTTAGAAAGATTACACACACACACATGTACACGTATGTGTCTAAGAATATAGTTTGATAAAGTAATCCCACGTGCCGTGTTTCGTTTACTCCTCGTAATAAAAACTTGTGAGACAGATTATTTCCACTTCAACCACGAGGAATCTGAAGCCCCAGTAGGTTAGCGACTTGCCCAGTATTACCCAGCCAGCTGGTGGCAGAGTCAACCCTGAAGTTCACCTGTTCTACTGTGGTCTGTTGCTTTTCATAGAGGAGCTGCTTGGGACCCAAGCGGGGCTTTAGTTCCAGGAACGGTGTTGGGGAGAGAGGGGTGGAGTTTTGTGGATTCCTGGCCTCAGCTATAGTGTTGGTACTAAGTCTGACCTAATCTTAAATCTCAAAAACATTCGTTTCCTTCTTTCAGTTTATTACCCTATGAATAGGATTTTTCTCAATAGTTTTAATCATGCTACATATGTAATTTACAAAACTATATTGTCATCCTTTAAAGTTTTCCTGTTATTTCATAATCTCGGTAATCATTGTTTTCATCACTACATGGTATATTTCAGCAAGGAGGAAAGTGCATAGAGAGGTATGGGGTAAAGGAACAAGGATAAACACAGAAATGGATGAACTATGACAATGTATATTTTATTTAACTATTAATTGTGAATAAAACCCTTCTGTGTTTCGAGACAAGGTAAGATGTATCAGTATTCACAAATATAAATGTGTTAAATTTACCAATTTAAAGACATACATTATCAGACTGGACATTTTTCAATTAGAGAAACCTGAAGTAGAATCATACCAGAGGTTGAGAGTAAAGGGCAGGAAAATACATATCAAGCAAATACTTACTAAAGGAAAGCTGGTAAAGCAATTATTAATATTAGATAGAATAGAATATATGGAAGAAATATTAACTATGAATAAAGAGGGATAATACATCGACCAGGATGCTTTATGACTTAGGAATTTTAACGTGCCCAACATCATAGCCGTAATATAGAAACCGAAACCGAAGAAATAAAAGTTAAGTTTGACAAATTCATAATCATAGTAGAAGATTTTAAATGACCTCAATCGAAAACCAATGGATTAAGCAGACAAAGTGAGTAAAGTTACAGGAAATCTGAAAAATATGGTTAAGAGGCTTGATTATGTTTATGTTTAAAATGCTGTAACTGTGTGTGTGTGTGTGTGTGTGTGTGTGTGTGTGTGTGTATTTCTGTGTGTTTGGACAGACAGACAGACAGACATATACATAAATCCTGTACCCAAGAGCTGGAGGTATATAGTCACATGGAATAACTTAAAAAAATAAGGGGCTTCCCTAGTGGTTCATTGGTTAATAATCCACATGCCAGTGCAGGAGACACGGGTTTGAGCCCTGGTCCGGGAAGATCCCACATGCCGAGGAGCAACTAAGCCCATGCGCCCCAACTACTGAGCCCGTGTGCCACAACTACTGAAGCCCACATGCCTGGAGCCCGTGCTCCACAACAAGAGAAGCCACCGCAATGAGGAGCCTGTGCACCGCAACAAAGAGTAGCCCCTGCTTGCCGCAACTAGAGGAAGCCTGCGTGCAGCAACGAAGACCCAACGCAGCCAAAAATAAATAAATTTTAAAAAAACATGTTGCCCATGTACTAGTTGACAGTTGAAGTCGTAAACAAATGTCAAAGAATCAGTAACATTAATAGAACCATGCCTGACTACAATGTAGTTGATGTAGAAAGCAGTAAGAAAAGGATAAAGAAGTTTCCATATCCTCAGCCATCTAAAGATTCACAACTATAGATTCATGGGTTAAAGAGAAAGATTAGGATGTATCAAAAGTTACTTATCACTCACCAACAATGAAAATACTCACTTCAAACTGCTCGGGCGTGGGGGGAATAGTCACTTTATTATGTAGGAACTTGGTCGACCCACTTAAGTTGTACCATCACAGTTAACATTAATAAAGCAAAATGGACGGGATGCAGCTAAAAAAAAGTACGGGCCATACATTTCGTTTTAAATATATTATTAAAAAAAATTAAAACCCTGCTAAAAGCAAACAACATTGTTCTCAAAAGTGGGAATTGGGTTGTATAGTTTTTAGTAGTCCCAAGTCTTACAAAACAGACACAGCACCTGGAATAGCAGAACCCCAAACCACAGACAACTCCCCAACACCCTGGCTGACAGCGTCTCGCTAAGCGCTTCACCGCTGGCTGGCAGATCTGCACTGTGTCAGAAACTGAGGCGGTGGGGGAAGCTGGGGGCTGAGAAGAGGAGAACTTCCTTAGGAGTCTCCCAGAGAACAAACTGTGGGAACCAGATTGACTAGAGGGGTTTGACATTAAGTCCTGGTGGTAACACTGTTCACCAGTGGCCACTACCATCACAGAAAGCGGGGCAGCCAGACTTACGTGTCTCCTGATGGAAGAATACAATGCCACCTGTGAAGTCCTGCCCAAAACTTTGGACCTAAATCAGTTCAAATAGCTAGATCCAACAACCAAATTTATAGGAGATACAGAGGACAGAGAAACACAGTAAACTATACCATGTAGATATGATAAGCAAAATCCAGCCTGACGAAATTCTACAGCAGTGTTCCTCAAGATGAGATCTGCATAATGAAATAAGTACAAGAATCAGAAGTAAGTGATTAGAAATGTTTAGACCGTCATAGTCAAGCCTGTTGTCAGAGGACTTCTGTGGATCTGCATGCAGACTGGTCCAGGTGTTCCCAGATGCTCTTGGTGAGCTGCATGTGCTCAGTCTGGGTGGTGGTTTTGTGCAGTAGCACCGTGTATCATTTCGAGACCGATTAGAAATCTAAAACTGTCTCTTTACCGTAGACAGTTTGAGAAGCACTGCTCTATGGGATAAATGATTCAGTTTCTTCAAATAAAAGCAAGGAAAACAAAAGGGGAAAACAGTAGATGCTGCCTATAGGTTAAAAGGACAGATCTCAATCACTCACAATGTGTAGATCCTATCAAGAGAAAACACCTTTCAAGAAAAAAAGATTTGAGACCATTGGAAATTTGAACACCAACTGAATATTTGAATTTAAGGAGTTCTTTATTTTTACTTTTCTAAGGTATAACAATGGTAGTGTATTTTTATACAGTCATTCTCTTTCAGAGATACATATTGAAATACACGTGAGCAAAATGATGTCTGGATTTTCTTCGAAATAATGAGGGGTAGGTGTCTGGGGATGAATGTAAGAGGATTGGTCATGAATTGTCAATTATTGAAGCCGGGTGTTGGATACATGATGAATCCAACATTATCCTTTCTATTTTTGCATGTGTTTGAAATTTTCCTAATAAAAGTTCGAAGAAAAAGACTGAAGGAAAACATTGGGATCAGTCAGTCTGTCAATAAAAAAAAAAAATTTTGCTGAACATGAACTGGGATCCGGGGCTGTAAGAAGGTATCACACAGTCACGAGGAGGTCCCTGGTTTCACAGGGAAGACAACAGTTAAGATTAAAAAAATAACGGGAGGCGGGAGATACTAAACACTAGAGCGTGAGCACAGGTTACATTCAGTAGAAAACTGAAACCGATTAAATCTAGAATTAATAGCCTCTCTTCCATCATTCTGAGATGATTTTACTGTGAGGTTTTATAAAATCTGAAAGACTTGTAGTCTTTCTCAAAAAACAGAAAAAGAGGGACCTATCAAACTCATTTCATGTTAGACTTGTTAATAACAAATTAGATGAAAAAGGTAATATTAGAGGTTTCATCTTTATGAACACAGATTATTCTCATTTCTAATGAACAGGTACAGAATTATTAAATGAAATGTTTGCAAATGTAATTTGTTGGAGTATTGTGTCCTACCACATTATTACTATGCATGTATTACATTGTATGATATTAACTGATACAAGGGGAAAAAGCATGTGATCACCTCAGTAGATGTGGGAAAATCATTTGGTGGCATTTAATGTTTTAGGACGTTAAAAAAGCATTTGATGACATTAATATGATAAAAACTTTTAGCAAGCTAGGAACAGAAGGGAACTTCCTTAACATTATGAATGATATTTGTCAAGCACTCACAGCATACATCATGATTAGTGGTGAATCATTATAAACAGTCCCATCAAATTAGCAACAATTCAGGGTTGCTTGCCATCACTGTGTGGGAGGTTCTAGTTTATGCAGTAAACCAGAAAGAGAAATGAAGATCTAAGCATTGGGAAACATGAGATAAAGCTGCCTCATTTATGGATGACATGATGGGCTACCTAGGAAATTGAATAGGTATCCAGATCAATTATTAGTGCTAATAAGAGAGTTCAGCAGTGCTGTTGGATACAAAGACAATATACAAAAATACATTTCTTATCTACAGGTAATAGCCAGTTAGAAAATAAAATGGAATAAAGATTTTATTCATAACATCAACTAAAACTTCGAAGAATCTAGGTATCATTGTTGCAGAAGATGTTCAAGATACTTGTAGATAAAATTATCAGGTATTATTAAAAGACGTAAAGGAAGAAGAGACAAAGGAAAGGAAGGAGAGACAAAGGAACGATATACCATGTTCCTAGATTCATGAAGATGACAGCTTTCCCCAAATCAATCTATAAATTCATCGTAAATCTAATAAAAATGTCTACTGCGTGTTTTGGAGAAGTTGAAGGACTGATTTTCAAATTTATAGGAAGAGCAAGTTTACAAATAGCCAGAAAAAAATTTAAGAGCACCAGTGTAAGGGGACACGCCTTACCAAGCATCAAGACTCATAATGCTCCAGTTATTAAGATGGTTTTGCATTGGCACAAGTTTAGTCAAATAGAGAACTTTGAAACAGCTCTCCTCATATTTGGGAGTTCGTTTTCATTATAAAATGGAAGTGATGTTAATAAGTGGGGAGATGATGGATTCCACATGAATTGCTCTGAGACAGTTGTCTGTAGAGGAAAGAACACTTGGTCTCTACCTCACACCAAATGCAAAATTCAACTCCGGATGGTTTCACAATCCATTTGTGAAAAGGAAGTCTTCAAAACTTGAGAAGAAAATTCAAGAGATTATTGTTATCACCTTGTGGGTAGAACACAGTCTCTTAAATCGAGAATTCCTAAACAAGAAAAATCCTTAGTGGAAGAAAAATTTTAAAGTTGACTGCGTTAAGGTAAAACTTAACACCTAATAAAAGAATTCTTAAACAAAGTTAAAAGGCAAGCATCAGGCTGGGTGGAGAAATCTGCTATGCATATAACTAACAGAGGATTATTGTTGATCAAATATAAAGGTCTCAGTATGATAAAAAGAATCCAGTAGGAAAAAATCTGAAATACCAAGAGTTGGCCGATATGTGGAGCCGTGAGAATGCTCTGAGGGAGTATAAAACCCACACCTGGAACCCCACTCTCAAGTGTGTAGTTCAGATGCGTCTTGAGTGCTTCTATCAGCAGATAGTGAGAATGTTCATAGCACTATCAGTATGGTATGGTATTCATATATTTGTGAAAATGAATAAATCACAATCAAATATATTAACATGAATGAATATAGAAAGTAGCATTAGGCAAAGAAAGTTTTAAAAGCGTACATTGTATGATTGCATTTATGTAAAGTTTAAGACATGGGCAGAGCTAACCAATATATTATTTTGGTGTTTGTGCATGTGTGGACAAGTTATGGAAAGCAGGGGAATAATTTAAACATTAAGTTTGGTTGTTACCTCTACAAGGAGTGGCAGGGGATTGTGATCAGGTACGGGCATGCAAGGGGCTGCAAGGTTTTTGGTACTATTCTCTTTTCTGAAAATGGATATGGGTGGTGAGCAAACATGTATGTGCTTTTATTACTATTTAAAATGACATACACTTTTTATAAATCGATCGTGTAATTTTTTTTTAAGAAAGAAAAATGGGCAAAGAACATTAACAGCCTGTTGATGGAAGAAGCATGAGATCAGCCAATAAACAAGGATCGGTTTTATCGGTAAATAAGGAAATGCAAATTAAAGCAACCAGATATTCCTACAAACTGATTAGATTAGCAAAATTTAATAATCTTGACAATACCGAGTATCTAGAGGAACCATAAATCTTACACCCTTCGACGGGGAGTGTATGTAGTTGCCACCACTTTGTAGAGTTATTTGGTAGTTTTCCTTTTTTTTTTTTTCTTTCTCAAATTGTGCGCTCTGGGATCTGGCATTTTTCTTCTAGGTGTTACAAATAAAGGACAATGGGCTCTAAGTGTGCATTGAGTGCTTCACAGCAGTTAACATAAATAAACTAGAGGTACCATGTCAACTTGGATGAGGTTTTAATAAAACGTTGAGAGAAGCAAATAAATTATGAGTGATACTAAACTAGGATATCTTCCTAATAGGTATTTCAAAATGTGCCCAACAATACGTGCTCTCACTGTGCCCTTAGTCTGTGCTCCTTCCCTCTCGCTCTCTGTCTGCGTGCACGAGCTCCAGCTCCTCCTCAACACACACACGTGCATGCACACCACAGCCACACAGTTTTTTTGTTACATAAATATGTAGGTACCACACAGTTTTTTTGTTACATAAATTTGTAGGTAGGTGTGAAAAAAGTACATGGGAACGATAAACACCGAAAGCAAGACAGTGATTTCCTGTGAGGTGAAGGCAGGGCGAGTGGTGGTGGCACAGGCGTCATCAGTGTTTGCAAAGGAATCAAGATGTTATGGATTTTTTGGAGCGTAGAAGGATCTCTGAGACTGAAAAGTTTGAGAACCACTGTTCTATAGCTTCGAAACTAAATTTTTGGAAAACATTTATTGAGACATTTATTTTTGCAAAAGATAGCAGATTTCATGTGTTTGCTGGACCCACTGGAGGGAGCCCATATGAATCCTGTACCTATTTAATCTGATTTAAATATATTAATTAAAAAGTACACACCTGGACCAGTGCTCGAAGAAGCTCCGCTTTCCTTTGGTCTCCGGAGATGCCTGTCCTGTCCCGCTGGTGGTGCCCTGTTCAGGGGGCCTGCGAATGCACGGGGTGGGCAGGGGGTGGGCAGGGGGCAGACATTCTGCAGTTTACTCTCCACTCTTGGCTGCAGAGGCTTTGTTTCCTCTGTGTCTCTATCCCTGTTTGATGATTTCCTCTGGGTAGGTGTTATCCAGGGTCTTTCTATTACATACACTTGTGCAAATGATAGTTTATTCATGCTGAGCCTTCCTTTCTGCCTAGTCCCGTCTTCATTATTGTAAAAAAAAATTCTAAATGCTACGTTTCTTCCTCCATTCCTTCCTTTCCCCCTTCTCCCCTCCCCCCTTCTTTCTTTTTTTTTTTTGGTAAATTTATTTATTTATTTTTGTCTGCCTTGAATTTTTTGAAATTTTTACTGGTCTACGAAATACAAAACTTTAGGTCTTAATAACTGAAGATGTGGTGATATTATGGAGACGTTGTAAATATTTTATAATATATGATTCATGAATATTCACACAGAAACAAAGGAGCATATTTTCATAGAAGAGATAAATGAAGTTGTATAGAGAAGTAAGCTTTTTTTTCTTAGTTTTTTTTTTTTTTGGCTGCATTGGGTCTTCGTTGCTGCACGTGGGCTCTCTCTAGCTGCGGTGAGCGGAGGCTACTCTTCGTTGCGGTGCACGGGCTTCTCATTGCGGTGGCTTCTCTTGTTGCGGAGCACAGGCTCTAGGCACGCGGGCTTCAGTAGTTGTGGCACATGGGCTCAGTAGGTGTGGCTCATGAGCTCTAGAGTGCAAGCTCAGTAGTTGTGGCGCACGGGCTTAGTTGCTTCATGGCATGTGGGATCTTCCTGGACCAGGGCTTGAACCCGTGTCCCCTGCGTTGGCAGGCGGATTCTTAACCACTGTGACACCAGGGAAGTCCTGAGAAGTAAGCTTTTGCTATAATTTTGACCACAACGATTGCTATATACTACTTCATCACGATGTCTGTGTGAGGTTCATATCCCATCCCATGCCCCTTTTTATAAGTGATCACTGTTGCTCCCCGTTTCCCCCTGTAGGAGTGCGGGTAAGGGACTTCTCCATAGACTTGTCTGCAATGGCTCAATCCTGGTATAGACATCCTTCATTACAAACAACCCCTTTAGCCTCTATCGTGGTCCATTCTTGTTAGAAAACCACTCTCATTTATCATTAGAAAATTTTATTTTTCTCCCTTTGATACTGTCTCCCACTTTACAGATGGTTCATTAGAACCCTACTGTTCCTGGTCTGCTTTTCCCGGGCTCCCCCAGTGTCAGTCTTGTGGTGATCCAAGCACAGTCTCTTTCTTCTTGCTCTCTACCCCGAATCACTCTTCTGTCCTTCAGTGAATGACAGGTTTTATTCTCCACCATGTGGTGATTGGGTTTCCTTAATGGCCTCATGTGGAGCGGGCTTTATTGAAGGCGTTTTTATTTGGCCTTGATAGATTATAGTCACCATGTTTCCCTAATCTCTTCCTGAAAATCTTTTAGGAAGGACTCCCCCTGTCAGAGACACACTTACACTGAAATGGCTTTTCTGTTTTAAAATTCTTTTTCTCTACCCAAATGTTTACTCTGGCATATCTCTTGACAATGAAGCAAAAGGTGGCTGGTCACAGCCAGGACCCACGATATGTTGGACTTGGGTAACACCCGGTTACTGGGGGGCAGAGGGGGGTTTACAGCGAGCCTGGTCTCTGTTTTCTGTGGCGCAGCGCCTGTGCAGATAATTAGTTCTTGCTTATGACAAGGCCGGGACGCATGGCCTCTCAGCCTGAGGCCCTGACACTGACCCGTGGCTTACTGTCCATGACCTCGGGGAGCTGTCAGCACTTACTGCCTGGAGCTGCTCGTTTGCGTATATCTGATTTCTCCAACTGGCCAGTCAGTGCCTAAAAGGTCGCTCTTTCTTCCCTGTGCCTCGTCCTTTCTCTAACCCAGGGTCCTGCACTGAGTAGCAGTTGGTGAACGTGGTATTCGAATGCCTCCCTCGTTCTGCCGACGTCCGCTCTGCGAAACATGGCAGCTCACAGTGTCAAGTGGGTGGCGGTTCACCCCTCAGCTTTTCACTCTCAGAGCTGTTTCTCCTGCCCCAGGCTTCCCAAGGAGCAGGTGTATCAGTCAGGGCTGGATTGCAAGGCAGTGAGTGCCTGTGACTCGATCAGGGCAAGCTTAATATACAGGATTATTAAGTGTAACACAGAGAATAGGGGGATGCGGGGTTGGCGGGTAAGAAGAGAACTCTAGAGGGCGTGGGACTAGCAGTTACAGGAGCAGCTGACGCCCCCAGCCTGAGGCTGAGCCCCAAGGAAAGAGCTTCCCCCCACCCGACCCCCGCACCCCCGTCTGTGGCTCCCGAGGGGCACCAAGCTGGTAGTGGTTTCATGCTGATGGAATCGCTGGACATCCACCCTCTGGAATTTGCTGGAAATCTGCTTCTGAGGTGCCAGGGGAAGCTGTTTCGGGGGACGTGTCTTGCAGAAAGCACTGTGCTGTGAAACCGCCCAAGAGGGGCAGTCCTGGGGGGCGGCTGCCGCTGCCCGCACCGAAGGGCACAGGCGCGGGGAACCAGCCAGAGGCCGCTCACAGCGTCTCTCCAGCACCTCTGCTGGGCCAGCTCAGCGCTGCGCCAACTGGCAGAGGACGAATATTTAAAGGGCCCAACTCAGTTTTCGCGAGCAGTCGATGCAGGGTTGATCTGTGGCGCAGAGGCAACCGTCAGCTGGCTCCCTTTCCTGAATATCTGGAAGGCTTCAGGGAGACAGGCTGTTATTCCCCCCATCAGTGAGTGGCTAGGGAAGGTCACATTTAAGGAGGCAAAGGCATTTGTCCTTGATGGTAACTCAAGGTTTCTGAATATAATTTAGGTGGTGGGAAGCCCTCTAGTTATTTGTTCTTAGTACATGGAACGTATAAAGGATGGGGGATGGTTTGAAGGATAAAAGCTCATGATTCTGAACCAACACAGCATCTAGAGAAAAACAGATGAGTATCTTCTATCTCAGTCCTCCAGGATCTCAAGAAAATTCTTACCGTGTCTATTCTCCATCCGCTGTTGGAGGCCAAGAGGGCCTCGTTGGGTTTTACTGAGTCCACATAATTACAATAGCAGTGTTTTTTGTACTAGCTCAAGTGTTGTGTGAAAGCAGCAGAAATATTTTCACAGCGATGTTATACTCTTTCAAGGTAGACTTCACACCTTGCTAGAAACCATGTTTCTTGGCTTGGTGCCCATTCCTGTAGCTGTTGTGTGGATGGTGGTGGAATTTCACGTCTTCAGCTTGGTCCGTGCCGGTGGGCGGTGACGGGCTGGAGTGTTCTTCGTCGGCCTCCGACGGGCCAGCAGCCCGTGACGCTCACATCCCGTCGGACTGCGTGTCCAGATCCCTGAGTCTACCCTTGGACGTACAAGGTGACACCTGCTCTTTAGCTGGTACTTTAAATAGCCTCTTTCTGAGGCTTTGCCTAATGCCATGCTCCTGACTCAGCCTGGGGTAGGTCTCTGTGAAGTTGTAAACTTGTTAACATGAATGAATTTGAAAGATAAAGTAGGGTTTTCTTAAACTGGATACATCATCTAAACACCATACTGTTTTTCAGCTTTATAGAGACTTCGTACAGTGTTGTATGTGAATTGGTAGCATTTCATCAGAGCAATGATTTCCAGCATTTTTCTTTTACCGTTTGAGAATCTGCTGAGAGGTTCGGACACCCTCCGCAGATACACACACACTTTGTATGTACGTAGCTTAAGAGGTGCTCTAGGCACCCGGATGAGATGATGAAATTAGATGAGAGTCAAGGAGCCGCTTCAGTCTCCACGTTGCTGATTTCCAGCCTGAGTCTGTAGTAAATTGGAAAAGTCTCTTCTTTATTCTCTCAGCCGCTCTCTCTTCCCACTTCTGCTGCTTCTCTGTAATACTTCTCTTGGGTCACGTTACCGTGCTGGGATTGTGTTTGGTGGTGCATTACATGAACAGCAGACGTTAGGGTTAAGTTAGCCGTAGGAAGGCAGAGGATGCCTCCTAACTTGGGAATGACTGGATGTTAGCTGTCGGGGTGATTCGAGGGTCAGGCTTAAGTCAGGAGTTAAGCGTCACAGGCTGCCTAGAGCTGGAGGCTGGGTTGAGTGTATTTGGGGAAGCCAAAGGAGAGATTTCTGTGTAAGTCTGAGAGTCTCTCTCCTGGGGCAGGGAACATTCCAGATCCAAAAAATGGCAGTAGTTGTTCTATGTTTGGAAAGCTTGCAAGGCAGACAGCTACCTGGCGACTGGACTCAGGTACAGAGTCGAGAGCGTGGATCTTGTGGGGAACAGATCTTACCACACGCCCAAGAGGAGGTGACCCGTGTTAGGGTTTAGTAATTAGTTATATGTGTTATTTCAGGTTCATGACCAAGGCTTAAAACAGGAAGGATTTATACCAGACAAATGGAAAAAATAACTTTCTCACAAAAGGATCTTGAGTGAGAGACTGTTTTTCAAAGGGAATTTGGGCTACCATCTCCAGGGTGATATATCTCTCAATATTTTTAGGACATGGACTCTTAGATGAAGGGAAAGACCCCTCAGTTGAGTTGCCCCAACTCTTTCACCTTTTCAGTGCAAAAAGAACTCTGTGGTAGCAATCTTGTGTCATTTTGTGGGGAATTTGGCATTGGGTCCATGTAGAATACTGTCCATCAGCTTTGGCAGTAGTGGTGTAAATGATTCTTATTTGAACTACAGTGTCTTAAATATAATTTTTTTAAATACAGATTTATTTATTTATTTTGGGCTGCATTGGGTCTTTGTTGCTGCGCACGGGCTTTCTCTAGTTGCGGCAAGCAGGGACTACTCTTAATTGCGGTGCGCGGGCTTCTCGTTGTGGTGGCTTCTCTTGTTGCGGAGCATGGGCCCTAGGTGCATGGGCTTTAGTAGTTGTGGCACATGGGCTCAGTACTTGTGGCTCACGGGCTCTAGAGCACATGGGCTTCAGTAGTTGTGGCATGCGGGCTCAGTAGTTGTGGCTTGTGGGCTGTAGAGCGCAGGCTCAGTAGTTGTAGTGCCTGGGCTTAGTTGCTCCGCGGCATGTGGGATCTTCCCGGACCAGGGCTCAAACCTGTGTTCTCTGCGTTGGCAGGCAGATTCTTAACCACTGTGCCACCAGGGAAGTCCCTTAAATATAATTTTAACATCTAGCTGCTAGGTGTTGATTCCATCACATATGGTGTAGTGTTTATTAAACAACCCACAATAAATTCATCTATAACAATACAACTAATAATAATTTTTGGTTGAAAGGTTCTACCAGCATTCAAAATCTACAACCAACCCACGACACCACTGAAGATCTAGTGATAATTTTCTTCTTGTGAATTGTGGTGATTCCAACTTTTCAAATGTGTTCTAGGGGTTTTTGGTGTTGTCCATTTGTATTAATCAGGATTCTCCAGAGGAACAGAACCAATAGGGTGTGTGTGTGTGTGTGTGTGTGTGTGTGTGTGTGTGTGTGTGTGTGTGTAGAGAGAGAGATGAGATGATTTATACTAAGAGGTTTATTATAAGGAAGTGACTCACTTGCTCATGGAGGCTGAGAAGTCCAGATCAAGGAGAGCCAACGGTAGAGTTTCAGTCTGAATCCAAGTGTGAAGGCAGGAGAAGACTGGTGTCCCAGCCCAAAGACAGTCAGGCAGAGGGAAAGAATTCTTTCTTAGCCTTTCTTCTATTCAGGTCTTCAGCAGATGGGTGAAGCCCACTCACATCGGAAGGGCCTTCTGCTGTACTCAGTCAACTGATTCAAATGTTAATCTCATCTAGAAACGCGCTCATGGAAACATACAGAAATAATGTTCAACCAGATACCTGAGGACCCCGTGGCCCCGATAAGTGGACACAGAATTGCCCATCACAGTCCTGGGCAGCAGACTCTGCAGTGGGCACCCAGTCCCTGGGCAATTCTGATAACGCCTCAGCTTTGTCCTAGAGACGCCACATTTTAGACACTCCTCGTAAACCACTTGGTCAGTTACTAGCAAGTAGCCTTCATTCATACACGACAGTGTGGAAGTGTGGAACTGTGCACTTCTCGCCAATCGGGACTGAGTAAAGGACGTGATGAACTTTTGGCTGGCTGGCTCTTGGAGGCCAGCTGTGGGCCTTGGCATCATTACGGAAAATGTTTCTGGGAGCAGTGCCTGCCACTCTGGAAATGACACCAGCTCCGGGGAGTCCAGTCCTGGCTCTGCACCTCACTGTCTGCAGCCTGAGATGAGTCTTCAGCCACTTGGAGCCTCCGTTTCCTTAGTTGACACAAGGACCACTCCCGAGTGTGGCTGGAGAGCCTGGCTGGTGGCTGATGAGCTAGAGACGCTCAGCAAGTGTCAGAACCGCTCCCCACCCCCCCGCCCCTGCCATAGTTATCTTAAAAATAGATGCCTGGTTAAGTGTACGTCTACCTGTGTATCATCAGCATGAATCAGTGACCTCATGGGTCCTACGTTTTAGGTCTGATCTGTTTTTTTTTTAAGCCACTGCTGTCTTTTCCGTGGACTGGTTAGTAGTGTGTCTTCTGTCATCTTCCTTGAGAGGAGGTGACAGAATTTCGACAGAGCCTCACTTGGTCCTGTTATGCTTCACCCACTGATGTCACAAACGAGCTGTTCAGCCATCTGAAGAGGAAAATGCAGTCTCTTTCTCTGTGTCATCTGTCATCATGGCCTAGGCAGAGGGTGATGAGAGACCACGATTTTAAAGTCGGCAGCAGAATGGGTGAACTTTCCTCCTCTGTTAAATGGCGGTTGTCGTGAGAACCAGTTCGCGCAGGACGCGGTGTTGTCACCACTGTTGGTTTTTGCCTCAACACATCCAGACCTCTAAGCTCTCGTGTGGTTCGCGTGCGGCTTCGTGTAAGTTCCCCGCTTTGAGGTTTCTGATGTGTCCTCTGTATAGACCAGAGCTTGGCAGAGTACGAATCTACATTCTTCTCCCACTGGTACCCCTGGGAGAACCCGTAAGAGAAGAAAAGTGCTGAAAAACACACTCCTCATCATGGGTCGGAGTTAATAAAAGCCAGCCAAACAGCTGGATGTCCAGAACACCCAGGAGGCAGAGGTCACTCGCTGATGGTGCTGACGACATTTCTGCGGGGAGCAGCCTCCCGCGTGCCAGGGAAACGGCCCCGTGGAGGCGTGTAACTTCTTGTCCCCAGGCTCTTCCTGACACTGGCTTCTCGGGAACACGCGTCCTTGAGGAACTGAAGAGCCTCTGTGATATATTCAACCTGAGTTTTCGCTCATGGAGGCTTGAGTGAGGGGAGATTTGGAAAGACCGTGCCGTTCGGCGAGGACCTGTTTGAGTTTGCGCCTGAAGGTCTGGGGTGGGGCTCCTGAGAAGGGTTGGACGGAAATCACTTGGAACTTGAGCTTCGGTCTTTGTAGCACCCTCGGCAGCCAGCGCGCATTCAGCTGCCTGGCAGAAGTAGCTTTTCAACCTCCAGGGTGTTTGTGTAGCATCTTTCGTCACGGAAGTCGACTTCCCCGTCTTCCCATGACCGCCCTGGCACCAGTCTGGCGTCCGGGAGATGAGGGAGCAGCGGGAGAGATGCGTTCTGCTGTCCGTGGAGCACGGCCTCGGCAGGCCCCTCCTCGCTGCTCCGCTCTGCACCTTGATTAACCGGCCTGTGGTGTATCACCAGAAATCCAGGCAAGGGCAAAACTGAGTCAGTATCAGTTAGCTAAAACAGGAACGGACTTCCCACAGAGACCCCAGGATGGAGCTGTACTCAAGGCGGCCCTTTCAAACACAGGTCTTCTCAAATAATGAGCCGTAGAAGATTTCATTTAGGGCCTAGTTGTTTAAAGAAATTAAAAACTGAAATTAGCAGCTGAAATCCACTTGGAGGAGTCTGCTATCCCTTTAATATGTCTGTCTGTTCCTCTCACTGAGACATCCCAGTCCTTCCTCCGAAGTGATTTGAATACTTAATATTTGCCGAAATGCTTTAGTTGGATTTGAATAACGTAATTGAATTTCTCCTGCTGCATTCAGGGTACGTGAAGGCTTGGGAGTTCCTGTGGTAAGATGTGGATGTGCTTATTTTTAGAAGTGATTCTTACTTATTTCTCTGTCTGCGAGCCAAGAATTAATAAGCAGTGGGCCTGCCAGACAGATGAGGCTGTATTCATCAGAGTTCCAGGCTTTATCTGCCACTCTCCAGGTGAATGGCTTGTCTCTGGGGCTCAGAGATGATCTGCCCAGTGACAGGTTTGGGTTGAGCTGAACTGGATATAGATTGGATGCCATGTTTTCTTAGGAACCTCATCGTAAACAGGATTGTTATAAAGTAAGATCCTGACTACGTGCCACTGCTTTGTGGACAGCCTAGGGAGAGAGACAGATGAACTGGAAGGTCTAACCACGCAGTCGGCACTGGGAAAGAGATATGGCCAGGGCACAGAGGAAGGAAATCTTTATCCCTGGGGTAATCGTGGAAGGCTTACCAAAGAATCTTCAAGAGGAATTGGAAGTTATCCCGGCAGGGAAGGGGGCGCCGTGTTCCAGGTAATGGGAGTAGCAGATTTGAAGGCACGGAGACTCAGAGTGTGATGAATCCCTGCAGCGTGTCTAGTGGCGTGGCTGGGGCTTGGAGGAGCGATGGGAGAGGAAGCTGGAGAGAGAGGTATGAACTGTTCTTGAAGGGCCTTCGACGTAAATTTTTGGAGTCTGAGCATTAGTTTAAAAAGAGTGAGGAGTCTTAAGTAATTTTTAAGCATAAGAGGGATGTACTCAGTTTGGCATTTTAGAGAAATCTGCATAGCAGCCTGTGGAATGGAGCAGCGTAGGGCAAGACTGGATTTGAGGAGACTAGATTATGTATAATCATCGAAGAACCAATGCAGGGCAAGCCCACGAAATGGCCCAGGTGCCAGAAAGGAAAGGGTGAACTTGAGGGGTGTGGGGTTTACTGGATTTGGTGGCTGCGTGTGGGGAAGTGAGGGAAAGGGAAAAGCCACTGAAAATTTCTCTTGGGCTGCCTTCTGGGTACCACTCCCAGAGTTAAGGGTCACGGGGGGAGAAGTGTTTTGGAGTGGGGGTCAGGAGAGTTAGTGGACTTTGGGACGTGTTTAGGTGGAGGCTTTGCACACGGACATGTCTGGTGGGCAGGTGCGGGCGTGCGCGTCTGGGATGGAGATGCAGGTTTACGCTCCATCGCGTGTGGGTGCTTCAGCCCCGTTCATCTAGGGCAGTCGGCAGACTAAGGCGTGTACAAGCGGAAAAGGAGGCCCGCGGAATAGAAATGTGTAGTGACGCAGAGGAAGGAAAGGGAGGCTGTTAAGAGGACCAAGGAAGAGTGACCAGCTTAACTGTGAGGGGAAGGGTCGTCGTAGCAAGAGATGGGATGAGAGGGAGTTTCGTTTCTTTTGTGGACTGTTGTGTAAAGAGAAGAACTGACCATGTTTACTCAGGAGAAGGAGCCAGAAGAGAGGTTAGAGGTGCAGGAGACGTGGGAGGATTTCTCAGTGAGAAGTGTGTGGACAGGGTGTCATTGCAGGGGCGTCAGTAGCGCCTAGAGCTGGACGGGAGAGGGTGCACGTTTTGTTTTTGTTTTTTAATTGGAGGTGGGCCTGAAGGACTGCAGCATGGCTGCATGGCAGGTGCATTTAGGTGCGGGAATGGAAGGCTGGAAGTGGGGGTCTTATCTGATGACCTCTCTCTTCTCAGGAAGGAAGAAGGCAAAGCCTTTCCTCTGGTGACGCAGTGTGGGTGTAGGACCTCTGCAGGAGGGAGATGTGTGGCTGAGTGCTTGCTGAAGTTCACTGGAGAGAACAGCACTCCAGGGTTTGCTTCTGGACTCAGCACGTGCCTGTAGAGGCGGTTCTGAATGAACCACGTCATCAAGAAGAAATGCACGAAGCCTCTGCTCTGTTCAGGGCACCACGACAGCGGTCCTGACCCTGGCGGTCCTGCCTGCTCCCCAGAGCCGTCCTGCTGCTCCTGAGCGGGCTAGAAATCGTGCTGGTTGTCTTCCTCTGCAGTGATGGTGTGAAAGGCTGCTCTTTGGGCTTTCGTGTCGTTTAGCATGCTGGCCTCAGTCAGAGGAGTGTACATCCCCTACATTCAATTTTGTAATAAAGTTTTAATTTTAGAAGAGCTCTCGGATTACAGAAAAATTGCAACGTAGGTACAGAGTTCGCGTGTACCCCACACCCAGTCCCCCTGTTGGTGAAGTCTTACATGAGTCTGGTATATTTGTCACAGTGGGTGAATCAATTTTTGAAGAATTACCTATATTTTATTTCTTTATTTCCAAACCTTCTTGCTATGGCCTTTTCAGTTACCTTTGACAGTGGGAGGAACTCTTGTTTACTCATGATTCAGAAACTTGAGTCGAACCAATAATTTGAATGGCCTCCCTCCCTGTGTTTTTGGGATTGTTTTGTCCTAAACCCTGTTTCTTATCTCCTGCAGAAATCATACAATGGATGCAGAAAAGAAAAATGCTGCAGAGGAAAATAAATATCAACTGGAATTTTATCAAGTCAATATGGCCCTGATGTCAGTTATATTATTTAAAAAGTGTTATTACCTAGTAAATGCAGTTTGTTAGACAGAAATCTTTTTTTAAAAATAGTTGCATGGACGATAAATAATGAAAAGACTCTTTTCTTTCGGTGAAAAGGTGGTGTATCATCGCCAGTGATAACAGCCCTTTATCCTCTGTGCCTCTAGATAGCACTGATTTTATGCTGGCCTGTAATTGACAATCTATACAGTTTGAAATAAAAAAGTCTCTTCTGGTTAAAATTATGTGTGTGTTCACTAGCGCCCTCTCTGGCCTCACGTCCCACTCAGCTGAACACAGACCTAGGATCCCCTTCTAGTTCCTGCTGAAGTACAGTTGTAACAGTCATTCAGGAACAACTTGGAGTTTGCTGGGAATTTTGTAAGTAAGAAGGAGGAGAGCATTTGCGTCATGTAATCTGCAGTGAAATCCTCCTGAAAACCTTGTAAATGAGCCCCTCCCTTCTCTCCAAGTCCCTTTTTGTGTTGTCAGCCGGGAGTTGCTGGTCTGAGCCATTCCTCCAGGTAGAACTTAATTCTCCGGCGCTCACGTTCCAGCACCTGGATGTCTCAAAATCCTTCAAAAAGAAATCCTGTTTGTCATGCAGACGGCTCTTGGATTTCGCGGCACCTTTAGGTTTTCACTTCCCAGCCCGGTTATTATCCCGCCAGAAGAACCCCTTACGCTCTCCTCAACTGCCAAAGGATTCTCTTTCCTTGTTACTCGGAGATTATTGTTTTTTATTTTTTTCCCGTCTAATTAAGCTGGTAATCTTTTGAATCGGATCCTTCTAAATAGAGTCATACAGCCAAATCCAACAGTTTTTAAACAGCAGCTTGCAGAAATGCTTCATTCCAAGACAAAGCACATGAGCAGGCCAGAATGTCCTTTGGGGGCTGTTGAGATTTTCATGGTCCTGCTTCTCCATCTCTTCCTCCTCCCCCGGTCCTCCTCCTTCTCCCCTCTTCCTTTTTATTAAAATGCCTGAATCCACTGCTGTCACCTCATTCAGCCTGTGTACTTCACACTTTTTTGTTTGGCTGAATCACCTGTGACACTTTTCCGTGAACATTATCTTGGGTGATCCCTTCACTACTCGTGTTTCCTGCACTTGCATTTGACATTGTGCAGGTAAGGATGCTGTTGTGGTCTGTCTCCTAGGGCTTTAGACGTTTGCTCTCTTACCTCGGGCGAAGATTGACTTAATGAACGTAGAATTAACTAGACTGGTGGTAAAGTAGGGGCTGATTGACTGACCAGCTGGTTAAAATTTCAGATGCTGTTGGAGTGACCTGATTGTATTTGTTCTAATGTTCTAATGCAGAAGTGCTTTGTCACTGGAAAGCATTGTATCTGTTTCTCTTTCACCTTCCTAGATGTTGCCTTGATGCTGCTACCAGCTTCCTGTTCCCGTACTTCCTTAGTTTGTTGAGGTTATTCAGAAAATGAGCCTGGTTCTTTCTCTGTGGCATTGAGCCGGTCCCCCAACCTGCTGCCTGAGCCCAAGCATCTCAGGCAGAAGAGCTGGGATTATTTCATCAGCATTAAGGTCAAGTTAAGATGCAACGAACGTGTGCTCTCGTGCATCCGCAGCCACATAGGGACTCCTTGAATTCAGGTTTTGTTTTGATTATTCTGTGCTCTGTCATCCTTCAGAGTTTTATAAAATGAACAACAGCATCACAGACCCATGTCTTTTCCTTCCAGAGGGTTTTTCTTCTGAACCACTTTTGGGTTTGAGCAGCATTTCTTCCCCTTTCTCACCTGCATTAGGATTATTTCTTTGTCTAGCTCTCAAAGCGGTTATTTTCCTCATTTCGCTTGCTGTTTTCCTTTGGTTCTCTTCCTTCCTTGGATAAGGAGGACAGGGCTGAGAAAACCTGCGTCAAGCACTGGTGTCCTGATAGGGACCCAAGGGTCACCAGCCTCCCTACACCCGATAGTGCCCTTGAGCTCCACGTGGCCTCCACCACGCAGACCCTTCCTGTTACTGGTGCAACACTGTCGTAGCTAACGTTTGTTCTAGTGCAGTCCCCCTCAAGTTACTGTTCACACTGACGCACTGGCACATATGAATGCGTTCGAAAGGCAGACCTAATTTTCATGCTTTGAGGGATTTCTTGGCCCTTGTGCAGTAATATATGGCTTGCCTGGGATAAACCGTCAGTGTTTTGTGGAGGGTGCTGCAGCAGCGTCAGTGTGCGGGGCCAGGCTTCCAGGCTTCTCCTCTCTCCTCATGTTTTCTGTCCAGTTCTTAATCGCATCCATCTGACCATGGATCCTTTTCACACCAAAGCTGAAGAGATGATCATGTATATGCTGTCGTGGAAATAACCACGGAGCCTGGAGGATGGGGTCACAAATCAGAGTTTGGTTTGAATTCAGGCTTCATCACTTGCTGTGCAGCAATGGTCAGTTACTTAACTTCTGTAAGCCTCAAGTTCCCTACCTGAGAAATGGGGAGAGAATAAGGATGGTGAGGATGAAGTGAAGCCCTAGAGTAAGTAAGGGAAGCTCTCAGGAAGGCAGCAATAGCAACTGTTAGCCAATAGTAGTCCAGGCAGCAGCTGCGGTGAAGTCAGTTACAGGGTTGTTGCATCTGCACGGAAACTCGGAGAGAGGCGGCGAGGGAGGGGGAGGGGTTGTTTAGCATTAATATGCAAGGTGGACGATATGGATTAAACGAGTGATCAATGGACAATTCTAAATGGCTGAATAGAAAAATGGCTGCTTTGGGAACCACAGGCCAGCCCTAAATAACTGCTTGAAGTTGTGCTGTCATCCAAGCCCCATTTATACTTGCCCGCTCATAGGATTTTGCATGGATGTGTTATTCTTCTGACCATTTGCCTTTTTATTTGCTTTTAAATGTGTGGTTAAAATCTGGGCCATTTTGAAAAATCCTTTTGGCTTTCTGAATTTTAAATTGAATTGGCTTTTGCAATCTATTTTTATTCTTAAGCCTGATTAGAATTCATTTCCCGCACCTGTTCTTTTCTCATTTGTGAACTACCTGCCCTGGCTTCTGCAAGCTGTTCCAGTGGGGGTGGAATTCGTCTTCTGGGTCGTTGAGGTTTCTGCAAGGACACGTAAGAAAATGTCAGAGAAATAGAAGAAATCCTAGTGGAGAAGCAAATGACACAGCCTAATGTGTGCAGTTAATGGAAATCTAATTTAATTTTATCACCAGCGGATGTCTCTCAAACAGAAAGCTAAGTGAGAGGCAGCCACTTTAAGGGCCCTGGAACCAAGGCTGAGATGAGTGATTTATTCCCAGCGTGGGGACTAATTGGCTAAGTGATCTTAGCTTCTCTGGGTCTTCGCCTCTCTGCAGTTCATTTCCTTATTTGGGGTTGGCTGGGCTGCTCTCTTCAAGTCCCTTCTAGCTCCAATGTTACATTTCCTCTAGAAATAAGAGCTGACTTGTGTACATGGTTTTATTCTCCTGTGCTGTTTTGTGCTGAGGGTGTTATGAATTACTGCTTTTCCTTCTTTCAGAGTTTTCCAAACTTTAGTCTTTAGTATACGTTATGGGTATTTTTTGGTTATACCTATGTATTGTAAATACTGTAGATATTCATTTTTAAAAAGTAGTCTTCAAATGACTGACTTCTTTTACTTAGCATTGTCCTAAGCTGTACTACCTGGGGGAAGATACTTTGAGATGATGTCATCTTTCTCATCATATTTTGCCCCAGTATCTTTATCATCCATTGCGAATTATTGTCTGAAATGATCACTACTCTGGTGTTTGCCAAATGGTTGTTTTCTTTATCCATCATTCCTTTTAAAATTATTTTTTAGAATTTTACTTTAACGAAGATCTTTAATTGAATAAATGTATATGGGAGAAGGTAATCGTTTATATTAGCATGGTTTCATGTGGATATTTCTTTATTTTGTGGGTTAGGGTCCATTACTAAAATTATTTGTTTTGTTGCTCAAATTGACCCAGATTTGGCCATTGGGAGCTCTTCAAGTAGTCTTCAGTGTCCTTTGACATGTTCTCATCACTTTTTGGCCCCAAATGATGTCCCAGGTTCATCTTATATTTTCTCTGGCCCAGCCCTGAAAGTCATTCATTTCTCTAAGGAGCCCTGCTTTTTTTTTTTTTTTAAATAAAAAATGGTATTTAGAAGCCCAGACCTGAGTACAGCTATTGCTATTGGGATGTTACCACTTCTAGATCCCCCTCAAAGGACAGGAGTGGGCAATATATGCACACCTACTTCTGTTTCTATATCTGTATATGTATTTAGAAACATGAATTCATATGGGTGCCTCCAAGTCACTACCACGTGGCTTATTCTAGCCCCTCCCCATTTTCTTTGACAGTGACTGTGAGAAACCTGGTTCCCTTTACCCACAATATATTTAGTTACTTGATCAGTTCTTGAATGAACATAAGGTAGTTTCAGAAAAGTGAACACATACCTCTGCAGAACAAAGTTTACTATCCAGTGTACAATACTTGCTGTGATTATTTTGTCTTTAACCTCAGAATATCCAGTTAAAATGCTGTTTTTCAAATTTGCTTTCTTAATTCTTTTCTTCACCACTCTCTTCCACGCGGCTATTTCATTGTTTAGAGTAGAATTGGCTCTATTGTTGCTGATCGCATTCCATTTTGAGTTTTCACCACATCTGGGTGGATTTTAATTATTTTTTAAAGTTTTTGAGTACATAAGATTTTAATGGGATTCCGCAAGTCAGAACTATACAAAAAGTCTACTTAGAAGAGTGTCACTCCTCTCTTTGCCCCCTTCCCACCACCTCCTCTTTTTACTCCATCCTATTCCCCAGTTCTTTTCATTCTGCAGTCTGCTACCACCCACTTTCTGGTAGGCAGTGAATCTCTTTCGTTTCTGATTCATCATTTCTATGAAGTTTGTTTATTTTTGTTTTATACGAATGAGCAGGTTCATGTGTATTTTATTATTTTCCCTTCTTTCTTACATGAAAAGTACCACAATAAGTTTCGAAAAAGTAGCATATAATATATGATCTTCGCACTTCACTTTTTTCACGTAGCTTAGAATCATTACATATCACTTCGGAGACGTCATCCTCATTTTTTATTAGGTCTCTTAAGTACTCCATTGTATGGGTAGACCATAGTTTATTTAACATCTCTCTTTCGTCTGGACATTTCTTTGTTTCCAGTACTTCGCAATTATAAACAATGCTACAGTGAAAACCTTATTACGTATATATTAATTCTGGAGGTGTATTCAGGGTGAATAGCCAGAAGTAGAAGAACTAGGTCAGGAGGTGAATTTCAAATGTAGTTTTGTTGGATATTGACAAATTTACCTCCAAAAGGGTTCTACCCATTTTCACTTCCGTCAACAGTGTATATGAGAGTACATCTTTTCCCAAGCCTCACCGAAAGAATGTTGTCGTGCTTTTTAATTTCTACCAGTACAACAGTTTAAAAATAATGTCAGTGTTGTTTTAATTTGCATTTCTCTGTTTGAATACATTTTCATAGGTTTAAGGGTCATTTTCATATATATATATATATATATTTTTTTTTTGGTGAATTGTCTGTTCATGTATTTCTCTCATTTTTCTATTGAATTTTTGGCCCTTAAACCAATGAGTTTATTCCATTTTCACTCTCTCTTTTTCCATTTTTTGGTTATATTATTTCTACTTTGTCATGATATATAAGAATTATATTTTAATCTTCCAACTTAATATCTGGCTTTGTTTTAGTCTCAGATCTTCAATTTCATGTATTAATGTGTTATCCATCAGTTTTCTTTTGGGGGGGGTTGAAATTTTCCCAGTTATCTGTTGCTTGAGTAAAGCCCATGCTTTGGTGGATCCTTCAGAAAGAGCTCATTCATGTGAAATTCCCTGTGCTCTTGTATGTTTAAAGCTTTTTCTATAGACTTGGTACTGAAAGGCCAGCGTTGCTGGGTATAAAATTCTTGGTCCATTTTTTTTTTTTTTTTTTTTGAGTTTGAAAATGTGAGGTCAACATACAAAAAAGTATGTTGTTTTTGAAGAGTCTGATGCTGGTCCAGTGGGTTTGCCTTTCTAAGTTGTTTGATCTTTTTGCTTGGAGGTCTTGAGTATTTTTTCTTTTCATCTTTGAAGTCTAATAGTTCTACTAGGATATGTCTTATATTCGGTTCTTCAGGTATCCATTTTACATGGTGCCCGTTATTTCTCCTCTGCTGTTTTGTTTTTCCTCTTTCACTGACTCCAGTTATATAAATATTATTTCTTCTTTGCCTGTCTTCCATTTCCACCATTTTCTCTCTGATTCTTCTTTCTTTATCTCATTGTCCTTTTCTTAGTTGTTTTTCTGCTTTTCTTCAATTCTTCTTGCTAAATCTTTGAGTCCATTATTCCTTGCATATCTTGTAACTTAAACTTAAGTTCTGAGATGATTTTTTTCCTTCTCTTTCTTTCCTCAGTTCACAGTTTTCTGTTTTTCATTCATTTTTGTTCTTAACATTTGCATTTCTGGCCCAAGCAATATTCCCAAATGCTTGTTTGAGCAGATTTAATTTAGTTTGCAAGTATCATCTTACACTTTTCTTCTGCTTCTTGATTTTCTTTTTTGGGGGAAGAAGATTAGATTTTCATCATTTGAGCTGTTTTGAGTGAATTTTTTAATTCTTTGTGATAATTTTCTATAGTTCTGTTGAATTTTTTTTGTTCTTTTTTGTGGGCTGTTGGTTGTTTAGATTTTATAGTTCTCTGGTGCCCTCTTCTGTTAGTGTAGCAAAGTGCAGAGTCTTTAATGGAATCTTTTTGTTTGTTTCAGTGGAAGATGGGGAATAGTTTTGTAAATCCTCTAATTTTTTAGGTTTGTTTTATTTTGTACAACCCTAAATTTTCTCTTTTGCTTCTTTTACTCCTCCCTACCCAATGGCCAAAAAATATCTTACTTTCTTTTGCCCCTTTCTCTTCCATTGCAACCATGCCTTTTGAAAACTGTAGCTTCAAATTGGGCATACATTTAAGTCCCTTTTCTGTAGTCCCTCATCAGATCTGCTAGGATACTCTTAGGATGTTCACACTTATTCCTTCTGGTGGTGATTTTAGATCAACCTAGTTCCTCACTGGTTCCTTTCTTCTCTCTTACCCTCAGTTTTTCTCAACTTGTCCTTAATTACCCCAAACGAAAAAAGCAGGCTGGGAGTATAATAGCACTCTTTCTCTATGGCAGTTAGCTTTGTTTCCTTCCTTCCTTTCTTCCTTCTTCTTTACATACAATTATTTGAAGTTGGGTCACTGTTCTGTTTCCTTCTGAGGGCACGGTGTTTAGTAGTTTGATGTTCTGTTGTTGTTGTTCCAAGTTATTTTTAGAGGAAATATTGAAAGACGTAGACTTTGGCAGCTGCATTGTCTTTAGCTCTCATAGGAATAATTTGAGACCTTGGGAAGTAGAATCTTTTGTGGAAAGATTTGTGTTTGATTCTGCTGAGCACTTAGAGGAACCAGCATTCTGGGGTTGGCTTAGTCCATTTCCACAGCCTGAAGTTCTCTCTGTTACCCAGGTAAGGTGACACCTGGCTGGAAGTCTTTATAAGAAGTAGTCACTTTTGTATTCATTCTTACCATGAGGATACATCCTTCAGAGCACTTATCTAGCATCCCAACTTGGTCAGACACTGTGGGCTTCCAATCTGGCCTCTCTTTTATTGATAAGCTGTCACAAGCAATGTTCAGCGTTCAGTTGAAATTGGGAAAGGCAGAGAGTCTCAGTATTTCTCTCTGGCTTTGTGTCGGGCTTTTTTCTGGCTTTGTGCTTCCTCACAGAGTTTTGTGTAGCAAATCCTCTCTATTTTGTTACTTCTTTGATGCTTTTAAGAATTTTTGTAGTTTTTAGTAGCTTTATCAGGAGATTTGGTTCTAATTATCTAGCCCGTTATTACTCTGAAACAGCAATTGTTTCATTCTTTGATTAAAATAATTTTTGATTTCATGGGACTTTGGGTGGAAAGAATGATAGATTGATTTGGTCAGTTCTCCACGTTGAGTCACTCTCCCAGCAGGTAAAGACCTGCTTTGTTGTTAAAGATGGAACACTTTATTTTAGTGCTTAAGCAGCTTCAGACTGATGACAGCTGTGATTAGTAATGGTGATTGTGATGACAGAGAGGACAGTGTATTAGCCATTGCAATGTGCCAGGTACTCCATGCCCTTCATGCATTCTTTTATTTAATTATCATGAAGTCTCTTAATTTATTATTCCCATCTTTCAAACCATTACCTGAAGCTTAGCTCCCATATCACTTTTTGGAGTTTACTGGATAGCAAATGGCAGAAAGACATTTCAGGCCTTGTCCTGACCTTTGGAATTAACAGGGTAGCAAAGTCCAGCACACTTCCAGTTTAGGAGGGCTTCATAGGACTTCGTTCCTAGACTGTGCTTTCTTACCTAGTCTCAGGTCACACTTTAAGGACAGTGAAAACCCGATTCACTGGTATTTGCACTAGCATGGAGAATAATGTGTCTTGTGAGGAAATGACTGCAAAGAAGTTAGTGCAAAAGGAAAATGGAGAGATGAGCAAAGATCAGAATGGTGTCTTTTAATTTCCTAAAGACTCTCCATTACATGTAGCCTAGTGCTTTGTTCAAAGTTGATACCAAATGAATGTTAACATCAGTATGTTCATTGACTCTTAAGACTTCCTGGGTTTTGTTTCCACATTATGTCTTTTGATACAGACTCTGGTCACGATGCTCTTTTTATTTATTTATATTATTCCTCTTGGTTCACAGTTATTTGCTGGCGTAAAGGATGGAGAAAACCTGCAGCTTTTCGAACAGAGTTCTCGCTCTGCCCATAAACAGGAGACACATACCCTGGAGGCCACGAAGCTTGTAGAGTTTGACCTTAAGCAAACACTTACCAGGCTTATGACACATCTTTTTGGAGATGGTAGGTACTAAATGCCTTTGTCTTTGGGGGCGTAAATATTCAACAGTTACCATCTTCCTGAAATCATTAAGCCTACTGTGTCTAGACTTCTTGCTCTCAGTTGTGGCTTAATGGTTTAGGTCCTTAGTGAGGTAGAACTTATGGATTTCCCGGTTCATTCCATTTGAGGAGCAGAGGAGGGTGTGAAAATGCAATTAGCCGGAGAGAGAAAAATGATCACAGCCTTGCATCAGAATGACAGCGGATCGAGATCTGTATCATCCACGGGGAGGGAGCGAACAGGCTGATTAATGTCGGAGTATTGCTATAGCTCAGCCGCTGCTGAAGGGGTGATTGCGTGTTTGTATCACCTGCTGGGATGCTTCTCAGGGGAGATGCAGGGCGGGGAGGGGAGGTGCCCCAGCCAGGCCCACGTTAGGAACTTGATGGATGAGGGGATGGTGTCACGGGAAGCGTGCTGTGTGCTCTCACAGCGCTCACAATGGGTAGGTGTTCACAGTGCCCTCGGACCTGGCTGTTCTCCCTCACTCCGAAGGGGAGTGCCGTGCTCTTACTTCAGGCATTTCGGAGGGTCATTTAAATGTTTTATCTGGGGTCGGGGTGCTAGATGCTGAAAAATGTCTCGGTAAACCTGTCTGCGTCCCAGCAATCTGGATGTCCTTTAGCGTAGTAATAGCCATAGTAGTGACGATGCCAGCGAGAGAGTAATTAATAGTGTCAAATGCTGCATTAAGCACTTTTACAAGGATTTTTTTGTTCTGACCTGCATCTGTGATGTAGGTGTTATTATAATCTCCATTTTTTTTATTAGAGGAGGGAACCCAGACCCAGAGCAACGAAGTACCACGCGACCACATTGCAGCTCGGGAGTATTTGAGGCCTGGTTTGAGCCCCCTGTCGTTTTGACTTCCGAGCCCATGTTAGACCTTAGCTCTTTTGAAAGGAGAGATACAGATCATTTCAATAATATTCCCAGACTGTGAGGCTTACGGAAGCCGTGATGTTAAAAAGAGGGGGCCTCCCCCGGGTGTTGCCTTCCGACTCTCCCGCCCTCTGACCCCCGTAGCTGGTCGGGCTATACTCTGTTATATTTCAGATACCAAGATCACTTAGAAACTTCACATTCAGTCCTTCTTTAATTAGCTAATGATAGGAACTGCCTCCGCAGGCCTCAGAACTATTCAGCAGCTCTTTTTATACTTGTTTTTATGGTCTGAGCTCTCTCCTCTTTCAAACTGTGAGTGTTGTATTCCTTTGTTCTTGAAAAGCAAAATTAAAAATGAGAGCGCTGTTTCCTTGCGGCAGTCTCTTGTTGTTACAGCTGCTTGGGTGTCAGGGCTTTTTCTCCCTCTCCAAAGCAGTTGATTATTTTCTGCGAACATTTCAATTGCACCAGCATCCTAAGGCTGTTATGAGAGAGGTTATCGGTTTAGAATTGGAAAGAAAGAAAATGCCCTTTAGACAGTTTATATGCTTGTGGAATACACTGACATTTTAAACACTTCTAAATGGTTTCCCCTCTGTCTTGTACCGTGTTTAGCAGATCACTTCTTTCAGAGCAGCTAAGGTGGGGTTTAGGAGTCCTCACACTGTGGTTTCACTTGCTGCCCTTCACGGTTTACGGCCGTCTCTGGCACGGTCCCTTGCTGAGCCCTGGAGTTTCCCTTTAGGAGGCGCCGGCCTCATAGCACAGTTTGGGTGAACGCGTCTGAAAGAGAAGTGGACTGTGTTCCTCTGCTGCCGGCTAGATATGTTGCTGTGGCAAGTCGTGTCTCTTCCATTTAAGAGCAAAACAGGCTAACGGTTGTCTGAGATGCACTCGCAGCTCCTGTCCCAGGACCCTGCTGGTGGAAGTGCAGGTGGCCTCAGCCGTCAGCTCCCTCCGGGGCCGCCGCAGCTGCAGGCAAGCCCCCTTGCCCAAGGACAGTGCCCTTCCCAGAGCTGCCCACAGCCAGAGACTGCTTGTGGGAGGAATATAAAGGCCCCACAGTTTGCCCCCAGCCCCCAGCCCCTGCCCACCTGGCTCCAGCTCCCTCATCCCCGCTCCCCCCCAACCCCGCCCCGTCCCTCTGGCGAGGTTAAGGCTTTGCTGGGCCTGATTGCAGTTGGTTGACTCCCCCCGCTGCAGCTGCCACCCTCTTCCTTCCATAGGTGCCGATTCTCCCCAAATAACTTGCTTGTCAACCCAACCTCCAAAGGGTCTGTATGTGGCCCTTGCGTTGCAGGGCTCTGTATTATGAATGCTATCCTGGTCGGGAGTGAGGTCAGTCGGCAGTGAGGATACTGTGTCTTCCGTACCTTTTCATATTTTTCTCTGTCCACGAATCTCTGTTAATATAAATGAAGTGAAAGTGATTGAGAATGATAACTCGGTTTATGTCTGTTAGTCCTACTTTGTTCCTAAGACTGAGTCAAATTTACAGAGTGTTGAAGCATGTCACTTTAATAATTTTGAAGTGTGCTCTTTTGGGCTGTCTGGTGCTGTCTGATTTGCAGAGGGTTGTCTTACATCTGGAGGTGAAGTAGCAGAGCAGCGGCTGCCTCAGGCCATGTAGAGCTGTCTCTGCTCCTTGGGGCTCGGGTGTCGTCCAGGCCGGCTGCACTTTCAGATGAAAACTGGCTGGCAAGGCCCACCTGTCGGAACCTTGGATCACATGCTCTGAAATGGGGCTACAGAGAGCCTTGCCTTGTGCTGAGTACAGGTACTCAGTGGAAAGAGGACATCATCACTTTAGGACTCGGGTGGAGAGAGACTTAAGACCCACCTTTCCTTAGGAGTCTGCTGAGTGGAGAAAATACTTACTAGCGTTAACCTTTCTGGCCTAAGGACTTGGTACAAGGAAACTGTTTGGGAGAAAGCGTGAGATAGCCACGATTGTATTAGCTGGAATGCTTTTAAGGAGCCTAAGAAAGTTGTGATTCTCTGGTGACTGGGTAGGGCTAAGAAACAGGTTCCATACCCTAGAGAAGTAAGAAGTTGAAATTGTGTGGGGTTTTATGTTAAATGAAATGAAATGATTGGGCCTCGAGGTACAGTGAAAAAAGTACTTAAATTTTTCAAGATACTTTAATCAAGACAACGAATGTGCCAGGACTGTGCCTGTTTCATACTCTTTCTGCCTGTAGGAGGTTGATACACAGGCAACCGGGAGACATTAAGGTCTATGGACGAGGGAGAGTTCCTTCTCTGCTTAGGTTCATAGAAAGCTCCAATTCTTGATACATATATATACTTCATCACATTTGAGAAATTTCAGTAAATTATTTCTTCAGATATTTTCTCTGTTACTCCCTCCCCTTGGGGACTCCAATTACATGTGTATTTGGCCACTTGAAACTTTTCCACAGTTCACCTGTGCTCTGTTCACTTTTCTCTCAGTATTTTTTTTTTTTCCTTCTGGGTTTCATTTTAGACAGTTTTCATTGCTGTATCTTTAAATTCATCAATCCTTCTTTTTTCCTGCAATGTCTAATCTGCTGTGAATTCCATCCAGTGTTCTTTTCACCCCGTTTTCTAGTTTCAGTTAGTGTCTTTTCGTGATCTTTATCTCTACCTAACATGTTCAGTCTTCCCTGCAGCTTTGGGAGTGTACTAAATATCTTTAGCATGCATATTTCAGTGCCTTTTTCAACTAGTTCTGTCATCTGTGTCATTTCTTGGTGAACTGCTATTTCTTTTCCTCTACTTTATGTTTTTTTCTTCTTCTTTGCATGCCTGATCACTTTCTATAGGATGCCCGATATTGTTAGCTTTACCTCGTAACGCGTTGTATATTTCTGTATTCCTAATACTCTCTCTGAGCTTCGTTCTGGGATTACTCAGAAACACTTTGATCCTTCTCATTTCATTTTAAGCCTTGTTAGGCAGGGCCAGTGTAGGGTTTTAGTCCGGGATTAGCTTTTTCCCACAACCAATTTAAGACCCTTCTTAGTGCTGTAACTGAGAACCCATGAACTATGAGGTCTTCCATGCGGCTGTTTGGGAACTGACCCCTTTCTAGTCTTTGTGAGCTCCCAGCGTCATTCCTGCTAATCCTTTTGTGTGGTCTGTTCCCTGGCCTCGGGGAGTTTCTTCAACACACCTGCACTGACATTTTCATTTGTATTCCCGCTTCTGCAGATCTTCAGACCTCTCTCTCTACACCTTTCACCCTGACCTGTGAACTCTCAGGACAGACTGTTTCCTCAACCTGGGAAGACCTCTGGGCTCCTCCTGTGTTTTCCTCTCCCCGGGCAGTGTTAGGGCTCATCTTTCAGGGATCAGTGTCCTTGGTTACCTGATATCCAAGGTCTAGTGTGGCATTGTTTCATATATTCTGTCTTTAAAAAAATTATTTTATTTTTTTTTTAGTTTTTTGAAACTGGGGGCTGGTGTTTTTCTTTTCAAAGAAGAATTTGATCTGGAGATAGATAAAATCCTAAAGATGCATTGTTTAGGTCTGGTTTACGAAAGGATTGCCTTATGATTTTTGTTTTTAGAACAATCAGTGAATTGTGCTTTCATGGGTCTCTCGGGGTAACTGAAATACACTTATTTTAGACTCTCAGGCTGCTTTATAAAGTTAATCTCCTCTGGGGTGACTCCAGCTTTGGTTGTTGGTTGTGTTGGCTGTCTTACTTAGCAATCACGCAGTTGGAATTATGGTCTGCAGGTCATGTTCAGGGGAAGATTTTTTTTGTTTTTCTCCCTTTCTCTGCTTTCCTCCCTCCTGCCCTCCCCGCTTTGCTTATTTCTCCCCTGTGTGGGGGTTTACACTGAGCTCTTCCGACTTTAAATCCAGAACGAGGTTTTGTAGGGACCCGTCAGATGTACTCACCAGCTCTGATTTAGGGACATGACAGGTCCAGCGCCCAGGGCTTGGCTCTCCAAGCTAACAGCTCTTCAGAGCTACAGCCCCAGGCTGTATTTGGTGACGATTTTTGTCACCCTTCTTTCACCAGCATGGAGCCCATTCCGTCCCAGCTTCTGACTGCAAGCTTTTAGCCTCGCTCAGATGCCAAGCCAGCAGCACGTTATCCTGCGGGAGGCAAGCTCCTGGCATCTCTTCCTGATTGTGGACCCCAAGCCCAGCCACACTGTGGTTTATCCCCTCTCCCTGTTTGCTTTTCTGTGCTGGTTCTGGCCAGTGGAGGTATTTCTCTTACCTCTGAACATAGACCATGGCTTTTTGGTTTTCTCCTTTTTCTCCTACCTGTCGTTGTGTGTTAGGAGAACAAGGAGGCCGATGGTGCCTTCTTGGCCTTGGAGGGCGCTTTGCTTGGAAGCCGAGTTAGTGCAGTTTTCATGGTCTGCTCCAGTGGAGGGCAGCATTGGGCTTTGCAGTCTGACACCTGGTTTTGAATTCTGATCTTGGCATTTTCTGTGTAAACTTGGATTAGATATGTAAGCTGTGTCCGTCACAGTTCCTCCATCTGTGAGATGGGAACAGTGGTGCTTATTGTGCAGTGTTTACGGCAGCCTGGCATGAGTGTAAAGGTTAGCTGAAGGAGTATTTAGCATGGCACCAGAGTAAATAAACAGCAGACGTCGATGACCTTAGCATGCACTTGACAAATGTTTCTTTTTCTTCATATTTTTATAAAAACCTGAGAGAGTTTAGATCGTGGTCTGATTTTCAGTGACATTCATTTCAAAAATCACCCATTGAGTATTTAGATTCTTTACACACTTTTCCTTACTGAATTGTCACCAAAACTCTGCGAGATGAATATTATTCTTATTTTGAACGAAGCTGAGGCAGTGAGAGGTTAAGGAAGTTGCTCGAGGTCACTCGGCCTCAGGTGCTGGAGCTGGATCTAGTTACGGGTCTAGGATTGCTCTTGCCGTGCGTGGTGGACCCGCCCACGTCTCTGGGATCAGATGCGGGAGGCAGGCGGAGGGTGAACCTTCTGTCTGCCAGGTTTGTCTGTGGAGCCGTCCTGTGCCAGTGGTCGGGGAGGAAGGTTGAGGACAGAGGGCGCTTGGCTGTGGCTCTCCCCTGGACCAGGTTCTCCCTCAGGCTGTCCCCTCTGCTCCCTGTGTCGCCCCTTACCCCAGTGCCTCGGACCCCACACCCAGATTTAGGATGAGGGAGCATTGAATTGTGCTGCACTCCGTTTCTAACCCCACTGCGAGGTAGAGAAATGCTAATATCATTTTAAGATCCAAGGCCTAAGCAAGAGGCTTCCTGCGTATGGGAGTCTGAAACGACACTTCACCTACTGCTCTTTCCACCAAGCAGAAGACTCATAACAGTGGGACCAATTACACTGTCAGCAACAGTGGGAGAAGTTGCTAGCCTTTTATTTTTCCCCTAGTACTTTGCATCTGTCTCAGCAGAGGGAGTCACTGTGGCTGAAATAGAGCTCACATCTTACCCTGTGTGCTATGGCGTACATGGTCACGTGCGTGCATCCTCTACACGTGGGTGTGCTTCTGTGTACTTGACCGCACAGGACTCTATAGGGTACAGTAGTACAGTATCTTTATTCCAAGCCCAGGATGTCTGGAGGCAAGTGTAAAAGCAGCAGTGATGTAGCTGGTACTGCTGTACTTTTCAAGGTACTGTACTGTAAGATTAAAAATGTTTTATTTTGTGTTTGTTTTTTATGTATTATTTGTGTGAAAAGTATTATAAACCTATTACAGTACAGTACTATACAGCCGATTGTGTTAGTTGGGTACCTAGGGTAACTTTGTTGGACTTAACTAATAAATTGGACTTAATGAACGAACGTGCTCTGGGAACAGAACTGGTTCGGATGTAGGGGACCGTTTTACTGTAACACTGTATTAGTCTGAGGTGTATGACATAATGATTGGATACATGTATATATTGCAAAACGATCACCGCAGTAAGTTTAGTTAACATCAGTCACCTCACATACTTACAATTTTTTCCTGTGATGTCACCGATGCCCTGTTTATACAGGGAAATGTATACTCTTACAGTGTTTCGATTTTGAACGCTGTGAATATATTACTGTTCAAAACAGTTTTTTTTAAGAAAGCTATGAGAACAGAGCAATACTGAGAACTGTGAAAAATTGCCTGTCCGCTGCTTGGTACGTATTCAGTTTAAAGGGCTGTGGGTCTGATTTAAATTGAGCAGGAGCAGAAGAGATGGAATTGTCAGCTGCATTTGACAGTGAGGGCCGGGTAATTTCTAGTTAGGTTGTGCTCACCTCGGATGGTCCCAGTTTTTTACGGATTTCTTTTTAGCCAGAGAGCACCCTCCATCCTTTTTCTCCCCGGCTTCGCTTTCCTTGCTTGGGTGCCTGCCGTGTCCGGTGTAGAAAGCAGGAGAATCAGAGTTCTGCTACATTCGGCTGCTCCTCGGGTTCCAGCACTGAGGAATTAATGCCCAAGAGCAGTTACTAATTGCGTATTTGTATAGCCGGTATGGAAAAGTCTCTGCTTCGGTGGAGGGTAGCCTTGGTAGCATATATAAAGTCACTGGTATGTGCTCTGGTCTGGGCCACCAGCCTTTTCAAATTTAGATTCTGACAGCTCTGCGAGGTGGTTCTGATAGCACAGTCCCATCTTTAAATATAAGGGTAGGGGAAGCAGAGAAAGAGTCCCTTCCTGAGTGGGTAAGTCAGGGAAATGAATTACAGGGTGTGTTTAGACGAGATCGGTGATGAAGGCGGGTGGGGTGACCTGGAATGGCATCTGTTTAATGTGTCTGTGTCCAGTGTTAGGCGCCGCAGTACTGCCTCGGCGGCAGGGCTTGGTGGGAAGAGGCCGGGGCCCTCGCCCCGCCCCCTGCGTCCGGCCCTGATTGGTCTTCCCTGGTACGTGGTGCTGCCGTCCTGTGCCCGTGCCCCTGGTTCCCTACGGCAGGTAGGGCCGGCAGTGTCCTGCCGGAGCTGAGAGAATTCAAGTTCTTGCTAGTCCTTTTCCACTCAGGCTCACATCACTATCCTTTTTTTTTTTTTTGTGGTACGCGGGCCTCTCACTGCTGTGGCCTCTCCCGTTGCGGAGCACAGGCTCCGGACGCGCAGGCTCAGCGGCCATGGCTCACGGGCCCAGCCGCTCCATGGCACGTGGGCCACGGACCGGGGCACGAACCCGTATCCCCTGCATCGGCAGGCGGACTCTCAACCACTGCACCACCAGGGAAGCCCTATGTATTCCTTTTTTATATTCTTTTCCATTACGGTTTATCACAGGATCCTGAGTATAGTTCTCGGTGCTCTGCAGCAGGACCTTGTTGTTTATCCATCCCACATGTAATAGTTTGCATCTGCTGACCCCAGCCACCCCCTCCCCACTGGCAACCACCAGTCTGTTCTCTGTGACACCACCATTCTGAAGGAATGCTCACCAGTCATTTCTGGGGTCCCAGCTGAGGGAATGATCCTAGACTTTGGGCTCTCAGCATCCTCCTTCAGGAGAGAAAGCAGAGCAGGTGCCTGCATCTCCAGAGAGCATCTCTGCCTCTGGGAAAACTGGGGCTTGCTAGGCCCTCTGCTCACAACCACTGGGCAGAGCAGCTGTTGCTGTACAGCGTGGAGATGGGGCAGCTGGGCTCAGAGAGGTTGATTAACCTACCCCCGGTTTCACAGCAAGAAGGGCAGGATAAGACTTGAATCCAGGTTTTTGGTTTATTCTTCTACTTGGCTCTAGCCTAAAAATTAATATATAATTTTTGACAGTTGCTGTAATCTCACAGGGTTCTGAGACAATTTTTAAAAAGCTCTGAACTTCATTTGTAAATATGTTTAAGTAAATTATTACATCCAAACCAAAAAGAAAAAGACAAACACACACATAAAACAGAAAAAAGAAAGAACGAACTTTGGCATTATTTTCCATTAGGTATATAATATATGTACATTTAATGTAATTTAAACTAATCACCAATAAGAATAGTCTAATGAATCCATATGATTTGGACATGTTTACCAAAAATTCCCTCTATTAATGTATAATTCAAAACGCCTAGTTCTGTGCTTCCCTGGTGGCGCAGTGGTTGGGAGTCCGCCTGCCGGTGCGGGGGACGCGGGTTCGTGCCCCGGTCCTGGAGGATCCCACGTGCCGCGGAGCGGCTGGGCCCGTGAGCCATGGCCGCTGGGCCTGCGCGTTCGGAGCCTGTGCTCCGCGGCGGGAGAGGCCGCAGCGGTGAGAGGCCCGCCTACCGCAAAAAAAAAAAAAACAAAACAAAAACGCCTAGTTCTTAGTGGATTTTTTTCACAGACTCCTGATCCTTGATGTGTGAAATAAGCCATACTTAGCATAGTTTTTAGGTGGTTATTCAATATCACATCTTTGATACACGCTGCATGTCAAGATGTTTTTTCAATCTGCTATAATAATCCTTACTATAATTTTGAGGTTATGGGGAGAAAACAAGAAGAAAGTGTATATTTGGGGGTAATATAAAAGTAATTAATAAATGATTCTACCACCAGCTATGAAAAAAATTACTGTTATGTGTCAAAGTAACTAAAATTTAAATTGCTAGAATATGTAAAAGGATATGGTATTTTGATAAAAAATAACACATTAACTAATATAATTTACTTTTAAATAGTGACTATTTATGTTTGAAGTATAGCCATAGGCTTCTCAAAGGTGGGACTTTGTAGCTTTTGCCATTTTCCTGTTTATGTGAAGGAAGACGAATTTAACTGAAGAAATCCTTAAGGTAGTAGAAAAAGGAAGTGAATGGTTTGTGGATTTGGCATTCTTTGCAGGGTCACAGGTTGAAAAAGGATCTGAGCAAAGGATCTGAGGAGGTAAAAGGATCAGAAACTTTCTAGTCGCACTGGACACAGCTTTTGCCAGTCCGTGTTTTCTGGGTTAGTTTCTGTGCTGTTGTCATCAGTGAGTTCTGCCTCTTAGATGCGTAATGTTAATCATCTCACGTGTCCTGAGAGACTTTGGCCAACTTCCCTGCCTTGTCACTCTTTGCTGGGTGCGTTTTTCACTGTGGAGCCGTTACTTTCATTGCTACTGAAAGAGACACACCTGTAGGATGGTTGAGCAAAAGGAAACCTAGGGCTGTGGTGGCGGAGGCCTTCAACCAAAAGAGAGCGAGGTTTGATGCGACCAACATGTGGACATTTTATCTTGAGAATTTAGTCAACATTAAAAAAGTTTTTATCCAAAGTTATAATGTTTTATAGTTTTACAAGTGGTAAAGCCAAAGTCCTTTGATAAAAGAAGGTTCCTAGAGAAGGGCAGAGACCGTCACACCGCTGTTCAGTTCAGTCCTTGTGCTTTGACACCACTGGCACCGACAGCTCGGATGGGTGTGCACGCAGGAAAGGTCGAGTTCAGGCTTAATGAACACTGATAATAGTTACTTGTGGTTATTTTGAGCGTTACTAATGTTTTCAAGTTGCTTTCTCTCTGACTGGGGGGAACCTAAGCTTTCTAGGTGTGAGGTATAAAGAGATAAACTTTACCCAAAGGAATAAAATAAAGAAATAACAGGAAAATTAATTTGTGTAGACCGTACCTAACTTTGTTCCAGGCAATTAGTGGTGTTGAATTATATGAAATCATCATGTTAACCCTGAAAACTCGTCTTGCTTTCGGTAAAATTTGATCCAGGTATAAAAAGCCATGTATAAAGAATTTGTTTTTCCAAATTGTTCTCAGAAGGTGATCTGTGCTCACCTGCCAGGAGTTACAAAAAGAACGAATAACATGGTTTTGTCTGCCCGTCCTCTGCGCTCAGTTATACATCCCAACACTTCACACATTTCTGTTTGCCAGTGGGGTTGTCTCTGGAGCTTTTTCGTACAATATTGGTAGGGGATTATTGGTCCCAAAGATGGAGGAGCACACAGGTGTCCAGGTCCCTTCTTCGCAGAATTCAGTGGCAAGTAGGCAACTGGTCTGCACGTAGGGGCTTCTGTACAGAAATATCGGGGGACTTGCAGACACTGCCCCGACATCTACATTTTTTTCCCGGGTAGAAAAAATGCTGGCGAAATTTCCTCTGTAATGGCAACGAATGAACTGTGGACATGCACAACAACATGAGTCTTAAAATAATCACACCGAGTAAAAGAACCCAGACAGAAGAAGAATACATTCTGTGTGACTGCATTTTCATAAAGTTCTAGTCAGTGCCAGCTCGTCCGTCAGGACAGGGAGGAAGTCAGTGGTTGCCTGGGGAAGGAGGGCTGGTGAGGAGGAGAGGCGGGGCTGATGGGCAGGTGGGGAGTATTACAGAGGGGCATGAGGAAGCTTTGGGGGGTAATGGACATGTTCCTGATATTGATAGTGATGATGTTTCATGGATGTATACGTATGTCAGCACTTATCAACCGTGTGCACTGTATGTACGTGGAGTTTAATATTTGTCTGTTATACCACATGTATAATAAAAGGGGGAAATATTGTCTTACGACTGTAAACAGAAATCAGTTGTCACTTGCCATTGACAGCAAGTATCTAGAAAAATAAATGCAACTGAAACAGAACAATGAAAGAAAAACCTATATTCTCTTATATCATTCTGAGCATAGCAAGGGCTCCTTTGTTTTATAACTCTGTTCGTTTGTGACTTTTGATTCTTGAAATATCTTTCACGATGGGCAGGGAATTATGTTTTAATTGTCAAGAGCAGGAGTTTTGGAGTCGGGCAGCCCCGGGTGTAGCCTGGTCACCTGCTAGCCGTGTGCCTATGGGCAGGGCACACAACCTTCCTAATAGTTTTTCCACCTCTCTATGAAATGGGAATGGTAGAGGCATAGTAAGTGCTCAGTAAACGGAAGCAAGTTTTGTTACTGGTTTTGTTCAGTGCCTGCGCTGTGAGGGCTCTGGGTGTCCTCACAGGGGCAACTGCCTGCTACGTGGCCTCCTATTCTGCCTTCTCTTCTTAGTGACCTCTGCTTTCTGCAGGCTTGACTTGTTTTCAATTCATTAGTCTTTTCCTTTGTTAAATGATAATATTATTGTTTGTAAGTGACATATTTATGATTGCGTATTGAGAAATTCATCCTGGCATTTAGCATGTACTTTTTTGGTTTGTCTTGGATGTGAGTATATTTATCATTCATCTGTAGAAAAAAATGTTTTGACTTTTTAAATTTAGCTGATCTTATTTCATTTAACCTTTTATTAGCTCTTATAAAGTTAATAAAAATTAATATATCTATTTATGGAAATGAAAGTTGATTAGTTTATCCTGAATTAGTCATATTGTTGATATGTAAGTTTGAAGAACAGTAAAAGTATTTTTTCTTTAACTCTGAGAAGATGTCATTTTCACTTATAGAAACTAGCAGAATTACCTGTTTTCCCATTATCTTGACCTAATTTCTTCCTCTGCCCGGTGGTCGCAGGGATTTGGCAGGTGATTGATTTGGTTTTAGAGGGTCCTGGAGCTACACAAAGTGTTTTTCATATTGGAAAAGACATGCCCAGTTTTTCACAAGGTTTAAGATTTATTGCCTCCCCCCAAAGTGTTGCAAATTAATTTGTTTGCTATTTATTTTAGTCAGAATGTAGGAATTGGTGTCATTAGCCGAAGGGCAGCTTTGATCACAGGAAAGGCAAGACTGCCTTTAATGCTCCATGTCTGTTTGTCTTTGGTGTCTTTGCAGGGCTGGACATCAGATGGGTGGACTGCTACTTTCCTTTTACTCATCCTTCCTTCGAGATGGAGATCAACTTCCACGGGGAATGGCTGGAAATTCTTGGCTGTGGGGTGATGGAACAGCGACTGGTAAATTCAGGTAGAAGAGAATCCACGTTTACTCACAGGCTCTCTCTTCCCAGCTGACTTCCTCTACAGGCTCGTTTGCATCCGCGCTCACCTACTCCTGTAGGACTAGCCTCCGTCTTTCTCTCCTTGTATGTTGCCCTCTAGACTTTTCTCTGGCACTCCACTCTGGAAGAACTTCATTCTCGTGGCTAATTTTGCAAAAGCTTCTTGGTTTTGGAGCTCTTCCTTACCAGCGCCCGGCGTTGGTTTGTACTTTGTGATTTCATATTTGTTGATCAGCTGCTTTGTAATTGCCGACAGGTCTTTGATGCGTGTCCCAGGAGAGTGGTTTGTCTTCCAGACTATTTAAGAACAAAGCCAACATATAATCCCTTTTTTTGTTCCTACTGCATTTGGAACCAAATTCAGCAGGTATTTCATAAATATGCTAAAAACACAATATAAAAATACTTAGGCCTGTGATGTTTGGTGGTTTGCCACCCTCAGCGTTGGCAGTGCTCCCTGACTGGGAGGGAGGGAAGAAAATGGGGGCTCTGATGACATTCTCCCCGTTCTGTAAGAACTCGAGAAGGATCTTTCCAGCTCTCCTCTGCAGGACCATTGCTTAACAGTAATGATTATTTCTAGGAATTCCCTCGTGGTCCAGCAGTGAGCACTCCATGCTGCCGAGGGCCCGGGTTCGATCCTTGGTCCAGGAAGTAGGATCCCACAAGCCGTGCAGTGCAGCCAAAAAAAAAAGATTATCTCTAAACTTAATTTCAGAGCTCTGAGGTTTTTTTTTTACGTCACTATCTGAATTTAAATTTAAAAATACTTGTTCAGAGTGTACATCCTCCATGGGAAGCTGGCTGAGACTGGGCGTGTGGGGAGGGGTCACTGCCTGAGCAGCAGGCAGAGGGGACCCCATGAGCCGGCTCCCCACTGCCCCCGCTCCTCCCTCCTGGAGAAGGACATGCGCTCTGTGGTCTGGGAGGGTGGTGGCTCTGATTCAGGGCTGGTCATGGGCCTCCCACCATAGACCGGAGGGGAGCCGTCCCTTCTGGTGACTCAGAGCTGCGATGGACCATGGGTAAGGTCGTGGCCTTAGAGAACGCGGCTGGAGGGAGACGGGAGATGGGGCGGCCGTGAACGCAGGAGCTGGTGCTGCCTGGGCTGGGAGACCTGGGGCCTGGCCTCCCCGCCCCCTCTTCCCCAGGGGCCCGGACCAGCCAGCTCACAGATTCCTCTCCACTCGGCCAAGCAATGCTTGCGGGAGAGCTGGCCCAGCACAGCACCACGTGCTCCTTGGGTGGTTTTCCAGTATTTGAAGGTCTGTCCTGGAGAAGAGCAAGCAGAGGGGTCGCAAACGAGGGCCTGTGAGTAAAAGTTGGGAGGCCTGGGCTTGCGTGTCTGAAGCAGCACGTGTTCTGTCAGTTGACAGCTGTGTGTCTTCAGGCAGGTTGCTTAACCTCGCCAGTCTCGGTTCTCTCATAGTTAAATGAGCACAGCGACACCGCCCTCAAAGTTTCTTTATGAGGGTTAGTGGAGGTGATGCACGTGACGTGCTTAGCACAGGGTCTGGTGCGTAGTAAAATTGTTTCAGTAAAAATTAATCTCTGATGTTATTAAACATTGTTTTCAAATGGTGAGAGCCATTTATTAACAGAGAGCCCCCTTAGTCGAAAATATTTAAACAGAGCCTGTCCTGCACGTCATAGAAACAATTTCTAGCCAGTTGGAACTAGGTTACGTCTTTGATCCTGGTCATTTTAGTATCCATGATTCTGGATTGAGTGAATGATTTTAGAGGAAGAAAGAAAATTGAGAGTGGTAGGAAACAGGAAAATAAAAGAGATGTATATGTATTTTAATAGAAAACACAAAATACTGGGAGCAAATATGTAAGCTTTAATCTCTTCTTGAGTAGGAACTAACTTCAAATACTTCTGTGGTGTTTTGTTTTGTTTGTTTTTTTTCTGTGGTGTTTTTGTTTGTTTTGCTTCGGGGGGAGGGTGAGTCACATATGAGTTGCCGCTTGGAATCGTGCTTCCTTGTATGTTTCCAGTATCCTGGATGGGTTTTTATGAGGTTTATTCACACAGTAATTGGCTGAATACAGTCTCTGAAACAGGTTTCCAAGTCATTATTGCACATTAATGAGACTGCTGTTCTGCAGTTAGATCAGCCATGTCAGGTGATTCTTGGAGGAAATGGCAAAGTGAAAAAAAAAGAAGACACCTAAGATGCAAACGTGTCTGAGAGATTCACCGTGGTGGTGGGATGTGCTTTCGTTTGTTGGGAAATGGTACACATAAAATTTAAGTTAAATACCTTGCAAGAGAGAGAGAGACTAAAGAAAAGGAAGAAGAAATTATTTTATAAAAGAATTTCTATGTGGGCTTTGCTATTTGAAGTTGAAGTTATTATGACAGAGTTCTGCTCCGTGTTCTCAGACTCGAATGTGTTTTGACGTCTGTAGTTAAAATGCTTAGCTTACACTGTGTGCCTGGCAGTCACTAACCACAGACAGCATTTGCAAGTGGAGCTAACTTCCTGTTTTCTGAGTTCCTACGGTGTGGCGGAAGCCTGGCTCCGGGCACTTTATGCCTCTGTTCAGTTTGCCATTCTTGCTGTCTTTCCTCCTGTATTTTTTTTCCCTCCCCTCTCCTCCCCTCCCCTGCCTTTGAAAATAGAACTTCCAAGAAATGCTAAAATTGATGGTTACAACTCTCCATCTTTATGGCCCATCAGAGGTTCAGCTAAATGCTGAAATGACAGCCGAGAGGCTGATGGGGCAGTGATAATAGCAGACGTGTGCCAGCCTCTCACTAAATGCCCTAGAGGCTTTCTTTCATTTAACCTTGACAACAGGGCTCTGGGTGGATGCTGTTACTAACCCCATCTTACAGAGCCTCAGAAAGGTGATCAGGCTCGAATGGCTGGCAGCGTCGCTTGCCCAGATCTTTCCGACAATAATCAACTACTGTGTTCTGCTACCTGAACAGTAAATTGCATGATTTTGAAGTGACTAGAAATTCCTTTCAAATAAATGATTCTGCCTAACGTAGAATGAAGAGCTGGAACCAAATGAAGCAAAAGCAAACAAAACTCTGTTGTGTAGTTATTCGTTACTCCTGCAGAGGGGCTCATCCCCCGTGTATTATCTCTGTGATCGAGTGCATTTAATTAAAAGCATGAGATTAGATTCCTAATTTGAACAGGCAATGAAAACACTTTATTACACATTTAAGTTGACTATGGCGTGTGTGTGTTTTTGTGCACAGAGTAAGATAAGGCTGTTCCGGATAGCTTAGAGAATTTTATTTCTTCTTCTTTAAGTTCTAGTGCCTTCACCATTGCTTTCTTTCTTTTTTTTTAAAAATACATTTATTTATTTATTTTATATTTGGCTGTGTTGGGTCTTCGTTGCTGCACGCGGGCTTTCTCTAGTTGCGGCGAATGGGGGCTACTCTGTTGCAGTGCATGGGCTTCTCATTGTGTGGCTTCCCTTGTTTCAGAGCATGGGCTCTAGGCATGCGGGCTTCAGTACTTGTGGCATACGAGCTCGGTAGTTGTGGCACATGGGCTTAGTTGCTCTGCGGCATGTGGGATCTTCCTGGACCAGGGATCGAACCTGTGTCCCCTGCATTGGCAGGCGGATTCTTAACCACTGCGCCACCAGGGAATTCCCGCCATTGCTTTCTGACTGCTTAGATTTGGTAGTTGTGACCTGGGTGGCGACTGCTGTCATGATGATCTGATTGTTTTTCCCTTGAGGACAGTAGTGAGTCACGTCTCCAAATACGACACACTTCTTTCCCATTGGGCTGACTCAGGCTGCTGTCTCTGCAGGTAGAATACAGAGCAGGAACATCTGAAACCATCACCAGGTGACTACGGGCTGTCATCATGCCTGGAAGGAATTTACCATCTATTGAGCCTCTGTGAAATTTAGAAGATTATACCTGGGCCAGGAAGCAGAAAAGTCTCCACAGTGGAAAATAACTTTAAAAGCGGAATTGCCTTCTTTACCTCTTGATTAAAATTTAAAACTTGACTCTTTGGGGAAAACCTTGTAAATACGTACGTGAACAGTTTCTAGTTTTAAATAATCATTCTTTTGTTCGTTTGTTTGTCAAATATTTCTTGAATTACTTCTAGGGCTATAGAAAAGCAAATAAGCATTGTCCTTGCCTTTGAGACCAGCGCAGTGCACAGAGATGTAAACATGAATGATTAGGGTGCCATGTGGTCCATATTAGTAACAGAGGCACGGTGGGCAGAGTGGGGAGGGGAGGGACTGGGGAGGAGTGTGCCAGGCCCTCGTCCTGGTTGCACTCAGGGTGGAATACTGGTGATACGCACACATGAAGCATGCACCCTAGAAGAAGTTCAGTTCCTGTTTGTAAGGGCTTGTGTACTTTGTCTTTGCTTGGACGCCCAGTTGGTATACCTAATGCTGCTTTTCCTATCTAAGAATAAATCTATTTGCAGTCTGTCCCTCTTTGATAGAAGTCTCTACAGCCTCTACACACACTTATATCGCTCAGTGTTACTGATCTAAGTTGGTGAACTTCCAGATGGCACAGACCAAGACTGTACAAGCACTGTGCTGTATACAAGCAGACATGCCACTCCTACACTTAGCATCTTGTCTGCGTAAGGCACTGTGCTAGACAAAGAGGAAGATACAACAAATGGTAAGATGTGACTTCTCCCTGTAAAACTTGGAGTGAGGCAGGGAAGATGAGGCTGTGTAATTAGAGCGTGAGCTTACGTGCCATTCATGAGATCAGGCTTTGGGATATGCGAAGAGGGAGCTGTGTCCATCAGTTAGACCACTGGAGGTCTAACTGATGGAGCCACTGAATGATCTTGGCACCTCTGTCGAAAATCATGTTTGGGTTTATTTCTGGACTCAATTTTATTCCATTGTTCTACGTTCCTGTCCTCATGTCCACACTGTTTTGATTCCTGTAGCTTTGTAGTAAGTTTTGAAATTGGGAAGTGTTAGTCCAACTTTGTTCTTCCTGTATTCATTCTTTACTCTTGGCCATAACATGCTTAAGTCTCCCTAATTAAAAAATAATTTTTTTCCTTAAAATTTTTCTTCATTGAAATACTTCATGCTGATACTTTATATGCCCGTCTCTGTCTCTGTCTGTCTTCCAGTCTTTTACCATATAGATCAGTCCAGTGTCCCCCACCCAGCTGAAGAGGTAGGACATGATACAGTTGAAGTCCCCTGTGTCCCTCCCTGTTAGTACCTTCCCTTCCCCCCACTCCTATGAGCAATCACTGTTCTGAATTTTGTGTTGTTACCTTGATTTTCATTATAGTTTTTCTATGCATATTGTAAAACAAGCTAACTTTCACCAGCTTTTATGCTTTAACAAATGGAATCATGCTACCCATCCTCTCATGACTTTGGTTTTCCATGCAGTGCTATGAAGTTCATCTCTGTTGTCATTTGTAGAGTTTTCGTTCGTTCATTTTTCACTGTTTAAATTCTACTGGGTGAATATGCTGCAGTTTACTCATCCATTCTTTAATGGACACTTCGCCATTTCCCCCTTTCTTGTTCGCTGCTAACAAATGCTCCTCGTGCACACTTTTGTGCGTCTTGTACGTACAGGAGTGCGAGTGTCTCTGAGGCGTATTTTATTTGGCTGTGGAGTTGCTGCACTTCAGGGCAGCTGCAGCTTTGTTGGTGTCACCAGGCTGTTTCCCAAGGCAGCTGGGCCAGTTCGCTCTGCCTTGAGCCTTTGCATGGACGTTCTTGCTGCCCCACATCCTCTCCGCGGACGCCTGACTTTGGTCCGTCTCTTTGGTGAGTTTAGAGTAGTCTGTTGCTGAGGTTTCGTTTACATTTAGCTGATTGCTGTTGAGGTTGATCACATTTTTTATAAATTTACTTGACGCATGCAGCTTTTCTTTTGCTCATTTTGGGGTAGGGCTCATTTTTCTCTTTGTCTTTCTTTTTTTAAATTAGTTAATTCATTAATTTATTTACTTTTGGCTGAGCTGGATCTCCGTTGCTGCGCGCGGGCTTCCTCTAGTTGCGGCGAGCGGGGGCTACTCTTCGTTGTGGTGCGCAGGCTTCTCATTGCGGTGGCTTCTCTTGCTGTGGAGCACGGGCTCTAGGTGCGCGGGCTTCAGTAGTTGTGGCTCGCGGGCTCTAGAGCTCAGGCTCAGCGGTTGTGGTTCACGGGCTTAGTTGCTCCGCAGCACGTGGGATCTTCCCGGACCAGGTCTCGAAGCTGTGTCCCCTGCCTTGGCAGGCGGATTCGTAACCACTGCGCCACCAGGGAAGCCTATCTCTTTTTTTTTTTTAATTGACTGGTAGGAATTCATCATCTATTTTGAACACTAATCTTTTGTCATTTTTATATATTAAAATCGTATTCTCTAGGTTTGTGGCTTTTCTTCTTTAAGTTGCTCTTTCATGAATGGAATATCTATATTTCTTACTTGAGTAGCTTTAGGTTTCTTTATATAACATCGTTCTCCCAAAAAGTCACTTTGTCAGGGAGTGCGAGTGGGTGTAAGTTGACAAGTTCTGTAAAGATAACCCTTCTGCTTGTCATGCTTGACTCTAGTGGCTCAAATATCTGATGTGATTGCTGTATCATTCATATTTTCAGCGTGGGGATTCTGCATATTTAATGACTTTCAAATGTCTCCCCTCTCTCTCCTAATGTTCTGTTGAGTCTGGTCCCACCCTCTGTGGCAGTTCCTGGGGCTGGGAAGGCAGACTCTGGGATGCTCTTGTTTGACTGGGAAAGGCAACGTGGAGTTTGCGTGGGGACTCAGTTATACTGTTTGCACAGAATTGGATTTGTCTCCTGGTATATTTTGTAGTTCTTTCTGATCCTGCTTAGAAGCCATGCCATCCCCTCCAGTATTTCTGCTACTGTAATAAGAGCAAAGATTTTGGTAACTTGCTTCAAGCTGCGGTACCTGTACATATTTCTGATGTTTTGATAGCTGTACTATGTGTTACGTACTGTCTGTGGCATCATTTCTATACGTGGGAGACTTCTGGAAAGCAGAGATTCTGTCCCGTGTCTTACTTTCATTGTCTAAGGTCTTGATATTTAGCTGATATAAAGCAATTGTCCTTCCCCCATCAATGTGGACTTAACTTTCCATTTTCAACTGTTTTCCTTTTTCCTATCATCTCCTCATTCCTGAAGCAGTAACCCTAGTAATAATAATAATAACAACAACAACAACAATAATACAATCCAAATATTAGCTCTTAGCTTTGACATTTTGAAGCTGTTGAACTAGTTTGTGAGCTTTCGAATAGAAGGTTCAGATTAGAAAGAAATGGACATTTGGCAAGTTTGGATCGTTGCAAATGGTCATGTCTTTCATCAGACTCTGTTACTATTCCCACGCCACCCCCCTCACCCTGTATCCATGCACTTTGCCCGCTGACTGTGAAGCGCTTTGCACTGTGGGAAGAGGACCCCCCTCTCTGCCCTGACCGCTTCGGCTGAAGGGATATTAGCAGACCCCTGACTGTAAAGCACTTTGCACTGTGGGAAGAGGACCCTCCCCTCTGCCCTGACTGCTTTGGCTGAAGGGATATCAGCAGATGAAGGAACAATGGCTCGGAAGTCCTTGGCCGTGCTTTTGCCCTCTTTTGCTTCTGCCTTTGTTATGAGATGAACATGCACAGCCTGCTGGTTCTCGAACAGTAAGAAGCAGGCGGACTGGACCTGAACCAACCCTGGAGCCCTGAGGCCAGCCCAGTCTGGACCAGCTGAAGCCCTGGCCCACAGCTGTGTGCTTGCTGACGTTTGTGGTGGTCTGTCCATCCACTTGTGGCCGTCTTGCATATTCTTCCTCAGCTCACCTGGGGCTCCCGGTGTGCTTAAGCGTCCCTCCTCCAATACCGTTACACGGAATTCACTTATTCCTTCATGCTTTTCCTCACCATCTCCCTTTCTAGCGTAGTGAGAAGGATGATTGAAAAAGAGTTTGACTTTTTCTGCTTCCCTCCCTAGAGAAGCCACTGAAATAGATTCCCAGTATTTTGGTGTGTGTGGTGACTGTTTCCTCAATCAGACAGGGAGTGGGGGTGGGATTTATCTGGGAAGTCCTCCTTGTGGGAGTTTTTGGACATGCTTCTGACATGTGGAAGATCATGTGTGTGTGTGTGTGTGTGTGTGTGTGTGTGTGTGTGTGTGTGTGTGCGCGCAAACATGTTCTCACTATAACCTGTTTAAAGGTTTAGTTCCAGGTGTCTGTCTTTAATCAGTCTCAGGTAGAAAACTCTGGGATCACTAGAATGTAAGCTTCATGAGAACAGGGACTTTTTTGGTTTTTTTTTCTTTTTGCAGTACACGGGCCTCTCACTGTTCTGGCCTCTCCCGTTGCGGAGCACAGGCTCCGGACGCGCAGGCTCAGCGGCCATGGCTCACGGGCCCAGCAGCTCCGCGGCCTGTAGGATCTTCCCGGACCGGGGCACGAACCCGTGTCCCCTGCATCGGCAGGCGGACTCTCAACCACTGCGCCACCAGGGAAGCCCGACTTTTTTGGTTTTGACCACTGTTGTATTCCCAGTTCCTAGAACAATGCCTAGCACACAGTCAGCACTCAATATATATATATTATAAAATGAATGATGAGCACATGAGTGGTGGACCCCCATTTCCTCGTCCCAATGTGTACTATTCTTTCTCCAGGCTCATCTAAACAGTAAATGTGGAGGGAAATACCCTAGTTTCCCAGGCTAACCCTTGGCCTGTCTCTGCTTAGCTGCTCAGTGCAGCTCCTAAGGTAACAGGAAGAAGATCCGGGGGGCCCTCGGAGTGAAGATCTGCCTACAGCCAGGCACTGCAACACACTGTGCTGGAGATCTTGGGCAAGTCCCGAGGGTCTCAGTTTCTTCATCTATAAGATAAGGGTCTTAGATGATATAACATCCAGATTTCCTTTTAGCTCTCGGATCCCATGATTTGGCCTCTTAAACAAGCCAGAGATGTGTAGTATTAATACAGCCCTCAGGGGATTTGGGGTTGTTTTATAGCCCCACATGGAAAATTGCATAGCAGCCTGACTTTGGTATCTATGGTTGGTTAATCAGGTTTCTTCCCCACACCCCTTAAAGAAACTCTCCGAGACTAATAAAAAGATAAAAAAAGATGTTCATATAATTGAATTTTACTTAAACTATTTATGAAACTCTTGCTTCATGGGATCACTGCAGCTTTGAAGGCAGGTAGTGATGTGCTACTCAGTGGTTCAGTTTTATTTTCTCCCTTGCAAAGAGGCAGTTTAGAAGTTTAGGAATTATTTATGGTACCGTGGGGATAAACACAATCTGCTAAGTTATTTTTTTCAAGATTCATTTCTGCATTTTAGGCTGGAAGCAATGTCTTCATGAAACGGCCGTGTTGTTATGTCCGTGGATAAAATGAAATGATGTCATTAGACAAAAGTTAGGCCAGATTTTCAGATTGTGTTTTTTAATGGCAGAGTCCTGGAAATTGAGGGTTTGTGGGCTTTGAAGGCATTAGGAAGGGAAAGCTCTCCAACTCCACTGTTTGATGCGTCCATTTATTAAATCAGCCTTTCGCGTCTCCGTCCATTCCTTCAACAGACGTTTATGAAGTACCTGCCTGGCAGGCACCACGCGAAGTGCTGCAGGTACACAGGTCGTTTCTGCCTTTGAGGGGCTCACGGTCCAGTGTTGGGGACGGCAGGTCATGTGCTGTGTCCGTGAGGCTCTGATGACAGTTGGAGGAGGAGTTGTTGGTTCCTCGAGAGATGGGCAGGGCTTCACCGGGGTCGTAGGGCTTGACCCGAGCGGTGAAGGGGAGCAGGTTTTGTGACGGGTGAAGAGGGGGTCTTTCCTGGCAAAGAGCGTGGCTTGTGCAGGACACACAGAGTGGGAGGCAGCACGGCATGTTCTGGAAAGACCTATGGGTACGAGCTCGGGGAAAACCTGGGAATCAGGTAGAGGAGGCTGCTAAGCTCCTCCGTAGCCATCAGGTCTGGAAGGGCATGGGCGGCAACATAAAGACCTTAAACCTCACCCTTCAGGTAGTAGCACGCGATTGGGAGATTGCATCACTGTTGAGGGTGAGTCGAACAAATGCAAGTTCAAAGGCAGGAGACCAGGTGAGCAGCCTAGACTGAGTGTGACGAGGCCCTGGAGGAGGGAGGGGCCGGGCAGAGTGGGTCTGGGAGCTCCCGCCAGGCTCCGTGCGCCTGGGGCCTCGTCCTCAGCGTCATGAAGGGGGCACGCACTCGGGGGCAGAGGGATCTGGGTGCAGTTCTCCCGGGCTTAGCTGGGGCCCACCGTACGCCCTCCAGAGACCCAGGGGAGTCCACAAGCCCCGCGCCCTCTGTACCTTCAGTTACCTAAGTAACCAGCACAACTCCTTTCTCATCAGGCAAGCTTTTTTTTAAGAGGAGGCGGACCGCCTCCGAAGGTGAAGAAGTACCATTTTATTCCTGTTTCAAAGAGAGCATTTCTGGATGGCGTAGGCTCCCAGCCCTCCGCAGCCTGGGTTCCCTCCTGGGTGAGGTACACGTGGTGAGGATGGCTCTCGCCTGCTCTGGACTGTGGCTCTGGGCCTCCTTGGACGGGCCTCCCCTGGGTCCTCTCTGAGCCCAAGCGTGTCTGCGTCCCGGCGAGGCTGACAAGGGGTCTGCCTCGGTTGTGTGGCTCTCAGGGACCAGACCTGAAAAGGTCTTTGCGCTGCTGCCTTTCTTTGGGCTTGGGACTCTCTCACTGGTTCCCTTAATCAAAGCCGTTCCTCCTTGTCCGTGGCTGGTTGTTTATTTCCCTGCCAGCTGTGGAGGGGCCTGGGCGTTGGAGCTTCTTGTTTGCTGCACTTACCTTCTGTGTCCTATCTTGGCGGTGCCTGGAGTAGCGACGTGGGGAGCAGCTGGGGGGCAGACCAGACTCGCTCCTCTGGTGCTTACTGGCTATGGCTGACCGGCTCCCTTGACCACCGCGGGGAGGATGTGAATGTCCCTACGGAAAGTACCGGGAGCTTTAAGCCAGAAAGGCACACCTTCACTGACAACACATTTACCACTTAACGTCCCTGCATCCCAGCTCCTCATCTATAAAAGGAGAATAATAATGTGCACCTCACTGGTTTGGGATGGAGAATAAATGAATTAATGCATGTAATGTGCTTAGCCGAGGGTCCGGTGCTCAGTAAATGATCAAAAGGTGTTAGATCCTTTCTCCCCTCACTTTAACCCTTCCATCCCTCGGAGAGTGTTAAAGTTGGAAGTGACTTCAGATGTCATTCAGTCTGTGAATCTCCTGAAATTACGTGGCAGGTCTTGCATCTATTTGTGTAGGGGCATTTGGGAGGCGGGGGTTCTGGAAGGAGAGTAATTGTAGTTCTTACCGGACCCTCACGGTGTTCTGTGGCTTGAAAAGGATGCAGACCGCTCATGTAGTCTCATACCCTCGTCTTGCACAGGAGGAGCTGGAATCGTTTGATGAGGCGGTTGCAGGTGTGCCTGGCAGGCATGATCGAGGGCACGGACCCCTCCTGACTGCTAATGCTGTGTCTGCTTTCAGGACCTTATTCAGACAAGGGCAGCTCGTTAGGTGAAGGCGCCTGTTACCCTGGAGGGCAAAACATTCTCACTTGTTTATTGAGGGGAGGGCGAGGGAGGCTGGGAGCATTTGTTGGAAAGATAGGTGCCGGGCAAGTGAAGATGAATAAGGCAGAGCTCCTGCCTCCGAGGAGCTGATGGTCTAATGAGGGGTCCAGTCACACACAGGGCCCAGAACCAGGTAGGTTAACAGGCTGGGGGCACGGGCCTCAGCAGCCGGTGCTGTCGGGGAGGCCGTCCCAGGAGACCGACCCCGCAGAGCTGTTGTCTGACTTTGATGTTGAAGGACGCCTAGGACTCTGCCGGGGCAAGGGAAGGGGTAGGACCTTCTAGGCAGAGGGCGCAGCAGGTCAAAGGGCTTCTGAAAGATGTGGAACGAATGCCTGAGGACAGAATTTCCGTGTGATCGGGGTAGAAGGTGTGGGCGTGGGTCCAGAGGGGCCTGGAGGGTGATGGGCTTTGCTTACAAAGCTAAGGAGCGAGGGCTTCCTACTGTGGTCACCGCAGCCAGCGGGATTTCTCTGGGAGGGTGAGGGATGGAGGGCAGAGAAGACGGCTGTGCATTTACGCTGTGAATCCATTGCTAAGTGACTGATCCGCGGGTATGCGTGTCTGTGTGTGTATGTGTACTCTCCTTTCACTGATTTTGCTTTTGTTGTTTTTTCTTTTTCTTTTTTTGGCCGCGCCACGCGGCTTGTGGGATCTTAATTCCGTGACCAGGCACTGAACCCCGGGCCCTCGGCAGTGAGAGCGCTGAGTCCTAACCACTGGACCACCAGGGAATCCCCAGAACCTTCCAGTTTTTAATGCAAATACAAGTTCCTTTTCTTTCTTCTTAGTAAAAGTGGTATACTCTACTAGATTATTGTACTCTTTTTTTCCTCACTTCAGTGCACTTCTGGAGGCCTTTGTACGTTGGAGAGCATATACTCACTCGTGTTCACAGCTGCCTGGTTGTGCATCACATGTACGAACCATAATGTATTTAATGAGTCCTGAGCTGATAGGCATTTTATGTTGTTTCCAATCTTTTACTATTAACAACAACGTTTCAGTGAATAGCTGTGTACATGTCACATTTCATGTGCAGGTCTCTCTATGGGATTCGTTTCTAAAAGTGGACCTAGGTTGCAGAGTATATACATTTATACCTTGTATAGACACCGTACCTATGAAGAAGCCCTGATGGGGTCAGGCCGCCCGTTGCCATCCCCACCTGTGATGTGTGAGAGCGTTTGCCTCACGCCCTGCCACGTGTGTGTGATCTAGCGTTGGGACCTTTGCTAACCTGACAGACAAAAACTGTATCTAGAAGTCATTTTGAATGTATTTTCTTTTATTATTTTAAAATTATTTTTGTGTTTTTCTTTTAATTTGTATTTTTTGAAAATGTGTTTGAGACATTTTTATGTCCTTTGCTATGAACAACCCTCATATTTTCTGCTCACTTTTTTCCCTGCAGAGATTTTTAAGTAGGGAAACAGTGTGATCAGGTTTAGTTTAGTTTAGTTTTTCTGTAAAAGAATTCCAGAACAGTGAAGAATTGGTGATAGGAAGGCAAGAAAGAAGCTGATAGAATCCAGATGAGAAAATGATGGCCTGAATCTCAGCAGTGGTGATGGAGTGGGAGAAGCGAAGGTGGACCCCAAGGATGCTTCTGGGGTGGAGCAGCTGTATCTGGTGTGTGGATTGGATGGGGGTGAGGGTGAGCCCAGGGAGGTGCTGAGGGTGATGCGAGTTTAGCCTCAATGACTCTGATGCCATTTCCTGAGCTGGAGACAGAGAAGGGGGTGGAAAGTGCAGCCAAGCTTTGGACCTCTTAGGTCTGAAGTGCCTGTAAGACACCAGGTGTAAATACCTAGGAGACAGTTGGACATGTAAGATTGGGAAGTGTAGGAGAGCTTTGTAGGAGATTTTGGAGTCATCAGTGTTGGTAAAAGTCATGAAATTAAGACAGTGTAAGGAAATCATCATAGAGAAAGAAGAGAAAGACCAAGGAATATAAGGTTTCAGAAGAAGAAACATCCCCTGGGTTTCCTTTATTTATTGAATTCACTGTTATTCATTGGCGTAAGAGGAGGGTTTTCGTGTGGTTCAGGTTTCCATTCATTCATTCATCATTCGTTCATTCACTCATTCGGTATTTGCTGAGTACCTGGTACCCAGCAATGATGGAGATGTGAAATCGGACGTGGTCCCTGCCCTCGAGGAGCTGGCAGTCAGCTGGGGTGTGTGCACAGGTCTGTGTGCAGTGACCACGTGGCAGGATGCCCACCCTGCGGAGGGGTATATGGCTGTGCTGGGGGATCAGCAGGGGTGGCATCGAGTTGGCCACGTTGGGTCGGGGAGTCTTCAGAAAAGCCCCCTAATCTGAGGTGGGAAGAGTGAGTGAGAGTCGGGGTGGAAGGGAGCGGGAGTTGGCAGACCTGCTTTGCAAGGGACCAGATGGGAAACGCGGCAGGCTGGGCCGGCCACCTGGTCCCTGTTGCGGTGACTGGACGCTGCCATCGCAGTGTGGGAACAGCCGCAGACAGAGGTAAACAACCCCGTGTGGCCGCATTCCAGTCAAGCTTTATTTAATGGATGCTGGACATTTCGTGTAATTTTCATGTCTCACGCTACGGTATTCTTCCTTCGATACTTCTCAGACATTTAAAAATGTAGCATTCGGGCTTCCCTGGTGGCGCAGTGGTTGAGAGTCCGCCTGCCGATGCAGGGGACGCGGGTTCGTGCCCCAGTCTGGGAAGATCCCACATGCCGCGGAGCGGCTGGGCCCATGAGCCATGGCCGCTGAGCCTGCGCGTCCGGAGCCTGTGCTCCGCAATGGGAGAGGCCACAGCAGTGAGAGGCCCGCGTACCGCAAAAAAAAAAAAAAAGTAGCATTCATCCTTAGCCTGCGAGCCATGCACAAACAGAGAGAGTGGGTCCGGATTTGGCCTGCAGAGCGTAGGGCCAACTCCTGCAGAGGCGAGAGGAAAAGTCTGTTCAGAGGTCAGCACATTGGGTTCCTGGGACGTCCTTTTCCTGAGCTGGTCCCCTTGCATCCGGGATCTCCAGTCCACCCCTACCGTGCAGTCACTACATGGATCTTCTTGTGCAACCTGTTTCATTACTTCTGTGCTTTTGGGGAAACTCTCAGAGATTCTCCGTGATGGTCGCTGAGATCCTCCCCTTGGGGGAAACTCTCAGAGATGCTCCGTGATGGTCGCTGAGATCCTCCCCTTGGGGGAAACTCTCAGAGATGCTCCGTGATGGTCGCTGAGATCCTCCCCTCACTGCTTTGTTTGCCTACCTTCCCTCCAGGAAGGATGTGGGACGAGTTTTGCTCCCCTGGCCGTAACGTCATCTTTTCGATGTGATTGGAGGCGCTGTCAACACTTTCTGGGTCACTGCTCGTTCCTAGATCTGCGTACAGAGTTTACTTTCATTCTGAGCTTTTTGTATATTTTCTAGAAAAGTTACTTTCAGGTTGATTTACATATAAAAGTCCTGTACTTTCATCTCATTTTTATCCTGCCACTTCATGTATAGTGAAATAAATGAAAAAGTCTTCAAATGTTGACTTCTAAGTCTTTATTACCACAGGCAGCTTCATTATGTTTGTGGAAATCCAGTGTGCTTTGAAGGAATTAATCTAGCCTTACTTGCAATCTGTATGTGTTTACATAGAATGAACAAACATTGCATTACGTTTCATGAAAATTCAATTATTCCCGTCTCCAGGAAACATGTTCTGCTTCGTATTTAATTCCCAAGTAAGTCAGTATGATGGTTCTTGAACTATCATAAGAATTTGGGATTTTGAGCACACTGTTTACCTTTATAATCCATGGAGAAATAGCCAGTGGAGACTTTTTATCCCTGGAGCCCTGACCCTGTATTTGTGGCTGTGGACAACATCTGTCTGCATGGTATTGGGCTAATATGAGCTACTATTCCTGCTAGATTTTTCTGAGAATTAAGAGAAGCCAAGTGAAGGATAATGCTGTACCTGATTAATAGTTTTGCCTTGGAATCCACTGTATATAGAATCTATTTGGAATCTGTCTGATGGTTATTCAGCTTCCCAGTTTCTTCCCAAGACTCTAACCTCCTTGAGGGTAGGAACCACAGTTAATTCGTCCTTGTTAGCGGTTGCAGTATTACAGAGTATTGAAGAAATGCTAAGCAGGGTTTTCAGCGGGCGGAGGTGGGTGCGCTGGCACAGGGACAGTTCGACTCCGGCCACGGGCCTGGTTGCTTGGCATTGGCATCCTTGAGGAGCAGGCGTAGGACCGAGAGCTGGGCAGGATCGGGAAGGTAGACCGGGGCCTAGATCAGGAGGCACAGGTGGGAACAGGGACGCTGTGGGTTTCCAAACAAACTGTGCTGAGATCAGGGTGACCGGCCCCAGCTCTCACCCTCAGACACCCCCTGCTCCCAGGAATCCGGAAAGCGCCGCTTGGGCTCTGACCAGCGTTCCTAGCGCCCGGCGTCATCCAGGCTGTGGTTGGTTTCTTGCTCTGCCTGCACACTGTTCCCGAGCTGTTGTTTCTTTATCTCTTTGTCACCGTGCTTCACACATGCCTCGCCGTTAGTAGGTGCCCTGTAGGTATTTATCAGATGCGTGGATGGATGGATGGATTTAGGCACAAACCCTCCACTTCTGGACTGAAAGATAGATTGCGTGGAGCAGAGATGGGAGGCGGTGAGTTGGCTGGAGCATCTCACAGTAGCCTAGGGAGGATGCGAGAGGGTGAATTACATCCACGGCAGTAGAAACTCCAGGGAGGAAATAGATTCTGGAGACTCGAGGAAGCAGAGCTGACAGGCGCCGGCGAGCCACCGAGGAGACGGCTGTTGTGCAGAGTCAAGGAGCCGAGGGAAGGAGAGAAGTAAGACGGGCACCAGATGTGCACCTGGCCATGTCAGCCTCCAGATGTTTTGTGGGGTGATGGGGAAGCAATTCTGTGTAGGTTTGATTGAAAATCAGCTTAGCTAAGGGTTAGCTGCGTTGGTTTGGAAACCTCTATTACTTAAGGCAGAGTAAATTGTGAGGGCACGAAAGCATCCTTTGCTTAATTATTTGATAATTTAGATTTATTCATAACGCAGTTCTACAAAGGCTGGGAGAGAGTGACTTCTGTAGATATAGATATATCTAAATAAAACAAAAATCCGAGGGAGAAAAGGGAAAGGGAAGATAAGCATAGGAAAATGACAAAGCTGGGCTAAGGTTGCAACAAAGAAATACACATTGATCTCATTGCTATAAGGAGGCATAAATTTGGCTCTAGCTGCCTAATGGTGAAAGGAAAGAGGGAAACACAGTTAATCAACACAGCCTATAGTATCTGCAAGACAAAAGCATGCCCATTTTTTTCAGGGAAAGCACAATATTCTTGGCACAGAGAGCTGTGAGAAAATCCCCCGTCATCTGTGAGGCGTGGCGTCTTTAACACAATCGAATTTCATGGTGCTTTTCTTACATCCCTCAGTCTTTCCCTACTAGTGTGATAGGATTTAATTTGCTCTGCTTAACATATAATGAGGTTAATTGTGAAAGATCTCTCTAACTCAAATACACAGATTATTTCCAAATCCCCTTTTCTGTCTCTTACCAGTTGCTCACTTGATGAGTCAGTCCACACTTGCAAGCCCCCATGTGCAGGGCATGTGGCCAGGTGCCCTGGGTGGTACAAGTGTGTAAGAATTCCGTAAGGAGCTCACAGTCCCGGTGGGTGGTCTAGATGTAAACACATGGAAAGTGTGTTCCATGCAGTGGGCTGAGACACTAGAGGGTGTCTGCGAATCCAGCAGATGGACCAGCCATTGTGCGCTGGAGGGACCGAGGGAGGTCTGAGAAGGAATGATTGTTTATGGTAACCTCCATGTTTTTATTATTTCATTTATGCACTGACTTGGAAATTGAGTCATTAGTTGATTTTTTCAATACATTTTGAGTTTTAGTGCAGTCTTTAGAAACATCATGTTCCCCAATTTTTTTTTGGCGTAGAAGTGTGCCTGGTAGTTTAATCAGTACCACGTGGGGTTACTAAGTATGCCCTCCCTTCTGTGGATGCCTGGACATGCTTTTCTGTGTCACTCCTAAATGCTGCGCCAACAATCCTTATGTCCTAGTTTACATTCTTTTATTTCAAGTGGTTTGTACTGTTCTGAAAACATAAACACTTGTCTTTTGAGGGATGATCTTTTAAGGGTCAAGTCTTTGTCATTGTAATCTCCTTATAATCTTTGGATTCTCAGTGCTCAGAGGGTAGAGTTCAAACCCTCAGCTGCATGATACACCTTCCAGGCAGCACCTGCTGGGCTCTGGTCCTGGCCACCCCTCGGGCCCCAGCAAGCCTGTCCCTGTGGCACTTGGCGTTCTTGCCACCCAGGCCTCTAAGTTCTTCCTTGGTGCTCAAGACCCTGCACGTGCCCTTGCTTCTGCTGAGACCAGTCTGGCCCCGCAGAGGACCTTGTAGGACACGCGTGAAGCACCTGCATACCTAGGGGGAGCGTCACCATGGCAACGGACTGATGGTGTTGTGTCTCTGACCCAGCCTCTCCCCAAGACTGTAAGCACCATGAGGACGAGGCCTAGCGTCTCCCAGCCTCTGGCAGTGCCTGGCGTGGAGCTGTTGATCACAAATACTAATTTTGGAGCAGTGGTGTCATTGGGAGGTTCCCATCTCTGGTCTTCTTTGAAAACTGTCTTGGTTATTGCTTATTTGTTATTTCTTACTCTGCAGATGGTTCCCAGGCAGCTTTTGATTTTAAATCTTTGCAGAAGATTCCAAAAAGCCACTCCAAAGATGACACAAGCCTCTATTTGTTGCCTTTCAAAATATATACACTTTTAGTGCCGAGGGAAGATTTTTGAAGCTTGGGTAGGTGCTGGTCTCTGGGGAGCCAGCGGGGAAGGCCAGACTGTAACAGTGGTAGACGAGTAATGTCTGCTGTAGTTTCCTGAGCAGTTTCAAAGCAAAGTATTGGAGGTAATCTCAGAAACTCTAAATAGCGGCGCTGTAACAGCACAGGGAGAGTGTTGCTTTCATTTCACTGGCCTGAAATCAGGGCATTTCTCCTAGCCGGCTCCCTACTGGTTTTTTTTACCTTAATATTCTGTGTCGTGGAGGTTCTAAACATTTTCAAAATAAAATTCTTCGGAGATCTGTAAACTGCTGCTTTCTAATTTCATCGCTCTTAATTATAGGGCGTTGAAAATGCAGAAAACCAGGGGTAACGTGGGACAGCGTCAAGAGCGTCACACCCAGCATCAGGAGACCCCGGGGTAGTTGTGGTTTTCCAACTCACTGATTAGCTCCCTGGCTCCGGGGAAAGCCGTGGACACCTCCAAGCCACCGTTTCCTCATCTGTCAAAGGAAGAGACTAAAGGTGACATTTAAGACTGTTCACAGTCTCAGCTTCGTTTGTTCATTTAACAAATACTTATTACGTGACTGCTACTCTTCTGGGTGCTCGGGACACGGCAGGGCGCAAACAAGTGAGCCTTCCCGCCCTCTGCAGCCCGTGTTCTGGGGGCATTTAAGATCGAGTCAGCACCGGCTTATCACAGTTCTGTGTGGCGAAAGGGCTGTGGCTTGGGAGTGTGGCCTGGAGAGATGGCAGAGCTGGAAAGCTGGCTCCATGCGGCTTTGGCTGGGTCTCCCCCTCCGCACCACCCCCCCAAGCCCAAGGGACGCTTCTCACAGGCCGGAAGGAAGGGCCAGCAGGGAGGACGGGATGGTCCTGAGTCTTCCCGCTGCTGCTTTAAGTTCCACTTGTGACACTGCAAACGCTCAGGGATCCTCCACTCGCTGCTGGACAAACTACAGGTGCCCGCTTTTCCAGCGAGCCCTCGAGCCACCCACCCGTGCCCTTGGCAGTGGCCAGGCGGGCGCAAGCCCCCGTCACCAGGGTGCTGTGCAGTCCTCTCAGCTCACAGCTCCGGGTCTCCGTCTCTGCTGGCCAGTGTCGCCCCCGCCGGGTGGGTGGTGGAGTGGCCACGCCGTCACAGCCTGCTCGACTCCTGTCTCTGGACACTTAGGGACCAGAGACTCTTCCTCCCTCCCTGAAACATCCCCCCACCCAACACCGTCCCTGCTGCACCGTCTGCACCGTCAGGGGCAGGGCTGGCCGACATCTGTAGATCTTCTTCTGTGTCTAACACGTTGCCCTGCACATTCCAGATCCACAGAATTGTTTGTTGAGTGGACTGTTGACTCGTTCTCCTGCGATATTTACCAGAGTTTACCTTCTGGTATCATTTGAGGATTTTTTTTAACCTTCTAGATTTGAGCTCCTTGACAGCAGGGCCTGTGTTTGTTTTATTTATTTCTTTTTTAATCCCTTGAAGCACCTGGTTCCTGGACTTGATGAATATTTAACGACCTGAAATAAACAGAATTGAATTCTTGGATAGCTGAATTTGAGAGGTGGAAATAAGTATTTGGTTTTCATTCCTGTTTCTTTTGGGGGGAAACTGAGTCCAAGAAAACTAAAGAACTCATGAGTCGATGTCTCAGCCAGGGCTGGAAATTGGGGGATGTAGCTCTTCTACTGAAGAGCACGGTGATGTTATTAAAGGCTTCCAAATCTCTCCCTTAATGTAGAAGTGTTTCCTGCCTCTTGCACTCAGATCTGCTCTACAAACCCTGCTTCGCTTGCAGAAAAGCCCGACACTGAACGGGTTTGCTTTGGCAGCAGCGAAGTCCCTGAGTTACGGTGGAGAGAGACGCAGATCCCTCTGCCGTGGCTTCCTCGTGGCTGCCATGTGTCCTCTGCCCATGACCGTCCTGTGCGGGCCGCAGTCAGCTCCAGGCGCAGCTCCTGCATCTGCTCCCATCGCCAATGCCCCTGGCTCTCTTCCCCTTGGCCGTGGTTTAGCCTGACTCAGCCTTCTGCTCCTTGGGTCTGTCTGGGTTTAGTCCTCTGTGATCATTTCGAGTGACGGCTGCCCACAGCTGGAAGGGGGTTTGGGCAGGAACTGCTATGCTGTGTCTACAACACCTGAGGCCATGGAGGCAGGCAGGGAGCTTGGGCGGGCAAAGCTGGCCTTCCTGCACCCCCTGCCCTGTCCCCGGGGCCCTGGAGCCCTGCTCTCTGGGCAGGGCAGAATTCTCTCTGCTTGGCCAGCCAGACCGCAGCCCCCCCGTTGTCTCAAGTGGCACAGGAACTCACGAATGGAGACAGCGGCATGTGATCTGGATCCCCCCCCCCAAATGACTGCTAATAATTGTGAATTACTAACAGCATAAAATCGAGATCTTGTTTTCCACGGAGAGGTGAGGCCCATCAGCCCTGGATGGTTACGTAACCCACCCAGTACACGTGGGCGATAGCGAGGCTACCCCTCCACCCAGAGCCTGCTGGGAAGGACAGCTTCTTCTGCCTAGTCAAGATGTCTGTTGTTTCTTATTCCTAAGAATGGCAGGGAGTAAAGGATTATGTGTTTCCCTTGGTATTTTTCATTTTAAGAATCAACATGGGCAGATTTATAGTGTTCGCAAACATGCTGGTAGCAATTCGATCGCAGGAAGAACGAGATTTCGCTCAGATTTATCTGTTGTGGTGAGAATGGCCATGCCTGTATAAATGGTACAGTTCTACCCTGAAGATAAATTTTTTGTTTGTTTGTTTGTTTTCTTTAGCGGTACGTGGGCCTCTCACTGTTGTGGCCTCTCCCGCTGCGGAGCACAGGCCCGGACGCGCAGGCTCAGTGGCCATGGCTCACGGGCCCAGCCGCTCCGCGGCATGTGGGATCTTCCCAGACCGGGGCACGAACCCGTGTCCCCTGCATCGGCAGGCGGACTGTCAACCACTGCGCCACCAGGGAAGCCCCTACCCTGAAGATAAATTTTAACAGAGACAGTGGTCATGACTTTTATTCTTCTTTTGTTCTCTCAGATGCATTAGATTAAAAATGAAAGGAAGACATATATTAATTTGACTGAATGGAATCTTTGAGCTGGATGTGTTGCTTTGTAAAACTTTTGCATGGACTGCACCACCCATACTGCTTAACAGAACTGCTAGAAACTGGTCCACGAGGACAGCGTGGAGGGAAGTATGAATGCTCTGAGAGTTCCTTAGACCTACTCTACTTCCAAGAACAACACATTAGTTTTCTACATTTCTGGAAACCATGGCTCTTGGATACCTCAGAAGCAAATTTGAATTTAGGCAATCTAGTTAACCTTTAGCTCAAAATGTTGGTATTTTCACAGCTGTTTTTAGATAGAGAAGGTTGCTGGTGGTTGCCTCCAACTTATTTCAGATTCTTTCTCTCTGAAAACCAATGTATGATTTTTTATTTGACCCCCAGGATACTGAAATGTTGCTTTTATATCTGATCTTTTCCTATGACTCTAGCTACAGTTTTATTTGAACTCTTTTCCTCTTTTGTGCTCTTGACTTGCAGTGACCCAGCCACCTTTCCGGACAGGAGAGGGGGCGGGAAGCGCCTGGTGTGTGCTGCCTGCATGGGTGGGCCCAGACTGGGCTGTGCTCAGGGCCTAGGGCCCGGGGCAGGGGGGACATCCATCTGTACCCAGAGGGTCTCGGCCGTGGAATGATGGGAGAATCTGGGCCACTTCCTTTTCTTCTTCCTTTATTCTTTCTTTCTTTTTACTAAAGTTTATTCCCTGCATATCTTAGGAGTCAGATAGTTCTACCAGGTTGAGAACATACCATAGCAAGCCCCATGCCTCTGCCTCCCCGGCCCCTGCATTCCTGTCTTCTCCCCCAGAGGCAGCCAGGTTCCGGACATCCTCTCTGTCTCCAAATAACATGCCCACGTTGCTGCGTCTTGATTTTTTTCCACTTTAAACTTTTTTTTAACTATGCGATATGAAACAAGAGGATTTGGCCACTTCTGCCCCACGCTAATAACCCAAACAGGCACCCTTCCAATCTCCCAGATGTCTCCATAGTTAGCGTGTAACGGGGGATGGATCAGTGCTCTGCATTCGGTTACGGTGACTAGCTCAGTGCCATCCACAGGTGAAACAGGTAGTGAACTGTGATTCTATTCCCTTCTCTCTCCTACCCAGCTTTTTGTGTAGTCTTTTTTGTTTGCTTGCTTTCTATGTACTTTTCATAAATTCAAAACTTCATTCTGAAGATTGTCTGAACCCACTCTCACCTGCATACGTTCACATGCATTAGGTTTTCTACCTGTTTCATCTTTTGGTCTCTCCCAGAGCCTTGGACCCGCTCCGATCCGGGCGGGCTGCTTTCTCCGTGTGCTGCTCTGGAGTGACCTTGCTGTGTCTCTTTACCGTACTCCCGGAAATGTCCTTTGCCTCTCTTTTGTATCGGGTATACTACTTCCTGTGTTTCCCTGTGTGTTATATCATCAGTTGAGTTCAGTTGGAGGAGACAAAAACCACACCAGCTGTTTCAAACAGAGAGGGATTTAAAATAGAGATGAGTACTTGCAAATTACTGGAAGTACTGGAGGAGTGGGCTAGAGGCTGGGCCTCCAGGAATGCCCCGGAACCACACAGCTGCTCTGCTCTGTCAAGGTGCTGAATCTTCTGCCACATTAGGATGGGAAGGAGTCGGGGGACCACCGCTGGGGCTGCTCATTTCAAGAACCTTCTGCGGTAGCTGCAGCCCAAGGGTCAGACCCTGTCACAGCTGCTGTCTCTTGATACCCGTGAAGCTGATGACAGTGGGGCACTGAACACTTGGAGAAACCCCGCTGGGCCCCGTGCCATGCTGAGCGCCCAAGGGTGGCCTCCACCTTCACATCCCAAGTCTTACGTGAGTGCACCTAGTTGGAGGAGTCTAATTAACTCCAAGAACCCAGTTCCCAGGAAGGCCAGGAGGCAGTGTTTGGCTTTCCAGCCTCTGCCCCGCAGGAAGGCGCCCGGAGGTGGGTGTGAATGCTGGTCGTTGCCTCGCCACACACCGCCTCAGCGCTTTGTGCGTGCTACTCTCTTGTTTTGAGGGACCTTATCCCCCCACGCCTTTCTAAGAAAGGGCACCTGGGAAGCAATTTCCTCGAGTCCTCGCGTGTCTGAAAGTCATTTACTCTGTCCCCACATTTGCACGGTAATTTGTCCAGGTGTAACTTCTTTGTGAAAATCTTTTTCTTTTAGAATCTTGAACATTGTCCGACAGATTCCAGTGTTCCTGTTTCGAATTCTGCAGACATTTTAATTCCTGGTCACTTATTTGTGACCATTTTTTCTCCCTGGGACTTAAAAAAATTTTTTTTAGTTTTATTGAGGAGTAATTTATAGAACATAAAATTACCCACTGTAAATATACAATTCAAGAATTGTTTAGTAGATTTATAGTTTTGCAACTATTGCTACAATCCACTTTTAGAACATTTCCATCAGCCCACACATTTTTCGGTGCCCACATGCAGCTTTTCATCAGCCCTGGGGGGTTGGCCCCTGTTCTCATTTCTGTCTCTGTAGATGTGTATTCTCTAGGCGCCTTATGTAAATGGGATGTATACGTGTGTGTCGTCTTTCGTACCTGGCATCTTTCACTCAGCATAATGTTTTGAGGTTCATCCTATTAGTGTGTCTCAGCTGTTTGCTTTTTATTCTTGTTGAGGAGTATTATATACACTTTGTTTATCCATTTGCCAGTTGATGGGCATTTAGATTGTTTTCAGTTTGGGGCTGAGTCATGCTGCTATGCACTTTCAGGTCAAAGTGTTTGTGTGGACACATGATTTCCTTTCTCTTTGATGGTTCCCAGGAGTACAATTGCTGGGTTGTAGGTAAGCTTATGCCAAACTGGTTTCTCAAGTGACTGTACCATTTTACTTCCCCACCAGCGATGTATAAGGTTCTAGTTTTTCTACATCTTCACCAACACTTTGTATTGTTTGTCTTTTTGATTATAGCCATTTCAGTGGGTGTGTAGCGATATCTCATTATAGTTTTAATTTATATTTTTCTCATGAGTAATGACATTTAGCATCTTTTAATGTGCTTAAAACCACTTGTGTATCTTCTCTGGGGAAGTGTTTATTCAGATATTTTGCCCATTTTTAATTGGGTTGTTTGTCTTATTATTTAGTTGCAAAAATCTTTATGTAGTCTGGATATAAGATTTTTTTTTTTTCTTGCGGTACGCAGGCCTCTCACTGTTGTGGCCTCTCCCATTGCGGAGCACAGGCTCCGGACGCGCAGGCCCAGCGGCCATGGCTCACGGGCCCAGCCACTCCGCGGCACGTGGGATCTTCCCGGACCCGGGCACGAACCCGTGTCCCCTGCATCGGCAGGCGGGCTCTCAACCACTGTGCCACCAGGGAAGCCCCTGGATATAAGATCTTTATCATATGATTTGCCTATATTTTCTCCTAGTGTGTGGCTTATCTTTTTAATTACTTAATGGTGTCTTTTGAAGTGGAATAGTTTTTAATTTTGTTGAAACCTGGTTTATCAATTGTTGTTTTCTTTTGTGAATCGTGCTTTGGGTGTTGTATCTAAGAACTCTTCGACTAACCCAAATCATGAAGATTTTTCTCCTATATTTTCTTCTGGAAGTTTTTTGTTTTATTTGTTGCATTTAGGTGTATGATCCATTTTGATTTAAATTTTGTATATGATGTAAGGACATATTCTAAATTCATCTCTTTGAATGTGGCCATTTATTTGTCCCAGATCTGCTTTGGAGAAGACTGTTCCTTCCTCATTGAATTGCCTTGGTGTCTCTGTTAAAAATTTGTCTACAGTAGCACACAGACTTGATCATTGTAGCTTTAGAGCATATTTGAAATGGGGTGGTGTGAGTTCTCAAGTTCTGTTCTTTTTTTCGTAATTCTTTTGGCTATTCTAGCTCCTTTGTATTTCAGTATAAATTTTAGAATTGGCTTGTCAATTGTACAAAAAAAAAGTCTGTTCAGATTTTGATAGTAATTACATTGACTGTAGATCATTTTGAGAAAAATTGCCGTCTTAACGGTATTGTGTTAACGTGGGATGTCTCTCCATTTACTTAGATCAGAGATTGCCGAACCTTTCCTTGAAGGGCCAGGTAGTAAACATTTTATCCTGTGGGTCTCTGTCACACCTCCTTAACTCTGCCATTGTAGTGGAACATGTTATGGTCAGCGAGCAGAGGCTGTGTCCCAGTAACACTTGATTTGCGAAAATGGGAGGCTGGACTGTGGGCCATAGACTGTGGGCCTCTGACCTGATCGTCTTTACCTTCTCTCAGCAGTGTTTTGTAGTTTTCAGTGCACAGTCTTGTATGTATTTTATGAAATTTATTCTAAGTATTTTATGCTTCTTAATGGTATTGTAAATGGAATTGCCTTCTTAATTTCATTTTCAGATTTTACATTGCTAGTAAATAGAAATACGTTTGATTCTTATATGTTGATCTTGTATTCTCTCACCTTGTTGAATTTGTTTATTGGTTCTAGAAGGCTTTTTGGATTCCTGGGACTTTTTAGGAACCTCATTTTGTCCCTGTATTCTGAAACTTCACATGATATACCTTGGCCTGGACCCACTTGATCCATCGTACTGAGCTGACTTTCCTGTCGTCTGTAACAGAACTAACAGAGAAATTCTTTTCTTGAGTTTAGAGGGTTTATTTTGTTGCCTGCCTTTGTAAGGAAAAGTAAAACAGCACAGTTATGTTATTATCTCTCTGCTGAAAATATCATAGGACAAATTTACAATGATAATAGATGTGATAAGACTTTAATAATACAGATTATCCGTAGATTTCATTTCTTGTGCTTGTGGCATAAATACATAAACAATGTTTGCACAGTATGGTTGCTTCTGTGTGTACTTTTTTTTTTTTTTGTGGTACGCGGGCCTCTCACTGCTGTGGCCTCTCCCGTTGCGGAGCACAGGCTCTGGACGCGCAGGCTCAGCGGCCATGGCTCACGGGCCCAGCCGCTCCACGGCATGTGGGATCTTCCCGGACCGGGGCACGAACCCGTGTCCCCTGCATCGGCAGGCGGACTCTCAACCACTGCGCCACCAGGGAAGCCCTGTGTGTACTATTTATGAGCAGATTTGTTTTCAAAAAATGCTGGGTTAAGACACATCACACATGCCATGTTTTGTTACTTCTGTGCACGAAAAATACTTTACTGATTCTGCATGGTGGAATCCCTTCACAGCATGTTTTAGCTCTGGACTGCTTTCATTTTTCTTTTGGTTTCCGTTACTGATTTCCTCCTTCCTTCCCCTCTGCCCAGTAATATCAATTTGGGAAATGCCTTGTTAACGGGGAGGAATAGAAAAGTCTTAAATAAGGTGCTAATGAGACAGTGCAGTCATGTTACTATATTAAGGTGAAGGGGGTTTTGTAAGGCGCCCTAGTGCAGGGAATTCATACCAGGCCTGTGAAGTGGTCAAGATTCAGCCTGTGACCTTAAGCATCGCTTCTGGTTGCTATTCTCCACCTTTCTGTGAAGCCTGTGATAGTGAACCACAGGCTTGGTTTACTTGGTTACGTCTCTTGGAGGCTAATTTTAGCGACCGCTGTTCATTTGTTCCTTCATTAATTTATTAACCAATTTATTAATTTATTCAGCAACACTTACTGAGTACCAGCTGTGTGCTGCTTCCTGGAAATGTAAAGATCTTTAGCACATCCTCTGGCAAGACAGTTCTAACCCCAAGTGTCTCTCAACTCTATTTAAATGCAAAAAAGAGGTGAAAAAAATCCCAATTTTAACGACTTTTTTTTTTGGTAGTTGTGTTAGGATGGAAATTGAACATACATTCTTCGTCTTCAGTGACTGTCAGTTAGTCCTCTGTCATTTGAAAAAGTCGAAGCAATGAGAAGGATTCTGAGAGAATGGATAGAAAGGTGGTTGTTGGGTGTGTGTGTTTGTGTGTGCGTGCGTTTTATTTGTTTATTTCTTTATTTTATGTTAATGGTCATCATTTAAAGTTAACCTGGCCTGGGCAACCTTCCAGTCTTATCTACACATTACAGCTTATTGATAATTTTGCTCATTGACATCTCACCAAAACTAGACCAGCTGAGCATCTTGCTTTGGTAGCAGAGCTATTGTGCTAGCTTCGGAATACACCCGCAGTTGATTTTCTGTTCTTACTTATGACTTTTTAAAGACCCCTGGCACGTCTTCCCATTTGTGTGTTTCATTCCCGTGAACTCTGCACAGATGGGCACACCTGGCTGTCCATCCCCTGGTACCTCCTAAGAGCCGTTTCAGCATCAGTGCTCCTATGAAAACCAGTCCTTCAGCTGTATTTGTTGGAAGTTATTTGACAAGCACTAGGAGATACCTTTTTTCTTTCGTATTGGGAGGTTTTCGGTGTAAACAAGGTTAGCATTTTAATTTTTTCAGTTCCAACTTAAAATGTCACTAAGACCTCTCACAGCCATATCCTTAAAAAAATATTACTGACGCCTTTCAGACTCTTCCCAGGTCTCTAATGCTTCTGAAGTAGAGGAACAAACCTTACCCTATTGTCCACGGAGCTCCTTAACCCTGCAGTGAGTAGCCCTGCAGTAAGGAGCCCTGCAGGCTGTTCCTGCCTCTGGTTTCTGTCCCCTGCATATTCGGAAGCCTCATTTGTTACACGCATCTCCATATGGTCCTTTCCTTTCAAATAATGTGACGGATAATAGCCCCCCGAATGCTTCTCCTCTCCTGGCTCCTGTAACTTGACACAGGCCTTTCCTTCTATCCCCTTCCCCTTTTCCACTTCCTCCCTGTAATTTCTGCTCCTCCTGGAAGAGTTAACCTCAGCCCCTCATTTAACCCCTCATTTGCAAAGTCCTCAAAGATCCTGTATCTGCCTCCCATTTCCATTCCTCTCCCCCACCCCGGCCAGGATGTGGCCTCTCTTTCCGAAAATGCTCTGTGTATCTCTCTTCACTGCCATTGCCATTCTTCAGTGATTTCTGAGTTTCTCTACTATTCCCCAATGAGATTTTGAGCTCCTTCAAGGCAAGAGCTGGGTCTCAGTCGACCCTGTTCCCCCAGGCTTAACTCTGAAAACACCATCAACAAATGTTTGGTGGAGGAAAGTGAGGCCGTGGGTTACATTCCTCCACAGAGGTTTTGCTTATTTCAGTTTCAGATCAACCCAGAGGATGTCAACCTTCATAATGGCCCCAGTGTCCCCCACGCATCCAGCGAGAGCTCTTTCTCAGGCCTGCCTCTTAGCGAGTGACTCTCAAATTTGGGGAGCTTGATGCAAATTCAGGTCTCCCGAGATCCGGCTCTGGCTGTGTGGGGTGTCCAGGGTCTGCGGTCTGAAGCAGTGTCCCGGTGATTCTGGTGCTGGGGGCTGTGGCCATCCTCTGGGAGATGCCGGGTTCGGGAGTGGTTTGTGCTGGCTCCTCTCTGGGTTCCATGCCTCCCGTGAGGACAGGGACACCTAGGCTGTAAGCTGCAGTGGCTTCTTTCTCCACTGACACGGCCTGTGACCGTGTGGCAGTAACAGTAAGAGGCACATAGTCCCCAGTTCATGCAAGAGGTGTGCCCCGGAAAAGCTGAATAAATTAAAGGTTTATGAAAGGAAAGCAGGTAGTGAATTCTTTTATAAGTTGAATAGTCACTCCCTAATTTATTGGTTTTTAAGATGTACATTTTAAAGCATTAGTTTAAATTAAATGAGATGTTTCTGTATGTGGCTTCAGTTTTTTGGCTGTATGAATTTAATAATGATTTTTTTCCCCAGGTGGTCACCTGTTGTTAACCGATCCTTACATGGATAGGTTAAGCTTTAAGTAAAAACGTTTTGCCGCTGTTGAAGAATTGCTTTTGAGGTTCAGAAGCCCTAATTCAGGGGCTGTTTCATTTCTGAGAAGTTCTTCGTGACACTTGCCCTAGCCGCTTCTCATGTAATGCCTGAAACCATTGCTACCCGCTTGTGAACTGGTAACGTTTATCCACGAGGAATTCTCAACTGATGATAAAGTACAGTAGATCTGAAACGTTCCTCACATGTTCTTGGCTGTCTACTTTGTCAGTCACCTTTGCTAGATCCTCTTCCTTTGCCAGCTTTTCAAAGTTTAGGTTTCTGGTATTGACAGGCTGATTTTTGCGTCACATGCTACATCTGGTAGTTGAGCAGTCTAATTTTTTCCAGTAGCTTCCACGTTCCCCTCTGGAGGCATCTAGCAAATCACTCAACCACTTCACAGCCAGATTTTCTCATCATAAAAAAATGAGAGTGAGCATTGCCATCTACATGCTTTTGGAGGCTGTGAATATTCACATGGTGTTCTGGGATCTCCCAGTGAGGTAGAATACCAGAAGAAGAAAGTGTCCCTGTTATATATAAGAGAACTGTCAAATAAATACAGTTTGACCTTTCTCCCTCCTGTCTGCTGAGCTCACACTGCCGGGTTGCCCACTGGTGAGCCCCACTTCACAGCTATGGCGGCTTTTGAGGCCCAGGTGCTCACAGGAAGGGCTGCTCTCCTAGGTTCTGCCTGGCTTGAGAGTGGGCTTCTCTTTGTGGAGTTACCACCCTGCTCCTAGCACGTGCTGTCTGCATCTTCCTCTGGACTGTCACATCCTTGTGTGTGTGTGGGGGGGGGGGGGGGCGTTCTCCTTAGCTCCTTGTTCAGAGGGCAGTGTCTTCATCTTCTATGTACTTCTAGCACCTGGCACCGTTCCTAAAAATACGGGCATGGAAATCCTGAAATGTACAGTCAGTCTTACCTTCATTAATTCTATGAATTTTAACTGTTGGAAGAACTTATCCGTGAACTTAAGCCATGATTTCTCGTGTCTTGTGAGATTAAGAGCAGGGCCATGGGGTCACACCGCTAGGTCCCGGTGTTTGCTCTGTCCTTGCTGTCTGGACGCACTTGGACATGTGGTATAACCTCTCTGAGCCTCGGTTTCCTTATTTGTCAAAATGAGGTTGATAATACTAATGTTTATCTCTTAGCCTTCTTAAAAAGATGAAAGAAGATGATGTATGGAAAACACAATAGTTTCTGGCCCGTAATTACCTCTTGGTAGATGTTAGTTTGAAAGGACATTTTTATTAGTATTATTGTTATTAGTATATTTCTCCAGACTTCTCTGTTTCCTTATCAGTAAAATAAATGGGTTTGCACTAAAAGATTATTTCTAAGATTCCTTATGCTGTCACCATTTTTGTAGTTCCATGATTTTAGATATGCACTTTGATGGTTATATGTGTCCATTGCCTTAACGTTATCAGAAGGGAATAAACCATGTTTCAAAACATATATTTTCTTAATAATGTGATTTACTTCAGAATTCCATTACATAGAATATGCACTGGTGCAATGTTTAGCATCCATTTTCCTTACAGAGAGAGTGAGGCCAGCAGTAAAAACCTACAGTCACCAAACGTCAGAGCTGGAAGGGCCAGAAGGAGTATCTTAACTGTCCCCCGCAGAGTCTGGGGTATGCTCTCAACCCAGGATTTCTGGTGCTATTAAACACATCAAGGTAAACTCTTTTAAGAGCTACAACGTCATGGAAACCCTAGGGTCGGCAACATCAAAGCTGATGCTTTTCTAAGTGGTATTTCTCATCCTGCAATGCATTGCAAAATAAAATTCTTAAGCTGTGAGAGATTGCATATCTTTAGTACCAGAGTTAGCTTAATATTTCAGAGCATGCCAATTACATCTTTTTTCCCTGGCTGCTAATAGGAAAAAAAGAAATTAGCCACATAATGAAAGGAGAATTTGTGTGATGGTAAAGTAACGCTGTATCTTGTAATAACTGAATTCCCTTTCACATTCTCCTCAAGCATTTCATATTTAAAGAGAGAACTATTTAAGGATAATCCATAACATTACAGAAAGAATACTCATTTTATAAAATATAGTTTGACCAGAAATCTTTAAATCTATTTCAAAGGGGGCCATTTCACTCATCAGATGTAATGACATGATTAGAAATGCTAGCGTTTGCTATTGCAGCTTTTTCCTATTATGGATTCCCTGCGTGATCTGTAAACTATCTCATTTCCTCACATTTAGCAAATTATTCACACTTTTGTATGAGTGGGATGCCTGGGATGCTGCAGTCATTTACTGTTCTCAGACAGATTGATTGGAGAATCGTAATGAGATAAGAATGGAGAGACCATTTCATTGCCTTTGCAGGGTAGTGTGTGGGAGATGTCCTTGTGTGTAGTCCACAGCCCTTTCAGAAGGATAAAGTTCAGGATTTCTGTATCTGGAATTTGTATCTGTGGATACAAATGTAGATGTATATTCGACGTGGCATGTCATAACCCCCTTTTCCAGCTATTTGACAGGGAAATTTTGAAAATATGTCTTCCTGACAATCTCAGTTTGCTGGAGTCTAGTCATTTCAAGTCTGATGGGATTTGGGTCCTTGAAAAGAGCCAGAGACTGATGTGAACCCTTCACATGAAGGCCTTGATGGAAACCTGTCTTCAGCCATTGCTGCCTGCACTCTGACCGCTCCTTGGGGGCGCCCGGTGGCAGCCCCACGGTCAGCTGCCCATCTGGGCCCTCGCTCTCCACAGCCTGCGAGGCTCTTTCGTGGCAGAGCTGCGCTCCTGCTGGGTTCCTGCTCTCCATCTCCCCCACTCCGCTGCTCTGCGGCCCTCCTGCCGTCAGCTGAGAGGACCCGGGATGGGGGGGTGATGAATAGCTGATCCCACGACTGGATAGTCAACTGCCCAGGGCTGAGAGAAGCCCTCTCCCCACGCAGCAGGTCGAAGCCCCGCGCTGGCTGTCCGCAGCCCCTGCAGCTGCTCACGCCCACCGTGTGCTGAACACCGGCCCTGGTGTCCTTATTGGAGCGCGTTTCTGTCGGGGACACTGACTCAGTTCAAGGGTAAACTGATGACGTCCCATGAAAAAAATCAAAGGTGATGGAAAAATATGTGGTCTTGGCTTCTAACAAGATAAGGTCTTGGTTTGGAGGAGGAAATATGTAAGCTGGATAGAGCCTTCGTAATTTTGGCTTTTCTTTAAAGGAACTAGATTCCATGATGAACAGCTTGGGTTCCGTCTCCCCAGAATTTGATTCTCCTGTGTCCTTCAACATAGTTTATTGGTTAGCTTGGTGGGTTTAGGATTTCAAGGGCCTGGATTTGAATTCTGGCTTTGTTACTTGTCAGTTGTGTGACAGTATCTGTGACAAGATACTAATTCTCTCTGTGTCTCATTCTCCTAACTCAGGAATGGTAATAATATTGGTACTGACCTTGAAGAGCTATCAAGATTAAAGAATATTGCATGTAGAGCACTTAGAACAGTTTCTGACACAGAAAGAGTTCAACGAATTTTAGACTTTAATATATTTTTATTTAGTGTATTGTTATTATTACTATTATTATTACCAACACCTTTCCAAAGAGAGTTAATTTTTAATAAAGAAACAGAATTTCTTTATATGCTGTCCAGCTTCAGCTCCAAGCTGAACTTGTATTTGCAGTTGTTTAAATGTTATTTAAGGGTCATTATTTACATAATGGAGAAAAGAATAAAAGTCATGTCAAATTGTTTTCTTTTTCATCTGTATAACTTTTTGTTCATGGTGATAACTAATAAGAACATCTAGGCTCTAAAGTGGATTTGTTCATACAGTGTTATGGAGTATGGGTCTGGGTTCAAACTAAACTCGGAAACAAAGTCAGGAACTAATTAGTGCTGTGAATGTTAAAAAAAATTCAGGAAAAACGAGGTTTTCTTTTTCCCCTGACTTTTGTAGAAAACAGATCAGTCAGTGAGATCCTGTCGTTATCCTCCTTTTTCCCCCTCCTTGTCCTGAAAGAATGTGAGCAGAAAGTAAGAGACTGCTTTTTTATCCTTTAATGTTTGTTCCTGATGCAGGGTTGGGCACTCTGAATTTTCCCAGACCTTTCTCACCCTGCTCTGAGTAGATGTAGGTACTGTGAGTCACCTTGATGTGAGATATTCCATTTTTAACAGTCAGCCTATTGTCTGTTTTCTTTCTTCCTGCTCTTACCACTAAATGCCTTCCAAGCCGGGATACTTGTGAGCAATAAGGGAACCCCAGCGTGGGGTTTCAGATAACCCGGAGGCTGACCCAGAAGTAGCAGTAGAGGGCGCTCGGCCTTTCATTTCCCCATAATGGAGCCGCACCGAACATCTCTCGTTTAAGGAGCTAAAAATAAATTGCACATACTAATTAAGTCTTGCCGAGACGTTGTGCAGTGATCCACTGCTAAGTGCCTAAAATAAGTAGATCTTATTTTAATCTTGGGGAAACTAGGTACAAGAGGGAATTTCCTAAGCCTCCATAGGAAGAGTCAGAATTTCAGTAATAACCCAGGAATCCTTCTCTTGCTTTCTGGCCAATATCCCAAATGTTCCTTCATTTAGGAAGAACCACAGGGAGAGCTCGGGAGCTTTAATTTCCTCCTGAGTAGGAAATTTCCCTTTCATGCAAGGTGTATGAGATGTATGCCTCAGATAAATCAGTTACCCACAACGTTATATATACCGCCTATTTTTTTAGTTTATTTTTAAAATTTAATTTAAATTTTATTTTATATTGGCGTATAGTTGATTTACGATGTTGTCTTAGCTTCAGGTGTACAGCAGAGTGCTTCAGTTACACATACACATGTATGTATTCTTTTTCAGATTCTTTCCCCATGTAGGTTATTGCAGAATATTGAGTAGAGTTCCCTGTTATGCCACCTATTTTAAATTGAATCCTTTTTGTAAGATAGTGGCTCTTTACTTTTAACCAACAAAGACCCTTAGAAAAAGGAAAATGAAAACTAAACAGCATTCCTGGATCCCGTGCGGGCAGCTGAGATTCCGTGTGATCTTGCTGGCTCATATCCTGTGGTGATTAGAGCAGGGCTTCAATCAGCGGGAGGATTCCCCAAGGCAGGGTCTGGTCCCACTAGTGCACATGGCCTGCCCCGTCTGACACCAGCGCGGCTTGAGAATTGAGCCCCAGGAAGCTGCAGTGTGCACCGCAGATGAGCACCGGTGGTTGCCATGGAGATCGCTAATACTGCTGAAACTACAAGAAAGGGAACTTGCGGCAGCTCAGGAGCCTGCCTGAAAATGAATGAGAAACAAGCGGAACTTAGAATAGGCCCTCAGCTACTTGTCCCACATGGAGTTTTAATTTCCTCCCCAGCCCCCTCCGCCTTCTTCCTTTTTCAAAGAATAGATTGAAGCCGCGGCTATGTTACAAAGCACACTCGGGCCCCTCTGAGCTTCTTGCAGCCTGACACATCCTTGGAACGGATGTATATTAATGATGCTGCATGACTAATAGGATTGGGGGTGAGGGCTGAGACCAGGCGTGTGCTGGCCCTTCTGGAGCCTGTGTGCCGCTTGTCACTGGGGTTTAGTAGGCACCTTGGGATTTGTCTGCAGCATATGTGCTGCTGTTAATGATTGAAAAATTACCACAACAATTAGTCACGGATCGCTAAAGGCAGGGCCCCCAAATGTGATGGACAATGTGATTAAATCCATGTATGTGACAATTAACTCTCCTGCAGGTTTATCCACCAAGGAGGATGCCCTAGGGGTGAGAGCAGAAGGGAATGAGAAGGGGGAAGAAGGGGGAAACAGAAAGGAGAGAAGAGAATAGCACTGCAGAACGGGCCTGATGCAGCTGCCACTGTGGGTTTTAATCTGATCCTGAATTAATCACAGTTTGATTAATGCTGGTTTATTGCAACTTTCTATTGCCCATTTATTTATATCTCCCACAATTTTATGGAGGCATGACTGATTAAATTCTGCCCATTCCATGTTTTTTAAATTTTAAAATCAGGTCTCTGCATTTAATGTGATGTTCTAGGTGGTCCAAAGTGCTATTATCTTGTAAAAGCTAAGCAGGCACCAGACACAGCGTGTCATGAATCCCCTTATGTCTCACAGCTGAGTAACCCAGAATAAATATTTGTTTGCTCAATATTCTGCCTAAGCAAAAAAAGAAGCCTTGTGATGTCAGTCTGCTTGTTTATTTGGGTGGAAGAAATGAGAATGCACACACACAAACACACATTTTTTGTTAAATGAGAGGAGCACAAATACAAAATTTTGTGCACAAGAAAAAACACTTAACATTTGGATGAAGTATCTGCCAATATATATTCATAGCATTAAAGAGTAATGCCTGCAGCCCACAGACATGTTCATATGTGGGGTTACTTTGAACCAGTATGTAGCTTTCTTTTTTTGTTGTTTTAGTTGTTATTTCTGGTGTTATTCATATCTGTGTACAAAACATTGCGTTTAAATAATGCCAGGGAGGTGGTGAACAAAGCAACCCGAGCAAAGCCTCGCGGTTTGTAGCTCGTGTCTGTTGTACGCATGTGTAAGTTAAGAATATCCCATTCCTCATTCAGGAGAGGGCATCGAAAGCTCTAGGAGACACAAGTTACACACACAGGCATGGTTTTTCTGCTTTCAGTGTTCCTTCGGCTAATTCCATTGCTCGCTTAAAGTGGATTTTGCGGAAGACCCAGTTTTTTAATTTGCAGACTAAAGTGGATTATCTTTGTCACTTGCATTTTAGCCTGATCTACCCAGGCCTGTAAAGACAGAGGATCTGTTTGCGGTGTGGGCAGCAGTGTACAGGAATATCATCAACAAAGCAGAGATCTTACTGGGTTGGTGGCACGGCACAGACGCTGCCCTGTTAGATACCCCTGGAAACTTGCATCCCTAATTGCTGGCATCGCCACTTTTTAGAACAGCAACCAAGAGACCCAGTCTAATTGTGGATGATTTAGGAACCTCAGGATCCCTCCTGGTGCCAAATTTGTGGTCTCCACGTCAGCCTCCTAATAGCTCTTCAGTTCCACCAGGTGCTAATAGCAAGGCAGAAAAACACTTCATTCATGAAATACTCTTCATACTTACCAAACTAAAGTACCTGCACACTTCTTGAGCCATCATCTCATTTCTGTAATCTTATTCCAGAAAACCATGTGCAAGGTAAAAGCTGGCAAGTGGCACTTGAGGAAAACTGGGCGAAGTGATGTGACTGTTTGCAGATGGGAGAAATGACTTCTGCCTGGGTATTGGAAGGTTTTATGGCATTTGTTGCGGTGTCGAGCCGGGTGTGTAGGCTTGAAGAGAAGTATATTCTAGGTATGTGCGAGAGTGTGTTTGTAGTACCGCTTTGGACGTAACAAGAGAACAGAATCTAATTTGAATGCATGATATGGAAACAGTTGTTGCACCCGGATCATGGAGGGCATTAGATGCTTAGCCAAAGGGTTTGTACTTCATATTCTAGTCCATGAATTGAGTCATAATAAGAGTATGAGAAGACATTTCGTGAAGCACGTGTGTTTCAGACCAGGTCATTCTCCTGACCACACTCTGCAAGCTTCTCATGAAGCTGCGGGCAGATCGGCAACTCCTGTCCAGAACCTTCGAGACCCTGCCCATCTGGCCTCTGCCTGTTGCTCTGATTTCCTTGGCCACTCTCTCCTTCCTTCCCTGCACTGTGGTCACACTGGTCTCTGTTTTCTGAACAGGCTGACCTTGTTTGTTTGTTTTTAATATCAATATTTTTTTAGTTGAAGTATAGTTGATTTACAATGTGTTAATTTCTGCTCTAGAGCAAAGTGATTCAGTTATACATATATATACATTCTTTTTTCATATTCTTTTCCTTTATGGCTTATCATAGAATATTGTACATAGTTCCCTGTGCTATACAGTAGGACCTTGTTGTTTATCCATTCTGTATATAAAAGCTTACATCTGCTAACCCCAAACTCCCACTCCATCCCTCCCCTAACCCCCTCCCCCTTGACAACCACCAGTCTGTTCTCTATGTTTGTTATTCTGTTTCATAGATAGGTTCATTTGCTTCATATTTTAGATTCTGCATGTAAGTGATATCACATGGTATTTGCCTTTCTCTTTCTGACTTCCGTCACTTAGTATGGTCATCTCTAGGTCCAACTATGTTGCTGCAAACGGCATTATTTTGTTCTTTTTTATGGCTGAGTAGTATTCCATTGTATACATATGTACCGCATCTTCTTTATCCATTCCTTTGTCAACGGACATTGAGGTTGCGTCCGTGTCTTGGCAGTTGTGAATACTGCTGCTGTGAACGTAGAGGGTGCGTGTGTCTCTACTCTTACTGGTCACCTTGTCTGAAACACTCTTTACCTCGGGCTTTGCAAGCCCACCTCTTTCTCATCATTCAGGCTGCAGCTCTTTCACTGTTCACCTATTTCCCAACCTCCGGTTTCCCTCCCTGCACCCTGACCCTAAGTGGCTTGCTGTATTGGACACTGGCCAGTGCCCCCTCTTTTTGTTCTCTTCCTTGAGTTTGCTCAGGTAGCAAACTACAGCAAAGTTGCAGTATACAAAATCAACATACAAAAATCAGTCATGTTTCTATACACAAACAATGAGCTATTTGAAAAGGAAATGAAGACAATCCCATTAACAATAGCAACAAAAAGTATGAAACACTTAGGAATAACCTTAACTAAAGAAGCAAAAGAGTTGTATACTGAAAATATAAAAAATTGATGAAGAAAATTAAAGAAGATACAGGTAGATGGAAAGACATTCTTTGCTCATGGATTGGAAGAATTAATATTGTGAAAATATCTATATCACTTAAAATTAACTGCAGATTCAGTGCAATCTCCATCAGAATTTCAATGGCATTCTTTTTTTTAAAATTAATTTATTTTATTTTTGGTTGCGTTGCGTCTTCGTTGTTGCACGTGGGCATTCTCTAGTTGTGGCGAGCGGGGGCTACTCTTTGTTGCAGTGCGCGGGCTTTGCATTGCAGTGGCTTCTCTTGTTGCGGAGCACGGGCTCTAGACGTGCAGCCTTCAGCAGTTGTGGCACGTGGGCTCAGTAGTTGTGGCTTGCGGGCTCTAGAGCGCAGGCTCAGTAGTTGTGGTGCACAGGCTTAGTTGCTCTGCAGCACGTGGGATCTTCCCGGACCAGGGCTCGAACCCGTGTCGCCTGCATTGGCAGGCAGATTCTTAACCACAGTGCCACCAGGGAAGCCCCTCAATGGCATTCTTTGCAGAATTAGGAAAAAAAAATCCTAAACTTCAAATGAACCACAAAAGACCCTCCTGAATAGTCACAGCAATCTTGAGCAAGAGGAACAAAGCTGAAGGCATCACACTTCCTGATTTCCAACTTTATGACAAAGCTACAGTTATTAAAACAGTATGGTACTGGTATAAAAACAGACATACAGCCTAGAGTGGAACAGAATAGAGAACCCAGGAATAAATACACACATCTATGGTTGACTGATCTTCAACAAGGATACCGAGAGCACACAGTGTGGAAGGGATAGTCTCTTCAGTAAATGTTGTTGGAGAAGGTGGATATCCATATGCAGAAGGATGAAATTGGATCTTTATCTCACACCATATACAAAAGTCAATTCAAAATGGATTAAAGATATAAACATAAGACCTGAAACTGTTAAACTGTTAGAAGAAAGCATAGGGAAAAAGCTCCTTGGCATTGCTCTGGGCAGTGACTTTTCAGATATGACACCAAAAGCATAGGCAGCGATGGCGAAAACAGACAAGTGGGGCTATATCAAAATAAAAAGCTTCTGTACAGCAAAGGAAGCCATCAGCAAAGTGAAAAGGCAACCTATGGAACTGGCAAAAATAATTTGCAAACCACATATCTGATAAAGGGTTAATATCCAAAGTATAAAAAGTTCATACAACTCAATAGCAAAAAAAACAACAAATAATCTGGTTTTTTAAATGGGCAAAGGACCTGAATAGACATTTCCTTAAAGAAGACATACGATGGCTTCAGCGTCACTAATCCTCAGGGGAATATATATCAAAACCACGGTGAGATCTCACCTCATGCCTGTTAGAATGGCTATTGTTTTAAAAAAATAAAGGAAAAAAAAAGGTAAATGCTGGCAAGGATGCAAAGACAAGGAATCCCTTATACACTGTTGGTGGGAATGTAAATTGGTGCAGCCATTATGGATAAAAGTATGAGGTTCCTCAAAGAATTAAAAATAAAACTACCATATGATCCGGCAATCTTACTTCTGGGTGTGTATCCAAAGGAAATGAAATCAGTGTCTCAGAGAGATCTCTGCATGGCCATGTTTATTGCAGTATTATTCACAGTAGCCAAAATATGGAAACAAATATCTATTGGTGAATGAATTGATAGAGAAAATGTGGTTTACAGTGGAATAGTATTAAAAAGAAAGAAATGCTGATACTTAGGACAACATGGATGAGCCTGGAGGACATCATGCTAAGTGAAATAAGCCGACACAGAAGGACACACGCTGCCCATCTTGACTTATGTGTAGGATTTAAAGGGTCAAACTCATGGAAGCAGAGAATAGAATGGTGGTTATACCAGAGGCTGGGGGAGGGGAAAATGGGGAGATGCTGGTCAAGGGGTACAAAGTTTTAGTTACACAAGATGAATAATAAGTCAGGGGAGGTGATGTACAGCATGGTGACTGTAGTTAACAGTTCTGTGTTGTATACTTGAAATTTGCTAAGTGGGTAGATCATCTTAAGTGTTCTCACCACACACACACATACACACACACACACACACACAACTATGAGGGGTGATGTATATGTTAATTAGCTTAACTGTGGTTATCCTTTCACAATGTATACATGTATCAAAACATCAGGTCATACACATTAAATATATACAATGTTTATTTGTGAATTATAACACTTTAAAGATGGGGGGGAAGGGAAAAAAAAAAGAAAACCATGAAAAAACATGTGTGGAATCTAATTGCAAGAACACCGATTGTTGTGGCAGCAGCAGAGTCTCCAGTACTCTCATTAGTCTGTTCTGTGATCAGATGCCCTCTAGCCTGTTGGTCCATTGGTAGCCTCTTCCTATAGTAGGTAAAATTCGAGAATGTTAGAAATAATTTTCTAGGTGACAATAATATATCTTCCACTTGCGTGGTACTTTTACAGATTATTTTCTCACTTGCCCTCTGATCTTGGCCTGTTTGGGGAATAGGCAGGGAATATCATTCCCATTTTATCAAACAAGAAGCCTAGGGATGGCGTGGCTAAGTGTCCTGATACCTAATAGCCGTTCCTAACCCCTGACTGGAGCTGCTCGTCTGCTAATGCCAGTCTCTGCCACCAACGCCAAGTAGAATAAATGCCCAGAAGCTGCGTGAGGTGGAAGTGTTCCGACCTCTGTGGTTCTCTCAGGTTGACTGAGGGCTCCCAACTTGCAAATGGAAGACAGCCGTCACCGCTGAAACGGTTGGTTTTGGTGGTAGGTAACTTGGGTTCGTCCCAGCTCGGTGCTGGTTGGGCTGTCTTGACCTGCTGTGAGCGACTGTGGATGGCCAGCTGGGGGCAGTTTGATCATGTACTCTTGCTGGCCACGTGGCAGTGCCCCAGGATTGCCCCCATTCTCGGCCCAGGAGAGGGAGCTCAGGCCCTCAGGTGAGTGAGACAGAGTCCCCAGTGCTGGCTGCAAGGGTGGATATTTCTAGAAGCTTCCTGTCTTTTCTTGACTATAAAATATACAAACTGTTGAAACCATCGTGTATTCATGTTTACTTTAATATGTAAAAGCACTTAAGGTTGTCATATAATAAAATGGTGGCTTTTGAGAATTCCATCATGCTTAACCTGTGAATCTGCATTTGCTGGGCGTACTTGGACATGCCCCATACCCACATCAAAGATGTCTGGGCTTCACTTGTGGTACCTAGTGTTTAGTATGCTGCCTACAGAATTGACTAGGTTTGTCTGCTCTTTCTTGGCGGCATAGTTATATTTACTTATTCTATTCAAAATCCGTTATCTTCTACTCCAGGAGATTAATTTCACCACCGGAGAAGCGACATGACAGGATGCGTCTTAGGAGTCTGGACCGGGGATTGTGCTCATGTGTCACCGTTGGGTGGTCTCTCCTTGAAGACACAGGGACAGGGAGGCCTCCAGATACTCATGCAGTTTTGTCTCCCAGCAGGATAAAACCATTTTTATATGTAGCTGTTTATCTTTTAAATTTTATTCACTTTTCTGATTCCCAGCTTCTGCTTTTGCATATATATCTATAAAAGTCATCGCCTCTTGTAGCAGATGCTGTTTCAGCTCAAGTCTTTGCATAATAAAACAATTGTCAAAGCCCTGTGCAGTGACCCAGTTCAGATGGTATTGTTTATATAAAATTCCAGAAAAGTAAAAAAAAAACAAAAACAAAAATCAAAGCATTCTGTTTTGAGCTAATAGCACTGACCACCTTACAACTTAATTTTAAAGGTTAACAAATGTAAAGCAGTTAAGCCAGAACCTCCACAGCTACACCTGAGCCTAGTGACCTCAGGTGGACATCAGCTCACCGTGTGGATGCACCTGTCCTAATGCAGCCCTCTGCTCCCGAGGACCGGGACAGGGGAAGGACAGTTGTGAGGACTGGGGGCCAGTAGTCTGTTCTCTCAGATCGTGTAGCTTCCTCCCCGCTGGAGTGAAAGCAAACATACACTGACAGAAGACGCACACACATGCACACACAGACATAGACACGTGCACACATACACGTGTACACACACACACACACACACACACACACACACACACGCTATGTTGAGTTTTTTTGTCTCTAGCAGGTTAGGCCCCAGCTCCCGCACCTAAAGGAGGGACCAGGCTGAATAAGGGCAAGAAGGAAGGAGGCCTGCAGCTGGGAGACTCCCAGGCAGCTCCCTCTGTTCACAGGAAGGGGGGTGAACTGCCTGGAAGACAAACCACAGGACCAGGGTCACAGCATCTACTGGTGGCTCCAGGGACGGGTCTCCTCCGGGAGAACAGCTCAAGCACATGGTGAAGAGGACATTACCAAGGGCTCATCTTGTAGGCTTTCACTGTTTGAGGCAGGTTTTTAAAAGTTAAGTTCAGGTTTTGCATTTAATTTGTTTTATTTCTTCTGTGTTAACCTCAGGTTTTTAACCCACCAATATGCAAAAATGGAGTATATAACCCATCAGATTATCCTTCCCTGATGTAGAGAGGATGAAGTTCTGGGTGAAAAGGGGATATAGTTATTGACTATTGTTTGCGTTGGGGATGCCTCGTTAGCTGTGACCAGGTCGTCAAGGCCACAGTGCTGCCAGGGCTCAGCCGAAAACTCCTCCCGCTTCCCGCTGACCTTAGTCCCTCCATCTATCTGACAGCAGACAGAGATCATGTAGGATACTGTGCGTCTGGATATCCACAGGCTTTTGGTAAAACATCCCCAGTGGCCCTTGTGAGTAACGTGGAGATTTGTGGGTTGGCAGACAAATAATGCACTTACTTAGATCGGTATTTATTTGGACACATCTGTCCAGGTGTGGATTATCTGATTACTGTTAACCTGCAGGAATGTTCACGGTGGAGCCGTGCTGAGCTCTAGCCTTCAGACTTGCGTTGCTCACAAGTTTTCCCAATGACTTTGATGAAGACGTGTGTATCAGATTTGCAGTTGACACAAGGCTCGGAGCGACAGCTGATATGATTAGTGACTTGGTCTTGAGTCAAGAAAAGCTTGATAATCTAAAATGACGTGCCAAAAATAACAGGGTGAAAAATAGCAAAGATAAATATAAAGCCTTTAAAATAGGTTTAAAAGGTGGATTGCACAGCTCCAGCGTGGGGAGAAGTGGAAGATATAATTTGTCACAAATTCAGTATGAGTTAACTTACGATAAGGCAGTTGGAAAATGTAGATGATGTGATAGAAGCAGAGTGTGCAGTTCCAGAAAAGCATTAACACTGAGAGGCCACGTGGATTATTGTATCGAATCATCTCTGCCTTACCGGGGATATACTAGAACCCAGAGATTACCAAGCGGTATGCCTATTTTTATGAGTTAAGTGAAAATATTTACTTGCAAAGTGAGATACAGAACTTTCAGATAAACTCTTTGACATGGAGAAATAACTACTTCAAAAGACGTCTTGGGAAATTGTTAAAAATCTAGAAAAAGCCCAGCCCTTGTTCTCTCCTTCCCGGCTCTCTGCCACCCTCCCCCCAACCCTGAAATTAGAACCTCTGCTGCCACTTCTACCTAAAACAAAGCTCCCCAACCGGTCTTCTTACTGACTGAAATCTTTATACAGAGGTAACTCTATGGTGAATTTAAGGAGTTTTTTTTTAATAGTTCGTTCTTTAGAATAGACTTCTGCAGCCTCTGTAGAGGACTGAAAAAATGAAAACAGCATTGTATTGCGTGCATGCATGTGCCGGTCTGTTGGTTGACTCCATCTTGCAAAATTAAGAATGAAAGCGCTCTTTAAACAATTCTGTTTTGCAGTTAGCCTGCAGCATGGTGTTTCTTGGCAGCAGGAAAAGGCAGTCAGGCCTTTATGCATGTCTTACACCTCCCTTTCAATTCCATCTCTGTGCCCTGGAAAGGAAAGTGTTCTGGCGCGAGCATCTTCTCATCGTCTCTGTTTGGATCGGGTGCCACCTGCTTCCACAGCCCAGGGGAGCCCTGTGTGCTGCTGCCCGAGAGCCACACGGTGACGTGGCCCCTGTGCCAGGCCTGCCTGCCAATAGGCCGGGGAGGGGGGAGTGTGTGGGGGAGCGCCAAGCTTCAGGAAGCATCCAGCCCCAGGCCCTCTTTATTAGCTGGTTAAGGCCGCCTGTGGTGTTAGGAGGGGGATAAAGGGCTTGGGGCACACCGCAGGCACTTGCAAGCAGGGTGCAAGTTGTAATTATGACCGTGGTTTCTTTTCCTTCTTCCTCTTCCTTGAGTCCCCCTGAGCTCATCACTGTCCGTCTTCAAGATGGGAAGGTGACTCCAACCGTTGCTCGTCAGTAGCCAGGATGTGTACCGATTCGGTTGACTCTTCAAAAGAAAGCAAAACTATGATTCATCTCCTTCCACCAGTTCCACTGTTTTTCAGAATCGCGACCTTGCTTGTTGCATTAGCTGTGCACAGCTTTGCCAGGATTTCCTTTTCCATTTCTCACTAGTTATTTCAGCGTATGCAGTCATCTTTCCCTGCGAATTTGGAGTGTCTGTGTTAGTACACATTGTGACGGAGATGCTTTAGGCGGGGCTGGCGTGGAGGACTCTCTCTCAGAAACACTCCCCTGCTTCCAAATACACTGTCCAGGTCGCCTTCACGGCCCTGCATTTTCCCACCTGGAGGTGTGGCCTCAGTGATGGCTTCTGGCTCCTCTGTTCCAAGTGTAAGAAGAGGAAGGATCCCTGGCCATTCCTGGGAGACTATCCTTGTCAGTTCCTTCCCAGCATGAATGAGGTCATCAGAGGCTTTCTCGAGTAGAGGTCTTGCCAGAGTGAGGAGTGAGCCTCATGAAATGGAGACGGAGGATGCCAAGGAAATCCAGACTGTCTTCCTTAGAACCCTCCATTTCTTTAACTGGTAGATGTGAATTATAGTATCTGTCTCAAAGGATTGCCAACTTAAATCTTTTTTGGAATCAGATGGGAGATAAATATCACATTTTCAAAAATTCTAGGAAATAAAGAGGTTGTTTTCCCCACATTTTTATATTTCTGAAGTCAGCGTTTGTCTTACAACCAGTATCATCTTTCAATTATTTTGGCAGCGTTTCCTAATGGTAAATAAAATCGTGCAGCATCTTACAGTCAGTGGTGTCTCAAGTTGGATGAAATATGGTTTAACTGAGCAGGGCTGTTGGTGGGTTAAATGAAGTAACCTGAGGAGCGTGAAGCTATGCAAAGGCCTGTGGCCTCGGTTGGTACTCGGGGCCCTTTACCTTACGCTTCAGGAGTGCAGGGTGCAAACGTGGGCAGAGACTACACTCCTTCCTCCCTGACTGGCGTCTGCGCGTGCTCGTCTCCTTCTTTTCCTCCTTCCGTCTGATGGGCGTTCAGGTACTGAGCTCCAGTGTGCCTGGCGGTGTGCAGGAAGCAGGATTCCCAGAGGTGAAGGCCAGCAGCGCTCTGAGGGAGTTCGGAGTCTAGCAGAGGGAGAGAGAGTCTGTGAACACACACTTACACGTGACCATGGTTAGTGCTGCAGGTGTGGGGAGCGGGGTTAGCTTCAAGGAGAAAGCCACTCTGGCTGAGTCCTACAGGATGATGAACGGTTAGCCGGGCAAGTTCCCAGATGGCGCTTTTAAGAAACTGCAGTGGGGCACAGAGTGCTCGTCTCATCTGCAGAGAAGCCTGCCTCGGGCAGCTGCCTCACCACGTCTCTGCCCAGCTCTGCTACAGCCCCAGCTGCAGTGGAAAGAGTCGCACAAGCTCAGACTCCCTTCTGCTGCTGGGCTCCCCTTTCCACCTTTTGTCTGGAGACTTCGGCGCCGTAGGTACTCGCCAGGCCCCATCCAAGAGCTCCCTTGAAGTGCAGCCCTCAGCTCAGGGAGGGGGAGCTGGTGTGTTGATGTTCCTGGTCAACAGTTCCCGCGGGGCTTCTGCGTGGTGGCTTTGAGACCCTACTGCTCACAGGAGCCACCTCCTAACATACCTCTTTGTTAGCTGTTCTCCTCTCATCGCTCTCCCTGCATCCTCACTCCGTCTTCCTGGGATCAACTCTCCTAAGCTCCTACCTGTGACAAAGTCCTCGTCTCAGGCTCAGCTTTGAGCAACCCAATCTAATTCACCACTGACACTATTTCTACAGTAATTACCTAAGGCTTGTGTCAAGGAGGTGTAAGCATATGTGGTAAAACTGGCTGACATGGTGGGCCCACGAGGTGGAGGGAAGGATGGGTGGGTCACAGAGGCTGCCCAGCAGAGGCGACCAAGAGCTGACTGGACCGAAGATAAATATACACGTGCATTTCCCAGCCTTAGAGATACACATGGAACATACACCTTCAGTAGGTTTAATGCAAACCATCAAGGCTAGTGAACCCCAGGTGAGAAAGAGGATTTGGAAGTTTATGTTGCCAAGTAAAACTTCCAGGCACGTGAATAAATGACTCAACTGTGAGATGGGCAAAGGGGACTTGTGGAGGGAAGTGTTCAAAAAATAATCACGAGGGAGTTGAATTTGTGGTGCTGTGAAGGGATGAGTCATGGATAGAAATAATTTGGTGATGGTGGTACGGCCCTGGAGGGTAACCAGTCAGGAGTCGGGAGGAAAGCGTGATCTCCCTCATCGTGTATTTGCATTGGTCAGAGTTGTGTGAGTGTAGGGTCTACCAGAACTTCCGGTGCTGACGGAAATGTTCTGTATGCTGTCCAGTGTGGTAGCCGCTGGCCACATGTGGCTGTTGAGCTGAAGTTGCACCTGAACGTAACTGAGAAGCTAGATTTTTATTTTTTTATTTTTTATTTATTTTTTGGTTGCACCACGTGTAGTTCCCCAGCCGGGGATTAAACCTGGACCAGGGCAGTGAAAACGCAGAGTCCTAACCACTGGACCTCCAGGGAAGCCCCAGAACTAGATTTTTAATATTATTTAGCTCTAATTAGCTTAAATTGAAGGAGCCACCTGCAGCTATCGGCTTCCTTATTGGATGGCTCTGTATAGAGCATAAGAAAGGGATACAAAATACTGAAGGGTCGAATGTAACCCACAGGAAAATCGGGGGACAGTCAGCAGGCCCAGGGCAAAAGAGTGTCGTCTGTCACACGCTTGGAGCCCCAGGACCCCTGGAGTGGGGTGAAGGGTGCCAGCGGGAAGACCACTGGCTGGTAGTAGGGGCGGGCGTCCTTAATGCGAGCACGACCTGAGGCCCCGGTAGGAGGGGCAGAGCTGATTAGACTTTGAGGGTCCTCAACTCATGAGAGCCGTGTTCCTGTTGATTTTTAAGACCCCCTGCGAAGAAGCCACCGTATCCTCCAGAGACTCTGCTCATGTTCCAGAAACGGGAAGTGGCCCGGGAAGATGCCTCTCCCGACCGCTCCCTTTGCATCCACCTTCTTGGTGGAAGAACAGAGACGTTTCTCCCGCAGAGGCAGAACACCCGTGGCCTGAGCTGTCCTGCCTGAATCGGTGGAGCTCATGGGTGCTCGTCTTGTGGCATCTTCTGCAGCTTCTTCAGGCATCTTGGTTCGTAAGTCGGTCACTGGACTTGGAGTTACCACGTCTTCCGTGCAACACCGAGTCCCGGTAGGTCTCCGTTTTGTCCTTTACGAGATGGCGCATCCTCGCTCCTGAGCTTGTTTTCAATAGAGCACGAGATAATGAATGCGGAAGCAGTTTGTAGGCGTGAAGCGTTGTTTTGGTGGCTGACTGTACAGGACTTGATTAGGCCGGATCTTGGTCAGCATTTTTGCCTTTGCTCAGGCCCAGATCGCTTAAACACAAGAATGAAAATAGGAAAACACGCACGTGATGCGATTTTTTAATGCCGTCTTCTTACTGTTAAGATTTAAACTGGGGAACTGGTTTGAAATCTCTTTTCCCAGGGACAGCGATTGTGGTCGAGAGAACAGCTCGGGGCCAGGGGCCACTGACTTGTTCTGTAAAGGGTTGTCAGTATTTTAGTGGTTCTGTGGGCCATATGCTGTCTCTGTTGCTTCTTCTTCTTGTCCAAAAACCTGTAAAAAATATAAAGCACATTCTTAGCTCATGGTTATATGGAAGCAGGCCCTAGCCAGATTTCACACCCCCTGCTCCCGAGCTGTTCTGTCCGGCCCAGCATGGTGGCCGCTACCTGCCCAGGGCTGCATATATTTAACCTAACCTAATTAAAGGTGAAATTCAGTTCCCGCTCATGTCAGCCACATCCCAGGTGCCTCGTTGCCACACGTGCCTGGTGGCTGCTGACCTGGGTAGAAGGGCAGAGTATTCCCAGCACACGGGAAGCTCCGTTGGGCAACCCTGTTCTAGAGTTCGGTCGGATCCTAACTTTGCCACTAACTAGCCTGATGGCCCGAGACTAGTTATTTATTCTTTTGAGCCTCTGTTCATGAAACCGTAAAATGGAAATGAGAGCATTGCCCCCCTCGAGGACGCGGTAAAGAGTCAGTGAATCCGAAGTCCTTAGCACGGGGCCTGGCCACACTCAGTGTTCACTGCGAATATTACAGAAGCAGCTGCAGTTCTTTACTGTTAATTTGAATAAAGCTCCACTTCTAAAAATTTTATTTGGAAGAAGTGGTCATCGTCCTTTTTACAGGACATTCGTGAAGTATGAGACTGAGTTTGGTTAATAGTTGCCCCGTGAAGAAGATGTCCTCTGGGCCCTGAACCGCGGTGCCACACAGAGCGGGTGCCTCTTGTCTGTTCATTCCTATGACTTGTTTTCAGCTTAACCTTCTGTTCCGGTTGGTGCTCATCCTACAGTAGTTTTGTGAAAAATCCGTGCTAAATATTTGTTCAGCTCAGTGGTGGGGTAGAGATAAAGGTTAGCTCGCAGAGGACAGTGCCCCTCAATCAGAATTGCAGAGTAAATTATTGTTTTGCTTATGAAGGAGTTCCAGCCGACACTGTATTGATTAGCTCTCCTTCAAGGCTAGTGTATTACTTGTTGCTGAGCAACGAGACTTCTTTCATCCAGTGCCCTGAGCCCAGTGCGATGTCGGGGCCAGCCTGGGGGTCGTGGGCTTCTTCAGCCCGCGTTGCTTCCTGTCCCTCCCCGTGGGCACCTGTCAGCCCCATTTACATCATGTGAATGTGTGAACAGGCTGCTGAGAGCCAGCCCTTTCCATGTAGAGTGATCTGCCTGTGTCCTCACTGGACCGAAAGCATGGTCTTTACCAGCTGATAGCAGCTGGTAATGGTAATACTGTTAGTAATCCCAAATGATTGATTGAGTTGTGTGACTTATAACTCAGTCTTGTGTGTGCGCGCGCTGTATGCATCATACTGTTAGCATCCTCGAAGGGCCCCGTCACTGATAGAAATGAAGCGGCTAGATCTTGGTTGTTTATGTCCAGGGATATTGGTGATTATTTCAGAGAAGTTACAGAGTGAGGTGTGTATACAAAGACGGGCTCAGCTGAAATAACAGTGCTTACATAGAGAAGTTGTTTTGGTTGGTTGTTTTTCAGTATGCACATCGAGGCATCCCATTTCCCCTCTGAGACATGCGGTCCTGCGTGTGTGCCTGAGCTGCTGGGCCACCACACGGACGGATCCCTTTTCATGGGTGGGGGAGGGGTGGGGAGATGGCGGGACGGAGCGGGGCCCCGCCAGGAACTTCCTGGCCTCAGGAGTCAGAGGTGGTGTCTCCGCCTGGGGAGCGTGGGGTGGAGAAGTGTTGACTGCTGATGGATGGGAGCCAGAAAAGGGGCCCTCCGTGCAGGGTGCTGGAGCACTTAGGGACCAGCCCTTAGGTGGGGAGCTGAAGTTTTAGGAACCAAGGAATCTAGATTGACAGGTTCAGGAAGCAAGTTAGACACAGTAACTCAGTGTCTCTAAATCCTGGAACAGAGTTTATAAGGATCAGTCCTTAGTGCCTAGTGGATAAAACAATCAGGGCAGTAGCAGTACCGACCAGCTCTGGAAGCGCCGACAGACACGAGTGCTCGGCAGCCTGTGCTGGTACAAGGCAGAAACACACCGCAGAGACCTTGTTCGGTATTTGCAGCGACCCACCAGGCACTCCTGCTGCGGTTCCCGCCTCCCCGATGCCAGAGGGGAGCCCTGGAGAAGGTGACCGCCCCAAGTCGCTCGTGTCCATCGGGGGGAGCTGGGTTCAGCCCCCGGTGGTCTGGCGCAGGTCCCCACTCTTCCTGGCACGTGCTTCTCTTCCCTCGTCCCCGCACGGACTGTGCCCATGCTCGGCTCACTCTCTGGGCCTCGTCTCCTCGTCTGGACAGTGAGTGGTTTGACTAGACTGTTCTGGCCCCTTTGGTCGTCGCCAGGCTGTGAGCTTTTTAAATCCCAGCATCGTAGGGGACGCTCAGTCCTGTAGGACGAGCCCTGGGAGGGCACGTGCGCTGTCTGTCTGGCACACGATGAGGCTCCGGGAGTAGCGACTGAGTGAACGACACTCTGCTCCTCCGTGGCGGCAGGGCTGCGGGAGCGGCCGCCGGGGCAGTGCCTACTGGAGAACAGTCTCTCCTTGGGCAGCATCTGTCACGCTTTCTTCAAGGCTTTCTTTTCTGCTGGGAAATAGGTGTCAGGGTCAGCTGTGTCCTGGGACAAATGTGTTAGTTCCTGTGCCCCGGAGTCAACCTTTAGCTTTTGTGCTGGGCCCTGACCTTTCCTTTAAGGGTCCCTCTGGATCCTGCCCACACCTCCACTCCATCTTCCCTCAAACAGCAGTGGTTGAAATGCTCAAGCTTCCAGGGTAAAGCCCAGCTGTACGTTTGTGGTGGTGTTTACGAGGCTGTCTGCAGTCAGGCTGTGATTCTGTTCCTCGTAAAGAACCTTTTCACTGGTTCTGTGTATATCAGGCACCCTGGCTTCTACCAGCTAGTCTTTTGGGGCTTGAAGAGTCAGGAGGGTTGAAGTCTACCGTCGCACTGCCTAAATATTTCTTCCGACCTCATGTGCTTACGTTTGGTTCCACGGACAGAGTTACTTACTCTGTAATGATATCTGACAATCACAGTCATCATCACACATCATAAAGTGTCTGTTATCTCCACACTCAGAGAGATGAATGCTTCTGCAGCACAGTGAAGTCCAGCGCCAAAGAAAATGTTTTAGGTGTGTGTTTGTCTGCCGTAGATCCCTGCTGAAAGACAGCAGGTCTAATGGAGCATAAGTGCTTGGTTGTGGGCTGGGATTTGAGGTGCCTCTAGGAGAGCTCATCTTTTTGCAGAGCTTCAGCCATCATCTTAGGAAAAAGCACTGACCCTGGCTTCCCGCTGCAGCCTCTGGCCCTCCTTTTGCATTTTGTGTTTCGCATTTTGTGTGTGGTGAACTTATATCTGAAAAAATAGGTTAGTGGAATAGCTCAGACTCTGAATATCTAAACCCAAACCCATCATTTCTCTTACTCTCCTCAAACACACATACACTCACACCCGTTTATATTCCTGATTCTCTTATTTCTTTTAATGTTTTTATTCGATTCATTCAGTAAATATTTATTGAGCTCTTCCTACATAACAGGTGCTTTTCTAGACACTGGGTATACAGCAGTCAATAAAATAGGACAAAACTCTGCTTTCTGGAGCCTATAGTCTGGTAGGAGTAGACAGTCAACAAGGTGAATGAGTAAACTATATTATCTAGCGTCACAGGATTGTAAATGGTGTTGTGAAAATGAAGCAGGGAAGAAGGGTGGGAAGTTCTGATTAGAGGGGCTGGTGTTTCCATCTAAAATAGGAAAGCCTGCAGATGCCTCCCTGGGAAGGTGACATTTTAATAGTATCATGACCCTCCCAGTAGTCAGATGTGAGTGATCTCTTTTGATCGTCCTTCACCTCCAGTCAGTTGACAGATTTCTGACACGGCTCTGTTCATTTCCTCTTCCGTCAGCTACCATAACTTCTAGTTGAGGCCTTCAGCGTTCTCTCTTACACGGTTGCCTTGGTCTCCAGATAGGCCTACAAGTCACTGGTCCCTTTTCAATTTGATTTTCTCATTAGTCATTGCTGGCATGTAAAAGTGTTTTTGCATTTTGTGTATAGTGAACTTATATCCGAAAAAATAGGTTATGAACTTTTGTACTTTTTAATGGATATCTGTTGTTTTCTTTGAGTTGAGAAGCGTACAATAATGTCATGGACGTAATGATAATACTTTTTATTGAGGTATTATTTACATAAAATGAAACATCCATTTCAAGTGTGCAGTTTGATGAGTTTTGCTAACTATATACAGTCATGTAACCTCTGTGGTCAGGACATAGAGAGTTTCCCCCCTTAAAAAGCTTCCTTATGCCCCTTGAAATTGTCCTCTATCCCCGTGCCAGCCTCAAGCACTCACTGGTATGGTCTCTGTCATGATAGTTTGCCTCTTTTAGAATTTCATCTCATGTCAGTGGGATCAATACATAGACATTTGTGTTTGCTTTCTTTCACTAAGCGTTTGAGATTCATCCATGTTGAACTAATATGATTATTAATTCAATATGTTCTGTTTTTTACAATTGCCAAGTAGTATCCATTCCGTGGAGTGGGTTTATCACAGATTGTCTGTTCACCAGCTGATGAGCACGTGGACTGCTTCCAGTGTGGGCCTCTCATGTATGACGCTGCTGTGAACACCCACGGACACGTCTTTGTGTGGATGTGTGTATACATTTCTCTTGAGTAGATAGGACTGGAAGTGAACCAAGGGTCACTTGGTGACTGTATGTTTAACTTTATGAGATACTGTTGTATTATTTCCCAAAGTGATTGTACCATTTGCGTTCCCACCAACAATGTATGACTGTGGTAGGCAGCCTGCCCCGTGACCCCCAGCAATCCCTGCTTTCTGGGGTTCATGCCTGTGTGTAGTCTCCTCCCATGTTGCATCGGGGTTGGCTTGAGTGTAGAATACAGCAGAAATGAGGGTATGTTACTTCCGAGGTTAGGTTATAAAACACACTTGCATCTGGATTGCCTGGAAGCCACGGTTACAAGCAGCCCTGTGCGGAGACCCACGTGATGAGGAACTGAGGCCTCTTGGCAGGACCCACTTAGAAGCCAGTACCTCCAGCTAACAGCGCCGTGGGTTAGCTTGCAAGCACATATTCTGGCTCAGTGATACCTCCAGATGCCCACAGCCTTGGGGGACACCTTGATTGCAACGTCAAGGGAGACCCAGAGACAGCGCTACTCAGCTAAGCTGCTCTTAGATTCCTAGCCATTGGAAACTGTGAGAGAATTAATGTTTGTTGTTTCAAGGTGCTAGGTTTTGAGATAATTTGTTAACACAGCAATGGGTAACGGTGAGAGTTCTAGTATCTCCACATCCTGAGCAACATTTGGCATTGTCAGTCTTTTTAACTAGGGATTCTAGCAGGTCTAGTGGTGTCTCATTGTGATTTTAATTTGCGTTTCTCTGGTGACTAGTGATGTTGAGCATCAATCATGTTTTTAACGGCCATTTGTGAAGTGTGTATTCCTACTTTCACACACTTTAAAAACAGGTTTGTTTGCCTTTTTTTTAAATTCTGTCCTGCAGATCTGTTGCACTATCTCCACAGGAGTTGAGAATCCTTACCAGTCATGGCCTGTGTAATTGTTGCTGAGCAGAATTAAGTAGGCCTTGCAGTCATGTTGTTTTAGCAGTATTTGCCTGTGCTTAGCCTTAAGTTCTCAATCTCCCTGTCTTTTCCTGGAGTGACATTGAGTTAATAATTGTGCGCTGCTGAAGCTAATTCTCTAGCCACCACTCAAAATCTTTTCCATGTCATTAATCACTTCTCCTTGTCTCTTGCCAGTTACTGAGAGGTGTACTTTTTCCATGTTGCCTAATTCCTTCTCTGCCCTTAGGATTTTTTCTCCTAGCATCTGCTTCATTTCCATACACATGTACAGCATTCATCATTTTATTACCTGGTTCACATCGTATAATCATCAATAATTTTTGTTTCCATCATGATATTACCTTCTTTCTGACGTGTCCAACACTCACTGCTTTTGCACTTTCTAGATGTCGGGAGACTCATATTATTCTTCTAACACCTCAAAATTAGGTGAAAACAACAAGGAATTCTAGTAGAGTGGTCCTCAGTCAGATTAGCAGACTTTTCATAACATGCACCTCATGTGGATATGGTAAAGATTTAATAAGACAGAATAAGTATATCTTGACTTTCTTATCTTAAGAGATGACCTAAAGGTTAGACTCGAAAAAAGTAAAATCTGTTATGCAAACATTAATACAAAATCGCTGTTTACCGCTGGTCTTGTTTAAATGAACATCTCGCAGCTTTAGGTTAAGCACAGATTTTAAATTCTACCAGCAATGGAATCATATCAGCGAATCCTTTTCAAATATCTGCTTTGTGTTAAGCATTGTGCTAGGTCTGGAAGTGCCAAGGGGCGCTTGGCATATTTCCTATGAATTTTAGTTTATTTGCTATTCAGCAGGTATCTATCAAGCCCGTGTTCGGGCGCAGCCTTAGGCAGCACATGTATGAAAGTGAAGAAGCCAGGAATCTTGTCTTCCGGGAGCTGGTGGGGGTCAGGGCGGACATGGCGGCGGGAGGTCCCCACATGGTGATGTAAATGAGCACAGAGGCGGCTTCCAGGAGCGCAGGGCTAGTCCGGCCTGGATCTGCCAGGAAGCTTCCCGATGAGTAGCAGTGGGACGGAATTTTGAAGGGCCGGGAGGAGTTCACCAGGCGGCAAGGACATCCTAGAGGGTCGAGGGCGGCGTGACACACCGAGAAGTAGCGTCTACTGCAGGGTCCGGGCACCCCACCATCCTCGCTGCAGAAGGCGGCGTCTGCTGGGCTCAAAAATGGACAGATGTCACGTCTTTGGATAAAGAGTATCTTTTTCTGGTAGATCCCAGTCTTTTGTATGGACGGTCGTTCAACAGTTAGCTGTGATGTGGGTGTGTCTGTGAGAGCAGGTGAGGTCAGCGTCCTTCTACTCCGCCATCTTGCCTCCAGTCTCCCGAAACGGACAGATTTTAGGGGGACGGGACTGCATCTGATGTTGTCCTGTTTTGCTTTTGTGACTCATTACTCTTTATCTCAGCGCTGACCCACGTTATTTATGTTCACTTTATTAGTGCGTTTGCTGCTGCTTTTTTGGTGATTATTAAATGTTTTGTAATTTATGTCAATGCCTTTGTTATATAATTGGAGACCCAATTAATGTAGCAGAAAGATAATTTGTTCTCACTTGATAAATTCTGTCTTGCTAAACCAGTCTGATGTTTCTCCCTGCAGCCTTTGCTTATGTGATTTGCCAAGTGACTGTAGCAGGGTGGCACTGCATTGGATGCAGCAAGCCACGCTTCTGGCCTGGCCTGTCCTTTAAGGACTTCAGCGTGAAAGTGAGTCCAGTGTTATAGCCTCTAATCCCCGTCAGTGCGCTCTCGGTGCTCCACAGCCACCTACAGATTCCTGTCTTTGGCCTTTTTCTCCTCTGGCCCTGTATTCTGTGTCGCTCTCACCTAGAAATGAGCCACATACTGCATTGTTTAACTATTGGATAGTTGCTTTTTTTTTTTTTTTTTTTGCGGAATGCGGGCCTTTCACTGTTGTGGCCTCTCCTGTTGCTGAGCACAGGCTCCGGACGCGCAGGCTCAGCGGCCATGGCTCACGGGCCCAGCCGCTCCGCATCATGTGGGATCTTCCCGGACCAGGGCACGAACCCACGTCCCCTGCATCGGCAGGCAGACTCTCAACCACTGCGCCACCAGGGAAGCCCTGGATAGTTGCTTTTAATTCTCATTTCCTTCATTTGTTCCTCATCTTTCCAGTGAGATTTTAATATTCTTGAAAGTAGGGGTCATCATATCCCTTGGCACAGTGCTTGGTACAGAGCAGTGTTGAAGAACTACTTTTTTAAATGAAAGAGGGTCTGACAAAACATTGGTAGAATAAATGCCTTTTGTTGTGTGGTCAAGGCTGCGTCGGATTGACCTTTGAGGACCTGGGTAGTCAAGATTATATTCTCCCTGGGCGACCGTATTTCTCCACCAGATCACCAAGCCAGGACTTGCGGGTCTGACCTCTAGCTGGATGGCTAACTAGCTCTGCAACCTTGGATAGGTCGCTAAATGTCTCTCTGTTTCCTCACCTGTAAAATGTGGGCAGTCATATTACTTAATCATAGTGTTGTTTTGAGGATTATGAGAAATAATGCACAAAAGCACTTAAGTTGAGTATCTCTCACATAACATTTAAGAAGTTATTTACAACATATTTGTTATAAAGCACTAAAGATGTAATGATAAATTACTTTAGAAAGTACGAAGTGTTATATAATTATTTTTCTATTATTTGCTTTCATCTTGTCTGTGGCATTAATGGCGCACCCTCTGTATTATTTTAATTTGAAGATGCAGTGGACAGTACCATCTGTAGCAGTGACAGTGTCATTGAGACAGTAGCCGTGGGCAGCAGTGGTTGAAAGTCATGTCCAAAGCCGACCATGGTCCTTTTGGAGACACTTCAATACTCCTGGTATTGCTTTTCTCTAGTTCTACTTTTCTGGGGATGGTTTAAAATTTCACGTATATACTCAAAGTTTTAGTAGTTAGTACTACTCTTTGAGTCAAATTGCCTTTTTTTTTTTTTGGCTGTGCTGTGTGGCATGTGGGATCTCAACCAGGGATCAAACCCGTGCCCCCTGCAGTGGAAGCGTGGAGTCTTAACCACTGGACTGTCAGGGAAGTCCCCAGATTTGGTTTTAAAAAGTAAAATTCTAGAAGAAACTCCCAGTGATCCTGCAGTCCCGCCATTCTCAGGTTTACAAGCCAGGCTCAGGACCTCCAGGCAGCCTGCCCGAGTTGCCCAGCCCCGGGTGGGACCTGCCTGTGTCCTCAGCTCTCCACCCTCCTCTTCTCGTCTGAGCGCCTCTGCAGTTGATGCCCCTGCTGTGCCCCGGTGCCAAGGGCACGTCCTCACCCCTGTGTCCTCCCATTACCAATGGGAGCCAAGTGGAGACGCATCTCTCGTGTTGGGGAGGGCAGCCCCTGGTGGATGGGCAAACCACGGTCAGGTTCATGCCTGCCCCTCCTGACCTCTGCCCACCCCCCGTCCTGCCGACTTCGCATCCCCTCTGCTGTCCCTCTTACAGTCCATCCTTCTTTACTTTCTCAGTGTCCCCTTTGCCATATTGCCTGCCCGAGCTCACGTGTTTGATGAATGGAATTTCAAGCACAGCCTATGCTGAGAGGTTACATTAGTTTCCTTTTTCTCTCCCCTCCCCCTTCCCCCAGAGCTAAAGCGTCCAAGGTATCCTAATGGTCTAAAGTGTCCAAAGAAAACTAGGTGAGGAAAAAGCAACGGAAAAAACTGTTACATGCTTCCTCATAGTTCAGATTAATCTTTTCCTTCTTTTTAATCCTTGTAAGCAGTTGGAAACATGTTGGCCCATTTAAGGGGTAATTGCTCTTCTCTTGGGAACACACTTCCTAAAAGGACTAGCGGAGCGAGGCGGTGCCTTTGGGTGATGAAGGTCGGCGGAGGTGGGGAACTTTGTTGTTTTCCCTCCCTACCTGTCATCGCCTTTGTTTTCTGCCCTCTCAAATAATAAAATCTTTTTCCAGCTATAAAATCTGTGGGGGTCAAAAACGTGACTCAGGTTAAACCCAGGGAGAATTGTAGCCACCTTATATTAGAGTGCACGTTTCCAGCTTTTGATCCAAGGTAGGGTGCCACCTGGAAGATGTAAATTTGTCATCCTTTTCTGCCCGTGTTTCATCTTTTCTTTCCTTTTCTGCATTGTCATAATTCTCTAACTTTATTATATCTTCTCTGTCATTCTCTCTCTTGGTAAACGTTTGTGGTCCCAGTGGAACCAGAAGAAATCGTCCATGGGGTTTTGGTATTTTGCCAACTGTTTTCTATAATTAAAAGTGAATTGGAAATGCAAACACTGCCTCTGTTCTAGCGATGCTTCTGGGGTTTAGTCTAATAGAAACACGAAAGGTGCAAAGAGAGAATCTGTAGGAAGAGAAAATGGAAGCATGCTATTCTGGCTAAAGGCTCCTAATGGAACATAAACCCTTAAGCCTTTGGGTTGTCTATTCCAAATTTGCTCTTTTATTTGGGTCAGAAGACCATCTGTTAAGTTCTATCCACAATTAAACCCATAATATGGAGGTGGCGGTTCATGTCCTCGTGATTGGCTTGATCCACGCTAATTCTTCTCAGGTGAAGTAACCGAGAGCAGAAACTACATAGAACTATGTGGAACCGAGAGAGCTTGCTGTTTAAGTTCTCGCGCTCTAAGCAGAAACGGTAAATAGATTACAACCCATGTATCAGCCCTAATTGACTGGCTTCCCAGAGTACAGGGCTGGGAGGACTGCCGGGACTAGATGTGCAATCCGGTGAAAATACTGCAGCCTGGTTAGCCCCTCTCTGAGCAGCAAACCAGCCCTTGACGTGGATATCACCTTTCCTTAAACTCTCACACTGTTGCATCGCACGCCAGTTAGACTTTAAGCTCTGCAGACACAAGGAACATGTCTTTCTTTTCACCATTGTACCATCACTGCCTAGATCTGAGCCTGGCACATTGTAGACACTCAGTAGTGTTTGATGAATGAATGAAAGAAATGACAATCTTTTAATCATTCAGATTTTGTTCTTTTGACTTTAACTGGCAAGTCCTAAAGTTAGGGACTCGGTCTGCCTCTATATTGTGGTGGGCTGGACGTAGAATTGATTCAGTAGTGAACCCCTGGACGCTGACCTGTGGGAGGAGGGGCCAGGGCACCGGGAAGAAACAACACAAACACATCTGTGACCAACAGCCTCACGGTCACCCTCTAGTAGCCTTTGTAAGTCACAAGAATTGCTAGTCGGTTTTCAGATTAACAGTTGGAAGAGGTGACCTCTAAAATCTTTTCTGACTCTCACGATATATCAGTAATTTCACCTTTTTGATTGCCTGTCTACTTTTAAGTAGATGATGTCTAGCAGCACAGTAGCCTCAAAAGTTCCATAAAGGAGAAGAGAATCCGTTTTCTTGCTTTAATGAAACAACACCTGGAATCCTGTGAAAATGCGAGTGAAGAGGGAGTTTGTCCATTGGACTCCTGTGACCTGTTGGGAAGCTACCAGAATACTTAGCTCTTTCACAGACAGCATGTCCTTTATTTGTTTGTTTAATTTAGCACCATGGTATTTAGCATGAAGACTTCCGTGTTTCTCTCAAGATTGCATCTTTCCCGCAAGAATAAAGGTTTTGTTCTTAAATGTTGGCAAAACATTATTTGGCCTAATGTTCAGTTGCTTCCACTCCCGTCTCCATGTGGGAGAAAACTCGTTTCGTTAAAATCATCAGTGGACCCCCTCACCCCCATCCCCAAAATACTGTGACCTGCTTTTCCACTAGGATTCTCCTACACCAGCAGATTCCTCTGCTGACTTCCTTCTCAAGTCCTTTGGCCGCCCAACACATAACCATCTGTCTCTTTTCCTCCCCCTCTCCGTTTCGGAGGGGGGTGTCACCTTCACTCTGACACTCAGTGTTGGAATGTGCCGCCTGCTTTCCTGGTAGCAGACCAGGGTGCTCAAGTGGGTCATTTGTCACTTGAATGTTTTTAGTTGATGACTTCTGTGTCGGTGTAAAAGTCAGACCTTATGAGATATTCAGCATTCAGAATATTTTGTCAGCAAAGGAAGGAAGAGTTTTGGGAAATTGGTGAATTTGCTTTACCTAGGAGCTGGAGACCTGTGCACAACATACAGCAGGTGGGGCTGTGTTAGTCCGCTCCAACGGCGGTAACAAAGTCCCACAGACGCGGCAGCTTAAACAGCAGAAACGTATCCCCTCACAGTTCTGGAGGCTGGAAGTCCAAGATCAAGGTGTCACAGGGTTGGTTCCATCTGAGGCCTCTCTCCTTGGCTGGGAGATGCCACCTCCTCCCTGTGTCCTCACACGGTCACCCCTCTTTGTGTGTCTGTGTCCTGATCTCTTCTTATAAGGACACAAGTGCTGTTGAATGAGCGTCCAACTCAATGGCCTCATTTTACTTCATTGCCTCTGTAGAGACCCCACCTCTAAACATAGTCACCATCTGAGATCTTGGGGTTAGGACTTCAGCATCTGATGTGGAGGAGGGGTACACAATTCAGCCCATAACGGGGTGAATAAGACCTAATCCCATGTGAACAGAATTCAGTGGAAACATGAGACAGAATAACTCCCTTATAGGTTGGTACAAAGAATTAAGTGAAATTTTGTGTGTGAGGATTTTGAAAACTCCAAATTCCTGCTAATAAGAATGGAGTGTCATTCTCATTGTTATATAACATATGACAGAAACATAGTGATGATTATAATATAAAATGATAATGTTATTTGAAATGGCCAAATCCACATGAGACTTGAAAGCGCTTGAATTTATGATACCTTTTCCCAGAGTCCCAGAGAAAGCCGCGCACGCAGAGGAGGCCGTCGGGATGCTGGCACAGGACGGGCGCTTGGCACCATCATGCCTCTCTGGGTTCTGAGCGTCGGTAAAGGGTGGATCTTTTGCCAGGCCTGTTGAGAATGAAATTCCTTTTTTTTTTTTTTATAAATTTATTTATTTATTTTTGGCTCCGTTGGGTCTTCGTTTCTGTGCGAGGGCTTTCTCCAGTTGCGGCGAGCGGGGGCCACTCTTCATCGTGATGCGCGGGCCTCTCACCGCTGTGGCCTCTCATTGCGGAGCACAGGCTCCAGACGCGCAGGCTCAGTAGTTGTGGCTTGCGGGCCCAGTTGCTCCGCGGCATGTGGGATCGTCCCAGACCGGGCTCGAACCCGTGTCCCCTGCATCGGCAGGCGGACTCTCAACCACTGCGCCACCAGGGAAGCCCGAGAATGAAATTCTTAATGCAAGACAAAGGACAAACTGGACAGTATCTGAAATGATTGACTGTCATGGATTAAATGTCAGAAAAATGAGTGAAAGGAACACTGTGCTCTTTTCTTAAAAGTAGAAACCAACTTTTCACCAAACTTTATTTCCCTCCTTCAGTTATAAGCCTGTTGTAACTGTTACCATGATAAGTAAGGTATTGACATTGAAAATGAATGAACTTTTTAGTTTCCTAAATGTGTTTAAAATGGTTTCCTCGATGTTACTGTGATCCAGAGCTATAAATGGGGGTGGTTTTGTTACCCTTGGTTTCATTTTAAGTAGAATTTTAGAAAACGTCCTCTTTAAAAATATGACCCCTTAATGCATTCTCCTCCACCCCAAGTAAGTAATGCATTAACCTTTCATTGTAATAGGAGCTGGAGCATCTGATGCCGATTAAGGGTTTTACATTATTGTTCATTGTGAATAAACAAATCGTTTTCAGTCCCCTTGCCACAAACTGCTATAACTTAGGGATCTTAGAGCTGATTATACAGCTCTAGAGCCAGTTTTGAGAGGGATAAAAATCTTCCAAATACATCTGCTTTAGCCTCCTGTGCCGGGGACTCCAGGGAGTAAGGGCATCTCTCTGGGGGTGTTTAGGACTTAAATATCTGTTGAGTTAGGCAATTTGAAGCTACTTGTAGTTTCGCTGAATGGAATCTGGGACAAATCTTAAAGGATAAGAAATGATTTGATTTTTTTCGTATTTTAGAGTTCTCTGTTGGAAATACAACCTCCTCTGACAATAAAATAGTTCTGGATTATCTGGGAAGACGTGTTTATTTGGGTGGGAGAGTTTTCAGCATCTTCAGGTACTTCATTTTTTCCCTCTCCTTCTCATCACCAGGCTTTTGGCTATTTCATTTTGTAGTCGCTGCTCAAGAACACCCGCAGGGGAACAGAAATGCCGAGGTGAAACTCAGATCGGCCACGTTAGCTATTGACAGCAAGAAGTCTGACGGGCTTATGTTACTTCTCGTCAGGCTAAGCCCTTGAGACCTTCTGTGTCTTCTCCAGATTTCAGATTGCTGGAGCGGGGACCTGTGCCCCTCTGTGTCCCAAACATGAGCGGGATCTACCCACACCAGCCACTCAGTCCGTGCTGTCTGTGCTGATTGCTGAATGGGGTTTGGGATCCATGCATTTTTTTGCTTGCAGTTTCTGCAAAGAAAAACGTTGAGCTTGTCTCGCCGGCCACAAGCTAACCCCTGCAGCCCTCCTCAGAGCTGCTCCCCGTTGACGACCACCAGCACGCAGCCACTCTGCAGGATGAACCCCTGTCTTTTCGCAGCAGGACAGCAGCGTGAAGACAGGGTTACGATTGCTGAGTTGACTAGAGGGGCTTCTCGATGAAATCGGGGGAACCAGGAGCACGAATGAACCAGGAGGCTGGGAGTGTGGAGGGGGCCGTTGTGTGGCGGCTGCACGCAGCCCTCCACTGGCTGTCCTCCAAAACCCGGTCCTGGGCAGAGTGAAACCCCAAGAAACGTGAGAGGTTGGAGCAAACACCTTTTTTCAGAGTCATGTATCTTGGGAGCAGAAAGAGGTGGAGCGAGTCAGGCCGTGCGGTGCTTCCTGGGGTTTTAGGGAGATGGGGCCACGTCTTTGCTTGATGAGGTTCAGACTGTACCTGGGATCCTTCACGCACGGCTCCTGTGAATCAGGGCAACGTGTGAAAAGGAGAGCGTGATTAAGAATGGAATTAGGGGCTTCCCTGGTGGCGCAGTGGTTGAGAGTCCGCCTGCCGATGCAGGGGACGCGGGTTCGTGCCCCGGTCCAGGAAGATCCCACGTGCCGCGGAGCGGCTGGGCCTGTGAGCCGTGGCCGCTGAGCCTGCGCGTCCGGAGCCTGTGCTCCGCAACGGGAGAGGCCACAACGGTGAGAGGCCCACGTAAAAGAATGGAATTAAAAGGTTGATTTCTAATCACCAAACTACCACCGACTGGATATGGCCTTGTTTTCTCTCTCTGGGCCTCCACTTGCCCATCCACTAGCTGAGGGAGGTAATGGATTAGTAGCAACTGATCGCAGCTCTTAAACTCGATGTATTTAGAAAACGTGCATTCCCCAAGTTCCCCATCGAGATCTCAGCGTTCGCTGCACTTTCAGCTTCAGGATCATTTCTCCCTGTTTGGTCCCCTCTGGCGTGGTGACGTCATTGCACGCAGAAATAGAAAACGGGTACGAAGCCACGTATCCGCTTCTGTGGGCCAGAATATCCTCCCTGAGATCCTGTGTTGCTCTTTTACTCTTAGAGACCAAGTCTGACTCAAATAACTGTCACCACCTACTTAAACTTTGGGTGTAGCCGTGGCCTATGTTTCCTGTTCGTTTGTGTCGGTTTCAGGCTTTCCCTATGGGATGGGTTTCTTCTCTGAGCCTCTCTCCTCCCTCTGCATGAGTGTTGATGAGCGGCGTCCAGAATTATGGCCGAAGCAAATGTCAGTTGTTCCAAAGCTGCGGCAGCACTGCTGGGGCCAGTGTCCTTTGCAAATGTGTTGTTTTATGAAGATGTAATTTTTACATGATTGTTTGCATCAGCACTTTTGCCACTTGACATCGTTTAAAAAGCCTGTTGGGTATGTGAGCCAATTCCCTCTCGTTCGGCTGTGCTGCCCTTTCCCTCCCTCCTCTCCTCCAGGAAACTTTATTTTCTCCAGCCAGGAAGAGTGTGTGGTACAGTGAGAAATTCTGGCCACTCTGGAGATGCATTTTCTTCGGCAGCTTGAGAAAGAGGCTGATGTGGAGGCTGGCAGGGTCCTCACAGAGGTGCTGCTTCTCTCAGGGCTGCTGGCAGCCGCCTGGGATTTTGCCAAAGCAGGTGCAGACTGAGTACGATTTGAGGAGGAAGGTAGCACACCGAAAAGTGTCTCTCCCGGACAACACAGGGGCCATCAAGGCCAGCCCAGCCGGCCAAGAGGGGTGAGGCCAGGCGCTGCGTGGGCGCAGGGGGAGCCTCCCGCGATGAGGCCGGGCTGGTCCTCCCAGCGGCTTCCCCTGGTGGCGTGGCGGGACCAGGTCTGTCTGGCACCAGGTGGAGACCAGGGAAGGTGCCTGCTCCTGTGGTCAAGGGCGCAGACTCTAGACTCAGGCAGGCCTGGGGCTCGCCCTTGTGGAGTCAGGCTGCTTAGGCTGTAAGCCTTAGGATCCCGTTCTGGCTAACTTAAATTTTAGAAAGGGGGGTGGGGTTAGAACGTATTCACAGGACACTGAGTGGTTCATAGATGCAGGGGTGGCCGCGAAAGGGGCGTGACCAGGGTGGCTCTGGGACCTCCATGGCAGTGCCCCTGCAGTGACCTGAAGCAAAGCGTTTTCTGTCCTTGCGGCATTTTAACCAAACGCCTGAGAGAGAGTGATGATGGGTCTTGCCTTGCGCTTTCTCGGGTGGTGGGCCAGCAGGGGGTCCTAGTGATGACCATGTACAGGGTGAGTTCACCCAGGAAAAATGCGCTCCCCCCATCGAAGGAAGGGGTCAGGGTTGTTGGGGACTCAGCCCGCACGGGTGTGGGATGCAGATGAACACTGCCGTGCAGGGTCTCGTGTCACAACATCGGGTAAAACCCCAGGGGCTCGGGGAAGAGTCCCCCAGCTCTGGGCTGAGAAAACTGACAGAGCTAGTCCACCGAAGAAACAGCCCCTGTCTCTGGGGGCGTCAAAAAGCTAACGCCTGTAAAGCTGTTAGCGTGCGCCTCAGGGGTAGCAGGTCCTCCCTGTTTTCAGCTGTTTAATCCCATTTTCTCAGCAGAGCCATTCATGGATGGGGTGACCCAAACACACGTCCGTTTGCTCAGGACGGTTGCAGTTTCCGTCGTCGTGTCTCCGGCTTCTCGATTTTAAAGTGAAGTGCCGTTATTACTGGTTGCATTAAATAAGCCGGGCTGTGGGCTGGCTGGGCCTGTGCCCGTGCTGGCGGCTCAGGCCTGCCGCCCCCAGTGCTGAGTGCGGTTGCGGTGGGCAGGGTGCCCAGCGGCATCTGAATCTGCCCTGCAGCGACCTTCCTCCCTGACCGGCAGCTTCGGGGATGGCACACAGGGGCTCCAGCGTGGTCCCCAGAGCCCCGTCCTGCCTCGGCTGCTTCGCTCCGTCGAGGACACCCACCCGCATCGCGGCTGAGCTCTGCTCCATCGCAGACGGCTGACGGCAGTGGCCCCGGGCCAGGCTGAGCAATGGCAATCTGTGACCGGGAAGTTTGGCTTTAAGACAATAAGCAGTACAGACCCTTCTCAGTGCCTGAAGCTGTATGATGGGAAGCCAGGAAGCATCGGGTGGCCCTGTGGCTCCCACCTGGGACTTGAGAGCCAGCAGACAGACGAGACAGAAAGGAGGAAGTGGATGCAGGCTGAGAGGCAGGAGGATACGTAATTCCCGGGTGGAATTTCTCCTGAGGCTCCCTTCAGGTTCCACCAGTCACCTGAACAGTTTTACAATAAATTAACCTTTTGCTCTGGTAAATTCAAGTTTAATTGCGTCAGTTGCAGCCGGAAGAGCCACATCTCACCCTCTTGAGCTTAAAGCAAATGAAGACACTGAAGCAGGCGGAGGGAGCAGAAGGCCAACTTGATTTCCCCCAAGGCGACGGGGCACCCTGATGTTACCTGTCCGTCCAGCAGGGCCCGTTATCACTTGCTCCCCCTGGCCCCCGCCTTCCTCTCCAGCCCACCTAAGGGCGCCGTGGGGTTGGTATAACAGGCGTCATCTCTCCTCTGGCTGAGGTGGAAGCAGAGGGACAAAGCAGATTCCCAGTGTTTGAGGTCTTTTAGTAGATTAGCTCCGCGTAAATTTCCTACTGGAAATTTCTCTGCAGATGGAAATGCAAGGCCGCTGAAACGAGGGCACCCCGCCACGAGTTTGAACCAAAGCCTGAACCTCAACTCTCAAGATGAGTGGATGCCAGCATTCAGGTGTCGGCTGGCAAGCGAGGGCCTTGGGCAGGGCTGGGCGGACGTCCCGCCGATCCCTGGGCCGGCAGCCCTCTTGGCGGCCCTGCTGTTTTCTGTTTGCGGTTCTGTGAGCGCCCTCCCCATGAGCTTGTTGGGATCAGTGAATAAGCTTCCCTGGCTTGTCGCTAGCACACTCACCACCACCTGAAGATTCCCTGCGTGTGTCCGGCTGCCGAAGAGCGTTTACAGACGGCAGGTGGAATCCTTAACGCTTGTCGGTCACGTGGGTGATGATGCTTTGGACCTGGGAAGGGTCTGCTTTGGGGGACGGTGCAGATTTAGCTCACAGACGTGGTGACGGTGAGAAAAGCCATCTGCTGCAGCGGTTGATCATTTAGGCAGGTGTGAAAGCAGCTAGCTGGAAAGCCTCTCTGAAAGCCAGCGGACAATAAGAGAGCGGGGAGATCCGACTATAACAGTCCATCTTCGGTGTGGCTCGTGGCAATCCAGAGTTTTCCACAGAGAGAGGCCGGAAGGCTAACTGTCTATTTATAGACTGCCCCCTGGTTCCTGGATGTGTGTCTGCTGTCAGTGGCTTTGAGTTTTCAACCCAGGATCACCTTTCTCCAGCTTTGCACATCTGGGTGCACACACACTGCTGTTTGGGGCGTCACATCTTTCTGGAAACCGATTCTCACACACACCTAACCTCTCCAGCCCCTTTCTGCCACCTACCTTCTCTGTGAATACAGTGCTCACAGCCTTTCAAAGACAGGTTTCTGAATTGGGCAGCAAAACATTGATGGCGCCCAACACGTTAGCGGTTGCTTCCCTGTGCCGAGCCCGACCAGCTTTCCCCTTGTTGACTGTGGTCCTGACGGCTAACGTCGACTTACAGACTGGACGCATGACTCAAATGTTTGTGTCCAAGACCCGTTTGGGGTCTGAGGTCTCATCTCCTGCATGTGCTGTACCAATTCATACAAAAAGAAGCTCTTTTCTTTCTTTTCCAAGGACTACTGTTTGGGCTCCTTCTGGCTTGTAATGGCTAAAAATGAGTTTGAAGCGTGTTCCTTTTCATCTCTTCTTCCACCTGTTAATTTTTAGTACTTTCATTTATGTTTAAAAAAGCAGTTAGACGTGAAAGTTCCCAGACAAGAATGAGTAATTGGGCAGCTGAGGTAGAAGCTGGGAGCTGGCGATGGTTTTAAGAGAATAATGATAATAGCTTTCAAGAGAGGCAGAAATGACAACTGGAGCGTACTTTTTAAATTAAGTTCATTGTCCAGTGGCCCAGCTCGGTGGTCGGTGATCCCTGGGATAGCAGGTCGGATGCTGAGTGGTGTCACTGGCCCATCATCATGGCACGTGGAGGGGAGACCAAGGAGATGGCAGAGGAACAAAGCAGGGGAGGAAGTTTTCTAGCCTCTCTTTCTTAGGGTTTTTACAGCAAGGTTTTGTTATTTTCTCGAAAGTACAGTAGCCTCCAGAAGAGTACAGTTATAAACATTGAGCCTGTTAGAGACCAACCATCCAAATGGATGTCAGGCCAGAGCATATGCCCCACTGGGGGACTTTCCTTTTCCTTCCCAAATCCATAGTATCTGGGAAGCATGTGATTAAGAGTTCTGGTTTTTCATATGTAGTTATGGAAGGTCAGCAAGCCACTGGGTTTTGTTGAAGCAGGGCATACTTCTATGTCCTAGAATTAGTTATCTTTTTAGTTTCTCTTATTACCTATCAGTGCAGTGTATGTCCCGTATCCCAGTGGGAACTTCTAAACTCTTTGAGGAGATAAAAGGCCAAAGTGTGAAGTACCTGGAAAACAGTTAAGTATGTGACATAAACTCTGAGCACGGTGTGCGCTGAGATAGGAGAGGTTTTGCCTCGAGGACGTGTAGGTGGGCCGCGTGTTGAGATCGCATATGGTTTTGGAAACCACGTCTCAGGGAGGATCGCCCCCCAGATGGGTTCCTCTGAGCAGAGTGTCTCCTGGTGTCTTTGTCCTGATTTATTTTTTGTCACCAGTGGAATCTGTAAGGTGAGCAGACAGTTCAGACAGAAATCAGCCGGCAGCGAGTGCGTTCTGGACAGCATGAACTGAACAAAAGGGCAGGACTCAGAGTGGCCGATGGGGACTCTGTGGCCCAGGGGAAGATGTGGGGCAGGAAATGGGAGCAACGGGGGACAGGCCGGGCAGAGGAAGGCCCGGAAGCCTGCACGGCAGGGGAGGAAAGCCCAGGGTACGTGAGCACCAGCCAGATGACGCAGAGGAGTGCGGCGTACATCTGACTTGGGGGCCCTGAAAGGTAGAATTAGGAGATTGGCTTTGGGGGCACCTAAGAGCGCGTAAGTCCTTATATGGGTGTGGGCTGGAGAGGATTTGGTCAGCGGGCAGATCCGCCTGGCAGCAACGTGCAGGATGGGTGGGAATGAAGAGGGCTTGAGTTCTGCTGCCATCACCAGAAATGAGGGGCATTGTTATAATTGAGAAATTTAATAATGAGAAATTGGAGGAAGAAATGGCATTAGTGATAAATATGAGGTAGGAAGGAACCAGCTAACGTCTTCTGTAAAGAGCCAGATACTAAATACCGTCAGCTTTGGGGGCCGGTCTCCAGCTGGGCTTTGTCACTACTCCACTCTGCCACTGTCGCCATGAAAGCAGCCCCAGACAATACAAATGAGAGCCAGCGTGGCTAGATTTGGCCCAAGGGCTGCAGTTTGCCAACCAGTGATATAGCAATGAAAACCAAACAAAAACCAATCGATTATAGCCCTAGGGAGTAGAAGTGGACCTTGGTATAGCCTGTTAACCTCCTAAGCAAGACTTCATTTCACGGAACCAGAACTGTTGTGAAAGCTTCCTTCCTGAGATACTAACTGCCCAGCATTGCCCAGTCCTACCTACCTCAACCTTCCTGGGCGTGGGCTCCAGCATGACCGGCTGCTTCAGCTGGGCCTCTGCCTGACCCACGGGCCCCAGCTTACATTATGGAGCTGATGAAAATGTTGCAAGGAAATTTCAGTGAGCTTGTTGGCAAAGCGAGCTGATCGCGGCAGGACAAACTGGTCCTGGCCTTTTACACTTCACAGGCAGCTCAGAACTTGGGGGACAGGCTGGAGGGGGGTGGGGCGGGTGCCAGGGACGTGGGTTCTTAAGGATAAGGTGCGGGGTCCTCGGAACGTCCAGGTGCCTGACTTTCTGGGGAGGAGCTGACGAGTGTGAAAAGGGTGTCAGGAGGGTAATGAGTCACGCTTGGCACCGGGACTGGAGGCAGGGGGACAAAAGGAGGGAAGGCAGAGCATCAGGACCGTCTCCTGGAGTGTGGACGCCTGCCGCAGAGTACTGTGTGTTAGAAAACAGGTTACTGGGGAGAGCGCCATCCACGGCCCAACATCTGCATAGACCAGCACGTGGCATACTTACGTTCCTCTGTGTGTTTACATATACACATGGTTTCTGGTTTCTTTTTCTTTTACTCAAAATACATGCTGTCTCCCAGTTTTGTTTTCTAATGTAACGTGGAGCTCTGTTGGGTGGCGTCGACTGGAAGTTGAGCTTTACATTTTGTGAGGCCTGCCAGGGTCGGGCTGGGAATTACAGAGCTTGTCACGCAGAGAGACGGCAAGGAAGGGCGGAACCCTGCGAGTCTGAGAGGGGGGCAAAGGGTGGGTGGGTTGGTTGGTTGGTTTTTCTCTTTTCTGTTTAAACAAAGATTCTGCCTCATTTCAAAAATTTTTTTTTAAATTTAGTGATTCTCTGGTTATCTCAAGAGTGAAAATGCACTGCTCTGTTTTCAGGGATGGCAGCTCTGGTAGGTGGCCCCCCAGGAGGTCCCACTCGGTCCCTCTGCCTGCGTGACACTGTCCCAGCAGCCTCCTCACGGCGCTAGAGCAGTCTGTCCTCTTGAGACTCGCCAGCGCACTCTCTGAACCCTCCTTTTGCTGCAGTGTAGCCTGCTTTCCCCCTCGTGTTGAAGTTCTCGGAGGCCCCCAGAGCAGTGGGTCCGGGGCCTTGTGCTTTGTGGGCGCGTCTCGGCTGTGGGATGGATGGAGGAGACTGAGCCGCCTGAGCACGGGGCCTGGGGGCTGCTCGTCTCGGTGAGCCCTGTGCCGTGCCGAGGAGCGCGCCCGGACGCCCGTCAGCGCCGGCCAGGTGAGCGAGCAGGTGTGTGCACGGCGGGCGGGGCGGAGCCTGACCTCATGGGCAAGAGTGGGCTCCGCGCTCTGTTCCTGAGTCCTTGTCGGGGGGCACTGCCAGGGCAGCTGAACTCACAGAGATCATGTCCAGGCGAACCGTGAGCTCCTGCCGTCCAGTTGCGGCTGGGCAGACGCCCAGGAGCCCCTCCCTCTGTGCGGGGCTTTTGTACGCACGCGTCTGGGGCTGGAATCTGACGCGAGTTCTCCTGCTGCCTGTCCTCCTCGGGGCTGGTGACAGCGGGAGGGTCTGAGCTGTCCCCGCCCCCTCCCCTGAGCTCCGAGGGGACTGGAGACACAGTAGGCCAGAGGCAAGGAGGTGAAAGTCCACGTGCCCACCCTGCGTGGCTGCACTTGCTGGTCAAAACCAGTAAGTCAGAGGAAGAGTAGAGGGGTGGAAGCAACAGCAAGAAAGAACAGTAAAAGCCAAGATGCAGACTTGTTTTACATTGAGAAGGGACTTGAATCTTGACATTTTCTTGCCGAGGAAAATGAGGAGAATGAAAGCCGTTGTGCTAGTGGGAAAAATCCTATAAATTACATTTAAATAAGAAATATAAATCATAAAGTTACATTAAATCATTTTGATTTCATTATATTGATATTAATAAATTTTAATTTTCAGGTGCATGTGCCTAAAGGCCTCAAGGCTCTTAAACACAAAATAATCAAAAAGCTAATTAATCACAAATGGGCAACTTTCCCAGCAAACTCTAAGAACAGTTACAATTAAGAAATAATACCCTGTCTGCAAAGTAGAATAAAATACACAAATAGACAAGAAACTTAATTACAAGCCATAGAAACCAAAAAGAAAAACGGAGGAGACTCGTTTCCTAGGCCAGGTAATGTCTCCAAATGTATTTGGGGGAAAACGTAAGGGTCATTGTAGAGGCCGGGGCCCTAAATGGGCCTTTTCTCTGTCCTCCTTATTAAACTCATCCTCTTGGGCCTCTTGAGACCATTGAATCTTGACTCGTACATTTTTACATTAAGTATTTCTTCCAGCTTTGAGAGACCTACAAGTCTGGTAAGCATGCCTTTCATTACTCCCAGTGCCTGCTGAGAACCCCATATAGAAGAGGGGCAGGTTCAGGGGCTTGTAAAATGATGCAGGAGACCTCTTTCCATGCGTGCGTGTCCGTTAATCAGGACATTTTGCATATGTTGGTTCAACAAGTTTCAGGTACATCTAAGTGAACGGTCAGGCCCTGCTCTCTTCTGTGAGGATATCTTAAGAGACTCTTACCACATGTTTTGCTGGAATCCAAATATGCTTTACCCCAGACCTTTTTTGGTTTACCCACATGGTAATGCACCCACCACAGACAGTAAGAATGGGGTATTGGTCAGCACTCCTAGTTTCCAGAGTCAGAAACCCAACTAAAGCAGAAAAAGGGATTTCAGTTGCTTACATAAATAGGAGGTCCACGAGTGAACTGGCTTCTGATACGGCTGGATCCAGGTCACGAGGCTAATTAGAGGTAGAGCCAGTACTAGAATTTACTCTGGTCCTCCGACTCCCGGGCAATTCTGTTTCCATTATGTGCTGCTACCTTTACGGCACCTCAATCAATATCAGCTGAATTAAAGCAAAATGAAACAAGAAGGGCATGTCTCCTCCCTGGGGTCTCTAACAGGTTATTCTGATTCTACCTGTCAAGACCTGCCCAGCTCATGTTCCTGAAGGAAACTCACAAAGGCTTTTGGGCTTCCTCACGAAGGAGAAAATCATTGCCCTGTACTTGCTTTATTCCACTCTGTGTCCTCAGCTAAGGCAGGTGATTTGTCCAGCAGTCACGTGTCCCTCCTTTTACGCTACAAACGTTATTTAGCATTTCCTAGGTTACAGGTGCCGTGCTAAGTGTTTGGGATGTAAATGTGCTGAGATCATTGACAGTTGCAGATAAAGGACAATGCAAGCAGGAGGCCCGGTAAGTGTGCAAATAGGATTATCTTCAGATGTTCATTCTTTTCATCAACACATATGTGTTAAGCATATAGGAGGTGCCAGGAACCATGCTAGGTGTCACTGGTGGGCATAATAGAACATATGTGGCAAGCTGCACATAGTTCAGCATGGCACAAGTGTAGGATACTTGGGGAGGAGGTGGGTCCAAGGGCAGTCACCAGTGTCAGATCTCGACACGACGGGGGACCCCAGACAGACTGCACACAAGGGAGCCTCCTGGTGCGATTTCCATCCTCGGAGCTCCAGTTGGAGGTGTGTATGTGGGTTGGAGATGGTGGGGACTCGGGACTGTGGGAATCGTTCCCGAGGGAGAGAATGGATAGCTGTGCTAGGCATTGGTGGTCGGGATGGAGAGAAGCTAGATTCTAGATAGAATCCCCAGGTCAGAATCAGCCAGGCTTAGTGACTCACTGAATGTGGGGAGGGAGGGAACAGGGTCAGGACAGATTCTGAGCATCTGGGTGAACAGTGAGATCATTACTGAGGTTGGAACTCTGGGAAGAGGAGCAGAATTTGGTTCACGTTGTGTTCAGATTACCTAGAGCAGTGCCTGGCACGTAGTAGGGGCATAATGAATACCTGAATATAACAAAAAAGACAATACAGCGTTTTGTGGAAGTATTGGAAGGGAATTTACCCCAGTGCAGAAGGTCATAGAAGGGCTTCCTGAAGAAGTGACATTTATCTTGCGGTGGAAGGTGGAAAGGGGACCAGCCAGGGAAGGGGGTACAACTTCACGTTTGAGTGTGACTCTGAACTCCGTCTAGGGTTCACCTGTGGTTCTGCTCTGGCTGCTGCCTCAACCCCCTTCTACTCCTGGTTTTGCCTCGAGCTTCTTTTCTGGGAGGTTCTTCTGTGTGTCTGGGAGGGCAGCGGGCCGGCCAGGGTGACGAGGATGATGGCGATTGTCATGATACCTCCCATTTATGAAGCAGTTTGGTTGAGCCAGTCTATTTCAGCAGCCGTCCACCAGAACAAATGAACGCTGAGTCCTTGGGGCTCATTGCCATCTGAGTTGTCACTTGGGCCCCAGTCAGGGTTCCTCCAAGTCCCCAGGATGGGGAAGGCTTTATAAACCATTACAAACACTAAGAGTCAGAAGACATGATTCTACGAGGTATATTTTATTTATTTATTCTTTAAATTTATTTATTTATTTTTGGCTGCATTGGGTCTTCGTTGCTGCACGCAGGCTTTCTCTAGTTGTGGTGCGTGGGCTTCTCATCGCAGTGGCTTCTCTCGTTGCAGAGCATGGACTCTAGGCATGCGGGCTTGGTAGTTGTGGCTCGTGGGCTCTAGAGCGCAGGCTCAGTAGTTGTGGCACACAGGCTTAGCTGCTCCGTGGCATGTGGGAGCTTCCCGAACCAGGGCTCAAACCCGTGTCCCCTGCACTGGCAGGTGGACTCCTAACCACTGCACCACCAGGGAAGCACTGAGGTATATTTTAGATTTTAAAAATCTATCTATAGGTCAGATGTGATATTTTATCTCTTCATTTAGTCATCTCTGTTCTCCCATGTTACAGGTGTGAGGATGCTTACAGGAAAACACACAATACAGCAAAATAGGAAACAATAAAAGTTAAAAAAATCAAGGATAGGGAAAATATAAGATAAAGTGGATCTATGAAAGTCCCAGATATGTTTTGATTTTTAGAAAATTCTGTGTATTGCACATTCACAAATACTCAGCCAAACTCTTAAATGAAGCACAAGTAATCTGCCAACCATCTAGTTAAAACAAGTTGTGTGAATTATAATGAAATTCTTTCCAACCAAGTACACATTTTTAATGGAAGGAAATGTACTTCAGAGGAACGTTAAAAATACACAAGTCTGGATCGTCTCAGAGGTGTGGGTAGCCTTGCCTTGCATAGTTAGTTACTCTGTAATAGTATGGGGGAATTACCTAGTTCAGTCCAGTATTTAGAAAGAGTTATCAGCATTTAAAAGTCTAAACGTCTATGAAAGTCTGTTCTAAATGTCCAAAAGTTATTCAGTATGAATTTAAAATTCAGACATTCAGAGTATTCACCCTGCAATTGGCTGAAACTCTCCTGGCTGAAACACAAGGTAATCATGCTTTCAGTTTGCAAAATAACTATGTATTGCTATGAGCAGCTCTGCCTGGTGAAGAGTATTTTCTCTAAAATTGATGCCAACTGTAAACTCTTTCCAAATGTTTCGATACAATCTTACACTGACATCCCTATATGTACAGTCAGGAGATTCAAACTGTACATCATTAATCCTCCCCCAAAGCCTCCTTAAAATTCATGAGAATTTTGCCAATAGGAATTCCTCGTGGAATGAGGTCCCGTGTGGAAAGAAAACCTTAGGTCCTAGCCTCAGACAGTGACCTTGACTGGTATCGCCACTTCACGAGGATATTTACGGCCAGTATTTAGAAAAAGTGCTAAAATCCTGATCCAGCGTTTGGTTTTGGCTGTGTGTTTTCCACATTGACAATTTTATGCCTTTAACCATATTTTACACGTGCTATATCTTACATTTAATGTATAGTTCATTATGTCATTTTACAATAAAATAGTAGCAGGAAATATTTTAAAGTGGGTTCATATTTAGTAATTTAGAGTAATATTAATTACATTTGCCACAGTACTGAATTTCAAGGTACAGGTTCTTAGATCTGTACTTCAGTCTTCTGTCAGTTATTAGTCAGGCTAATTAAGCATGATCTGCCGTCACTGAAGAACAACCTCGAAATCCCCGTAATTCAGCACAGCCAGAGTCTACTTCTTGCTCTTGTCGGGCCCGACCCCTCTGTCTGGTAGCTCGGCATGACCGACCCCTCCCAGCCTGTGACTGCCATCCCCATGCTGGCTCTAGGGTCAGGGGGGAGGCACATGGAGGTGGCACACCTCCTCTTAAATGCCTCACCCCCGAGGGGACATGAGCCACTCCCACACGTTTCCTTGGCTAGAACTGGGCACGTGGCCCCATGGGTCTGTGACCAGAGGGGCAGCGTGAGAAGGGTTTGTTGAGCGGTGTATTCCTGGCCATGCCGTCTTGAAAGGAGTTGACAGCAGTGATAACAAACAGCTAGATTTTCAGTTGTACGGGTTTTCTCTAATGTGAAATGGATTTTAATGACGGATTCTATTTGATTAACGTGAACAGTTGACCACGCAAGTAGAGTGGTGCAGTGGAAAACTCCAGGGACCCAGGTGTGTGGTTACGGTGCTGGTTCTGCATTAGGTAGTTGTGTACATTTGTATTTGCCATTTAAATTATTTCACCTCTTTTCTCTTTACACATAAAATAACTAGATCATACTATGATCCCTTTTAACTTCAAAATTTGAATTTCTTTATTCTACTCACGGTATGCCACAGGTCAATATTTTCATAAGTAGGCTCTGCATTGAAATAGATTGCGTATGTATGAGTATGTCCTATAAAAGGATTGAGTATGTTTGCAGTCTGTCTTTGCATCCTTTTTTGTTAACCAAGAATATAAAATGTTCACCCAGGAACCCAGAATTTTTTTTTTTAATTGGGGTATAGTTGTTTTACAATGTTGTGTTAGTTTCTACTGTACAACAAAGTGGAGTTCCCTGTGCTATACAGCAGGTTCTCAGTAGTTATCTATTTTATACATATTAGTGTATATATGTCAATCCCAATCTCCCCATTCATCCCACCCCCTTTTCCCCCCTTGGTGTCCATATGTTTGTTCCCTACATCTGTGTCTGCATTTCTGCCCTGCAAACCAGTTCATCTGTACCATTTTTCTAGATTCCACGTATATGCATTAATATATGATATTTGTTTTTCTCTTTTTGACTTACTTCACTCTATATGACAGTCTCTAGGTCCATCCACGTCTCTACAGTGACCCAATTTCGTTCCTTTTTATGGCTGAGTAATATTCCATTGTATATATACCACATCTTCTTTATCCATTCATCTGTTGATGGACATTTAGTTTGCTTCCATGATCTGGCTATTGTAAATAGTGCTGCAGTGAACATTGGGGTGCATGTATCTATTTGAATTATGGTTTTCTCTGGGTATATGCCCAGTAGTGGGATTGCTGGGTCATATGGCAGTTCTATTTTTAGTTTTTTAAGGAACCTCCATACTGTTCTCCATAGTGACTGTATCAATTTACATTCCCACCAACAGTGCAAGAGGGTTCCTTTTTCTCCACACCCTCTCCAGTATTTATTGTTTGTAGATATTTTGATGATGGCCGGTGTGAGTTGATACCTCATAGTTTTGGAAGTCCTAGCCATGGCAATCAGAGAATAAAAAGAAATAAAAGGAATACAAATTGGAAAAGAAGAAGTAAAACTGTCATTGTTTGCAGATGACATGATACTATACATAGAAAATCCTAACGATGCCACCAGAAAACTACTAGAGCTAATCAATGCATTTGGTAAAGTTACAGGATATAAAATTAATGCATGGAAATCTCTTGCGTTCCTATACACTAATAACAAAAGATCAGAAAGAGAAATTAAGGAAACAATCCCATTCACCATTGCAAGAAAAAGAATAAAATGCCTAGGAATAAACCTACCTAAGGAGGTAAAAGACCAGTATGCAGAAAACTATAAGACACTGATGAAAGAAATCAAAGATGACACAAACAGATGGAGAGATATACCATGTTCTTGGACTGGAAGAATCAATATTGTGAAAATGACTATACTACCCAAAGCAATCTACAGATTCAGTGCAATCCCTATCAAATTACCAATGGCATTTTTCACAGAACTAGAACAAAAAATTTCACAATTTGTATGGAAATACAAAGGACCCCGAATAGCCAAAGCAATCTTGAGAAAGAAAAACAGAGCTGGAGGAATCAGGCTCACTGACTTCAGACTATACGACAAAGCTACAGTAATCAAGACAATATGGTGCTGGCACAAAAACGGAAATATAGATCAATGGAACAGGATAGAAAGCCCAGAGATAAACTCATGCACCTATGGTCAACTAAGCTATGACCAAGGAGGCAAGGTTATACAGTGGAGAAAAGACAGTCTCTTTAATAAGTGGTACTGGGAAAACTGGACAGCTACATGTACAAGAATGAAATTAGAACACTCCCTAACACTGTACACAAAAATAAACTCAAAATGGATGAAAGACCTAAATGTAAGACTGGACACTATAAAACTCTTAGAGGAAAACATAGGAAGAACACTCTTTGACATAAATCACAGCAAGATGTTTTTTTGACCCACCTTCTAGAGTAAGGAAAACAGAAACAAAAATAAACAAATGGGACCTAATGAAACTTAAAAGCTTTTCCACAGCAAAGGAGGCCATAAACAAGACAAAAAGACAACAGCTCATGCAGTTCAATGTCAAAAAAACAAACAACCCAGTCCAAAAATGGGCAGAAGACCCAAATAGACATTTCTCCAAAGCAGACATACAGATGGCCAAGAGGCACATGAAAAGCTGCTCAACATCACTTATTATTAGAGAAATGCAAATCAGAACCCAGAATTTAAACATACAACTCTGATTTCATTGGTGCCTGTGCTACTCTGAATCATTTTAATTCAACGAAGATTTAATTCTCTGCTACTATGTACAAGCATTTTGCAGGGTGCTTGGGGTATGGAAGAGAGTAAATCTGGTAGGCTTTTGCTCTGGAGGAACTAGTATTCTAGTGTTGGAGACAGACGTGTAGGTAGATGAATTCCGTGTTTGGACGGTGGCTAGCCCAAGCAGTGAATGGAATATGAGTCTGTACTTGGCATAGCTTGGGAGGTAGGAAGGGCTGTCTGAGCCGAATCTCAAAAGATGAATATGAGTAAGTTTGGAAAAAAGAACAAAGGCAGGAAAGAGCATGATATATGGGGAAATGCATCAACCATCTTGTTGGTGCGGGAGCTGCACTGTCCAACATGGTAGCCCCTGGCCACTTGTAGCTGTTGTGCACATGGAATGCAGTTCAGACTGAGATTTGTTTAAGTGTGAAATATATACCAGGTTTCAAATACCTAGTTCAAAAAAAGAATGTAACCAGTCTCATTAATACTTTTAAAAACTATTGATTACTTGGTGAAATGAATATTTTATATATATTCGAATAAGTATACTAATATAATTAATTTCACCTGTTCCTCCCCTTTTTCAGTGTGGCTTCTGGAAAATTTGAAACTACCTGTATGGCCTGTGTTATATTTCTGTTGGATGAGGCTGTCCTAGGGCATAACTTGTGAAGGAAGATGTGGCAGGAGTTGCTGATGCAGAGGGGCAGAATCAGGGGTGTGGAGTCCTGGGTACTGCTCTGTAATCACCTTCACCTTTAACTATTGATATTTAAACTGGAGAACTTTCCAGAGCAGAGTCACGGTCGTGTGTGCATTTTAGTTAGCTCTGGGCCATGTGGATGGTACCGTGCTGGCTCTAGAATGAGGCTGGGATACTAGCCAGATGGCCGTTGCTATATCCAGGGGGCCAGTATGAGGTTGCCTAAGGGCAGAGGCAGTAACAATGGAGGTCGGAGTTGGAGTTTTGGAACAAGGAGTCAGGGGTGACTCTCGGGTTTCTTTCTTGGGTGACTGGTGGGGCATTTGTGTCACAGACTGAGGCTTTCAGCTTTGGAGAAGTAGGCTCTGCGTCGGTGGGGAGAACAGTGAGTTCAGGTTTGGAAATGTTGTTATCACTTGGTTGTGGTGCATTGGAAGGTGTTTGGGTAGGTGAATCAGAGGCTCTGGCAAGGGGTCAGGGCTGGAGAGAGAAGCTTGGGAGTAATCAGGTGATAAAAGAATGGGATTCTGTGTAATTACCTAGGGGAACACAGAGCGGGAAGGACGGGAGGCAGAGTGGTTGCCTGATGAACACCAACACTGAAGGATGGGCCAGAGTGTGGGCCCCTGAATAGGCTGGTGCCTTGACCTTGGACTTCCCAGCTTCCAGACTTGTGAGAAATGAATTTTTATTGTTTATGAACCACCTAGTTTGCGGTACTTTGTTACAGCTCCTGAACCGACTGAGACGTCGGCCCTAGGAGGCCGCTTTTGGCAGGTGGGGCTCTTGTCAGTGTTTGCGAAGGCAACCCTGATAGAACGGTGTCGTAGAAGCCAGAGTGCTGTTAAACCGGATCGTGCTGAGGAGTCAGCAGGGGCTGAGGATTGGAAACGGTGAGTGTAGACTGCGCTTTCAAGAAGCTTGTCCAGAAGGGGAGACGTAAAATATGCTAGAAGCAGCACACGGAACATTTTCAAGGGAGAGCTTTAAACATGCACATTGGTTGAAGGAAGTGGACACTCTGCTGGTGAAGCCTGGACGTGGAAATTAATCCATCTATCCTGTACCCAAGGCCCCATAAGGAGGTGTGTCTAACAGAGGAGCTGCTCTGTATTCCAAGTATCCTTTTTTCCCTACTATAGGACTCTCTGAGCCCAGTCCCCTATGTAGTTTTTTAAAAAAATGAAATAAAATAAGGGTCCCATTGTGTTATCAAATTCAGTTGTCTGGCTGTTGACACCACCACAGTGTTTATTCCACTACGTCTCACTGGGTGGATCTGAGTGTGGTCTTAATGTTGAGCTACATTGAGAGAGTAGATGATTTGTCTATTCATAGTTTTCTTGTGTTGCTTTGAACAAGCAAATGAGATTAGAAGAGCTAATTCAAGCTCAGAAGCTGTAGGTGACCCTAGGTGACTTCCTTAAAATTCAATTTTGCTTCCTGTCAAATAGAGTGACCAAGATTGAGGTCTTCCTGCCAAATAGTCCTGGCCAGTTACCCACAATGCCAGGCTGTTGGCAGTTTTCGGGGGTGGCGGGTGGACGACAGTTCCTCCTGACCAAAGACAGAGGTGCTCCGGGGCGCTGCTGCCCACAAGCGTAAGCAGAACCTGAGGGTCGTAAAGTTAGTTCAGAGAGGGAGCATCGTGCTGCATTGGTGGTGGTGGTGGGGTTTAAGAATGCTTTTATTCAGGTTTGTAAGTCTGAGTGCAGGCACGTCAGAAGAGGCTGTAGTGGCCACTGGTACCCAGAGAGTCACACTTCCCGTCTTGGTTGTGGCTCCTGCTGGGAACACCCACATCCAGTTCAAAGCTGCCCCATTAGAAAAGTAATTATGTCTCTTGCTTTCTTAGATCAAGCTTGCATAGTTACTTCTCTGTATTTGGCAGGGTGTGAAGGACGTGAGCGGTTCTGTCCCTGTCCTTGAAGAGCACATCTTATGCAGATGTAGAGGACGATGTGTGGACACGGGGGGAAGGGGAGGGTGGGATGAACTGGGAGGTTAGGTTTGACATAATTACACTACCATGTGTAAAATTGATAGCTAGTGGGAACCTCCGGTATAGCCCAGGGAGTTCAGCTCGGTGCTCTGTGAGGACCGAGATGGGTGGGATGGGGGGGTGGGTGGGAGGGAGGTCCAAGAGGGAGGGGATAGATGTATACGTATAGCTGATTCACTTCATCGCACAGCAGAAACTAACACAACATTGTAAAGCAGTTGTACTCCAATAAAAAATTTTTAAAGTTATTGTTAAGAAAACTTTTAAGCATTCTACAGAGTCTAGAGAATAATATAGTACTCTGTTCAAAATGCCAGCTCATGAAATAAGACATCACAGATGGGACTGACGCCCCTGGCGGCAGTGTGTGAACTTGCTGTTTGTCCCCCTTCCTGCCAGCATTTTTCATTGTCAGACTGCAGTGTTTGCCAGTATGATGAGTGAAAAATGATGAAGCCATATTTCTCAAATTACCTCGAGTTCCTGAGAATAGATAACATATGGAAGATAAGTTTGCAAAGAAATAGAGCCCCCAAAAGAAATAAAATATTGATTAAAAATTCATGATAGGGATTCCCTGGTGGCGCAATGGTTGAGAGTCAGCCTGCCAATGCAGGGGACACGGGTTTGATCCCTGGTCCGGGAAGATCCCACGTGTCGCGGAGCAAGTAAGCCCATGTGCCACAACTACTGAGCCTGCGCTCTAGAGCCCGCGAGCCACAACTACTGAGCCCGTGTGCCACAACTACTGAATCCTGTGCGCCTAGAGCCCGTGCTCCGCAACAAGAGAAGCCACCTCAGTGAGAAGCCACGCGCTGCAATGAAGAGTAGCCCCCGCTCGCCACAACTAGAGAAAGCCCACGCGCAGCAACGAAGAACCAACACAGCCAAAGATAAATAAATAAATAAAATAAATTTATTTTAAAAAAATTCATGATAGATTTATTAAAACTAAAAATGAGAAAATATTGACAGATATGTATGTTAATGAATCAGAATATATTGAGCCTCCTGATGGGTTTGGATTGGTCCCTGAATGATGGATTTGGCTGCTTCCCTCCAAGGGAGGCAAGGGAGGCTTTTTTTTTTTTTGCGGTACGCGGGCCCCTCACCGCCGTGGCCTCTCCCGTTGCGGAGCGCGCAGGCTCAGCGGCCATGGCTCACGGGCCCAGCCACTCCGCGGCATGTGGGATCTTCCTGGACCGGGGCACGAACCCGCGTCCCCTGCGTCGGCAGGCGGACTCCCAACCACTGAGCCACCAGCGAAGCCCTAGGCTTACTTTTGACAGATGCTATTTAGCAGCAAGAGTGATGGCCATGTACCTGCTTCTTTCCTGATAAAATTACACCAAAGACAAGCTCGGGTTCTTAAAAGCCTTTTTTGTTTAAAAAAAGAACAAAACATACTTTTAGGAGTTCTTAGAAATCCTTTCTTTCCCTTTGTAATTTTTTTTTTTTTTTTGCCATGCCTCGTGGCATGCAGGATCTTAGTTCCCGGACTAGGGTCTCTTGTTCCCTAACCTCTCTGGGTCACCTGTTTTAGTGCTGACTTCCTTAGACATTCAAGGGTTGTTTTTCCTTATGTTTTAGCCAAATTCTTGTTTACTGAACCTTGGCACAGTGTAGGAACACCATTTTCTTAATAACAATTTATAAGTGGTAGGCTCTCTATAAATCTCTTCCAGTTTATATGAAATGTTTATACTGAGCTAGCAGAATTATTTTTATAGGACAAGGAAAAGTGGCATTGATCCTCAGTTTGGTACCAGTCAGAGATTATGCAGATCCCTTTGTCATGTCAGAATGCTAGGGCTGATTAATCATCAGGATAGGCCCAGCCGTGCAGAGCTAACAGAGGACCCCCTGAAATCCCAGTGGCTTAATCCATTGAAAGTGTATCAGTCAGAGAGAGCCACAGTGATAACATCACGGTCCCCATAGCAGAGGACGGGAGAGCTGGAGGGTCTCCAAGGGGGCTGGGGGAGGGGGGGTCTCGCTTTTGCCTGCTTCGGTTCCATTGGCTGGAGCACGGTCACATGACCGCCCGGCTCTGCTGGGAGGGTCCAGGAAGATGAGAATGACGCAGGGATTGGTTTTCACATGGCATTTCCCCACACAGAGATCCTTCTTATGGCCTAGATGTGGCTTGACAGAGTTTATTCATGAAAGACACAGTCTGTGTCATGGTTCCGACTACCAATTTGGTCTGTCTGATGAATACATGATGTTATAGACATTTCGTGTGCTTAGACCCGTGGGATTGTGTTTTTAGCTTTGCCAACTGATACCTTATTTTTATCCAGCTCTATTCCTATGTCCGTTTAAGTTCCCTCCATCTGTTTTATCTCTTAGGTTCCATAGCCAAATGGTTAAAAATGCCTCGGATTCTGGGAAGAAGAACGGAGAAATTGGTCATGTTTAATCCCCATTCTTCTGTTTCCTTGTTCTATTCCCCATCATTTCTATTCAGTTTAATATTAAACGCTACTCTCACTGGGGTCAGGAGTAAAATATTTAAATATTTCAGATATTTACGTGTTACCTAGAGGCATAAGGAGGCAAGAGCAGGGGTGGTGGGTTGGGAAGCACAAAGGAAGAGAACTGAACGAGGCCGTTTGGTAGCGGGCGAGGAGAGGAAGGATAAGCAAACCATTTATAACACTGAAGTCACTGAGCTGGACTCAGTAGATGTAAACTTCTAAAATTGTTTTGTTTTTCACACCACTGCCTCCAGCAAGTTCTGTCTAATCGTTCTTCCTCATCCAGAGTGAGATTTCAAGCAGATCCCATGGCTTTCCTGGTCACTGTCAAGTGCAGTCCAGGCTAATGGCAAAGCTTCCATCTTCCATCCAACTGACAGCTTTCTCCCTCCCTCAGCTCAGAGTAGGGCACAGGGGTGGAAGCTGGAAGGGTGGTGATGGGGGAGGGAGAGCAAGGGGAAAGAGGGCTGGGCACGGAGGGGCGGAGGAGGCGACGGCCAGGGAGGGGCCTCTGTCGCTGCGGAGCTGGGATCTGGCAGTGTGACCAGTGTCCAGATGCTGGCTTTTTTCTCAGGGGCTGCTTGGCGGATCCCTTAGCGATTCACCACTATGGAGACTGAAGGCTTCAGGAATGGGTGACGTCCTACCCAGCTGATGGCTGGGTCTCTGTATTCAGTGGTGTATTTATAGGCTCGTGCTGCTGAGGTCAGCTCATGCACTCCAGGACCTGGGGGTGGGGTGCTTTTCGAGCTTGAGGGCCCACCTGGGCTACAGGAAACTCACAATTCTGTTGTCCAGCACAGACCTGTTTTCCTGCTCAGGACCACAGCCGTTTCCATTCAGTGTTCAGCCTTTAGAGTTTTTCAGGTGTGGGTGAGGGGTAGTCTCTAGGTCCCCCAGACCCAAGGAGACACTTGCCAAGTTCTCTATGTGGTTCCCTAACCCCTGCCCCACTTCCTTGATGGGGGGGGGGTCACTCCCCATTTCCCCTAGAAGGGAGGAAGAGGCAGCGGTAACAGGATGTAACTCTCCCAGGAGCTCATGTCTGCAATAACACAGTGAAATCTCAGCTTCCCTAACAGCATGGAGACGGCAGAGGGGTGGTGAGCAAACTCATCCCACTGTCCCATGGCACGTCCACCATCCACCTCTCTTAGCCTTTGGGACCTCTGCCAACAGCGGGAATATTCCATTTAACATTCTCCTGAAGCAACAAGAGTACCTCCGCGAACATGAGAGGATTTGCTGGCCTCTGACGTGAGCTACCTGCTCGCAGTACAGGGTCCAGGGGAGCGTGATCTTTGCTGCTTTCTGGGTTTGCGTCTCCACAGACCTGGGTGGTGACCGTCACGAGCACCTGCAGAGCCCTTCCTTTGCTCTAGGCCTCTTTTGGGTAATAACTAATAACTCACAGGAGCTTCACGAAGGCTCCACGAGGGGGTTCTGTTGACTGTCCCAACTTTACAGACAGAGAAGTGGAGTCAGAGAGACAGTAAATAAGTAACTGGCCCAGGGTCGCCCGGCTGGTGAGTGGGGCAGCAGGACGGGGCTGGGTGCAGAGTCAGTGCTCCCAACCTGTCTGTTCTTTAGATTAACGGCGGTGATTAGGGAAAAACTTCCACAGGGTCCCATTCTGCTCTGAGGAAGATGCAGCCCCTGTCCGTCTGCAGCGGCTCTCTGAGATCTCCAAGCTCTACTGAAGGCCAGGGGCTGCGTTGGGTAGGGAGGGGCGCATCACCAGGCCCTTGTGGAACACGGAAGGGCCGGCTTCCTTCCTCTCTTGGGCACTCACTCCTGGGGAGTTTCCTAGAAATGGAACACCTGGCCTCTACTCACTGAGAGATTCTTCTCTACCCAGCTTCCACATTCTTCCCAGCAAGCAGAACCCTCCTGCTAAAGAACTGTCTTACCTATTTGCACACAGGCTGCCCTGACCCAGAAAATGAGTCTGTTTCCTGCCCGTCCCTTCCTCTCCATCAGGTTCTGAGAGCCCAGAAATGTCCAGAAAAAGGAAGGGGACAGGGCAAGAGCAGATTCCCCAGGGGAGCTCAGATTTATATTGGGAGAAAAGGCATGAAAATTTCTTCATTCAGGGATCCAATCAATACTATTTATCAAGTTTAAAAGTTCCCCTTTATTCATGGTGCATCTTGGTATAGAAGTAATAGTTGGATGTGACCTGGGTAGGTTAATGGGAAAGGGGTAAAGAGAGAGAGGGGAGAGAAGTGAGGGCGTAGGGCACTGGCATCCCCCTGCCTGGTGAGTGTCGAGGGGCCTCACTTGACCTGTCAGAACTGTAGACAGCCCAGTTAGGAAGGATTTACCAGACTGCCACGATGGGGAGGCAGGGTTTCGCCCTCCACAAGTGTACAGAGCTGCACTTGCCTTTTCTTTTTTTTTTTTTCGAATTGAAAATTTGGGGGATAATAGTAGGTTCATTTGCAGCTATAAGAACAGAGAGATTCTGTGTACCCTTTATCCTGTTTCCCCCAGTGGTAACATTTTGCCAAACTATAGTCCAGCTACACCAGGTTATTGGCGGTGACACAATCCATTGATCTTATGCACATTTCCCAGTTTGACTTGGATTCATTTGTTTGTGTATTTAGTTCTATACAATTTTATCATGTGTAGTTTCACCTATTCACCACCAAAGGCAAGATACAAAATAACTCCATTGCCACAAGGATCCTTCACATTACCCTTTTATAGTCATATTCGCCTTCACCCGGATCTGCTGTCCCTGACCCTTAGCAGTCACCAATCTGTTCTCCATTTATAAAATTCTGTTATTTAAAATGTTATAGCAATGGAATCATATAGTCTATACCCTTTTTGGGGATTGGTATTTTCCACTGGGCATAACTCTCTGTAGATTCATGAAAGTTGCTTCCTCTGTCCCTACAAAGTCCATTTCTTTGTGTTGTATGGGTCAGTGTTCCGTGGCGTGGATGTCCCACTATTTGTGTAGCCGTTCACCCATGGGAGGACATCTGGTACCCTTGCTTTCGACCTCTTGGGTCATAGGCAGATTGGCCTTTCAGTGGTTGTTTTGCTGTATCTCCTTTTTTTTGGGGGTGGGGGTGGGGGTGGATGGAACCATATCCGTAGACTAAAAGCTTCTGGAATGATGTATATTATCATATGTTGATAGAAAAAAAAGTCATTCCGTGTGTTCTTAATACTATTGGGGCTTATTATTGTTACATTCGAATGATTATTACATCCCTGGCTTTCGTACAGTGGGGAGCCGATAGGTGACATCGTGTAATGTTAGCGCCGTGTGCACGGTCCCTTAGAGTGCAAGCAAGCAGTATCCCTTTAGGGTTGTGTTCGGTCCTGAGCCATATTTGTTCAAGGTTGTTGTAAGTAGTGCCCACAGCTGAGCGGGTCAGGCCCTGGACAGTTCCAAGGTGGACATTGGCCCCGGGCCTCCAATCAAGCCCTGATTACTTTGGCTTCGTACGAGAGAGAACACTGTGGGGTGCCAATGAGGGGACAGAGGATGGGGTTACGGTTTGAAAATAAGAAGGGAAGCGTGACTCAAACAGCTTTGCCAAGAAAGTTTTGATTAACTTGTCCTTAAGATATTTGGGAATAGACCGGATCAAGCTGTTTGGCTTTTGCTCAGAAATCTTCTTTTGTGTTTTGATAAATAACTTGGCTTCGGGACTTCCCTGGCGGTCCAGTGGTTAGGACTTGGCGCTCTCACTGAGGGCCCGGGTTCGATCCCTGGTCAGGGAACTAAGATCCCGCAAACCACACAGCGCAACTGAGAGGTCCTAAAGGCTACTGAACTGGGTTCAGGCTAACATTAAAGGCTGATTTTCCTCTGCATGTAGATAGTCGCTAGATAGATGGTCTAAAACAGTGAAGACCATAAACATGTAACTCTGAATTTTAGACTATTGGAGCAAGCTGAGGACGAAAATAGAAGTCTGTGTAAGATACTCCTATTGACTTGTTTTCTGTTTGGAAAGGTCAGAGAACATGTCCACAGCGGTAAAACAACCCAATTAATATCTGTCTACGCAATAGCAGCCAGTGATAATCTCATGCAACTTTTCGTGTATTGACAGGTGGGATTGATGCTCCAGGCGGACAGGTGCAGCACAGAAGGCAAATGTTGGGCAGCGGGCTTTATCCAGCAGTTTCTACCAGCTCTCAGTGGAGGCAAAGTGTTGCTTCTTAGCTGCTTTTCCTCTGAGGGTGGGATACTGCTTGACTATTAGTTTGTTTTAAATGTCATCTTTTAATTATATTTTGGATAATGATGAAGAGAGAAGCACCTCGTTTGGGAGAGCACATCCTAAAAGGCTCGGCAGCTCCTTTATCTGCTGCCGAAAACAACTCCCACTAGGAAAGAGGGTTTCATTAATTGTCATTACTCGGGAATTATGGAATTAGAACAGCTCACGTTTCTTTTATCATTCATATATTTAAGTGACAGTGGCATTACTTACTCTAAATTAAATTCCTTGCATGGTTAAAATATTATAACAGTGTGACAAGAAATAGAGCACTATTAACTTTTACTTTGGAGTCATTTTTCTAACAGATACGAAGGCACACTTTTTCACACTACGAGGCGAGACGCACTATTCCTTGGTTCTGTAACAGAAAGGAATAGATAAGTACATCCAACTTAATACTTCAGGAGTTTTAGGGATGGGTTAATGTGTTTATAAGTCACCTAAGCGGTTTTCATGTCCTCCACACTAAGAAGGAAGAGAGCATTCTTCCACAGTGCTTCCCCTGGCAGCCAGGGGCTGGACCGCGTTACTCTCTCCAGTTGGAGCTGGCCCTATACCTCTGTGTTTCATGGTCAGTGGCACCTGTGGGCAGGACTGTGTTGGCCGCCATTCAAAGGCCTGTCCCCAAGGCCACATCGTTCTTGTCATTTGGGCTCCGGGGGTTACACTTTCCATTTCTGCTCCTTTCTTCCTGAAAGACCTCTCAATCCTAGTTCACTTTTTGCTGTGGCCCAGTTTTGATAACTCTTGTTAATAAGAAACCTTAACGATACATTTGAAGTAGGTAAAAGCGTATCCCGACACTAGTAATTCCGTATAGGGTTTGACAAGTATTCCTCAAATACCTGTTACGGTCGTGGTCACCTTATGAAAATTGGTGTACGAAGAATCCCCATTTAGTTGAAAGTGTTTATAATTAATGACCATGTTAGTGCACTTACAATGTGATTTGGTTAAAAAAAAAAAGTCTCACATACAAATTTTGGGAATATATTGTTACCTGCAGTGCTGTATGCAATTCAGGCAGTTAAAAACAAAATACCACAAACAATCAAACAAAAGCAACTGCTCTCTCAAAAATGGACAATGTCCAAAGCTAGTAAACTGTTAGGAAGGCCAGCTTTTGCTCGCTGCAGACCTTTATTTGCAATGTGCTGCACAATAGTACTTAATTCTCCTGAGTTCTAGGACCTTAGATTGAAATGTGAGGGAAAGGGGTAAAGGATAAAACTACTATATTTTGGCGGCCAGTCAAAAGGAGGTATACGAAGTGGGAGATGAGTTCTCGGTTGATTATACTCAAGTCAATATATTTATTTACTTTTTAATATTTAGTTAGTTAGTTGCGGCACGTGAACTCTTAGTTGCAGCATGTGGGATCTAGTTCCCTGTCAGCCCAGGACCAGAGATCGAACCCGGGCCCCCTCCATTGGGAGTGCGGAGTCTTAGCCACTGGACCGCCAGGGAAGTCCCAAGTCAATATGTTTAGTTTTTAACTCTTAATAAGTGCTAAGCAAGGCATGACCATTGCCTTTACATTTTCAGAAGGGTCTGAATTACCCTGTACTATTGTCAACTTGGTCAACTCAACTCCATTTCATGTTTCTGCCTCCATATGTTTGCTTTTATTTTTCTCCCTTGTTGGAAGGGTACAGATTTTTAGGACATAGATCCCTAAGGGAAGCTGGAGACATTATAAGGAGAATTCTGACTGGATAAGACCACTGGGGATTGTTTCACGTACTGTTGATTAGTATATGCACCAGAAATTGCTGTCTCCTTTATTAAGAAAACCAAAGTCTAGGACCCAGAAAGGAAAGGGGAATGTTCCAAAGGGAGTGTTTTAAGATGGGCCTTAAAGGTTTTATTAGAGAATGTTGATTAGGATGCAGCCCAGCTCAGAACGTAGGAAGGACCACTGTTTTCAAGGCTTGTAGAATCCGATCACAGTCTGTTCTGTCCCATGGAAAGGTTCTTTTCAAAGAGGTCCGCCTTGGATCGTGTGACGGACTTATTGACAGAAGCGTGTGGCACCAGGGATATGTACAACTAGAGAAGTTTCAGGTGGCAGATTGCTCTCAGGGCACAGCTCAGAAAGTCAGTCATCCAGTGACAAGTCTCTGAGGAAACAGTTCAAGGATTGTAGCTGGAAAGCAGGGGATCAAGTACTAAGTCCACGGTGGGAAGAGAAGAAATCAGAATTCATGTAGCTACGCTGGCCTCTCTAGGCCTGCCTGTGGCTGTGCAGTGTCGTGCTGGGATACTTGGGCCTTTTGTCCCTGAGTGGCTGTCGTTGTAACTAACGGTCAAGGGCAGCAGAGGCGTTTGTCCGACACTGCTGCTAAACGCTGGCCCCAAGCTCCCTCTGCAGCTCTGTGTGTGTATTGGTCAGGTGCAGGGTGAAAGGCACGCTTGGAGACATGAAACCCCACCTTCAGAGAAACCTACTGATATATTTAAACAGCTGTGTATGCAAATCATTTTACTAGCTTTCATGGAATAACGACGAAGTCCATCAGGAAACTGGCAATAACAAAACAGAAAGTACACAGACATAAGTGGAACTTTCTGGTGTTTTGAAATACTTTGAACAGAGCCTCCTCTCTAAGCTAATGTTTGAACATGAATCTGGGGGAACATTCACTGGATATATACTTGAAGTGAAAAAGACAACAACAACATAGGTTTGAGTCCCAGTGTCTGTGTGATCTTGCTTAAATGGTATTTACTTTTGAAACATCGCTAATAATAGCAGTCTGACATCCCCCACAGGATCATGGTGAGGATCAAAATCAAGGTAATATAGGTGAAGTGCTTTGTAATTGGTTAAGTTCTATAAAATATGAATGTTAATTGCTAGGTGGTTTCAGTGTTTCTTTTCACAGTTATTTTGGGAAAGTGTCAGTTCATTGAGCCAAAGAATTCCTAGAAATCAGCCCCTATTAACAGGGAAGTACTTACTATAATAAAAAATTTGTTCCAATATGTAATAGTTTAAAATTTTAATTTGACCTTTGGCTTTGCAACAAAACCGTCTATGAGAGGGAACCTCAGGGTGCAGGGTTCGGTCACTAGGGAAGAAAATAAGCTGGAAGGAAGGAAGCTTGGAGCAGAAGCAGCTCAGATCCTAGGCCCCGGGAGCTGCCGCCCAGCATGAAAGAAGCTCGGTGACAGTGACGGAGGCAGGGTGAGGGGACAGAACATTCAGTTTTCCTGTCATTCCTTTCGTTTCTGTTCCAATTCTCTCTTTTCTGAGATGTCTTTTCCGAAATGGTATCTCTCATGTCACCTCATGATGGATACACTCTCTGACAGATAAAAGATTAAAGAAAGTCACTGCCTGTGTTGAAAACTTCATTTTAAGTATGAGATTCTTCCTAATACAACCCATGTAAATGTAGCCAATAAACTAAAAAGTGGAAAAATCTCAAAACCTTGCCTTCCTGCCATTCACTCATTTCCTCACAATGCCTGAGCCCTTGTACATGCTGGACACTGGTCCAGCCCCTCCAGATGTGTCAGAGATGGAAACCAGCCCAGGTCCTGAGCCCGTTGGATCAGATGCTACCGGCAGAGTCTGACAGTAAACAGTAAACAAAATAAATATGAAAAGTTTTGGGGTCTAAGAGGTGATATTCTCTGAAGAAAACAGAGCAGAGTAAGGGGATTAGTGACTGAAAATCTTTCTAAGAAGGTCAGCCTACATACAAAACCAAAATAATGTGAGATAAGAGTCCAGAGATGGGAAAGTTTAAAAACAAGAAGAGGAGAAGGAGGAGGGAAAACCTGAGTGCCTCCCATCCGGAATATTCTGTTTGACTGAGGTGCTTCTTTACAGTCAGTTTTATGCTCCAGAGTCTAGTTTACTGGAACCCTCCAGTACTGGAATGTAGGAAAAACTACTGCCTTAAAACCCTGTCAGCCCAGGAGCACCCGGCAACAAATTACAGCTGAGGATTGCCAAAGACCTGAAAATTAGACCTGTCTGGGATGACAATACCTTTAAGTGTCTAGTTATTTATGGCTCTCTTTCTTCCGTAGAGAAGTGGGAGTGCCGTATAAAAGTATGTGCAAGAGGATAAAGTAAGTAGTTCAGATAATCAGGACAAAGAGGATGTAAGGATAAGAAAATAAAACTGGGACAAGAGTCACACAGCGAAACGTACCGCTGTAGAGGTGACCTTGGAAGGATGGCTCTAAGCGTCCACGGGGCCAAAGTAAGGAGTAGATTAGGATCAGTTACGTAAGTCTCGATATCCTTAAACTGAAAACAATCCAGTTGTTCACGAGAAGGAAGCTTTTCCTGTTCCCATTTTCTTAGATCTGAGACCAGCTTATTTCATGAAGACTCGCAGGAAGACTGAGCGACCTAGTGACCGGCATTCTTGACACGGAGTTCCTGGCACCTTACGAATGTAATAGGCCGGTAGCTCAGTGCAGGGTTTGCAATTCAGAAGAAGCAGATCTAGATGGGACCAAAACAAAGTGTTTCAAAAACAGAATCTGGTACAGCTCAGCGAATAGACGCCCTTTCTTACAGCCCTTCCTGGTAATAGATTGTCACAAGCAGGCTTTTCAGTAAGAATGATTGTGAGAATCAAGGGTTGTGGGCAGCGGCAGGAAGCCGGAGGCCAGCTGTTCCCTGCTCCTCGTGGAGGTCTAGTCCTTGAGCTTCGACACACGAGCTGGTTGGGATTTCAGGTGCTGATGGGATGGCCCCTTGCTGGCCTGCGCCTGGCGTCCTCTCAGGCCTGTCCTTACTGACAGCCACGTGGGACTGAGGCCCCGAGTCCCACACACCATGTGGATTATTGTATATATGTGATCTTCCTAAATTCATGTATTGGTTTCCTGTCAGATACGTTCCCGAGGAATTTTTATGTAAACAGTCATGCCATCTACAAATAAGGACAGTGTTACTCTTTCCTTTCCAATCTATTAAGCTGCTTTTATTTCTTCTTTACCTTTTTTTTCCACTAGCTGGGAACTCAGACAGAAATAGAAATAGCAAGAGTAGACATCCTTCTCTTCAACCCGACCCTGAGGGCAAAGCAACCAGCCTTTCACCATTGAGTATACTATTAGCTGTTGGTTTTTTTATTGTGTCTTTTATTAGATTGAAGAAGTCCCCTGTGTTCCTCATTGGCTGAGAGTTTTTATAATGAATGGATGTTGAATTTTGCCAGTTGCTTTTTCTGCATCTATTGAGATGATCATGTTTTCTTTTTTAAGCAGCTTATTAAATGAATTACACTGATTGGTTCTCATATGCTGAGCTAACGTTGCATTCCTGGGATAAATCCAGTCGTGATACAATGTCCTTTTGTGTATCGCTGGGTTCCATTTGTTAATGTTCTGTTATAGTTTTTTGTTTTTCTCTGTTCATGCTGCACATGGAATCCTCCTGAATCTGCTTCACTCACCTGCCTGCCGCGATGCTAGGATGACGGGGTTCACCTGGGACTGTCCGTTGGAGTACCTCGCGTGGCCTCTGCGTGTGACTGCTGCTCAGAGCTCGGCAGCTGGGTTCTAAGAGAGGGTGTTCTGCAGGGAGATTCCTGGGAGGGAGTGTCTGGAGAGCGGGCATTCCAAGCCACCAGGCACTAGCTGGGTGGCTTTCTCTAACGTAACCTTGGAAGTCACGTAGCATCACTTCCCTCACACCCTGTGGGCTGAAGCAGTCACAGCCCACTGGGATTCAAGGGGAGGATATGCAGGAGCTTGTGGTCGTTTTCTGAAACCCCACGGATAATGACACTGATTTTCCAGGCTTGGAAATGTATTGGCTGTCATAGAAATACAGAGGTCAGTTCAGCTTGTAACCCATGTTCGCTAGTCACGTGATTTTCTTGAAGGTTTGGCACCGCTGTGTCAGGGGAGGAGTGCTTTGTTCTTATAACTTCTCAAAAATAAACAAGAGAAACTACTGTGTTTTATCTAGCCATGAACATTTTTATCTGGAATATTTCTCCTCACACTTGATAGAAAAGGCACATGGTATAAAGTCCCCCCGTCTTCCTCCACTTGCGCAGTTCTCCCCCCGCCCCGCCCCCGAAACAGACAGCTGCTGCTTTCCTTTTATAACCATGACATCCCATAACGGTACTAGTTTTCAAACAACTTTAAAACATGTTTCTGAAACGTCTTTTCAAATAAAAAAATAATAAAGAGAGGTGGAATATTAATGTTGCTTTGTGAGTTAGACTTTTTCCTTAATTATTAACTCTTTTAGATTTTATTATGAAATTTTTAGATAAAACCTACCATCTAGAGCCCAGTATCTGTAATTGAAAGAGCAGTAGATTCAGGGTATTTGAGTTTATTTCACATCCAGCAATTTTTAGTGTCTTAGCTTTTGCTCCTTCCATCCGTTACCCTCCCTTTCTTCCCCATCTTCTGAAACTTTCCTAAAGCAAAACAAGAATAACACAGAAGCCCTAGAAGTAGGCAAGAAAAAGAGCAGCAATCTCGTTTTTCAAATGGGTGAAAAATATGATATGACGACATTCACAGAAAAGGAGAAAAAACGATCCTCAAGCAAATGAAAAGCTTACTTAAGATAAACACAAGATAAAAATGCGCTGTTACCGTCTTTTACTTATCAGATTTTGTTTTTATTTTTTTACGTTACAACCCTCATGTACACCTGTATTAAATAGTAGTGGCATAGTACATGCTCATTTTATCATAGACATTTTTCATAACTTCTTATAGTCTGTCACTTGATCAACATTTATTTGTATAATTATGATTTTTAATGACTACACTAAACTGTACTATAACTTTAAGCCATTCCCTAATTTGGGGCGTTTAGGTTGTTTTCATGTTCTTGCTGTAATAAGTTATACAGCTTTGAATATCTTCCTTCATTTATCTTTCTTCTTCTGTTGAATTATCTCCTTAGGATAAATTCCTAGTGGAATCAGAAGGAGAAAGAGTTTGAGCGTTGTTATGGATCTTTGTATGTGCTGCTGCATTTTCCAAATTGTCACCAGAATAAATAGTGTGACCAGCAGTCACCGAGGGCACTGGGACCACGCCGTGCTCGGCGTGTGGAACCACACCACCAGGCCTGGGCAGTGTCGCTTAAAGAGAAAATTATTCTTTTAGGACACAAAAGCAGTGTATCACACTCCTATTCATTTTTGCATTTTTCATTGCAGCCTTCTCTATGGTTTTCAGGCATCAGTATGACTTACTCGAAAGAGGGTGCCTCACCCTTAGCTGCTCTTCTAGGCAGCCGGCCAGGGGTCAGGGGCTGTGCTCCCTCCTTCGTGACCCCGCTGTCTGTGTTAAGCCCCCCTTCCCCCCTGCCTCGCGTGAGAGGGCATCTTACTCAGGACACACGTGGCTCCGCACTTGCCCGGCCACGTGCTTTTCTCCCTGCGTGTCTTCCCTCCCGCTACTGCCGCATTCTCTCTCTCTGTACCTTTTCCTTTTGAGATCTCATTTTGAATATTTTTATCCATTCATCTTTTAAACAGATCATCCAGCGAGGCTCACCCTTCTTCGTGGCTGCCGTTGTTGTAGTTTATCCTTGTGGTTTCATTTATAAGTGGCAGTGGCGCCGGCCCCTGGCCAGAGGCAGGTCCTCTCTGCCGTGTCTCTCCCGCCTGAAGCTTGCCCGGCCGGTGAAGATGTTCCTTCAGTCTGGAACTTGCCTGCATCTTTCTCTGCATTTGGAGCAGCATTCGTTTTCTGTGTTGGGTAACAGATAACCTCATACTTAGTGGCTAGAGCAGCACGCACTTGTTATGTCACGGCCGCCGTGCGTCAGGAGTCCGGTGCAGAGGGCCTGGTCCCCGCCCAGGGTCTCGACAGGTTGAAATCAGGGTGTCACCAGGCCACGTTCTCCTCTGGAGCTCAGGGTCCTGTCTTCCCTCATTCGGGCTGTCAGGAGAATCCATTTCCTCACGATCGCGGGAGTGAGCTTCCCATCTTCTTGCTGCCGCCAGGGCCTCCCTTGGCTCCCGGAGGCCTCCCTCCAGGTCTGGCCACACCTGGGCCTCCTCTCTTCACGTCAGCTCAGCTCTCCTAAGCCAGCAGGAGACTCTCTGGAGTTTGCTAAGATGGACTTGCATAAAGTAACCTAATCCCAGCAGTGAAACCCTAGGGATTGGGGAGCGGTCCCTAAGGGGTCCCCTCGCAGGGCGTGTGCGTGGGGGTGGGCGTCCTGAGCCATCTCAGCGTCCCCAGCGTCCTGCTCACCCCTCAGAGTCCAGTCGAAATGACGCTGTCTCGTGAGCTCTTCCCTGTGCTGGGCGTTGCTCCCTTGCCCCCTTCGCACAGCAGTTTGTGTCTTCCGTCTCACTCTGCTTCACGTGAATGAACCCGAGACTTCATGTGTTGCCATAGGTCTGAACTACACGCTCACCCTCGGAGGGGCTGGTGCCACGTGTGCATGTCTCCTTGGCGGGCTTGCTCCTTGTGTGTTACTGGGGCAGCTTTTACTGAGAGTCAGAGTGTGTTCTAGTAAACTGAGCGTTCTTGGAGGCTGGACACACACTTCCTGAATATCAGTGGTCCACTGTGGCATGTTTTGAACAGGGACAGAGCCTGTGTTTTCTCTCCTCTCTGTAACCTGAACATAGAGGCTGAATGTTGGAAAAAGGGGGAGCGCAGATTACAGGAAAGTATCTCAGAGGCAGGAACCAGGGCTTAGCCAGCCTGGGATTTAAGCAGAAATGAAAGACAGTATTAGAGAAGTCCGACTCCAGAGTGCCTCGGGGAGGGGAGCGAGGGATGTGGGGAGCACGAAAACTGTGAGATCAGGGTCCCCTTGGGTGTCTCCGCGGCCCCTCCCCCCCCAGCACCCTTCTGGTCGGCACTCACCACGGCCTTATCTGGGTGGGTGTCAGGAGTGGGATGGACCTGTGGACCCTCGTGCTCTTTTTGTTTTTTTTAAACTTTTTATTTTATATTGGAGTATTGCCCTTGTGCTTTTTAACCTGTTGTCTTGTCTTCTTTCTTCTTTGTAGCTGGTGCTGAAGATCAGATCGGTTGGGCCTTTGGCCTTGGGCTGGAGCGGCTGGCCATGGTCCTCTACGACATCCCCGACATCCGCCTCTTCTGGAGTGAGGATGAGCGCTTCCTGAAGCAGTTCTGCGTGCAGGACATCAACCAGAAGGTGAAGTTCCAGGTAACTGACATGAAAGAATCAAGTAGATGATAATTGAGGGGGTTACGTGCCTGAAAATAAAATCATTGTATTTAAAGATAGTGTGACTTTGAAAAGAGGTTTTAAATAGAGATTCATAAACACACAGGAGATCATACACCTCCTGAAATTGTATGCTGAGAAAAGAGGATTTATCAAGCCTGTTAGTCTAAGCAGAGAACAAATTTTGGGCTTTATTAATGGCTATTTTATCATGAAATATCCATCTTTATCACTGATGATACTTTCACAGTTCAGTTTTTTTTGATGCTAATCTAGACACATTGGCTTTCCTGTGGTTAGTGTTTGCAATGTATATTTTTTTCGGCATTTTATTTTCACTTTCTGTCTTTATATTAAAAACGTGTCTCTTGTAAACAGTTGGGTCTTTTTGTAAACCCATATTTAATTGGAGTGTTGAATATATCTTACACTTAACATAATTACATGGGATGTTCTTGGGTTTAATTTTATTATCTTAGTTCTTACTCATTTTCTCTTTCTGTTCTTTATTTCTTTATTTGGAAATTGAGGTTTTGTGGGTGTGTTTCGGATGGCTTTTGTATTATATTTTATTACCCTATTGCTATTTAGTTTCACCATTTTTTGTATTATTTTTAATGGTTATTCTAGATTACAATATGTATAATTAATTCATCACACTTTACTATGAGTAACTATTACAACTTCATGAAACATTTAACAACCTTACAATAGTGTAATTCTATTTATTCTGCCTTTTTTTTGTATTATTATTGTCATATTTTCTTTGTGTATTATAATCCCATAATACGTTGCTCTATTTGCTTCAAATAGCCAATTGTCCTTTAAAGAAATTGAAAACTATATTATTTTATATTTTCCTTGATATTTGCCCCACTGATCACCATTGCTTTCTGCCTATCATGATTTTTCTCTGTGTTCATTTTCTTCAAGTCTGAAGAACTTTGTTTACCATTTCTCGTAGTGCAGCATGAATTTTCCCAGCTTTTGTTTGGAAATGCCTTTGTTTCACCTTTATTTTTTAGGACTATTTTCCATGAATATAGATGTCTAGGTTGCCAATGTTTGTGCATGTTTTTTTTTTTCTTTTTTTTTTTCTCTTAGCTCTTTAAACATGTCATTTCATTGCCTCTATCTTTTCGCTCTGGTTTTTAGCAGGTTGACCTGTGTATGACTTTTCTGTCTGTTATCTTGCTCGGGGTTTCGCTGTCTTAAATTAGTGATTTTCAACCCTCTTTGAAAATTCTCATTTGGTATCTCTTCCAACAATTCTCCTCCTTTCTTTCTCTGCTTTTCAGGTGGTAACTGCATGTATATCAGGCCATTTGCACGTATGCCATAGAACTCTGATGCCCAGGGTTTGACTTTTTTTATTTTTTCACTCTGTGCTTCATTTTGGATAGTTTTTCTTGTCTTAGCTTTGGGTTTACGCATCTTCTCTGTTGTGTCCAGTTAACCATTAAGCCCCTCCAATGAGTTAATCGTTCCAGATATTGTATTCATCAGTTTTGCAGTTTCTACTTGCTTCCTTTTTAGAGTTTTTATGACTCTGATGAAATTCTCCATCTTTTCACCCATTTTGTACATTTCCCCTTAAATTCTTTAGCATATTCGTAGTAGTGATTTTTAAGTCCTTGTCTGTTACTTCCAACCCTTTAGTTCTCTGTTGTTCTCCTTTTAATCTTCTCTTTCTTCTTAGCTATGGGTCACATTTTTCCTGCTTCTTCACTCGTCCTGCTTTTTAAATGGTGGACAGCGCTTTTCCTCGGGAAGCCCTACCCTTTCCCTGGTCAGGCGGCGAAGGTGATGAGCCGGATCCCTTTGTCGTAAGGAGTAGTCGAACTGAATTTCATGTCTCCTCTCCTCTCAGCGGTGAGACCTGGCTGAGCGGTAGAGGTTGGGGTCTGCGTGTGAGGTTATGTGATCTCTCTCTGCTTTCCACCCAGCTGCCAGCTTCCTCCAGCACCGATGCTTGCTGAGCAAAAAGACCAGGAGGGAGACTGGGCTGCAGTGAGGGCTGGCTGTCTCTGCATTTTCCAATCTGCCAAGAGCCAGGCCTGGCTAGGCAACATGTGGCTCATCCCTCCTCATGCCAGCAGAGTTTCTTTACCAACCGCAGCTGCCTTCCGCCTACTCGTGCCCAGCAGTGGAAGCTCTGGAATCTAGGGCTCGTCTCTGTCTGGAATTCTGTTCGTTCAGACTTGCATCCACATCTCTTTCGGTATCTTTTATGACAAAAGATTTCTAAATTTATTGTTTTCTCATGCTTACAGTGGGACCGATGGTTTTTTGTGACTTTTATAGCCTAACTAAAAGTAGAACCTTCTATCATTTGTTTGATGGTCTGGTTTCATTTTTGTTGGCCTTTTTTTAGAAAAAAACAAAAACCTATTTTTAAACTTTTTACTTTTTTTTAACTTAAAATTTTTTTTTTTACTTTTTGCTAAGCTGCTTCTTTTTATTGTAGCACCAGGTCCTTCTTGGTTAATTTGGAAGAAAACACCATCTAAATGATCAAAAGCAGAACCTGGCTGAGGCTCTAAGTTTTTCTCATTCAGTCTTTCATTTATTCAGTCATTTATTAAATTGGCCAACATTGATGGAACACCAACCAGCACCGAATGGAACACTGGGCTCAACACCGCGGTGGGGCAAGCACAGATGAATGACACAGTTGTGACCACAAGCTAGTGGTTAAAGTCAAGTTTTAAGTGGGCTCCCAACTGTCTTCTCTTAGGAGACACAGAGGATCCAGGAGTAGACAATGGGTCTCTTGTATTAAATGTCATTAAAAAAACTTTCCTGCCTTCAAAGTAGAAAGTCGGCGTGTGCATATCTGCACTATTATGTAATTTATAGGGTTCCCTTTGTGTAATGGACTTCATAACTTCTAGTAGGTGGTTAGGATTTGATTGCTGAAAAAGTAGATGTCTGTAAAATGCTTTGTAAGTTATAGATCACAGAGAACTATTTCCTAATTATTCACTTATAATTATTATCTATTGATTATATTCTGTGTTAGTTTCCTATTGCTAATGTGACAACTTACCACAAACCTAGCAGCTTCAAACAATATGTCTTTATGATTTTACAGTCCTGGAGGTCAGAACTTCAAAATTGACCTGACAGGGCTCAGCCTCAGGTGTCAGCAGGGCCGGCTCTGTCTGGAGGCTCCAGGGGAGACCCCTCCTCCTGCATTTGTCAGCTTCTGGGCCCGACCTCATTCCCGGCTCCTGGCTCTGTATCGCTTTACGTTCTTTCCTTTCCTTCCTGTGTGGTCACGTTGCCTCCTCTCTGAATTTTTGTCTCTTCTTACAAGGGCCCTTGTGACAAGATAATCTCCACGTATCAAGATCTTTTCATAATCGTGCCTGTAAAGTTCTTTTTGAGCGTAAGGCAACGTATTCACGGGTTCCAGGGACTAGGATGTGGACTCTCTGGGGGTCGTTATTCAGCCCATCACATGCACCTTTATCTATTCCATTTCCATCATGGCAAACTGCCTGCTTCAGATAGAATAGAGCAGATTTTGTTGTTAGGTGTAAGTAATACAGATAGTATGAAAGTGTTAGTGATTTTTAACTATTTGTGTGGAGTAGTCGTGTTCCTACATATGAGGGGAATAAGGGACTCCTTTTGTCAGTTCATGTTGTTGGCCTGGCTTAAGAAGAACATTTAACATGATTATAAGAAGATGGCGCAGCTGAGACTGAAGGCACAGAGTTAGGCTGATGTAATCGGGCACTGACTGTGAGAGGGTCTCCAGTCAGCCCCGTGGGCTCCAAGGTCAGTCATGGACAGACTCCTGGGAAACTGTCAGAGTTAGTCCTTGCTGTCCCTGGGGTACCAGGCACCAACGGCGAGTGCTCTGCTATACGAGGGCTGGGAGTTTCTTACGGCCACGGCTGGCCATTTTCCCTTATTTTGTGTCTTCCTGCAGTCACGGTCAGTGCACCGTAGTCTGGGCATTAATATGTTTAGTGCCTTATCATACTTGCCATTTGTTGAGTGCTGTGTACAAGCTACTGAACTGGTTTGCCTATATTATAGCTTTCATTCTTCAGAGTCCAATGGGGGTTCTATTAACCCATTTTACAGATGATGAAACTGAGGCTTGGAACCACCAGGGAACTCAACCATAATAACGCTGCTAGTAAGGGACCGAGCTAGGATTTTATCTAAAGCTGACTCCAGGGAGCTCCTAGTACTGAGCTGGTAAACTGTTGTTGCCTAAACGGGGCCCTGTCCTGGAGTCAGTAAGATGAAATGGACAGTTCCTGACTTCAGGCTGTTTCCAATCTAGAGGAGGAGACAGATTTATCAAGAGATAATTATCAAATTATCAAATTATTATTGAAGTACAATGATGGGGCTGCACATAGGTGAATGTAGAATTTTGCGGACGCTGACCAGTGCACGTGGAGGTCAAAATTTTCTTCTTCTTTTTTTTTTAAATCCTATTTTGCTGTTAATTTCTGAATCCTTCCATGTCTCTCCAGAATTGTATTAGGACTTGAGCCTGTGATTATTTGCTAATCTCCAGGGCTTGGAATAGCTCCTAGATCTGGTTTCTCTGTCATTGTCATAAATGTTGTCTGGTAGAGACTTAGTGCAGGATTATGCAGTGTTTCCTCATTCTGTTCCCAAATAAATCCAGCTGGGAGAATCCCATCAGCTTCATTGTGTCGTAGTTAAATTAATGGATCTCAGTTTTTTTCACTATTTCCCAGTGCATTTTTTCCATCTCACCAAAAAAAAGCACGTAAATATTTTTCTTTTGCTGGAAGAAGGATCTTTATCCCAGAAGAAAGTAATAGGAAGAGGTAGAGGAAGAAGCAGGGGAGATGACCAGCCATAGGACCTTTTATACATGCCCTGTAGTCATCGCTGATAGTCAGGTGCAGAGAGAAGCAGTGAGCAGGAGAACGGACCCGTTTGCCGTGGGAACCACCCTGGTGCTTTTATGTACAGCATTCAGAGCAGACCCTGTCACCCCGTGAGCATTTCATCCACGTTAAGCGTTATTCCTGTTGTCACCACCACCGCAGCCACTGTGAGCGCAGCGGCCACTGTCCTCATGATTCCCGGTCCTTGGTGCCCGCGGTTTCCATCTTCAGCTTGCTTTGCCGGCCTTATGATGCGAGGACATTTCACCGACCCGCAGTCTACTGAGTCCTATGGAATGTGGCCCTGTGTTTGTATTGGGGCCTCTGTCATCAGACACCTGTGGATTTATGGCTGCTTTTTATTTTTGTGAAAGCAGGGGGTCTTGTGATACATTTACGTATTTGGAGAATCACTACCCTGAATTTCTTTCTTGTTTAATACACTTTTTTAGAAAACTAAGAGTGAGGGCCTCAGCGTCTTCTTGTAGCATAGACTGGAAGATGGTGCACACGCTCAACATCCGTGTTACAGCTTCTTGGCCATTAACCTGATGGAAATGTAAAAGAACTTCCTATTTATTGACAACACATTAAATCTTTAATCTTGCTAATCATCTATCCAATCTGACAAATCATGTGCAATATATTTTAGGAAAAAGTCTGGCCTTTCTATCTTCGCAACCAGAGGGATAAGTTTATACTGTACAGGATCATTTAAACCAAATACTAATCATTGATGGATCATAAGTTAAAACTTATAGTCTTAGTAATAACTTCATAACGTATGTATATGTATGTCAAACTGTCACCTTAAGATGTATAGTTTTGACTTGTCAGTTATACCTCCATAAAGCTGGGTGGGGGGAGTCATAGTTTTAAAAGGAGATCCTGAGAATAGAGACCAGAGACAAATACAAGTATGAAGGGAGGGATTGCCACAGGGAGAAAGAACGATGTCAATCAAGCAGTGGCCGGGAGGTCAGTGGGTTTTTCCCGGGTGTGGGTATTGGGAGGTACCAGTTACAGGACAGCAGTAGGGATGCTTTTGGCTTGAACCAAGGAAGGCCCGACTGAAGTGGCTTAAATGAGAGGCACAAGAGCAGGAAGCCCTGGATGAAGCTCTGGGTCCTTGAGTGTTTTCCCCTCAGGCTTGAACGACGGGGGCAGGAGCATTAACCATCACCTCATACAACGGGGCCCAGGGGCAGAAAAAGAAACACCCTTCTTTCCTTTTTAAGTGTGAAGAAGTTTTCCAGGAGTCCTCCGCAGACTTTTGTCACATCTCCTCTTTGAGGGAGTTGGAATGGTCTGTGAACTTAGCCTGCTGTACTTATCCTGAGCTCTTAGGGTACGGCTTAACCGTGCCAGATATGGACAAGCAGACCGTACAGGCAGCACCATCTCTTACTGCGGCAGCCGTTGTTATGAAGAGGCAGTCACCTGTGAACTGCGGTGGTGGGGCTGCTGGAAAAGCTCTTCCAGCCTTAAACTTTTACCCTCTGCTGCCTGTTGTCTGGAATCACCGCTCAGAGTTTGCTTCCTTCAGTTTAATGCTTTGATTCCCTGGTCAAATGTGAAGTACTCCCTTTGCATGCACCTGGCTGTGCCTGTTTTCATAGGACGGCTGGATGGGATGTGTGGACAGGGTGTGGCTATGGGATACTTTTTTCTCTGTTTGAAATTGAGTATAGAAATCAGGGTCACCAGGGCACATCCACCTGAGTTATAACTACATTGGCCAAAGGAAAGAAGCCTGGAAGGCTAACCTCAGGGTGACTCAGCCTGGGAATGAGACCCTCAGAGCTATCAAAGGAGGAATAGCAAGCGTTGATCAGAGCCCATTCAAGCGAAACATTTAAGGCTTTTATTGATATTCTGGGGACCGAATAAGGTGAAAACAATGTACCTTAACTAAGTTATTAGTCAAGAAAGGCAAGTATGGCGGTTCTGTATCTCTAATTTGCCTCATCCTGTACGAAAGGAAAAGCAAAACTCTTCACTGTTTCAACTAGGAGTGTGCTCTGCTCCTTTACTCAAAGGATGAGAGGAGCATTTGGGTTCATCTGAAACTTAAAGTCAGCCTGTGTTTAGACAGAAAAATGAGAGTTACTTTGTGATTACATTATCACACGGCTTTTCAACTGCATTTCGGTTGGCGTTTCATGTGTATAATCTTGTGGTCTTGAAAATGAAGAATGGTTCACGTAGGCAGTGATTTATATGGTGGATGGCTTAATTATTCTGTCAGTTGGCTGAGTAATGAATCAACTGTTTTCTTTCCATTTGAGGGAAGAATTTATTTTCTCAAGGGCCTCCCTGTGAGATTTATAAATAACAACTATAGACTGTAATTCACGACCAAGGACAGTGGATTATAAATAGATGACCCTTGTAGAGCCCATTCGGCAGAGTTTGAACTCCCAGTTAATTGCTGGTTGGGAACCAAGTAGCTATTGTATATTTATCTTTATTCATGTTTAAAATGATGAAATCTTCTAAATATACAAACATACATTTACTGATTTGATTTGCTAATAATGTAGAACAGTGTACCCTCCACCCAGCAAATTTGCTGGGATTTACCACAGATTCTTATAAAGAAGAAAAGCATTCGAAATGCAGTTGACACACCTGTGCCTCCCTGATGGACGCCCCCTTCCTCTTTCCTCCCCAGAGGTGCCTTCAGTTTGATGTTGACCGTCCTCATGTTATTACCGCATTTGCATATATCCAAAAACAATTTGTAGGATTGCTTCAAAATGTAATGCATTAAACAGCCACAGTAGGTAAAAAAAAAGAAATTCACTTTGCTGTGACTTTCACCTGAAACTAACACAACATTGTAAATCAACTATACTCCAATATAAAATTAAAAATTAAATTTAAAATTAATTAATTAAAAAATTCAGAGAGATTTAATGAGGAATTTGATGAGCATATTCCAAAATTTATGTGGAAATGCAGAGAGCCAGAAATAGCCAAACAACCAAGTTGAAGGATTTGCTCACTTTGACGTCGAGTCTTTTTTTAAAAGCTACAGTAGTTGTGAGAGTGTGGAGCTGATGCAAGATGGACACAGAGGCCCGGAGAAGGCGGGAGCCCAGAAACACACCTCGGCATTATTTCTGGGCTCATGGCAAGGCCTGCACTATGGAACGGGCTGGAGGAGGAGACTTCTGTGCAAAGGAAGCACAGATAATTGAGTATCCATATGGAAAAAGTGAAACTTGACCCCAGACTCCTAATTATTCAACAGTGAATTCCAGGGGGTTTGCAGATCTAAGTGGAAAAGGCAATTTATCAGCTACTGACTTTGAAAAAGTCATCTTACCATGAATGATTCTTTGATTCTTATTGGAGTAAATTGAATTGGGGAGATTGAACTAAATGAACTATGGTAATACAAAATTAAACCTAATTAAATGTCTGAGCTTGAGAGTTTTGGAATAAGTATTTATTTAAAGTGGTCGCTGTAGGTTTTTTGTAAAGCCTTTTATCACATTAGAGATGTTTCCTTCTATTTCTAGTTTGCTAAGAGTTTTTATCATAAATGACTCTTAAAATTTATCAAACCCTTTCGTATATTTTGAGGTGATCTCATGATTTTTTGGCTTTGTTCTGTTGATGTAGTGACATATAGTGATTGCTTTTTGGATGTTAAAACAATCATCTGTTCCTGAAATAAACAAAACTTGGTTGGGATATATTATCTTTTTTATACATTTCTGGATTTGATTTGTAAAGATTTGTTTAGGATTTAAAAATCTGTGTTCAGGGGTGAGATAGGCCTGGAATTTTCTCTTTCTTATGTCCTTATCAGGTTTTGATGCTAAGATTTGTAATATCCTCATAAAACTAATTTGGAACTATTTTTCTGTTCTCTGGATTTTGAAGATTGATGTTATTTCTTTCTTACGTGTTTGATCATATTTACCAGTGAAGTTGTCTGGGCCTGGAGTTTTCTTTGTGGGAAATTTGAAACCACAGATTAAATTTCTTAGTCGCTATTAGGCTCTTCAGATTGTTTTATTTTGTGTCACTTTGTTAAATTGTATTTTTTTCTAGGAACTTGTCCATTTCATATAACTTTCAAATGTGTTGGCATAAAATTGTCTGTAATATTCTCTTATTATCCTGACATTCAAAAAAAAATCTTTAAAAATTAGTCAATAGTTGAGCACATTTACTAACATTTTATCAAATTTTGTGTTCACCTTTTCTTTTTTTCTCCATACAGAGCCTCCTCTTAGCGTTTACTTTTCTTTTTAATGGCATATATTCTTTGACTGTTTTTCCTGTGAGCCATTACGAGTGGTAAATTCTTGTGGTCTCTGTGTATGTGAAAATGTCTTCATGTTGCCTCATTCTTGGGTGGTAATGTCAGGGAGTCTAAAATTCCAGAAGGGCAGTCGTTCTCCTGTAGGGCGTTGAAGACATTCCTTCTGGCCTTCGTTCCTGAGAAGTCTCACGTGAACCAAAGTGTTACTTCTCTGTAGGTAATGATGCCTTTTCTCTTGGCTAGTGTTTAAGGCTTTCTCTTTACATTTGATGTTCTCCCATTTTACAAAGATGTGTCTTTTTTCTTTTTTTTAAAGTACATCTTTTAATAATCCCCCCATTCATAGGAAGTTTTCCTTTTTTAAAAAAATATTGATTGAGCTTCCCTGGTGACGCAGTGGTTGAGAGTCCGCCTGCCGATGCAGGGGACACGGGTTCATGCCCCAGTCCGGGAAGATCCCACATGCCGCGGAGCGGCTGGGCCTGTGAGCCATGGCCACTGAGCCTGCGCGTCCGGAGCCTGTGCTCCGCAACGGGAGAGGCCACAACAGTGAGAGGCCCACGTACCGGAAAAAAAAAAATTGATTGATTGATTTTTGGCTGCGTCGGGTCTTTAGTTGCGGCATGTAGGATCTTCACTGCAGTACTCAGGATCCTCCGCTGTGGCGTCTGGGCTCCTTGTTGCAGTGCGCAGGCTCCTCTCTAGTTGTGGCACGCAGGCTCAGTAGTTGCAGTGCATGGGCTCTGTGGTTGTGATGCGTGGGCTCCAGAGCTTGTGGGCTCTCTAGTTGTGGCACGTGGGCTCTCTAGTTGTGGCACGTGGGCTCTCTAGTTGCAGCTCGCAGGCTTAGTTGCCCCACGGCATATGGGATCTAGTTCCCCAACCAGGGATCGAACCTGCGTCCCCTGCATTGGAAGGAGGATTCTTAACCACTGGACCACCGGGGAAGTCCCACGAGGAAGCGACTTGGCGTGGATTTATCTTTATTTATCCCCCTTGGTGCCCAAAGGTACCTTCCACTCCAGGAGGGTCTGTGTTGTTATTGAGGAGTGGTTCCCCTCTATCCCCTCCCTCCCCCTTTTCTGCTTCTCCTGAAAAGCTTCTTAGTTATCAGCCATATATCTTAACTATTCTTGGACGGTTTTGATTTCTTTGTCCTCCTGTGCTGGTGAATTTCACAGTAGTTTCTACCAATTCCATAATTTTCTCCGAGTTTTTTTGAACTTAATAACTATTACTTTTCACTTCTAACATCTGTAATTAGTTCCTTTTCTTCTCCACCTTCTTGTTTCATTTCTTTCTGGTTTTGTTTCCTAATTACTTGCTTTTTAAAATGGTTGTTACTACATTTAACTTTCTGAATATCTTCACTATGCTTATTTCAAAATCTTTGACTATTTTATGATGTTAATTTTATCTAAAGCGAGTTCGTATTATGGCTGTTGATTTAGTTGTGTTTCTGCGTATTATAGTCTTTGGCTTTGCAGGCTCCTCTTGAATACATCTTCATTCTTGTCCCCGTTTTTAAAAATCATGACCACTCTGCTCACTGTGCAGCCATCACCACCCTCCATCTCCAGAATGTTCTCATCATCCCAGACTGAAACTCTGCACCCACTAAATAATTGCTCCCCAGCCCCCTGCCCCAGAGGCCCTGGAACCCACCACTTCATTGTGTTTCTCTCTGAATTGACCACTGTGGGGACCTCATCTACTTGCATCTTTTTGTGACACATTTTGTTTGTCCATTCATCTGTTGATGGACGCTTGAGTTGCTCCCACCTTTTTTGGCTATTGTGGAATAATGCTGCTGTGAACATAGGGATAAAAATATCTCTTCAAGACCCTGCTTCCAGTTCTTTTGGGAATTCTCTTCCCCAGAAGTGGCATTGCTGGATCATATAGTAATTCTGTTTTTAACTCTTGATGAACCGTCATCCTGCTTCCCACCATAGCTACACCATGTTTACATTCCCACCAACAGAGCACAAGGGTTCCAATTTCTGTGCATCCTTGCCAAAAGTTATTATTTTCTCTCTTTTTTAATATAGTAGTCATCCTAGTGGGTGTGAAGTTGTATCTATCTCATTGTGGTTTTGATTTGCATTTCCCTAATGATTTGTGATGTTGAACATTTTTTTCATGTGCTTATTGACCATTTGTGTATCGTCTTTGGAGAAATGTCTATTCAAGTCTTTTGCTCATTTTTTAATCAGGCCGTTTGGTTTTTGTTGTTCTTGTTTTTATATATTCTAAAAAGTAAATCATTTGCAGATTTGGCCATTGTCGTGCTAGCAACAAATTACTGGCATTACAGATCACAATTGTCAAGCATCGTGGTTGAAAACTCTTTATATAACACATTGAGGCCATTACTGGCTACAAGGTCACTGGTCTTATTTGCATATGGTTTTCTTGGTCCATTCTTTGTTATCTGTTATTTTTCTAGATACGTCTATGTTTTGAGTGTAGCCTGTGCTCTCACTTTAGGTCTTATATGTTAAGGTTCCTAAGGTTCAGATAGTAGATGGAAGAAGCAGTTGATTCCAGCAGGCTTTGCAAACTCTGCGTATAACTTAGACAGATTGGTCGTATCAGTACCCAGCATCATTTTTGAGTGGGTGTTGGGAAAGAATTGATCTGGGATTCAGAAGCCTTGGCCTTAGACCTATCAGGTAGTCACTAGCTTGTTTTGCCTTGGACCGCTCTCTTGAGTGCCAGGTCACTAAGTCTCTGCACTGGTGACATAAGTCCCCTCGGTCACTCTCGAGATCAGTCCACAGTCTGTGATGCATGAAAGTGAATGGGATTTCCTCATCTCCTCCGCCCACCTCAGACAGCACTGCTGCTCCCGGCATTCGTTTAGACTTAATTTTGCCAGTTGAAAAAAACTTGTTCATGGAAGAGATTATGACTGTTCCTGGGCCCTTATCCCTCAGAGAAGTCCTGCCAGGTAGTTGAAATACCTCAAAACTGAATTTGGATTCTAAGACCAAGAAGAGCAAAAAGCAGGTGGTAGTACAGCCTTAGGGAAGGAGAACCAGACCTTTGTCTTCTAAAATCATTTCCTCTGGAAATGACGTATGTATTAAGTAGCCCATCGTGGCCACCCTTCCTCCTCGCTCCTGGCTGCAGGGATAGGAGAGTGGTCCCCCCGCCCCGCCGCGGTGGCACAGCTGCTGCCCGTCTGTCAAGGTTGTGGCCATTGCAGAGCCTCTCCTGGCTGACGCGTGTTTGTGCTGACGTCAGCCTTTCCCTCTGCCTTTCCCTCTTGCTTCCATCTTGCGTCTGTCTCTATCCTTCCATCTCTCTGTCTCTCGCTATCTTTTTCTTTGTGACATTTTCTCTCTCTGTGTCACTCTTTTCATATGTGGTTCTGATCCAAGTTAGGTTGTCAGCATAGCGAGGGGAAATGATCCTCCCAGGCTGCATGAAATCCACAAAGGGAATTGTTTCCCTGCTGTTCGTGGAGACCCTAGTTGACGTGAACGAAATGTGACAGGATTTTCCCAAACGCGAGAACCTTATCAATTATTCATTCCAAAACCTTTTGAGCATCTGCTCTCGTGCCAGGCACTGTGCCTGACGCTGGGGATGCAGAGAGCGCAGCTCCCCGCCCTCGGGTAGCGCACGTGCTGGTGGGGGGACAGGAACACAGTGAAGGGCTCTGATGAAGGTGAGCCTGGGCCGAGTGGAGGCCTGGAGGCACGACCCAGCCCGTCGGTGCTTCTGCTGAGATTGAGGGGAAATGTGGGCGAGGGCATGCTGAGGATGTGAAGGCTGGGGTTTGAATTTTCTCTCAAAGGCAATTAGCAAGATACCAAATATCATCATCAGGTTTCCATTTTAGATTATCCCTCTTCTGAAAATATGAAGGACGGGTGGGGACCACAAGGCCAGGAGTCCACTCCAGGCCTTGCCTAGGACTGGAAAGAAATGATGGGAGATCGAAGAGGGCGGCAGTGGAGAGACGAGACGGTCGGGTTTGGGCTCGAGACATTTTAGGAGACGGAACTGAAGGGCCCTGGGTCCTGGGAGCAGGGATACAGTGACCATATGGTTTGTCATCTAAGTTGAGATCCGCTCCCTTCGAGGGTTGAAGGGGTCTGTTCATCACTGCGCTCCAGCTACACAAGCAAACTCGTGCTGACCTGGGCCACCTGGGTGTTTACACACCTTAGGTCAAGATAAGCGAGAAAGAGAGTGATCCCCAGGTTTCTGGCTTTGGGGCTGGGTGGATGGGAAACGGGAGAAAACTACAGATCTGGAGAATTTACCTGGGTGGAAGCATCTGAGCTCATAATCTGTTGATGTCGCCTTTGCAAGCTCTGCTTTTCGTCGGTGTCGCCTTTGCCACTGTCTCGTTCGCTTTAATTGGTACAGCCAGGGCCTCAGTGGAGGGTATGGCGGCGGGCGAGGCTGGGTCCAGGTGGCCTCTCAGGCCCAGGCGGAAATGAGAAACTGGAGCAGGGGTGTTTATTGTGCAGGACGAGTCAGGGCTGAGCTCCAACGGGGTGGGGTGGGGGGGCGGATGGCCCAGGGCAGGGAGGGGTGGGCGTCGCTTCCGAGCGAGATGCGGCTGGTGAGTGAACCCAGCGTTGGTGCCAGTGAATTGCTAGAACGAAGACAGCGTGTAAGGGCTAACAAATCAGGTCCGGATGAAGCTTCCTCCAGACCAGAGGTCCACATTAACGAGGGGGTGGGGAAGGAAGAGGGACCACGGGGCCAGACGCACAGTCCTTCTGCGTGTCCGCTCAGCGGGGGGCACTGCTGATGTCACGCGTAAGACACTTCAGGCTCTTGGACCTCGCTTGAGGACGGTTACATATAAATGCAAGTCATCAATGAAGGCTAACATGACATTACTACAAACGAGAGAGAGAGAGAGAGAGAGAGAGAGAGAGAAAATCACAGCTGTTGGAAGGTTTTGGAGATCTCTTCTTCCCAAACATTTCTGTATCTTAAGCAGAAAATATTGTTTTCTTGACCAAGACCGAATAGTGGAAGGAAAAAAAAAGTAAAATCCAATATTCTAGTAAATGCTATCCATATTTGAATATTTGGAAGATCTTCCTAAAGTGTTTATTTTGTTGAAAATGTGAGGAAATGAGAAGAGAAGATGATATCGCAGGTTGGCTTGCACTATTTGTTTAAAACTTCAACAATCTTGAATATTATTATGGTGTGCCCGCTGCATCCTGGGGGAATGATAAAAACCGTAATGCCTCCTTTTTTCACTCTTATGGACTTCAATTTGCATCTTTAGCATTGTATTACCATAACTTTTGCATCTTCTAGAGGTAATTCAGTTGCCCTCTTCCCAGATACTGCAGATTTCTAGTTTTATAGGGTTTTTCCTTTTCACTCAGTTTCCCAATTATCACCTTGTTAGCTGCACACCTGCTTCACAGAAAATTGCACTGTGCCATTTAACCTTTTCAAAGAAAAAAAGAGAATGGAAAACACACCTCGTTAATCGGTTGATTCAACCTCAAAGAAAGCGATGTCTCTGGGTGTGGAGCCTCGATGCGATTGCAAAGACAGTGCCTGATTGTTCAGCAGATTCTAGACCTGGAACAAGAAAGGTGATTGACAGGCCCCTGGAAGCAGGCAGAGCGTCTGCACTGGCCCTGCCGCTGTGCATTTCCAGCTGCACACCAGAGATCACGCCGGTTTCTACGTGTTTCTTTGTGAAAGAAGCACCTCCGTTACCGTGCCACTCTGAAATAATTCACATTTATCCTCTCATCCTGTGATTAGCTTTATTTCCTAGTATAGAAGAAACAAACAGATTCACTGGCTGTTTCATTTTCAGATTTCTCATGAAGATGTAACTTGACACTTAAATGGTTATTCATTTATTATACTTAGGTTCACACAGCCACGTCTATTAAAGGCAAATATGCAGCCATTGGTACGTAAATTGAACTTGGGCACCCAACGAATGAGGTAGAGCCCCAAGCATGACTTACTGACTAATCAGTTTATTGTAATCAGAGGAGGGGCTGTAGGAATGGGTGGGACCCTGCGTGATGGGCCAGCAGCCATAGAGACACAGGTCCGTTTCGTTTTGGCCTGACTTAATTCATGCCTCGTTTGTGACATATGGGCATAATACCTTCATTTCAAAATGACTTAGATGCTTACCTAGCTATTAAATAATAATAGATAATTTAATGGAAAAGATTGCCGGGTCCTGTAGAAACAGAGGTCTCGCAGAAGCACGTGGAGAACCATGGCTGTCACACCAGCAGACAGTGGACAGGAGGCTCCGGGAGACTGTGGTCGGGATGCCCTGAGCGCGGCATTTTCAGAGATGACTTTAAGTCACAAGCCCTCAGGCTCCCACACCCGAATATGCCTAAGAATAGCAGGGCTGAGCTGAGTGGCCCTCAGACGTGTGCTCCCTTGTCGGGATTCTGGGTCTGTGCCACAGCCAACCCCGCTCTAGCCTTTGACAAATGACCTCATTTTATCACTGGGAAAAGCCAAGGCCATCGGCGCGAATCCCTCATCTGCCCTCTTCTCCTCCTCTGATTCTTCTCAGCATCCCTCCATCCATCCCAGGCCTCCCCAGTCGGGACCTGTGGGGATGGGACCCAGAAATCTCTTCTTCCTGTGCTCCTGGTAATTCTCACGTGCCTTGCCCTTGAGACCGTCTAGCCGGTGCTGTTGTAAAAGCCGCCGAAGTGGTCCCCCAACTCTGGTTCTGCCGTTTCCAGCCATCATGCCCGTAGCACGATGTTACTGTCTTGTTTTCATGATTCCAGTAGCTCCCCGCTGCTTCCAGAACGGACTGGGAACTCCTTAGCATGATGTCCAGCTTTCTGTTCACTAACCATCCCTTCCTGTCCTGTCTGCCGCCCCTGCCTCTCTCATGCCCTCTTATTTAAGTCACACGGGACTTCTGTTCTCTGAAGTCCCTTATTTACTGGTTCATTGATTGCACACTCCTTGTCGAGTCTATTGGGACCCAGACTCTGCACTCAGCATTGAGCTTGTGCCCAAGATGGGGTCCCCGTCCTCACTGGGGTTCCAGCCATGCCTCTGCTCCAATGCTCCTCCTAGGAAGGCCCTGCCCCCCCATTTCTCTCGCTGGAAACAGTGGCCAGATTTTACTGAGCTCTCACCAGGGGCCACACAGTGTGCTGCAGCCGGCCCTCCTCTCTGGTGCCCTCGCGCGTGTGTGTGATTTCACGTGATCGCAGCCTCGCGGCATAGGTGCTGTTCTCCGATACCCCTGTTGCAATGGAGGTGTGGAAGCTGAGTCTCAGAGCCGGTCCGGGGGCGCTGCGCCTTCAGAGCCTGCCCTGCTGAGCCCGGAGCCTGTGCTTCTCCTCCCTGTGCATCACACCTGCTCCGTCCTCCTGTCCCCACACCCTCCCTGCCCTCCTCCACTGTAGTGTTCACACTAAACACTATGTATTCAGCAAGCACTGAGCACAGCTTGGGTGCCTTCTCCACACAGGGCGGAATCAGGGCCCTTTCCAGCCTGTCCTGTGGAGGCCCTGTTTTCTCTCTGCCTCTGGACCTGGGAGGCCCTTCCGTGCAGCTGTGCCCCCTCTCCTCTCGGCCGCCCGGGGCTGGCTCTCTCTGTGACACTGGACGGTGTGGGGCCGCTGCAGCCTTCAGGGACGTCTGGTGGCTGACATAAGGGAAGCAGAACGCTTTCAGCTGAACTGTACTCTCTGTCATCTGTGACTACAGGTATTTGCTGACTAAAATCAGGGTGAAATAGGAGGAATGGTCAGCCTGCTACAGAGTGAAGGCTGACAGACTTTTTCCAGGGACCCTTCAACAGCAACATTTGTATTTGAACAGGGAACATACCAAGCGCACGTGCAAAACCACCCATGAAAAGCACAGAAATAAGGGCTTCCCTGGTGGCGCAGTGGTTGAGAGTCCGCCTGCCGATGCAGGGGACACGGGTTCGTGCCCCGGTCCGGGAAGATCCCACATGCCGCGGAGCAGCTGGGCCCGTGAGCCATGGCCGCTGGGCCTGCGCGTCCGGAGCCTGTGCTCCGCGATGGGAGAGGCCACAGCGGTGAGAGGCCCGCGTACCGCAAAAAATAAAAAAATAAAAAAATAAAAATAAATAAAGCACAGAAATAAGAAAAGCGTGGCACTAAATAGACATCGAAAAGGACACTTGTTTACAGTATGATCAGAAATACGAAGGCAGCGGGTTGCCTGATTCAGCCTCAGGTGAGAATGTGAGCATCGGGCAACTCAGGTGTTTTTGCACTTTGCTTATGTCTGCGAATGACCGTGAGGGGATATGGGGATGTATGTATATGTATAGCTGATTCACTGTGTTATACAGCAGAAACTAACACACCATTCATTGTAAAGCAATTATACTCCAATAAAGATGTTAAAAAAAAAAAAAAGAAAATGCCCAAGTATTGATTTTGGGGTACAAATACAGTTTAGGGAGTAGGCAGATTGGCAGATAGGGAATCTGTGAATAATGAGGATTGAATATGTGCATATTGTATCTTTTATGACGTATGTAATGAGGATTGAGTACATAGTGTTTATGTGTGGATATGGCTATGTATATATATACCCCCTCCAAACGTTTGCGATCAGGTAGCACACGTATGCCCTTCCCTCCTAAACGCATTAACCAGGTATTTTCTAAGAAGAGCTTTTTCTCACATAGCCACAATACAGTTAATAATGTCATGAAACTTCACGTTGAGTCAACATCTAATCCGTAGCCCATTTTCAAGTTTTGTCAGCCTTCCCAATAACTTCCCTTATTGCTATTTTATTCTGGGTCCAGAGTCCAGTATGATTTCAAATACTGTGTTTCGTTGTTTCATCTCTTTGGTTTCCCTTAATCCGGAACAATTTCTCAGCCTTTGTTTGTGTTTCTTGACCTTGACATTCTTTGAAAAGTACACGGGAGTCGTATCATAGAATGGGCTTCAGTTTGAACTGTCCCAAGTGTCCTCAGGATTAGATTCAGATTGCGCGTTTTTCAGGGGAAGACCACAGAAGTGATGCTTTGTCCTTTCCAGTGTTCTGCATTGTGTCAGGAGGACCATGTCAGTTTGTGCCCATATGGGTGGTGACAGCTTTGATCACTAGGTTAAGGTAATGCCTGCCGTATTTCTCTACCAGAAGGTTACTTTTGCCCTTTGTAAATAACAGGTAATTTATTGACAGGGTGGCTCTCTGAAGCTCTTGTGTCTCATCAAGATTTTACTCACAGATTTTAGTGTCCATTAGTGAAAGCTGGTGTTTGAATTGACATTATTCTACCAGGAAGAGCTTTCCCTTCTCCCTCACTTGTTTGTTTATATATTTATTCGTTCAGTTGTACACATAAAAAGGACTTATGGCTTATTTTAGGCAATGAGTTGTATTCCATTATTATCATTTTTTTTACTGTGAATCTCTTGTTTCCCCAGATGTGGCTAGTGAGAGACCCTGCAAGCTGCCTCCTAGGCCCTTTTGATGTGTCTCTCTGGTTCTTAGACAACTTTTGTATTACCTGGGCTGATTGGAAGTGTTCTATATCTTGACAGCTGGGTTCTAAGCATGTATACATGTATCAAAGCCCATGGAAATGTACATTTATGATTTGTGCATTCCACGTGTGTAAATTTTACACAAAAAAAGACTAAAAAATATTGAACTCTAGTCACCAGGGTCTTTTTTTTTTAAACAATGGTACGGGTGAGCAATTCTGAGACTATCTTCTATTTATTCTAGCTTGAGCAAAAGAGTAGATAATACTGAGGATTATGGGAGTGAAGTTTCTCACTGTTGAAGAAAAGTTACAGATATGAGAAAAGGAGGGGCAAGAAAGAACCCTGGTTCCTAGATTGGAATTAGAGGAATTGACATAAATTCATGGTTTTTTAGATAGAAAGTATAAATGTGTTTGTGTTTATGAGTGTGTGTGTTTCCCCTACCTCAGCTCTGCCCACTTTGAGGGCCTAGAAACAATGATACGACAGTATCAGTGAGCACACCTGGTGCCCAGGTCTTGGTTTCTAAATACCATTTTCCACTGAGAGGAAGCAGGACTCCTCATAGAAAAGAATGAACCCACCGCCAGAGCAGGAAAACTATAAGATGAGCCTGGTGGAATATGTTGTCGAACTTGATGTGATTCTGTCATATTTTTTTTCCTCTTCACAATCATTTCTGAAGGATAGAATTACATTCACTTTTTCCATTAAACCGCTTACTAAATCTATAGGGAAGTAAGAGAGCAGAGCCTTTGTGAGAGCGTAGACCCAGAAAGCAGGCTGTACTAATATCTAGCCGTACTTCAGAAGAAAAAGATAGATTGTCATTGTATGTGTTGTAGTATCCCCTTGCAGCCTTTCCTGAAATCTGGTAACACTTCCCCTCAATTAGACGAGAAGAAATTATGGGTGGTCCTCTGCTGGCTGCCCGGCACCCTCTTCCTCAGCACGTTTGGTGCTGGTGTCCAAGAGCCCCGCTCCCGACCCCTCTGGCAGCTCTGGCAATGGATGGCCTGTTCCCACTGGACGGGGTCCATCACCCGGGGAGGGCGCTCTGGACTCTGGAGGGATTGTGCTCAAACAACTGCCTCTGCAGCCTCCCCTTCCTCCCCGACCCCACGCCCCGTTTGCCTTTTGCTCCCTGGACAAATGACCACAAAGAAACCTACATGCAAGGGGGGTGGGGGAGCAGTGGACTTCGTTACCTTTTCAGTTAAAAGAGAGATACAAAGATAAACAAAATGCTCGTAAGACAGGACCTCCAGAGCCAGACTGCCTGACTAGGTCCCGACGCTCCTGCTTACAAGATACAAGGTTTCTCTGGGCTTGTTTTCTCACCTGCCAAATGGGAATAATATTAATTCCTACTTAGAGGGTAGTGTTGTCATGAGGGTCAATCAGTTTAAATATGCGTAGTATTCTTAGCACAGTGCCTGACATATCGTAAACGTTAAGTAGATCTTGACTATCATATCAGTAAATGTTAGTGTATTAAATAACGTATTTAAATGAAAATATTAAGTGCTGTGTATAAACCCTGCTCCTCTTGCCATGTTAGGCCTTACTGTATCTGGGTAAGAGTAAATGTACCAAAATTTTATTTTGGATAGCTCTTACTTTTTATTAGAATGGCTTTGCCCACAAAAAGGAAAAATAATGCCATTTTAATGCCTTTTCTCTGAGTTCAGCAGAGGAATCAAGTTGTTTTTCCCCCAGGGCGGTGTTTTTCTTCTACCCATTTGAACATTCTCTCCATCCTGTGTGGAGGGATGGAGGTGGTCTGTGAACGGCACTGTGTGTCTTGTTCGAACACTATTGATTTCTCTACGGTTATTTCTTCTCTGTAAACATACACGTAATCACCATGGCAACACTGTCACTCAAGATGACACAAATAAGACTTATATATACCTGCAAATCTGTTTAAAAATAAAATAGCATTTTAGAAAAATACTACCTTCCCGTTGGGGAAATAGTCCTCATCCTACCTTCCTTTGTCTTTTTTTTTTTTCTTTTTGCCCTTGATTTTATCTGCTTTTTCTTTGCCATAACTTAGTACCTATGGGAAGAAAGGGTGGAGTTCACTTGAAGAAACTGAGGCTCCAGGGTGTTTCTACCACACTGTGGTCCAATTACCAGGAAGGCCACCACCAGAAACGAAGTCGCCCTGTGCTACCAGCTTCGCACACCTAAACCCAGATACCCAAATGGCCAGCAGCATTGTCCGCCATGTGGCGCTCTAGCCAGATGCTCCTTCTTTCTAAACCCCAGTTTCTTTTTCTGTAAAATGGGCATGATGTCCTTCCGACTTGCAATGACAGGAGTAACTTAGACCTTGCGTGAGAAGACACTGAGTGTACAGAGCTGGTACTGGACAGTGCTCTGAGGATGTAAGTTATCACTGTGCTGCTGGAGCCCATCACTCATGCTGTGATAGTTGAGAAAGCTGTTCTTAGGGACAGGACCTCACCCTTTGGGTCGAGGTAGCCCTCTCGCTCCCAAATGGAGTGCTGGTTTCTATCTCTGTTAAAAATTATAGATATATTACATTATCTGCCAAGATGTGCAATTAGCAGAGAACATAGTTTGCCAAAACACACCTTTGTTTAGTATAAAGGATAAACAGAACCGTTGGGAAAGTTGTATACTCATGGGTTCGGGAAAGTTATCCCTCAACGTGCATAAAATAATTAAGTCAAGTATTTGGAATCGCAGCAGCATGGCAGAGTTGATGGGAAGCCAGAAAAGGACATGGGTTTGCAGCCTTCATGTGCTGCTCCGTTCAGAAGGATGGAGAGAGGCTGCTGCCACGACTGGATCTGCAGCATCAATTATGCACCATCCATTTACTGAGCGTCTGGTCCGTGCCCAGCACTGAGATGGCTCCTGCCTCAGGGGCGCCAGCATCGCTGGGGAGAGAAGCGCTTTCCAGAACACGTGCGTGCTCTCTTGACTATGAATGCAAAAGAAGTTAAAACAAAAAAACACAACAAAACAGAAAACAAGAAGAAGGGAGGAAGGCTGTAGTGGGCAGAAAAGTGGAAAGCCTTTATATGGGCTATATTTTGCTTTTTATTTAAAAAGCAGTCATGTGTCTCTCCTGCCAGCACTGCTGCTGGAGCAGCAGCCAGCGTTGTGGTTGAACCGTGTCCCCAGGGCATCACGCAGTCACGGCACAGGTGGGCTCCCAGCCAGGTGCGCACAGTGTTGGGCTCTGTGCTCTGGACCCTCCTCCAGCTGACAGCTGCTTTGTGAAAACTGAGGCTGCATTAACAGCAGTTAATGCCGAGAGGGAGGGCAAAGGGGGCAGGCAGGCTTAGGTGTCCTGCTGTGCACACCGGGGCTGGGAGGTGTCCTGGCTGGAGCCGGGCTCTCATTTCCCAGGACCCTTTACCGTGACCACAGGAAGGTGCCCGCCTGGATTTACTCCTGTAAGTCAGCATGAGGATGCGAGTATCATTACTACAGTGTACTAATGTGCATTAGTACCTTAGGCACTAATGTACCCACAGTGACAATGCTAAGTCCTTTCCATAAATCTTCTGTAATCTTTATGATAACACCATAAAGAAGGTACTGAGAATATCCCCATTTTATAGATGAGGAAACTGAGAATTGTCCTAAGTTATACAGCTGTCAGGTTGAACGTTATGAGATTGCCTTGGGGGGAGGCGGTTAGAACAGTCAGCAATTTCTTGTGTTCAGTCTCATCACCTGTGGCAGGGCCTTGGCTACCAGACAGTTCCGAGCTCGTGCATGTGGACTAATGTAAAACTCTCCACGGCAAGGCAAACTTTTAATCAGACTCCATCCATTGAAGAAAAATGACCTTCACCAAAGTTAAAAAAATTTTTTTCTACTATCCTTTAGCAAAATAGGATGGTCCTTTATGTTAAAATGTGAGGCATGAAATAATGAAGTTTCTGATGTCATTGCTGACACAAGGGCGCTCAACCTTGCTGGTTCTGTGATGTGATATGTTAGTTCTTTTATAAAATTATTTTTTATTTATTTCTGGCTGCCTTGGGTCTTTGTTGCTGTGCGCGGGCTTCTCATTGTGGGCTCTAGGCGTGCGGGCTTCAGTAGCTGTGGCTCGCGGGCTCCGTAGTTGTGTCTCATGGGCTCTAGAGCGCAGGCTCAGTAGTTGTGGCGCACAGGCTTAGTTGCGCCGCGGTGTGTGGGATCTCCCCCGAGCAGGGCTCAAACCCGTGTCCCCTGCGTTGGCAGGCGGATTCTTAACCACTGTGCCACCAGAGAAGCCCTGTTAGTTTATTTTTGATGGCGTGTGTGTTTTCAAGGCAGGGTAACCAGTGAAGCACACTTAGGGACATGTGCAGCATGTGAACGGTGGCTCAGCAAGGCCTAATGGGCTTTAAGAAGTAAATGTGCTGCCCAGTGTGGTGTTTTCCAGCCCTCATACGTTCATCCCTGGACACTCTAAACAAACATCTCACCAACGAATGAGTGTTCCCCGTGCCTGGTACATAATCCCCATGCTCAACAAAAGCCATTGTAAAAACAGAATGGTTCAGCATGCCAAATATATCACTGTTCTTGCTTAGCAATTAGAATCCGTAGAAGGGATGAAGTTAGAATAAAAGGCATTTCTAGCAAGGTTACGTTCCCAGTGAAGTCTCAGACCTCGGGAGAGTCAGTTGGGTCACAGTGTTTATCCAGAGCCCGTGGTGGGTGCCGCTGGATGAGAAGCCCGAGGCAGGCCTTGCCCTAGAAGCATACATGCTTCTGTGTGCCCTCTGGGTGCCTCAGTTTCCCCATCTGTAAAATGTAGACGGCTCTACTTCTAAGGGATTTCATTGTATGACAACTTAAACCCTCCCTCTGAAACACGATGTCAGTTAAATTATTAACAAATCAGACTGTTCAGTATCAGAAACCAGCTCATTCTGTCCTGTATTTACAAATAGACTTGTTTGTTTGTCTGTTTAACAGATCCTTCTGTCATGCTTCCAGGCACTGTGGTAAGCACTTTACATAAAAACGTATTACACAGATATTGTTAATATCCCCATTTTACAGATGAGGAAACCAAGACCTAGAAAGGACACATAATTGGCCCATGGCCACTGGCTCTGGAGCCGGGTCTGAGTGCCGGCATCCTGGTTCCTACCCTGAAGGAGGGCACACGATGACCCCACAGCCCAGCCTGGCCTTCGCACAAGCAGGTGGCTGTTTCCTCTGGGGACGCCTGTGTTGGATGGGTTCTCTTTTGTGTCCCTAAATGCGAGGCCTTTTGAGGAAATTATTGCTTCTGCCTCAGGGTTCAATAGCTCATTCATCCAGTTTGTGGTGGAGCTCAAATGCAGGGAGAGGGGTTTCCCAGGAGGCCTCTCTGTTTCTGTTTTGAAGCAGCGCCAGCTTGGCCTCACCCCCTTGGCTCCCTGAGAGTATAGAGGGGGCCCAGGGGAGGGGGCAGAGAAGCGGTCAGCTCCCTGCTGTCTGGCTGTGGATGCCACGCCGAACCAGAATTCCGGTTTCCGCTTCCTTTACGTTCATAAGCCCATCGTTCGAGCTGTAAGGCAGAAACAGCAGAATTCACCAGACCCTCTGGTGGAATTGGGCATCACCCCCTACCCCCAAACACTCCCACCATCAAAACAAACAAGCAAACAAGCAGCCACCATTTTCCAGCCGCATCTTCAAGTGCTTATTACTCTCTGCAAGGGAATGTCATATATTTTAAAAGAGATTTTCAAGGCCTTTTTGTAATAAGTTTCTCCTTCCTCCCTAGGGGGTGTGTGTGTGTGTGTGTGTGTGTGTGTGTGTGTGTGTGTGTGTGTGTGTGTGTGTGTGTGTATCTCAAGCGTGTCCTTTGGAGAAGGACCATCTTAGGTTCTGCATTGACATGTTTCCTTGATGGTTATTTTATCAGCATTTTTTTTTAACCTTCCATAGATATGTATCTGCCTCTAAGTAGCATTTAATGAAGAGGTGTTTGAAATAAATCTCTGAAAACAAAAGCTACTTTATTCATCATTTGCGTTGAGAGTGGCCAGGGAGGCTCAGTGTAAAATGCATAATTAGAAGCAGAGGACTGTGTGTGTGCGTGTGCCTGAGCGTGGGTAGATATCGATGGTGTTAATAAAATCCTGGTTTCAGTTCCTTCTTCTCTGATCGGAATAAGAATTAGGTTACATGGAAACTAAATGACAAGAGGCAGCAGAAGGAATAAAAATGCATTGTTTTTATTATTGCAATAGCCCTCTTCCAATATTCTTTCTCATTCCAAACCATGGTGCTAGAGATCTTTAGGAATAACTCTGTATAAAAAGAAAGCAGAGTTTTGTGAAGAAAGTAAATATTTACTTTTTTGTAGATTAAAAATAAAAACCACCTGTACTTTTTTTGTTTTTTTAAAAATTTTTTATCATCTTTATTGGAGTATAATTGCTTTACAATGGTGTGTTAGTTTCTGCTTTATAACAAAGTGAATCAGTTATACATATACATATGTCCCCATATCTCTTCCCTCTTGCGTCTCCCTCCCTCCCACCCTCCCTATCCCACCCCTCTAGGTGGTCACAGAGCACCAGCTGATCTCCCTGTGCTATGCGGCTGCTTCCCACTAGCATTTGGTAGTGTATATATGTCCATGCCACTCTCTCACTTCGTCCCAGCTTACCCTTCCCCCTCCCCATATCCTCAAGTCTGTTCTCTAGTAGGTCTGTGTCTTTATTCCCATCTTGCCCCTAGGTTCTTCATGACCATTTTTTTTTTTTTAGATTCCATATATATGTGTTAGCATACGGTATTTGTCTTTCTCTTTCCAGCCAAAAGTCACACAAGAAGTAGACTATCTGAATAGGTCTATATCAATTAAAGCAATTGAATCAAGCATTAATAACCTTCCAAAATAGAAAGCACCAGGGCCAGATGAGTTCACTGGTGAATTCTATCAAACATTTAAGGAGAAATTATACGAATTCTCTACAACCTCTTTCAGAGGATAGAAGCAAAGGGAATACTTCACTCTGTATGACAGACTCTAGGTCCATCCACCTCACTACAAAAAAAACACCTGTATTTTTTTTTTAGGCTGTTGGTCCTCAGGATCGGCTCCTTGATGTACTAAAGCCCTAGTAATCGTAACGAGACTCGGCCGTGTTCGTTATAAGCCTCGTTATAATATCTTCTCTGTAAACCACCACGGTTGAGGAATGGGGTTAATCAAAATGTGTGGTTAACCGGGAGCTGTCTACCTTATAGCGAGAGGACTAATCTTCAAATGACTGAAACAAAATGCATTTAAAAACCTGTAAAAATGCAAGTAAAAGCTGTACCAGACGTCATTAGCGTTCAATCAGGACCTTAGCGTCAGGCAGCAGTTGAGGATGTGCTTCTGTGAAGAAAGTGGGTTAATGTTCTGGCACCTACTTGGTATTCTTTGACTTTTGTCAATTCATTTCACCTCTTTGGCCTTCATTTTCTTCATCTATAAAATGGGAATGCAGTGGTTTCTATTTCACAAAGGCCAGTTGAACTGAATATGTAAAACAGTAAGTGTTAGAATATCCCCACATGTAAGATTATTTTCGACTGTCTTCCTGTTATGGAGGCATTGTAGAGTGGTGGTCAATAGCATTTCAGATAAATAGAGTCAAAACAACAGGATTTATTTTGAGGAGATTTCAGGTGCGTGAGGAAAAGGTGAGTAGATTTCTGTAAATGAAATATTTTCCAAAAGCATAAAGTTTGTAAACATGTACTTGGTTTAGAGAACCTGTACTGCTCAACCCATAATTTTCAGTTTCCACTCCTGTGGCGCCAGATCCTGTCCTCTCTACATCCACACGATCCCTACTGTGCTTCTGGCAAAAGTAGATTTTACGACTAAATCTGGGGACACGGCTTCCGTTACTTGGAGATTGACAAAGCCTGTTAGTGTTTTAGAGGTTCTGAGATGTCTTACTGTAAGAAACCTGAAACTAGCATCTTCCTAACTTATTTGACCATGGAACCCTTTTATTTTTATTTATTTTTGTTTGAGAGTTGGAGTCTAGGCATCCATTTATTGTTTGAATAGGTCTTGATGGCTGTGATCACAGTATTTTTCCTATAGGAATGAATAACTTATTTTTCAGTTTTACCGAGATGTAATTGACATAGAGCATGGTACAAGTTTGAGGTGCACAATGTAATGACTTGACTTTCATATGTTGTGAAATGGTTGCCATGATGAGATTAGTTAACATCCATCGTAGAGATACAAAAAAGAAAAAAATTCTTTTCCTCGTGATGAGAACTTTTAGGATCCACTCTCTTAGTAAATTACGTTGGTTTCTTATCAGAATAATTTGGGATTGTTGGTAGTAAGCAAGAAGCAGTGAGATGGTGAGGATCTACAGTCAGAAGCTAGTGAGGACTTGGCCTCTGAGTTGCCCCTTCAAGCCCCAGCTCCCCACAGATATTTCCGTGGAACCTTCTCAAGAGAGCATGTGTAACATCCCTGAGGTCCAGCACCCCTGCTGCCTCAAGTTCACAGCTCTGCAGGTGGGCTGCCCATGTTCAGGTCTTGGTTATTGTGACCTTGAGCCCATCACTTAACTCTTTGAGCCTCAGTATTTTCATTTTTAAAAGGGGGGCAATAATATTTATCTCATGAGGCTGTTAAGTGAGGTGATGTATGTTTTTAATATGTTCAATGAGGTATGATTGTATGTGAATTATGAGATAACACATTGACAGACATGTGAAACTCTGGTTTTGGAGGTAGTGGGGGCAGAGGGTGGCCTGACAGCACTTACTGGCCTTTTATTCCCCAATTAAGACGACAGCCATCTCTGACAGCACCCTATATTTGAAGTTGACAGAGCTACGCAAAAGCCACAGTGAAGAGGGATGCGTGTGTGACCAGTGTCCTTTTACAGAGTGAAAAACTGTCCTCCTGCAGTGCAGAGGCTAGAGCAGTGGTTCCCGATGCTCTCTGTGCATGGCATCCCCTGGGGAGTTCTGAAAAGAGACGGATGCCTGGTGGTGCCACCAGGGATGCCGATTCTGTTGGTGAGGGGCTCTGGTACCAGCCAGCCGGAGCGAGAGCCCCTGGGCCAGAGCACGGGCTCCACAGGTAATGAGGTCACGGCCTGGGCCGTCCTCTCTGCAGGTTGTACCTGGAGTCACCCTGCACGAGGATGTGCACTGGCTGATGCAGGATAGGCTGGGCGTGCCAGCATTCACTCAGCTGCATCCCCGCCTCTGAGGACATATTCCCAGCAGATAATCTGCTGATCGGGGTGTGGGTACCAGAGGGGACTAACAGCCCCATCACATTCCTCTTTTACCCCTAACACTAAGTATGTAGTAACTGTCCCATTAGATTTTCTCTTAGTCAGTGGAAGTATAGCTTTTGAAAATGGGGGATCAAGAGCTAAAGGAACCGCCCAAGTCACCAAAACTAGTAAGTGGCAGAGCTGGGATGTCCCAGCTGAGCGATCGCCCCATAGGCTTCATCTGAAGATGCAGGAGGTCACCATGCCTGGCACGTGGTGAACCCTAACTCAACGGTAACCACTGTTAGGTTGTTTGTCTGATGAATTTTTTTTAAAAAGCTCACAAAACAGGGCTTCCCTGGTGGCGCAGTGGTTGAGAGTCCGCCTGCTGATGCAGGGGACACGGGTTCGTGCCCCGGTCCGGAAAGATCCCACATGCTGCAGAGTGGCTGGGCCTCGAGCCATGGCTGCTGAGCCTGGGCATCCAGAGCCTGTGCTCTGCAACGGGAGAGGCCACAACAGTGAGAGGTCTGCATACCGCAAAAAAAAAAAAAAAAAAAAGCTGACAAAACAAAAAGAAAGGGATGATTAATCATATCTTACCTTCTATGGTGTTTTGTAATTTATAAGGGCTTTTAATATATATTATCCCATTTAATCTTCATAACAGTTCGGTGATGCCTCCTGTCGCAGAGAGGCATCTAGGAGCCTGGAGCACATAGTGTCGCAGCTCACACAGGGGCAGGGGCTCCTGGGAGACGTGGGGAAGGTGGAGTGGCCGTCGTGCATTCTCCACATTCAGGGGCCCTCACAAGGGGCCCTGGTGGGGAGGTGTGACTTAATGGTGAATCAGAGGTTTGGGGCCACACACACCTGTGTTCAGACCGCACCTCTGCCGTCACTCGTTACTTGTTACGTTTGCGCCCTTGACCGCAACAGCTGCTGCTCCTCTGTTTCCCCATCCACCTTGCCTGGGTGACACGGCCTGTCTGATCCCACTGTGAGGATGGTTGTGTGAACGTGAGAACCTTATGTCATGTACAGGTAACCAGCACATGTGGTGGTTTGGGGAGAAGAGAAGGAATCCCAAAAGTTGCCTTCGTGGCTGAGCCAGTGTGTGGAAATATCCTGTTCACTTTGCGTAAGGGAAATTCATCATTAATGAGCTTGGAATGGTACCTCTTGAGTGACGATTTTGCTTGCTGGTAGCCTCAGTGATCTTGCATAAAGTTTATTGGATGGAACTCCGAAAAGCTTGTTTTTCCAACTCTGAATAGTTCAAATTTTAAACTGGCAGGAAACCCAGGGTCACTTCAAGTGACAGGAGTTGTGATTTGAGTGGAGGTGAGACACACGGCTCGGGTAACCAGTGGGGTGGAACACTTGGGTTGCACTTGGTCCTTGTAGTTTAAATTTTGGGGAGACCCAATCTGAAGAGGAGGGGCTGGTCCCCCTGCCTCACTTGGTTAAACCCAGCACCTCTCCGGTGGACTTGCCCCTCGTGGCGTCCCGGGGACAGTTTTGATGGGGCGACAGTGTGGGGCGCTCATTGCTTTCTTCTGCAGATGTGGAAACTTGGTCCCGGAGAGCTGGCAGTGCGTCCACCAGAGAGAAGCAGACTGGAGCTCTGTGGGCGTCCTGTGGCAGCTTCTAACCCCAGAAATTACTCACTGCCCATCTCTCTCTCCTTGTCAGGTTTGGCCTTTGACCAGACAGACGGCCCAAAACTTCTTAGTATGCACTCCATGTTTTCTTACTTTAATGAGCTTCTCTTACTGAGACTTTCACTTACTGGATGGACAGTGTGACTTCCTCTGGGAACGGGAGGGTAATCTGGTGACCCCATTCAGGCTTTGAGCCATACTTACACAGAGGCTATGTCAGCCCCTCTGCTCCAGGGCAGGGACCGCTTTTCACAGCCGCCTTCCCTCGAGCCTGTGAGCTCTTGGGTGGCCGGGACGGGGTCTGATTAGCCAGAGTGGGCGGCTGGTGAACACTGGCCGTCTTGTTCCCGGGCTCCAATCAGTGTCCCTTCTTCTGCCAGCTGCCACCTGAGTAGGGCATGGGGCCTCTCCATCAGAGCCCCGTGTTCACCTTCCATTTATCGTGAACTGAGGCATTGATCACACCTGGCCTCTGTGAACTGTGTGGTAAACTTCGTTGGACTCATGTGCATTTGGTGCAGAAGAAAATAATGCTTCACGTTTCTCCCTAACGGGAGGAAGTTGAACTCACTGTTTTCGTTACTGAAATAGAATCTAATATTAACAGGTGGAATTTTATTTTAAATAGAGAAAAAACAATTTAAAAAATATGAATGCATAAACTGTGGCCATTGTTTTCCTCTGTGACATAATTCCTCTGGGTAAATGAGTAAACACTGATACCATTTTTTTCTTTAATTTTCTCATTATCTAAAATTTGGAAAATGTTTACTTAGGAAGTATAATAATACAATGGATACCCAAGAAGCTACCGCCCAACTATGATCACCAGTGCTTTGCTTTCCTCTACCCCATGCCATCCCCCTGCTTCCACTCCTTGCCTGGGGCAGCTGCCATGTTTTGTCTTAAAAATTTAGGTGGTCACAGTTAGCTTTCTGTTCCGTATCCATTTCTACCCTATGACTGAGAGTTGATATTAGACTATTTTCTGGAAAAACCAAGTCAGTAGATGTTTTCGGAAGTAATTTGCCCAATGCACCTCCCCTGGGCCCTTCTGTCACCAGACAGGATGGAGAACAAAACTTTAGACACAGACACAGGGTGGGGTCTGCCCCCCCACCCACCCCCAGGGGCTAATTCTTTGGCATTACGGGGTCAGGAAGAAATACGAACACCTGTAGTATCAAGGGATCTGGTTTAAGAGGAGCAGCAGACAGGGGTGTGAGGGGGGAGGACGGGGGAGCAAGGTCGGATCCAGGGGAGCCGCTCTGTAAAAGGCCTAGGGTTTGATGTTTACTCCAGGTTTCAACAAGCTGCTGGGAATCAGCTGTCTTAAGTTCTCCAGGTTAATTTTATTTTTTCTTTTTTTTGCGGTACGCGGGCCTCTCACTGCTGTGGCCTCCCCCGTTGTGGAGCACAGGCTCCGGACGCGCAGGCTCAGCGGCCATGGCTCACGGGCCCAGCTGCTCCGCGGTATGTGGGATCTTCCTGGACCGGGGCACGAACCCACGTCCCCTGCATTGGCAGGCGGACTCCCAACCACTGCGCCACCAGGGAAGCCCCCAGGTTAATTTTTGTCTTGCTCGTTTTCCTCTGAACACTGGAGTAGTCAGAAGGCCAGCTCTGCATGAACCTCGGCAAGTCCAAGTTCCCGGCCCTCACAGCACATCCAGTCCCTGTAAGAATGGGAACTTGCAGGGTGGAGATGACATAAGAGAAAACAGGAACCAGGCACAGCTCAACGAGGCCCTGCTCAGAGCACATACCATTTTTAGGTCAAATTTGGGGCTGGCAGTTAACAGACCTAGTTTCCCATTATGTATTTTTTTCATCTAGAGCCTCTATTCACTTACCGAAGGCATATGGGAGGAAAATATCCATCTCCCAGTAAACATGGTTACCTGGGAAAATTTATAATCGTCAAAGTATATGTGACCTCACTTCAAATACAGTGATGGCATAAGGCTGTGAAGATACAGGCAAGAAATTTAGTGGAAGATGTAAATGACTGTGCAAAACCTCAACAAGTAGTTTACCTCTGAGAGGAAAACGAGAATTCAGAAGTATTGCTGGCTCTGAAAAGGCTCAATCTTTTAACCTGAAAAAAGTGAATTTAAGAAATGATGTCTTTGACATGTTCTGAAGATGAGATAGAGACTAACTGGGAGATAGAAGTTTTCTATTCTAGAGATCCTTCTTTCTTCCACGGTTACATTTACTTATTCGTTTATCATTTTCCTAACAATTTTATTGAGCTGTAATTCACGTACTGTACAATTCACCCACTTAAATTGTGCAATTCACTCATCGTTAGTACATTCACGGAGACGTGCGACCATCTCCACAATCAACTTTAGAACGTTTACGTCACCCCTAAAAGATAGGCTTTAATTTGTAGCATTTGCCTTCTGGGTCAGCCCTCTGCCAGTGCTCTGGGGTAGTGATCTGGGCTGCAGGACCTACCCCTCTGCAGTTATTTAACCAGAGGCGCAGACCAGATTTTACTTGAACAAAGGTTTCTGAGGCTTACTTTTTCCATTGTTTCTTAAGTTAAAGACCGTTATGTTCAGGCAGCGCCCTGAAGCCTTGCTCTACGTCCCTTACGCCCTACAGAGAATGTGGGCCGCGTGCAATGATGGAGTTCTCCCACCTGCCTACCCAGAGTGGCAGAAGCCATCCTTGTTTTTCTCATGTGTGGCATATGATTTGTTTTAAATAAATAACTCTTGAGCTTGAAAGTTAATTTGAGAGGATTCAAATCCTGTTTCTGCTCTTGAGTAGGTCAGTATGTATTTGGGGGCCATGGTACAGAAACATGGACAGTTAATCCAATCCAACGTTGCCGAAAGGGTTGTTCCACGTGATTTCCTTATGGAAATTCTTCGTTTCCTGTGAATCTTCAAATAGAACTGAAATTCTGTCAAAAGATAAAAACAAATATGGGAAACTCCCTTTAAAGTTTGGAAGAATGCTTAGAACTTGGGTCTCGTGTGGTTTCTCGGTGAAGTAACAGAACAGAAGTTTCCTGTGTTTGAGCTGGGCCTCCCTTCATCCAGTGCAGTGTGCTCTTGGCGCTCGGTGAACTAAGTAAGAATCAAAACAAATTGTTGGAACAGAGTGAGAAAATCTGTAAACATCAAGGCAGCGTGAGTTAGAACAACCTGTATTGGTTAAGTACCAAACGTGGCAGCCAAATTCAAGCAGCAGTTTTTTATTACAAAATAAGTAGATGGAATTAAAGTAAGGGCTGTAAGGAGAGTAGTTGGTAGTGCATAGTATTTTTATAGGAAAAGCTGATTTTTAAGTTCATTGAGATAAGAACACAAGCACATAGATGGTAAACAGACTGGAAGTGCTTATGAATCAAGATAATTAATCGAAAAGATAAATGAGTCATTTGCCAAGGAAATGTCATGGAAGGCACCGGAGGTATACATGTTAGATTTGGCCTTATTTACACAGTTTTTAATTGCGCTGGATAGACTTCTTCTGGAAACAGTACTAGAAGCTGAGCTGTTTCCCCTGAGCCCCTTGGGGGTTTTTTTGGGTTTTTTTTGCGGTACGCGGGCCTCTCACTGCTGTGGCCTCTCCCGTTGCGGAGCACAGGCTCCGGACACGCAGGCTCAGCGACCATGGCTCACGGGCCCAGCCGCTCCGCGGCATGTGGGATCCTCCCAGACTGTGGACACGGTGGGAACAGTAAGAGTGAACGTGTCACAGGCGCGCGCTGTGTATTAGTGGGACGACCCACGGAAAGTTCCAGCACGTCCCTGGCCCACCGCACCCATGGGTGGCAGCTGCCAGTGACATAATCACCATAAAAACCAAGGCGCAGGCGTGTGGTCTCAGAGGAGAAGCGTAGCCCGGAGCGGCTGCAGAGTCAGCCTTCGGCCACACTTAGCTGTGGCTAAAAGCTGAGTGGAAGTCACGTTGGTGTTTCCAGAACTCTGTGGAGAGCTTGATGGGGAAGCGGACCCTTCCCTGTTAGAACGACTGTTGAAATCATGTTTAAACCAAAAAAAAGAAAAAATTCTAATAGCTTTGCCTAAAGGGAAGAAGCCAGAGACTGAATAATGGTGGACTCGCACAGAAAACCTGCCCTGTTGGGCAGATAATCTGTATCCCCCCTCAGCAACGTTAGAAAAGAGACGGGCGTTTCAGTTAAGAGGGAGGCGCTGATGTAGAAACAGCTTCCTTGGAGTCAAAGCTCGGGCACACTAGGCTGCGTCACCGACGGCGGTGTAAGGTGACCCTCCTTGGGAATGTCCTGAGCAGGTACAGGACTGGAGCATGTGGACTTTATCATGGATGATAGGAAGGGCACCTGTGACGTCTGCAGCTTAGAAGGTGCATGGAGACATTTGCATCTCACGTATCGGGAGGGGTGAGCCCAGAGCAAGGGGCCAGCTAGGACGGGCACCATTAAACCAAAATCTCACTTTTTCAACTAGCTCCTTCCCCACCCTGGTCACTTCGGTACGCGGGTCTTGGACAGCTGTCAAAATCGCGCATGCATTGAACTGTCCGAATCTGTTTTGGCTAGAAAACCATTAAGGATGTGCCTCATGAGTGTTATTTCATGGCATCTTCACTGCAGTTTGCTCAAGTAGACACCGTCTCCGTTGTATAGGCGAGGAAACCGTGAGGTAGGCTTTCCTCAGACGAGTGAACACACCTGCAAGGCCAAGACCAAGGCCTGACGCTTGGCTCAAAGCTCCAGCAAAGCCACCTTGAGATTCGACAGCTGTTCTTCCACAGACGTGGAGGCGCCAGCTCCGCCTGGCCCTTCCCCCACGCCCAGAAGGGTGCGCGGCCCCAGAGGGGCCTCAGCGGGCCCGTTCTCCCAAGGCCCAGGTGCAGCAAGGCCGGCTCCTCTGAGGGCCTGGGGGGAGGACCCGCTCCCGGCCCCCGCCCCGGCTCTGGCCATGCGGGGCATCCTTGTCCTGCAGACGCGTCGCCCCTGTGTCCAGCTTCCCTGCGTGAGGCCTCCTTGCACGCACGTCTCTGTGCCCGAATTTCCCCTTTTCTAAGGATGCCACCCCAAGTGACCTCATTTTAACTTGAGTGTCTCTGTAAAGACTTTTTCTCCAAGTAAGGTTACATTCTAAGTTATTGGGGGGTCGGGCTCCAGGGTATCTTCTTGGGGGGACACAACTCAATCTGTAACAGGGTAGCTGATAACACCACCAGTGGTGGAATGCCCTGCTGCTGAAGAGCCGGGTCTAGACCGCGCCTGAGAGGTTTCCCACCCCGCAGCTCGTGGGGAGACCAGGAGGCGAGGAGGGTGTGGTCTGTGCAGCCCCTCACGGGCCTCCCAAGCCCTCCGGGGGGATCACAGCGGCTGAGGGGGCTTCAGGCGAGGCTGCAGGCACCACGTCACGCAGCTGGTGAGAGGGACCCCTGTGCCCATCCAGATTGGCCTCACTCTGAGCACGTGACCCTTGAGGCTTGCTGTCCCCGTGGATGCACTAAATTCTTTCGTCAACTGGTTGCTGACATGTTGCTTCTGTTTTGGAGTCACAGGTTAGGTTCCCCGGAGAGCAGATTCTCAGATAGAGGTTAGCCTTCTGGAAGCTTCTAACCAGGTGCTGTCAGGGTCCACGCCTATGGAGGGGGAAGGGAGAGGAGAGCAGGATTAGACAGAGTGGGAGGGGAGGTTGGGCTGTGAGGCATTGACACCAGAGGGCTCGGCCAACCCCTGGGGAGCTCTGAGACGAGGATGGCCCTTCAGCGCTGTCCCAGGGGCAGCAGTAAGGGCTTTCTTAGTCCAGCCCATAAAAAGCAGAGTTTTAAATTTATTGTATAAGTATGACTGCATTTCAAGTAGCTACCACAAGACAAACGATGATGCCTTCATGTGTGCTTTTTACTATCATAAACTATACATCCTTCACATGTATGCATGTAAAGGAGACACACGTACATGTATTTATTATGTTAGGAAAGAATGATTCTGATATTTTTAACTCCCTTAGTACCATAATCTCAATTGTCTGTATTTGAACTCATGACACAATTTTGAATGTGGGTCAAGGACAGGGGGCAGTCCTTATTCTGACTCCTTGGATGACTTTTACTAGGTTTGTGAATCCCAGATGTTCTATGGAAAAATCAGTGTTTGTGAAAGTATGTACTTTTCTGGAACAAGAATTTGAATCTTTCATCATATTCTCAGAGACATCTGTGTCCCTCCCCCATGAAGTTAAGAACCATTGTGTAAGGAAATTTAGAGTCAGGTCGTTGTTGCTTTGTAAACTGCTCTTTACCGTCTCCGAACACACAGCCATGATAGATAAAAAGAGAACGTGAAAAAGTCAGAACCATGCCTTCCCCTATTCCCCCTGAAAATATATTTATCCATGCACAAGAGACAAACACAAAGACAGAGCAGAGAGTGAGGTCGAAGATGCTGCGGGCTGCAGGTTCCTAGGCAGGGGAAACAGTGATTGGCTCTGGTGGGGAGTCAGGATGTGCTGGTCCAGAGCATGATCTCTGCTGGAAAGTAGGGGCAGGCGGTCCCCTCCTCTAGAAGGGGGGCAGCCACCACTGCTGCAAACTACTGCCTGCTGTGACCTCTAGCTCATAGGAGCTTTGAGCCCAGGAAGAGAGTTGGCCTGTTCATCAGGAACTGAGATGAGTCACCGCCATGGCATCATCAGCCCTGTCACCATCGGGCAGGAACCCAGATGCCACCACCAACTAGATCTGGGCCAGGAGCACAAGGGGAGGGAGAGACCACAGAAACCTCTGACCAAGGAGGGGTGGTGAGTGAGAGAACACTGCAGTTATTCCCATCCCAGACGGGCCTGCAGACACACACCCCAAACCACGTGAGGAACTCTGACCTGAGCGTGTCAGCAACCAAACCCACACTCAGAATCTGAGTCACTGGAGAGCAAAGTAGAAGCAAGAGGCGTTCTTTAAAAAAAAATGCCTAATGTCCGCAAAGAGATCAATGGAAGGATAATAACCATAAAAACAAGAAGAAGAAGAACAGGAAATTCTGAATAAGAGGGAAAAACAGGCAAAAATGAAGTGTAAGTAGATATGGAAGAAAACAATTAGAAATATCAGAAATGAGTAATAGATTCCCTGAAATAGAGAAGAAGAAAAAAAAAAAACAGATGAGACTATGAGACTAGACTCAGCTGAAGGGAGAATTAGTAAATAAGAAGCTGTTTCTGAAGAATTTACCCAGAATACAGCACAAATACGTAAAGATTAAAACCCGAAAATCAATCAGGTAAGAGAAATGGAAGACAGATCGAGAAGCCCCACAATATGGAGAATCGCGGCCCTAGAAGAAGAGGACAGAGAAGTCGTGGCTGGAATTTTCCGACTTGGATGAGTACATGAACCCTCTGAGTGGAAGCACACGCTGAGTCCCGGGCAGAATACCCCAAGATAAATGCAGGCCCGGCCTCATCAGAGCTGCCAGGATAAAGGTGAAGCCCTTCCATGCTGCCGGGGAGCAATGACAGATTCCCTGCACAGAAGCAGCTCCGACCGACAGCAGACTTGTCGTCATTGCTAACGGGCACAGAGAAGAATTTTCCAAGCGCTGAGGGGAGACAACGGTAAACCTACAATTTTGTGCTTTGCCGGATGATTCACGAGTGGGGATTTCAGCCGTGTCGGTTCTGAGAGTTTGCTTCCCACATGCTTTCACTGGAAAAAAAACAAACAAACAGAAAACGATGAAAAGATATTCACGTACAAGAAGAGAAGTGAGAGAGAGGACGTTTCAGGAGCTGTGAAAGGCCTCCGGTTCGACCCTGCTTGCAAGTTCGCAAGGAACCAGTCACCATTACTTTGAACTTGTTCCCAGTTGTTAGCTTGAACTAGGTTTGCAGTACAATGGTCTGGGTTTTTCTCCTTGGTTTTATGTATTTACCGTAACATATACCGTGTATTTTTTAACGTCTTGGGGCCTGTACTCTGGCTGACTGCACTATCACGTTGACCGCTGTTCTCGGGTTCCTGACACCAGTGCCCAGTCGGGTCCCTCCTCCCGTGTCTGTCATCGAAGAGGCGATTTCATGCTAATTCTTGGCAACCCCTGCCTCTTATCGAATACCCCTGAATTTCCACGTTCCTTAAGTGGAAAAGGAAAAGCGCTGTGTAACCACCCAGCTGCCACCATCTCGCAATGTTACATTAACCCGCGTGTTATTTATCACAGCAGCTTGACTCCAAGAAGACAGGGTGTTTTTCAGGAGCTGTGGTACTTTGTCAGGAGCACCTGGGTGATAGCTTTATTATGTTCGTTTGAAATGTGTGTTCTGAACCGATGCTTTTGACAACTTTATTGATATTTCAAGTTGAATAATCATTTATGTTTGAGTACTTGGCTCTTCAGAGGTTTTGCCGTTTAAAAAGTTTTATATTTTTCTAATCAGTGATTCACCAGGGGGTTTATGGTGATATCAGGCTTGGTGTAAGTCAATTTATAAACTTGTTCTCCTAACAGATTGGCAGATATTTCCTTAGTTGTATGGATTTCGTAGTTATGTCATGAAACATTTAATAAACATTTTTTATTGTGGTGGTAACTTACATCACAGCTATCTATATATATGTGTGTGTTTGTAATATATATAAATATGTATTTGTGATGTACATGTTTAAGCCATGTAAACAAATGTGGTAACTTCTAAAAATATATGTATCTAATATAATGAACTAGTTAGTGAGCCCTAATAAACTGGAAAAAATGGGATAAAATGGGGGCATGGCTACCTTTGTGTCTATCACATCCTTAGAAGCATAATTTGAAAAATAACCCCCTATATAATTAATAATTAGAAGTACTCCCTTAATAATTAGAAATACTAACAAATAATGACATTACTAATTGAAATATCAATTTTGACAAGCCCTTACTTATTTCTCTATAAAAACGGCTTCCTGAAAGTATCACAGAAGTTAATGAATTGCTTGTTAATTAAATGTGGACTTTTCTCCTCTAGTATTCAAATGAAAAAAAACTGAAATATGATATATTCAAATTGCTTTATACTAAATTGCACATTAATGGCAATGTGAGTATAATATATGGTAGTGTTACACATGAGAGTGATAAGAATCTATAATATTCATAATGGAATTTGCTAATTTTGAATATTGACTTATCTTTTAAGTTCATTTTGTTCCTGAAAATTCAAGCGCTGAAATAATGTCTTGCCAGCATTTTCTAACTAGCCCACGTGAAACTTGCCATGAAAAACTTAAACGTTGTCATCCAACTAACTAATCAATCTCTTTTTTTTTTCTCTCATTTTGTTAGCCTCTCAGCAAATACCCTGCTGTGATCAACGACATCTCATTCTGGTTACCTCGCGAGAATTACACAGAGAACGATTTCTATGACTTAGTCCGAACAATTGGAGGAGACCTGGTGGAAAAAGTTGATCTTATAGACAAGTTTGAACATCCAAAGTAAGTAAGAAACTTTCTGAGTTTATCCTTTTTTATTTACATGTGGCAAATGGCATGTGGAAGTATGTTATAAAATTTTGCTGCAACCTAGTGCATAAGATACAAATGTATTCGGAATTTATAGTGAACATTCAGCATATCAGTGCTTTCTGAAAATCTTTCTAAAATACATTTTTAATCTTTCCTGCCTTAGTAGACAAAGGATATGAAACAGAAGGTTTTAAATAATCTTGGAGCTTTTTGGTATTGTTTTGGGAAGTGATCTCTTACCATATCACATTCCAAGTACCAAGGAAATGAGGCAGAAAGAGCAGTTTGTGGAGAAAAAGCTGTTTTGTTAGTCTCTCACTGAATATTTATTAAGCACTTAGCACACGCCAAGACCTGTATTATGTCCTAGGAGTTTAATGTGAATCTAGAAGTGTGCTCAAGGACTCGGGGAAACGATATCCCATGAGCAAGATATCCCATGAGCTCTTGCGTGTTTCTCTGTTTATACCTAGATGACAGCCTGGCTGGATATAAAATCCTTGGCTCACCCATTTTTTGGTGAGGGTCTTGTAAGTGTTGCTCAGTTGTCTTCTCAAGTTTAACCTGATTTAAAGAAATCTGAGGCCGGGCTTGATAGTTTTCCTCTTCTTCCTAAAAGATTCTTTATCTTTAAAGTTTAATAGCAGGACCCCTCTCGGTGTTGACCTGCCCTCCCTGGGGTGTAAATCCTTGTCTCTCTGTAATCAGATTTGGCTCCACCTGGGTCTTAGGGAATTTTTCTTGAATCATGTCTGTAAGGATCTCTTTCTTCTCACCCCTCCCTTGGGGGTCCAGACATGCGTCCCCGCCCCTCTTTATCTGACTCCTCTGCCTGCTGCTGTTTTCTCTCTAACGTTTTAAAACTCTCTCCCGCCACTTCCTTTTGGGTGCTTCCCCGTCGTTACCCTCTCTGCCCACCTCCCCACCCTGGGCCTTCTGTGGTCTCTTCTTGCCCACACTCCGTTTCCATCTTCAGTTCCTTTGTTTCCCCTCCTTTTCTGAGGTCTTCAAGCTCGCATTTCAATTCTCCCTGTTTTCTTCCTGTCTCTGACCGGGGTCATTTCTGCTTTGTGACTTTTCCTTCTTAAACAAATTGCTTCGTTTGGTTTTTAAAATTCACTGCAAACTATTTGGCCAGAAGTTTCATGTGCTCCAAAGGCAATGTTTTTCTGTGACTTCCCCGTCAGTAGGTTTTCCTGCCATTTTTATCTTTTTTCCGTATTTTGGCTGATGCGTCAGCGGAGTGCGTGTGGTTGCCTTTTTGTCACTCATATTTGAATGCGTTGGATTTTCGGAACCAGCTCTTCGCACAAGGTTCAGGGCTGAGGTGGGGCTGGCGTGGTGGGAGGGGCTAAGGCCGTCACTCAGGACTGCTGTTTTCACAGCTGTAAGGCGTTTTTTTCCCTCCATCGCCAAAAACCAACCTCTCTTTAAATATGGCTCATTCATCTCTTAGGTTCTTCGTGTAGTTCTGCCTCCTGCCCCAAATCTGCACTTGTTACACACAGATTTATCTTTGTTTACCCGTCTTGACCCTTGTTGGTGATGTAGACTTTGCACTTTAAACTGGAACCCTTGGCTTGAAGAAGTATTTATGCTGGTGTTTTCTGAGATCTGCCTATCTGTTCCTTCTCTTCACTTCCTCCCATTTGGCTTCTACTTGGTTTCAGCTGCTTTGGCAGATTTTAAATATATTTTGGAGCTTGCAGATGATATCTGTCTGCTAACTTTACAGAAAATAGACTCTATGGGGTGGCCCGGGGCCCTGGTGCAGTGGAGAACCTGCCCAGCGCCTGTACTGTCTTACTAAGGGGCTAGGATGGCAGTAAGGTTCCTGCGGCAGAGATTCCTAGTTATCTCTCAACATCCCACCCCCCGTTATAAAAATATATAACTTTGATTTTTATCTAACCAACCTAGCCAACTAAAAGTCTACACTTCTGAGCTTCCTCTACAGCAAAGTGTATCTACGTAGCTGAGTTTAGCCAGTGATTTATAAGGAGAAGGTTTTAGTGGCATTTTCAGAAGTTTCCTTAAAATCTGGGTTGAGGCTGTCCTTTACCTTCCTTCTACCTGGATGTGGATGTAACGGCTGGTACCTTGGCAGCCATCCTGGACCATGGTGTGACCTTGGCAGTGGAAGCTGTGTGTGGGGAACAACAGCACAGCAGTTGCCTGGGTCTCTGACACTGGGGAGTCGATTCAGCCTTAGACTTTCACAAGAGAGAGAAGTATCTTGTGTAAGCCACTATTTTTCAGATCTTCGTTATGGACAACCAAAGGTAAACCTTGCTTTTACAGCCCTGAGGAAAAGGACATACTTGAGGAAAACAATACATTATTTAGTAATGGTGGCCCACTGCGTACTGACTCTCAGGAAATATCTAGGGCAGGGGGTGGCAGACTTTTTCTATTGAAGGCCAGATGGTAAATACAAGGGGCAGGCCATAAACAAATTTACCCACTGATTCTTGAGTGCCTGTGTTATAGGAAACGTTGGCTTCACGGGGGGCACAAGGCAAATCCCAGTTCTTACGGAGCCAGATAACATAGGAGAAATGAACTTAGCAATAAAAAGCAGAGGTACAATAAGCTTGGTTAAACCTCATCGAGACCTGCCTGCTCTCTTGCACGTAATTGAGGCTCAGTAACTTTCATCGACTTGAAATCAGAGGCCCGTGTCTAGGGCTGTAGATTCAGAGGGAAGAGGCCACTGGTCTGGGGACAGTTACCCAGGAGCCAGGATAGCGGGCCCTGCGTGTCTGTCTCCTCTCCGACACCTTGTGAGTGACACGTCCCCAGTCCTGACTGTGATTGTGAGCCAGCGCTCTTTAGTGGAAACGTTCAGTTTCTGTAAAAACAACTCTGGGCTGTTAGGCTGTTTTGTTGCCAGGACAGAGTCCCTCATGGTGGCCTCTTCAGGACAGAGGCGATTTATTCAGGATACACCTGAGTCAGGGCTGGAAAGCTACTCAGAACCGAGGCAGGTCTGAGACCAGAGACCTTCTGCATCTGGGCCCCTGGCTCTGTCCCTGTCCTCGCCCCTCCTGGCCAGTGTCTGCGTCCTCCGTCCCCTCCGCCACCCCCCAGCCCAAGTTACACGCACATTCACGTCTCCGCCCCTTGCTGCCTTGGCCAGAGTCTTTTCTGGCCCATCCCCTCCATTGTCCCAGTACCAGTTCTGAGAGGAAGCAGCCTAATTAACCGAGCAAAGCGTCATCCCCCTTGCTGGGCAGAGCCTTTGCACCAGGCTGTTCCTGAGGTCTGGGCAGGCTGCGGAGAAGCCACTGTTGGTTCCAGAGCCCGTTGTTGGTCTAGTCAGGGGCCACCATAAACCGCCCGGCCCCGCTTTCTGGACACGAAGCCAGAGGCCGAGCGTCTTCAGCCAGAAGGGTTCACTGGACGGTTTTCAGGACAAACACGGGAGCACTGCCTGCCTTCTCCCTGTGTGGGACTCGGTCCCGGCTCCTGCCTGCTGGCTCAGTCATGTCTTTTACTCTTCATTTGCTCTTAAACTTCTCAGGCTGTTCCACTTGAGGGACACACCTTGGGGGCTGAGGACACAGTGACTCCCTTCACCCTCCCTCAGGGTTGATATTAGTGGAAGGAGGCTCACCGCCTGATGCCTGGTGGATACTTAATAATCCTCCTTCATTCCTTGGAGGAGCTTTTATTAGCTGACTAGGAATGGCTTATGGCACTGGAAGGGGAGGCGGTGTAGTCTGAGGAAAGAGCTCAGGGTTCAGAGTCAGAAGCCTTGATCCCTGACCCCTCACATCCTAGGTGTCTGGGACTGGGGTTCCCTGAGCCTCAGAGTCCCCACCTGCCAACTTAAGATGAGCACGAATATCGTCTTTAAGTGGTAGCCGCAGACACAAGATGAGCCTATCTATGTGAATGCTTTGAAAATCGCACAAAGTTCTAAAAAAATTGCTAGGTGTTCGAGTATAAATCAGTGACTTTCACGGTCAACCTGTGTTGTTTTTTTTAAAATAAAGAGTGACTTCAGTAGAGCGAGTCAGCTGGGGTTTGGCAGTCAATACAGATGATGGGGCAGCTCTGATACTAGAGGGAAGAGAATGAGACTTCACATAACGCTGTCATCTGAAACGGTGCCTGGTCTTCCTGCAACTGGAGGAGTAAATTTTTAAGCAGAACAAAATAAAAATACTTTGTGCAGTGGCACAGACGCCGGCCAGCAGGGCTCTATGGTCCACAGGACCATTCTCTGGGTTGTATGTTGGGAAAATGCTACGGGCAATGGCAGGTGGACTGACGTCTCTGGTCTGCATCTCTGGTGTTGTTTCTTTAGACAGAGCCGGGTAAGTGCACTTATTGGAACTAAAAGATTGGCCAGCAATGAGAAGCCAACTCCAGTGAATCTTGGGAGAGCTCGTCAGAAATGGCGTCCGCCTTGAAATTGACAGCGTGCGGTACCAAGGAGACGGCATTAGAACTCTCCTGTCTCCTTGCTCTTCCTTCATTGTTATTGCAAGGCTGGTGGCATGAGTATCAGAACTTTGTTGTTGTGGTTCAGACAGCCGGGAAGGCAGTTCTGAGAAGACTATTTTTGGCCTGATGTTTCTTTTTCCCGATCCCGTCCCTACCCTCCTTCCCCAGGCCTTCTTTTTAAAGCAGCCCACGAGGTGTGCGCTTTATTGTGGTCACAGAGCAGCCGTGCTGGCCACCAGCATGAGACGCCTTAAAACCCAATTAGTTCAGTCCCCAAGCTCCCTGTTCGGCCTCGTCCCCCGGGACCTCGCCATTTGCGAAAGGGTTCTTCGGGATCACCCGCAGGCTGCCCGGGTCCCAGAGGAGCAGGTCTGCACAGAGGAGGGAGGGAGGGATGCTGGTGAGGCTGGGCCAGAGGCCAGGCGCCCGGTGAACGCGTCCTCAGTGACCTGCTGTGTCACTGCACACCTCTGTGGAAACTAACCCGGAAGCCACTCTTTCCTCTTGAGCTTGCAGTGAGCAGTTTTCGGGGGGTCCTCTGGCTGTGTCTCCGCGTGGCATCCTGCGTACCTTTTGTAGCGTGGAGACTGCACGCCCTCTTTCCAAGATGCCAGGTGAGAGCACCTCGCGCCCCTTGACGGTGGCCTGTCCGCCCTCACAGTGCTGATCGGAGTGAAGCAAGTGAGGACAAGCCCCGAGGGCAGTGCGCGGGATGGGAGTCTCCGATCTGCTGGCAGACGTGGGACGGGAGCCACCATCTGGGGCAATTATGAGAAAGGCTTTCAGTCATTTTGGGTCTTCAGAGTTTTTAACCCAGTTCGCAGGGTCACTTCTTTCCACGGGCTGCCACGCAAATGTACGCCTGGAGACAGCCATGGGAGTCAGCCCTCCCCCGCCCTCCCTCACCGTCTGTCCCCGTGTCTGGCACCTCATTCTTCACGGCCCACGGAGGCTTGGCCCCGAATGTACTGCAGCCCTGAGTTAGTCGTGTTGTCCTGGCGACCAAGAGACGCATGAACCCAAATACAGCCTGACGCTGTGCGAGCTCAGAATTGTACCTAGTGCCCCCACACAGTTATCCTCATGAGAGATTTGGGGGCCGAGTCTCTACAGGTGGGCCTGCATTTGTAAGGATGTCTCAGGGGCACACAGGTGAGGGCTGTGTGGGAGAGTCTTCAGATCTCTGAGCGGCGGAGGTGCCCTGGTGGACCTGGGCCTCACCTGGCTGGTGTCCTGAGTGAGAATCGAGCCTTTTCTGCCACCAGCGCCTCTGGGCGGGGGCAGCACACAGTCCGGGGCAAGCAGGTGGGGGCGGCACCGCGCAGCCGCCCCAGTGTCTCCTGGGCGACTTATTTTCCTTAACTTGGTCAAGCTGAGACTCAAGCAGCAGCCAGGAGGTGTACCGAAGAGGGCAGGGGGCGGCCACGCATGGGATGAGGGTCCCTCCAGGGGGCAGGACCAGCGATGCGCGCTGGTGGGCCCAGTGGTACCCACCGTCTAGGGTGTCTGTCTTAGGGACTTGGTAGAGGGCCGAGCAGTCAGGAGCACGGGGAGGTGTGAGGCGGGGCAGACAGGCCGTCCCAGAGGAGCCAGGCTTCGGGCAGCCATCCAGCCACGAGCAGAGTGGAGCCCGGCTCAGGCAGTCTCGGAGGGCCGCGGGGGCCACTTTCTGGGGTGCGAGCCCCGGGCGTTGCGGCACGGCCACCAGCAGGGCCGCCTGGATGGTCTGCTGGGAGCTGCTGGCCCAGGGCTGCAGCTGGTCTCCGCATCAGAGTTGGGATCGGGGTCTGAGCCTGAACGAGGCAGAATCTGAGACCCGGTGCTGGGGGGACATGGGGAGCGGTGCAGTTAGAAAACCGAGGAGAGCAGCAGGTCCTTACAGGCGCTTGTTTTGTTTCGTTTTAATAGTCCGTAGCTTCACTGTGGCCTGTTTATTCAAGTGTAGTTAGGGGCCAGGGAGGGTGTTTTCATCGTGGGAATTTGATCGGGGTCTAGTGAGGAAAGAGCAAGGTAGAATGTTCCGTGAGATTTACACGAGGAGAGAAGGGCGCCTCAAGGCAACGTGGTACAAGGAGGGCATCCCCGTCTCAGTGGGGCCGCTCGTGACGGTGAGAGGACGGGTCAGATGCCGAGGACGTGAACGAAGGAACCTCTGTTCCGATGTCACGGTGGTCACCACCCACCTGCTCACACGGGTCTCTGTCTCCAGCAGAGCCCCCTCAGGGTCTTCTGGAAGCCCCAGAGGGCGTGTCGTGTGTGTTCACCAACAACCCTACTCCACTGAACGCGGCCCGACTCTCATCAGGTCCCCAGGGTTTCCGGCCGGGCGTCGCCGGTCCTGCCGCTTCCCCAGCAGGCACACTGTTGAGCTTCGGAGCCCCGTGGCGTCCTGTGTGTTCCAGGCTTGTGCACAGCTGAGTCAGGTCATGCTTGTCACCTCTGTCTGAGCCCCATCTTCCCACCTGCCTCGTAGGGCCCCTCCCGCACGTCCTCCCCTCGGCTTCTCCCTTCAGGTAACACATCAGACAAAGGCTGGGGATTCCAGGTCGGACCTGGCGAAGTCTCATTTACACTAACATCTTTTCCACGCGAGCGCTGTTCGGAAACGAGGACAAAATCAGCAAAATGCCAGTTGCCTTAATGACTCTTCTGTAAGATGTCTCACATGTGTCCTGTTTCTCAGAGGAGACAGAACCTCACAAAGTGTTTGGGTCTGTGTTTGACAGGTGTGGCTACTTTTCTTAGCCTTCACTTGCTCCTGAAAGAGACAGTAGTAAGATGAGGAGAGAGGACACTAGGAATGAAAATTAAGCAGGTGAAATATTTGTACAAGAGATGGCAGCCGTGGTCTAGACATTTACACAAAATTTTACTGGAATAAATAACCACTGAGCCCAGCTTTCATTAAATATGGTAATTTCTCCTAGATCATCCGTCCAGTCATGCACCCGGTATGCAGTTTTTGAAATTCTGTGGTGATGGTAGAATGAGTATTTCTAACACATTCTTCTGTTTTAGCAGTTGCCATATTGCATTGCATTTATCCACTTTTCCACCCTTGCACTGTGAATTAGTGTCAAGCACTGGGTCTTGAACTTTCTACTATCTTTGGGTTTTAGAACATAGCAACCACACTCACTTAAAAGATCTTAGCGAGTGAATGATGAAGAAAAAGAAAGAAAATTCATACATTAGGCCATATTTTCTCAGGATATAACAGACATCCCTTTCCATGTAGACCAAAAAGACACCCCAGTTGGTAACATTTTCTGGTCGAGTGACCGGAATTCTTTCCTATCAGTTATGATGGTTTCTTACAGGAGAGAAAAGTGGGGTGAGGACTGATACGTAGGAACAGGAATTAGGTTTCAATAAGTTGGGTTCTAAGTAAACGGCTGGTTTAAAAATAGTGCAGTTTGGACCAAATGTTCAGATAGAGAAAAGGAAGGAAAGAAAAGGGGGAAAAGGTGTTTTTAAGAAGGTTGGTTGTATCCTATATAAAATATATTTTAAAGCTCTGAGCTCCCAGGATCAGGAAACTGGGGGTGTTGGAAGTATGCAAATTATCCATGGTTACCTAGAAAACCCTTTTCTCATTGGAAGAGGGGAGATCACAAGGCAGGACAGAAGTTCAGGGAATCAAGTTGTAATGTGTTTATATGTATGTTTGTTTGCTACAAGATGATGAGTGAGGAAAATTTCTGAAGGAAGGTTAACGTGAAAGGGAGAAAAAAGCTGTCTGCACAGGGAAGGCAGAGAAGCTTTCGATCTCCTGAAAGTGGTGTTTCCAAGCCAGTATGCACCGAAGCTGTCCCGTCCAGAGTCACAGGAGTCGTGGACCCTGGCATTCTTTTCTGGAAGCAGCTTCCGCCCCCGCGTATGCAGCCTTGATGGGGCAGCTTCCACGCTGGTCCGGTAGGTCTCTGCCCCTCGGCTCAGTTGACTGGTCCAGGGGTGAGCACCTAACAAAGCTGGGCAAATGGGCCTCTTCTCGGTCTTGTTTGGGTGGAAAACCAAAGAGAGCTTTTAAGCTGTAAGTGGTCTTCCTGGGAGCCATCTCTGGCCGTGTTTCCCAAGGTGCGCAGAGAGAGAGGGAAGGAAGTGGCAGAGTAGAGATGGGAGGTGGAGGGAAGATGCTGGCGAGGTGGAGTCCCTCGTCCCACCGTGTGCTGGGGCCCAGCTGCACCGGCCCTTCCCACAGTCCTTCCTCAGACTCCATAAGCCAGCGCACCTCCCCTGTGCCTTAAGCTCTTGGGATGTGGGCTTCCATTCCTGGAGACCAAATGAGTTCCGGTCACTTTGGGCCCTGGAAGAGGGCAAGAAGGCAGAGGAAACAGGCTGAAGCCATCAGCTTCCTTGTCAGAGAACTTAGAGCAGCACGGAGATGAGCTGCAGCTGGCCTCGGTCTCCAAACGTCACTATTCGGTATGAGTTTTAAATGGTTCTTTTCCTCTGAGCTGGAGTGGCTAAAAATTAATGTTCTCTTGGTGTGACGGGCTCCTTCCAGGGGACATGCGTTGCACACTTACCCTGGGGGAGGCACCGTGCTATCTGTGATACGCATCGCCCATAAATACCAAATTGATGTTTAGAAATGAGCTCCTGTCCTCAAGGCGCTCACAGTCTGAAGGGAGGTCGGTGCAGATAGATGTTTGCAGGCAGTGTGCAGTCAGAGGCCCTGGGTGAGCGAGGCACCGCCGTGATTTCAAAGAAGGGCAGCGCCTTACTTTGCCTTAAATGCTCAAGAAACTTTCACAGATCATGGTTCAGCTGAATCTTGAAGGCAAACAGGACTTAGATACGGAAGGGGCCAAGGCCGAGCAGGCAGCTTGCGCAAAGACAGGAAGACAGAGATGGGAGAGGAGTTCACAGTGGCTGGCGTGCAGGCACACGGGGGTGAGGATGAACCGAGGGTTTGTAAGGGGTCAGATCGTAAAGGCCTTGAATTCCCTTATAAAAACGTGGACTTATCTGGTCGAGCTCGTGGGGAGTCACTGAGCTGGTCCAGCTACTTGCAGTTCACAAAGGATTATCTGTCTTTCCTGTGGCCACCGTGTTGGCCAGGGGTGAGGTGGGTCCTAGGAAAAGGAGTAGAAGCACACGTGTGCCGTCTGAGTGAGAGAAGCTGCGTTCTCGCCGAGACGGTGGCAGGAGCTGGCTGGTGGGGGAGATATTTAGGAGTTAGGATCCCCGGGAAAGGTGGGCTGTTGCAGGGAGAGAGCACAGGCCCAGAAGGAAATGCAGCTCCCAGGACCTGGACCCGTGTGACTAAGAGGATGGAGGTTGATGATGCCCTAGGGAGCAGGTGGGGGGAGCAGTCTTTCGGGGAGATTATCTGGTGCCTTTGAGCTTCTGGGCTTCAGGTGGGGCACACAGGAAAGTTGACCTAAGAGCCCCCGAGGGGCGGGCCAGGATTAGAATACATACTCGGGAGTTGGAGCATTGGGCGTGACTGGGACCCCAGAAAGTTCTAGAACAGGAGAAGAGGTGGATGAGAAGAGAGCCCCAGGGAAGGCTTAGGGGATGGGAGAGAGGGAGAGATAGCGAGGGAGGGGCTCAGCAGGGTGACCCGGGACCTCCAGGTGGAGAAGCAGCGGCTGGGGGCGGAGCGTGGTGATGGGGTCCAGCCAGCGGGCGCCAAGGCCACACGGATCGGCCTTTAGAAAGTTCCAGAAAATACTTTGGATAATCATACTTCTTCCCCTTTCCTCCCGTCGTGGCTTCACTTGTATTTATTCCACAGATGTTAGTAATTAGAGAATGCTTGATTTCGTGGATATACCCCGAGGGTTGATGTATTGCAGAGCAAACAAGATGTCCCAACTCTGCCGCCTAGACCTGCCTCTTCGGAGCTGTGTGTCCGGCAGTTTTCACTTGGAGTGATGCTGTAGGGAAGTTTCACTTTTCTGTCCCGTACCTGTTCCTGTTTTCCCTCCCTGTATGGTTCATTTAAAGGATGGACTAGGACAGCTGTAGGGCCTCGTCCAGGCCCTCTGAAAAGCAGGATGTGGTGATTAGAGACCGGCTCCGCACGCAGGGGTGGCCCGCTTAATACAAGCCTCATTAGATTCACTCATGGGGTGTAGCCGATGTAGCAACTCAGGAAAGGATGTGGCCTGAAAATTAGGACCTAAACATGAATAGGATTTAGGATTTAAACGATACTTTGAGCAGCATTTCTTAAAATGGCACATGGAGGAAACACTCCTTAATATCACGTATACTTCCCATTGGTTTTGTCTGGCAGGGGTCTGTTCACCCGCTGCGGGGGCTTGCAGTCCACCTGGGGGACAGAAGTGCAGTACAGTCCAACGCAGGCGCAGTTCTAGAGGTCAGACCTGACCTCCACTCACCTCTCAGCCCAAAAACAGCCTTCCCAAAATGAGAGGAAGCAAGCAAGGAAAGCAGAGTGAGGAACATATTGCGAGGAAAACAGAGACTTGATTATATTTAGAATGTTATTTTTCTGACCTAGATTAAATCAATGGATACCTATACATTGCACTTCTCCGTTTCAGGATTCCGCCTGCAAGAGAACCGATTTAAATATGAATCCCAAATAATGTTATCTCGTGTCTGATGCAGGAATATATCTGGCAATATTAAGCAGATCAAACTCCTGAGAAGCCTGGTCTGATAAGAAGCTATTCTTGGCATTGTTTAAGTAAAGGAGATCAATAGAGATATTCAAGATGGAAAAGTCCTAATAGTTAGTAGGAAACCAAAATTCAAGGTCTCTCCAACCTTCAAAGCAGAGCAAGTGTTTCTCAGGAAACGAACGTGTCTTAGAGATTTCAGCGGGGCCCCCGGACAGTGGTGCCCCCTCCTTCACGCTCCACACCTGGTGTGGACCCCCCTCCCTGCCTGGACATCACCCTGCAGGCAGCTTTACCTGGCCAGTGGCTGGACCAGGTGCAGGTTGAAATTGGACTCTGTAACATATGACCCGATTTACACATCTATATATTGTAATCACACTGTTTAGCTATTTTATTTTATTTTATATATTTTTAAATAATATCAGATTATTCTTTTTTTGTTTGTTTGAGGTGGACCATTTTTAAAGTCTTTATTGAATTTGTTATAATATTGCTTCTGTCTTATGTTTTGGTTTTTTTGCCACAAGGCATATGGGATCTTAGCTCCCCGATCAGGGATCGAACCCGCACCCCCTGCATTGGAAGGCAAAGTCCTAACCACTGGACCGCCAGGGAAGTCCCTGTTTAACTATTTTAAATAATACTTTTACTTAGGTTTCCTGCTTGCAACACAAGGGGGATTGTTTTTTTCTTTTAGCTCATGCTGTAATGTAAAAATGGCAAGGCAGTTGTTGTACTCATAATTGCAAATTTGTTTAATTAAAATTACATTCAGTTGTGCTGACACACTTTTAAGCAACTGTGAAAAATAGCTGTTATGATCTGTTGGTCTGCTGCCTTGAGTGGCTAATAATTTTAGTTAGAAGGAGGTTTTAGTTCTTTATCATCACCAAACTTGAACATTAAAGTTTGAGTGAAACAGTATCAATAATTTTAAACCGTTATATTTGTTTATCAGTTGGGCCTTTGCATTATGTTTTTAAAATCAGTTTCTCACCCTATCCCCCAATAAAGATAAGGGAGTTTTATCTGTTAAGTATCACATGGGAGTGTTCTGTGGAAAAATAGATCCAAACAGTCCACAGCAGATGTAATGGGAGCCTGTCTTCACAAGTGTCACTTGCTCTCCGGAGATTGGGTCGTGGTTTCTGGAGCTCAGTTGATCTGCAATGGCTACACGATGTGGTTTTGTCATATTCTATCTTATTTCTTATAAGTCCTGGGAGGAATGGACTGCATGGTCACTCGGGGCTGGCGGGCCTTCACGGAGCAGTGCACTGGCCCTGGAGGCTGCCCCAGCTTCAGGTCCTGGCTTTGTCACCTGGTGGCTGTGGGACTTTGAGCAAGTTCCTTTCTCTCTCTGAGTTTCTTTGTCTTTACAATGGAATTAAGGTTAGAACCTACCTTAAAGGTTATTTTGCAGGGCCTGGCACCTACATGTACAGAATTAACTACTGTTGGCGGTGGTGATGAGATCCTAGTGGTGAGTTTCTTCTGGGAGAAACTAATTGTAATTGAATGTAAGCACTAACTACACACCCAGAGCAGCAAAGCTTCCAGCTAGAAGGTTTGCGTGTTATGTTTACCATAGTTAAGCTCATACTCAAAAGAGGCGTGCAGCTGCTTGATGGTAATAAACAACAAAGTCGCTTTCTTGAGGTCTAATTGTTTTGGATAGGAAGAGGAGAAAAGAAGGTAGAGGATATTTTGAAAGAAAAAAAGTGTGATGGGGTTTAAGATCTGAGAAGGAATTGTTTTAACACCTTAAGAAAAGGTTGCAATGTACTTTTTTTTTCTGAGCACAATAAATGCTTTAGGCTGTAGGCAGTTTGATATTATTGATAGAGGAAATGGGAAGAAACAACAGAATTGGACTCTGCAGCCAGCACATCTGTTTGCAGGGCGCTGTCTCATGAGACTTCCATTCTGGACAGGCCCTGCATTCTGTGTTTCTCAGGGTTTTGATTCTGGACAGAAGTCTGCCCCGTAGAGTCTTAAATTCCACAGGGATCCTGCACAAGACAGCCGTATTCTGACCTGGAGTTCAGTGAGCAGCTGATTTGATGATATAAGCGATTACCAAATAGTTGCTGTCAGTGTCCATGAAACGGGAGATCAGTCATTTTTAGGAGATGACGCTTTTTGCCATCATCTATTGGTGTTTTAAAATCTATCTCATGGTAAAATAATTTCCAAAGCACATCGACCATTAGATGTCTTTTAAAATAGCATTGTTACACTAATTTACAAAAAGCATTGTGGCCTGAGCACGAGACTTATTCAGGAGCCCCGAGAGCACGGGGCGCGGCCTGCAGAGCCCGTGCACTGCAGGATAAAGTCCTACTTCCTCAAGACATTTCTCTAGCGTCCCTGTGCCATCAGTCGATGGGCTGTCAGTGTTCTCACCCAGCTTCTCTCTCATGTGGACGAGCCACTGGTTCCTCACCTAAAAACTTGGTGTCATAACCCTACCTTAAAAGCAGCATTGTAAAGTCTAAAATGAAATGAAGTTCGTAAAAGTACATCCAAATACTGTTTAAAGCAGAATGATTGAATTTTTAATTTTAACACGTGTCCTGCAGCCTTCTTTGTGGCTGCGGACATATTCCCAGTGCGTGGTGCTCTGTGTGTCGTGTCCTGTCATGGGAGTTATCACATAATGTAACCGGAAGCCATATTGTTCTCAGTCGTTATTTGGAATTTGCATATGAAATGTTAACGATGTTCGTACTTTGCACTTAACTCCTGAAGATTTGCACTCATCTGGGAATCCCATCAGGTGTGTTCAGAATATCTTTGGGGATTTTCAGGAATGAAAAGTAGATTGATTCTTCTCGCTTAGGTAGAGTGAACTGGTTCAGAGTTTATCAGACCGTTTGCATAAATGCCCTGTAGGAAACTCTGAGGTGCCCGGGAAAGGCCACGTTGTCTTGTAAATTGGGGAATCAGACCTACCTTCCTGTCTTCTTTACTAGACATCTGGTTCTCTATTTGCAAATGGTTCAGTGAGAACAGTGCCAGTGAGGCCCTGAGGTGTAGGGCCTTGAGAAGGTGTCTGTGTACTTGCAGATTTCGCTGACTGACAGGCAGGGTCCTCGAGAACCAGCCTGTCACTCACCGTTACCGACGTGGTTGGCGCCCCTACACTGGTGTCTGCAGCTGCGCATTTGCTGCTTCAGGTCTGGGCGTCTGGCCAGAACACGGAGGTCTTCGAAGGCTCGCCTGCTTTCTTCTCCTTGTTCTGAGCAGAGTGCCCAAGGGTCACATACTTCCCTAAGGTAAGGTGTCTCTAATCAACAGTCAACCCTCAAATACTCTGGAGGGTTTTGATAATCCTTTTTTTTTTAAATCATGCTCCATTTTGCTGCTATCTGCTTCACTCTTGGACTAAGTTTTTAAAGGTTGTATCTCCAAGGTAATGTTGAACTTTTTCATGAGTATGTGTCTTTCAAGTCTCTTTTTCCTATAATCCTATGTGGGCAATTTAATTAGGGTGTGTGTGTGTGCACGCGCACGCACGCACACAGACACAGGGACTATGGAGTACCTGTTCTGTATGAGCTACTGTATTATATGCTGGTACAGTGGGAGGACTGAGGCTCAGAGAGTCTAAGTCGCTGGCCTGAGGTCACACAGCTGTTAAGTGGTCATGGCAAGACTTAAAGAAGACACATCAGCTCCCACTTTGCTTCAGATCATGCAGAACCAGCAAATCAAATCTGGGCATTGGCCGTCTCCCACCCCTCCCCCCTCATCGGATGAAACACCTGAATCTTATTTTTCCAGGTCATTGTAATAGACCCGAGGCCTGGCTTGCTCACATAGTAACTAACAACAGAGGTTTCATGCAGAGGCTTCTAACAGCAGAGGCTTCATGACCAGAGCAGCTGGGGACAGGCCACCTCCTCTTCCTGTTGGAAGGGGCACGGTGAGGAGGGCAAACAGCCCTTTCAGAAGATCGTCCTTATTTTCAAAAGCCCATTCTTCTCCCTGGCGCTCTTCATCCCCACAGTGGTGTGTCATCACAGAGTCACGAGCAGGGGGCACACCAGCAGCTCTGTCCCACAGGGGTCTCTGTAACTGAGCTGTCCATTGGATTTTGCATGTCAACAGTCTAAGGACAGCACACTCCCAGGCTCTGTTCCCTTGATGCCAAGGGCAGGGAATGAAACGCAGGACTGATGATACCCAGGGAACTAATACAGAAGATGCTTCGCTATCCGCCGTGGCTATCTGTGGGTCACCATACACACCAAGCCTGGGTTACCAGGTACCAGAGTTCAAATACACAGGCTGCCAGGCAAACACCTCCACGATGCAACTCAAGGATGACTTCTTTAGGGAACCTTTCATGATACCCCTGTCCTCTGAGGAGAGCTGTTTATCTTTGGTGTGCATTGTACCTACGTGTCTGTCACTAACACTGTGTTGCACTTCACGTTTTCATCTCTCTCACTAGACTAGACCCTCGAGGGCTGGGGTCTTGTCTTCTTGGTCTGTCATCCTCGGTGCTTACCATAATGATTGGACATTTAGTAAATATCCATTAAATGAATAAAAGTCCCTTAGCCAAAGTCTTATGCTAATACTATCGATACATGCATACGTATGTGTATAAATGCATATGTGTGGATAAAATGCATATATATAACACATATTTTAGACACCTGCATAGAAAACTATAAATGTAGAACAGTACAGGCTTAAGCTTGAACTCTAATTGAGCCAGGACAATCCATGTGTATGTGCTCCTGAATCATGTAAATCCCTGATACGACTTTCTCTTTCAGTCACTTGTCCATTGTTTAAGCTTTCTGATTATTCGGAGTAAGGACTACTGATGGTTTACTCCAAGATAAAACTTTTATTCTGAAAATAATATTTTCACTTTAAAAACCTTTTGGAATATCTGAGATCATTCTTTCCCCATCTAAAGCAGTAACTGAGGGTTGATGTAATATATCCTGTGTTTGCCCCTGTGTGTGGAATCTAACCTAGCACCTCTGGAAGAAGAATGGAAGAGGGTTTCTTTAAATGTCAAAAAAAAGAAAATAGAACTTCCTTCTGTGCAGCTCTCTCCAGCTTCTGCCTGACCTTGGATGCCTGCTCTCCAGGACGAGATGAGAGAGTAATTTGCGCAGCTGTAAACAACGTAAAAGAAGCCGGCTTTGGGGTACATTGTGCTGTGCGGGTGCTTGTCATTGAGTCCAGCGTGCTGGAGGGCAGCACGGAAGGATGGGGCCCGTGGTAAACTCACCGGACGCATCAAACCCTCCGCAGCCCAGTTCACGTCTTCAGAAGTCTGTCTGTGTCCTCGTGATACTCACTCGACAGCCTTGATGGGCACATCCACCCTGGCTCTGGTGGGGTCTGGCCCTGCAACACAGAGCATCTTGACCTGAGCATGGCTTCATCCCAGAGAGATGGGATCGAAGAAAATGCCATTATGAGCTCAGAACATGAGCTTCAGTAAAAAAAAAAAAAAAAAAAAGTGGCTTTTTAAAGAAATGTTTATTTTAGGCTAATTAAGGAAATAAATAGCCCCACTCTAAGAAAAACTCTTAACTCCCTTATGATCTACCTTCACGCACACAAAAATTTTCTTCCAGGAGGAGGGAGCAAATGTACGTGGGTGAGACAAAGAACCAAAATAATAATCCAGCTTTGATCAAAACCCCTTGTTACAGCATTCCCTCTGAAAATGATTTCTAATCAGTGAGTGCTACCACAGCGCTTACATGTGTTTCACTCTGAGCTGTGATTAGAAACAAGATGTGAGATCAGAGGGGCAGAAAAGGAGGATAAGAAGGAAAAATCTAACCTAGGTGCTGATATGCACAGGCTGTGGGCTATTTCATAAGCATGGAGGCTGCTCCAGGTGGGGATGTCAACATCCGTTCATCCCCTGGCAAACATGTCCCCGCTCTTTGGGGCAGCATCTGTGATGGCCGCAGGATGCCCTGCTACACAAAGGTGAGGCGACCAGCTGGCTCTCGTGAAAGCGTTCGTTCTGGCAGCAGGGAGGCGTTTGGGCCGCTAGACCACCTTCTCGCCCGGTATCCAGGAGGTCGGGGGCCAGCTCGGTACACAGTCTCCAGCCCACGCAGTAGTTGAACCTGGTCTTTATTAGTCCAAGAAGCGACACAGGGGCCTGGGAAAGGGAGTAAAAGACTTGGAACAATTCTACCTGTGAAAGGAAAACGCGAGAAGAGGCGAGGGGCGAGTAGGTGGCGGTGGGGTGATTGAGAAGGCGAGGACCACGCGGTTTCTGTCAAGGAGACAGGAGGTCTGTGGCCCCAAGTGCTTGCAGGCTGAGAACAAGTGCCCAAACTCTTAAGAACATACGAGGAAAGTATGATGAAAACACGTGCACCCGGAGAAGCAGAAGCCTTCTTTATGGTGACAGTCGCCTGCGGGGCCGTGGTGGGCAGGGAAGGTTGTCCCCATTTGTCAGCGAGACAGGAGCCCTCTGCCCACGGTCACAGCACAGCCCCTTCCTTTCGTTGAGAGGGGCCAGTCGTGTATATTGGTTCCTTTTAGCCCTTGTCTCCAATAGCTAGAAGGCTGTCAGCAGGTCCACCCGTGTGATCTTGGTTGTGATCTTGGCTCAGCCACGTGGTTCCCTTGGAAGCGTTCTCGCCTGGCGATGCTCTCCCCAGAGAAAAGCCTGGACGCACCAGGGTTTGATCTTCCCGTTTTAACTCAGCGTCAATGGCTAGCTCACGTGATGACCTGCATTCCTACTCCCAGTAGGTAATAATATCATTTTTAAAATTTTTACCCTCTGAAAAAGGACTGAAAGAAGCTAAAATGAATGACAGGTTTATTTTAGTGATCGTTCTCTGAATATGTTTACAAATGGGAATGGCTACAAACTCAGGTCATCTTAATGAAAATAGACTCGATAAACTCTTAGTTGACTCAGATCTTAGGATTCTGAAGCAGCGATACTTAGGCACAGATCAGCGCTTCACTGAACGTCTTTGCAGTAAAACTGACTGACTTGGATAAGATGTCCTCCCCACCTTCAAAGGTGCTTAACTTCTTCTCAGATTATCCTGCAGACCTTTCACCCATTAATAAATATTAGCAACCACTGAAACTGAATGACAGTCATTCTGCCTCTGGTGTAAAACTGGGTTCTGCCCAGGCTGCCCTTACCTGCTTGCAGGCAGAGTTAAAACAGCCAGAATGGGCTTTTAGCATCCAAGGAGGAATTTGGCCAAGGCTCTGGGCCAGTGCATCTGCTGATAGTTTAGATTTATTTAATTAGAGTCACAAGCAAAGAAAACTGAGCCTTGGGGTCGGTTTGAATATTACCTTGGAGGAGAGCGTAAAGAGATGAACAGACCCCAGGGCGGGAGGAGGGAGTGTGGCCAGCTCCTCCCTTGGTCCCTACATGGTCCCCACAGCCTGGCCGAGCTTTGCAGATTCATCCCCGCAGGACCAGAGTCCCAGCCCAACAGCAGACGTGCCTTTTGTTCAGGGCCACGCGGTGATATTCCTGCTTCATCGTCCTCTGATGTCTCCTCCATGGGTGTGAAACTGCAGCAGAAATGAAGCTGGCGTGGGTGGAGGCTTTCAAGTTGAAGGGGGCCTGAGAACCGGGGGGATTAGGTCCGGTCAGACAGGGCCTTTGTCTTGGCAAATGTGTGTCTGGCACAGGGGGCTGCTTTGAATCAAGCTGGTGCTTCAAAAAATCGGCACGTGTGAAATATTAAAATTAACTGCCCAGCCTCATATGTTTCCGTAGGCTCTAGGATAAATAAACTGCGTGTTGCAACAAAGAACATTTTCCGCACTCTCATTGTTTAGTGCCATGTGGCGATTGATGGTCTCACACTTCATTCAAAGTGAGGCATTTCTACATGTTTTTTACTCACTAGTTAATTGGAATTAGGGTGTTGCAAGGAGGCCATCCTGTTTTCAGGTCCAGCTGTTGTTTTAAATGAAAGCCTCATGGTTTGGTGGGTTGAGATGAGGGTGAGTTTTCGTGTAGAGTAGAGGTGGGGAGACACAGGATGGGAACGGGAAGGTTTTCTTGGGGTTACTTGGTGCCCGTAATTCTGACTCTTAATGGCATTCTTATTCCCACGGCCACTCGCTGTCCTCAGAACGTGTCTCCTGCTGCCCTTCGTATCGAGGCTACAGTGTTACGACGAGAATTAGGCTAGGGAAGGACACGTCTGGGCTGTGGTGGCTCTGCCACTCACCAGCCGTGTGGCCTTGGACAAGCCCCTTAACACCTGAGAGCTCACTTCTTGGCTGTGAAGTGAGGGGTGGGATCATTCTGTGTCCCCATCCACTCCAGCCTTGCCAGGCACCTCTGCTTTAGAAAAGAGGAAGCCTTGTAAGAAGAATGCCCAGTAGGGTTTGGATTATGAATCTGTTTACGAAAACTAGTTCCTCGTAACTGTCTTCAGCAGAGATACCTTGGGAGGAGAGAGGAAACCCCCATGTCTGCATTGCTTGCTGCCAGCGTTTGAGATGCAGGCACAGCACAATGGAAACACGGACCCCAATGTGCTTTAGGTTTGGTTTGGTTTGCTGCGCTCCTCACCCACAGGTAGGAAGGGTACAGCTGTTCTCTGCGGTAAGCTATCTTTTACCAGGGAGGGTCTTTGCCCTCATCCCATTCCAAGCAGGGAGCTTGACTGCCCACCTTCTTCCGCCTCCTCTTTCCTCCTTCCTGGTCGGGACCAACGTCTTCTTATTCATCTTTGTACCCTTAGCAGAGTGTTTGGCACAGAGCAGATCTTCAGGATATATTGGTTGACTGCCTTGGTTCGAAGTAAGCCAAGAAGATGAGAAGGAATACTGCAAATTAAAACTGAAATTTAACATAATCAGCTATGTCCTCAAAGTCAAATGGAATTAACATTACAAGGTAGGAAAGACAGAGCGTGCATCCGTTTACCAGCTGGACCTGCGTGAGTGTTGATTAGAATTATCGGGGAAGTTTCGGTGTTTGATTGATGGCCTCTGATGTCTGTATCACCATGGAAAATATATAACTTATTCTGTCAAACTCATCCAAATCACTGCCTTCTTCATTTGGAAAGTTAGAGAAGCTTGTCCCTTTAATATGTGAGGCGCCGCACGTGAATCCAATAGAATAAGAACAGGTTCAGGTTAAAGCCTGATGCGTCCCTGCGGAGGGGCAGGTGCTGAGATGATGAGAATTAAACGTGGGTAGAACACAAGCACGTGCTCTGACCTCCATGGAATCACCAAGTGCGATCCCACCGCACGTCCCAAACAAGCGCGTGACCCAAACAAACTGCTGGGATCTCCCCCTTTCTGCCACTCCTGCGATTGGCTTGTAACCTGATGGTTAAGAGCTTGAAATCAGGAGCCAGAAAGCCTGGGTTCAAATCACAGCTCTCTGGGGGGAGCCTCCTCCTCCTGGGTGGGTGCTGCCCCAGGGCCTCTCCCTCCCCTCCTGGAGGACGGGCCGTTCACAGGGTGAAGGAGTGGGGGGAGTACGTGTCCTTCCTCGGTTCCTACTTGATGAGCGGTTCCTACTTGATGAGCGCCAAAACTCCTTACCCTCCTTTCTGATGCTTTCTTTCTTAATCTTTGCCTCCACTCTCTCTCTCTCTCTCTCTCTCTCTCTCTCTCTCTCTCTCTGTCTTTTTTTTTTTCTGTCCCTCTACCCTTCAAATAATTCAAATCCTTTAGGTTAGATGTTGGGGTTTTCTTTACCCAACTCTATTTGAGGCATATCATTCAAGTCTGCTACCATTTAAAATTTTTCTTTATGGCATTTTTTTAGTTATGTAAAAATATTCTTTATTAGCATGTTCAGTGTCTAAGCTAACGCTAAGATGCTAGTTTAGGGATGAGAACTTGGAACTGCCCTGCTGTGTCCCCAGGGGGCCCAGGCACTTAGTGGGCACCTGGTCCCTCATTGCCGAGCAATGAATGCTGCATAAAATGACGTCGTCCTGTAGATTCGTGATGTCTGTGGGTTAATAGTCAGGGCTGGGATTCAGGAGCGCCTCATTTTTCCGTCCCAACAGTCTTATCACAAAATGTTTTTAAAAATCACCGAAGCACACCATGTCCCAGTTTGTCAGAGGGTTAATTTCTGTCGTTACGATGGTGCTTGGTAAATCTCCTTGAATTAATGAGTCTTGCAGAGTTCTGGCTGATGTGAAAAGGTATATAGTTAGCATCTGTTTGTTCTCTGCATATATCTCTCATCCTTGCTGTACATCTATTTTAAGGAACATTTCTGTGGGTGCTGTGTTTTTCCTATTGATGTCTTCAGCATAAAAACATAAATAGATCGTTTATCTCCGGTACCCTTCAAGTAGCTTGCATCATTTCACACTTTTACATAACCAAAGTTTCTGTCCCCGGTATACATTGTTTGGGAAATCTGAGTGGTTGGGAACAGCCTTAGGAACCCAGAGGCCAGCTTCCAGGGCCCCCGAGGCTCACTGCGGGGCCGGGAGCTGCGCGCGCTGGCCTCCCGCCTCATTCCTGGTTAACACTGTACAGGACACCCGTGCTCTTCACCCCACCTGGCGCCTGGCCAGAAACCATTTAAAGATAGACATGATTTTTGTTCATTCCCGTATCCTCCACAAAGTATAACATAACTCTCTAAACATAGTTGATGTTTTAATAAATCTTCAGTGAATTTGTGACATAAACATTTCCTTTTTATTAAGGTATAATTGACATATAACATTATATTAGTCTCAGGTGAACAGAATAATGAGTCAGTGTTGGTATGTATTACCAAATGATCACCACAGCAAGAGTAGTTCACATCCGTCATCATACATAGTTACAGTGTTTTCTTGTGCATAAATATTTCTTGAATGTGATAATAGCAGGAAAAATAAAATACGAGCTAGTGTTTATTAACTGTGCACTGCTGGGTATTATAATTAATGTGTAACACACAGTATCTCATTTAAACCGATGGCAACTCAATAAAGTGTATGCTGTGACTATTACCATTTTATAGATGAGAAAGCAAGGCTTGGAGAACTTATGTAACTTGCCCAAAGTCCGCACAGGTAGTAAGTGACAGAGATTTGAACCCCAGCCTGTGTGATTCTAGAGCCTGTGCTCTTACCCACTTGCTATAGAGAAGTGATTGATCTGCTCGGGACCCATAGGGCAAGCTTGTCAAACAGGGTCTAGGGTTGATCAGGAGATAAAGCAATGGCTGTTGGTGCGTGAGACCCAAAAGTGTCCCTCTCTTGCCTTTTTAGTAAAAAGACCCCAGACATTTTCTGAGAAGGAATTTGTTTGATTTCTCAGAAATCTTTTGACCACCAGAGGAGGTGACAGTTGGCATCCTTATGCCTAGGCCAGGGCCCCACTGTTGGGAGCCATTCCCTTCCCTGTCAGCCACCCTTTCAAACTAAGGGCAGAGGGCAGAGCCTGGGCTGTGGGTAGGATTCAGGGAGTGACCGTGGAGGGCGTTCAGGACACGGTGTGGAACGGGGCGTGGCAACAGCAGACACCGAGAGTCGCCGGAACCTCCCGGGGCCGGTAGTTTTTAGGCTGGTGCCGATTTCAGGGGGCAGATCTCCAGCAGTCAGCTCCAGATGGATGAGGCCCCGTGCTCTTAGGGAGAGGCCGTGAGCTGTCCTGGAAAGGGCTGGGCTTCCGGATCAGGCAGATCTGAGATCAGGTTCTGATTTCTTTTCTCACTGGTTTCGTGAACTTCAACAAATTACCCTCTCCTGGTACTTCCGTTACCTTACCCAGGGCATACGGTTAATAGACTTTTGATTACAGATGGTAGATTGAACACAAGCCTTAACCTCAGTTACCTCTCAAGATGCTATAACAGTAACAGTAAAGGGGTTTTGGGTTTGCTTTTTTTTTGAGGTGTAAATTAATCAAGGACCAAGTGAATGGGAGGCTACGTCAGCAACGTAATTTTGGAAGCTGAAAAGCAGATGGTGAAGTGGTAGCTACTTGAAGCAGACCCAGAAGTGCCTAAATCTATGTGGGCAGTGGGGAGAGTCAGGATGGAACCCCACTTAAACTAGAGTGAGCCCCAAAGGTGCAGGGATCAGAAGTACAGTTTCCCCTTGGGGGCCGGGGGTAAAGGTGGAGCTAAAACAGAGCCGTCAGCTGAAAGTGTGCTGAGAGGCAGAACCCCAGGTTTTCCAGTTACTGACAGGCCTTCATCTTGGGAGAAATCTGAAGGTTTATTCCCTGGAGAGGACAAAGCAGAGAACCTCCAGTTTGGGGGATGAAGTGAGCGTTTACTAGCTGGATGTTGAGACCCCTGACTCCTTCCCTGTCTCGCCTCCCTGGACACTGGGCACTGGGGGATCTCACCAACCTGTGGGAAAAGGGCTTAATATACGGGCATCAGGGGTTCCCCAAGAAACGGAGCACGCAGATTACCCTCCAGTGAGCCCCAGCTCTCCACGGCGTGAGCACCCAGGACGCCAGAGGCTCACTCTGAAGTGCGAGCACACGTCCGAGAAATAACCAGGCATTTCCAAAGTAGGACTGAAACCAAACAGGAAATGCAGATGGCAGGAAGCATAGACTGTGGAGGGAGAAGGAGACATGGAAAAAAGAGCTTGCCCTTAACATCCTCAGAGAAGTAAGGGATGAGCGTGCATTTAGTAAGGAAAGCAGAAAAGATTCTCTATACAATGGAATATTCAGAGAGCAAAAAGGAGTGCTTGAAAAGCCGAAAAGTGATCGCAGAAATGTAGAAGTCAGCAGAAGGGCTGAAAACTGAAGCTGAGTTCTTCAAGAAAGAAAAAGAAAATTTTAGAGAAAACATAAGAAAACTAGAGCATGATGCAGGAAATCCAACAACCAAAGAAAGAGAGAGCAAAGAGAGGGGAGGAGCTCCTCAAACAGATAATGAAGGAAAGTCTCTCAGAACCCAAGGTTGTGGGTCTCCACATCGACAGGACTCCCTGAGCACCCAGTGCAGTGAGCAAATGAGAGCCAGGAAGTGACGGCGATGGAGTGACGGGGGTGGGAGTGGGGGGATGGAGTGAGGAGGGGGGCCTGACGGGAGGAGGGGGCGGGGGGGCGGGTCAGAGCGCCTGGGGGCCTGACACAGTGACGGAGGCCCAGAGAACAGCGTGGAAGCCGAGCAAGGGAGAAGGTGAGTCAGGAGCTATCAGGGCTTCACAGGTCCTGGCAGCAGCCCTGGGGGCCAGAAGGGCAGTGCCTTCAAAAGCGTGAACGAAAATAATTTTCAACCTGGAATCCAGAGCTCGGCCACACTGTCCATCAAACCTGAGGGTAGAAGAGCAATACTTTCCGAATCTAGAGGGCAGGCCCACCCGAAATGAGAGGTAAGACAAGGCAGGACCCAGGAAGCAGGAGAAGGTGCACCGGAGGAAGGCCACGGGCATCCCCAGCATGAGGGAGAACGGCCATCCCAAAGCCCCTGCTGGAAGCGGCCTTCCCGAGGGGGGTCCGACAGGCTGGGAGCAGATCAGAAGGGTCCAGGATGTCCTGGGTACCTAGTGACAGTCATCCCCGTTGACATGTACCGAGAACCCACTGTGTGTCAGACACAGCTCTAAGCGTACGTGTAGTAACAGTTGAATCCTGGTAGCATCCCTGTTAGACTGATGGTCATGATTATCTTCCTTGTGCAGATGAGGGAATTGAGGCACTCGATGCTCAAATAATTTGCCAAGTTACAGAGCTCGTTAGTGGCAGGGCCGAGATTTGCGCCCAGGCGGGGTGCACTATAACCCGGCTGTGCGGTCCCTCCCCGCGGGAGCAGAGCATGGGAAGCACACGGTGGCCGAAACAGTGCAGATGGAAAGTCAACGCAGTTATTAAAGGACGGAAAACAAAGTTGACAGGAAAAGAAAAGTGACCACAGTCTGCTCCACGCAGCAGTGTGAGCACTGAACGGTCAGCCCACCGCTCCTGGGCCGGTGGCGATAAAAGCATCTTCTTCACAGATATAGAGATAAATGCTAAAGGAATCAATGGGAGGGTTGAGACAGGTCCCCTCTGGGACGCCGACCGGAGGAGTGGGCTGCGGGCTGCTGTCCCTCAGAACAAGCCTTTACAATTATTTGGTTCTTCAAATATGTGCAGATAAAAACTAAATTTCAGAAAGGAAGACTGTGCAGGATGGTTATAAAATAAAGCACTTTCATCTTCCTAGGAACTCAGTAGATGTTCGTTTTCCTCCCTCCTTTTTGTTTCAAGGCCCCACCTTTTCCTCATATACAGAAGTCAGCGCATGGCTCTATTGACGGACCATTTTCCTCTCAGAATTGCCCAGCTACCCTTCAGTCCTTTCACTGTCTGTCACTGGCATCCAGCAAAGAAAAGTGAGGGCTTCTGTGGACAGAGACCTGTGCTCAGCGCGTGTTAGCATCTGTGGGCCTCATGGGCGCCTGCACTAAGGCACAGAGATGCCCGGACCCAGGGTGCAGCCAGTTCTGTTAGAGAGGCCTCCGGCCTTGATGGGAAGGGCGTTACGAGCATCTCACTGTGTATGAGCAACACGTGTCCAGGGCTTTTCCTGACTGGTGGTGACAGACGAGCTTCCCCCAGACAGTCTGTAAGGAAACGATGGTGTCACAGGTCCTAACAGTTTCTGTTTGGGCCCCTCAAACTAGGGCAAGAGGCCAGCATCTTAAAAGGCAGAGTTTTGGGTTTGTGTGTGTGAAGGAGAGAGAGACAAAATGTGTGTATTTATAAAGCAGGCCATATGCCATTTGTTCAATGCAATATGCATTGTATTTTTATCTCTTTTTACCTCAATGATAAGGAACGCCTGCTAATTAGTAAATCTAGTCATACATCTGTGTATATCCACATATATCTATATTAATATCGAGGTTTATATGTTTATATTTAAAATGCTTCTCACTTCTGACAAAAACTTGGGTATTGGTAAACCTGGATCCTCTTAGTGGAGGGTCACTTCTTAGTTTAAGTAGTTCTTTCTATATGTGGTAATTAGGAGTTTGAAAAAAGGAGTATGTTGATTTGCTATGATCTCCTACTCAGTAATCCAAGTGACCTTTAGATGCAAATCCTATCTCTCCTAAAAAATTAGAGAAAACATGCTTCACTGATTCAAATCTACTGGTATTTATTGAGCACCTACTACGTGGAGGGCTCTGGGTTGGCTGTGGTGGATACGGTGATGGATAAGGTAGGTTCAACCCTTAGCCTCTTACCATTTATTTTAGGGAGGAAACTCATACGAATGAAGTGATAACAACACACATCTGAAAAGAATAGCATCTGAGAGGAATAAACAGCCCCCCCACCGGGGGGGCTCAGAAGGGAAAAGATCTCATTTCGAGGATCAGGGTGAGTTAAGTCTTAGGGAGTTGCCATGTTGTACTTATAAACGAAGCACGTCTCCAGCCTCCTCCCACGCGTTCATTTACTCGTCCCACAAATGCAAGTGTCGACTCTGTGTCGGGACCCTTTGGGCACTGGGGTTGCAGCAGTGAACAAAGCCCCCTTGATGGCGAGAGCAGCCCAGCTGGACCTCCTTCCGTCAGCGATGTTTAGACAAGAGTTGGAACAGGGCAGATTACACCTCCTCTGCTCTGACTCTGACTTGCGTTCCAGAGCGGGTCAGAAGTTCCCTGTGTGATGCACACGTGGCATTAACCTTCAGCAAGGCTGGGCAGTCCTTGCCGGCCTCCAGGTTTGGCTGACATAGATGCTCGTATGTAAATACAGGATCAGTGGCACCCTGGGTTCTCTGATAGCATCTTTGACATCACTGGTGGAGTGAGCGGTGCCATCAGATTACAGAAGCTCCTGGTCTGGCCCTTTGGCCATGGAGCCAGAGTCCGATTTAGGGCTCTCAGGCCTTCAGGAAGAGGCAGGAACAGGCAGATGGTGAACGCCAGGGCTGCCCCTGCCCGGCTGGGTCATAGGAGGGCAGGATCTGCTTCGTTGGGTCGTGACATCCTCTCCTGGACCTCCCTATTGCCATGTCCATGTGTTTCCTCCTGGCAGATCATGGTCAGCCAGCTCTTTCCCAGTCCCTCTCTTCAGCGTTAGCTGATCATTTCAGAGAGATTAAGTCAGCATTTCACAATGCTTTCCTGGAGTTGGTATTCAAAATATTTAGCCTTCAAAGACAGATGCTGTCAGACTTATGTATACTTTGTGAGTAATAGCTTGGACTGCATCAGTTGCCCATAGGGTCGGGGATTAACCAAAGGTTTGTTAAGGGGAACCCTAAGACCAAAAAGCTTTTTAGAGCTGAAATTCTGTGAGGGTGGACCCCAGCCACTGGAGACCAGCAGAAGCTATTACTTCCTGTGCCTCTCGGTGTGGCACCCCCCCCCCACCGTTCTCCACTGTGCCTGAGACCAGTTCGTGGGCACATTTTAGCATCTGTCATTCTAATTATACGCTTTTCTCTCACTGTCTTTCTAGCCAAATTTAGTCTTCCTTAAACCCCACAGAGCTGGAGTTCCGAGTATGTGATGTGAGAAAAGCCTCTTTTACCATTTGAGTAATACTCCTTTTCAACTGGATTTATTTTTTTCACTCACTCGTGTGCCCAGGATCTCACCTTTCACCATGTAGGAGGTGAATTAACTGCTGTAATAAATTACCGCAAATTGAGCAGCTTAATACAGATTTATCACCTCTCCACCGTGGAGGTCAGAAGTCTGAAATCATTTCCCTGGACTACAGATAAGCTGTTGGCAGGGCTGGTTCCTTCTGAGGGTCCAGGGGAGACCACTCACTACCATCCCAGCGTCTAGAGGCCGCCTGCACTCCCCGGCTTCTGGCTTCACATCCCCTGTTGGCTGTGACCCTCCGGCCTTCCTCTCATGATGACCCTCGTGATCACATTGGGCCCACGCAAATGTGCACACCTCCCCATCTCAGGCTCCCTAGCCCCAGTTGCAATTCCCTTTTGCCGTGTAAGGTAATGTATTCACAGGTTCCAGGGATCAGGTGTAGATGCTTTGGGGGGACTATTCTTTCACCTACCACAGAAGCTAATTTTAAAAACTTTTAAATCAGCTGTTTGTTTCTTTTCCCCTCTTCCGTTCCTAAGTAATTATAGGCTAGGTTTTCCAAATGCATAATGTACTTTCAGGTCATAAGTTAAGAGATTTTAGAACACTTCTATTAATTCTTTAAAATAGTTCAGAAACAAATCGGCTCTCTTTGAGTGACTGGAGTTATCACTGTGAAACTTGAACTCCCAAGTGCATTGGACATAATCCTAGGGAGTCAGAACCTAGAAAAACCACTGTCTCCACGATCTTGGAAATCGCCTTTTGTCTCTAAGTAAAACGGAGGGTGAGGAAGGACCGTCCGGTCCTTGGCTGTTCCGACACCGTCACTGCCACCATCGTGTTGTGGACTCTTTCCGTCTCTGGGAGCTCCCGTTCCTGCTCACGGCCTCACTGCCCTTCCCCGTAGAAACCTGGACCCTTGTTCACGTACACGCTCCCTCCTCTGTCTCCAGGCTTCGGTCTGCCGCCCGTCTACAGTCGGACAACGAGCTTGTTGTAAATGAGAGGAAGTCAGCGGGGTAGACGATGTGCTTGAGCTCAAGTGCACGGCCCACTTTCCCTTTCACTCCAATGCTCGCCCACCTTCCAGAGCCTGGACACACCCTAGACCAGCAGCGCCTTTCTCCTTAACCTTGTCCTCCAACACGGCTGCTTTAAGCCCCCGTGCGGTGTGTCCCAGTGAGAATGAGAAACGTGTGACTAGCCAAGACTGCTTGTCTACGTCTTGGTTATCTAGTGGGGGTCACCCGACTGGCTTTTGACAGATACCTTACTATTACATAGGTACATTATAGCTACTGAACTGTTACCTATTTTACATATTATTTTGGAATATATATACATATAATGTACGTATACACGTTATATATGTGTATTTTACAGGCATTGTATATACATATAATAATATATAAAAATATATAGTAATATGTGAAAGCATTGAAAATTCTTTTCAGTTGTTCTCTCCTCATTCTCTTTTCATGGGGTATAGGTTTCTTTAAAAATATAATCAGAAGTGCCCTTTATTGTTGTACAGCTACCAGCTCCCTCTCAGCTTAGAAAACTGATCCCTGGATCTTTTTAGGTGAAAGCCTTTATCTAAAAGAGGCCCAAGAGCTTAGATCCCCCTGACCGAACACAGATGAAGGGTCGCTTGGTGCAGTAAAGGCATATTTCTACTTTACTGCACTGATCAGATTGCCCAGTCAAGCTTGGAAGAGGAAATGACATGGAAGATCAGATGTGGGAAATCATTTAAATATTTGCCCTCCTGATAGAAGATCACTGCAGTCCGCCTAATATGGGACCCAGAGGTTTTCACCATGAAGATGCGAGAAGGTGGCAGCAGTAAAACTGGTCCCGGAGGTGTGTTGTTCTAGAGTCCTCAGTCCTTGTAAATGAGGTTCTGGCTTCAGAAGGGCTTTGGTTTATTAGTACCCCATTGGGATTTACACGCATTTAGCTGCATGATGCCTGTATTGCATTAACGGTTTTTAAAAGCAGAGAATACTGAAAGGGAACACAGTTCATTTTCCAAAACTGATGTTCAGAATTGTAACTTTCAGTTTTCAGTAAAAGTTTACATTATGGCCCCTAGCTTGTAAAGGCCTAGTCTAGTCGTGGTTAAGAGTGTGAGCTTGGAGGCGGGCTGCCTGGGTTCAGATCTGGGCCTCACCGCTTACTAGCTGTGGTGCCTCAGGCAGGTTCCTTAATTTCTCTGTGCCTCAGTTTTCACACCTGTGAAATGGGGAATGACAGTAAGTAGTGCCTTCCTCAGAGTTGTTGTGAAGATTATGTAAGTTAACAACATAGAAGCATTTAGGTTGGTGCCTGGCACAAAATAAACACTCAGTGAACATTGGTGGTTGTTACTGTTACTGTATCCTTCTGGGGTCTGAGGCAGTCATGTAACCGCATTGCAGAAAACTACAGTAGTTTTCTATTTTTATACTTGCTTCTTTGAGAAATACTTATTACACAGCATTTTGTTGTCATAGTCATGATGGCATTTACACTGTATAAACTGGAGGCAAGTTGCCAAGAACTTTCCATTAAAGAACTAAATCAAGATCAAGATAGATACATTATTAGCAAAATATATGACTGGAATTTCTGTCAGAAATTTTAAAGGAGATGAATTTTGGGAGAAATCAAACATTTTCTCCCCTAAGATAAAACCAAGTTATTAGATAATTTTAAATTCATGTCACATTGCATAGTCATGCTTTCCACAGATGCTGATTATAACAATATTTTATATATGCTCATATCTAATTTCAGATTTGGGTTGTTTTTTATTTGAATTACTGCCTCCTGAGCTGCCAGGTTACTTGGCACTGATGTTAACCCCTGTTTTATAATTGTTCCCAATAATGTTTTGCAATGTACCAGGAGACTTCCATGCAAATTGCCCGTATTGGGCTACAGTTTTTCCTTCACCATGACCCTTGTGAGCAATGCCTGATAAGATTAGCAATATGCAAGATTTTTTAAAGTTACACATGATTCGTTGTGATCAGAACACTTGCTTAGGCCCTGGCTCTCCCTGGCTCTTCTCTGCTTGTTTGGATGGTTGATTACAGATTCATCAGATGCTAGAGCCGAGAGGAAGATCTCGTAGATCCTGTTGTCCTACTGTGTCATTTTACTGTTGAGGTAGTAAAGCCCCAGAAGACAGGACTCTTCCAGCTGAGACTAACCCTGTTAGTTCAAGAGCTGTGACTAGACTTTGATTCATCTGGTAACTAAATTAAAGGGGTTGAGAAAATCACTCACATCTACTCAGCACAAAGACAAATAAAAAGGCCTGCCATCCTCGGGGAGCTCACAGTTCAGAGAGGTGACAGTCAGGTAAACAGGTAGTTACAGAACTGTCTTCATTCCCTCCACTGAAGTGCCCCATGTCAGGGTCATACAATTATCTGGTAGATACTGTTTCAGTTCATCAACACAGCGGTAAAGTAGGCAACTTTGTTTTTGATGCCTGTCTTTCCACTTATCCAGTCATTTATTTTTCTATCTATGAGTCATTGATCAGAGAACGCTCACAGGTGCCTGAGCTGTGCTGGACACCAGCCTCACTTCAGTGCCACGTGCCAGGCAATGAAAAGCAGGGTCTTTGCCTTCGAGTAATTTATAGCCCAGTTGAAGGAGACACAGGCATGTACAGAACAAAGAGCAAAGATGTGTCAAAGGAGCTGTGATATAAATAAATACAGCAGGGTACCTCGAACACACCACTTCATTCCTGCTACATCCTCCCAGGGTTTTCACAGATGTTTCATGTGTTAGTTCATGGAACGAACCTTAAAATGTACCTTCTCGGGGATAGTTGCACCTTAGAGTAGGTTGGCAATCCTGCTGTACTTACTGCCTTCTCCCCGCTTCCTCTGGCCTTGTCCTTCCTCTTAGGTTGGGGGCGTGTCTAGAATGGGTGGTTCTGGAGAAGGGCCTGCTGGTAGGCCAGCCCTGTGCTCCAAAACTGAGCAGCCGCCCTCCATCCTGACCCATCTAGAGAGAGAAAAGCCATCCCCCCTCACGCCGACCCTGCCCCAGCTGCCGCCCCGCTGGGCAGTCCCTTCACAAGTAGTTCATTCATTTGTTTGCTGATTCAGCTGAATGCCTGCTGTGCGCACAGGCTGTAGAGGTGACGGGAAGCAGACAGACCCGGCTGATGTTCTCCAACAGCTTCTGGTCTAGACTAGCTGGAGAAACTAGCTTTGATCAAATAATCACACATATAAATGTGAAATGACAGCTGGGAGAAGGGTTAGCAACATGGTGCTTTAAGGACAGTTGAGCACTGGAATCAAGGTCCGGGGGGTGGAGGGAAGAACTTTCAAAGCTAAGGAGCAGCATATGAGCGAAGCTCTGGCAGGAAGAACGGGGGCATCGTGGGCCCCATGGGAAGGCCAGTGTGGCTGGACGGGAGGGGACACGGTAACAAGGCTGAGGAGGTGGTGAGGCCAGACCACGCCGGCTCTCTCACTTTATCCGGGAGCAGCAGGAAGCCCCCAGAGTGTGTTACGTAAGCAAAGCATGTACACAGTTAGACTTGGTTTTCAGAAAGATGTACTTGGCTGCTCTGTGGAGGAAGGGCCCGGGAGGAAGAGGAGGGGCCTCAGGGCCAGGAGAAGGTGATTGCAGTAGCTACACAAGAGGTGAGACCGAGCTTGTGGCCAAGGGGATGAGGGACGTGAACACCCCAAGATTAATAGAAACTGAAATCTCCAGAACCTGCCACTTGATTGAGTCTGAGGTCAGGAGGGACGGTACCGAGTGCCTGATTGTGGAACTTGTGGACGTGGCGTGTTGCCAGGTGTTGGTAAAAGGACAGGACTGGCTGAGGTTGAGGTTGGGCACAACGACCTTGAAGTTTACCTGAGATGCTGAGGTCAGCGTGTTGCACAGGCTTGAACGAGTTTGGAATAGTCTGCATCTCACGGGAGAGGTGGGTCATGGGGTGTCAGCTTGTGAGCAGCCTTCACTTAGCGGGCGTTTGAGGGTTGGAGAGGACTGACCGGAAGTACCAAGCAAGAGGACAAGGGACTCTGGTGACTCTCGAGGAACACAGGCATTTCGTGGCCGGATGAAGGACCAGGACGTGAACGGGACGGTGGGAGAGCTGGGGATGGGAGAGCCCGGCTGTGGGGTTACGGAGGCCAGGGGACATGTGGGTTTCCAGGTAATGAGAGCAGCCAACTCATCACAATGTATCAGAGACAAGTGCTTTATAACGACAGACGAGGAGCCATTGTACTTATAGCTACATGAGTGTCTCGGTGACCTTAGTGAGAGGTGCTCACTTGCGGGGTGTGGGCAGAAGCAAGGGTGGATGACCAGTGTGGGAAAGGTGGAGACAGTGAAGAGAGACAACTGAAGGAGAGGAGAGGGCCGTGTGGTAGGTGGAGGGCTGCAGGGTCAAAATGCAGTGCACGTCAGCGTCTTTGAAAGTCAATGGAAGAGCACCAAACTCAGTATTCTGTAATGACCTGTATGGGAAAAGAATGTGAAGAAGAATGAATATGTGTGTATATATATCTATGTATAACTGAATCACTTTGCTGTACACCTGAAACTAACACAACATTGTAAATCAACTATACTCCAATAAAACTAAAAAAAGAGAGAGAGATGTTCTAGGAAAAAAAAAAAAGAAGAAGAAAAAGAACACCAAGAGTGAACCCAGATGTCGGCCGTGGGCTCCCGGTGGCGATGTGTGGACGTGGGTCCATCGGTTGTAACAAGTCGCCATCTGGCGGGGTGCTGACAGCAGAGGCTGTAGGGCAGAGGGTGTGGGAGACTGTGCCTTCCTCTCAGTTTTGCCATGAACCCAAAACTGCTCTAAGAAATAAAGTCTGTTTTTAAAAATTCAAAAGAAGGATCCAGCAGAGGAGAGGGTGACTCTATGGGAGAGAAGAGCAGCGTTCCTGTGAGAAGCTGGACAGAGGGCGTCGCCGACGGACACAGCTGACGCCAGGCAGGAGAGGAGCCGGGGAGCTGGGTGGGTGTTGGGACCGCAGGCTTCTCAGCTCGGCCCCTGGAGCCTGATGGGGTTCCCGCCTGAGTGCTGCTCTGAGACGTAGATGGGAGGACCTCCCCAAGACGAACAAAGGGGAGCTCAGGTCATGGTGGTTGGAGGACAATGGGGAACATCTGAAACCGTGTGGTGGGTGGAGAGCAGGGCAGCCAAGCTCTCAAAGGCCTATGGGGGGTGGGCGCACGCTGGGGAGTGAGGGGAGACCATCTGAGCGGTGGGCTCCGGGCACAGGTCCTTCCTGGGGGTCCGCAGTGCTGGTACATCCCAGCCTGCTTCTTTCCTCGGGAAACCGTTTACCAAACCAAGCTCTTGAGATGTTAGTATGTCCATCTGGACAAAAAGATATTTTCCATTGAATGGAAAAGGAAAGGGGGAATATTTTTTATTGTTTTGCTTAGATTTTCTCCTTGGGTTTCTCTTTGACATGCATCTAGGCCACTGTAATTTTGGTTGACTTCTTACCATGGGTCTTCCCGCCTCAACATGTTTTTAAATTCAGAACTTTTTTTTTTCAATCTTCTTTTCTTCTCTGTCAGCTCTTTTATTACAGACTATATTTTTCATGTGTTGTGTTGTGTTGTCTCCATCCTTATGATGCGTTGCTTACAATATTATTCCTCCTGTTCTCTGTGCATATTATTACTTTAGTTTTGCAGGGACTTCCCTGTGAATAGCAGAATGTAATTTATGAAATATGACAGTCATTCTCGTAACACTGTGCTGTATGTTAAGTTCACTCAACAGCAGTGTGGGGTAGTTACCCAGACGGCCAGCCTCCAGAGCTTCACGTGGCCTCTCACATCTAGAAGGAGCCTCCTGGGTTCCCCCGCAGGATGGAGCAGAGAGGCAAGTGTTGGCTGCCCACCCCCGTTTCTGGCATTTACCATTTGAACTAACTCAAGGACAAGTGTCTCTAGATTAATTCAAGTGTGTGTAAAGACACACAATTCTACTTCGTTATTAATCAAAGTTATAATTATCTAAGTAAGCGGTGCTAAGTAGTCATTTTTCAGGTCCTTTCGTGAGAAGCTAGCAACGTATAATTGGCGTGTGTAGTGGTCAAGAGGCAGATTCTCGGGTCAGGCTGCCTGGGTTTGAATGAAAGGGACCTGCCCTTTGTTGCCACGTGTGACCTTGGGCAGGTTATAACTTCTATAATACTACTGGTCTCGTGTGATTATTGTAAGGATTAAAAGAATGAATTCACATAAAGCTCTTAGAACGGTGCCTGGCCCAGGATCAGGACTTAGTAAATTCTAGCTGTGATGAGATTATGTCCTCTCCCGCAGTGCAGCCTCGGAAGTCCGGGACCTTCTGCTGCCCTCACTTGTTGGCAGTCTCATTTCGCAAGCACTTAGTTCTCATCACATACAATTCGAAAAGTAGGTTATCGTATAATTTTTCACAATGTCTAAGTTAATACTATCCACAGTAATAAGGCTTTATATGATAGGAATATTGATTTCTCGTCTCTTCTCCCATATATGTAATAAGCTACGCTTACTCCCTTTGCATTCAAAACAACCCTGTCCCCCCCAGGGCACTGTGTGGCTCTCAGATACAGGGAATATCTTCCGCCAGCTTGGTACAGATAAAGACATTCTTTTTCAGCTCTTTTAAACAGAGGAATCAGATGATTGAACTTTTAAGAAAACATTCCTCCCAAGTCTGGTTGGATGGAATGGTTTGCTGTAAAGATCCAGTATTATTCAGAGCTGCTCTGTGCTCCCTTAATTGAAGAGTTTTGACACTGACATTGAAGAGGGATTGCCTTTGGGGCCACCAGCAGACAGCTTTCTTTACCGTCTTGTATTGTTAATGACTCAGAGAATGTTTTCCGATGAGATCAGAAGCAACCCACTAAAGAAAAAGTGGAGGGAACTTGAGAGCTTAGGAGAGCGGAGAGGAGGGATGTGAGAAAAGCTAAAAAAAGACCAAAGTTGGTGCGGCAGGAGGGGTGGGGCTGCCTTTCGTCCCAGCACAGCTGCTCAGAATCTTTTTTCAAGTGGGAAGAGATGACAAGAAATCCTGTCTTTACCAGCCGTGAAGATGTCTTTGAAATGATGCGAGGGAAGCCAGAGACAGACATGGAGTGGAGTTGGACCAGGTCCTGCCCTGCAGCTCTCGAGGAAAGATGCGTCCAGCGCTGCGGTTCGCCACTGGGCCGCCGGCGTGTCTGCAGGAGGCGCAGAGCGTGGACTGTCCGTGTCACCTGGCACCGCATCCTGGGGCCGCCCGGCCATCCCCACCGACGGCTCTGCTCACAGCCCCGCCGCCACCCCTTCTTCAGCCCTCCTCGGCAGTGCAAGCACAGTCTGCACGCAAATTAAGCGGCAGTCTCGGGGCTTAAAGAAAAAGGAAAATTTTTCATTTTAGAAATGAAAAATGTAATGTCTCCTGTGCCAGTTCACTCTGTGTCCCCTGAAATGGTTTCATCTCTATGCTAATTTTATGCTGAAAATAGGAACGCTCCTGCTTAGGAAGAGGAGAGTAAGGGCTGGGAATCAAAGGCTGTCTGAATTTCTGGAGCCAAGTGGACACCCCCCTCGATTCAGTCCCACTTAGAAGATGTCCTCTGGGCCGGCCTGGCCCTCAGGACACCCATCCTTGCACTGGGGGCCGTGCTGGGGGATCCGAGGCCTTCACCTCCCACCCAGGAAGCCGACTCCCCGGCCCTGGGCGTGGACTCGTGCCTGCAGGAGAGTCTGTACATTTCTCCTTGCTCTTACAGCAGAGCCTTCCCTGGTATATCCAGATCCCACAACTGACTTCCCTGGATTTCCTCCACTTCTGTTTTAAATGAATAACTAACTCATAAAAGGCACCATCTCAGAAGTGCAGAGTAACCCGTAATTCCATGCCTGTAAATTCTTTGAACAAGTGGACGTTGTTTTATGCTTAGTTCTAGTCTTATCTGCTTCTCTCGGTAGAACATGGGATGTTGAGGGTGGGAACCTCGCCTCTGTGCCTTAGCGCTGTCGTGGAACCTTCCTCAGCATAGGCCGTTGCTACACGCTTGCTGATCTCTGGAGGCTCCCGTCGGTCTGTCCCCTCGTAGTTCAAGGGCAGCTGGACAAAGAAGAGGTTGGAAGGGTCTCGTTCTCACTGCTCTTCACCTGATTTTCACAGACACCGCTCTATCTGTTGGTCCTGCCCGTTGTCGCCTAGCTCTCTGTGTCCTTCCTGGTCCTGCCCGTTGTCACCTAGCTCTCTGTGTCCTTCCACACGTGAAGATGCTGCCTTTTTGTCCTATTTATGTTGTTCGGCAGAGACAATTCATGACGAAAAGGGAGGATACTTGCTCAGAGTCTTGGGACTAGGACCGACGGGAGAGTTATAAAAGGTTGATTTCAGCTCCATTCAAAGAGCTTCCAGCGACGGAGGTTGTGTGTGACAGAGGGTTTAAGCAGACCCTGCTTAAGAGACTGCGGTCCTGAGGACACTTGCCCCAAGGCTCCGCGGGCCATGGTGCTGACTGGTGGCTAACCTTGGACACCCTCTCAGCCCCGGCAGCTGGCGCCTTGGCTGACAAAGGGAATGGAAGAGATGAGCGGGTGGATCTGGGGCGGTGGTCCCTTCGGCCTTCCCTAGGGGCAGGCTGGGGCTGGCGGCCCACCGTGTTGCCGAGCACGGGACACGGCGAGGAGACAGCACAGAGGATGCTGACTGGGCGGGCTTGCTGGACGGGATGGGGACGCAGCTCGTCTTCAAAGTGGAAAGAATTTCTTAGAGGCTTAGTACTCACACACACCTGAGAGACTTGAAATGAGAAAGTCAAAGAGACAGAGAGGCGTGCGTGTGTTTGGATGGAGTGGGTTCTTTCTACTCGATGATAAGGCTGTAAGTTCTGTGTTTCTATTGTATCCATTTTGCCTGCGCATTAGGGTGTCTGAGCCGGAAACACAGCGCAGGGCAGGCATCTTAGTGACCTGGGAAAGAGAAAAAAGTACATTACAGACGCTTCCTGGAAACAGAAGGGGCTGAAATGCATTTCGCCATTTGGAAAGAGAATGGAAATTGTGCTTCTTTCTTTTAGCTATTTCCTTTGAGGTTCAAGTATATTGTATTGCCTTTTTAAAGCTTTCACAAAACAGACCCTGGCAGAACTCAAATGAGTAAATGACAGGCTAGTCACAAGCCAGCTACCAGGTGACGTCTTAGCCTCCTGTTTTCTTTCTGTGGCAGTTCCCGTCTTCTGAGTGGAAGGAGTTGGTGATACGGCAAAGTGTCAGGGGTGTTTGGGGAGGAGGTGGCTGGAACTGTGGAAGCGTTGGCACTGAAGAAGCCCAGAGTGGGGCAGTGCATCTGGCCCCGTGGTAGGAGGGGGGCATTCACAGCCACAGAAGGCCTGGGGTGCTGTACTTGAAAAGACTCTTGTGTTTATTGATTCACTGAGCTGAACTGACCCGCAAATACTGGGTACCTCCTGTGTGCAGTGCTCTGTGATAGGAATGAGCACCATACAAAGAAGAGTCTAGTAATTCGCTCAGCTGACATTTGTTTCTTACTGAAAAGGAACATAGCTAAGAGCCACCAGTTTTTTTCCAGTTCTCTTGAGAAATAATTGACCTCCATCACTGTCTAAGTTCAAGGAGTACAGCATGACGGTTTGATTTACATATATTGTGAAATGATGACCTCAGTAGGTTCAGCTAACCTCCATCTTCTCATATAGATACAGCAAAAAGAAGAGAAAGAAGAAAAGAATAAAGGGACAAAATGTTCTCCTTGTGATGAGAACTCTTAGGATCTAACCTCTTAACAACTTTCTTATGTATCATAGAGCAGCGTTAGCTATAGTCATCATGTTGTACGTTACATCCCTAGTACTCATTTATCCTGTAACTGGAAATTTGTACCTTTTGACCACCTTCCTCCACTTCCCCTCCCCCACCCCTCACCTGTCATAACCACAAGTCTGATCTCTTTTTCTATGAGTTCGTCTTATTTGTTTGTTTGTTTGGGGGGATTTTTTTGTTTTTGTTCTTAAATTCACATATGAATTAGATCATACAGCATTTGTCTTTCACTGTCTTACTTCACTGAGCATAATGCCTTCAGGGTCCATCCATGTTGTCGCAAATGGCAGGATTTCCTCATTTTTTATGGCTCAATTACACACACACACACACACACACACACACACACACACACACACACACATACATACGGCAACTACTTGTTTATCCATTCATCCATCCATCATCAATCAGTGGACATTTAAGTTATTTCCATGTCTTGACGGTTATAAATAATGCTGCAGTGAACATGGAAGTGCAGATATCTTTTCGAGTTAGTGTTTTCGTTGCTTTTGGATATATTCCCAGAATTGGAATTGCTTGATCATATGTTAGTTCTAATTTTAATTTTTTGAGGATACTGTTTTCCACAGTGGCCATACCAGTTTGTATTCCCATCCACAGTGCACAAGCGTCCCTTTTCTCCACATCCATGCCAGCATTTGTTCTCTGCTGTCTTTTTAATGATGGCCATTCTCATAGGTGTAAGGTGATATTTCATTGTGATATTAATTTGCATTTACTTAATGACTAGTGATGTTGAACAACTTTTCATGTACCTCTTGGCTTTTCTTATATCTTCTTTGGAGAAATGTCTATTCAGATCCTTTGTCCTTTTCTCAATTGGGGTATTTGGGTTTTTGCTATTGAATTGCATAAGTTCTTTATATGTTTTGGATATTAACCCCTTATCAGATACATGGTTTGCAAATATTGTTGTTTGTTATACTGAGCGAGGCACGTTAACGTGCTCAGTTAACAGCGGCTGGTTAAGAGGCCACTGCAGGTCCCAGGATGTAGGCTGAGGTAGAGGAGGCACCATCTGGATGCCCTTGGTGTGACCGTTCCGCACGTGAGGGCAGCCAGCCTGATTGTGCAAGAACAGTATTGAGTTCTGTCCTATATGGTGCCAGGAGCTCCAGGACACTTGCCAGTTGAAAGGGGAGAGAGAAGTTTCATCAATATCTAGTGCACAGTGCAGATTTGCCATTTACCAGGCGCATGCAATGCTAGACACTGGAGATGCAAAGATAGACAAAGAAACAAAATAATTAAAATGTGATTAAGAACATGTCCAACAAAATCAAATTTGGGGGAGAAAAAAGAAGTATGGTTTGACATTACAGATAGCTCCTCAAAAAAAAACCTACCAATACCAATTGTGGAGCCAGTAGCTGAATCCATAGACTTATAGAAAATCTCACAGCCAGATGAGCTCGTAGAACGATCTCTCCAAGTCTGCTGTTTCACAGAAGGGGGAGCAGAGACCCAGGGAGCAGAGGTGAAGAGGCAGGCTATGCTGGTTTACATTTCTCTCTGGCTGCACGCCAGAAAGTGGGCAAAGGCACCTGGACTTTCCTGGGCTGGTGAAGGCTCATGCTTTCTCATCTTAAAATGTTTTTGGCTGCCGGTGACCAACGGTTAGAGCCAGACAAGCACCTCTGGCATTGACGTAGAATTACACCTGTGCTGTGCGAGCTTCTGGAGCTGCTGAGCTTTTCACAGCCCACCTATCCCCTCCCCACCGCTTTATTGTTTATGGCCACCTTCTTTTAATGCCCATCATCAGCGTTTCTGCTCAGCTCTGCTCTTTCAGCAGTCTCTGTGCACTGACAATAAGTCTGAAAAGATGAGAGTTTTTTAAAGTTGGCCTTTCCCCTCAAGGGATGAGATAGGGTTTAGTAGCTTCAGTTATGTTGAATTTTACTTATGAATGGTGATGACTCACATATAATATGAGTTTTATTTTCTGTTTTATATGTATTTTATATGCAGCCACATAGGCAAATATTTAATTTATTTTCAGTCTTGTACTGTTGGACAGCAACCACTAACGTCTAAGATATTGTACGGATTCAGGCATGGGTCTGCCTTTGAGGAAGCTTGGTAGATGCCAGGCACACGGTTAGGATTACCCAGATGCCACCATGACACTGAAACAGCTGGTCGACTGGTCGTTTCAGCCAATCAGAGAAACCAGTGGGAAAAGAATCCCTAAAACTTATTTAAATAAATGAATTGGTTTTTACTGCTTGATTCAGGCAAAACATTTACTCTGTTATTTTTTTATGTAGAAACAGCTGAAACAGAACTGTACGGCTTTGAAGCCAAATTCCAGTTTGAATTCTGGCTCTACCGCTCGGTGCTGTGTACCTTGAGAAAGTTACTTAACTTCTCTGGGGCCCAGTGTTTTCACTTGTAAAAATGGGGATGGTAATACTTATTGCATGGTGTTTTCAAGAGGGTTGTATTTTAATTATAAATATAAGGTACTTAGCGCAGTAGCTGAAAAGTCAAATGTTAATTCCCCTCCTCCCAAGAGAGCGTGATCTCGGATGGATAGATGCAGTCACCCCAGAGGTCTGTATTCGATGTCCATCCACGGTGCTTGCTGTAAGATGAGCCCTGTACGATGGGAAGGTTGCTGGGGACCTGGTCCACTGTATCACCCAGAGCCCCTCTAGAAAACCTTTGTGAGAATTGTCTTAAGAAGTAACTACCAAGAGAAACTCAGTTCCCCTCGAGGTGCAGGTGAATTTAATCTCATGGATTTTGTAAGTCACAGAGCCCGACTTGAAGCTCAGCTGATTCCCTGCAGAGGCCTTCAGGCTGGCGATTTGCATTGCCCTGGTGGCCGATCGCAAAGTGCTGCTCGTGTGAATAGTTTCCCTCCCCATGTTCTGTTAGGAGAGAGGCTTGGATGTGGTTAGATGGCATTGATATCTCAGCCACAACTCGAATCCTCCCCCGCGGGTCACTCCTGCCCATCCCAGCTCCTGGGGCCACGCCAGGCGGGACACGTAGCAGAGGGGCTGCCAGGGTGGCACCTGGCTGAGCAGAGCACCCAGCCCTGCCGTGTGGGGCAGTGGTGGGGAGAGGGGCTGCCACCCTCAGATCCCTTCATGCCCGCTTCCTTGGTTCATGCAAAGGGGACGGGGAAGGAGTGTGCAGACAGAAGTGAGTCTGGCTTGAGAAGTGTGTCGATAACATCCCACCCCTCACATTGATTCTGTAGTTTTAGTCACATTCCAACGTTACTTTATTGTGTACTTTCTTTCGTAAGCCTCTTTAAACCCTTTGTAGAATGAGGCAAGATGTAAAAACACGAAGCTTCAGAGATCCTGTGTCCAAGTTAACTGTAGTGTGTTACTGATATGGGCACCCACCCGCGGGGGAGGATGCCCTGAGCACGTGTGTTCACAGGGCCCTCATGGCCGGGCAGCCGTAGGTGGCCGAGTCATTAGGCGTGTCCCCTCGAATCCCATAGACCAGTGCTGACCTATGGCTTTGTATTTGAAGGCACACCCCTCACTATCAGTGCGGATGCCCGATGCAGGAAATCGTTTGCACCTGGGCTGCTTCCTGTGCCATGTCGAGAGAGCAGAGACCGTGTCTGCTGTTCTTTGTACCTGTGCTGTACGGCTGGGCCCACAGCTGACACAGCGTAAATGCATAGGGCGTGAGGGGCCAGATGAGGATGTTTTAACTGGGGAGATTATTCAGAATAATGAAATGTAGAATACCAGAATATATGAACAGCATTTTGGACAAATTGTTATTCCTTGTAGATACTGTTAGGAACACAAACTCTTCCCCTCACCAAATGCTGAGTGAGCTCCTGCTTTAATGGATAAACTTGGTTTCTGATCAGCGTGCCCGGCACTGAAGCCCAATTACATTTCTAAAAGCACGCTTTTCAGGTGTTTCCGTGCAGCTCGTTCTCTGAGAAAGTTTGCTGTCTGATGTACGTTGTTTAGGATTTACGCTATACAGCAGGCCCTGTCCTGACAGTGTAAAGTTCGACCGGGACCCTCCGCAATGATTACTGATTCTTAATGAAGACCGAAATCAGGTGACTTCACTGCATTTGTATGTGCCTAAAACATTTTTATTTTTCCTGGCCTTGTTGTGCCCACTCAGGACTATACACTCTGCTGTCCATGCCTGACTGTATAAGACGTCTGAACGTTCACCCACTGGAATAAATACCGAGTGTCAGTGAGCTCATTATGCTAAATCCTGAGGTAATTACTTTCTGCCTTAGTTGGGGACTTAAGGCAGCAGAAGCTAAAATTATTCCGTCTCGAGACAAACCCTGAGGAGGCTGTTAGAGTTGAATATAGCTCATTTGCAGCGCGTCTATTACAGTTACATGGAACTAATTTAGGCCTGTTGCTGGCCAGCAGCTGAGGAGGAAGAAGTTTCCGCGTCCCTGAGCTCCGCAGGAAGAAAATCAAGACTCCAGGACGGAGCTTCCAGAACTTGACGGAAGAGCTACTCCCACTCCATCCCTGCTCTTCCTGTCCCCGGAGCTGGACGCGCTCGTGGCGGAGAGCCTTTGGCGAAGGAGCGATTCCGGCCGTGGGTTCACGTGGGGCGGCACAAGGATGGCAGCTCTGCCCAGGGGTTCCGTCCAGTTTGGGTTTGGGTTCAGAGCTTCCCCAGTTGCAGAAAGAACCCCCACGTCCAGGGTCACCATGAGACGGTCTTCTCTGCAGGTTGTTAAGCCCCTCCTTTCATGCCCCCCTCACAGTCACAGGGCCAACTTGGGGGTGGTTTCTTCCCAGCCTTCCAGCCTGGAAGGGGGCGTGCTCTGGAAAACAGTGTAAAAGAAGGGCTTCTTCAAAGAGCCTCACGTGTGTCTACAGCGGATGGTCTGACCGTTTGAGGATGTTCCGTTGGGTGCATGCTGTCAGGAGCAGAGTTGGCCCTGGGGGAGGTCCGCCGGCCTGACAGCTCCTCCAGCAGTGACGCTGAGGGGACCCTCGGGGCGGAAGCCACTCCAGGGTTGAGCGGGGTACTGGGGCGCCGTCAGCCTGTGTCCAGGAACAAGAGTCAGGAATCACTGTAGTTGGCCAGACCCCTGCAGACAGGGAGTACGCCAGGAGAGGGCACAGAATTCTGACCATCACCAGGAAAACACTCCTGCTTTTCCACGGAAATATCACGTGTCTACGCCAGACACACGTGCGCTGTTCTAACGGCTCCCGGGCAGGAGCGCTTGGAAGAAGTCAGGGAAGTGTGAGTGGGTGGACGGTGCGGGGGTCCCGGGGCTACGGCACACCGAGAGGCAGCAGCGCTCCTGCAGCGGAGGGACGAGAGGAAGCAGACAGCGTCGAGGTCCGTGGGGTTGGACACAGGTTCGCTGAGGCCAGGACGGTTTCCTTCACCAAACCCAGGTGCGCAGCCGGCAGGGCAGGCATGCCCACCGTGCCCAGCCGTCCACCCTGGGCACGTCCCAGCCCTTCAATCCCGGGGACTCGGCTTACAAAGGCCCAGCGTCTGACCCTCAAGCTAGTGGTCTTTCCTCTGCACCACAGTTGCTTCCCTTGGGCCCAGACTCTTCTGAAAACTCCCCTTTTCCATTTTAATCAAACAAATTTTCACCATGGCAGTGGTTTGTGAATTTAATGAGCGAGCTGTGACACAAAAAGTAAACTGTATAGGTTATATAATTTCAGGGCCAGGTTGACTTTTCCAGAATTTTGTGTCAAAGTGGAGATTTAGTTTAGGCTGTTAAAATTCAGGAAAAAATAATAAAGCCTTTCTGTGTCTCCATCCTCCCCCTGCTCCCCCACCCCCCACCGCCCCCGGCCTTAAAAATAGCATCTGAAGTCTCATTGTAGCTGAGTCACTGCTTGGTGTGATCAGGGCTAGGCTGCAACTGGACCTGTCAGAATGAGGCCAGAGTGATTCATGATGGAAGCTAAGTTTGGTTGCCACTGACAACAGGTTCCTCTCCGTTCTTTTCCTGGAGTTTGGCCACACCATATTTTGCCTTTGGAGTAGAAACACCTCTTCATAGAGTTAGTAATGGGATGACATGGGCCCTCCTGCTATGACACACAGAACTCCCAACCATTTATTAGGGGGAAGTATGTGTAATCAGCATAACTGAAGACCTGCGGAGAACATAGCTGTCCAGGCAACGTATCTCATCCACCACCGCAGCTTGATACCAACCCAGTCTGCCAGCCGAGCGCCCCAGCAGCTTTTGTGAGCCCCAGACTGTGCATCCCACCGAGGAGAGACAAAAGATTGAGTAGATGCGGTCCCTACCCTGAAGGAACTTGGGGAGACATAAGCCAGTGAAAGCAGCAGCCCGCACTTCCCACGCCAACTCGAATCGCGTGTCTGTTTCCCGCCCACTTCCTGGGGAGCAGGAGCCGCGTCTGGTGCTCACGCACACACCTGGCACGTATTTGAGGGGTCGGTGAGTTCGTGGAACTGGAGTGAGCTGGCACTGCAGCACCTGCTCGCCCCCGTCTGCCGTCAGGACTCGGTCCCCACACCATTCCTTCCTGCCTTCCTGGGGCACACGTTTGGGCCAGGCCACCCTGGTGCACGTGTCTGGGGAATGCAGAGGAGATCCATCTGTATCAGCAAGCGTGCAGTTACTATGGCTTTGTTCTCAGAGTGGGACTTGGGCAGTAAGGAACTCTCTGCTCCGGGCATTTGTGCAGAATTTGGCTAAACTTACATCAGCTGGACTTCTGCCAGCCCTTTGGAAGTGAGGGTCAGAGATGAGAAGCACGGGTACTTTCCAAGAAACAAAACTGCTTCACTGCAATGCTGACGATGCTTGTTCCCGATAAACTCATGTTTATGGGAAACATAGAGCAGAGCTTCTTAGTTAGGGTGCCTTAGTATACAGATGTGCACACAGATATAGGTGTGCCGGCATGAGCTCTTTGGACGTCTAGATATGTCTGGAGTATGGGATGGATTTTATATGTGGATGCAGATGTAGATATCTAGCCTATATAATGTACGTATACATATACATTCCAGAAGAGTACAAGGATATGCAACAAGATGTCAACGGTGCTTCTCTGGATGGTAGGATTATGGCAGCATTTGACTTTTTTATACTTATTTATTTTCATTTAAAAATCATTTATATGTATTAATCATGTAATTAAGTCAACCAAATACTAAGCAAAATGTTGAATTTAGACTTACCAAGGTTTAGTGGTCCAGCCAAAGATTTACGGATATGTTATATTCCAGCACTGACTTGGAAACCATTTGTCCTGAAGATATGTCCTTTTTTGTTGTTGTTAGTTTAAAGATGACTATTTTCAGGCAGTGACTCCTCTTCCAAAAAAAAAAAAAAAGAAAAGAAGAAGAAAGAAAAGAAAAAAAAATAGGAAAGCAGAGGTCACAAATCAGAGAAATTGTTCAATGTTGATAGATTTTATTTTCTTTGCTTCTAAAACTAATACTGGTAACAGCCCAAATTTTCCCCATTTGTGGAACATCCTTAACCTCCTATTAAGGATGTGTTGGATAGAAATATGAAGAGAAAAACCTGTTGGTCAGATGTTAGTTCTAATTGGCCAGACCACAGAGGACACTGACAGTTGACCCTGGAGGGTGTAGACACACGCTAAAGCAGTGGACTGCAAGTTGGGAAATCTTTTTTCCATTCTCATCCTCCACTTACCCAGCAGCCGTAGGCAAGGAATGATGATTTGACAGGTGCATTTTGTGGCGCTGCATTTATAAAACATTTATGGCCACCCAAGTTAGTTTTCTTCACAAGACTTCTGTGAACGCCTCACTTCTTTTTACCTAGGCTCAGATTCTTAACCAGGGGTTAGAGGGCACGATGTGTACTTTTTTCTCAAATTGGAATGCCTTTAACTTAAATGAGATCGATATCCTTAGGGTCTTCTGGGAGAAGTACTATTTTCTCCAGTTTCCAACATTATAAAATACTTCCATATTTGGAACTGTGGCATTTTATACTCAGAGGGATTCTTTAAAAGAGATTGTCTGGTTCAGTTTCTTCATTATTCAAAAGAAAAAGTTGAGACCAACACAGTCAAAGGGAAATGCCCAAAGCCCCAAGAAGTAGTTGGCAGCAGGGCTACAGCCAGGGCCCAGTTCTCTTTTTACTACTTCTAATATGTGCTACTTTTTACCTAAGATTTCCAACTATTATGAGGAACTAAAGCAGTGTTTTCTAACTTGCAATTTTTAGGGGAAAAGCAATGAACAACACAGTGTCTGGTACAATGTAGGTGGTCAATCAATATTTGATGAAGACGGTGTTTAGTAAACTTGCATATATTGACCCGCTGAGTCAATAAAAAACATAGCACATCTGCATATACACACATAGGTAGATGGATGGATGGATGGATGGATAGATGAACAGATTGATGATAGGTACTAGGTAGCAAGTAGCGCCAGCATGTGTGCTCTCTGTCTGCACAAGGATTTAGTTATCATGTGTCCCCAGTCTGCATGGCTCTCTTCAAAGGAAGAAGCTCTGGAGGGGAGTGACAGAGAATTTTAGGAGACAGAGAAAATATACTCCTTTTCACTGAAAACCTAGTAGAAGTGCTTTTGGGTGAGAAAGCCATACACACTTGCATGCAGGTATTTTGGTATCAGTGTAGTATTGTCTACAGTAACTCTTTGTTTAGTCATAAAATATGTTACCTGCCACTCCACAGGTGCCAAATGGTGCCTGAGAGACCTGTTAAATGAGGAGAAATCGTAGAGCAAGCATAGGAAGAACATTACCCCGTAATTATACAGTGCATCTTCGTTTTGGGTTTGTGTTTCCAAGTTCCTCCTGTTTTACTTTGCAAGAGTAACTTAGAAAACCTTGAAAGAAGAACTGTCTTTCAACAAAATAGAGTGAAGAGTTCAGAGGTAAATAAAGTAACGTGGACTAATTCATAAACACCCTACAGAAGGTACTTCGTTTCCATCGTGTCTTCCGGTGGTTAACATGTCCAGCAGGAAGGTAAATTTCTCATTTCCTTTCCCATGTCACAGACTGTGTCTTCTTAATCACCTTTTCCCCGCGTTGAACAGCATCTTGGTCATAATCGTGGCATATGCTACATTGACACCGTGGTGAAATCATTCTTTTTCTCCCACCTAAGGGAAATTTCACTTTTTTATTGAGTGAAGGAGGCATTTAAAGTATAAATTAAAATAAAGATAACAACTATTAAGTCTGGTTAGGTTCATACAGAAAAATAATAAAAGAACTGTCAAAACAGCCTGACTCAAGTTTGCTACAAAAAAAGTTTAATTTAATGCACTGCATCTAAGCAGGCAAGAAGATTCGCCTCACGCTACTCAAAGGTGTATGTCAGCTTTGGTGATCAGGGAGACTCACTTGTGTGGAGCATTAGATGAACAGAGGGTCTCTGTACGTGTCTATTATTGATGATTTATTTGATTTGATTCTTTTTTTCCCTCTCCTCCATTCTCGTATTAGGCCCTTATACCTTCAATTGGATTTTGCATTCGTTAAGTACAAACAACAGCATACATATTAGACTGGATACATATTCAGAAATATGCATTTATATAATCTCCTTTTTAAAAAATTTATTTACTCATTTATTTATTTTTGGCTGCATTGGGTCTTCGTTGCTGTGCGTGGGCTTTCTCTAGTTGCGGCGAGTGGGGGCTACTCTTCGTCGCGGTGCACGGACTTCTCATTGCGGTGGCTTCTCTTGTTGCGGAGCATGGGCTCTAGGCGTGCGGGCTTCGGTAGTTGTGGCTTGTGGCCTCTAGAGCACAGGCTCAGTAGTTGTGGCTCACGGGCTCTAGAGCACAGGCTCAGTAGTTGTGGTGCACGAGCTTTGTGGCTCCGCGGCATGTGGGGTCTTCCCAGACCAGGGATCGAACCCGTGTCCCCTGCATTGGTAGGTGGATTCTTAATCACTGCGCCACCAGGGAAGTCCTAATCTCCCATTTTTAAACCATGAGACTAACAATATATTTTATTGTACATGCCTCTGGTGTCCTAGTCTGGGAGCTGCTTAAATTCTCAATAGCATCCTAAGAAGAGTATCACAGAGAGCAGCGCTATAGCCATGAGGACATTTATAATGTCACGTCAAGGTAGAGTGTAAGTCGTGTGCCTTGTAGTAATAGATTAAATGATTGTAAGTACGGTTTTATGTAGAAAAGGTTCAAAGCAGTTTAAAAATTTTTGTATGGTGCCCTATTTTGAATGTGAAAGTCTCGTTTTGTTTAATCATTTATTAAATGCTCCCAAACTTAATAAACCTGAAGCTTCTGTGCTTTTATTGTATATTAGTAAGGAAAAATCCTTGTAGTCAGTCCTAGATACATGCCCCATCTTGCCTTGGTGATCACAACTCCAGGGTTCCCTCCCTCACTCTTGTATTGTCCCTTGATGTTTGCTGCTTCCTGAAGTCAATAGAGACAGACTTGAGCCACCTTGAGTGTTGTCTCAGTATTTACCGAGTACAGAGAAAATTCCATTTGAGAAAACCGCGGAGTATGGCCATTCCTGGAACAACCAAGAGATGGTTATTACTATTGGAAAGAATCATTTTGCCGTGCTTTACTTTAAGGGTGACCAAAATAGTGTTTTAAAAATCGATCTCAAATTCGGAGGCATTTGTATATTTGAAGTGCTCACATAGCTAAGATTGTTCGTGATTAGTTTCCTGAACTGTTATTCTTTTCATTAAAAATATTGGCGATATATCTTTATACAACTTTTATATAAATTTGTGAATCAAAACAAATTCTTTTTCAAGCCATGTGTCCTTTTTTCTTTTAAGTGGGCGTGGTATAACTGCTGAGAATCAAAGCAGACACAGTTAGAAAGGACCAGTCCATAAGAGAATCGAAAAGCAGGCAGCATTTGCGTTCAGCTTTTCTTCATCCCCTTCTCCTCGCTCCCTTTCAACAAGCTCGCTCTTCCCGCCTTACTCTGCTTCACCCCTTCGCACCTTAATGTCAGGTCAGAATTTGGCAATGAACCAACGTAATGAAATTCTGTTAGCCAGACTTCTCTCACAGCGGGGCATCTAGGATGCTCTGCTCCAAACACTTTCTCATCATCAGAGCCGTAGCACAAAGACATAGGAGCTGCCTTCAATAGCCCACCTGAGAGGGAAGAGGTCCTGCAGGTGCTGGGTACATCCCTGCTGGTGACAGTGGCCTTGGCGAGCTGCTCCGGGACGTGAACCTGGCTTCTGTGAGTAGGACGGTGAGGACTGAGCACCCACCGCAGGCAGAGCCCAGTGAGGGACTGTTGCCAAAGCCGAATTCTTTTCCTGTCACCTGCGTGATTGTGCAACTGTGCGTACGTTTCCAGCGCGTCTAGTTTTGCCTTGCACTGGTTTGAAATGATTGTTTGCAAGTCTTATTTCGCCCACCTGATTGTGGAATTCCCAGGGGCAGGATTGGATCTCACGCCTGGCACGTAGCAGGCACACAGTACATGGGTGCAGAGCGAGTGAGTGAATCATTCTGTCAGCCAGTCAGTTAAGCCTGGCAGCAACGATGAGAGTCTGGATTCCGATGACGACACTGAAGATGGCAGAAGTGGATGGATGTGAATCGCAGGGAGGGAACTAAGAAGAGTGAGAGAGATCCAGGGAGTCAGCGCCTCCCAGGTGGAGGGAGAGCTCATGGGCAGAGGCGGAAACGGGGACTCAACCAGCGAACTGCCGTGAGGGAAGATGACAAATACACCGTCAGACAAGTTGAATGAACGTTGAGAAACTGTGTCAAAAATCTTTTTCTCAGAGAAGCCTCCTCTGAAATGCACCTCCCTTCCAGTCTGTGACATCTCCCCTTAGCGCGCCCGACCCAATTTCCCGAGGTCTGTTTTCAGATGAATCATTTTCTAGCAGGAAAAAAACTCTTTTATAGACCCAGCAGATGTACGTGTTTTATAGAACGTTTCCCTCAATTCCTGAAGGTCACTGTCCTCTGTAGACTTGGGGGCTGAGGACGCAGAACATGGAGGCTGGTGCCTCGCGGGGACGCAGGCCCAGCCCCTCGGCCTCGGCGGCACCCCCTTGCTTACCGTCTGCTCTAAAGTGGGTGCCCTGAGCCACGCCTGGCTGTCCTCTGGGTCACGTCGCCCCGCCCCCGCCACCCTTTGTGACACGAGGGCCGCCTTGTCACCGTTTCCACTGTCTGGGCATCTGGAGCCTTAACCACGTCTGTTCCCAGATCCCTTAGAAACGCAGAAGATGTACGTTGTTGAGGGTGTGTAAGCAAGGGGGAAGCACCGGAGTGTGCTCGCTGGCGTCCGGGAGCCCCGCAGGGGGTGTCGCAAATAATCCGTTGCCAGCCCCTCACTTTTTCACGATGTGCAGTGAGCCCCGTGGTGTCCCAAGGGCATCTCTGAAGCTCCGCCAGACGACAGGATGCCGAGTGCTCCCGAGTCCTCGTCTGTTGTGTCTGCATCGCCGTGAAGCAGGCTGTGGTCTAGTCTCGACCCTGAAGCGCGCCCCACGGACCAGAGGAGTGTCGGACACACATTGATCTGGGGCTGGAAGAGAAAGCTGGGCTCCAGGAACATCCTGCCAGAGGCCTGTCCTTAGGAAACGGTCTCTCAGGTTTTTTTGCTGATGAAGAGACACCTGTCTGCTGCTGACCTTCTTCTGTTGAAGCCAGAAAACAGGCGACAAAGCAGCCTCTTACCTCCTGCTGTTTCCTTCCGGGCTGTGCTTTCTGAGGGGCGACACCCTCTATCCAGAGAGACCATACCTGCAAGATGTTAAAGCTACGACCTCAAAAATGAGTGATCACCGGTCTCAGGAGTATAATTATAAGCAAATGTGCCCTCAGGTCACGAGCCTTCTCTCCCCTTTTTTAGAAAAATCCAAATACAGTATAAGCCCTACTTCCCCGGCGGCCCTGTTGAGTGTCTGCAGATTTCATGGGGTGATTATGTCCTGCTGTCTCCTCTAGCTCCAAACCCTTGTTTCTGGACCCCCTCCATCACTCCTGCTGTCCTGCCCACACTGAAGGCTGTTGGTTCCCCACATTGACCCCTTTCTGTCCCCCAGGATGCCCTAAACAGCGCAGTCGTGTGCAAAAGGTTGGAAATAATGGAAAGGAATCTAAAGCTGAATTTGTGCATCTCAGTTGTGACAGTTTATCAGTGTCACCACGTGAGTCACTCACTGGCCACTCTTGTCTCGTCCCTGGTGTAACACCGGGAAGCAGCGGTCTCTTTAAGGCAACCTGCTCTCGTATCCTGGCTTCCCCTGAAGGCCTTTCTTCCCAAAACGCCCATCTCTTGGGCCTGAGCCAAGGAAACCCCCGCAAATTGCTTCCTTCGTAGGAGCCCCGCACGATCCTTTTACAGTACTTCACTGCGTAGGGCAGCTTCCCTTCCTCTGCTTCAACGTCCCTGTCTCCAGGGCCTTTCTTTTCATAATAAAAAATTTATTCAAGTGTTTTCACAAACTAAAGAGTTATGCTCCCTCTAAAGCTAAATTGTGTCCTCTAACCCAGTGTGGAAATAGCTGCGTCCAGGTGTAAGTGAATAGCCATTGTTGCTTTCTGCTACATAATGAAAATCTGATTTCAGCAAACGTCACTCCGCGGCCACCATTACAGTGTAGCTCGATGCTGAGGCCCGGGGAGGTCTGTCCAAAAGCTGTGTGGTCAGAGCACGAGTGTGTGCTTGGACATCATGCAGATGTAGCAAAGCTGAATTCAGTCCACGGCCTGGAGTGTTCGTGCCCTTCCAACAGGGAGACACTTCCCCAGGAAAACAGGACTGCAGCCCTGATGGTAAGAGTGACCTTGAGTTGGTGCAGCCACTATGGAGAACAGTATGGAGGTTCCTCAGAAAACTAAAAATAGAGCTACCATATGATCCAGCAACCCCTCTCCTGGGCATATATCCCGACAAAACTATAACTCAAAAAGATACATGCACCCCTATGTTCATAGCAGCACTATTCACAATAGCCAAGACGTGGAAACAACCTAAATGTCCCTTGACAGATGAATGGATAAAGAAGATGTGGCACATATATACAATGGAATACTACTCAGCCATAAAAAGAAACGAAATTGAGTTATTTGTAGTGAGGTGGATGGACCTAGAGTCTGTCATACAGAGTGAAGTAAGTCAGAAAGAGAAAAACAAATACCATACGCTAACACATATATGTGGAATCTAAAAAAAAAAAAAAAAAAAAAAAGGTTCTGAAGACCCTAGGGGCAGGACAAGAATAAATGGGCAGACATAGAGAATGGACTTGAGGACACAGGGAGGGGGAAGGGTAAGCTGGGACGAAGTGAGAGAGTGGCATGGACATATATACACTACCAAATGTAAAATAGCTAGCTAGTGGGAAGCAGCTGCATAGCATAGGGAGATCAGCTCGGTGCTTTGTGACCACCTAGAGTGGTGGAATAGGGAGGGTGGGAGGGAGACGCAAGAGGGAGGGGATATGGGGATATATGTATGCATATAGCTGATTCACTTTGTTATACAGCAAAAACTAACACAACATTGTAAGCAATTATACTCCAATAAAGATGTTAAAAAAAAAAAGAAAAAGAACGAAATAATGCCATTTTCAGCAACATGGATGCAACTAGAGATTATCATACTAAGTGAAGCAAGTCAGACAGAGGAAGATAAATACCATATGATATCACTTATATGTGGCATCTAAAACATGGCGCAAATGAACTTATGTACGAAACAGGAACAGACTCACAGACATAGAGAACAGACTTGTGGTTGCCCAGGGGGAGGGGGCTGGGGGAGGGATGGAGTGGGAGTTTGAGATTAGTAGATGCAAAGTCTTACATACAGAATGGATAAACAACAAGGTCCTACCATATAGCACAGGGAACTATATCCAGTCTCCTGGGATAAACCATAATGGAAAAGAATATTAAAAAAGAATATATATATATGTAACTGAGTCACTTTGCTGTGCACCAGAAACTAACAGAATGCTGTAAATCAACTATACTTCAATTTAAAAAAAATAAAGTAGTGGTTCCGAGTTATGCATCATCCTTACAACCGGCTGGTGCAGGCGGTGCCCGCACTGTTCATCCCCAGACGTCTGCATCAGTGATGGGGTGGACCCCGGGCACTGTGAAGTGGGGATCATGGTGACCTGGCCTCCCTGTGCTCCCACACACACCTGAGCTCTGGTTCCCACACACCTGTCCTCACTGCCTTCATCACCCTGGGCAGCAGCCATGGAAGGTGATTTATTGTCCCTTTTGAAGATGCTGCTTTGAGAAAATTCAGCTTGTGCTCATACCACCTAATCCCTGACGTAGTTAGCATATTGGTATATTTCCTTCTAATCTTGCTTCCATGCATTTCTTTTCTTTTGCAAAGTTGCATCTTAAATGTATATACATTTTTTTAACTTTCATAAAGTAATATTACGGTGGTGCAAACAATCAGTGAAAAAAATTCCTTGTTGTAACAGAAAAATGGACAGTTCAATAGAAAACAGTTCACTAAGCAGTTTATCTAAACTTATAGCCAGAAAACAAAATTTCAAAGTTCTGTCTCACCAGGAATCAACGAAACGTAATTTAAAATAATGATTTCATTTTTCATCCACAGTTAAAATAAATTTTTAAAACATGTTGATGTAACCAGCCTGGTGCGGGCTGGATCGAGTGTAGAGCTCCAGGAATGAGTGTGTTCTGCCTTGTGGCTCAAGCTTCAGGAGTCTATACCCTGATCCAGTGATTCTAATCTGTGCCAAGGGATTTAGCCGAGGAGCGTTCAAAGGCTTCTGTATTATTACGTACAAGAGTGAGAATTGGGGAACAACCTAAATGTTATGCATCGAGAAACAAATAAATGATGTTTTACTCATCCCAACAGTCAACTATTTGGCACATATTTAAAACATTTTAAAGAATCGTTATGGACATTGATGACAAGGTTCACCAGCTAGCAGTAGGGTTAGAGGGAAGGGGGAGAGTGTGTGATCTGAGTGTCATTGTATGAACATGGGCAGAAGTGTCCACAGGGGCCGGCGGGCAAATACAGCTGCACCCACGTTATCCTGGGCTTGCAGGACCACAGGCGATTTTTACTTCTGTACATTTTCCCATATTTCCCAGATTATGTTTAGTGAATGCGTGTTTCACTTGTATATAGGAGAGAAAAAGTTGTCTAAAGAGGAAAAAGAAGAAAACTGCCCTCCTTTACAGCATCTTATTAAGCGTTTTAACAATGCAAGATGGGAAAATCCCCGGACATATGGCACGTGCTTCCCCTCTGACTCTGGATGGTCCATCTGCTAAGAAACTGCTGACTGTTTTCTCAAGAGATCAAAGAAAGCAAGCAGGCCCTGGCCGGCGCCTTTATTAAAGTCTTCCCAGCTCACTCACAGCTGTCGCTTTGCCTTCTCCTCTGACTACCCCGCCGGTTGGTGCTTTCTCCTGACGCTGCTTACGTCTGGTCCGTGGTTGAAGTCATCCTTTCATAAATAATTTGTGACGTGGTTTGAGTTTTCCAAGAACAGCCTACAGGGTGCTCTAGTCAACTAGGCCAGTAGTCAGAGCTCAGGCTGCCTGGTGACAGACTGTCGCACAGCTTTGACTGCCCTGGTCGGTGGGGTTGGGTTCTGCTCAAAGGACAGACCCAATACTACCTCGATTTAGAGAAGACCATACACCCTGATGGAATATTACAGTTGTTAGACATCAAAGACTAGGTTGCAACATCAAAAAATGTTATGAAAGACAGAAAACAAATCAATACCTGTTTATGGTTACAACAATGTAAAAATATATACTCCTACTGAAAGGAAATGGGGAGGCGTGGGAAAATGAAAATGATTAATCTGATGGCAGGTATAGGTTTGTTCATTTTTTTTTAATTCTGCAGTGAGCATTTATTGAGCTCTCACCACATGCCAGACACTGTGCTGGGCCCACGTATTTATTTATTTTTAGAAGGTAGTTGTATAATATGTGAAATCCTAGAGAAATATAAGGTAGGGGTGGTGGAATTCCTCTTCGAAGGTGCTACTCTGGGCAGTGTTGACTGTATCTAGAGGAGACCCCTCCATTCTTTCCCAGACGGGACCCACGTGACACTCACTCTGCTGGGCTGTTACCTGTCTGTTTAGAACCAGGTGTGGTTTCTCCCCTTGCAATGCATGTTTCTCTCTCACACGTGCCCTCAGCAGATACTGGGTCCTGCTGTGTGCTGGTTCCTCCAGGTGTGGGCAGTACACAGGGGCCAAGACGATAAGGCTGTGTCCTCACGGGGCTTCCAGGCTGTTGGGAAGGACAGGCACTAACTACGTAAACAGGTTCATCGGCAGTGTGATTTGCAGTAAAGTAGAGCTCCCGAGATGGAGAGGAAGTGGGAGGACCCGCTGAGAAAGCAGGGAAGGGAAGGGACAACCATGGAAGTGTAGGGGAGGGGAGGGACGAGACTGTGCAAAGGCACTGAGGCAGGACCAATCTGGTATGTTTGTGAGACGAATGGGTTCGGAGCAGTGTGCGATGGCCGGGAAATGTCGGGCCATGTGGGACCATTCTAAGTGCGAGGGCAAGCCTGCGGAGCGAGCAGACTTACCACTTCTCCGTAGAGAAGAGGAGGAGAGGCAGGGCCCACTAGAGGCCCTGAGGAAAGGTGAGGGTCACTGGCCTGGGAGGGTGGGCACAGGCATGGGTCAGGGTCCGTTCTGAAGGCGGAGCACACCAGCCGTGCTGATGACGGCTGTGAGGAAACGCCGGGAGCCAAGGGTAGTTCCGGGTGTGGGCTGAGTCACCAGGCGCAGGTGAGGATGTTTTCTGAGGGGGAGAAGGAACAGGTTTTCCTATTTCTTGGTAAAAAGGTGACCTAGATGTGAGCTGCGTGTGCTGGGTCAGGGCGGCAGCTGCCAAAGGGCAGGAAGAGGCTTTCCTGGGACAGTGGGGTGACCTCGGCCTGAGCGCCCGACAGCTGAGCCTAGTCCACAGCTGCTGCAAGGCAGCAGCGTGATCCCAGGCACGTTGTTCTGCTTCCCAGAATCGCAGTTTTCTGTACCTCTGCCCGGCCCGCCTCGTAGAGCTTTGTAAACCACTTACAGTTGAATCCAGATACACGATGGTGCCACCACTGTCCCCTGCCCTCCTGCACGGTGAGCTTTCCCATCTAGAACCATGGCCCGGAGCGTGTGAGAGATGGGTCATCATCAGAGGATCACCCCGATAGCTGTACCACAAAGCCCGCAAAGCCCGTGGCCTCACTGGGCCCGCGCCGGCCCCCGCTGCACACCCACCACGAGCCTCGCCGGGCACTGCTGCTCAGAACCAGTGCCCTACAAGATCCCCTCCGAGAGCAGGACGAGGCATATTCCAATAAATCCCTGGGTCCAGGAGTTCAATTTGCATTTTATTCTCGGAGGATTCCTGCCAGCTGAGGTGCCGGTTTGCTTTCATCGCCACGGCCCTCTAGGGCTAGCAATGCCGAGCTCTGTTTCCAGAGACCTGTCCGTCAGCCTCTCCTGGACTGAACCAACCATAGAAATGAGAAGCCGCAACAGGAAGCCAACTTCTCCCCTCCCAGCACTGCTCGTCGGCAGACTTCTTTCCTTTCTCCCTCTCAAGTGGCATCTTGAAGAGGCCCAGGACCCATCACCTAAGGAGACACGTCGAACACTGGAGAGGTGGAATGGAATTTGAAAGGACAACTGAGGGAGCTGATCTACACCACCAGACGTTTCTCTCGCTAGCAGGAGTCTAACTCTATCATGTCTGTGAAAGGACTCTGTTCCGAGAGCGTTCCTTTGACTCCTGGTCCTTGATTCCAACTTCCAGTCATTCAGATTGCCAGTTCACCAGCCATTCAGGGGAAAATGTGTGTCTTTCCTTATAGCAATTAAATTAAATGGGGCCAGAGATTAATTTTCTTTTATAATTTTTCTTCTTGAAGAAACTCAGAATCCATCACCCAGAACTCCCTGGGATTCAGGGAGGCTCATGACCCTGAGAAGATGCTCACCCAGCAGACATGCGTGTACAGAGGCATAGCCAGCAAGGAGGCAGGTGGACCCACCCCAAAGGCAGCTGAAAGCACAGGGGAAGTGGTCCTGTTGTTTGGGGATAAAATCAATCAATAGTTTCTTCATGTCTGCCAGTTCAGGGAAAGAGTCTTTTTTCCTCATACATATAATTGCTTTTGCACAAAGGATTCATTATTCCTACGCCAGGTAAGGGAGCTGAGATCTCCCGCTCGGTTTCCTACACACTTCTCCCTCTCTATTCCCCAGACCAGAGTATCGAGCCGATTTGGGCCATAGATTCAGTGGCCGTCTTCACACCGTCCTGTCTGACCCTTCCATCCTGCCAGATTGTAACCGCGCAGGTCAACAGGCCTCTTGGCGACATCCTGCAAGCCGCTGCTGTGATGGGGCCGCTTTAATCTCAGGTAGCTGACCTCAATGTGTGAGCAACGTGTAAAGAAAGACACTTCCAGGAGCCCATCAGACTGCTCGACAGATAATAGGAAAACTTAATTTGAGGACCAGGTTTAGACTCTCTGGACTGGGGAGCTCATCTTAGACTCGCCCTGCAGTAAAAAAGTGTCCGAGGTTCCCGCCGCAGGGGCTGGACAGGAGGCCACACCGTCACCTGGACTGGCCTCAACAAGCTGCCCCCAGGACAAGCAAGGTCATGTCCGAAGGCTTCCCGGAAGAGGCTCGTAGCGGGGTCTGTTACTATGCAAGTCTAGTTGCCTTGGCGGTATTTTCCTGGGTTTTGGGTGAGAACATCTTACCATAGCCAGAAGAAGGGCACTGTGATTTATAAGGGGTGTTACTTAGGTGGAAGAGCCTTAGAATACAGCCTCCACAGTGTGACTAAGTAGACAGGCCCCTTTCTGCTCCCTTAGGATTCACATGTAAAATGGTGAAATGACCCCAGGGCTGACTTGACAGGGCCCGGCAGCAGCCCGAGGAGGGCAGGTGGGTGAGGAGGTGCTCGGGCCACCATGGGCGCTCAGGATGTGTCTGTACAAGCCCCGCGGGTGTGCTCTTGCTGGTGAGAATGGTCTTGGCTTCCGTGAACCTTTTATCCTGTTGAAAACTGATCTTAACTCCAGCTCTTAAAATAGCAACTAGCCATCAATGGGCTTCCGCTTTCCTTTTCTAACCATCAAAAATTGTAGCTAAGCTGGGCACTGTGCGGTCGTGTTCAGAATTTACTTGAAAAATAAGATTTTTGAAAACCTTAGAGGGAAGTAAGACATACCTGCAGAAGCTAACAGACTTCAAAAATGTCAAGCTTGATGGTTAGAAGGTTTACTTACTAACCAACGTTAGACAGAGGAATGCTAAATTATTTGTATAATGTACCCCCCCAAAATCTACTGTGATAGATGCCAACGTGAAAATGTGTGTGCACCAATATACTGAATCTGTGCCGTGTGAACATGTGGGACATGACGTGTGTGTGTGGGTATTTTGCATCCCTACCTTGTGTGCTGGTCCAGATGTTCAGAACGTGCCATAAAGACCACATTGGTGGTACCGTCCTCAGGCCCCCCAGCTTGCTGCCGACCATCCCAGGTGTCGAGGTAATTCCAACACTTTATTCCACACTCCCCACTTTTTTGCCACCAGAAGCAAGGGTCCTTATAAACTCAGGTTAATCAGTACTATATTTCCCGTTCCCCATACCCATGTTAGACCCTCTATCAGAGAATTTGTATTTCATCTGTTTTGCAAAATAAATTTAACAACAGTAGTAAGTTATTATGATACTCTTTGGACCCACTAACATCCTGTTAGCTAAGTCTTATACACATCAGTCCAGTCTGCATTTATCTTTCCTGTTCTCAGGATAAATGGTTTTAAGCTTTAACAGCCGCAGAGGCACCTGTCATGTGCTGTCAGCTAGAACTGATGAAAGAGAAAAATGCAGCATCTGAAGAGCGACTTGCAAGATGACGTAAATATTTTATTTTCCTTTCGGAAAGCCCTCACCAGATCTGCCCCTTCACCTCTGATCTCTGAGCAGCCTGATGATTTATGGGGTTCCGTTGTTCGGCTTTTAGATAGGGAGTAGAGGGGGATCACTGCTTCCCAGGTGGGGTGAAGGCGGTTAGCAGGATATTCATGGGCAGCGTGGCTTATCTGTTTGCATCGTTCCTGCAGACGTGCTGCAGTGCTTTGGGGAGTCGTTTATCCTGAGCAGTTACAAGGTAGCCTGTTTTTCAGTGGACCTAGAGTCAGCGTCTAGTTAGTTATCTGTGGCCGTGTTGTTACAAGCTGTGACCTTGTGACTCAGCGCTGACTGTGTTACGCTTGTTTGTGCAGCCGTGTCTCTGTTCCGCAGCGTCGGGGCCGAGTCTGGGAAGATGCACGGTGAGTGGAGTGAGACATCTTCCCTCTGGAGTCTGGCAGGGGCTCCAGCTAGGACTGCTGGGGTTTGGGCCGGAGAACACGTGGCCTCTCCGTGTGGCCCGAGCATCCTCGCCAGTGGCCTCAGATCTGTAAACTCTTTATATGGCGGCTGATGGCTCCAGGGGTGGGTATCCCAGCGAGCATTTGGAAGCTGTACTCTTTGGTGACCCAGCTCCAGAAGTCACATAGCATCACTTCTGCTACCAGGTGTCCGTGAGTGCAGCCATGAAGGCCCATCTACTCTCGAGGAGAGGGCGAGGCCTGCACCTCTCAAAGGGAGGATTGTCGAGGTCACATTGAAGAAAGGTATGTAGGATGGGACTCATCATCACTGCCACATTTGACAGACAGATCATGTGACAATCCCAGTGGAGATTTCTGTAGGAAATGAATGAGTTGGGTTCTCTGCTTAAATCCATCTGAAGATGTGTTTATGGGACTACAACTAACCTTGCAGTTTCTCACAGGCGCTAAGATCAGTGTGTGCCTGGCCTGGTGCCTGAAGGTAGATCTGAGTGCTAAGTTAACAATGGATAACCAATACGAGTGTTTTCCAGATACTTAAAAATTAAGGTTTAACCAGAGAAGCTATTGCCACTCTGAACAGTTACATCATGACCCTTAGAGCAGGCTAGTTTTTTTCCTGACTAATAGTGATGTTATAGGGATCACAGTGTGTGGGAAAAGTAGATTCCTTCATATAAAAATTGCTTAAGATTTGACTCTATACTCTATTAAAGTAAGAAGTTTTTAAAATAATTGAGTTATTTGAAGGAATTTCTATTTTTCTTTTTCTTGACCTATTTAGCCAAGACAAATAAAGTCAGATAAAAGACGGATTCCCTCCATGAGATGCACGTACACGTTTCTTCATATAGTGAAAGAGCTTGTCAGTGTGTGTAGTGCTCACGGATCCTCAGTTAACAGAAGGGACTGGTGAAATGCCAAGTACCTGATTACACTTTTCACTTCTTGTCTCAATTCTGTTCTTTGCTCTGGAACAGTTTCTCCTTTTCATTCCCACAAAAGTTAAGGTAAAGACCTTGTGTTTCCCCCAGAGCTGGGGCCCACGTAGCCACCCCTGGCATTTGTCCTGAGCCTTTTTGGTGAGCTCAGATCCCCAAATGATCAGAAAATCTCATAGAGCCCCAGGTGCTCTAAGAACGGTGCTGAGGATTTATCCTGCTTTGTGAGGAATCACGTGGCATGAACATTTGTACAGTAGCCCAGCAAGCCAGGTCCTGGGCCAGTGGTGGCATGCTGTGACTCCCAGCCCTGTCTGTGCCTCCAGGGGAAGCCAAGGTACCATTTATCGAACACTTCCTATGTGCTGTGTTCTGAATCACAGCTATGTCATTTTATTTGGTCTTCACAGTAATTATTGGAGGTAGCTATTATTTACTATCCTAATTTTACAGGTGACGAAATTGAAATTCTGGGAAGATGAGTAACTTGTAGAAGGTCACACTGTGTGTAAGTGATGGAGCCAGCCTCTGCAACTGCTCTCAGGGGGTTCAGAGTTTAGGTTAGAAGGAGTTCCTCCTTTCTTGAAAAAATAAACCTAAATGGGAAACTCAGAAGTCATAAAGGAAAATAGTGATCAGTTTATCCACATAAAAATTTAAAGCTTCTGCTCAACAAAACATACGCAAAATTTGGATTAAGGCCATAAAGCAAACTATGGGAGTGGGGAGGAAGAATCACCAGGCTGTGACAAAAGACCAGTTTTCTTAATGTGACAAAGAGTTCTTACCAGTCAGTGAGACTGAGAAATACAGACTAAATGTAGGAAAGGGTGCTCAGCCTCGCTCATGATTAGAGAAATACAGATTAATAACTGAGAATTATACTTTATCACCTGTTGAATTGACAGAGATTTTAAAGTTGGTCATACTCCATGCTGTCAAATGTATGGGATGATAGGAGCTTTTGCCTGTGTTATTTGAGGAAATGCATATCAGTACAGTTCTTCTGGAACACGGTTCCATGATATATATCAAAACTGAAAATTCACACACACTCTTTGATCCAGATTTTATTTACCTCACAAATATACTAATATAGGTATTCCAAGATGTGTGTGCCTGTTTATTGCAGTGTTTCATATAATGTCAAAAACTGTTCTTCAGTAGAAGACTGATAAATTATACAGTGTTCATTCTATGGGATACTAGTCATCACTATAAAGGATTACATCCATCAATAAGAAAAGATGACCAAGAGCAGAAGCAAGAAGAGCTACAATCCTGCAGCCTGTGGAACAAAAACCACATTCACAGAAAGGTAGACAAGGTGAAAAGGCAAAGGGCTATGTACCAGATGAAGGAACAAGATAAAACCCCAGAAAAGCAAGTAAATGAAGTGGAGATAGGCAACCTTCCAGAAAAAGAATTCAGAATAATGATAGTGAAGAAGATCCAGGACCTCGGAAAAAGAATGGAGGCAAAGATCGAGAAGATGCAAGAAATGTTTAACAAAGACCTAGAAGAATTAAAGAAGAAACAAACATAGATGAACAATGCAATAACTGAAATGAAAACTACACTAGAAGGAACCAATAGCAGAATAACTAAGGCAGAAGAACAGATAAGTGACCTGGAAGACAGAATGGTGGAATTCACTGCTGTGGAACAGAATAAAGAAAAAAGAATGAAAAGAAATGAAGACAGCCTAAGAGACCTCTGGGACAACATTAAACTCAACAACATTCGCATTATAGGGGTCCCAGAAGGAGAAGAGAGAAAGAAAGGACCCGAGAAAATATTTGAAGATGTTATAGTCGAAAACTTCCCTAACATGGGAAAGGAAATAGCCACCCAAGTCCAGGAAGCGCAGAGAGTCCCATACAGGATAAACCCAAGGAGAAACACACCAAGACACATAGTAATCAAACTGGCAAAAATTAAAGACAAAGAAAAATTATTGAAAGCAGGAAGGGAAAAATGACAAATAACATACAAGGGAACTCCCATAAGGTTAACAGCTGATTTCTCAGCAGAAACTCTACAAGCCAGAAGGGAGTGGCATGATATACTTAAAGTGATGAAAGGGAAGAACCTACAACCAAGATTACTCTACCCATCAAGGATCTCATTCAGATTCGATGGAGAAATGAAAAGCTTTACAGACAAGCAAAAACTAAGAGAATTCAGCACCACCAAACCAGCTGTACAACAAATGCTAAAGGAACTTCTCTAAGTGGGAAACACAAGAGAAGAAAGGACCTACAAAAACAAACCCAAAACAATTAAGAAAATGGTCATAGGAACATACATATCGATAATTACCTTAAACGTGAATGCATTAAATGCTCCAACCAAAAGACACAGGCTTGCTGAATGGATACAGAAACAAGACCCATCTATATGCTGTCTACAAGAGACCCACTTCAGACATAGGGACACATACAGACTGAAAGTGAGGGGATGGAAAAAGATATTCCATCCAAATGGAAATCGAAAGAAAGCGGGAGTAGCAATACTCATATCAGATAAAATAGACTTTAAAATAAAGAATGTTACAAGAGACAAGGAAGGACACTACATAGTGATCAAGGGATCAATCCAAGAAGAAGATATAACAATTATAAATATATATGCACCCAACATAGGAGCACCTCAATACATAAGGCAACTGCTAACAGCTATAAAAGAGGCAATCAACAGTAACACAATAACAGTGGGGAACTTTAACACCTCACTTACACCAATAGACAGATCATCCAAAATGAAAATAAATAAGGAAACAGAAGCTTTAAATGACACAATAGATCAGACAGATTTAATTGATATTTATAGGACATTCCATCCAAAAACAGCAGATTACACTTTCTTCTCAAGTGGGCATGGAACATTCTCCAAGATACATCACATCTTGGGTCACAAATCAAGCCACAGTAAATTGAAGAAAATTGAAATCATATCAAGCATCTTTTCTGACCACAACGCTATGAGATTAGCAATGAATTACAGGGGAAAGAGACGTAAAAAACACAAATACATGGAGGCTAAACAATATGTTACTAAATAACCAAGAGATCATGAAGAAATCAAAGAGGAAATCAAAAACTACCTAGAGACAACTAACAATGAAAACACGATGGTCCAAAACCTACAGGATGCAGCAAAAGCAGTTCTAAGCAGGAAGTTTATAGCTATACAAGCCTACCTCAAGAAACAAGAAAAATCTCAAACAAACAACCTAACCTTACACCTAAAGGAATTAGAGAAAGAAGAACAAACAAAACCCAGAGTTAGCCGAAGGACAGAAATCATAAAGATCAGAGCAGAAATAAATGACGTAGAAACAAAGAAAACAAGAGCAAAGATCAATAAAACTAAAAGTTGCTTCTTTGAGAAGATAAATAAAATTGATAAACCATTAGCCAGACTCATCAAGAAAAAGAGAGAGAGGACTCAAATCAATAAAATTGGAAATGAAAAAGGAGAAGTTACAACAGACACCGCAGAAATACAAAGCATCCTAAGAGACTACTACAAGCAACTCTATGCCAATAAAATGGACGACCTGGAAGAAATGGACAAATTCTTAGAAAGGTATAACCTTCCAAGACTGAAACAGGAAGAAATAGAAAATATGAACAGACCAATCACAAGTAATGAAATTGAAACTGATGAAAAATCTTCCAACAAACAAAAGTCCAGGACCAGATGGCTTCACAGGGGAATTCTATCAAACATTTAGAGAAGAGCTAATACCCATCCTTCTCAAACTCTTCCAAAAAATTGCAGAGGAAGGAACACTCCCAAACTCAATCTGTGAGGCCACCATCACCCTGATATCAAAAACAGACAAAGATAGAACAAAAAAAGAAAATTACAGACAAATATCACTGATGAATATAGATGCAAAAATCCTCAACAAAATACTAGCAAACAGAATCCAACAACACAGTAAAAGGATCATACACCATGATCAAGTGGGATTTATCCCAGGGATGCAAGGATTCTTCACTAGACGTAAATCAATCAATGTGATAAACCATATTAACAAACTGAAGAATAAAAGCCATATGATCATCTCAAAAGATGCAGAAAAAGCTTTTGACAAAATTCAACACCCATTTATGAAAAAAACTCTCCAGAAAGTGGGCACAGAGGGAACCTACCTCAACATAATAAAGGCCATATACGACAGACCCACAGCAAGCATCATTCTCAATGGTGAAAAACTGAAAGCATTTCCTCTAAGATCAGGAACAAGACAAGGATGTCCACTCTCACCACTATTATTCAACATAGTTTTGGAAGTCCTAGCCACGGCAATCAGAGAAGAAAAAGAAATAAAAGGAATACAAACTGGAAAAGAAGAAGTAAAACTGTCACTGTTTGCAGATGACATGATACTATACATAGAGAATCCTAAAGATGCCACCAGAAAACTACTAGAGCTAATCAATGAATTTGGTAAAGTTGCAGGATACAAAATTAATGCACAGAAATCTCTTGCATTCCTATACACTAATGATGAAAAATCGGAAAGAGAAATTAAGCAAACACTCCCATTTACCATTGCAACCAAAAGAATAAAATACCTAGGAATAAACCTACCTAGGGAGACAAAAGACCTGTATGGAGAAAACTAAAAGACACTGATGAAAGAAATTAAAGATGATACCAACAGATGGAGTGATATACCATGTTCTTGGATTGGAAGAATCAATATTGTGAAAATGACTATATCTACCCAAAACAATCTACAGATTCAGTGCAATCCCTGTCAAATTACCAATGGCATTTTTTTCGGAACTAGAACAAAAAAATCTTAGAATTTGTATGGAGACACAAAAGACCCCAAATAGCCAAAGCAGTCTTGAGGGAAAAAATTGGAGCTGGAGGAATCAGACTCCCTGACTTCAGACTATACTACAAAGGTACAGTCATCAAGACAATATGGTACTGGCACAAAAACAGAAACATAGATCAATGGAACAAGATAGAAAGCCCAGAGATAAACCCACACACCTATGGTCAACTAATCTATGACAAAGGAGGCAAGGATATACAATGGAGAAAAGACAGTCTCTTAAATAAGTGGTGCTGGGAAAACTGGACAGCTACATGTAAAAGAATGAAATTAGAACACTCCCTAACACCATACACAAAAATAAACTCAAAATGGATTCGAGACCTAAATGTAAGACCGGACACTATAAAACTCTTAGAGGAAAACATAGGAAGAACACTCTTTGACATAAATCACAGCAAGATCTTTTTCAATCCACCTCCTAGAGAAATGGAAGTAAAAACAAAAATAAACAAATGGGACCTAATGAAACTTCAAAGCTTTTGCACAGCAAAGGAAACCATAAACAAGGCAAAAAGCCCTCAGAATGGGAGAAAATATTTGCAAACAAATCAACGGACAAAGGGTTAATCTCCAAAATATATAAACAGCTCTTGCAGCTCAATATTAAAAAAAACAAACAATCCAATGCAAAAATGGGCAGAAGACCTAAACAGACATTTCTCCAAAGAAGACATACAGATGGCCAAGAAGCACATGAAAAGCTGCTCAACATCACTAGTTATTAGAGAAATGCAAATCAAAATTACAATGAGGTATCACCTCACACCAGTTAGAATGGGCATCATCAGAAAATCTACAAACAACAAATGCTGGAGAGGGTGTGGAGAAAAGGGAACCCTCTTGCACTGTTGGTGGGAATGTAAATTGATACATCCACTGTGGAGAGCAGTATGGAGGTTCCTTAAAAAACTAAAAATAGAACTACTGTATGATCCAGCAATCCCACTACTGGGCATATACCCAGAGAAAACCATAATTCAAAAAGACACATGCACCCCAATGTTCATTGCAGCACTATTTACAATAGCCAGGTCATGGAAGCAACCTAAATGCCCATCGACAGATGAATGGATAAAGAAGGTGTGGTACATATATACAATGGAATATTACTCAGCCATAAAAAGGAACGAAATTGGGTCATTGTAGAGACGTGGATAGATCTAGAGACTGTCATACAGAGTGAAGTAAGTCAGAAAGAGAAAAAACAAATATCGTATATTAACGCATATATGTGGAACCTAGAAAAATAGTACAGATGAACCAGTTTGCAGGGCAGAAATAGAGACACAGATGTAGAGAACAAACGTATGGACACCAAGGGGGGAAAGCGGTGCGGGGGTGGTGGTGGTGGTGGTATGAATTGGGAGATTGGGATTGACATGTATACAGTGATGTGTATAAAATGGATGACTAATAAGAACCTGCTGTATAAAAAAATAAATAAGGGCTTCCCTGGTGGCACAGTGTTTGAGAGTCCGCCTGCTGATGCAGGGGACATGGGTTCGTGCCCTGGTCCAGGAAGATCCCACATGCTGTGGAGTGGCTGGGCCCGTGAGCCATGGCCGCAGAGCCTGTGCGTCCGGAGCCTGTGCTCCGCAACGGGAGGGGCCACAACATTGAGGGGCCCGTGTACAGCAAATAAATAAATAAATAGATCAATCAATAAATAAATAAAATTCAAAAATTAAGGAAAAAAAAGCTGACCACGTTGTACAACATTCTATAGATTATTATCCCATTTTCCGTTTTTATAAACATATAGACTTCTTTTTGCCTAGAAAATATCTAAAAAGATACAAAGGAAATTTTGAACCATTGTTATCTCTGCAACAGGGGACTGGAATTGGGGATATCTTCTATTCTTCAGTTCATACCCCCTGCTGTATAATTTAATTTTTTTACTATGAGCATATATTATTTTTATAATAAAACAATAATTTTAAAACCCCGTGTGGAAGACATGCATTTATTGGGGCTCCATTTGCCAGAAGCAGCCTATATAAGCGGATCATCCTTGTTGACAGAACTTACCCGACCATCGAGAACAGGTATCAATGACTTAATAAACAGAAAAGGTAATAAAAATTTTAGTAAAACCGACTAGAATCTGTTGGCAGATATGTTTCTGCCTAGATGAGTTTTTCAGCCCAGTAGAAATAGGAAAAAATATTTTTTGGGGAAAAACACTTTCTGAGTTGTCATCCACTGTCACGTATTTTAATATCTTCTTTCCTATCTACCAAAGTGACACATTCATTGTCAAAATTTGGAAAATACCAATAAGCTCAAAGAAAAAAATTTAATCTCACATAAGCTTTATTTTTAATGGGCTATAAATTTAGACCCAGATAACAATGACAAGATTATGTCTAAACAAGGAGCTTAACTGAGGACTGATTAGAATGAATTTTGAGATTTTTTTTGGAAACTGTTTTATATGAGAGGTGAAGGAAGCCAACTGATGAGTGGAGAATTGGAGGGTGTTTAAGGGTCTGAGAGAAGAACTAAAAGCATTCTTTGAAAAGTACGGCAATTTCCAGGCAAGATAGGTTCACATTCCCCACGGGAGGGAGTCCTAAAGCAGCACTGCAGAAACTTTGGAGACGAAAAGACATCTAAGTCCATCCTGCAGATGGGAAATTTGAGTCCGTTTATTCATTAATTTAATTTAAAAATATTTATCAAGTACTCAATGAGGTATTCTTTCTACTTCCTGATAACGTCTGAGGCAAGAAGAATATTTTCCTAGGACATTGCTCATTATTCACTTGAGTAATAAATAGGTCTGACTTTCAGTAAACAAAGACAAAGTCATGAGATACAAGGGGAGTTGATGGTTGGCCTTTGAAGCGGTTTCAGGTCATTGTTTTCACGCTGTTCGCACAGGACCTGTTTTACACTCATTTGCAGCCTTCAGGTATCTAATTTCGGGTGGACTTTGGCTGAGTGACACTGGAGGCCTCTGAACTGTCTTTGGCTGCGTGTGAAGTGAGAGGTCGGAGAAGAATCTCAAGCTACATCTCAGCTTAAAAGCAACACTTATTTTTTTTAATTAAAAAAGCATCCGAAAAGGGAACACTCTTGCACTGCTGGTGGGAATGTGAATTGGTACAGCCACTATGGAGAACAGTATGGAGGTTCCTTAAAAAACTACAAATAGAACTACCATATGACCCAGCAATCCCACTACTGGGTATATACCCTGAGAAAACCATAATTCAAAAAGAGTCATGTACCAAAATGTTCATTGCAGCTCATTTACAATAGCCCGGAGATGGAAACAACCTAAGTGTCCATCATCGGATGAATGGATAAAGATGTGGCACATATATACAATGGAATATCACTCAGCAATAAAAAGAAACGAAATTGAGCTATTTGTAATGAGGTGGATAGACCTAGAGTCTGTCGTACAGAGTGAAGTAAGTCAGAAAGAGAAAGACAAATACCATATGCTAACACATATATATGGAACTTAAGGGGAAAAAAATGTCATGAAGAACCTAGGGGTAAGACAGGAATAAAGACACAGACCTACTAGAGAATGGACTTGACGATATGGGGAGGGGGAAGGGTAAGCTGTGGCAAAGCGAGAGAGTGGCATGGACACATATACACTACCAAACGTAAAATAGATAGCTAGTGGGAAGCAGCCGCACAGCACAGGGAGATCAGCTCGGTGCTTTGTGACCACCTAGAGGGGTGGGATAGGGAGGGAGGGAGGGAGGGAGACGCAAGAGGGAAGAGATATGGGAACATATGTATATGTATAACTGATTCACTTTGTTATAAAGCAGAAACTAACACACCATTGTAAAGCAATTATACTCCAATAAAGATGTAAAAAAAAAACCAACCCATACATTTGGAAACATCTCTAAATAGTTCATGGGTCTAAGAAGAAATCATAATGGAAATTAGAAATACTTAGACAATACCAACAGGCACAGGAGAAAAAAAAAAAAAGCATCCGAGGGACTTACCTGGTAACGCAGTGGTTAAGAATCTGCCTGCCAATGCAAGGGACACGGGTTCGAACCTGGGTCCGGGAGGATCCCACATGCCGTGGAGCAACTAAGCTCGTGCGCCACAACTACCGAGCCTGCGCTGTAGAGCCCGCGAGCCACAACTACTGAAGCCCACACGCCTAGAGCCCGTGATCCGCAACAAGAGAAGCCACCGCAGTGAGAAGCCCGCACACCGCAACGGAGAGCAGCCCCCGCTCGCCGCAACTAGAGAAAGACCACACGCAGCAACAAAGACACAACGCTGCCAAAAATAAATTGATTTTTAAAAAATAAATTAAAATGCATCCAATATCGTTTGAATCTTCTTAACAATAGACTTGTGTCATGCTCTTTAGTTAAAACTCTGGATGTAGAAAAGTGGCTTTGGGAGGAGTCTAGATGGAGCAGAGAGCAGAGGGGGAAGCCAGGTAATAATGTCTGGGCCTCTCCCACCGTGATGTGCGGGGGCCAGAGAGGGAAGACAGCACCCGGCCAAGAGCGCTTCTTTCAGAAGCATCTTATTTACAAGGAGCGCTTCCAGGGCTGAGGAAACCCTTCTGAGACGTAGGCCGTGTGAAGGGTCCCCCGAGGTCCCATGGTCATGGGAGTCACTAGGACCAGGGTCCTTAAGCCACAGCCACAGCCTCACTGGAATTTGGGCAGTTCATCAGCGGGCTCGCCCGGCCGCTACGAGCCTCTGATCACCTCTGCTGGGCTCCTGGGACTGGTCCACAGGGAGGGGAGGCTCTCGGTCGGTGCATCAGTCCAGATTACATTGGCCAGGCTAAGTTTGCGGCAACAGACAACCTGAAAATCTCCACTTAACTCAACAGAAGTGTTTCTCATTCCATCCACCTGTCTGCCTGTCCACATCATGGACACACTATCAGTGCAAGAGGGCAGGCACGACAGTCCTGTGCCCCCCGCCCACCCAGTGCCTGGCAGGAGAGGAGAAGAGAGGGGGCAACACAGTCTTTTCCATAAGAAGTCGGAGGCACTGGCATTCCTACCCACACTGTGCTTTTCAGTTACTCAGACCTGGGGGAAGGACCAGATACTGAAGTAGACTCTTCTTTTTTTTTCTTTTTCTTTCTTTTTCTTTTATTTTTCTTTTCTTAGCATGGGATATTACCAACAGCACTTTATTTATTTACTTGTACCCATACAAGTCCCCATTCTTTCTCAAGTTCTTTTCCCATTTAGGTTATTACAGAATATTGAGCCGCGTTCCCTGTGCTATACAGTAGGTCCTTGTTGGTTATCGATTTTATGTATAGTAGTTAAAGTAGACTCATTTCCTGTGGGCTTTGCGTGCCTAGTAGAGTCTTTTACAAGCTCACCCCGAGCAGCAGTCCCTGTGGGTGGCATTGAGTGAGACAGGGTTATTTGTCTTGAGGATCCATTCAGACTTGTCTGACTCCATCTCAGTTGCTTCCTTCCTGGTTCCCTACCTCCTTCCCACCCCTTTAAATCTGCTTATGTTGAGGGGCCTTTGGTTCATCATGGCAAAGCTCAGCCTTGATGACATCACCCCCGCACAGACATTTGCAGTGGTTTCCCATTGTCTCTGGTTTTGCTACGTAAACTAGTCCGCTGGCCAAGCAGCATCACCTGGATCTTGTTAAAACGCATTCCTCAGGCCCCACCCCAGGCCTACTGAACCAGAATCCGCATCTTCCCAAGATTCCGGGAGATTCGTGTGCACGGTGAAGTTTGAAAGGCAGCCAACCATGGCGCTGGTTCTCACATTGGGCAGCACATTCGAATTATCCAGAGAGCTTTAAAAAATTTGCTAATACTCAGTTCCCACGTGTGGAGGGAGGTCTTGCGTGGACTCGTAAAGCTCCCAGGTGACCTTATCGTGCAGCAGAGTTTGAGAACCATTGCTGTGCAGGGACCCAGGTGACATTGACAGCCACCTTTAGTGCCCCACAAACCTTCCCAGGGCCGTTTCCACTCAGCTGTGTCAGACGGACCTCTGATCCCCAAATGCACTCTACGCTTTTAGAGAAAGTGCAGTTTGTGTCTGTTCTCAGAAACTACCCGGCATTCTGTACACAACTGGAGAGGGTGCAGGACACCACGTCTGAACTGCGCTTTGAAGATGCCACGACTGCAAGTCATGGTGATACAAACATCCATTTACTAAATTGTACATTTAAACTATTTTCCCGATTAATGGAATTTAAAACTTGATGCCCCCAGACAACAGTATAAGGATGCTTTCCTATGCTGCCATGGTTCCTTCTTTGTTCTGTTTTTTATTGAACATCATATCTATAGTAGGTGATGAAAAGAATGTGCTTGGTTTCAGTTAGTTACTTTTGGGGGTTATAAATGGAGAGGGATTTTTAAAAATATATGTTGCAGAAGCGGTGGTAATCTGTCATGATTCTCACTGCTCACTGCACTTGTGGTTGGTGACACGTGTTTGAGGGAAACACCTGGCTTTGGAGACAGACTCAAATAAAGCTCCTCGACCCTTTGATGCCTTTGCTAAGGAAGTGAGGTGTCGGACACACAGGGGCCTGCAGGGCCCTCTAACGCCCCGCCTTTGTGCCAGGCAGATTGTTTTCCTTCCCAGATGGCCTCAGAAGAGGATAAACACTTTCCTTCATGCCTTTGCTTAAGCAAGGTATTCATTTTCAACAAGACTTTTATGGGTCCAGCAGGCAGCAGGTGCTTTTTCCCGTGAACATTAAATAAGATTCAAGGCCTGAAAAGCCTGCGGCGAAGGCTGGGAGGCCCCGTGGGATTTGGTGGCCGAGGCAGACAAATGGGCTGCCTGCCTGTGTGGCGCGTCTGCAGGGCGGGGGAGGGGGGGCGCCGGAGGCCTGGGGTTCTCTCATTCATCGGGATGATCTGCCCAGGCCCGCAACGGGACCTGACCGTGAACGTGGAAGCACGCGCGCGCCTCGGGCGGGGCTCCGGAGACCAGACACTGCGCATGCGCACAGCAGCATCTCGGGGCGGGTGCCGAACAGAGGCGTCTGATGTCCTTTTAGAATCCAGCATGACAGGTTCTCTGTCCCAGGCAGTTTTTTTTTTTTAATTTTATTGAAGCAGAGTTGATTTACAATGTTGTGTTAATTTCTGCTGTACTACAAAGCAATTCAGTTATACATATACATACATTCTTCTTCATATTCTCCATTATGGTTTATCGCAGGATATTGACTGTAGCTCCCTGTGCCTTACAGTAGGACCTTGTTGTTTATCCATTCTCTGTGTAATAGTTTGCATCTGCTAATCCCAAACTCCCAATACTTCCCTCCCTCCCCCTCCCCCTTGGCAACCACAAGTCTGTTCTCTATGCACAGACAGTTTTTTAAGTGCTGGTATCAAGAGCTGACAATTCTGGTGCCGGTAGGACTTTGGTTTTTCATTTCCTCTGGATTCATCCCTAAAAGAACAGTAGAAATGAGGAAGAAATAGTCATTAAATGAAATAAATGAAAAGTGGGGAGTGGTTAACTTTGTGTCAACTTTAAGATAATGTGAGTAAATGAAAAGGCTGATTGAAATGCTCAGTGTGTTCTAACAAGAACTTTTTATTAGTCAGTTGTCTTGTGCTTTAATGGGCCACTCATGGCGTGTGGCTGAGTGCAGTGCTCTTCACTACTCATTTTTATTAACACGTACAATAAATATTAAAATAGATCTTGGGAGCAGTAATGTAGGTGGAAAATAGATGGGTGACTTGTCAGATATAAAATACCAGTATGGTATGTGTGTATATGTGTTCTTACCCCATTTCACACTCATACTGGCTATTTTTTTAACTTAGGCCTTTCTCTGACTTCTGTTTTATTACACTATTGTTCTTGATATCCCCCCAAATTAGAAATCTGGTAAAACTTATAAAATGTATCCCAAAATCTGGGACGTGTGAAAGCCAGTGGTATATAACCTTTTTAAGTGTTTAAGAGTCAGCAAATGAACAACACAAAGAAAAACAAAAAACAATTTTCTCCCTGTTGGAAAGTGGGTTTTATGCTTTTTAATTGGGGCACCAGAAAGTGAAATATTTCAAAGTGTTCCTTTAGAAAAGTATATACTCAGTCAGATTTTTGGTAGCATTTTTCTTCGCTGTAGCGGGGGGAATACACTGAACTTTTGGGAGCGGGCAATGACTACAGAGGTAATGATGTCTATTTTGATTAACCTCAGTCAGTTGAAATGTTTTGTGAACTGTATGTTCTGATTAGTTCAATATTTTTATTAATCAGAATTCATACAGAAAATGCTTTTAGTTTCTCCCTGAAATTTAGCTTTAATTTCTGTTTGATAATTGAAATGTTTTCCTAATGGGCTATGATCACAAGTATTCCTAGAACCTGGTGGAAAGGCAATTAACCAATTTAACAAATTAGTGCAGGCCAGTTCTTATTGTAAAACTTTAGAAGGTATATGAGTTCTGGGCTAAAGCTGGACTGTCCCTAAGCCATATTTAGGAAGTTTTCGTTTTATTTGTTTAAAAATAAATGCTCAGCGTGCCGTCTTCTACAAGTGAAATAAGACAGTAAGATAAAGCTTGTCTGAGGATTCTGGCTACTTGGATTTTAGTTAATAAAGATTTGGTGAATTTGTTTTGGCTTTCCCTTCCCTCCAGTGCACTGCTGTGCCCCAAACACTGGAGGCTAAAATAATGAGGGGTGGAGGAAGGAAGGAAAGAAAGAGTGAATTACACCAGAACAAACTATTTTCCCTTAAATTCTCATTTAATAAAATCCAGACAATCGTTAAAAACAAATATAACTGTCAGGTCTTGTGGATTATGTGTTATGGTTCCAAAGAATGATGACCCTGTGGTAACCCCTGGGATAGGAGCCCTTCAAACTGGGTAATGATTCTGAGGGCACAAACTTTTCTGTGATCAAACAACATCAGGTCAGCGTTTTGGTTGTATGCTTATTACTACCTGCCTGGTGCGGAGAGGTCCCTTCTTTCATGTTACTTAGGATCGATACATTGTTTTGTAAAATAAGGGTCATGGACCCCTGGTGGTCCCTAGCGGGGAAACTTGTGAGTCTACTGGCCATTGACAATTTTTTTGTTGTTTTTTGGGTTTTTTTACATCTTTATTGGAGTATAATTGCTTTACAATGGTGTGTTAGTTTCTGCTTTATAACAAAGTGAATCAGTTATACATATACCTATGTTCCCATATCTCTTCTCTCTTACGTCTCCCTCCCTCCCACCCTCCCTATCCCACCCCTCCAGGCGGTCACAAAGCACCGAGCTGATCTCCCTGTGCTATGCGGCTGCTTCCCACTAGCTGGCCGTTGACAATCTCAGAGGAAGGTAAGATACAAGATCAGATCAGAGATTTTTGCAGTTATCCCACTGCATTCTTCGTAATAGTTAGGGTTATAGCAGGTATACATTTTATCATACAGCTTGGGGTGTGAGAAATGGCATCTTCCTTTACTTGTCTAAATTGGATGTAATCCGTCTCATACGCTCTCCCCCCACTCCCCCCCAACCCCCACGGACACATACCAGGTTGGGAGAAAGCCTTGAGAATGTGGGAAGCAACACTCTCCACCTCACCACACTGGCCAGAGCTGTGATACTCTCTGTGTCCACGCCTGGGGGCCCCTTAAAGGCCAACAGGTCCTCTGCTTCTGTACAAAGCTGGGCAGGATGGTCTTTCATCAGGACTCTAGAAGCTTCCGCTCTGGATCTTCAGTCTGCCCTGCATCCCTGATCTCTCCTAGCAAGGTCCCGCCACCCCTAGGAGCTGCTACACGGGCACAGGCTGCTGGCCTCCCCTGCTCCCGGGGTCCTCCACACCTTTAGTGCTTCCCCACGTGGGCCCCGTAACCCGCCTCTCATCCGGCGCCCCCTGGGCCTCCACTCACTGCCTCTCCAGGCAGGTCTGTGTCACCTCCCCTTGGTGGGCTTTAGAAACACAATGCCAGATTCCTGGGGTTGCGGGGATGATCAGAGTTTAAAAAAACTTTTAGCACTGGTCAGATTTTTTTCTTAATAAGTCATGGTAATAAAGGGTATTAAATATATAACGTACGCTGCAGGGACCATCTTGGTTACTTCTCAGCTAACAATCAGTTAAAAGGGTGTCATTATCTGCAGATGTATTTTTGTCTCATTTGCATGTTAATATTTACATGTGCTAAGCTGTCTTTTTCATTAATGGTTGGATCAGTGGTTCAGAATGACTCGTTGAAGTCCAGAAAAAAGGAAAGTCGTATCTAAATTCTAGAACTCAAAGCAGCATGCAGATGGTAATAATGAACAGGTTTCTAATGTGACTGTGGAGTGTCGATCTGCAAGTGTGATGACTTCTCCAAAGCAGCCAAAAAAGAAACATACAACTAGGCGGCATGATCATGAATATCTAAAATTTTGGACTTACTTGCACTGGGGAGCCGTGCAGCTCTAGTTTTGGTCGTTGTCTGTTTTATGGAATCCTGTTAAGTAGTTTCCTGCTCTTACACGGAGGTAATAACAGCACTTACCTCAGAGTTGTTGTGAAGAATAAATGAGTTAGTATATGTGGAATGCTCATGTACACACTTATGTGCTTTTATTATTACAGTTATTATTATTAATATCATTATTGAAGCACAGTGATCTCCATAAGCTTACTGAGTTTTTCCAGAGCAAGCAAAAATAGTAGTACTTTCGGTACAGAAGTGATAAAATTTTGTCATTAAAGGTGGAGAAGTGACCAGAATTATAGCAGTACCACTCACAGTTGCAAGGTGCTGCACAAGTTACAGTCTGGCCAAATAAACCATAAAGTGAATAGCAAATATTACAAAAACCTGAGACTGCCATTTTTCGAAGTCTAAAATGTTAAATATTAGGAAATCCGTATGTTTCAACTTAGCAGTGTGCTCAGAGGAAAAAGCAGAGTGAGCTACTGGCAAAGTCCCTCTGCTAAGTGCTGGAGTGGGAGGCCTCCCAGCCTGGGTGTCACTGGACACTCCCGCGGTCCCCCTCCACACCATGGGGTAGGTGGCTGAGGTCCTGGGTAGCTTCCTGTGGCGTTTATCCCCTCAAGCCCACACCGTGAAGCAGTTTCCATTGTTTAGGTAATGCTTACCCCGGGGCAGGCTGTAGGCTGGAAGGCGTATGTTGGGGTCGCTGCTGAGAGCCCCGCTCCCTGACCAGAAGGGAGGGGCCGCACCCCCCGAGCGCCAGGCCGCTCACTGGCCGGCCCTAGAGGAGGGTCGACCAGATGCTCCCGGCCTCCTGTCTGTTCCTCCTCCCGTTACGCCTCTTCTGTTGACTCTGTTACTAGTTCTTCAGCCTCGAGATGTGCCAGATGTTGGCGGAGGCGAGCAGAGCGGCAGTCAGACAAGCTTCTGAGACTTGGGGGCAGCACCCCCGTCCTTTGTGAAGATCCCGCGGTTCCCACCTCACAGTCGGCAGCGCTCTGTAAAGACCGAGCAGACACAGCTCGGCTTCCTCCCCGGTGCCGTGATGAACCCACATGTTTGGTTTTGTCCTAACGGAGGCCCCTAAGTGCTTGCTCCTTCTCACTCACTTTATCCCGTGTGTGGCCTTGGCCCACTTTCCTCTACTAGGATGATGTCACCCCTTGTCACCGTGTTTGCCGAAAGAAACAGTTGTGCCACGCGGGGTCCCGTGGACCCGGGTCCAGAGTCAGCAGCAGGGCTTACCTGGGGGGTGGCCACGCAGCCTCACTCATAAAAGCCATTTCTCGTGAGCAGATGGGGGAGCAGCCATTGTTCCAATAGTCCATGGTTTTGAAAACAGCGTCAGCATCTGACGATGATGAGGGTTCAGAAGTGAGCTTTGAAACAGGCCAAGCGTCAGAAAGCCCCGCTGCCGGTCCAGCCCGGCCTGCGGCCCGTGACCGTAGAGGAGGCCTAGACGCTTCCAGCCGAGTGAGGGGCAGTTGAGACCCTTCCTTCCAGCCCCACCACAGACTTGCTCGCTCGCCCGGAAGTCTCTGCAGGACAGAAAGGCTCAGCAGGCCTCTTTGGTCCAGTCCGGGGCTTTGCCCAGCACCAGACCCTGCTCATTCGGCCTTGCCAGACCGTCCGTGGAGCACACGGCCCGCCTCCCGTGGCAGGAAGAGAACGAGAGAGAGAGCACGGCCATCTGCTTGGCGGCCCTGCTGTCCGTGGAGCACAACCTCTTGCCCTTCCTCTCACGGAGCCCCCTGCCCTGCCAGGCGCTTTGTGAGGCCCGGGGGTCCCAGGAGGAGTGAAGCCAGCCCCTGCCTCGCCGCCTCACGGCCCAAAGCCGAAGGCAGGCCCTTGGCAGGCAGTGGGGTGCAGGGGTGCCTGCCTGACTGTGGGGAACAGTAGGCCCGGGGGGCGTGGGGAAGGGGCCCTGGCCACGTGCTCCTTACCGCCAGGGCGTTAGGGCTGCCTCACAGGGAGGGCGACGTTCAAATCGGACCTTAAAGAGTGACGGGGATCCACCAGGTAGAGCAGGTGGGGAGGATGCTGTGCTAGAATGAAAACTCACAGGCCTGGAAGCTTCTGGCGTGTTTGCTGCGCGGCGAGCAGTCTGGTGTGGTGGCAGTACGCCCGAGCTGAAGGGCGTTGTACGTGGTCCCCTAAGTCATGAGCAAATATTGTAGCAAATAGCATCGTATTTCTGTTAGAAACTTCCATCCCTTAGATTTGCCCAGGATATATGGGATTTCCTTACGGTTTGCGCCTACGTCTGTATCTGGATGGATTTTGTGCGTGCACCTCAGTTCACTCTCGGTCAGGATGTGAGATCAAGGGGGCCGTGTCAGTGGCCAGCTGTGGTCATTTACCAGTAGGTCCTGCACCGTCAGTTAGCTGCGGCCTGTGCTGTGGCCTCCCAGGTGTGGGAATTCACAGCTCCGACCCCAGGCAGTTGTCCTAAAGGGAATGAGGTGAAAGGGGTGGGGGGCGGGGGGAAGTCACTGCAAGTGCTTCCGTGTCATTCAGCAGAGCTCCGTCGCGTGCCCACTGAACGCAAAACTCCCAGACAGGTGGCTGCTGCTGACAGCCCCTCCCCCGCCTCTGTTCCTCACAAACCCCCTGGGTTTTTTTGTTCTTTTGTTGCGGTACCCGGGCCTCTCACTGCTGTGGCCCCTCCCGTTGCGGAGCACAGGCTCCGGACGCGCAGGCTCAGCGGCCACGGCTCACGGGCCCAGCCGCTCCGCGGCACGTGGGATCCTCCCGGACCAGGGCACGAACCCGCGTCCCCTGCATCGGCAGGCGGACTCTCAACCACTGCGCCACTAGGGAAGCCCAAGCCCCCTGTTTTTAAGACGAGCATGTCAACTAACTCTGAGGCCAGGGGCCTGGCCCGTGAGCTAGCCTTCTTGAGACCCTTCCTAACTGGCCATGCGTGACTGTAAACGAGTCTTGAAAGAAACTCCACGTCTGAAGCCGGAAATTTCAGGGTCCTTTATGGTGACTTCATTCATTAGGAGCCTGCTACTCTTTTATGAGGGTAAACGCTTCCCTTTCTCTCCGTGCCCATTTGCTCTGGGGGGACAGAAGGTGCGGGTGGGGGTGAGGCTGGGGATGCTGGGAGTGGACCCCACGCTCAGGGCGCGTCCGTGGCCTGGCGCTGGGCTCTGAGCAGAGCAGGGAAGGCGGCCGCTCCTCGGCTGTTTTTCTGCCCTGGTTGCAGCCGCCTCGGCCCCCTGCTTGAAGGAGGACCGTGAAGGCAGTAGCATCCGCCGGCTGCGCGTGTCCGTGTGGTTCTGTGTTGCCATCTACAGGGAGAGCTGCCACTCGGGGGTCACCGACATGCAGGACGAGCTGCCTGGAGAAAATTCCCTCCGCAGCACTTCTGATTTACAGTGATTAAAGCACTTCCCACTGAAAAGTGTTCTTTCCTTTGGTGTAAGGTTCCTGGGGTTTTAAAATGTGCTTGCAAATCATTAAAGCCTGCATCACTGTCTTGGGAAGAAGGCTGTGAAGACCTAAGACAATGGAATTGAGAAGGAAATTACAGTTCCTTGTTTATGTTCCATAAGAGTGTGTGCGCGTGTGTCACTCCATGTGAATCCTGGAGACGGAGAGCCCAGGGGGCGTTTCCAGCCACACCATCCCCCCTGCGCCCTCGTTAGCCGAGTGGGCTTTCACACTGTTGGTGAGTCCTCTTCCCACCTTGGCGGGCAGCAGGGACCATCCCGGGAAACCAGTCATTCTCCTGTGGGCTGTTTTCGTGTAAACCCTTGGCCACCACTGGCCATCCAGGGCCCTGTCTCCTGGGAAGGGCAGGTGCACCTGGCAAGGCGGCGTCCCCCGCAGCTTCCTGGGCGTCCTGTCGAACACGCAGGAAGGCATTTTGACTTCCAGGGCCTCCCGGTTTAATCCTATTTGTACTTTACATCTCCAGCAATCTTCTGTGCGACCGTGACAGCTATGCCCGCTCTGTTATTTAGGCCGTGCGGTGCAGTGTGGTCACAGCTGTGTACTTGCTCATCTGGGAGGTGACTCACTGCAGATTACTGACCTTGACAAGACTAGTGTCCCAGGAAAGTCCATCTCAGGCTAAGTGGGACCCTCTGTGTGGTGAACCTCAGAACTTCTGCTTAGGCCAAGACAGAGTAACAGGAACTGAGTTTACCTTCCTGCCTTAGACAACTAAAACTCTAGACAAAATAGATGAAGCTGTGATTTTCAGACACTGGACGTCAGGTAGCACAGCACGGCAATCCCTGTGATGGAGACGGTCAAGACAAGCCCTCTGTTTGCCCAGCTTACTGCCCAGAGAGGGTCCCCGGCTCAGCGCCAGGAGGGGGACCTGAGCCAAGCCCAGGAGTCTCTAAGCCGAGGACATAGAGTCAGGTGTCTGGGAGGCCACAGCGGCTGGAATCCACCAGGCCAGGTAGCAAGGAGGGCAGAGCTGCCCAGAGAGGTGCTCCGGAGATCTCAGAGCAGTTCCCCCCGGTCTTCAGTTGGGTGCCCAGCAGCACATCCATGTGAGGAAACCACCAGCAGCTGAAGAGAGAACCACCAGAAGGGAACAGGCAGAGCAGTGCCTGGGGCAGGGGGGCAGGGAAAGTTCATGTTCCCACCAGCCACAGTAGGAAACCTCGGACACAGCACTCAGAAGGGTGACACCTCAGTGATGGGGAAGACCAGCCCTAGACCAGAGGCCGCCCTGGTACCAACGAACGGAGCTTAACAGCACGGCTGCAGGGCTGCCTGCAGGAATGGCTGGTTCTGGGCCTGGGGTAGGAAATGCATAGAGTGAGCGTAAAGTATGCTGCAGTGCCAGAAAGGAAGGAAGTCCTCAGAAAACAGCCGCAATATGGCGGGGGCAGGGTTGCCGCTGCCGTCATCCTGTCCTGGCTGTAACCCTGGATGGTGGGGAGAGCTCTGCCCGCCTGCCACGTGCTACACAGCTGCCCAGTCACAGGGACCCGCTGCAGGGATGTGCTGAGAAAGCTGTGGTAAAGCGTGCCCACTCCACAGGTACGTATGCCTGGACCTAGTCTTGGACCTGCCCTGAAATGGAGCGTGCAGGTCTGCCTACAGAGCTCTCAGGGCAACACCGTGATACCTCCGTCCAGTAAGCTTTCTGGAAGGAAGAGAGAGAGCTACGTGACAGCATCAGCCAGCTCCCTACCTTATCCTGACCTCCTGTGAGCAACCGCAAACCTTTAGTGGCCGTGGCAGGTTGGATTAGGGTAGAACTGCTGAGTTGTGATTTTGTTTACTCTTTTTCTCTTCCCTTTGCCTGGGAACGGACACGTTTGGATGAGGAAGGAGGCAGGGTATCTGCAGGGTAGGCGAGGGCACACTGTGCTCCCAGAGCAGGCAGCCGTTCGGTTACAAACATCACCATCAGTGTATCTGAACGAAGTAGCAAAGACACAGTTCTGTTTCAAGTTCTAAACCAGAGGACGACGAAGAGATGGTGCAAGTACATTGGAAAAACATTATTCATTTTAGCAAATGTGTAAAATGTGTCAATTCTAGACACCATAACAGTCAAATAAAATGGTTTCTTGGTTCATTCTTTTGTAGGTCACACCCTCTCACCTTGCAAATGGATTGGTCTGGGAAAATTGACATTTAGGAACATAAAGTTAATCACCAGAACGTGTCTGGTGCACGCAGCCACAGACATTTCTGACTGTGTGCGTCTGTGGGGAAGGCCTTCCACGCAAACCTGGGCATTTTCCAAGGTAGAGAGAAAGTTGAATAGCGTTGCTCTTAAGACAGCTTTCGCGGGCACCTTTGCACGTCTGGACAGACCATTGCAGAGCTGGGGGCAGCCCTTCGGCCCCGTGTCCCCAGGGTAAATCATTTGGGCCCAGCTCCTGCCCTGCCGGGTGGCGGTCCCAGAGAGCAGAGTGGAAGAGCCCATCCCCGTCTTGTTCTACAGCGTTTTTCAAAGCCCTGCAATTGAGTCCATATGTTTAAACCTCCCCCTGGCTGATTGCCTTGTGCAGTTGATATGCACAGTACAACAACACAAAAATTTTTGAATCTCTTTTGGAGCAAACTCGGATGGGAGAATATGCTGCCGTTCAGTGTGGGGAGCGTATGTGAGCATAGAAATCCCACTGAGCGTGTGTCTGTCTGTCTGAGCGGTGCTTTCAGAGTGCCATTTATAAAATATTGATCCTAGTTTTACTGGTTTCAGTTCATAGAGAGCCTTCGTGATTGAAAAAGCACTTTGCTAGTTTAGGATGCAGTTGTGATGTGAGAGCAGGAACCAGGGCAGATGACTGTGGCGGTTAAGAGTCCAGAGTTGACGGGAGCAGCGAGATGCAGCCGCCTCTGGGCTGAGCCAGAGGTGATACCAAAGGCACCGCCTGAGAAAGGGGTCGGAAGGATGGTCTGTGGGCCTCTACCCTTTGCTATCCCAGTGTTTGTGGCCATTGGGCGGGGGAGTCAGCCTTCCGGCACGGAGTTGATCGATATGGCTACAGTTGGTTTCCTTACGTCTTTGCTGCTCTTCCTAAATCCTCAGTCCTAGCCTGAGACCAAATAGAAAACTAACTCCTTTAGTCACAGAAAACAGAACCCTTGGACGGACAGTCTCCTTAAGGAGAACCGTAAAAATAAGGATGAAGCCAAGGAAGCATCTGGAAAAGTCGGGAAGACTTCTATGAGCATCTACTAGGTGTCCATCATTACGGTGGTTTCTGAGGGAGATGCTGAGGAAACAGATGCTCCTGAAAGGGATGATATGAAAAAGGAAAAAAAAAGAGTTGAGAATAATAATGGTCACTGTTTATTGAGCATTTTATATATGCCAGACACTGTACCACACGCTTTAAATGTATCACCCTCATTTTTTCCATATAAACCTATATTACCCCCATTTCACATTTAAGGAAACTGAAGTTCAAAGAAGTTAAATATCTTGCCAAGCTCATACAGCTTGTAATTGGCAGAGGCGGGGTTTGACCCTCTGGGAGAGAACCTACACATTTAAAAAGTTTATAACGCATGGTCTGTTATATTTCACCTGTATCCTCACCCACTCCCTGCCCAACTCTGACTCTTTTTTATTAAGCGTACAGTTCAGTGGCTTTTAGCATATTCACAGAGTTGTGAATCTGTCACCACAATTAATTTTAGAATAATTTTACTACCCAAAAACAAACCCAGGAACTCTTAGCCATAACCCTCCAATATTATCTTTCCTCCACCCCCTCCCCAGCACTAGGCAAACAGTGATCTGCTTCTTATTTCTGTAGATTTGCCTATTCTGTACATTTCATATGTATGGAATTGTGTCATATATGGTGTCCTTTATGACTGACTTCTCTTACTTAGCATAATGCTTTCAAGATTCATCCACATTGCAGCATGTATTAGTACTTCATTTTTTTTTATTGAATAATAATAATAATGTTTAGCATCTTTTCATGTGCTTATTTCCCCATTTATTGTTTTGGAGCTAATCCCATTTCATCCATAAATACTCATGTAAGTACCTATAACTGGAAAAAAGAAAAAACACTTTCCAAAAAAGCATAACCACTGTATTTTTATCGCTGCCTGAAAAAAATTATCAAATATGAAGTCACTGTTCAAATTTTCTTGTTTGTTTCATACTTTGTTTTCCCAGTGGTTGGTTGAATCCAGGGCCCAACAAGGCCCACAGCTGTATTTGGTTGGTGTCTCTTCGGTGCCTTTTAATCTGTGTTTCCCCTCTCCCTCTTTTTGGGTCCTTTTTGTTGTTGAAGCAATTGGGTTGTTTGTGCCGTGCAGTTTCCCACATCCTGAGATGCAGCCGATCGCATCCCTGTGGTGTCATTTACCATGTTCTTCTGTCCTCCGTGTTTCCTCTAACTGCTAGTTCAATCTACAGGCTTAGTCAGACTTAAGTTTGACTTTTTACAGAGGAGGCAAGACTGCTTCACAGATGCTGTTCTGTACTTCCATATGCCTCTCCTTTTGTGCCATTAAGATTAAGCAGTAGATTCAGGTGTCATCAGCTTAATACACCTGGGATAACAAACCCCCCCCCCCCCCCCCCCCCCGCCCCGGTCCTAATGGTTTTAGCAGCCGTTGATGAGCTTTGTCTTGATCCGTTACTTATCACCTTCCCGATCACTCTAGTCAGCTGTCTCCTAAGAATGCATCAGAACTTTTCTACCATCCCTATTTCCCTTAATTGCAAAGGCAGGAAGACGAGGATGGATCAGTAATTAAGGGGGCTTTTAAAACTATTAATTGTGTGATCATTTACTCAGCTCTCTGTGCTGGCCTGAGAACCTCCTAAGGGCAGGAACTAGGTTTGTCTTGCTCAACTCTGGGCCCTCGGTGAACAGACCCACCCTCGCCAAGCCTGGCCCGTGGTAGGAGCCTACTGAGTAGATGCTGAGAGCATGAGCGGGTGAATACCTTGTGCTCTTCACTGTACACCCTCTTCTGCAGATGTCCTGTCATCCCGGTGTTGGCCATGTCTTTGCTGATAGGCATGTGGCGACTTACCTGTTTTCAGATGATGCCAGAGTGAACAGTAAATCGGTGAAACAGGCTATAATTGATAGACCGACGAGAGGAGACATTTAGAATATTACAGTCAAGGGTGACCACTCAGAGCACAAGCTACATTCCTTTTCTTTTTAACCAAAACCTTTTTCATCTCGTTGAACCCAAAAACATGTGGTGTTTCTCTGCCTCTCTCGGTGGCCCACTTCTCCTCTCCTAACCGAGTAGCTGATGGAAGTTGAACCTATTCCTGCTCGACCTGTGAAATCCGACTCAGCCCAAAGCCGTGTGGCTACTTTTGGGGATTTGAAAATAAAATGTCTTCATTAAATTCTGGTTTATTAGATTCAGGTTAGAGGTGTTGCAAGGATGGGGAAGTTCTATCTAGAATCTTCCCCTTAACATCGAATCTTTGCTTCTTCTAAACCAGTATGGGTCTCCTCAGTCTTCCCATGGAAGATGGGGGAACATCTCCAATCCACTGGGAGTCTCGCCTCTTGCATCCCCTGCAGGGGACGTTTACATCACAGTCAGGACCTGAGATTCCTCTCCTAGTCTCCACCCCTTCCCTGCGGATTCAGTGATGCTTGTCTGAAGACATAGGCTCCCTGTGGCTGAGGGAAGCACTTAGATGCTAACACGGGCCTTTGAAAGCAGAAGACCCTTTTTGGAAAATGCAGGCCAGGCAGCTGTGAGAGTCCAGTCAGTGCCCTTGGGTGCGGACGTTCTCCAGGCTTCAACACAAAGCAGAGCGTTATGTGGCTTTAGGAGAATTTCTGGGATGTTTGGCCAGCCAAGAGCTGGGGCTGTCCCAGGTTCATCATTGGTGGGACACAGGAAAGAGAGAGTCCCTCTTCTAGGGGAAGACAGCTCCAAGTTCAGGATCTGCAGCAGCATCTAAAAAGTTGTAGTTGCTTCTATGTATTGCAGTCCATTCACAAATAACCCTGTAAAGCACCGTGTGTTGACTTTGACATGAGGCAGCTTCCGAGCGTGGCCTCCTTGCCCGTGAGGGAGACACTCCGTGGACTCACTGTTGTCCACAAAGTTGTCACAGTCACAGTGTCACTTGTCTCCCAGAAGCTTGGGAGTCACTGTTAAAACATGTCACATGCTTTCCTATTAAAACGTGGTGTTCAAATGGTAGTCAGGCTCCCACTCAGCAGGCAGCATAGCTAGACCCCTGCGTTCCTCATGCACCACAGCAAACACAAAGAAACTCCACTGCAGTGCCGGTAATTACGATTAAAGCAGCATGAAGCACATTACAACTAGTTTTAACATCTGTATCTCGATGTGGGCATGAAAGAAAAAGGAAAGGATGGAAAAAATAATAATGTCGGAGACTTTATGCTGATTCTGAGGGAGACTTCTGACTTCAGGGGTTCACGTGTTCTCGATACGGGGTCTTCCTCTCATTGGCGTGACTCTAAAGCCGTGAGCTGTTGTTAAACCTCCACGGAGATGTCTTCAAAGAGAGACGGGAGGGTAGGCAAACGTTAAAGAGAATGTGTCTTTAGTATCATTCAACAACGCTTATCAAGTACCTAGCACGTACTAGCCACTAGAACAGAGATTCTCGAACTTTTTAGTCTCGAGAGCCCTTTTATGTTCTTAAAAATCATCGAGGACCCCAGGGAGCTCTTGTTTACATGGGGTTACATCTACTGGTGTCGACCATGTGAAAATTTTAAATGTGATATTTTAAAGTATTTTATTAATTCATTTAGACATAATCATGAAACCATTGCACATGCACAGAAATAACACGTATTTATGAAAAATAACTAAAAGTTTTAATGAAAAGAATGGCATTGGTTTACATTTTTTCAAATCTCTTTAATGTCTGGCCTAATAGAGAGAGCCGGCCTCTTATATCAGCTTCTGTGTTCAATCTCGTGCTCTAAGTTCTTTTGGTTGAAGTACATGAAGAATTCAGCTTTGCCACAGATATGCTGTAGAAAAAGGGAGACGTGTCTTAATAGCCTTTTGAAAAGATTCTGGGGAGTCTTTGGTATTACACTAAAACTCAACAAGCAGTGGTTTCTTACAAGTTAGTTGCGCTGAGGGATCTGGAACCCCATCAGTGAACTTTTTATTAGTTACATCAAAATCCATTAGTCTGTCTTGCCATTTGAATGGCTGTTTTACCTGCGCGTGGTTTAGTGACACGTGCAGGAGGCAGTTAGAAAATACTGGTTCACTGGGTTGTGCAGCCCTTTCCAATGTCGACACCTTTCATTACCCAAGATCAAAAAAATCACTTCCACTAACATCACCACCAGTCTCCTCAGACATGTCTCAAGTATTGGGAAGAGTTGGCAGATACGAGTTTTCCAAAATTCAGATCTTCACTTGAAAGCTTGAAATTTATCTTTGGCAAAAAAATACTGTCACCTCTTGAAGAGGCAGGTTCACTTCATTCATTTTTTGAGAAAATCTCTGCCATCCTCTGTCTGTCAGTTCTTTCACCTAAACTTGCTGTTCCACGAAGAAAACTGCTAACAACTCAATCACGGAAGTGCTCTTCCTTGAGGCAACCCTTGCACTTCAGGGTGTAGCGGAAGTGCTCTGTGTTTCCTGTTTAGTCACACAGAATGTACACAAGACTTGTGCGCTCAAGGGTAAAGAGTTGACAAAGGTGATGCTTAAGTGAAACTGGAATTTTTTCCCTGCAAGTGTGAGATGGTGAAACATTCCATGAACACTAGAATAGGTTGATGCCACTACTGGGATCCGTGCTGAGGCACCAGGAGTCTTACCTCGCTTGCCTTTGTACCGACAGCTCAAATGTCAACATGGTGGGAGTTGCACATGAAGTCTTATTACAGTGAAATTGGTTTTTTGGGCTTCTGAGCTCTTGAAAGGGTCTTGGGGAGCCCCAGAGGTCTGCACTAGGTACACAGCTTGACCTGTGCAAGACTTTCTTCCTGTGGAGGGGGAAGGCAGATAACAAACCCAAAATGCCGGGGATGCTGTCCCCAAAATAAAGCAGGGCGGTGTGACAGAGGGGTGATCATGAAAGGCTCTCAGAGAAGGTAACTTTCGGCTGAAACTTCAGACAGGTTGAGTGGGACAGGTAGCTCAGCCACCAAGGCAAGAATGTTCTGGAAGCAGAGAGAGGACCAGGGCCACATTGCTAAGCATAGTGAGTGAGGTGGGGTGGAAGGGGTCAGCAAGATAGTCAAGATGTCCCCCTGGATTGGACCTTAGAAAGCAAGGGAAGGAGCAGGATTTTATCCTACATTCAGTGAGGACCCAGAGGCGACTGAGCCCAACAGCAGGGTGATGGCCACCTTGTACTGCCCCAGGAGGTTGTGTCTTCACCCCCGCCCCCTCCTTTCTTCTAAATGACCACAGCTCGATTTGAAATCCTAAGCCCTGGTTGTAAACGTTGTCAACATAAGTGGGAAAACGTCCCACAGGATCACATATAGCGTGATCCTCGTTATAAAAGGAAAAATAGCTTCTAAAACGATTATAGTTTGTGATAAGCTGCCTGAAAAAATAACGTGGGATAACAGACAGAAACTCGGAAGGGTAATGACCTCGGCTGGGGAGTCGGGAGGACTGGTTAGGGGAAGCCTACACGGAGACGTGGGTCCTTGTCAGAGTTCCAGTTCTGACCTTGAGTGGTGGTGTAAAAGAAGAAAGTGGAGAAGAAACACATCTAACACTAACACCTCTTTCATTTCTTCACAAGCCAAAAGGCAGCTGCATCTCGATCTGACCACAGCTGTGCAGATAGGATGGCAGCATCTGGCTAAGAGCAGGGGTCCTGGGCTAAGACTGCTTGGATTCAGATCTTGGCTTTACACACCGCCAACTCTGCACCCTTGGACTCATCGCTACCCTTCCCGGCCTCGGTGTCTTCATCTGTAATGTGGGACGGTAGCAGAATCCCTCTCGTAGACTTGCTGAGAAGGCTTAATAGAGTAATGCCGGAAGTGCACGTTATAAGGTTTCTTGGTCACCTGTGACGGGCGGGTGAAAATTCTCTTTCCTGTAAATTCTCCGTGTTTCTTTCCTTTTTTTCTTTCTTTGTGTAACTGAGGAAAACCAAGAATGAAGCAGGCTCGTTTTTTTGTTTTGTTTGTGAGGAAAAGGTTGTTCAATCTATTCTTAAGAATGTTTGAATTAAATTCACTTCACGCAAGGATGATATTTTTATCTTATTTTTCTTTGAACAAGCAGTAAAAAAAAAAAAGAAAGAAAAAACAGCAACAAAATGAGATCGGGAGGCTCCATGCTTTCTTCCTGAAAAGAGGTTTCAGGGCTTTGGGCCAAAGTGTGTCTTGAAATGAATGTTAGAAGCAGCTGCAGCAGCAGACAGTCCCAGTTGTGAGGGGCCCTGCTGGTGACAGGCACGTTCCCCCAGGACAGCGGGGATGGGTGACCCGGGAGACGGTGCCAGGCCGCTGTGTTCAATTTCAGGGCTCTTCTCCCACCGCATGACCTCAGTTCTCTTATAGACGCTTGGAATCTGCCAGGCCAGGCAGCTTCCAGAAACTTAAACCCTCTCCTAAGGAAGGGGTTGGCGCAGGGGTGTGAGCCATCGGAGACCCAAGGTGGCCGCCAGCGCCACCCCCAGCAGGGGCGCCCCAGAGCCTCCCGGCGGAGGCGATTCCCGGGAGGAGGGTGGTAATCCTGTCACCTTGCACCGTCCGGGAGGCTTCCTGTACAGCAGCGTGGATAGGAATGGAGAGCTGGGCAGAGCTCAGGGGGCTGCAGAGGGGAGGTGATTGGAGAGCGAGAGGCAGGTGAGGAAATAGGCAGCATATGGGATGGACAAGACAGAAGAACTTCAGGGGACTTCTGTGGGTAGTTTCCAAAATGCTGCCGAAGTAGGGCTTAGGTGACTGAAAAAAAGCCCATTTTGCCCCGTGGACCAAGGCCAGGACAGGAAGGGGTTTTTCTGGTTTCACAAGTTTCCAATGAACTTAAAATTTTCTTTAACTTGCTTATAATTTTGTTTTCTATTTTTAAATTAAGGTATATTTACATAGAGTAAAAATCTTCCTTTTGTGGACAGTTCTGCAAGTTTCAACAAGCACAGTCATGCAATCACTACCAGTCATCGTACAGAACGGTCCCACCGTCACCCCCAGTTCCCTTTTCCCTTGTGCCCCCTTAGCTGGCCCTGCCTCTATCCTCAGCCCGTAGCATCTGCTGATTTGCTTTCGAACCATATACCTTTGCCTTTGCCAGAGCATCATATAAACGGAGCCATGTGAAATAACTTTCTGAACCTGATTTCCTCCATTCATTTGATGCCTTTGGGATTCATCCATGTCATTGTGTGTCAGGAGCGTGTTCCTTTTCATTGCTGAGTAGTGTCCCATTGTGTGAATGAACCACACTTTGTCTGCCCGTTTCCCGAGTGAGGGACGTTCAGGTTGTTTCCGATTTTTGTCAGATGTGTATAAAGCTGCTAGACATTCACAGGCAGGTGTTTGTGTGAACAAGTTTGCATTTCACTTGGGTAACTGCTCAAGAGCGTGATTGCTGGTCCTTTGCTAGGTGTGTGTGTAACTTTGTAAGAGTCCGCCGAGCTGTTTTCCAAAGTGGCTGTTCCGGTTACCTTCCCACAACGGTGTGTGCTAGTCCCACGTGGTCAACATCCTCACTAGCACTTGGTATTGTCAGACTTTTTTGTTTGTTGGTGTGTTCGTTGGTTTTGTAGATAGTCTGATAGATGTAGTGATAAATTACTGTGCTTTTAATTTGCATTTTGCTAGTATCAAATGATGTTAAGTATCTTTTCATGTGCTTATCTGTCATCTGTATGTCTTTGGTGAACTGCCTGTTCATATCTTTTGTTCATTTTTTAAATTATTTTCTTTAGATTAAGGTCCAGTTCATCAGTTTTTGTCTTTTAGGGATCCTATGTTTGGTGTTGTATCTAAGAAATCTTTTCCTAATCCAAGATTATAAAGATTTTCTTCCAGACATTCTGTAGTTTTAGTTTGAAATAATTTTTTGTGAATTGAGGTTTCTTCTTTACTGTTTTTGGTTGTGGATATCCAGTTGTTCTAGCACCATGTTGAATAGACTCTCCTTTCACCACTGAGTAAAATGAAGTTTTATTGCATTTTCACCTTTTTCAGAAATCAGCTGACCATGTACGTGTGGGTCTGTTTTGGATTTTCTGTTCTGTTCATTTTATTTATGTGTCTCTCCTTCAATATTACACTGGCTTGATTACTGTTGCTTTATAGTAAATCTTGGAATCAGGTAGTAAGAGCCCTCCAACTTTGTTCTTTTCCAGAATTGTTTTAGCTATCCCTTTGCTTTTCCATTAAAAAAAAAAATGAAATTCAGCTTGTTGATTTCTGCAAAAACTTCTCCTCAGATTTTGATTGGAATTCTGTTGAATCTGTAGGTTAGTCTGGGAAGAATTGACATCAAAATACTATTGAGGGCTTCCATGGTGGCGCAGTGGTTGGGAGTCCGCCTGCCGATGCGGGGGACACGGGTTCGTGCCCCGGTCCGGGAAGATCCCACATGCCGCGGAGCGGCTGGGCCCGTGAGCCATGGCCGCTGAGCCTGCGCGTCCGGAGCCTGTGCTCCGCAACGGGAGAGGCCACGGCAGTGAGAGGCCCGTGTACCGCAAAAATAAAAAAAATTAAAAAAAAAAATACTATTGCGTCTTTCAGTCCATTACCATAGCATATCTTGCCATTTATTTAGATTTTCTTTAATTTATGTCATCAGTGTTGGTACTTTTCAGGCTATGTATTTGGCATTTATTTTCTTAGACTTATTCTTACATATTTCATATTTTTTGATGCTATTGCAAATGCTGTTTTTATTTTTCATTTCCCAATTGTTCATTGCTAGTTTATAGAAAATAATTGATTTTTTAATACTGACCCTGTATTTTGTGACCTTACTAAAGTTTAGTAGCCTTTTTATAGATCCTTTGGGGTTTTCTATGAGGCAAATCATGTCATCTGTGAATAAGAGAATTTTATTTTTTCCTTTCCAATCCATATGCCTTTAATTTCTTTTTTTTCTCTTGCCTTGTTACACTGGTCAGGACCTCTAATATGATGTTTATTATTATTTATTATTAATTTATTCTTTGTGGGTGTATCATATTGGTCCTGTTGGAAAAAGTCATTTATTCATTCATCAAAAATGTACTGAATGTCTGTTAAGTGGCAGGTTGCATACAAGGCACTGTGGGAGATATAAAGAAAAATAGAACATGAAGCCAACCTCTAGGAAACTTAGGATCATGTAGAAAATAGAAGATATTTTCCCAAATGAGAAGGGTCATACCATAACCCCTTGGGGCCGGGTACTAAGTGGGTGAAGCCCCGAGTGGGGTTGAGAAGCAGGCAGGCAGTTTCCCACCCCTGCTCAGAGAGGGCTTCTTAGAACTTAGAGCAATAAATCAGGATGGCCCCTGCTGTGTTCTCCAGGCTGTAGGCTGGGTTACCTGCTAGCCCAGGAGATGGGGTAGGTTTAGTAATAAATAAAGCCGGACTCGGCCTGAGGGGGGTAGAAGTATGCATCTGTTTGTTACGATTCTGGCAAGAAGGATAATTTCTAATGAACTCTACCTAAGAGAAGAAAAGCTGAGCCAGAGCTTTTCCTCTCTTCAAAGCCTCAGAGACCCTAGAAGGAAACCAAAGCAGAAGAATGCCCTCCCAAAACCGCTCCTTCCAGACTTTGAGGGTCAATCAGAAATACGGAGTGGAGGGGAGATGTGAGAAGGGGGCAGTACCAGGACTGATGAGAGCAGAGACAAATGTGCTGTGCACTATGATCGGCTCCTCTCCTGCACGAAGCTCCAATGTCAAGGTGGGAGAAAGACGTCACAGAGCGTTGTTTCTGGAGCTCAGGGCCAGCGGGGGCGGGTGGGGGGATGAGCATATGGGAAGGAAGCTCCTAGAACAGGAAAGTGGGTGAAATCTGGATCTGCAGAAACAGAGGGGAGGACATTCCCGGCCAACGCATGGGGAAGAGAGACCAAGCACTACTGGCCAAAAACAGCAACACTCTGGGCCTCACGCAGGGAATGGAGCAGGCCGAAGGAGGTTCGTGGGGAGAAAGCGACTTTGAAGGGAGGCTGTGCGGGGCCTTAAGTGCCAGCTGACGAGTCGGAACTGAACTTGACAGTCAGTAACTGAACTTGATAATAAGAGATGAGAAAAGAGTTTGAGTGGGGAGAGAAATAAGATCTAAGTTTTGAGGCAGTTGTTATAAACAGTTCTAAGCGTGGCCCGTCCAGCCCAGCTGCCTGCGTTCAGATCCCGGCCATCTCCGGGCCTCAGTTTCCACATCTGTAAAACAGCAACAATAATACCTACGAACTTGTAAACATTGAATGAGTTGATGGTGTGAGGCTCTTGGAGTAGTGCCTGGCGTGTGAAAAAGTGCTAGGGAAGTGTTATCTTGTGTTCCGATTGCCATCGTTGTCATGGTCGTTATTTTAGAAACATTCATGGTTAGGAATGTGGGTGAATTTGAGCAGTTAAGTGACTGTCAGGGTAGGGCAGTGGCCACACCAGCCTGGCAAGGCCTGCTTTTGGAAGGCTGGGCCTGCTTCGCCCCCCCCGCCCCCACCGTGGTACCTGCTCCGAGATCTCACCTCCTCCCACCCTGCAGTTGAAACACAAAGAGAAACTTTGCCTTTTTTTTTTCTTTTTAAAACCTTTTTTCTATTCCCACTTGGGTTACTGTAGGAAAAAAAAGGAGGGAGCCTGAGGGTCCCTGCGCCTCAGAGACCCCCTACTGCAGAACAGCCGTTTTGTTGTTGTTGTTGTTGTTGTTTTTTGCGGTACGCGGGCCTCTCACTGTTGTGGCCTCTCCCGTTGAGGAGCACAGGCTCCGGACGCGCAGGCTCAGCGGCCATGGCTCACGGGCCCAGCCTCTCCGCGGCATGTGGGATCTTCCCGGACTGGGGCACGAACCCGTGTTCCCTACATCGGCAGGCGGACTCTCAACCACTGCGCCACCAGGGAAGCCCCAGAACAGCCATTGTTTTGGCAGAGATCAGAGGCTGCTGATGGCGGTGGGAAAAGAACCAGTTAAAAGAACCAGCAGTTAAAGGAACCAGCCCATGGTCCCCAGAGCCAGGTCTCCGCCGCCCGCTTTAGCCCCAGAGCGCACCACTTTATCTACTCTTGGAAATCCCTTGAGCTGCCAGTGGCTCCTGCACCAGCTCTCAGCAACAGACCACACTCCCCAGGGACTCGGGCCCTCGTAGAGTGAACGTCCTGGGTAACTGGACACGAGATGAACGTGCAGCGTCCTCAAGTCGTCTCAGTGATGGTCTCAGTTAAACAAACAGGACGCACATTCCAGCTCTGCCACCATCATGTGCAAATGGCATGACGTTGGGTAAGACATTTAGCCTCCTTGAGCTCACTTTGACCATCTCGAAAATGGGATTAATAATACCTTTGTCAGTGCGCTGTCGTGGTAGGAAAAGCATGACTCCAGCGCTTGGCACCCAGGAAATTGCTTGTAAACGCAGTGGCTGCCGCAGCTGCCGTGGTAGAGGATAGAGGTTGCGTTCCCCATCATGGGTTTCACTGGAGAGACCATCACTGGGGGGCCAGCTCCCATTATGCCGCCTCTGCGGTCAGACCCCGTCCCTCTGCCTTGAGTTTTCTTTCTCCCCTGGTCCCCTGGAACATTTTGTTTGTACCTGTTTCACAGCACCTGCTGCTTTCACCTTGGTCATGGTGTCACTTATATTCGTCATCACTCTTCAGAGGTAACGGCATGGTGCCGAGTGGCCAGAACAAGGAAAGACCAGGTCAGGGACTTTCTGTCTAAATAAAGACCAGAAAGGCTACCCCGGGGGGTTTCAGGTAATTGTGAAGAAAGCGCACTTGGGGACCGTCTGGAGTCAAAAGGTCCTTCTGGGGATCTTTGGGACTCAGGATGCATCCGAGTCTGTAACAGGCAGAGAGGGGTGTCGTTTGGAGCGAGGAGGGCCTTTCCATGTCTCTCACCTCATCCTTCCTCCGTGGTCCCCGGCTCCACATGGGTGAAGGTGGGCCCATGTCTGTGCAATCAGAACTTGTCTCTTAACACACCGCAGCGCGCAGCCCTCCTCTGAGTTACTCTTACCTCCTTCTATGTGAGACAGTGCCGCCAACACAGTAGGCGCTCAGTAAATATTTAATAAATGGCTGAATTAATTAATTAAGGCCAGATAACGTGGGTCTCTGAAGAATTCACAGATTGAGGTACCACAGGGACCTCATTTTCAGGTGTTTCCCTTCAATGCATTGGGACCACCCAGAAGAGTTCCTGGAGCTTTCTATCCCACCAGGCTCATTGCCCTGTGTCCTCAGCACTTGGAGATGTAATGCAAGGGATGCCCAGAGAGGATGATTTCTAAATGAGCTTCCTGCCTCAAGGCCAAGGTCGATTTGCCTGTGCAGAGAGACCATTGGGTGCATGGAGTGTCAGAGGGGCGGTGCTGTGGGTGAAGGTCTCTCGGAGCTTAGCTTACCGTGGGCGCCTAATGGATGCTGAATAATTGAGAGGCTAAATTGGGAGGTGGGTGAGTGCCGCAGTGATGGGCCGTGATGAACTAAAGCGGTCCTAGAACATTTGCAAATTGGTCATTAATGTTTCATCAACAGTGCCTGCATCCTTTGTTAATTCTGAACGGTAGCAGGAGTTTCCAGTCACAGGGATAGTATCATGAGAAATGTAAATAGAGGAATTATGCCTGGCCTGCAGTTCTACCCAGTAATTTGGGTTTGCTTCAGTAGTCCAGTAGCTGGGCATGGTCTCATTGCTTGCTGATGTGCTGCAGGGGACTTTCACATCGTGACACTTGGAGGGAAATTATGGGGTTTAGAGCATTACAGATTTATTGGGGTTTTTTTTTTGCTTTTTTTCCGTTTTTTTTTTTTTTTTTTTTTTTCTGTACGCGGGCCTCTCACTGCTGTGGCCTCTCCCATTGCGGAGCACAGGCTCCGGACGCGCAGGCTCAGCGGCCATGGCTCACGGGCCCAGCCGCTCCGTGGCATGTGGGATCTTCCCGGACCGGGGCACGAACCCGTGGTCCCTGCATCGGCAGGCGGACTCTCAACCACTGCGCCACCAGGGAAGCCCCTTTTCCGCTATTTTTGAAGCAAGGTTTGCTTAAGCTGAAATTGACTATTTATGATGGGGAGTGGGGCGTGGCTGTATAGAAGAATAATTTTGTTCATCTAGAAAGGATGCCTTCTTCAAAATGGTTTTTGCTGTTGGCAAAGCGGAGACCGTGCTCACGTGATTCTCTCCTGCCGCATGTCCCTGTAGTAAGTGACAGAGAAACACGGTGTGTACTGTGGAGAGCTGTACCTGGCAGCCAGGTGGTTTAAATGAGAAGGCAAGCCCGGAACCTCAGGGCAGCCGAGCCGGGGGAAGGATGCCGAGGCTCAGTTTCGAGTCCTGGAAATGTCCAGCCCGGTCCTGAGCCTCCTGTGATCGGGCTTCCCCAGGAAATAACCAGGTACTTGTCCAACGTGGGCTGTGCTTTCTGGTAACATTTTCCACTCTCTGAGGCTGCTGGCCCTGCATCTGGGGACCCAGCTTTGTAGGAGTTGCTGAGCCTGTTGTGTGGAAGCTGTCCCAGACGCCACCCCACTTGGACTCACCACTCCTCCTTCCATTGACTTCTTGTTGTTGTTGTTGTTGGCTGCGTTGGGTCTTCGTTGCTGTGTGCGGGCTTTTCTCTAGTTGTGGCGAGTGGGGGCTACTCTTCGTTGTGGTGCGCGGGCTTCTCATTGCGGTGGCTTGTCTTGTGGAGCATGAGCTGTAGGTGTGCGGGCTTCAGTAGTTGGGGCACGCGGGCTCAGTAGTTGTGGCTCGCGGGCTCTAGAGCGCAGGCTCAGTAGTTGTGGCGCACAGGCTTAGTTGCTCTGCGGCATGTGGGGTCTTCCCGGAGCAGGGCTCGAACCCGTGTCCCCTGCATTGGCAGGCGGATTCCTAACCACTACACCACCAGGGAAGCCCCTTCCACTGACTTTTGAAGGTGGCGCAAAGGGCCCCTTGTCTGTAGCGCTGGGCAGCATGCTTTTGACAGCACCCGTCCTGCAGCCTGTTGGGAGCCATGCTGCTCGGGAAGCTGGCACTGGCTTGCGATGGCTCTCAGCACCCAAAGTGCCCACTCACGTTGCAGATGGCTATGATTTCCGCTTCTCACAACTTAACCGAAAGGGGCACTTAAGCAAAGCAGGCTTTAGTCCCCGGCGGCATCAATATTCCTTCTGTGGGAAAGAGCCAGGCCCTGTGCAGCCGGTGGTGGACGTGGTCTTGAGTGCGTGTTGACTCAACTTCCTCTCTCGGGAGCCGAAATGAATGGCTTGTGTTGATGAACGAGGTGCCCCCAGAGCCCCGTTAGTCTCGGGCCGCACCCGGTCAGGGCTCTTGTCTGTCCTGGGCGCTCCCAAGGGCAGGGCAGAGGGCCAGGCACCCTGAGCCTATGTGGAGCCCAAGCTCCAGCCCGGCCGGAGGGGTCTCAGAGCCTGGCCTTGGGGCCGGGCCTGGACCTGGCGGAGAGTGCCGCGGAATGAGGAGATTGGAGCAGGGGGTATCTGAGGCAATTCGGGGGAGCAGGCAGGGGGAGGCCCACAGTCCCATCACAGAGAAGCCTTGTTCAGAAGAGGCAACATGCATCCAGCTACTTGTATTTTCAAAGATGACATACGTGCTCATTTTATTTTCCTTTCTGGAAAGTTCTAGGATCCATCACCGTGCTGTGAGCGCCTATAGATTCAGAGTTCCGTTCTTCCCTCTGGAGGGATGGGGTCCGGGTCACTCTCAGGTGCCTCTGCCCTCTCTCTCTTCAGCAGCAGGCTTCCCTGCTTTGTTTTTGTTTTCTGTTTGCTTGGTTTTGAAGCACAGTTTTCCAAGTATAAAATTACACACTATATTCCTTCACTTACCCTCAGAAAACCTGCCCATTTCCCAAGGGGTTGACCTAAAGCACCCTAAGCCGGGCTTCTCCACCCCAGCCCTACTGACGCCTTGGACCAGGTCATTCTTTACTAGTGTGTCCCACCCCACCCTCGGCTCTGGGCCCCAGCTTCAAAGCCATGGCTCCCACGCGGCGAGCGAGGTTTTTAATGAACAGTTTCCCTCTGTCCTGCCCTTGATCTCCTGCACATCCTTCTGTGGGTCACGTTGTGTCAGAGGGCAGAGTGGGGCCGTACTGTGCACTTGGAGCTCAAAGTCCCTTTGCAGTGAAATCCATCGAGGCCCATGGAGCTTTCGGTTTGGGGCGCGCTGTTTGAAGTCTGTCTTCTCAGACATCCTTTCCCATTAAAAATTGAAGATCATAAAAATGGGGCCCCTTGGCCCGTCTCGGGGCCTCGGCGTTCGTTAGCACGGCTGCGGACCTCTCCCTCCTCCATGTCCCAGCGTGATTTATCACGCCACGTGTCCAGGGTCCCGTGTCGTCTGGGCTGCAGCGTGGCCTGGCCGTGCAGATCCTCAGCAGCCCCTGCCTCCCTTCTCCGGCTCTCCTCCCCGGGATCCTGTGACCCCATCGCAGAGTCTGCCCCAGGATCCTGTGTGCCTCAGGGTTCCGGCCCCTCCCACGCTCCGCTGCTCTGGAGCTCTGTACACGCTCTGCGTTGCTTCTTAACGTGCATCCTTCCTCGCCGGACCCGAAGCCTCATAAACAATACAGCTCATTGGTCAGCACCCACCGAGTGCCAGCATCGGGTGCCCTTGAGGGCAAGGACCACCTTGCGTTCAGCCGCCAGGGGCCGTGGGTGTCAGGTGGGTTCGTGCTGGGCCGTGCAAGTGGTGGTACCTGGCACCTGGCACTCAGGTGTCAATGGTCCTTGTCTCCCTCCAGCCCACTGCCCCGAGTTCCAGCATCGAGCGTACTTGTGTTCAGAAAGGCTTCCGAATTAAAATAAAACAAATGAATGAGTGAGTGTTGGGCCCACCAAAAGAGAACTGGAGAAGCTGGGGAGAGGAACACGCGTCCCTGGAGGTGTGGCTGTGAGAGGAGAGTCTGGGAAGAAGAGACTGGGTCCCACGGGGTGGCCATGCCCCCCCCACCAGCCCCATCCCTGGTCCCCAGACGGCCCCTCGTGAGTCTCCTCATTGCTTCGCTCTTTTTGTTTGTCCAGAAATAGGGCCTTTTCATACACTTAACTTTTTTTTTAATCAGGAATATTTCAAAGCCTGTTCCTCCGTTCACTGTCCCTTCAATTCAGGTCACTTCTGCAAACGTTTATCGAGTCCTTCCTTTGTGCCAGAAACTGAGCTCTGAAGATAAGCTGAGATCGAGGCGCTCGTGGCCTCCCTGGCGGGGTGCAGTCTGACAGGACAGACAAGGGATCCATGGGGCAGGGGTGCCAGGCCACCCGCGCTCCACACCCTCTGACAGCAAGACAGGTAGCCTGAAGGTCACGCCTGGATTCCCTTTTCCCAGGGTGAGGTTTTGTGTGATTTTAACTTGTTTGCAGATAATTAACCCTCAGGTCAAAAAATCATACCCTTCTGCCTCTGAGGAGATTGAAATCAGATTTTTGAAGAGAAGCAATTGCTGTGTAGAATTAAAAGCTTCTTGATGAATAATGCTGTCATTACACAGGCAGGAAATTACAGTAGCACTTTCTGCTATGTAATTAAAAAACCAAAAAAGCAAAGATGAATGAAATACCCACCAGTGAAAATGGGATTTGGTTTTCAGCAGAGGAAATTGAAGCTATGTCAGTCACATGGTTTTCATTTTCCAATCTAAGTGAAGTGTGTCCTGACTCACTTCAGATTATAGCAGGGAATTTCATGGCACACTTGCTTTAATCCTTGTAAGACCATGGCTTCCACCCCCTAAAACGGGGGGGGGGGGAATTTTTTACTCTAAAAACATGGGGTTTTTTCCATCTATTGACTTCCTTTCTACAAAGACCCACACAGTGGGCCAAGCAGCCTCTTAGAAGATGATTCAGTCCACATTTATTCCCATAAAGACCCATCACCTGGAACTGTGGACTTTATAAGGGGTGAGTTATATTAAAATGCAGAAAACCCAACTGATAATATTAGTTTTGAAACAAAAGCAAGAAACATATTTCCAGTTTAACCTCCAGGTTTGTTTGTTTGTTTACTACGTGCACCCTTGGACATTTATGACAGAGATGACTACAGAGCCTTAATTACAGACCAGAATGAATTCAACTCATAAATTTCAAGCCATCAGAGCTGCTAGAACCCCCACATTCATTCCAGAGGGAGCGTTATCTGGAACGATGGTTCGTGCAGAAAGGCGAAGCTCTGTACTTGAGTCTGCTGCCACCCAGCTATCACTTGCAATTGGGCAAGGAAGTCTGGGAACAAGGTTCCCAGGTAGGGAAGGGTGGTAGCTCCGTCCAAACAGCAGGCAGATTTGTCAGGAGATGACAGCTTGAGCTGCAGTGTCAGTAAAGCGGGTGGTTTAAGCAGGCGTACCTAATCGTCCGCCTATGTGAGCCCTAGGCATTTATCTTCCTTCCTGTAGGATTTCTCGTCTAAGGAGAGGAGAGCTTATTCGCCCACCTCATGCCCAGCCATTTGGGCGTTTGATTTTTCATTAACTGTAATGAGTAAAATTCATAATGAAGCCTGTGGTACAGGAAGGTTTGTTTATGTTTCTTGTATATGAACCTTGTCAAAACAGGTACCAGGCATTCTAAGGAAGACCTAGGATTTCTGTTAAATTGCTTATTAAAGTGTAAGAGGAGGGGGAAAAAAAAAGAGAGAGAGAGAGAGTGATGGTTAAATACACAGCAAACCAATCCACTGCTCCGGCTTCTGTGAGGTGGAATAACGTACATTCCTGCTCACTCATCTCTTTCCGGTCTCTACAATTCCCATTAGTGCGCGGGGCTGTTTCTTCCCTCCCTCCACGCTAAGCCCGATTATTTAGGGTGAAGACATTGATTTAAACCCACTCCACTTTCACTTTGCCCTGTGAATTAATGGAAGGAAATGAAATCAGACTTCCTAGGTGCCACACATTAGCAAGACAAGCCCACGCGAAGGAAGATCGCACGGTTACTTCTTATAAAGGGAAACAGCAGCCAAAGCCTCGTACACACACTGACCACCCCTCCCCGGGACCCTAAAAAGAGGTGGGGAAGCAAGAAACAGGACTCACTTCGGAGGTAAGACCCTGCAGGAGGGCAGGCAAGCCCCCTTCTGCAGCAGCGTGAGCGACACTGACCTGACCCCTCATCCACAGCTCTCTTATTCTTGGCCTGGCAGTGGCCATGCCGCCCAGTTCCGACCAATAAGAAGAAGCGGAAGTTTCTGGATGCGGTTTCCGGAAGCCTTTTTGCCCAGCCTGCCGCTTTGTCCTTTTACTGCCCTTCTGTCCACAATGCTGACGTGAGGCCTGGAGACGAAGCAGCCATCTTGTAGCCATTAGGGGGTGCGCATGAAGATGGCGGCCTGCTTGCTAAGGACGGTGAAACAGAAAGAAGAAAGGGTCCCGATCCCTCTGGCCTCCCAGACAGCTACTTTGCCTTGCACCTCCAGAAGTTTGTTTATTTGTTTGTTTGTTTTGCGGTATGCGGGCCTCTCACTGTTGTGGCCTCTCCCGTTGCGGAGCACAGGCTCCAGACGCGCAGGCCCAGCGGCCATGGCTCACGGGCCCAGCCGCATGTGGGATCTTCCCGGACCGGGGCACGAACCCGTGTCCCCTGCATCGGCAGGTGGACTCTCAACCACTGCGCCACCAGGGAAGTCCTAGAAATTTTTAATGCCTTGAAGCCAGCTCAGCTTCTCCTGTTGCATGGAGCTGAACCCATCATAACTGACACACAGTGTGGCTCAAAGCTCTGTAGAAATAGAGTATGTTGTTCTGTTGCAAAAAGGCAAAGGAAATGGGATCATAACAGATACGTAAATAGAACAGGATCCTTGAATGTACATTCCTGCAATCTAGAGAGAGGTCAATGAATAAGAAGATACTCAGAAAACGTCCCAGGATGAATGACAGTGCAGTACCTCATTTTTACTTAGAAATAAAGTGACAAGGAGAACAGAATTTTTCCTGTTTATCAGATGCAAAGTTATCTACATGATTATAAGGAGTATTTTTATTGCCAGAAACATCTTAACATTTTTAGAAGCTTGAAGTAATTTTTTTATCATTATTTCTGCAAAATGTTTTTATTAAAGGAAACACCATATGGTAACAGCAAGAAGAGTTAGTTACAAGTCACGAAGCTAGTCACAGATTTCTTTCCAACAGTTAAATTCAAAATACTCATCACAGGCCCTACATTTAGAAAAAAAAATTAGAAGTTTCAAGACTCCTGAAAGTATAAAACTTTCATCAACAAGTTGTGCATTTGTTTTGCTTTTCGTTTTCTGTTTTCATTCTCTAGAATACAAAATAAGGTCTTGTAAGGCCTAGGAGTTCTATTTGAAATATTTAACAACCAGTGCAGCCTGGGCAGTGACAGAGCAGCCGTCAGCCACAGCTGCAGTCGTGGTGGTGCTTAGTGCCAAGTCTCAGGGCGTCAGCCCTTGGGAAGCCTCGGGGGCGGGGGGACATTGTGTGTGCGCTGCTGAAATGTAGTTCCCTCATTCATACCCTACTCGGGGTGAACATCTGCGATCCAGGCAACCTCGAACTGGCAGAATCTAAGGCACCAGGAAGTAGGTTAGGTTGTGTGGCTTCTGTCTCTTCACTGGTTTAGTGTGGCTTTTAAAACACCCTAGTGCCCCAAATTCAGATACGATAAAAGATGGCCTCACCGCACGCCAGCCAAAAAAGAGCAACAAAAAGCAAACAAGAATCCGAACCTCTAGCTCAGTAATTTCCAACGTTGAGGAAGTTAACGCTGTCCTGTTGTTGGAAACATGACTGTACTTTATTTTTTTATTGAAGTCTAGTTGATTTACAATGTTGTGTTAGTTTCAGCTGTGCAGCAAAGTGACGTGTACATACATGTATACATTCTTTTTCATATTCTTTTCCATTATGGTTTATCCCGGGATATTGACTATAGTTCCCTGTGCTATACGGTAGGACCTTGTTGGTTACCCATTCTATATGTAATAGTTTACATCTGCTCATCCCAAACTCCCACACTCCCCCTTCCCCTTGGCAACCACAAGTCTGTTCTCTCTGTCTGTGAGTCTGTTTCTGTTTCGTAGATGAGTTCATTTGTGTCACATTTTAGAGTCCACATGTAAGTGATATCACACGATATTTGTCTTTCTCTGTCTGACTGACTTCACTTGGTATGAGCATCTCTAGGTCCATCCATGTTGCTGCAAATGGCATCCTTTCACTGAGAGATAACGGTACGATGGCTCCCAGAGAAGCCGAGCAGGGGGTGTCGGCGTGCGTGTGCAGACCGGCGTGAGCACTGCTGCCGGCTCCTGCAGCGCGGGGCCGCCGTGAAAACCCCTCCCTTGGGCTCCTCTTCACGGTCACAGGCCTGCCTTCCCCCGCCGCCCGGCCTCTAGCAACCACCCCATCTCTATAATTTTGTCATTTTAAGAATACTATATAAATGGAGTCACTCAGTATGTGACCTTTTGCGATTGGCTTTTCTCACTCGGCATGATGCCCTTGAGATCCACGCGGGAATCAAAAAACAAAACAAAAAACCCAAGAATCCTGACTTCGGGCTCAGCCACTTCCAACTCTGGCAAAGCTGGGACCCAGGCCTGTTGTTTGACAGATTCCCTCCCTGGGGGGCAGTAGTGAAAACCAAAGCACTGGGTTGTTTTTCGTTTTCTTGAAGATTTTTTGATGCGGACCATTTTTTAAAGTCTTTATTGAATTTGTTACGATATTGCTTCTGTTTTATGTTTTTTGGGTTTCTTTGGCTGTGAGGCACGTGGGATCTTAGTTCCCCGACCAGGGATCGAATCCACACCCCCTGCATTGGAAGGCAAAGTCTCAACCACTGGACCGCCAGGGAAGTCCTAGCACTGGGTTGTTTTTTTACCTTGAGAGTAAATTTAATATTGCTTCGGAGGAGGAACTGTGGCCTCGGGCCCCTGGGGTCCCTGAGAACCTGTGTGTAGGAGGTGGGGCCAGCTCAGAGTGAACAAGACAGACGTGTTTCTAGGGCTCGCTGACTACTTCACTCCTCGTGGCAAAATCCTGGAGTATTAGTCAAAAGGAATCTCCCTTCTAGGTCTTCTGTAATCCTTGCTTTGGGCTTTGGGCCCAGGCGGGCAGTGGGTGAGTTCCTACCCAGACGGCGGGTCCAGGCAGGAGGGCTCCCCGGCTGCCACATGTTCACAGCATTTTAGAGCAAAGGCGAGGGAGGTTAGCTGGGTCTAGGCCTCCCGGCTCCCAGCTCTTGGGGCCTCTGATGTCCCTGCTACCCTGCTGTATGCATTCCTTGCATTAGTTTATTTCATCCTCTCAACAGCTATACAGAATAGATACTCTTACCCCATTTTACAGGTGAAGCAGTTGAGGCTTAGAAAAAGTAAATAGCTCCCCCAAGGTCATAGAGCAAACCCAGGACTTGAAGCAAGGTTTCAAGGACCCCAGAGTCCTTGCTCTCCACCACCGAATTATTTCAATCCGGAGTGACGCTCAGGCCAGCCCCCTGCATGCACCTGTGTCTGGTCCAGAGCACGCGCCTGGTGGCAGTAGAAGAAGTCCTGAGGTCCCCCTGAGTCATGGGCTGGGGCCCTTTGAAACCTTTCATCTAAGGCGTGGTGAAATAACATGTGAGGTTTACGCTGTTCCTTCAGAGTAAGGAACCTGTGAGGATTTGGTGGAGGGGCTCTTGGTGTCGGGGACTGCCTGGGTGGTTTTGAGACCCCTGGGACCTTCGAGGCCGTTTTCATCTCTCCCAGTGGGTAAGTAAGCAGTGGAAATTTCTAAGTCTCTGGTAGCAGAAGCCATGTTGTCTGTTGATCGAAATTAAGTGCCAAGTGAGTTGGTCTCTCCTTTTAAAATTAGTGGCGACAATATGAAGCAAAGCGTTAAAGAATTTTTGTGCGTCTCCTTCTCCTCTGTCCCCTACCAGGTGCTTTTTCCTGAAGAAGCACCACTCTTCAGCTGGGTTTAAGCAGCCCCACTGAGGATGTTGACAGCCACGCCTCCCCCGCCCCGTGTTGTCACTGAGCCACAGAGGACCCGCGTTTCCAGATGCTGGTTTCTGGCGTCTCCGCTTACCTGCTCACCTGCAGCTTTGAGAAAGGGCAGCACCGCCCACTTCACCTGGCCAAAGGGGAGCCCCCGTGGCAAACAGATGCCTGATCGGGGCAGTGCCAGGACTGGGACGCCGCCTTCGTCCCTGCTCCAGGATTTGTGTGGCATTGGAGTCCCTGCCTCTGTCTTGTGCAGGCAGGGCCTTTGAGAAAATAAACATCGGGGACTCTGCGCTTGGTGCTCTGTCCTCCTTACCAGGGAGCCTCATTGAGGCAGGATATCCACCACAGCCTGCTGGATCAGTCGCGGGCTGCCGGGCTCCTTCTCCTGCTGCCGCCAGGTCTCCCTCGGGTTCCTTCTTACTCCGCGGAGGACTTAATGCCCAGCAGCCGGGGGTGGAGAGGGGGGGCGTTTCTCCAGGATCTCTGGGGTGAGAACCACCAGTGTTCCTGACGCCGTCCCGCGGTGTCTTCAGGGCCCCGCACGCCCTGCCGCACCTGCCCTTCACCTCCCAGACGGGGCCTCCGTGTTCAGCAGGCTCCCGGGACACCTCCGTGTCTGTTTCTGACCTCAGCCTCGGCCACCATGTTGTTTCTGTGTCCATTTGGCCTTGGGAAGCACAGCCCCAGGTTTCAGCTCTGAGATGAAGGGGTCCAGTGGAGCCGGCCTCTTCCCCGGAGTGCGCTTGGAGCTCCAGATGTGCTGCCTCCCACGTCTCTCCGTTATTTGCTACCAGGATGCTCACGGAGCAGTGGGGCTCGTGGGGAGGCTGCTGGGGCGTCCCTCCCACACACCGAGCTGGGGCACAGCTGTCCACCCTCACAACTTGGCTTTTAATCGTCGCCCGTCTCTGATTTTGTCCCTTCTTCCTGCATTACCACCCTTCCCAGTTCTCTCATCCCTTTGATTCTGAACAGAGTTTCTAACAAAGAACCAAGTCAGGTATTCTAAGGGATGAGTGTGGGGAAACGGATGCCAATTCTCAAAAACCGTAGCAGGTGGTTTTTATTAAGTATATTTTACTTTTTCCCATTACACGCGTAACCCTCTAAGCACGAGGTTCAGTGAGCGCTCTGCTGGCAGAAGCCTTTGGAAGAGTTGGAGGCCTTTTTATTTGTACAAAGTTTCCTCTGGTTTTTTCTCTGCCAGAATTTTCCTTCAGTGGTTTTGGTTTTTTGCGTCGTCTGGCTGGTTGGTTGCTTTTTCTTACCCTCCCGTGACCTTTACCACTTCCCCTTCCCCGCTTGCCTCCCAGTGTCTGCAGAGAAGATGTGTCTGAGGAGGTTGAACATCAGGAACAGGGGTCTGGGAATATCACTCTGAACAAGTAAGCGTCCCTACATCCCAGAAGCAGAAGAGAGCAGTCATAGTCTCTGGAGGAACTCTGGGATACGGAAAGAAGCCGAAGTCCGCAGTCCTGCCCAGAAATGGGTCGTAGAGCCCCTGGGAGAAATTACGCCTGTGCCTAATGGCCAGTGTGGTGCCCACGGGTGTGCGTGTGTTTGTGTGGGTTCGGGGCCAGGGCGTATGTGCGATTATGGGGCAGGAACAGGATATGTGAATAGCGTTATTCATCTATCGTGCCTTGTAGGCCGTATCTAGTTGCCTGAGCTCTGCAGACTCTCCTGGCTGCGATGCAGCCCTCTTGAGAACCTGAGGAAAGTCCTTCAAGGATCCCAATATCTTATTAAATAGCAGTTTACACACCCTTCTGAATCTTCCCCTTTTCTTGTCTCTAAAATTCCCTTTATGGGACAGCCTGAAATTGGTGCCTTTCACCCTTCAAACCGATCTGTCACATTGGAAACCATGGAGACCTCCTTTAGTCCATCCCAACCCTGAGACTGGCACCCACAGCGACAGCCCCTGTGGTGGGGACATTGACCACAAGCTCTGGAGGCCAACAGATAAGGCCAAGATCGTGCATCACTTTTCTTACAGCGGCCGAAAGGCTATGGCTGTTTGTATTGATTTACAGGAGCACTTAATCAATGCTTCTGGTTCTGTTGTCTCTTTGCGACTGTATGAGACAGCTTGAGTATTAGAAGGTGAAAGCCAGGCTCTGTAATAACCTTATGAAAGTTTCATGGGAGCATTTGATCAGTAACAAGCCTCGCTTAGAAGAAAACCATGTTTCTGATGCAGTTGCCGAAGGCTCACACTTACACTGAAGGTGCTTCCATGTTCAGGCGGCTTCGCTGGGATCGTTGCTGGTAGATGCCGTGGTCTGGAGGAGCTGGGAGAGGGGGTGAGTGGAGCCTGGAAAAGCAGAGTCACTGACATCGGGCTGAGTTTACAGTCGGCTGTTTCACTCTGCTTTGAGGAAGAGAAAAGCCAATGTGTTCTATCAGGGAGCGTCTAATAAATGTCTGTTATGTACACAACTACCACAATAACAGTTTCCACTCCTTGAGGGCTGATTCCATGCCAGGAACATTTTATGTACGTGTGCATTTCTCCTCAAGGTACTTCCACCCTTACGGTTCGGGGCACTGACCCCAGCCGACGGCTCTCAGCTCGTGATGGTCTTTCATCTCTTCCACCAGTTCCACCAGCCAGCGCCTGGTACCTCCAGTGTGACAGCGACCAGCTTCAAATGGGCAGTCGCCCACCTGGGGCCCGCAATCTGTGCGGGAAGGTGTGAGGTAGCTGAGGGCTCCTGGACCTTTCCTCACTCATGAGGGACACCCTGAGAGGATGGCTTTCCTGGCCTGTGGACACCAGCCTGGAGCTGAAGGGCATGTGTAAGAGAGCAGGGCTGAGGAAGAGGCAGAGAGACCAGGCCAGAGACCAGAGCAGAGACCAGGCCTCTCTCCTGCCCCACTCTTAACAGAGCAACTCGACCCAGCAAATGTCTGTGTTCTGTGAGCCCATTTGCATTGGGAATTCTGGTACCCACAGCCAGCACTATCCTGGCTGAACCTGTGTGTCAGCAAATTACCATGACAACAGCTCTCTGAGATAGCCGCTCTAAGAGTCTCTGTTTGTAGGTGAGAACAGAGGCTTTGGGGGATTAAATAACTTCACCAGGGCACGTGGCTAGTAAGTGGCAGATCTTGGATGCAAACCCAGTTCTCTCTGAGTCCTAAGCCTGCTCCCCTGCCCAATGGTTCCCGTCCATTCCCATCTCCTGACCAGCTCTCCGCTGGGAAGAAGCACTCCCTTTTCTGGGGGCGGGAGGAAGCCCTGCATTTCTCCGCCTGTGCGTAGGCCGCGCGCTCACTGACTTCTACAGAGATGCACCCGGGAGCTCCAGGCGGTCCTGTGATTTCAGCACAGAAACCTCTAGGTGGGCAGCACATGAAATCACTTTGCCTTTTTATTGCTAAATACAGCACACGTGCAGAAGAGTGCAGAAAACGTAAATGTAAGGTGTAACGAACAGTCGTGAAGAAACTACCCCAGTCAAGGTCTGTCTGGATTTGGTCATTAAACGTTGGTGGCAAAGAGCACAGTCGTGATGATCTCGGTCCTTCTCCCCAGCCTAGTCACTCCGGTAGCTTTATCTGTAGCGTTTGGCACTCTCTAGGAAAAGCAGTGTGTTTATGCCGTGATCTATAACATTTATGCCACAATGAACACCCACAAATAGACCCACAAGATGCTCTCCTAGAAAAGAGCCATTAAAAAGATAAAACCAAGTTCTGAACCAGGGCTGTAGTGATGATGAAGTTATTATTAGCCCTGTTCTACTTTCTGGCTCTTGTGATGCCAGATTCTCAGGGGAAAAAATGGCTTCTCAAGAGATTTCCTGGAAATCCTAAGTTATGGAGTGGGTCCCAGGGTTCTCGGGGCAAGGGGATGACAGCTCCCCACCCATGGCCTCACCCTTCACTCCTTTTCCTTCTGCTGGGAAGGGACGATCCTTTCCTTTGAGAGCCAGGACGCAGTCACATCCGTAGTGGGAGATCTTAAGTATACAGGCTTCATTGTGTGTACCTGTGGTTTAATGGTCTTTGTTATTTTTCAGCAGATATCCTGCCTAGATAAATACCAATTTCTATGTGTGCGTATTTCTTGTAATTGATTCTTTATTAGCTTTTTTCAAAGACAGTGGAATGAAAAGACCTGTTTGAAGAAAGCACAGAAGGTCCATGGCTGCAATAAGAGAATAAATAAATCAATGGGTCTTTTATACCAAAGGGAGCCCGCTGTGACCCTGTGTGGTGGAGTCACAGAGGGGAACCCTGGGAGCGGCTCACCGTTGAAAGGAACCCCAAAGCCTGTGATGTGGAACCAGCCTCCAACTGGCCTGCCAGTAATTAGGAGGCGGATTCATCAGGATGGTGTTTCCAATTCATATTTTAACCCTTATTTGGAGTCTTCAGTTTAAAAAGACAAAAAATATCTTTCAGCCCTGATGACTCCCTTCATTATTTTAATTACTAAGCAATCTATTTGATACCTTACATTCCCAGGCAGCCAGCAGGTAATTATCTGTTTGCACTGCTGAGAGCAGCCTAGAGCTGCGTAGGTTTTCTTCTGGAAGTCAGAGCCCACCCTTGAGAACAAAGACAGTGGTCCTGAGATGGTGCACGGAAGAGGGGACACACACACACACACACACACACACACACACACAGTGGTACAAGACAGTGGTCCTGAGATGGTGCACGGAAGAGGGGACACACACACACACACACACACACACACACACACACACAGTGGTACAAGACAGTGGTCCTGAGATGGTGCACGGAAGAGGGGACACACACACACACACACACACAGTGGTACAAGACAGTGGTCCTGAGATGGTGCACAGAAGAGGGGACACACACACACACACACACACACACACACACAGTGGTATCCGGTTTCTACGTTTGACAGTGCAGGTCCTTGTCTGCTTGCCGTACATTCATGTGCACTTAGAATATAATCCAGACGGTGGCTTTCTGTGCCCCTTGTCATTGAGCTCCAACCACTCAGAGCCCCTCGCCAAGGAGGGTGGCACAGTGCTCTTAGCTTCCGTAAACCAAAGTTCTTTGCAAACAGCACCCACTCAGGCCTGGGGCTTCAGTGAAGTGGTCCAGCCTCCAGGCAGTAGCCAGGTTTGGCTGGTGATGCTGGGCTATGGTCAGGAGGAGGCTGGGCAGAGAGCTGCTGTGGGGAGGGGGCGTGGGGGGCTTCCTTAGGCAGGGCTGGGTCTCGTTCACTCTTGTCCCCTCAGTGCCCAAACCAGTGCACGTCACTTGCTTGTAATCGGCACCAAGGTCTGCTGATGTGTGTTACACCCCTGCTATTTGCCAGGTGAGACTAGCGTGGTGAACAGAAGTATGGAGCAAGCGCTGTCTGCAGACAGCTTATATTCTCGTGGGGAGAGACGGATAATAAAATAAATGAGCATCGTGTGATGTTCTTAGACTGTGATAAGTGCCATGGAGGAAAGGCAAGAGCGTGAGATGGGGTGCCCTGCATTTGAGGGCTGGGGTGTGCAGGGGGCGCCAGCCAGGACAGAGCATGGTAGTGGGAGCAGAGCAAGTGACAGGCACTGGAGGAGATAAAATCAGGTCACACAGGGTCTTGGAGGCCACTGGAAGGGCATTGGCTTTGACTCTGAATGAGGTGGGAAGATCTTAGAAGACCTTGGTCAGGGTTCCACGTGGTGATGTATGTTAACAGCATCGCTTTGGCTACTCCAAGGAGGTAGAGTGGGAGCAGGGAGACCAGTTAGGCGCTCGCGATAATCCAGACAAGAGACGGTGGTGGTTCGGATGGTAGTGATGGAGGTGGTGGGCAATGATCAGATTCTGGAAGCCAGAGCCTGTGGGGTTCGCTCTGGGGTTAGATGTGGGGCATGGAAGTCAGTGACACAATGTCACGTCCGCCATCTTCTTTGGTCAGACAGGCCAGCTGTGGTGTGATGTGGGAGGAGTCACACAAGGGCATCAACACCAGTGGGAGGGATCATTGCGGCCATCTTAGAGGCTGGGTACCACCACGTGGGAGGTGGAATGGGCGCTGGAGAGACAACCACCCGTGTCCCTGCAGCGAGGCTGGGATACTGCACACGTGATTCTGGTCTTGAGAGTTAGGGGACAGTGGCCTACAGTCACCTATCAGCCTTCACTCTGTTACTAAATAATCTTTTCTCATTGATGACAGAATATACTGAGTTCTCAACCCACTGTGGATTCCTCAGATGCCTCTCTTTTTTCAGTTATTGAACTTAGAGATTGATTGTTCTTAAAATCTATACCTAAAGCCTCCATTCTCTCCAATTCTCAGCTCATTCCTTTCTTTAATATTCTATGCTTTATCATCCTGGACCATCTCTGAAGCCCAAGACTTTATCTGAAATGGCTTTAACAAATAGTCTCATTCAAAATCTGCCCACAAGCCAGTTCCACCCCCCCCAAAAAAAAACCTCCCATGAAACCCCTCCCCCCCTCCCCGTCTTCCGGTCTAGTCACCCTGCCGTCTACCCTCCCACCAACAACCCTAGCGTGGGAGCAGGTGTCTGTGCCACCCAGAGCTTGGCCCTCTCCCCCTCAAGTTCGTAGCTGACGAAGGGAGCAAACGACACCTCCCTTTTTGAGCAAGAGAAACAAATAAGTGTGTCTCAGGGGCTCATTTCTAGTGAGAAGGATAGCTTGTTTGGCACAGAAAATGCAGAGAAAATCCTCTTGGGAGCATGAGGGCAGCACAGCCCTCGCGACCACTGTGCTGTGGGAACTTGACCCTTTTCCCCACCAGGAATGGGGAGGGCTGGGCAGGGTCCTGCAGCCCTCACGGCCACAGGCGAGAATCATGGGTGAGAGTAAAACCGAAAACAGAAAGAACGAGCCTCGATTATGGATGTGTGTCTGACAAGGTGCTAAGGTACTGCACGCAGTAGGTCATCTTGTCTTGAGACCATGACTGAGGCTCAGGGGCTGAGTGACTTGTTCCCAGACACTGTCCTGGCTCTGCCAGCCTGGGGCGGTGACCAGGAGTCAGCGCAGCTGCCGCCGGCACTGAGTGCTTGCCCGCGGCTGTTCAGCAGGTGCAAGGCAGGTGCTGCCTGCAGTGAACACCCTGCATCCCGGCGACCCTGCTTCTGACCTTGTGTGTGGTTAGCCTGAAACAGGAACAGATTGGGTTTGTGATGCTCTGAGGAGGACCAAGAAATGGCCTCCCTCTTCACTGAGTTCAGATGTAATTACAAAATAGATACGGAACTCAAGTAAAGATCAGAATACAGTTTGAATATTGATATGGTGAAATGAGGAGGGGCTTTGGCTCAGTTTGGTAGCTACAGTCGTTGGGGCCAGTGTGGTGGGCAGAGGGGCGCCCCGAGAGGGCTGAGCCCCAAAGGCCCCGTTCCTCCGACCTGCCCTCGCTTCAGACTGATCCCTCCTCCAGGGAAGCATCCCAGGCAGGGGCAGCACGTGTGTCTTGAAGACGAGCAGGAAGGTTGTGTGCTCACATGTATGAACAGGGAGCGTTAAGGAGAGTGACGTGGGCGGGGCCATGTATGAACATGGAGCGGTAAGGGGAGTGATGTGGGCGGGGCTGTGTATGAACAGGGAGCAGTAAGGGGAGTGACGTGGGCGGGGCCAGCCCAGCAGGACCTTCATCTTTATCCCAAGAGCCCTTAGCATCGTGAGCGTCTCGTTATCAGATTTGTATGGTTGAAGATCACACGGGCTGCGGTGGGGAGAAGTGGGGGTGGAGGGGAGCAGGGAGACAGGAGACAGGATACAGAGGTACTGGTGAGTGTGGAGGCCAGCGAGGGACCCCAGCCCTCGCCTCTGGCGGTTGGCTCCCTTTTCCGGGACGGTGCTGATGGCCACAGGGGTGGATCCAGCTGCAGTGAGACCGGAGGAGGCTGGGGCTCTACCAGACCCTGGAGAAGACCGACCGACCGACCGACCCTGCTGTGCCTACCCTCAGACCACGTGCAGGCCCCTGTGAAAGGTGTTGTCTCTTCAAGCTTCATTCTCAGTGTGGAAACTTCTTTCTTCTGGCATTTTTACAGTTTATGAAGCAAAAAGGCCATAAAGAGATGTGTCCCCCTCTCAAAGCTGTCACCTAGGTGCAGCTGCCAGGTGGCCTCTCCCCTGCACTGGGGAAAATGTGATTACTGCTGATGAAGGACCAGGAAGCCAGGGCCCACACTTGTATGTGGACTCCCCTAATGCCAGCATAGACAGGGAACAGCTCTTGGGAGGCTGGGTGTTTGGGGCATGTGGGGAGGTTTTGCTGCGGGCCCAGTACTGCTCTCTCCCCCAGCAGGCATCCCACCGGTAAGGAAGTCTGCTCTGCCGTTTGGCAGGCATCTGCTGAGCCGCTGCTGTGGACCAAGCATCGTGCTGGTGCCCAGGGTCCAGCAAGGAACCCTGCCTTCTCAGAAGTTAGCAGGGGCCGGGGGTGGGCACAGACAAGTGACAGACATCACAATTCAGCAGCACAGTGAGGCCAGGGAGAACTTCTCAAGGGGCTAACTTCCAAGCAGAGTCCTGCGGAATGAGTAGGAATCGGGGAAATGGAAGGTTAGGGAGAGGGGGGACGTAGACGGAAGGTCCCCAGAATTTGAAGGCGCTGGAACGTACATCGCGGTGCTGGACTGAGCCTCAGGCGGGAGGAGAAACCAAAGAGAAAAAGGATGGTGTGAGCGCTGGTGGAATTGCGGGTTTGCCGACAGGCAACTGAAGGGGTTTCTTGGTGACTTCTTACTCCTACCTGGAAGGAGGGCAAGATCACTTAAAAGATGACTATTGGGCTTCCCTGGTGGCGCAGTGGTTGAGAATCTGCCTGCCGATGCAGGGGACACAGGTTCATGCCCCGGTCCGGGAAGATCCCATGTGCCGCAGAGCGGCTGGGCACGTGAGCCATGGCCACTGAGCCTGCGCATCCGGAGCCTGTGCTCCGCAACGGGAGAGGCCACAACAGTGAGAGGCCCGCGTACCGCAATAAATAAATAAAAAAGATGACTATTAATAGGCTCTCTTTCAACTTTGCAACTCATCTCTAAGCATCTCTCTTGGTCAACCCATCCTTATAGGATTTCCAAGTCTTTTCTCACCATTTTGTGGATCGCTTAGCAAGGCCCCCTCCAAATCAGCATAGAACTTTCTGCTTCACCCTTTTGTGCTCAGGTGAACTTCATAAACATAATGAGTCAGGTGGGTTTTGAGAGGCTGGGCTGGAATCCTAACACCGTACATACGACGTTGCTTCTGGGGTGGCGCATGCATTCTAGGTACAAGCTCGCTGTCTTATAAATGGTATTTTGGAACATAACTCTCCCTCAGTGATTTTCAACTATTTCGGGAAATCGTGAAGTTGAACCTCCTTGGTGTGTCAGTCTAGAAAGAAAAGCCAGGAGTAGCCAATGTCGTGACTTAGGCCAATAGATTGGACATTCAGTGTCCACTTTTTTAGGCGAATGGCATCTTCCAACCTGGGGATCAGGTGCTGCCATCGTGGGCACTTGGTGGTTGATGAATAATAAAAATGCAGCAATTCCCAGTGTGCAACAGACAGCTTTCTCCTGGTGAGCAAAGCAAACTTAATGATCCATTATGTGAACTGTCCTCAGCAGCACCCGTTCTGGTGAGAAGTCCTTGAAGGGGGGTCAGTTCAACTAATTCCAATCATGGGTCCGCCCGGAGCTTCTAAAGTGGGGTGCCCCCGTCACGCCAAGTCCCGATAACGGGGCAGATGAGTAAATGCTTCCCTCCTGCCTGTCTCTGGCTCCAGGGGTGAGCCTGGCAGAAGCCCGAGCTGGCCTGCAGTACCCAGCTGTGCCCCGGCAGGCCGTGTATACCCCTCCCACACCCTTTTTCCACGGCCCGATTCCACACGGGACCTTGGACTTGCTAGGCACTAAGTGATTGCTCATCTGTGAGAAGCCATTGACATCACGAGAAAGGGGGCTCTGTGAATTCCTTCCATTCAAAATTTATTTCTCCTCCCCCCCAGTTTGTGCCAGAGGACCCCATCAAACGTTTCTGTTTTATGGCCTAACAGTACATTTTTCCCACTTACCATCCTAAAAAAAAGTCTGCCACCAGCTCTGCCCTGGTTTCTCTGTGGGGCACCCTTCTTATGCCCGGAGGTGATTTCATGAAGGGCCGGGCTCGCCCAGTACCTCTGCTGTGCTGTGCTGAGGTCCCAGGACGGAGGGACCCGTGACTTACACGAAACACGTGAGCAGCTTCTCCCCACCCTCCTCCTCTAAGAAGACGTTACAACCAGCACATCAGGCTCCATCTCAGTGGTTTCTACCCCATCCCCATCGAAATCTCTGTGCATTAAAGCTAAATCCTGGGGTGTATTTAATTAAAAGACAAATGGCAAAATAAGGTTGTGGTGGGTGCTTTCTAATTGTGGTCTGTTCGATTTTAATTACTGATCGTAAACTGTGAAAGCTCGTCCCAGGCACTGCTCTGCACACCCCTGTTCTTCTTCATCACAAAGATGTTCTCAGCTGCTGACAGGCTGGGCCTCCTCGCCTGTGCACAGCGGCTTGATCTTGCCCGACAGTGACTCAGCAACTTGCTGAATCCAATTAGCAGCTTTGCAGCAACTTACTCAAGGCGGCTGTAGTAAAGTCTGGCTTCAGACATCTCCAGCAGCCAGGTGTCCCAACCCGTGGTCTGCTTGTCGTCAGCAGTTACCGCCGCCAGAGTGCACCAGAACACGAATCGGGGGTCATGGTGAGTTAGAATCCTGCTTCCCCCAGGGTCCCCGCTTTTCTCTGTCCTTAACCTGTGACTGACATGGGTGCGCTTGGACATTCATGGTCAGAGCAGCCAGAGATCTTAGCGACCATCCAGTCCCCGGGAAGGAACTGAGGCCCAGAGACAGGAGGTGCTTGCTCGGGGTTACCCCGGTATTTAGCGAAAGGCTACACCAGGGGGACCCGAGCCTCTGACACCCCCCGTGTTTCCCCATCCTCTTGGCCCCTGCAGACTCTGCCCCAGCCGGCAGGGCAGGTGAGGTGAGTGAGTTACGCAGCCCCTCTGGCTCTCAGTTTCCTTACCGTCACCATGGAGTGATTACTCTGTAAGAGAGTTTTGAAAAGTACATAAGATGCTTTAATGAAGGTGCCCAAAACAGAGTAGAAACTCAGCACCCAAAAGTCCCTTCCATCTTGATTTGGGGGCAGAGGGAGGGCGGGGGAGAAGGAGAGAGAGAAAAAAACACGTTTGTGTGAAAACATTATGAACCAATCACTCCCACAAACACTGAAAAAAGCAGGTGGCCAGAGGGGCGCTGCTTTGGACACGGGTTTATGTGGCTGGTGACAAGGAGGAAGGGGCCCTCTCCAGCATTGTGCTCAAGGGCCCAGAATTAAACTGGTACCTCTGTCCCAGCTCAGAGCTCTGCCCACATCTGTCAATAGATACCAGATCGCTCTGCAGCTTTTCTGCTTGGACACTTGCCTGTGTTTTGCGAGTTGCTATTTTTCTCGTTGGAGTAGACCTAGGTCTACACCTAGAGGCTGAGTGAATGAGCATATCTTAATGAAGTGTAAAATGATAGGCCATGGCATACAGCCGTCAGTAACCCAGGCATCACCTCCCCGTGTTAACATGCATATAAATTTCATGGCTTTGTCCTATCTGCTGAAAAGGGCACCACAGAGCTGGCTTTTCTCTCTGCTCTGTTTTGAGTTTTCCTGTGCCCAGAGGTAACTGCAGAGAGTGATTTAAAAAAAAACAAAAACAAACGGGAGATATCTTCCAAATCAAGTACAGTCAACACAGTGTTTCAGAGAGAGACTCACCAGCCACTTCCCTATAGTTTTGATACAGGTGGGAGGTCCAGACTGAAGCAGCACCATGGTAGTGCCGACAGGTAGTGCTCAGATGTCCTGCAGGCGGAGGTGTTCATGGGCCAGGGACAGCATGAGGATGAATGGACAGGGCTTAGCAGCCGGCACCGGTACATCACAGTTCATATCAATGCCCTTGTTTGCTTTTTCTTTTTAGGTAAATCTGGGGACATAACCTTTTATTAATCTAAATGTATGCATTGCTCATTAAATTAACAAAGCTTATAATGCTAATACTATTAGAGTAAATCCTGTCTTTTATTGAGTATTCACTTTGTGCCAGTCATGATATTTTAATCTTATTTCATATATCTATAAAGTATGTTTTATTAGCCCTACTTAAAGGTGTCGAAAACTAGGCTCAGAGAGAGTCAGTAACTTGCCAGAATGAGAGCAAGTCTGTGTGACTCCGGAGCTAGGCTCAGTCCTTCTGCTGACTTGCTTCACCGTGTGTTTCCATGAGTAGTCAGGTTCTGTGGGAAGCCTGGGGCTGATGGAAATAACCAAGACAGGAGATCAGCTTTTCTGAGTTAGTTGCTCCAACTTAGGGCATTTGGAACTCATCTAAGATGGAGACTACCCCTGGGAAACCGGGACGTCTGAAACCACAGCTTTCAAACAGCTCTGATGGAGAGTGAACCTGGCTCACTAGGTTGTAATCTAAGCCATCGTATTATTGTTGCTGGCTTCTTACATCCACTTCTTTTTGAGTTCAGTTTTCTTCCTAAACTGTACCATTCACAGGGCTTTCATGGCAGGTGTTGAGTAGTAAACTTTCTCATTTTGTCTCACTTTGTCTGAAAATGTTTTCACTTTGCCATTATTCCAGAATAACAGCTTAGCTGAGTATAACTAATATAGGTTGACATTTGGTTGGTGTTATTCCATCACCTCCTGACCTCTTTGTAGCTATTGAGAAGTCACCTATGTCTTTAATTGTTCCTTTGTTAAGTTCTCTATTTTTCCTCTGTAGTTGTTGTCAGGGTCATCTCTTGGTCTTAGTTTTTCTGCAGTTGCATTATGATGTGCTTAGGGCAGACTTTTATTTTAATCCCATTCAGAACTTATTGTGCTTCCTGAGTCTGAGGACTTCATTAATTCTGGAATTTTCCAGCCATTATGTTTTCAGATATTGTCTCTCTTTGTTCTCTCTCTATTCTTCTTCTGGTACTCATATTCTATCCTTTGTTTCTTACCCTCTCCCATATTTTCATTTCTGTACTTCTCTACTGCATTCTAAACAGTTCCACACATGTGTCTTCCAGTTTATTAATTCTACATTTGGCTGTATCTAATCTGTGGTTTAGCCCTTCCACTCATTTTTAAATTATAACTATATTTTTATTTCTATACATTTTCTATGTTGGTCTTTTTCAGATCTGCTGTTTTTTATTCATAATGTTCTTTCATATCTTTTATGTCTTTTAAGTATTTTTAAATGTTGAAATTAACTTTCAATCATTTTAAACCCTTTCTGGATTGTTCTTATATTAGAAATTCTTGGGGTACTAATCCTGCTGTGTTTTTTATCTAGTGACTGTGGCATATAATGGGTTGTCTCCTCATGTGTTCTGTGTTTTTTGACTGTGAGATTATGTTCATTGGGGCCTTTCCTGAAGTGATCCCATGTGGCCACACTTTTCTCCAGGGCTGTTCTGCATTTTCTTCTGCCAAGTAGTCTAGGTACCCTACGGTTAGCATTATTCCAGGGCCAATTTTGTGTTGATTTCTCAGCTTGCAGATCTGAGGCATTTCTTAGTCTACTGTCACATCAAGGATGCAGCCCTTCAGAGTTCCAGTTTTGTGTGGGAATCTCAGGTCCCACTTCTTGCTTCATGTGGACCAAAGCCTTCATATTCTGTTCTCAGGTGGAGATTAAAATCTGAATTCTATGTTACAATAACTGATACTGCTTCCTACTCTAGGCGGCTGAAGTTCTAGGCACTTACTGTTGCAGGTCTTTTTTTTCTTTATTTTTTGCACCTGGTGATTTCCCCTTGCTTTCATAATCTACTCAGCTATCCACTTTTAAAAGCCAATGTTCCTATATGTTATTTGGCACATCTAAGAGTATGTAGCAGTAGGATCTTTAGTTTATCATATTCTGCCATCATTCTGGAGTCTTCCTGGCTCACTGCTATCTTATTCTAATTGTCATACATGGAACAGATTGTGGTAGAGGAAGAGACAGACTTACTCTTTGATCACCTGTTCTAGCAATCTGTCCAAAGCACACTCTGTGCCCAACTCTTCACTCATTCCTTTGCCCAGTAAAAAAAACTCAGCGCGAAGTAAGGGAGCCGAAAGATGCTGGACCACCACACAAGTAGCTTCTTCAAGGCATGACAGTGTCACATTGGCCCTCAAGCCCACAATTGAAGTGTCTTGTTGATACTTTGCCTTTGAAATTAACTCATGGGCAGTCTTACTGAATCTTTCCTAAGCATTTAAAATGGACAGAATTCAACTTCAGAAAATTGATGATGTTTTTCTCCAGTACACCAGAAATGTAAGTTCGATGGCTTTTTTTTTTCTTTTTTTGAAGTAATACCAAAAAAAGAACACTTTTTTTTTTCATTGAGTTTGAAAATGGACAACCTCAACTCAATAATATTTTGAAGTGGTTTATTGACTTGGGCTTTTACTTTATTAGTACTTTCTCCCAAGTTGCTGACAATGCTTTGCTCACATGACTTCAATTTTTCCTAACTGAAGGACTAGTTAGGAGCAGATAGCATTCCTTTGGTTTTACTGAGACCTGGAGAGGGCAATAGATTTATCCAAGTAACAAAGATAGCCAGACCATCAAAGACGCTGTGCACTTGAACCTATCAACCTCCATGGCCCCAAACAAAATTGGTTTTTCGTGGAAGTACATTTTAGAGCTACTCCCTCAAGTTTCATCAAGGGACTAGCCTTATGAAACCCACGACTGCTTTGAAATAGCAATATAGTTGAGACACTGGCCACTAAGTCAGACAGCATCCCCAGCCTGGGACTAAAAGCATAGCTTTGGAGACAACTGGACACCTAAGTTGGAATGCCACCTCTGTTACCATCTACTTGAGTGACCTGGGAAGATGCTTTTAACCTCTCTGAGCTGTAGTTTTCTCGCCTGCAAAATAGGGGGAATAATTCCCAATACGAGGGGACTGTAATGAGAATTAAATGACAGGTTGCATCCAGGCGTACTAAGTGACCCCAAAATCATAGTCATTGCTCACCTAAAGCTCCCTGTATGAAGCCCCACCTAAACGTTTATCTTAGAATATCACCTTGGGGTGGGTTTCCTTCCCTGAACAGCTATGATCTTTTCTCCGCTCGGGCAGTGAGAACCTTGGAATTGATCAGGCTTCTTTCACTGTGGCTGCGAATTCTAAACCAGATTTATGTCTTTACTCATTCAGCCCACCACCTGCACATCTGTGTTCTGTGTTTTCCAGGTCTGACTTTGCCTTCATCAAGCTAACATTGTCCCTCATTCTGGCTTTTTTCATCCATGTTTTCTATTAATGGCAAGGATGAAATGAAACATTAAAGTGCCTAACACTTTATACATAATAGATCCTTCTTCCCTTTAAAGTATTTTTTTCTTCTTTTGCCCTTTCTTTCTTTATACTTCCTACACTTTCTCTGCCAAGTAATATTTACTAACGCATTAATTTTTCCCTTTTGGGGATAAAGTCCTAGTCACGTTTTGAAAAGCAGCCTGAAATTCATCAGTTACCGTGGTATCCTTGTTGAACAGCAGTCAGCGGTGACTGCAGTGGACATCAGTAGGCCGGCAGAGTATGTCTGGGAGAAAGGGTGAGCAGAGTTTAACGCAAAGGAAGGGAGCGAGGTTCCAGCCTCGGCCCTCACCCACTCACGCCATCTTTCTGGGCCTGTCCCTGCTCTGCAAACAGAGGAGAGGATTGCCCTGTGGTCACAGCCGGTGAGATCACACGGGCACGAGGTTCTGGAAGCCTCATAGCTTTATAATTGTCAGTTTTCTTCTTGCTGCTACTACTACTATTGACAAAGTAGCTTCAACTTTGCGAAGACTGTGTGAGGGCAAGGCCCAGAGCTTTCTTTAATCTTGTCAATATTTGGAATTTAAAAGTTGTTTCCAGGCTTCCCTGGTGGTGCAGTGGTTGCGAGTCCGCCTGCCGATGCAGGGGACACGGGTTCGTGCCCCGGTCCGGGAAGATCCCACATGCCACAGAGCGGCTGGGCCCGTGAGCCATGGCCGCTGAGCCTGCGCGTCCGGAGCCTGTGCTCCGCAACGGGAGAGGCCACAACAGTGAGAGGCCCGCGTACCGCAAAAAAAAAAAAAAAAAAAGTTGTTTCCATACATAAGTCGTACAAGGTTCTAGAACAAGTTTCCATCAGTGTGGTTCATCGTGTTAGCTCCTCAGGGGAATAGGAGTCTGGGATAGTCACGTCCTTCTCCAGATGTGAAAATGAATCCGTTAGGAACGTGGGGTGACTGGGGTGTGACCGTAACGTTCCAGCAGCTTCTGAGTTCAAATAGCACAACGCCCTCCAGATGCTGTGTGCTGAAGGCCATGTGATGCTGTTTCGTCTCAAAAGCTGTTTGGACCCCCCGCTTTTTTTTTCTGCAGGAATTTTTACAGGACCAACAGTAAGCCACGTCGGAAAACATACATCTTATTTTATGGCTGTGCTGCTTCCGGCACGTCTGGAATATTATGCAATTAGATCACTTTTCCTCCTCAATTTTAGCACTAAATATCTGGCCATTTGCAAAAATGAAATCTCTCTTTTATCGTGATAAATTTAAAGGCTCATCTGTAATTACAAAGTGCCTTCAGAACCTACTGACTCTTGGTAACACTGCGAGGAAGTTGTAATCCCCTCTGTAAGGTGGAGAAGCTGAGGCTCAGAGCTGTTAAAGGCTTCTGTTAAGCCACTCGTCCTACGGTGACAAACTCTAGGGGAAGAACCCGGGTTCCCGACCTCCGCAGCCTGTCTGCTCTGTGCCGCACTTGCTGTGTTTATGCTCCATGGGATCAAGGATTTCTCTTTACTTAGAAGAATGTGGTCCCCAAATGAGCTCCAGTCCTATTTTAAGCAAATTTCACTTGGATTTGTTAAGTTTTGAGATGAATTCGTGCAAACCATTGCCTGTCTGAGCTTTGCTGCCTTCTATCATAGAATATGGGGTGGTTTTTATTTTATATTTATTTTTTTGTTTGTTTTTGGGGGGGGCTTGGTTTTAAATCACCCTCCTTGGAGCCTTCGGGATGCTGATAAGCTGCTGGGGGAGGGGCTGCCGTGGGCAGGCGGCCAGGCCGAGTGGGCGGGTTCCTCATGCCCACATCAGCTAAAGCGGCTGTGCTTTGGGCTGTGCTGTAGATGCTGTGTGATTTAGAGGGGACAGATTGGAAAGGTGTCACGTGGCAGAGAGCCTGGGGTTCTGGGTTTTAAAACAAAAAAGTCCTAAACCTTGAGGCCCTCTGGTGACGGTGCTCTTGTGATGACCCTGGGTTGAGCTCAAAGGCTTCATGACATGACAAGCCGAACCGTCTTCTAGGGACTTCCTCGGTGGTCCAGTGGTTGAGACTTTGCCTTCCCGTGCAGGGGGTGCGGGTTTGATCCCTGGTTGGGGAGCTAAGATCCCACGTGCCTCTCAGCCAAAACACCAAAACATAAAACAGAAGCAATATTGTAACAGATTCAATAAAGACTTTAAAAATGGTCCACATCAAGGGGCCTCCCTGGTGGCGCAGTGGTTGAGAATCTGCCTGCCAATGCAGGGGACACAGGTTCGAGCCCTGGTCCGGGAAGATCCCACATGCCGCAGAGCAACTAAGTCCGTGTGCCACAACTACTGAGCTTACTCTCTAGAGCCCGCAAACCACAACTACTGAGCCCGTGTGCTACAACTACTGAAGCCCACGCGCCTAGAGCCCGTGCTCCAAACCAAGAGAAGCCACCGCAATGAGAAGCCCACGCACCGCGACGAAGAGTAGCCCCCGCTCGCCGCAACTAGAGAAAGCCCGCATGCAGCAACGCAGACCCAACGCAGCCAAAAAATAAATAAATAAAATAAATTTTTAAAAATTAAAAAAACATGGTCCACATCAAAAACGTCTAAAAAAAAAAAAAGAACCGTCTTCTAGCCGACACCTAGCGAAGGCAACGATCTGACCAAGATCGTATGGCCCAGAAGAGGAGGACTTGCGATTTGAGCCCAGTTCACAGACACATGCCATTCCCTCTACCCAGAATCCTGCCGGGGGCGGAACCGCTTCCCCCAACCTCCTTTCACCCAGTAAGTCCCTCCCCCTGTGAGGTCAGCTCATGGTACTTGCACAGGAACCTTCTCTGACCCACCATCGAAGTCAGTGGCCCTTTTTTGTGGCCCCATGGCTCCATGTTCCTCTTCTTCAAACACCTTAGTGTAGTTGCAATTCTCATTGCTTGGTAATTCTTTAACACCTGTCTCTTACGCTACACTGTGAGCTTCATGAGGTCAGGTCTGTTTTGTTTGTTTTGCTTTGTTTTGTTTTATTCCATCATTGGGTCCTCAGTACCCAGCAGAATACATGCCATATAGTGCATGTTCATTTCATTTGTTGAATGAATGAATGAATGGAGTAGATGGACAGACAGATGTCTAGCCTCCCAGGCAGTGATATTAAACATTACGTGTGCTGCCCCCGAGATCCCTTCTGACTCTGACCACCAGTGGTCCTGGCGGGGCCGTCATGCTGTTTTGCTGCTGATAGTAAGTTGAGGGGTGGGCAGGGCTGTCCCGGGGGAGAAGGACTGGGGTGAATCCAGGACCAGCGAGGACAGGCCGGAGCCCTTGCCAGCTCACTGTGAGGGGAGCTCCCACTCAGCCTGCTCTGTGAGTCCCGGGTGGGCTGCCCCGGAAGTGGTCCAGCATCAGGCTCTGCAGAGGGAACTCAAGCTTGAACCAGAAAATCTCCGCGGTTCCTGATCCTGGATTCTGTGATTCCGTAAAACATGCTGCTTGGATGAATGGCGTATAATCAAGCTCTCCCTGCTGTATTCCAGCCTAGAGTATCATGGCTAGAGGAAGCTCGTCCTCCCAGCCGAGTCCCAGTTTAGTCCCTCTCTCCTGTAACCTCTCACTCAGTATCTGTCGAGAGATGACGCTATTAGTTAGCCCCGGGGAGTCCCTTCTCAAAAGCATTTGCAAAGTAACCATAAATCATTGGAAATATATATAAATTTCTCTCTACTAATGTGTGCTTCCTTCATAATTAACTAGACACTGAGTCTCTCAAAGTAATTAGCCCACTTTCTCCAAGACTCACTGAAGAAATAAAAGCTATACGACATAGCACACTCCTGGCTAATCCTACTTATGAGTAATGGGGTTGAGGAGAGCTCTGTAGCATACTCCTTGGTTGGGTGGTTCTTCATACCAGACGGGTGACATCGTACATACCCTTATATCTCAGGAACCCTCTGTTGTTTGGGGCTGTGAGATCTCAGGGCCCACCTCTAGGTACAGCAAAACTGCCCAGAGCAAAGGTCCTACCAGCCTTTCACAGGACTCCGTACAGACCTCATCCGGGACCCGGTGGTTTGGGTTGATTGCTGAAGGATGGATTTTCAGTTGAGCCTTCTTAGCCAGGATGATAAGGCCCTCTCCCCGCAGATCATGCGTCCTCTGGATGGCTCTCCATTGGACCACTTATACCTGGAACATACCCTCAGCATCCTTTGTTGAAACAGAAGAGGAAACATGTAATGAACGTCCCTACCAGTACCACGTGTCATTCGCCACCTAGATTACGCTCTTTGCCCTTCACCTGCTGAAATCCTACTCGTCCTCAAGATCGAGATCTAATCTCATCTCCCTGCCAGTCTTTTCTAACCCCTAGGTCGTTTACAATCTGTGCCCTCCATTTAACACGTAGCACTAACAGCATTGTCCTGCTGGCTGTCATTTCATGCATCCATGTCTCAACCCCCAAGCAGATGGTAATCTAGCCTCATCCTTCTTTGTCTTATTTTGCAATACCTCTTCCCCCTCACTCTGCTGCTCTGTTGTACCCAGAACAGCCACCCCATGAATATTTATGTATTGATCAAGCAATGCCTATCCCTGTTCTGTACCTCCTCAGTGTCTGCCTCCACACAGAATAAATCATTGTGGATCAATTGATTGAGATGAAAAGGTAGCACTTCACCTGCCAAACATCTTGTGTTTTGTGACCTGGCTCATCCCCTGAGGTGCCAGTGCGTTCGGGAAGCTGCGGTGCACCAGCACGGAGTTAAAGTTAGCTCTGCTGACTTGGGCTGTGCGGACGCAGCCAGGGAGAAAAGGAAAACCTCTTCCAAATTCCCCACACGGAGGACAAGCACAGAGCTTTGGAAATCTGCAACATGAGACGTTACTTCAGGCTTGTTAGAAATGTAGGAGGATGGCTTGGAAGACAATGGAGAGTTGAAAAGCACTTTTCAAATACGGTAAATGTTGTTAGAGCACGATAAGCAGCGGTCCTAGAAACCATTTGCGTAAAATGCAGGGCAGCCTGGCTGCTAAGTTCATGAAATCAAGAGAGGAGCCGTCTGGGCAGGTGGAAACCAAACACGTTGTTCTCTGGCAATGGTCCTGCCACCGGGCCAAGCAGTGGTCTGCTGGGGTTTTCCACTGTTGCTTTCTGTTTGTTTATCTTTAGTACAAATTCGAGTTCCCAGCTTCCTCTTCTAGTAATAGTCAACTAGGTTGTTCGGGCGAACTCTCCTCCTCCAAAATGAAAAGTTTATTGTGATAAAATATACATAACATAAAATTTACTCTTCTCACCATTCTTAAGTATACAGTTCAGTGGCGTTAAGGACATTCACACTGTTATGCAGCCGTCACCTCCATCCACCTCCAGAACTTTCTCATCTTCCTCAGCTGAAACTCTGTCCCCCTTAAACGCTAACTCTCTGTCCCTGTCCCTCAGACCCTCGCGACCAGCACTCTCCTTTCTGTCTCTATGAATTTGACGACTCCAGGGACCTCATGGAAAAGGAGTTGTTTACTGTTTGGCCTTCCGTGTCTCCTTATTTCACTGACTGTAATGTCTTCAGGGTTCCTTCAGGCTGTTGCATGTATCCTGTTAGGATCCATCTGTACAGATGAGGAAGGTGGAGCTCAGACACCCTGTCCGAGGTCATTCGGGCCTTTCTGTGTGGCCCCCACTGAGTGTCTAGAACCTTGAGCCACATAAGTAATAAGACCAATTGTTAACTGTAGCTTGAACGGTGCCAAACGCTTTACATACACTATTTTCATTCAGTCCATCAAAAACCCTGTGAGTACACGATCTGGATCTTAGAACAAGAACCTGGACCAGCGATTAAGAGCTGGCCCAAGGTCCGAGAGCTGGCAAGCAGCAGGGCTGGCTGGGCTGCACCCCGAGCCTCCCCGCGGGAGCGTCTATTAGAAAACGTCCCCAGCGCAGTTCTTTTCATATGGACGTGCACGTGGGGACCAAGAACACAGGCCCGCCCCCGGGGAGGCAAGGGCACGACCTCCTTCCTCCTGGCTGCCTGGCCTGAGACCCTGCCTCGGAAGAACCGGGAACTTTGCGGGGGTTGATGGGAGTGAAAGGGGTGTTGGGGGACGTGAGGCGCCCCTGAGGACCTGCCAAGTGTTTGACGTGAAAAGGCGCGTCTTGCCTGCAAAGCGCGTGTCTCCTGGGACCTCTTCAGCTGCCAGTGTGCGGGCGGCCCGGGAGCGGGGGGCAGCTCCGGAAGCGGGTTCCTCTCGCCCGGCCCCGCTTTCCCTCCTTCGGGGCCTGGCTTGGAGCTGTCTCTCCCACGGCGCTAACCGTGGGGGGAACCATCTGGTTTGGTTTCTGGTGACTGACGCCAAGGAACAGAAATCCCTGTGGGAAGAGGCTGCAGCCACAGAGGCAGTGAGAGGCGGTGACGTCCACACCACGGACTCGGAGGCTCGGCTCCGAGCGGCCCTCGGGGGCGCCAGGCCTGAGGCCGAGCGTCTGAGCGTGGGAAGCAGACGGCTCGGGGGCGGAGCGTGCGTGATGGGGCAGGGGCGGGAGAAGGCAGTGCATGGGAGGCCAGTTCAGTCCAGAGGGTCTGTGCCAACCCGAGACCCGCCTCCTGCGGGGCCTCTTCCCTGGAGAGTCGGCCTGGCTGTCACCCAGAGACCCCCATGGCGCCTGCGGCGTCCCTGCGCCGCCTGCCCCGAAATCCCTCTGACGGGCACCCCTTCCCTTCCGTCCGCGCGGGCCCTGCAGCCGCTCGGCCCCTCCAGAATCCCCTCTGTCCTCTGCACTGACTCCTGGGATGCAGAGCTGGGGGGGGCGGGCGGTCGCTCGGTCCAGCCCTGTCCCTGGTGAGGTCAGGTGGCCGTCACACGGCCGTGGCTGGGGCCTTCCCTGCATTAAAGCGACGCGGCCTCTGTCCTCGAAAACCCCAGGGCAGTTCATGAGGAGACGGGCACACCGTCATCGGACCTGAGGTCTTATGATCACGATTTCACTTTTTCCTCTTCCCTTTGGCTTCCTTTTTTTAATACGGGGAAGGTAAAGGGGGGAGGTGATTTTCTTAGTTTCTAGAGCACTTGTTTAGATCGTGCCCAATGCTGAGCGGTAATTCACCTCTCTCCCTGACTCCCAGCCTCCCCCCAACTTTCCCAGTCAGGCTCCCCAGCGTGCCCCCTGCCCTCCCCCCGGCATCCTTCCTCTCCCCATCAGCCCTGCAGGTAAAGGAGGTGGGGGACACAGCAGCGGGCCCTGAGCGCCCACCCCGGGCCGCCAGGGTCTCGTCAGCATCTGCTGGCGTGTCAGCGCCAGCCCCGGGAGGCACGTGTCATCCTCACGTCACAAGGGGGGCGCCAAGGGCTCGGTCGCACAGACAGCAGAGGCCAGGGACGGAGTGGAAGTCGGACCCCTGCTGCAAGTCTGGGTTCTTCTCCACCCCTCACACCCCATTTCCCTGGCAACCAGCCCCCTCCCTGATCCCCTTCCCATCACACTGTTCCCCTCACCGGAGCCTCCCAACCGGGCGAAGGGCGTGGCCGGGTGGCCGTCACACGAGCAGGAGCGAGTCGGTGCTCCCACTGCCTGGTCCCCCGAAAACGGCACCTGCCCCAGCACAGCACCGTCCCTGCTGTGGAGTAGCCCCTGTAGGTAGGTCGCGTCAGCAGGGGCTGTGGGCACAGCGACCCATTCTGGGAGGTGCCCAGCGCGCCACCAAGAACGTGAAGGGGCTGCTCTCGTCACCGACGGAAAAGCAGACACTTCCCCTGTCTCGGGAGCAGGTGTTGGCGGCCTCCGGGGAAGGATTGACCTCGCGGTCGGAGCCTGTGTGGTTGCCGGCGTCAACTTGATGTTGGGATGATGGAGGCGGTCCAGCCCTCGCCGGCCCCCTGCCCCACTGTCCCTTCTGTCCAGGGAAGCCCGGTGGCCCCAGTCCCTGCACAGAGTCCATCACTGGCACGCTGTTACCTGCAGAGCGGCAGTGAGCTTAGCAGTACTTCCTTTTCACTGACTTATCATCGACTTACAATGTGATATTAGTTTCAGGTGTACAGCATAGTAATTCAGTATTTTTTGTAGGTCATACTCCATACAAAGTTATTACAAAAATACTGACTATGTTCCCTGTACTGTACATTACATCCTTAGCACTTGTGTATTTTACGCCTAGTAGCATGTACCTCTTAATCCCCCTCGCCTATTCTGCCCCTCCCCTCTGGTCACCACTAGTTTGTTCGCTCTGTGTTCTTTGGGGTGGGGGGTACACCCGGGAGCGGGAGTGCTGGGTCACGTGGTCATTGTGTTTACCTTCGTGGGAGCCACCGGACTGTTCTCCACAGTGGCCACGTATTGTACGTTCCCGCTGGGCTGCTGGTTTCAGATCCAGCCCCACCACTTACTCGCGGTGTGGACGCGGCCCAGTGACTTCTGCTCTCTCTCTCTCTCTCTCTCTCTCTGCTTGTCTCTTCTCTCTCTCTCTCTCTCTCTCTCTCTCTGTTTCCTCATTTGTGTGTCAGGACAGTGATGCTGTCTACCCAGTGTGGGTGTGATGCTTACATGGGTTCGTGGATGTAAAGGGCTTACATACCAGTGCCTGGTATGTACGAGGCGCTGCGTAAATAAACGTCTGCTGCTGGTGCTGTTTCTGAGCCAGCGGGGGCCATGACAGATGAAAGATTGAGAGGCTTTTGGGCTAAAAGAGGCTGCATTGGGAGGATGTAAAAGAATCAGAAAGGCCCTAATCCAGACAGTTGGGGCTGGCCCTCCGGGCATCCCTCCCTCTGGGGAATCCACCTTCTCACCTGTGCCACGCTGAGCTGTGAGACCCTCCAGCTCCGTGGTCTTCACGGATCGACCACTCCTCAGGGGTGAGAGACTCGGTCCTCCGCTCAGACCCGGGGCCAGGTCTGTGGCTTTCGGTTTCCCCGCCAGCGAAAGAAGGACCAAGTAATCCACCATCTGAAAGCTCCAAAAGAAGTTTCTAGCAAACAGACAAAAGGCACTCCTCTCTCTCCCTCTCCCTCTCTCCCTCTCTCTCTCCCTCTCCCTCTCCCTCTCCCTCCCTCTCTCCCTCTCTCTCCCTCTCTCTCTCTCTCTCTCTCTCTCTCTCTCTCTCTCTCTCTCTCCCCCTCTCTCTCTCTCCCCCCCCTCCCTCCCTCCCTCCCTCCCCCTCCAGTGATGTTAGGAAAAGGCAAACCTGGTTGATTTTCAGTTGAGTCTACTGAATTATGGCCAAATATTCTGCCAAATACTGTTTCTCTCAATTTTTAAAATTAATCCATATGTTTATGATTCATTTGCTCCCAACTCATCACAGTGTTTTGTAAAAGCTGTTGGAATCCCAAGAATCCTTATAGGGGCCTTCTTGGAAGCACTTAGAAGCGAAGAGATAAATTTTTTTCCCACTCGTCTTTGGTTGGAAATCTCAACTTGTAGAGGCCGTATTACCAGCTCTTCAGCTGAGAGACAGAGACCTGAGTGAACCACCGAAAAAGTGTAATAACAGTGTCGTGAGGATGCTTTCATCTCACGCCCGTGCAGCGCTTGATGGCGTCCGAGCCCTGTCACCTTGTCTCCGAGGCAGTTGGGAAAAGTCGATGGGGTCAGTGCTGTTACTCTTTCAACGGAGGAGAAACTCAGAGTCAGGACGTGTGTCGTAGCCTGGAAATGAGGAGCCAGTTCTAGGCCCCTGTGAGTCGGGGAGGGGGGCGGGGAGGACGGGCCCCTGCCCAGGCGGGTGGGACAGCGGCCTCGCCTGCAGTAAACCATCCTCCCACCCTTGCTGGGTCGCCAGATCTGTCGCCGCACTTGTTCTAGTAAATGTTTGCATCGTCACCAAACAGCCCCCAGTCCCTCCGCCCTTTTTCTTGCTCAACTAATTTCTCCTCCCCTAGAACCCTCCATCCCTTGGAAACCCGGGATGCTGCCTGGTGATGTCGGGATGGGAGAAGGGCCCTTGCTGTGCACGGGGGCGGGAAGGTGGGTCTCCCGGCTGCCCCGAGAGGCCAGTGCAGCGGGGCACAGCTGGGCTCCACACCTGCGGGGCACACTGTCCCTAAAGGGCCCCGGCAGGGCAGGCCTCGGCCCTCCAGCCCCAGCGCGAGGCCTGCTGGGGAAGCGTCTTGCGGCGCACACAGCCTCTGCGTCGGGTGCCGTGGCCTGGTGTCTCTGGGGGCCTGGGTTCTACAAAAGGCTTTGCCACCAGGAACCAGGAACCACAGCGGCCCGTGATGCCAGCTCACTGCTGTGCCCACGGGGCTCCCTGCTCACCTCACTTAAAAAGCACAGGAAGAGGCCCCGCTTACCGAGCTCCTTCGGTTCTGTGCCGCACACTTGTGTGCTCTGTCTGGTGGTTCTGCTTGGAGCCGTTCTCCGCGGTCGACACGACTGTTATCCACCTTCTATCCTGAGGTCCAGTGCGGGAACCAGCCGGGGTCACCGGGGGAGGACACGGCACCGCTGGGCGTGGACCAGGCGCTGGCTCCGAGGCCTGCCCTGTGGCCGCCGCACCGGCCCGCGGAGGTGGCTGAGGCTCACGTTGGCGGAGGGCTTGGGCCGCCCCGGTGTTTGCGGCTACCCTCGCTGCCTCCTAGCTGACGGCGTCCGCCTCCCTCACTGTTGGAGGCAGGGGTGGGAGAGGGAAGGAGAAGGCCGTGGCTGAACGCGGGACGGGGCCGTGGAACGCCGGCAGGGCAGTGCGACCAGCCTCCTCTAGGCCTGAACGCAGCCTCCCACCCCGGGGTTCGGTGGTTGCGTAAGCATTCGTTCAGCAGCTTTTATGCAGCACCTGCCCTATGCCAGACATCGCCCTGGGCACCAGAGGAGCAAAGTGGAGTAACACGGCCAGGTGCCGTCCCGCAGGGGCGCACAGCGCATGCGATGGAGACCAGCGTCTAGGGGACTCGCTGGGGAGATGCAGAGGCGCAGGCCTGCCCAGCGCCCGGCAGGGCAAGTCTCTTTTCTTTTTTTAATAGAACAGCTTTACTGAGATGTAAGTCACGTGTCATACATCCATTTAAAATATTCAACTCAGGGCTTCCCTGGTGGCGCAGTGGTTGAGAGTCCGCCTGCCGATGCAGGGGACATGGGTTCGTGCCCCGGTCCGGGAAGATCCCACATGCCGCGGAGCGGCTGGGCCCGTGAGCCATGGCCGCTGAGCCTGCGCGTCCGGAGCCTGTGCTCCGCAACAGGAGAGGCCGCAACAGTGAGAGGCCCGCGTACCGCAAAAAAATTAAAAAAAAAAAAAATTTCAACTCAGTGGTTTTCTAACATTCACCACTATCCCATTCCAGACATGCTCACTACCTTCAAAAGAAACCCCATCCTCATTAATAGTCACTCCACTTTCCACCAACCCCTCAGCCCAGGGCAGTTATGATCTGCTTCCTGTCTGTATGGAATTGCCTACTCTGGACGTTTCATATAGTGGAATCATATAATACGTGGTCTTCTGCGTCTGGCGTCTTTCACTGAGTGTAATGTTTTCAAGGTCCATCTGGGTTGTAGCATTAGAACTTCATTTCTTCTTATGGCTGAATAATATTCCGTGTAGTGGTAGATTGTTTATCCAGTCATCATTTGAAGGACGTTGGCATTATTTCCACTGTTTGGCTGTCGAGAAGAACGCTGCTCTGCGCATTCATGCACAAGTCTGTGTGGACAGACGCTCTCATTTCTCTTGAGCGTATGCCTACTGGAGGGACCGCTGGATCACAGGGTGACTGTGCGTCAGGGTCTGAAGAACTGCCGTGCTTAACTCTCAGAGGCTCCTCCGGCTCTTTCCCCAGCGGCTGCACCATTTTACATCCCCGCCAGCCACGCGTGAGGGTTCTTATTTCTCCATATCTTCTCCAACACTTGCTATTTTCTGTCTTTTTGATTGTAGCCGTCTTAGCTAGTGTGAAGTGGCATCTCACTGCGGTTTCGATTTGCATTTTCCCTGCTGGCTAATGACGTTGAGCACCTTTTCATGCGCTTCCAGCCGTTTGCATGTCTTCTTGGGAGAATTCTATTCAGATCCTTTGTGCATTTTTAATCAGACTATGTCTTTTTATTGTTGAGTTGTAGGAGTTCTTTATATATTCTAGATACGAGTCCCCTGTCAGTATAGGATTGGCAAATATTTTCTCCCATTCTGTAAGTTACCTTTTCATTTTCTTAATGGTGTCCTTTGAAGCACAAAAGTTTCTAATTTTGATGAAGCCCAACTCATCCATTTTTCTTTTGTCACCTGTGCTTTTGGTGTCATACCTAAGGAAGCTTTGCCTGGCCCAGCGTCGTGAAGATGGACTCCCGTGTTTTCTTCTAAGACTGTTATAGTTTTAGGTCTTAGTTTAAGTGTGTGACCTATTTTGAGTTAATTTTTGTCTGGTGTGAGGAAAGGGCCAACTTCGTTCTGTCCTGCATGAGGACACAGAGGCGTCCCAGCACCGCTTGTTGAAAAGACGTTTCCCCATCGCATGGCCTTGGGGCGGGAAGAGGTGGAAGCGCTGCCCTGCTTCATCGGGGGACCTCAGGGCAGCACCCAGGGCCCATCCCAGGCGCGGCCACTGAGTAGAGCCACTGGCCGGAGCTGGAAAAGCAATGAGGGCAGGGCGGACGTTTGTTTTCTCCCTTGTCTCGGGCAGGCAGTGGGGTGTCGGGTGGGGCGACAGGGCCGGTGGTGTGGAACCAGGGGTCCCGAGGAGCCCCCTAAGGACCGGCTTCCTCCCCCAGCCACTCAGAGGTACCTTCTTCCCTTACCTGGATCCACAAGGGGACTGAAATGCGAATAGGCCTGTGAGGCACAGTCCTCCCCCTTCCTGGAGGCGGCGAGCAGGGGAAGGTGACCAGCCCGGGCGGAGGAGGAAAGAGAGCAGATCAGGGAGGCTGGGACACCCTGCTCAGCGAGGGGCCTGGCGGCAAAACGGGCGGAGAGGGTGGAGGGAGCCCCACCGAGAGCAAGTCCACGAAGTGTCCCGAGTCCCGGACCCGGGCCCTGTGGCACCTGTGGGGAACGGCGGGCCTCCCAGGGCATACAGAGCGCCCGACCCCACCAGAGGCCCCTGTTCAAGGCTCTAGCTCTCCTGCAGGCCCGGGGCGGCCTCCCGCTGGGCAGCGGGCACGTGGTGCGTGGTGTTGATGTCCCTGGGGCTCTGCCCGGGACCCACTCGTCTGCTCCAGCTTCTCCACCTGCAGCGAGGCAGGCAGGGCTGGCTCCCAGGAAGGGGGCTGGAAAGGAGGAATTTGGTGACTTGAAGGAGAGAAACAGAAGTGCCTGGAGAGGGGAGGGCCAGGCCGGCTGGCCAGGGCCCCGGGGGCTTCCTGATGAGCTGCTGTGTACCCGTGTGTCTCAGCAGCTGCCACGCAGTAGAAGCCTTAGTGCTGTCGGGACCCCATGTTCCAGAATCACCCAGCTGCCCCATGGCAGCCAGGCCAGCAGCCGCCTGGTAGAACCAGGATTAGAGGGACTGTCTGCCCGGCACAGAGATGGCACGATTGTCCTATGCTCCCCACGGCCTGCAGGGGGAGCGCTTGGTCCCTAACCGCTCTGCTTGTCAGGGTCCGCCTCGGAGCCCAGGGCCCCTGCCCAGCTGCTGAATCAGGGCCGGCCCAGGAAATCGATTTGCAAGAAGCTTCCCTCCCAACGGATGCACTCAGTCCAAGGGGACCCAGCGGTCAGCATTCCTGTCACCGGCTCCTCTGTAAGGGACACGCCGGCCGTCAGCAGGGGTGCGCCTCTGTAGCGCCCCGTCGGTGGCCCTGTGTCCTCCTCAGCTTTCACCACTGCTTCTGCAGGAGACACGCCTGCCCCCCACTCACCTGCCTTTCTCTCCTGTTCTCCAGGACACACAGGACCAGCCACTGCTACCGCATCACCTACCGCCACATGGAGCGCACGATGTCGCAGAGAGAGGTCGGGCGCGTCCACCAGGCCGTGCAGGAGGCGGCCGTGCGGCTGCTGGGCGTCGAGGGCAGGTTTTGATGTCGCCACCTCCCCGGCCGCGGCCCTCCCAGGGCCCCGGGTTTGCTGAACCAAAGAGAAAAAGATACTGTTTGTGGGCGGAGGCATCCGTAATCTTGTGATAAAATGGGTCAGTTTCAGGACTTTCAGAAGATAAAGGATTGCTCTTGAGAAGCTGTTGACATAGCATGTGTCTTTTATTTGGGAAAAGTGGGGGGAAGGAGCAATAATACGAGAGTTACCTTCTCTTCCTTTTAGAAATGCTTTGCCCGTTGGCGCGCGGCACAGTTAATTGGTCCCTGGCTTCTGTTAAAGTGTAAACAGCAGACGTGATTTCCTACCTGACAGGCTCTTGCCCCCGTGTAATGAGTGGAGCCACACAGAGGGACACACTCCAGACCGTAGAAGCTTTTCTCAATCGGCTCCCGTTCCTTTCTCCCTCCTTCTGCTCTGCAAAGGGCAGGCGGCAGACAGCGCGCAGATGAAATGCCAGGGATCCCTCAGAGGTGGAGGGAGTCCCATCTCTGAGCGCGCAGGGTTTTACTTCCTTTTCACAAAATGGGGCTTGGAGCCGGGGCTCTGGCCCCAGGATGTGGACAAAGCTGCCTCCGCCCCCCCACACACACCCCCAGAGGAGAGAGCGCGCCCCGGGGCTGGGTGGCACCCTGCACTCCAGGGCCAGGTCCTTGAAGCCCCGGAGAGTTTGTTTCCTGATGGAAGGCCTCTGCTTCCGGAGACGACCTTTATGGAGGAATACGGGGCTTTGATGTTCCCCTTTTGCCATCGCGAGCGCTTTGTGGTCTGCCTGCTTCCCTCCTGGCCAGTTTTCATAATCAGATTCCGTCCCCGGTGTGATGCTGGAGGCTGATGGAGGCCCGTGTGAGCTGGGATAAATATTTGATGAGCGCGGCCATTAGCAGCCCGCGGCGTGAGGGTGGGCAGCTGCTCCAACAGGAAGGAACGGCTGCAATGTCATTTCACCCTCCTACCCAGGCGGACGTGTCCCTTGGATTTTCAAGGGAATCGAGAGCTGCATCCCAGCCTCGCCAAGCTGCTGTCCAGGGTCCTGGGGCCACAGGCGCTGTTCCTGGAGAGGAGGGGTCTAATGCATAGCGTGATTGGGAATCTCTTCTCCAGGAGCATTTGCTAGCAGACCATTCCTGATCCAGCCTGGGGCTGCATTTCCAGAGACCCCTTTTATCCCCAAGACCCCTTAGGCATTCGCGGAAATCCTGGCGTAACACCCAGAAGACGTGGCACTGCCCCTCAGCCCACGCCCTGAGCGCGTATCTGTCAGATGCCGAGCACTGTGCTAGGGCCTGGGGGCAGCGCTGACATTCGGGGGGGCTCGCAGAGGGCTTTGCTGAACGTTCCTCTCGACACTCCATGAGATGTAGTCAACCTTCCCCTAAATTTTCCTGTGAGGCCAGAGGAGTCTCGGGCCCTAACCAGGAGCGCACCCGAGCCTGCTGCCTCCCAACGAAGACCCTGTAGCTAGACGGACTCGGGTGCGTTGCCAGGTCTGCGCCTCCCCCCTGCTCCCGGGACCCGTGTTCTGCGAGCCCCCAGCCGCGCGGGCTCGTGCGACCCCTGCCTCCGCTCTGGGTGTTGGCGCTCGTGCCACAGGTGGGCCCGCCCACCAGGGGGCCGAGGGGACATCCGGCTCTTCACTCTTCTCATGGGACTCCCGCAGGAGAATAAAGAGTGAAGAAGAAAAAAATAGGCCAGATAATGGCACCCCTGAGATGAACAGCACTCTGCAGCTCGGTGACAGACGAGGCCGTATAAATAGAGCGTGGTGGCCAACGCCAGTGCCACCCGCCGGGAGGCGCCCTCCCGTCCTTCGTGAGGCCGGGACAGGAATCTGCCTGCTGCAGAGGCTGCTCAGGTGTAGAACCCGGAACCTAAGAAGCTGCCAGTGACATCTGCTCTGGCGACGGACATCGGGAACCGGCTGGGGAAGGGGTGACCCCCGCACAGTGGCTCTCCCTACCCCACGTCTCAGCGGCCACATGGGGTCCTCTGTCCCCACGTCAGCTGTCCGGTCTCCGTGACGACCGTCATCGCTTGGACGGTGCTCGGCGGCTGCCAGGCAGGCCCTCCGTACGCATCCGCAGGGCACAGTAGAGGGAGGACACGTGACGGCGATGGTGGGGTTGACGGTGGCCGAGCCCCGCCCCCCTGGGTGTCCCGGGCACAGCGCACTGCGTGTGCTCAGCCACCTGAGTCTGGGCCACTGTTCCACGTGCAGTAGATGAGCCAGGAAAAGGTGGACGGGCCCAGCGTGCCCTCCTTCCATCCTCACGACCCCGGTGGTCCCGTTCTTCCCTCCACCCTCCAGGAGTGAGATCAACGTGCTCGGGGAGGTGCCGCAAAGCCAGGGCTGGAGGAGGCCTCTCTGACGTCCAAGCCTGTGCTCTTCACGTTGCCCCCAGCTACGCCCCCTGCACTTGCCCGGGCGCTCGGCCTACGATAGGCAGGGTGGGGATTCACTCTGGGCACCGCAAGGCAAAGGGGCCACCGCCGCGCTGCGGACGTCACCACCAGGACAGTGGCAACACCACTGCCCAGCCCTGGGACCCTCTCCACAAGGTGCTGGGGCGTGTGACATGGGCCCACAGGGCCAGCCGTGGGTTCGGTACCAAAACCGTTGGAAGGTCCTCTATCATCTGACGCTTCGAGTGGTCAATAGAGTTACACTTGCTGCTTCAGGACGGCAGGTCAGATTCAGGGCCACAGTCAGCTGGAAAGGTCAGCTGCTGAGCGACAGGAAAGTCCAGAACTGAACAATCTAAGACCCTGCGAGGGTAGTGCGTGCTCCCAGGAGGCTGCGTCCCAGCTCCCAGGAAGGTGGGGCAGCAGGAGGAAAGTTCTTCTTGCCCTCGGTGACCAGTTACTCGAGATCCTAGTGGCTCTGGTCTCCTAGATGGGCGTCTACAAAAGCCAACAACAGCAACACACACACCCAAAGCCGGTGCCCTGTTCAAAGGCAGGGGCTACAGACACTTGTACAGGCAGGAGACTGCCCGGCGTGGGCCCCTTGTCTGGCCCATTCCCAAGTCTGGGGCTGGTCTGGGGCGGGCGGATCAGGTGCCTCATGGAGCACTGGACCAGCCTAAACCCGGCTCTGCCATGGTGAGTCACTTAGCATCCCTGAGGCTAAACGTTCTCCGCTCTGAGATGGAGGTGATGACCCTCTTCTCTGTCCAGGGACCGAGTGTGGACGGCTCAGCAAGGAGGAAGAAGATTGTGTGTAAAACTCTTAAGCATCTCATTTTAGCCTCACACAGACTCTGAAACTTAACCACAGCACGTCCACCTAGGAGCTAAGAACATGAGGCCAAGGACCAGGCCCAGGGTCCTCCCATGAGCGGGAAACTGACCTAGGATTTAAGGCCCGCTCTCTGTAAGACCAAAGCCCGCGGTCTTCCTGCCGTGCCCTGTGTCTGCCAAGAAACGACACAGATGAGAACACAGTGGCCGTGCCTCGCCCTTTGCAGTCTCAGGTGTGAGATGGGGGGCGCCCTCCACAGCCTTTGCTCCCCAAGTGCAGGCCCGCACGTGCACATGTGTTTGTCTATTCGGACACAAGACTCAAAGAGGGCTTGGCCTGCACGCACTTCCAAAGGACGCGGGGAGACCAGGCCACATTGAGTTAAACAGGAGACTTCAAGGAGGGCATGTGAGGCTGGTTAAACTACAAGAATTGATCCAAGGAGGAAATCAGTTTAACCAGTGGGCTCAACACTAAAGCCGCACGTCCCAGCTGTGTCCCGGCTACACCCTGGGCCGTTGGAGCCCTCGGGCAGGACGGGTGCCCAGGGCTGTGTGCCGACCATGGCCTGCTGGCTGTGTAGTCGCCCTTCTCTCCCAAACAAGAAGGGCTTTCAGGACGCAGGTGTGTGAGACTGGCATTATTACAGAGGAAACTTTGAAATCTATTTTTAATGGCTTCGAATCTATTGAGTGACTCGTTTGAAGTCATCTATATTTTATTACTAATAAGAAACAACTAGGATGCGAAGCAAGTCAATGGAAAAAGGAAAGTCTTTCCGACAGGTGTGCTGGAGCAACTGGGTCCCCGTGTAAATCAACCCCGATGCCACACGCCACACAAAAATTAATTCAAGATGGAGCCTAAATATAGAAGCCCAAACCTTCCTATCAGGCCTAGAGAAGAGAATGTAAAGGACTGTCTTTGTGACCTTGGGTGGAGGCCGTGACTGCCTAGAGAGGACACAGAAAGAGCTAGTAAAGAAAAACAATGATCAACTGGACTTTTTCAAGATTTAAAACATCTGCTCTTTGAAACACGTCATTAAGAAAATGAATAGGGGGACTTCCCAGGCGGCCCAGTGGTTAAGAATCTGCCCTTCCACTGCAGGGGGCACAGGTTCGATCCCTGGCCGGGAGCTAAGATCCTGCATGCCGCGCGGTGTGGCCAGAAAAGAAAAGAAAAAAAGAATAGACAAACCACAGACTGGGAGGAAATATCGTGACACGTATGTTCAACAAAGGATTTATATCCAGAATATGCAAAGAATGCCTACAATTCGATAATAATTTTTTTAAAAATCTTTTGAAAAATGGGGGAAAGTCCTATAATTCAGTAATTTTTAAAAAAAGCTTTTTAAAAAATGAACAAGTACTTCACAAAAAAGAAGATTTATAAATGGCCAATAAGTTGGAAAGATGCTCAACATTATTAGTCATCAGGGCAACGCTTTCAGGACGTTGCAGAGCAGCCGGAACTCATCTGTAGGGGCAAAAAGCACCAGAGGTCGCCTGGGCCTGGGAAGAGATTGATGGAAAGGGGCCCACGGGAATGTTCTCTATCTTGATAGACGTGCAGGTTACGTGGACGGGTGCATTTGTCAAAACTCATCAAACTGTATGCTTTAAAATCTGTGCCTTTCGCTGTGCGTAAACTATACCACAAAGGAAAAGAGACCAATGACACGTGCTGCATCTCACATTTCCACGCATCTCACAGCACCACGGCTCCAAAGTGGAGACAGCAGCTCGGCGCCGAGGGAGCAGACATAGAGATGGGTGTAGAAGGGGCTCGGGGACTCTGCGGGCAAGATTATTCTTGAGTCGACCACACAGCTGGGGCAGGCAGCTCTCTCCAAGGAGAGTGGCCGCACGGGGGAGGAGACAGGGTGCAGCTGCAGGAACAATAATGTGAGATGGCGATTCCAGTCACTCGGGGGTTGTGATGAGGGTTGAATGGATTGAAGAGGGCAACACTCTCAGTTTTTAGCACGATATACTGACCATTACAAGTGAATCCGTATTTTTCTTAAAAACCCACGTTGGGAAAACGTTCTGGAGTTAGAAGGTGGGGATGATTGTTTGACTGTCTGAATACATGAAAATTCACTGAATTGTGTGCTTTGAAAGGGTGAATTTTGTGGGATGATAATTATATCTCAATAAAGCTGTTATAAAAAATGTTAAACATGCATTCACTATATGACCCGGCAACCCCTTCCTAAGGTGTTTCCCAAGTGCTTCATTTGAAGCACAGGATATTACTGAGTTGGGTGAACAAGGAAACCCAGGCAGAGGTGAAGGCAGCTCAGTCTGCCGTCCTCTCCTTCCCAGGGGTTTGGCCACTGAGAGCTGGGCCAGAGTGAGGCCTGGCGTACGTGCGGATGCTGTTAAGCTGGGGTGTTCCTCCATCCGCCTCTCCACGGGCGAGGGGCCGCTGGTACCTGACCTCCTCAGGAAGGCTCAGTGGGGGAGGGGCCGCTGGTACCTGACCTCCTCAGGAAGGCTCAGTGGACCTGCCCCCTGCTCTGTAACGTGTGGTTTCCCCACCAGGAGCACGAGAAATGCAGAGTCCCGGGCCCCTTCCTGGACCTGCTGAATGAGAGCCTGCATTTATCCAGGTCCCAGATGGGGGGGGGTGTGGTGTGTGTGTGTGTGTGTGTGTGTGTGTGTGTGTGTGTGTGTGTGTGTGTGTGTGTGTGTGTGTGTGTGTGTGTGTGTGTGTGTGTGTGTGTGTGTGTGTGTGTGTGTGTGTGTGTGTGTGTGTCACGTCCAGAGATGCTCTGAGCTGGAGCCGTGCGCTCCTTAGCCAGGAGGATTGAGGCTTCGCCAGGCTGCAAACGTCCCCCTTAGATCCTTGGGGCCCTGTTACGATTTGAAGGGTGTCCATCCTTCAAAAGGGACCTTGAAGTCCTACCCCAGCACCTCCAGGGCGAGACCCCATTTAGAGACGGGGTCCATGGAGACGCAATGATTAAGATTCCCACGATGCCTGGTGTCCTTATAAGAAGACAGCCATGTGAAGACAGACCACCAGAAGCTAAGAGAGGCAAGGAGGGACCCCCTACAGGAATCAGAGGGCGCATGGCCTGCCGATGGCTCTGGAAATGTGAGAGAACACTTTCTGTTGTTTTAGGCCACCCGGTCTGTGGGCGCCCTAGGAAGCAAATAGGGATCCCAAGACGGAGCAACCTCTTGTCCTTAGGACTCTGAAAAGACGGCCCCGCACGTGCCCGCGGAGGGAACCCCTAGTAAATGGGGGCTGCCGTGTCTTTGGCTGGAGGGAGGCCTTCAAGCCTCGCCTTCCCAGGAGGCTCGGTCTCTCTCGGCCTCAGTGCACCGGCCAGGCAGCCCCTTGGGCAGAACACCCGGAGGGCAGCGGTGTCCGAACTGGTAGCATGGCCTCAGGGCCCAGAACCCACGGCTGAGACGCAGGGGAGCCTCCCAGCTGGCTCTGAACTGAGGCAAAGCCAGCCAGGCCGGGCCCGGCTGCGCAGAGAGGGCCCGCGGGTGTGGATGCCCTCGACACCAGTGGCCAGAGGGGAGCGGTTCCCAGGTGCTCTCCCCGGTGGAGACAGGCTCCTGGGCCGCCCAGGGATCTGCCCCTCGGGGCAGGAGGAAGTGCAGGGCCCGACCAGCTCTCACTGCAGGGCCCCAGCGCAGGCTGTGCCCCAGGCCCTGCGGGCAGGGCGTCCCAGGCGGAGCTGCGAGGGGCTCTCACTGGGCCCCCAGCCAGGCTCTTCTCCGGTCGCCCAGGCGAGGGCGGTCCAGATGGTCACGGGGGAGTTGGAGGTGGTCCAGATAACGCCTGCAGCCCTTTCTCGTTCGCCCCGCCCTGCGAGGCCTCGGCCTGGGCAAGCAGCCCCTCCCTCCTCTCCTCCCCTCCCCCCTGCCCCTCTGGCCTGGATTAACTCAGACCCAGGTGATGAGAATGAAGCCGCGGCCCCGCCAGAGGGAAGCGCGTTGGGTCTGTCCACAGCCTCACCCCTTGGATGAGGGCTCAGCGCCTGGCGCCTCCCCAGCAAGGGCCGCAGCCAGCGCTCACGTCGCTGTGTGTCACTCACCGCCCGGCCTCCTCGCGGCAGGGCCTCCTCGCGGCACGGGGAGGCTGGCTACCTGAGCTCCTCTGTCCCCACGGGCAGAGCCCGGCTGAGGGAGAGGAAGCAGGGCCGGCCTCCCTGAAGCGGGCCCCGGGGCCGGCCGGCTCTGAGGTCACGCTGCGCTGTCCCAGTCTGGGTGCCCGCACGCAGGTGACCGGCCTCTTCTGTGCCGGCCCCTCCAGCAGGCTCTCGGCAGCGTTCACTGGCTGTTCAACCCAGGCCGGGAGAGAGTCTGTTAACTCTTGGACTGATGCCGTGTGTGGGCCTCAGGACCTGAAAAATACTGTTGAATGGGGTCACTTAAAGCACGTTTTCAAGAAAACACAGGAGGTTTAACAAAATGGTTAAAAACTTGGGTTTTGGAGCCAGGCAGAGGTAAGCTCAAATGTGGGCTCCTCGAGAACACCTCTTGGCCTCGCGGTGCACATCTGCAGGATGGGACAGTCCGTGTTGCAAGGACTACGTGACACCACGTATGGGAAAGCTGCTAGCATGGGGCCTGGTAAGTAGACAGTGAAAGGGAAAAAGGAGATCTGGTTGTGGGTTCAGAGAAGGCCACACTCCCAGCTAAAGGGATTGCGAGGTCTGGGAAGCTTCTGGAAAAATGTGGTGTCACATGGCGCTATCTTGGAAGGTCTGGACTCAAAGGAACCTTAGAGATTGTTTGTCCGGTGGCTCCATTTTAGAGATGAATTGCTGAGGCCCAGAGAAGTAAAATGACTTGTATTAGTTGGATGAAGAACCAATGGAGACTGACTAGACAATTCTCTCATTGTACAACAAGTCTGGAGGAAGCAGGGCTGGTTCCGTGGTCCAGTGTCGTCACTGAGACCCCAGCCTCTTCCTCCTGCTCTGCCAGCTGCAGCAGGTGGGCGATGTCTTCCCCTCATGGCTACAACGTGGCTGCAAGAACACCAGCCAGCATATCTCCACACAGCCTCCAAGAGCAGGAATGGAGAGGGCAAGGGATCTCAGTTTCTCCTCACAAATTTCTTTTTCTCATAGAGAAAATATTTCTCAGCCTTCCCTTCAAGTCTCATTGGCCAGGAGTGGTTCACAGGCCCACACTCCAGCTTTTTTAAGACCTGGGAAAGGAAGTGTCTGTCATTTCCAGCCTCTATTGTAGGAAAAGAGGCTCTACCAAAAAAATAAGGGGGATGGGGATGCTATTTCATAGGCAACCAACAGTGTCTCCCAGACTGGCCCAAAGTCATCCAGCTACTTGCCAGCCAGACCCCTGCAGGGCCCAGGATAGAACACTTGGCTCCAGGCCCAGCGTCGTTTCCAGATGTCTCCTCCTGTATTTTGCTGCCTCCTTGGTAAGCAAGGCCTTTAGAAATGGCGTGCAGTGAAGGGCCCTGTGAAGGGCAGCTAGTCTCTGGCCAGAGGACTAGGGAAGCTGAAGCTTGGAGTCCAAACTGAGCAGAGCGCTTGGAGGCCGGGCTGGGGAAGCATAGGGAGCCGCTCAGCCCGGAACTTCCCCAGGCTTCCTTCCCACTGGGCCCGCCCCTCAAGACCCTTCTGCCTGGACATTTGTCAAAGAGGGTGGCGACATGCATTGGAGGATTAATCAGACGGGGACACTGGTATTCGCGACGCGAGAGCTTTTTGCCCTCAGGAGCTGGCTCTTCACCAGTATGTTTACTCGCTGGCAGGTGCCTGTCCTCGCGTGTTTAAGTCCTTTACAGATGTTAATTTTTTGTGTGTCTGTAAGGATGGTTCTGGAGGTGGCAACGATGCTTTCCAGACAGGTGGACGGACTGGTTCAAAGTCACGTAGGAGCCTGGTGTTCTGGCTCCCTGGGACTTACCACGTTTGTTGGCAGGGACACTGCGTGTCGCCAGAAATCAAAATGCTAAGCTCTCTGTCACTCTTTCAAGCCAAATGTCAAGAAAGCAATTATGGAAGAGCCAAAGGCTTGGAGGCAGGGAAGAGCCAGCCCCACCTGGGGGCTGCACGTGGCTGGGCCCAGGCTTCCAGAAAGCTGGTGGGGATGTGCCGGAAAGGGCAGGAGCCGTGGCTACCTTAGACGCTGAGGAGTGATGTGGCCACAGGTGTGCAAGCAAAGAGCAGAAGAACATACGGCGGCCAGGGGAGCAGGGGGAACTGCCGGGGAGCCCAGCGGCGGGCCCTGTGGAAGCAACGCAGACGGGAGGCTGGAAAGAGAGGAAGCGCCTGGGGCCTGGTGGGACCAGCCGACGATGACGGTGAATGGCGGATTTTTTTTTAATTTATTTTTTTTAATTTTAATTTTTTTAATTTTATTTATTTTTGGCCGTGTTGGGTCTTCGTTGCTGTGCGCGGGCTTTCTCCAGTCGCAGCGAGCGGGGGCTGCTCTTCATTGCAGTGCGTGGGCTTCTCGCTGCGGTGGCTTCTCTTGTTGCAGAGCACAGGCTCTAGGCGCGCGGGCTTCAGTAATTGTGGCTTATGGGCTCAGTAGTTGTGGCACGCAGGCATAGTTGCTCTGCGGCATGTGGAATCTTCCTGGACCAGGACTCAAACCCACGTCCCCGGCATTGGCAGGCGGATTCTTAACCACTGCGCCACCAGTCCATCTCTGGGATGGAGGGACAGCAGCAGAGGGGTCTGGAGGGATGGAGCTGTCCTGGGCCTTCCCCATTTGCAGGATCTCTTGTCTCTGATGATGCTGAGATGCTGGCAGAGGCCAGACTGCACCACAGCCTCCAGAAGAAAGGCATCTCTCGCCTACCCCTGTCGTGGGTCAGAATCACAGGCCAGCACAGAGAGTCGCCCCTTCTTGGGAGGGAGGAGGGGACTGAGGCCCTCACAGCCGTGGTCACTTGCGTGCAGTCCAAAGTGTCAACAGCACATCCCAGACCAGACCCAGAGCGCTGGGTGCCCGGCCAAGGCCGATGCTTTCATGAATTGTTTAACCCCCGAGAAACACATTCATGATGTTTCTCCCCAAGGACCCCATGTTTTAAGAGATTCTCATCTACCAAACAGCTGCATTTACCAAGCAATAATTTATTCATTTTCTCATTTTTAAAATTAATCAAAGATACACGTAACTGCCAGCCAGGGTCTCTGATCAGCAGGACACAACCTTATTACCACCCCGGGCTGATTTAATTCCTGCCCAAAGCAAAGACACTTGACATTTTAGGCAGCCTGAGCAGCCTCGCTGGGGGAACGTGGAGGTTTTCACTTCGCTGTGTGAAATGTTCACAACAGCTTCCAGACCCTTGTCACTGATGCGTGGAGCCTGGGACCCCTATTGGGAATCACTGCATGGTTTCGGCAGGAAATAAGGCACGAAGGGAATCTCACCGTCCCAAAGTCTGGCCACTAAACCGCTGAAGGGTTTGTGGCCTGGATCAAGCCCCTGCCCGCCAGGAGCCTCGGGCAAACCACTCTCTCTCCCCGAGCCTCAGTATTCCCATCCGTAAGATGGGAATGAGATAGTAGTCAGGGTTCTTAGCTGCCCATTTTCTTAAGTACAAAAGAATGTATTAAAAGGATGCTGAGGGAAACAGTCTGGCTGTTCCTCAAAGCGTCAACATAGAACTACCGCATGACCCAGCAATTCCACTCCTGGGACTGGACCCAAAAGAATTGAAACAAAGAATTGAAACAAAAACTTGTGCACGAATCCTCACAACAGCTCTATTCACAGTAGACGAAAGTTGGGAACAACCAAATGTCCATCAACGAGTGAATGGTTACACAAAGTGTGGTCTATACGTACAATGGAATACTATTCAGCCCTAAAAAGGAGTGACGTTCTGACAACACGCTGCAGCAGGGATGAACCTTGACAGCACTATGCTGAGGGGAAGAAGCCGGACACAAAAGGCCACAGAGAGTATGATTCCACCTGTGTGAAATGTCCAGAATGTGCAGGTCCATAGAGACAGGATGCAGATCAGTGGTTGCCAGGCGCTGGGCGTGGAGGGGTGGAAAGTGGTTGCTTAGCAGGTACAGGTTTCCATTTGGGGGGATGAAAAATTCTAGCATTCAAGGACGGTGACGGTTACACAACCTCAAGGAAGAGCTTAATGCCACTGAATTGTGCACTTGACAATGGCGAAGATGGTAAATGCTGTGTTATGTGTATTTTACCACAATAAAAGTAGTGTACAGACAGTGAGATGCAAATATATATGTATGCTGGCTAAGTTGCAGGGTGGCGGGACCTCTGGGAGCCACGCCTGCAGCCTCGCCGTGGGTACACAGACACAGACACGCCAGCCACTGGCCCTGCCCTCCCGGGCTCTCCATCTCCTGCAGCCACTCCGGCCTCAAGTCCCTGGGACTCTGCGCAGATGTGTCTGATGGGGGAGGCTGGGTCACATCCCCGGGGTGCTGCCAGGAAGGCTGAGGCAGCTCAGAATGCCAGCTGTCTACAGCAGAGGACACGTGGAAAGGACCTGGCCGGGGCATGAAATGCTGGTACAGGTCCTTCCTCCTGTGACGCATCCAGAAGGAAACAGGTCACAAAGGAAACACTGCTCTTTAAAGGGCTTCTGGAGCGAGGCCACCTTCCCCTCCCTTACCAGCCCTTCTGAACACACACACACACACACACCCCGCCCAATTCACGCAGCAGAGACAATTGCTCCTTCTCCGTCCCATTCAGGGCTTTCTCCCTTTGGACAAGGTGACAACAGCCGCTGGTCCTTTATCCAGTGGACACCCTCCCTGGCTTTAGTTTTCTGTGATTCACTTTGCAGTTTAACACACGGACCCTATCACTTAGAAGCCAAATGACAGTGAGATGGTGCCCAGGTGGGGCGAGAGCTGTGGGACCCGCTCTGCCCTCCGTGCTGGGAGACAAAACCCCTGTCTGCGTTTGTCCCAACCCGTCCATTCACCCACCTGGTGGGGAAGACGCGGCACCTCCAATCTCTGCTACAGACAAGGCGAGAGGGAAATGAGCAAAACCGATGGATGGGATCAGAGTCGGGTTTTTTTAAAGAAAAAACATTTAGTACAATTTTAAACTTTCAGGAAAGTTGCAAACATAGTACAAGGAACTCCCATATAGCTTTTACTCTGATTGGCCACTCGTTTACGTTTTATCCCATTTACTTATCCACCCCGCCTCTCTCTTCTCTCGACTACTTCATTTTACCTGTAAATAGTCCAGGGTATCTAATCAAACTCAAGCCTGTGCTTAGTCCCCTCATAGCTCCCATCACAAACCACACATATTTATTTGTCGATTTGTCATCCTACTTCCCTCCCGCTAGAATGTCAGCCCCACGAAGGCAGCCGTGTCATTGTCACACACCCACGACCGTGCGGGCACACGAGATAAACGCCTAACCACAATCTGCTAAACTAAGCACAGGCATGAAACAGAGCGACAGGGTCCCCCTTTAGGTTTACGGGCCAGGAAGGTCTCTGCAGGGTTGATATTTAAACCGAGACCCAAAGGTGAGAAGCTGCTGTTGAGTGGAAGACGCTGTGAGCCTGGGCAAAGGCAGAGATGAGGTGATTGGGGACCAACAGATGATCAGCAAGGCTCGTAGTGGAGGGGACGGGGTGGCAGGTGACGGTGAGATGCAGCCGAGGAGGAGGGCGTGCACCAGTCTTCCGTGTGGCCTTGTAGCCAGGTGAAGGGTCGGACTTCAACCTCAGAGAAAGGGACGGCCCTGGAAAGGTTTAAGTGGGTGAGTGCCGCCTTGCGTGGAATGGATTGGAGGGGGGCCCATGTGGGAGTGGGGAGACCAGCTGGAGGAGCCTGCAGTCATGTTGGCTGGAGACCGTGGTGCCTGGGACCAGGGTAGAGAGGGAGGGAGGGAGGGAGGGAGGGAGAAGTGGACAGATTGGACACGGATTGATTGGATGCAAAGAAGAAGGGGAGGGCGGCACCCAGGACGACGGCCCCTGGGTTTCGTGGCTCGGGCAGCTGGGGGCTGGTGGAGAGGCAGCACGGGGTTGTGGACTCTGGGGGGTGTCCAAGAAAAAGCGCACAGAGTGAAACAGGTAAGGAAGGCTTTATTCAGACTATGGCCATAGGCGGGAGAGGGTGAGTTTAACAGGGGCAGCCGGGGATTTATAGCCAGTGGGGAGGGCAGAGTGACGGGGTCAGTGAGTGGAAAGTTACCAAGAGGAACTTGGTTAGGTGTCAAGGGTTGGGGGACTCTTGCTAAAATGGCTTGGCCAGCATCCTGACAGCCTGGGCTCTGCCAGCTAAGGTCAGCAGGCCAAGAAGAAGGTTCAGGAGAACCCGACTAAAGTTTGATCGGGGGGGAGTCCTCGTCACAGGGAGGGCTTGGGGCATCTGTTCTGGCTGAGTCATGTCCAAGACGATATGTCCAGGGTGCAGCTCGGGATGTAAATCTGGAAGCAGAGGCGAGGTCCTGGCTGGATGCACGAATCTGACCATCGCTGAAACGCCGGCCTGGGAGCACCCAGCATCACTGAGCTCTCAGACCTGTGATGGACTCTGACGGATGAGCGCCAGCTGGAACTTCTACATCCTGAGAGCTAAGCTCGCCGATGCCGCAGCCTCCCCCGCCCCCAGGGAGCAGAACTGGCCACTCTCCTCCCGGGACTCAGGGTCCTCAGCGCCTGAAGGCAGGTGGAGGCTTCATAAGGGCCCGGTCCCTTGTAAGGAAAGAGGATTCCCGTGCTCCCCAGTGTTGACTGAAAATACTTCTGCTGTAATGATACCTAAATATATATGATTATCAAACTACATATAAATGCCTCCTGCTTAGAGCTATGATGCAATTATCAACCCACGGTGAAGTGAAGAAGGAAAAGCACAGCCCGTACATCCCCACCCTCAACTGACCCCACTTGGAGAAACACGGGAGAGGTGAGCTCTGACATCCCTTCCAGTCCTAACAAGCGATGACTTTCTGAGCCTACGGTGCTGAGGGAAGGGCCGTGATTATGCAGCAACAGTAGAGAGGCTCAATCAGAGAATGGTTACCTCGAGACCCAGAGGTCACGTGGAAGGTAGCCTCCAATAGACAGATAGGTAATAAAAAATTAGCATTTTACCTAGAGGAACGTAAACGAAATAAGGGTGGCGAGAAGAGCAATGTCAGTGCTCTGGTGAAGAGACGTCTTTTTCCAGATTTGAAAAAGCTCAACTTTTATCTTCCTTGACTCACTTGGCCACATACATAAGAGGTTTTTTTTTTTTTAATTAAAAACTGGTAAGAAACCTTTTCTAAGTTATGATGCTGTTTTATATTTTAAGAAGTTAAGGGTGCTATTCATTTTATTAATTAGAAAAGCAGGGGAAATCATGCTTAAGGCTTCTCACCTAACACCTCAACTAATAGTATTTTGTACATTCCTTCTAGCCCTCTCTTGTGTGTACATATTTTATCTGCTGTGTGTGTGATTTTGTATTCTTTGAAGATGTAAGATTGTGATATGTGTTTTTCTCTATTGCCAGGTAGTGTTAATTATAATTTTGTTGACTCCATTTTTATCCATTTCTTGTATATACTACACGTTGCATAGTCATCCTCCTATGATTTCCTATGCAAGTTGCCGTCCATCTGTCACCCGTATAAAAAACGCTGCTGTGAACATCTTCAGACCCACAGCTTTTTCTGTCTTGTGGATTAGTGCATTGGGCTAGATTCCCAGGTGGGAATTTCTGGGTCGAAGGGTACAATTTTATTTCCAAAATCATTTCTGATGATCTAAACAAAGACGTGAGGATAAAACGGATAAAACGGGGGAAAGGCAGATTTGCAACAGACACCAAGAGCAGATTTAGAAATCCCGAGGGAGAAGCAGGGGCTGTATCAGCAGGCAGAGACGGTCCTGCGAACGCAGGGGTGTTGGCGCTGTCTTTTGCAAGCTTCCTCGCTGCCTCCAGGCAAGGATACTGAGAGCCTGGCCGCAAGAGCAGTTCAGGAATGCACGGATCAGATCCTCCAGGCAGGGAGATGCAGCCGCTCTAAGTCTCCCGTTACCAAGGCGACCTTCACTTTTCCCCTCTTTTCTAGGTTAGTGGTTCTGAATCTGTGCTGGATGGTTGGAGAGAATTAGTTCAAAAAAGGGGAGAAGTAAAGAAAATGGCTTTAAAAGACAATTTAATGGTTAAGCTGAGGAATCGGCACCGAGCACGATGCAGAGAAACCTTCTGGTTCGTTCCTGGTTCTGTGTGATTTCATGGTTTGATCTTTTCTGTGCAGTGAATTTATTTCCTTTTTCCCTTAATAAAACAGAACCACCAGCGTGCTCCACTGCGTCTAATCACATGCAGCCTGTGGAGTGTCAAAGGCCCCTGTCCCAACGGGAAAAGCACGGAGGCATAATAAGATGATGATGACAGCCAGGGAGGAATTAAGAACAAGGCGTCTCGAACTCACACGCCCGATGCTGGCATGACGTGTTGCCGCGGGGATGCACAGGGCCTGGGAGCACGTGGCTCCCGCAGCTGGCAGGAAGCCTGGAAACTTCCAGAGCCCTTCTCCCTGCGCTGGCTTTTCGCAGCCTTAAAAGCCAGCCTGGTGGGTCCCTTCCGGTCCCCGGGTACCCGTGTGCAAGCCAGGCGCCTGGGATGCTGCTGCCTCTTCCCGGGGCGTGTCTGCAATTTGCAGTCACGAGGAGGCACAGCCTGAGCTGCGGCTTTGGGCTCAAGAGACACAGCGGGCAGAATCCACCCCTGCGTGAGGTGTGGCAAGTGTGCCTCGTGGCCCACGGACCGGACGACCTTCCGTGTCACATTTTCCCCAATGCAGTTTCTAACCCTGAGCTTGCGCGCTGGCAGATGGGGCGTGTGACTATGCTGGTCCCCAGGGCTCCGTCCCTCCCAGCCCCCGGGTTTAACACAGCGCTGATGTGCGGGCGTCCATCTGGTCCTCGGGCGTCACACACCCAGGCTGCTGCTGAGAGCAGGTGCCACTGCTCCACTGTCGCACCAGAGGCGGAGAATCCGTGTGCTGCCTGCGGCGCATCGGGCCAGACACCCCCCGCGGCTCTTTCCTTTCTGGGGTTTGTCCTCTCGGAGAGGCAGGACTGTGTTACGACGGCAGAAGTGGCTGGGCACCTCTTTTAAGCCTGCGTGATCATTTATGTTTCTTCAAGGTGCTTAAGTTCCCTTTCCCCAAGTATTTAGGGTTTCCTACAAAATAAAAAAGCCAGAAGGGAGATCCGGTGATGGCAGAGGTAGACCCCACCACATGCTCCCCCGAGGGCATCAAACACAACAGCTGCTGACTTGCTTGAAGTGGGGAGGGGAGCAGAAGAGGCAGATCCTGGAAGACCCCTCCCTCTCCCCTCTCCTCCCTCTCCCCTCCCCTCCCCCTCCCTCCCCTCCCCCTCCCCCTCCCCCCCCTCCCCTCCCCCCAAATAGCACTCTACCAAATGATCTCTTAAAGTCCTTGCATCCTTGTGAAGAAATTGTGCTTCTCATGCAAGTGCCCCATCACCTCTCAGTAAGACGCGACCTGCATCTCTGTCCCAAGTTGATTCTCCAGTATTAACCTCCACCAGCAAGGTGGCACCTGGCTGTGTAGGTGGCATTCTCTCCTGCTGCCCTAGGGGTGGCGAGGTGAGCATGGACACTGGGTGGATTGGAGTTCTCCCAGCAGACGGCCGAGTCTCAGTTAGGGACAGGAGGAGAGGCAGGCCCGCTACCTGGCAATGACCCAGCTGGGGGGGTGGGGTGGCGGGGGCCCATGTGGCAGCTGACATCCTTCTCTGCTCTACAAGGAAAGCAAACATTGGCCGGGGGGCCTGGAGCCGGGAGGAGGGCCTCCCCAGGGGGAGGGGAGGGGGCGGGAGGCGTGGATTGGGCGCCTGCAACAGTCAGGAAGGAGTCGGCTATGCTGCCCACCCGAAGTTACACGAGGCCCTTCAAGGACGGTCCTGGCTTTGCGATCGGCCAGCTGCCACCTGCAGCTGCCTGCAGGCCTCCGTGTTAAAGTTTCCAACTGAATCCAGTAATGTATTAAAAAGAAAAAAAAGACATCATGACCAAGTTGGGCTTCTCCAGGGAATCCAGAGCTGGTTTAACATTAGGAAATCTGTTAAGATGATGGACCACATTGAAAGACGGAAGAAGACCTGTCCTAGAATGCTCATAGTACCGCTTCTTTAGATGTTCGTCAGTAAAACAATGGATTCACGGATTGTGATGTATTCACATAGGGAGTACTATGCAGCCATGAAAAATGCAGGAGACACATGCGTGAATCTCAAAAATGTAATGTCGAATAAGGAAAGCAAATTGCAGAAGAATACATATGCTGAGATTCATTTATAATAAATATAAAACATGGAAATGATCCTATATCCTGTGTAGAGATGCATGTATACGTAGTAACCATGTGAAGCAAAGCATGGCAATTGTAAGGTCTGATTTCACGGTTTACCTGTTCATGGGGAGCTGATACCATGAGAGCTTCAAACATACGGGCAACGGTTTATCTCTTTAATCAGATGGTGGATGCACAGTAGTGTATTGAATTATCCTATAGACATTGTGTACATCTTGAATAGTTCACAGTACAGTCATATAAATTCTGAATTCGCTATGAAATGAAAAAGAGAAACAGGGAAGCAGTAACGGGGACTCCTATCTAGATTAAATTTTGATCTATGAAGACGCATCAGTAAGAATTTGGGGAGAAAGGAAAATGTCATTTGAGGATTCCTGGTGTTGGGCATATATGCATGTACTATAGACTTTAGAAGAAAGGCTTAAGAAGTATATATAGAGAATTGCCATGATCGAGAACCAAGTTTAAAGTTTAAACTGGATATTCAAGTCCAAGGGAGGAAAAGGCAAACCAGGTAACCCCACACAGTCCCTCTAAGGCCACTGTCCCCTGAAGGCGTCCCGGTTGAGCCGGGGGCCCTGGGCTCAGCTTTTCCAAGGCCCTTTGCAGAAGACGGAGGCAGGGGCGTCGACACAGAGAAGGGAAAGAGAGGCGGGGACCTATGGGAGGAGGGTCAGGAAGGTTGAGCCCCAGAGGAAGCTGATGCTAACATGAGGCTGGAGACCCAGACGCCCCTGCCGAGCAGACGGGCGCAGGGAGGCCCAGGCGCCTGCTCACAGAGCCCAGGGGTCACCCTGCTTCCGGGGGGCCAAGGACCAGAGATGTCAACAGGCCTCTGCTGCTGCCCCAAGGGAACTGAGGACCGGTGAGCGGACAGCCGCTTTCAGGAGATTCAGACCTAAAGTGAGGCAGGGATCACAGACCACGTGATAACTGGGGGCCAGGAGGGGCCGTTGTGTTTCCAAAAAAAGGGATTTTCACAAACTTGGTTTCAATTCCCTGTAGAACCCTTCCTCCCTCTTTTCCCTTTCTTCTTGCTTTCTTTCAATAGACACTTTTTTTAAATTGAAGATACAGGGGTTCCCCATATACACCCCAACCCCACAATGCACAGCCTGCTCCACCGTCGGTCTCCCCACCATGCGTGCATCTGTTTCAGTTGATGAACTTACACTGACATGTCATTATCACGCAGAGTCCTGTAGTGTGCACCGGGTTCACTGCTGGTGTTGTACATTCTGCGGCTTTGGACAAATGTATAATGACATGTGTCCCCCATTACAGTCTCATACAGAGTAGATTTGCTGCCCTAAAAATCCTCTGTGCTCTGCCTGTTTATGTCTCCCTCCCCCCAGCCACAGGCAACCGTCAATCCTTTTACTGTCTCTAGCTCTGCCTTTTCCAGAATGTCATACAGTTGGAATCATACAGCGTGTAGCGTTTTCAGGTTGGCTTCTTTCACTCAGTCACATGCGTTAAAGATTCCTCCACGTCTTTTCGTGGCTTGATAGCTCATTTGTTTTTACAGCTGAATAGTATCCCGTTGCCTGGCTGGACCACAGTTCATTTATCCGTTCACCTATTGGAGGACATCTTGGCTGTCTCTAAGTTTGGGCGATTATGAATAAAGATGCTGTTAACGTCTGTGTTCAGGTGTTTGGGTGGACCTACGTTTTCAGCACCGTTGGGTAAACACCTTTCTTCTTCCCCTTCCTCTGTCCTCTTTCCCTCCTTCCTTCCTCCCACCCTCCTTCCTTTTATTAGCATTTCCTGTATCTAGAAAACTGTAGGTACCAACCGTATCCCTCTCATGGCCTTGCATTGTCAGTTGCACTTCAAGCACGTCTTGGTCCCTCAATTATAGATCAAGTGTTATTTTTCTTCCCCTCTCCAGGCCTGGCCTGGTGCAGTCGTGAAATCCTGTTTCAGGATATGTTTAGTGAGTGAAAGAATGGACACCCCTCAGGGGATGACGCTGTCCCCGCTCCCTGAGGTCTTAATGAACAGAACCATGAATGGGACCGACCACCTGCCCTTCCTCCGCCCTCAGGCCTCTTGGAGGGGACCCGGTGTGGCGAGCTAGAGGCTGCGTCTCTCGCCAGGGGTCACCACTGGGGAGTGGCAGCCATGTCACTGGTCAGATCCGCCCGGGGAGGGGCAGGCAGCGCTCCGTGACAAGCCCGGGAGTGGGAATTTCATCCCGCGAGGAAAGCCCCACAGACTCCAGGCCAGGGCACCGCCTTTCAGAAGGACAGAAAGTGAGAAAAAGCCTGGAGGGTGGAGGAGAGCAGCAGGCAGGTGGGGGCCAAGCCTCAGGTGAGTGATGGAGCCCAGAGTCAGGCGGGTGCTGGGGGCGGAGACCTGGGAGAGGACTCAGAGATGTTGCCAGGGGTGGAGTCCACGGGGCTCGGAGGCTATGACGGCCTGTCCTGGCTTGGGTGACTCGCGGCGGGAGGGGTGGCTGGGGGCGGGGAAGGCACGGAGGCCAGTTCTGGACGTTGTAGGGTCTAAGAGCCTATGGGGCGTCTGGGTAGAGTGGTGGCTAGTGTTGTGTGTGGGTCAACTGGACGGAGCCTCAGTGCCCAGATATTTGATCCAACATTATTCTGGTGTGTCTACGAGGGTGTCTCTGGATGAGCTGCCCCTTGAACTGCTAGACTGAGTAAAGCAGACTGCCCGCACCCTGGTATGGGTGGGCCTTGCCGAAGCAGTTGAAGACCTGACGAGCACGAAGCCTTGGCCTCTTGCCTGAGCTGGGACGTGCTCTCCTGCCCGCAGGCCGGAACAGCGGCACCGGCTGTCCTGGGTACCAGCTGCAGACCCTGGGACTGTTCAGTCTCAGCAGCTGTGGTACTGGGTTCAGGCGTGAAGGCTGTGGGAGAGGAAGGATGTTCTGCTTCTGCTACCCGTGAGCCTGAGCCCACAGCCCCCACCTGGATGAGGCTGGTGGCCCTACCTTGGCCGCACAGACCTGAACTCCTCTGCATTTCAGACAGGTAGATGCAGAGACTGATTCTCATTCACTCACTCACCCATTCATTCATTCATCCATTCATCAATTATGATCGTAAAAGAGTCCAGGGAAACGCGTAGGGGCTTTGCCATTTTTGCCACCTCAGGACGTTTTCATAATTTCTAGCTTTTTCCATTCATCTGCTTAAAAAAGATGTTAACACTCACAAGATGACGTATATAAAGTGCCTGGCACACAGCAGATGCCCAGTGAATCGTTCTTGTTAATACTGGTACTTCTGTGCCGCACCTGAGAATACGAAGATGGATTAAGCGCAGCCCCGTTCTCAGAATGCCTACATTCTGTGAAGTGTTACGTTTCTTTCCAGCAGATGTCGTGAGAGCAGGCATGTCTTGGAGGAGGTGCAGTGGCATCTGGCCAGGGGTCCAGCCCTCCCGGAGCTGTCCACCCTCCGTGGGAGCAGAGCACCCAGCCCTGAAAGCACTGGGATGGGGTTGCGTGGGGTGAGCCCTGCCCCAGGGCTGGCTGGCCTTCCCCTTCTCCCTGGTCCACCCACTGGTCAGGCGCCTGAGCCTTCTGGGCTGCGCCTCAGCTCCGCCCCCCGTGGACACCTGGCTTTGCACAAAAGGGCAGGAGAAGAGGGATGAGTCTGGTTCCTGGTCCCACTGAAGCGTGCCTGAAAGCCCATGGATCTGAGACGGAAGGAAATGAAGGCATCGCTGCCTCCCCGACTCTAAAAGAGCAAATGTTTGGGAATGCGGGCGCCAGAACGAAGCTGCCTGCACTGCCGTCCCAGCCCCTGTTCAGCTCAAGTCACACATGTGCTAAGAGGCTTTCAGCTCCAGGCGGCTGGTAGACATCGGCTGACAGATTTGGGATCTGATAAGAGACTGTTGATTTCATCCATGTGTGTGATGTCGGAGATGAATTTTAACAGTTAAAATGGGGAAAGGAGAAAAAGAGCTCTAGACCGTTGCCAGGTTTGCAACACTGGCTGTTTCTTCTAACGGATTTCTTGAAACTGTCGACTCTCCACGTTGGAGGCGCTTGTGTGTAACGGTGGGTTGTTACCATGTGCCGTCTGGGGAAGCCGAAAGGGGTGCATAGAGCAGAAAAGGAGCTGTCCGTGGGCGGGGAGGGTGGCCCTTTGCAACTGAGAGCCCCACCCTCCTCCGGGTCCCTGTCCCTTCCTGCACACACAGTCGGTGCCCTGGGCAGGCCAGGAGCTGTCAAAGCCTGCAGGGCTCTCTCCTGAGGAATACCAAGGGATTCTAGCCCAAGGGGTCTACCCATCGAACCAGGGATTTAAAAATGATTATTAGCTGTCCTCTGCAAAAGCGAGACGCCAAAACCAAAGTTCCCTTTCCCGGGGAACTCTGATGAGACACTTCAAAGTTTATATATTTAAATTTAACATCAAAGGATTGGTTGTCTTGGAAGCCACTCAGACACGCATCGTGCAGCCCCAAAGAATGACTGCATCTGCAGTGCGAATGGTGGACACCGGTGGCCTCGACCACCAACTGCCCTGGGTCTTGACTTCTCTGCAAGTTGCATTTGGTTGAACACAGACCCTGTTCCCCCCACCGGCCAGGGGCAGGTCAGGAAAATAAGGATTCCTTAAATCCAGAAAACTCTATGCAGTTTCAAGGGGTTTCCACCCCACCCCCGACAGAAACTTCTGCCATGCCTGACCTGGGAGGACAGTGGTGAAACACCGGGTGCAGAACTCTAGGTGACGCTGAGCGGGGGTGGCTCCTCTGATGGGCGGTTCTCAGTGTCGTCGGAGACCGGCCGAGGCTTTTCCCGCCAAAGGCACTTGGCCTCCATGCCAGCCAGCCACAGACAGTCCGCTTTTAACTTTTTTTTTTTTTTTTTGGCGGTACGCGGGCCTCTCACCGCTGTGGCCTCTCCCGTTGCGGAGCACAGGCTCCGGACACGCAGGCTCAGCGGCCATGGCTCACGGGCCCAGCCGCTCCGCGACACGTGGGATCTTCCCGGACCGGGGCATGAACCCGTGTCCCCTGCATCGGCAGGCGGACTCCCAACCACTGCGCCACCAGGGAAGCCCAGACAGTCCGCTTTTATCCATACGTACTGGATTAGAGTCTCTAAAAATATGTCACTCCTCTGTTTTAACAATGGAAAGTTCAATACAGTGAATCACATGAGAAGACTCTTGCCCACGTTAAGTTATGCAACTTAAAAATTTTTTTTTATATTTTAAGAAGAGTTTTAGGTTCACAGCAAAGCTAAGGGGAAGGTACAGAGATTTCCCCTATACTCCTGTCCCCACTTATGCTCTGCCCTGCCCCCCACCATCAGTATCCCCAGCTGAGTCGTGCGTTTGTCACGATGGATGGACCTCCACAGACACGTGATCATCACGCAGAGTCCATGGTTTACAGTAAGGCCACTCTTGGTGTCGTACATGCTAGGATTTGGACAAGTGTATAATGACACGTATCCGCCATTACAGTGTCATACAGAGTAGTTTTACGGCCTTAAAAATCCTCTACCTATTCACCCCTCCCTCCCCGCAATTCCCGACAACCACTGATCTTTTTACTGTCTCCATAGTTCCGCCTTTTCCAGAACGTCATACAGCTGTGTGTAGCCTTTTCAGATGGGCTTCTTTCCCTTAGTCATATGCATTGAAGTTTCCTCCGTGCCTTTTCATAGCTTGATAGCTTATTTGTTTTTAGTGCCAAGTAATATTCCATCGGCTGCATGGACCACAGTTTATCCGTTCACCTCCTGGAGGACATCTTGGTTGCTTCCGAGTTTGGCACTTTAGCAATAAAGCGGCTCTAAACCTCCGCGTGCAGGATGTTTCCGTGTGGACCTACGTTTTCAGCTCCTCTGCGTTGCAAATGCCAAGGAGCGCGATTGCTGGAAGTTATGTGATTGTCGTTTGGGAGCATTTAAATGCCCGGTGAGCATTTAAAAACAAATCCCTGTGCCCACCACAGACCCCAGGCCATTGAAATCGGACTCAGGGAGCGTGGAGCTTGAACTGGAGTTAGACCAACCTGTCGGGTGAACATGCCAGGCGCTGAGGTTGAGAATCGCTCATTCACGTGCTGACACCAGATTCTTGAGTTTCCATGGATTTCTGGCCAGCCTCGACATGTAGAAAAAGACGTGCAGACCTGGAGAGCGACAGAGAAAGGGTCAAGAGATCAAGTGTTTGTTAGGTTTTGTGAAACATGTCTGTCAGTGCTCTGCATTTGACCAAAAATCAATTTCACTTTTCTAGAAAATCTCTCATGGTAAGTTAACAGCTGCCCCTTTGCACTCCCTCTGACTGACACCAGGCCCCTGAGCTCTCGTTTTATGGGATTCCGGCATCCCTGGGCACACCGTGGCCACCTCAGACCGTGCCAACCGATCCCAGATCCCAGGGGCAACTGTTCTCCGTGTGACCAACGCAGACTCGCTCTGCCCAGGCAGGGGACAGGGGCCAGCTCCCTGCTCCCGGCAGACACCTCGTACCTGGCCAGCTCCTCTCGGCTGACGGGGCTGTCTGCCCGCGGCGGCGTGGGGACGTCAGGATGGCCGAGGTGGACGGATCCTTAGGGGCTCAGGCCAGTCGCTTACATGCTTGTGTTTAAGCGTGGAATTTCCTTCCAGTCTGCGTAGAAGAGAGAAAAGCTGAGGGACCCTCCTTGGACAGTGGGCTGGAAGTGGAGACTTTCTCCATCATCTGGCGAGACTTAGGGCTCCCCCGGGCCCCAGGATGGCCCTTATTTTCCCTCCCTACTCCCCACCTCCGTCCACCACTGTTTCTCCCCTGCCCTCCCCCTTCCCCACTCCCTCACCCCCTCCCTGGGCTTGTTCTGAAGGACAGATGCCACTCCCTGAAAGGCAGCTCCTGTCAGGTGGCAGAGCTGACCCAAAGGTACATCAGATCTGCCCTGTTTGGGGGGAAACCCGGTCCTTGAAGGTCAGACTCTGTGCCCTGGGGCTCATCCCGGCTTCCGTCTGCTTAGTGAGGTTTGGAGCTGCCCAGTTCAGACCGGAGTGGAAAGCAGGTCAGTCTCTGAGCAAACGAGTGTGCAGCTGGGTCTCCCCATCCAGCGGAGGAGAGGGCAGAGGGGGTCCTGCGTGAGGAGGAGACAGCTTTTGCGCCGCTTCTTCCTGCCCTTTCCCATCTTTCTGCCTTCTCTCCCTTCTCCAGCTCTGCCAGGGAGCCTCCCTGGAGCTGGGAAGTAGGATCCTGCCCGGATGAGCGGAAGTCTGGTTCCCCGCATGGGGACCAGCACGGGGCTTGGAGTGCAGTCCAGAGTAGACACTCAGCATACCAGCCCTGAGCACTGGGGTCTGGAGGGGGTGCGGAGACACTTAGAATAGTGGCAGCAGTTCTGGTACAGGCGTCCTTTCTCCCTGTCCCTGGAGCATCCCTGAAGCGCGTGACGCAGAGTCTTTGAAGCGGTGATTACGAAGCGTTTGGCTCTGACCCAGGAAGACGCGGTAGAGGAACTTTGTGCACGGTTCCCGGAAGCCATCGATGGAAAGTGTGCAGGGACCCGAGGCCAGAAAGGCCCTGGTGCCAACAGGAAGGCGAAGGTCACGAAAATAACGCATCACACGTCCTGCCTAAGGGGAGCTGCCATGAACTCAAGTCTGCAAACGCTGCACTTGCTTCTTCCTGCTGCCTGCAAAGCAAGAGACCTGGAGATGCTTCCCACCAGGGCAGTTAAGATGATCTCGATGCAAGAGCGAGATGTGACCGTGGAGACCAGAGGTCACGGGGGCTCCTTCATAGAGAAGGCGCCTGCCACAGAGAGCTCTGGAACAGGCTGGATTCCGACAACTCCGCAACAAAAATACAAACACTCTCATTAGAAAGTGGGCAGCGCTTCCCCGGTGGCGCAGTGGTTGAGAGTCCGCCTGCCGATGCGGGGGACACGAGTTCGTGCCCCGGTCCGGGAAGATCCCACATGCCGCGGAGCGGCTGGGCCCGTGAGCCATGGCCGCTGAGCCTGCGCGTCCGGAGCCTGTGCTCCGCAACGGGAGAGACCACAGCAGTGAGAGGCCCGCGTACCGCAAAAAAAAAAAAAAAAAAAAAAAAGTGGGCAAAGGACTCAAGTAGACTTACTCCAGAGAAGATACACAGATGGCCAAAAGCACATGAAAAGAGGCTCAACATCCTTAGTCACGGGGGCAACGTGAATTAAACCACAACGAGCCGCCACGTCACACCCGTCAGGATGGCTGCTGCGAAAGAGACAAAAGAACAAGTGTTGGCGAGGATTTGGAAAAATCAGAAGCCTTGGGCCCTGTTGGTGGAAACGTAAAATGGTGCAGCCACTGTGGAAAACAGCATGATGGTTCCTCAAAAAAGGAAGCATAGAATTACCATACGATCCAGCAATTCCACCTCTGGGTGCGCACCCAAAAGGAGTGAAAGAAGGGAAAGGAACAGCTATTTGCAGACCCACGTTCACAGCAGCATTATTCACAGTAGCCAAAAGGTGGAAGCAGCCCCGTGTCCATCCACCGATGATGGATAAACAAGATGCGGTCCATCCATCCGATGGAATATTGTTCAGTCTTAACAAGGAAGGGAATTCTGACACACGCTGCGACGCGAATGAGCCTTAAGGACGTGATGCCGAGTGAAATCAGCCGGTCGCAAGAGGACGGATACTGTCGAATTCTGCTATACGAGGCCCCCCGTCATCAGATTCATAGAGACGGAAGGCAGAACGGTGGTTGCCAGGGGGCCAGAGGGAGGAGAATGCGGGGAGGGGAGGTAGTGTTTAATGGGGACAGAGTTCCAGTCTGGGAAGATGAAAAGGTTCGGGAGATGGATGGTGGCGATGGCTGCAGAAGAATGTGAATGTACTTAATGTCACAGAACTGCACAGTTAAAAACGGTTAAGATGGTAAATTTTATGTCATTGAGTATTTTACTACAATTATGAAAAAAATAAAAAAGATAGGCAGGGAAGGTGGTGAGCAGCGTGGGGAGGGGGTTGAATTTGTGTGCCAGGAACTGGGGCGGGGCAGGAGGCCAGAAGAGGGCTCCATGGGGGTGCGGGAAGAGAGGGTTCTGCCGGGGGTCCTCCCACCAGGGCCGGATGTCGGAGGGAGGGGTCCGGGTTCCTTGGGGCTGGCGTGAGCCCGCCTCGAGAGGGGCCTGGCAGCGTCAGAGGGGCCAGTGTCCCAGCCAATGTCCCCGGGGCAGGAGGGCGGGGCTGCACCCAAGGTCCCTGGCCTTAGCAGCCAAGGACTCGGAGAGGATAACCAGACAGCCCCAGGCATCCGGGGTTTCCGCAGAGAGTCCTGGACCAGCTCCCCACTCAGACTGAGACGGGGGCTGCAAGTTCTGTCAAAGACGATCCCCAGCTCACGGGCAGCTTGGGGACTTTAGGGGCAGGGGACAGTGTCTCTAGGGTAGCCGCTGGCATGACCGAAGGCCTGGGGGGCGTGGGGACTCTGGGACGTGTCTGTAACTGAGGCAGGGTTTGGAGAAGGAGGTCAAGGCCGTAAGAGAAACGCAGTCCCAGTGGCTGTGATGATCCCACGTTCACCCCTTACCAGCCTGACGCGCTCAGGCCCACGGTGGAGACCGGGCAGTGCCGCATCCAGGTGCCCTGCCCTCGGCCCTGGGCCTTTCCGTGCCCGGTCCCGCCGGGCTCTGCTTCCGGTTCCCCGTTCCAATCAGAAGCCCCACCGTTTCCAACCCTCTAGGCCTCGTCTTCCGTCTTCTTCCCTGAACTCTTTCCTGGGACTTCGGGTCGGAATTTGATCTGCCCCGTCTGGACTTCTCTGGCTCTTCCTGTCCTCGGCCCACCAGGCCGTGGCCTCTGGGTCCACCACGTGCATCTGCCTGGCCCCGGGCCCGTGAGGGCAGCGTGGAGAAGGGCAGACGGTGGGGACGGGTGTTCAGGACTGCCTGCGACAAGTGGCTTCACGGGTATCGGCCCCCTGCCCTGCCAGCTGGGGAAGGCTGGAAAGGGGAGGCCTCCCTGACCCAGAGCGAAGGCATCCAGAGAACACGGGCCATCTGCTCAAAGCCCTGGAGGCTGCACGGGAGGGGGCAGGTGGCGAGTGGCAAGGCAGGGTTTATATCCTTGTGGGAGGGAAACAAGTCCAGAGCCCTTGGGGCCTTGGGAGTGTCCCCAGGTCTCCCCCAGGATGGGCTCAGGGTCCAGCTGGGCTGTCCTCTCCCAGCGTGGCTGCCCGCATAGGAGGACCAGGGAGCCGTCCACCCAGCACCGGTGCCTATTCCCCCGAACGACGTCTGCTACTTGAGTCCTGACGTTCTCCCAGGGTGCGCGGGAGCGTAGCCGTGCTCGGCTGGGTCCTGGGGGATGACACTGAGACTGGTCTCTGCACGTAAGGTCGGTGAATCGACCCCAGTGTTTATGACTCCAGCTCAGGACTCCTCCTGCTGCCTCCAGGCAGCGCCCCACAGGGTCCCCGGGCGGGGAGCTGCCTTTCTCCCCGTGCCTGGGAAGGGCCCTCACCGGAGCCATCCCTTCCACGGAGTTCACGCTGCTAAAAAGACATGTGGGTGTTATTTCACCAAGATGAAAACCAGCGCCAGCCGTCACCAACACCGACATCTGAGCACATCCAGGGGACGGACGGCAGGGCTGGGAGGCGGGGTGGGCCTCACCCTCTGTCCAACCCTGCAGGGCAGGTAGAACCTCCCTTAACAGTCACTGAACCTCCGCCAGCTCACTGCAGGGCCCGACCCCGGAGGCTGCGTGCTCCCAGGGCGCCCTCAGGGGGAAAGCAAAGAGGCAGCCGGGCCAGAGCGGACTGACGCCGCGGGGTGAGGCCAGAGGCCCTCAGGGAAGAAGGCAAGGCCCAGCGTGTGGATGCCTGGATCTGAAAACCGGGGCGCAGGAAGGCCACCCTTCTGGGTTTGGGAGGTAGAAAATGTCAAGGCAGGGAAATGGAGACACAGGAGGAGGAGGAGAAACAGAAGCTGCTCTCTGACGGGACACGGGAACTTGGCGAGCAGTGGATCAGGCCCTGCGTGGTCCGGTGATGAAACGCAGCAGCCGAAGGTAATGAAATATTTATGAATGGCGAGAGGATGCCGCGTGCTGCAGTGCAGCACAGGGGAGAGCGAAGTTTCAAGAATACTGTAATAGCAAAACCCTCCATTAATTATCGGAAGCAAAGCTGTAAGGCCAGTTACTATGGCAACGGGGTTCCCAGTGGATTTCGTGCTTTTTTTAAAAAGCTGCTCCCATTTACTGCGGCACATGCATTGGTTTTCCACCAGAGGTTTGAGCTTGTCCTTTGCAGATGATTTCGTCCTGTCCTCACAGTGGCTGGAGCGGAACAGGCAGGCCGGGCCGGGCCAGGGGAGCGAAAGCTTATGCAACTTTGCGCTAAACTCTCCGTAAGGATGGTGATGGGGGAAATGAGCCCTTCGCTTTCGGGCGGGGGCCTGCAGTGGGCAAGGAAGGCGGGCGCAATGCACTGCAGGCCGCTAGCAGGGAGCACGGGCAGTCAGGGGTCTGCTGCAGCACCCGCTCCCCCTGGGTCTTTGCAAGACGGGCTTGCGCCGGGGAGGCGTCCTTGAAGCCCACTGGGCCCTCTGTCCACATGCTGGCTGCAGCCGCAGTGCAATCTAACACTTGCCCCTAAAGCTCCGACGCAGAGAGTCCTGGGGTGGGGACATTTGGGGGACAGTGTGCTCTGGCTCCCGGGGAGCAAGCAGCCCCCGAGAAGAAGCAATGCCGTCTCCTCCGCCTGTGGCCGCGTCTCCTGTATCCCATCTCCACCATTACACACGGCTGCCCTCCCTGCTGAGATGCAGGTTTGATCTGATGCCAGTCTGAAAGCAGTTCTTCCAGGGGAGACAGTCCTGTGATTGCCTGGCCCTGGGTTGCTATCTTGAAACTGTCTGTCCCGGGCCACAGGGTGCCTGGGCCACTCTGGGCGGGGTCAGAGCATCAGCAGGTATTGGTGCTTCCTGCCCCACATGGGGAGCAGCTCTGATAACCCAGCACTGCTCCTTCAGGCGGGAGAGCACGAGCCTCCCCACCTCGGGGCTGCAGCTGGGGGCTGGGGAGCTGGCCCAGCTCTCTGGTGGCCACGTGAGCCTGGTGTGGGTCAGGCGAAATGGCCTTGGCTCAGAGACGGTACACGTCCACGGGGCTATTCAGGCCGTTTCTGCTGCTCCCGGATTGTTTTCCTGCCTCTACGCTGCTTTCTAAGTTGCCAAAGAGACTTATAGGCGCTTGTGAATAAAACTGGGAAGATGCCAGAGGAAGGGTTAGGCCAAAAGAATGCATGTGTGTGTCTCTGCTGGTGGAGTTCTACCTGGAGGGACACCTGCCCTGCGGGAGGCCCACCTCTCTCATGGTGGTACGGGAGAGGGTCCCCGAGTGCCAAGGGGGCCTTGGGGACTTCTTTCCCGGGCCGTCTGCTCCCATTCACACTCATCCTCAGGACTGACCTTCCCATACCCAGGCCACCTACGTGCCTCTCCGGCACGGTGGGGACACAGGGCTCCTTGAACGCCGGCTGTGTGCCACACACGTGCCATGCCCTGTGGCTGTCGCCTCATCCGCTCTGCACGGAGGTCTGTCTCCCTCATTTCAGCTGAGGAAACGGAGGCTCTGAGAGGGAAGGTCACTTCCTAGGCCACGTGGCTCCTCAGAGGCAGAGCTGGGCTCAGAACCCGCTCCCGTCTGACCCCAAAGGCTACGCTTCCAAACGCCTCAGCCGATGGGCTCCTGCTGGGAAGGGCCTGTCCCGTGGCCACCCAGGCCCCAGCACAGGGCCAGCCCCCAGCGGGCTCCCCATAAGGGTCCCAAAGCCGTGGCCTCCAGCCCAGAGGGCCCAAGCCAGGACCTGCGGGGCGCGCAGGGGGAAAACTTCAAAAATCTAGTTGCAGTTCTGTATTCTCCCCCTAGAGTGTTGATCTCTGTGTCTGCTTTGAGATGCTTTCCTTAGCTCAGGAGCACATTTAGAGAATTTATAAATCATATTAGGGTGCATGGCTGAAATTATTTTACCGTTATTGGAAGTGAGCAAGAAGATGGGGCCTGAGGTTGGAGAGAATGACCAGGGTCCCCCCGGGCCACTCAGGGGCCATAGGCAGCCTCTGCCTTCCTCCGTGTCTTTGTCAGCTCCCACAACCCTTCGAGGCACCATTCCACACCAGTCTTCTCAATAGCTCTGTGCCAGTGCACTTCAGAACGCCAGCACGCTCCTCAGTTAAACGGACCGCCACGTGCTGGGCAAAGGGCTGAAAAGGCAGGAGGGAGGCCTGGTCACTCTCGGCGCGCCCTTGCCCAGTGATTCCGGAAAACATCTTTAGCCTTGTTGAGTCTCAGTTTTCTCATCTGTGAAATGGGGGTAGTAAGAATATTTAGAGTTTTAAGACAATTAAATGGAATAATTAATATGAAACCCTCGGCACGGAGCCTGGTCTACACTCAGCACTCAGCATGGTGTCAGCAGCAGTGGAAGTGCGAAACTTATGACGCTGACATTCCCAGGCTCCTGTTAAGATTCTCATTCGTTTGTCACACTAGCCCTGCAAAGCTGACACCACCGTCCCCATTGTCGGTGAAGAAACTGAGGCTTAGAGAGGCTGGGCGACGTCCCCAGGGTGGCAGGGAGCACGGAGCCAGGCCCTTGTCTTCCTGGCCTGTGCTGTCCCTCCACCAGCCACCGGACCCCCGCGCCGCCAGGCCTGTGCTGCTGCTGTGGGTCTCCCCGTGTTATCCTCCTCGAGACCACACAGCCCTGGTGGCGGAGGCCGCGAAGAGCACGGAGTGGGTTCTCCAAATGGGGGCCTCTCCGGCGGCCTCGGTGCCCTTAGGACTCCTTAGGTCACAGAACTCAATCCCTCTTCCTTGCCAACGTGCTGGCGAGGCTGGCGTTAGTGGACCAGGCAGCAAGGAGGGAGGAAACCCTCCTTTCCTCCAGGCGCATTCTTTTTCTGCAAAAGTCAGTCCTCCGAGCTCCCTGCCAGACGTGCTCCCGGAACTCGAGGCGGGGGAAGGCCTGCCTTCTCAGGGTTCCCTTAAATGCGCTTTGATTTGCTGCTCTGGAGGGAAGACCAGCCCTGGGCTGGGGCAGACGGACCGGCCAAGCCCCAGCAGGAGCTCCTCCAGGCTGCAGGGCAGCTCCTGGAGCGGAGGTGCACCTCTGTGCAGGGGCACGTGGCTTCAGGAGCCAGGCTGGCTGAGCGGAGCCACGCCCCGCGCAGCGTCCAGCTGGCTCCGGTGGCCTTCTGCAGGGCTGGCCAGGTGGACCAGGACCCTAAGAGCTTTCTCCCACCCTTTCCCAGCCCTGAGCTCCGATGCGCGGGGTGTAAACCAGGCGGTCACAGCATTCACGTCTGGGTTCACACGTGTATAAAAGCCAACCCAAGAGCTTGGCTGCACCAAAGGCCAAGAAGGGCAACTTAGGAGCCTCCAAGTCAGGGAGGAAGAGAACAGAGCCGTTAACCGCTGTCTGATGGCAAGAGCAGAGACCTTAAAGCTGTGTGACCTTGTCATTTGATTCAACCTCTCTGAGCCTCCACTTCTCACCTGCAAAGTAGGAAAGGTTTTGTTTTGAGACATGAGAAACAGATGCAAAGTTGTTAACTGTTCATTTCTGGTCTCTTTTTCCAAGTGTTACTGCAGTATAATTAACACATAAAGATTGTATCTATTCAGGGTACACAACTTGATGTTTTCATACATGCGTATACTGTGAAATCATCACCACAAGTTAGCTAATTAACATATCCATCACGTCGCGTGTTACCATTTCCTTTTCTTTTTTTCTGGCGGTGAGAACACTGAAGACCTACCCTCTTAGCAAATTTCAAGCACACAACACAGCATTGTTAACCATAGTCATCACGCTGTACTTCGCATTCCCAGAATTTACTCATCTGGCATCACTGAAGCTTCGTTGCCCTTGACAGTCTCCCATTTCCCACTCCCCCCTTCCCCCAACCCCCGGCAACCACCTGGCTCCTCTACTTCTGTGTGTTGGGCTGTTTCAGAGTCCACGGGTGTAAGAGCACCACGCACTCTCCGTGTTCCTGTGTCTCTTTTGTCACCGAGCGTAATGTCCTTCAGGCACATCCATGTTGTCGCAAATGGCAGGGTTTCCCTCTTTTTTAAGGCTGAATAATGTTCCTCGATATCTACAACATATACCACATTTTCTTTATCTGTTCATCCCTCCAAGGACCTTTCAGTTGTTTCCAGATCTCGGCTATCGTGAATAACACGCAGTGACCACACGAGTAGAGCAGCCTCTTCAACACACTGATCTTGTTTCCTTTGGGTACATACGCACAGGTGGGACTGCTGGATCAGACGGTAGCTCTATCTTTAATTTTTTGAGGACCCTCAGACTGTTTTGCATAGTGGCTGTGGTCTCCTGGTCTGTCTTCTCATTCAGGCGAGACCTAGGAGTGGCTGCAGGTGTCCGCAGCCGTGGGACCACGTGGGCATTGCGGGTCCCCTGCCCCAGAGCGCCTCCCTGCCAGGCTCCACGCAGGACCCTCGCCGGACACGAAGTTCCTCGAGTCCAGCAGGCTGGATGGACGGTCCGGCCGCACGATCAAACGTTCAGGCCCCAGAGCCAAGAGACTCTGGGTTCAAACCCTCAGAGCTCGGCTGTGTGACCTTAGGGGACGTGACTGAATCTTGGGGCTTCAGTCCTTCCTCTGTAAACTGGGGCTGCGGCAGTTCCCACACACGGTCACTGAACCGAATGGATGGACTCGAGCTTGGGGACGTGTGTCACGTAAAGAAGGGCTCCACAACCCTCAGCTCTTATTCTAATAACAGTTATTATTTTTATATAGTATTAAAAATATGTATAAAATAGCTACGTTAAATAATAATAATAACAATTGCTCTTTGTAACAGAGCAGAACGCCCTGGGTGGAGCACACCCCAAATATTGTATCTGTTGACAGGACGTTAGCTGGCAGTGGAGCGCAGGGCCTGCAGGAATACAGCCAGGAGGAGAGCCCGTGGCTGGGACAGTGACGGGTTGGTGGTCAGGGCGCGGGGAGACGGGGAAGATGGGGGACCCCTTCTCTAACCTCTGGTTCCGCCTTTGGCAGCCCTGGGCCTTCAGTGGGGCGGGAGGGACACGGCCAGACTTGCCTCTCAATTTGGAGAGAAAGAGGCACCATCATTTTTTCAAGTCAACCCGAGCTGTCAACATCTGTCAGCACATCTGACCCGCTGACCACAGCTTCCCCGGGGAAGGAGCTTGGAAGGCGTGTCCTCTTCCAGACCCTTGTCGTGTAGAGGCCCCCGGGAAACTGGAAACCCCTTCCAGACACCAGCCACATCCCATTGTCAAGGGGGACCACTGGGGAGCCCGCCGGTCCCCCAGCCGCACATGTTCCCATAGCTGCTAAGGCGATTAGCCACTTGCTCTGTGCTCCCAGGAAGACACCCCATCTGTCAGCCAGGGGAGCCCCTCCAGCCTGGTTTCCACGGAGTAAGTTGCCTGTCAGTCATCTGCTGTCTCGAGCCAAACGGAGTCATTTATCTACCCGGGGTGTGCGTTTAAGACAGGAAGTAAGACACAATCTGCAGGTTATAACACTACGCTGGGAGGGGAGGGAGGGGAGGTTAAAGCTGGAGGATGGGGCCGGGGGGTGGCTGGGTGGGAACAGAACCCCCCGAGGTTTCGGCTCCGCAGCGCTTAATGGGAAAATGAGATAGTTCCCCAGCAATTGCTTTTCAGTGACTATGGAAATTAATGCCTCATTCCGGCATCACATCTTTGTGATGGCATCACATCTTTGGTTTGGCATCACATCTTTTGAGAACATTTGCCTCTCAGAGGGAGCAAGAAAAAACTTAAAAAGAGGAGAAAAAAATTAAAAGCTTGAAATGAGCACAGCGTAGCTGCTGAAATGGCTGAGGATGGGGTATGGCGCTGGGGCTGCAGGATGCTGGGCGATGAGTGGTCGCTGGGGTTCCAGCAAGGGCCCGAGCACCAAGGGTCGTGGTGACGGGGACACCAGTCCCGTGGGGGGACACCCCACCCATCTACCCCTGCCCCCCAGCGGTGAGGCGGCCACTCAGTGAGGCCTGCGCGGACGTTCCGCTCTACCATCAGACCCCCGACGTCCGAGCCTCGGCGCGAGGCTGTGGGCCTGAATGTGGCCTCTCACTGGCTTTGCAGCTGCGTCCCACCCAGGCCTCAGTTTCCCCACGTGTGGGTCCACTGTGATGATGGGGCCCGTGGTAATAGTAACAGCTATGATTCTTGAGGACACCGTAGGTGTCAGGCCCAGTCCTGGGACAGGGGGCTCTGTGGCTGGAGGCCCTGGGCCGGGGTTGATACTGGGGATGGCGTCCTGAGCCCCCGGGTGAAGGGCGAGTCTGGTGCCCAAGTTCATTGTGAGAATTCCTCTGAGCTGATTCACGTGCATGGCTTCACTTGAGGTCTGAAAACATTTGTGTTTGTTTCCTAAAACTGGGTTGGACCCTAAGTACCGTCCACATGGACCAACTCCCTCCTAGATCGGCCTTGAACCTCCTCCTCCCGTGGTTCGCTGCCCACCGGGTGGGGTAGAGAGGCCCGTTTTCCTGAGCAGAGGAACAGGCCCTGGCCAACCAGAGCTGTGTGGCCAGCAGGGGTCAAGCACACCCGGGGGAAACCTGTCCCCTCGGGAGCAGGCTGGAGGAGGCTACGTCAGGCGGGGCTTGAGAGGGGTCTCTGGCCCCCGAGGGTCCTGGACTACCAGGCCCTGAGCTCCGTCTCCAGATCTGTGAGTGGGTGAGTCAAGGACAGCCTGGACCAAACCCTGGACCATAGGAAGGGACAGCACCTCAGGGCACGGAGATTGGGAGCAGGCTGTGTGATCCCAAGTTGTCACTTAACCTCTCCGGGCCTTAACTTCTTCTCCTGTACGATAAATCATTAGGGCAAACTCTGAGGAAGGTCGGATACAGATTTTTTCTGGGTTTCTTGTGTGCAGTCAGGACAATGTAAGCCATGAGAACGCCTCGCTCTGCCTCTTCCAAACCCTCCAAAGAGTGGGGATGCTGAAACAGGAAGGCGAGCAGGCGGCCCTCGGGGGTGTCTGCGGTTCACATCCTGGTATGGCGTAAACGCCCTCTCACTCTACACAGTGACGTCTTGGGCTCAGTCATTGTTATTCTGACATGCTAGAACCCACCCCAGCTGCCTCACGGGAGGGTGACGGGCTCGAGCACATGTTGCATCTGCTGGGGCAGCACTTCCTGGGCTTCACCGCCCTCGATCCTCAGACATGGCGTGAGGCTGGCGTCACCGTGGTCCCTACCAGCCGAAGACACTGAGGCTTAGGGGACAGGTGGTGAGTCCGTTCTGCGGAGCTCAGGGCACGAATGTACCAGGATGAGAACATTTGAAAATAGCAACACTCTCCTCCCGGGAGGCACGGTTGCTCTTGTTTAAAAAGTGCTGGAGCTTCAGGTGTGGAAACAGAGGCCAGAGGCGAGGGACCTGGCCAGGGCACCTGGGCGCTCGCTCTGGGATGTAACTGGAGAGGCAGACCGTGAGAGTCTGCAGCCACCATCACTGCCCTGCGCATCGGCTGCGTCCCCAGCCGTCACCCCACAGGCAGGTCCCTGGAAAGTGGGGTCCAGGCCTGGGAAGTCCGGATGGGGCGGAGGCAGAGGAGGAGAAGCTGAGACCTGGGGCAGCCCTCCCTTGGGGGCTGGAGGTTGAGAGGGGGTGGCCTGGGCGGCCAGAGAGCAGGCGAGGCGCTGGGGGGCCGCAGGAAGGGGATGGTGTTGCTGAGACGCAGCCTCAACCTCAGGCATGCCCCTGGGGTCCCCCTTCCTACAGCCTCGCAGGAAGCCCCCAGACCCCAAGGGGCCATCTGCTTCCAGCCCAGCCCGATGTTATGGTTGAAGAGAAACCCATGTTCTGCCCCGAAAAGAATCCTCCTGGTAAAGAAACTCTGGCAAACGGCGAGCATGGCGGCTGAGGGGAGTAGGTCTGTGGCCCTGCTTGGGGCCGACGGCAGGAGAGGAGGGATTGCAGAGGTGCGTCCAGCCGGCTGGCCGTCTGTGACTGTGGGAAGTGGCCACAGAGGCTGCATGGTGGCCGCGCACCGGCCTTTGCCGGCTTGACTGTTCTGCGCGCCAGCCTTCCAGGAGGGGGATGGATTTTCGGTTTCAAGGGATGTAGGAACTACCAGCACGACGCTGCCCTGGGTGTCCGAGTTGCCGGGGAGCCCGAGTTTGCTGCCGCTCCCGAGAAGAACCGTGGCAGCCGGGTGCTGGGGTGCAGCCGGCCCTGACTTGGGGGCGGCTCTGCAGGCCACGACTCTAGAAGTGAGGCCCTCACCGCTCCCTCCCGCGGCCCAAGCAGAAGCCGGCTTTCTGCCTGCCTCTCAGGAGCCACGTGAGCCCTGGGGTCTGCCCTCCTTTAGAGCCAACTCGAAAATCTCTCTAGCCTCCCAAAGGAAAGAGAGGAACGCCAGACACTCCTGAAACGGCCACCTGAACCTACACGAGGCTAGAGGATTCCCTTCAATTCAGAGAAACCAGCCTGGAATTCGGCGTGTGGGGTCATTGAATCTGGAGGCCTGCATCCTCTTTGCACATTTCCCACCTGCAAGGCTGTGTGACCTTGGGGAAGTCACTGAGCTTCTCTGGGCTTATTTCCTCATTGGTAAAAGGAACAACAGATGGTCTCTAAGGTTCTGGCCATCTGAAATGAAACTCTGTGACTCCTGCTGGGATCCTGCAGCAGTTTTTCTTCCAAGGGCGAGGCAGGCGTGAAGTGCAGAAAATGGCCACGGGAAGCCAGCTGACGATCGGAGCCTGGGGACCCCGGGCACAGAGATCATGGGTGTCCATGCTCTCCCGAGACGTGCCAGTTGACTGTTTCCATGACAACGCCAGGGCACTGAGGGGAGGTCAGTGTGCTACCCCTGGGTCTGGACAAGCAAGCCTGGGGGAAATTCTAACGCGAGGCTGAAGAAAAGGCTGTGGGCTGAGCTGAGGGCCTGTGGCTCTTTTCCAGAAGCCGAGCTGTAATCACATCACCAAGTAGCCCTGTGTCTTCCCCAGCACATTACAGAGCGGCTTCATGTCTGCAGAGGTGAGCTGCTGTGATCAGCAGTGGTGGTGAGTTCTGAACAGCCGGGCTGTGATGTCGAGCAGGCAGTCAGGCTGCCTGGGGGGAATCTGGGCGGCCAGCCATCATCTGTAAGCGGGGCAGGCTGACAGCACCTGCAGACCACGCACCCAGAGCAGACGCTCCCCAGGGACCCATCAGGTCCAGCTTCCGCTCTCTGCCTGCCGCAGAGAAGCTGGCAAAGCTCTGGGGCTTCCTGCCTCCCACAGAGAAAGAACAAGCGGGCTCAGAGCAGAGCCTGGTGACACTCGGACCCCACTGGGATCTGGGGAGGGCCTCTAGCAGGTGCATCCCGATAGATTGTCCCCAGACCCTGGGATGGAGGAGGTGACAGCAGAGCTCCCCACTGATGGCGGCTCAGGGATGGCGGGTCACCCAGGTAGTTACTTGCAGAAGGAAGGTAGCCACTCAGGGAAACGAAAATCACAGAGCCAGCCTTCTCTAGGAAATAGCAGGCAGGATGGTGGTGACAAAGGCCAGCTGGATCCTGGGGCCAGCTCATCACACCCCAGGGATACAGCCTTTCGGGGGGTGCTTCTCAGTTTCCTCCTCTGTAAAATGGGCATAGACTAGGGAGTCTGTAGAGGTGAAAGGAGGTGATTCCAGGCACGTAATAAATGCTCGCCTCCTAAAGGACAGGCACCTGGTCTCAGGGCTTTGTTCCATGACGGAGTCAGAGGAACAAAGAATCCTCTGCAGCCCAGCACCGTGTCTGCCGAAGAGTCCCTCTGGTCAGCTGGGCATTGAGGAAGGGGTGGAGGGGAGAGGGAGGAGAATGGAAAACTCAGCTGGAGGACATGCCACGGAGCTGTTAGAGGCTCCTGATCCAATGCCCCCGCACAGAAGTGCTCCCCAAATCCCAGCTCAACTCCCTAACCGGGCAGAAGAGTGAACAAGCGAAGATACGGCCGGAGGAAAAACACCCGCACCAATTGAACGTAGGGGGTGCATTTCACTCGGGATGGCAAGTATGTTTCTAGAAAGTTCCATGTGACATGGAAAATTGATAAATTGAATCATACTCCAAAAAAGGTTTTTACTAAAGTATAATACACACCCTGAAAAGTGCACATATCACAAACCGAACACACCTATGAAGCCCCTCCCCACGGCCCCTCCGGTCACTCACCCCCTGAGGGCAACCACTGTCCTGACTTCTAAGAACACAGGTTATTTTCTGCCAGGTTTTACTTTATTTAGAGGGATTCACAGAGTTTATACTCTTTTGTGTCTGTCTTCTTTGGCTTACCCTTGTGTTTGTAAATTTCATCCGTGTTGTTGCATGTAGCTGTGGGTTCATTCTCATTGCTGTAGAATATTCCATTGTGTGACTATATCACTGCTTATGTCCATTCAACCATTGACTGGCATGTGTATAATGACCAATTTACCGATTTGTTGTAGATGTATTCTACAACAAATAGTGCTGATCGCCACATCCTAATGCATGTGTGTCCGTGCATTTCTGTTGGGTGGAATCTTTGGGTCAGAGGTTATGCCTCTATGCAGTTTTATAAATATTGTCAAACTGATATCTGTAGTTGTACCAATTCCCCCTCTCACTAGCAGTGAGTGGGAGTTCCAGTTTTTCCATATCTCTGTCGACAAACACTTAACTATTCTCTGTGTTTTTCATTTTAGCCATGCTGGTGGGTGTCTGTTGGTATTAAGTTATGGTTTTGATTTGTATTTGCATGATGGCTAAGGAAGTTGAGCATAGTTTTCTATGTCACCAGCCACTTAGAGAAACTTTTAAAGGAAATGCTTTATCAAGCATTTTGTTCATTTTTCTGTTGGGTGGTCCGTTCTATTCTTACTGATTTGTAGGATTGCTACGAAGACCATTCTTTTGAAAACGGGAGAATCCTTTTGTGGTATGAATAGTGTTTGACTCTACGTTTAGGAATCTGAATATTGGGTTTTCTCAGAAGTAAGTCACACAAGTCCTTACAAATTTCAACAGGGAGATAGATCTAAGCCTGGGGAAATTCAGCCTCAAACTTTCCCGTCTACAAAGCCTTCTCCTGAAACAGAAGAAGACAGGTGCTTTTTCCTCCAGTTCATTTCATGCTGGTTTGCCGAGGTGGATGGGCATGGTCGTCCCATAGGGGTTGGAATGAAAAGGACAGTGAGTTGGTGGACAGTGGGGCAACTGAGGTGGGTGTGTAGTCCTGCCATGGGACTTGTTATGTAACCGGGCACATCGACATGCTCAACGAGACCCTGTGGGATGAGAGTTCACCTGACAGGATTGTCAAGGGATGAATATGAGTGGTGGAGGGCTCATGAGTTAGATGGGCAGGTATCTGGAGAACCAGTGTCAGCTCAACCAAGAAAAATACTTTTGCTTAATTTGGGCAAAAATATCTCTGGCAGCCCCCCAGGTGAGCGCAGATGCGCAACTGGGAAGCTTTAAGACTCTGCTACTATATTCCTAGGTGTGAAGGACAAGGACCCGCACTCATCCCAAGTCTACGTTTCAGAGAATGGCCACCAGCTGTGTCCCACCAGCCACCCTGCATGTACAGCAGATCCCGTAGCCTTTGGATACTATTATGAACGGACTTTCCCTTTTCATTTTCACTTTACACAGTGCAATATAGAAATATTTGTCCTTTATTGAATTGAAATGAAGCCCAGGAAAAAGTTCTTGGATTTCATTCATTCAGTAAACTTATACTGAGCACCTACGATATGCCAGGTATCCTGCTAGAAGACAAAGAAATAAATAACAGAAAGTTTTACCCTCAAAAATCTCACAATATTGTGGGGGAAATAAAAAATTAAACAATTAATGTTTAATTGTTGTGAGTGGTGGTGAGACAGAGGTTTGTGGAGTGTTAACAGGGAAGGGGCCCTAACCAGTGGCTGAGGAGGGGGACCAACAGGGGTGAGAAGTCTGGGGAAAGGCTCCCTGGGGTAGCCAATGCCTTTACATCTATTTCTTCCCGTCATCTGTAAAGGGGATCTATTTGTGAAAAGTTAGGTACTCACAAAACCCCACCATGCATTAGAGCAGAAGGAAAAGATTTCCAATTTTCCATCCTATTTAAATACCCCATGCTGTTATACCTAGGGTCCTCATGACTTATTTTAATAAACCCTTTTTCCCATTTTGAACATGAACTCATTGAAAGTTAATTAAAATGATGTAAAATGTGACCTTCTGTGAATTAATCAATGTTAGAAAAAAATGAGCTTATTTTCTTCTCCTTCCTGTTACTCACCTATAAAGCCCAAGAAAACATTCCCCATCCCTTTACAAAGCATTGTCAGGACTCATGCTTCTCAACATCTTTGTCCTGCTTGCAACCGCAGGAACGGGCTGGTGGGTAAGAAATAGGAACTTGAGGATGTGTTGTGCTGTAATTCAGCGGAGACTCCCTCTAACAGGCGGGGGCTAAGACGAGCGGAGAGTAAGAGAAAAGGGGAGGAGTTCATTATAGGCCAGGGTGTGGCGTGTAAGCTAGACTCTATCCCCAAATCCAGCTGAGCTACTGAGTCAGAGGCTGAGGGAGCTAGAAGCTCATAGGTGCTCTTCTGGGTGGAGCGTATGACAAAAGCTCAGCTGAGTCCATGGAGATGAGGTTGGTTGCAAGGGATAGAAACCCTAACTCACCACGATCGGAACAACTAAGTGGTTTATTATCTCACATAATGAGTGGAGACGGACAGCAGCTCCAGCGTTGCTTAATTCACCAGCTCCCCAATGTCTCAACCACACAGGTTATTTCCATCTTTCTACTTTGCCATCCAAAATGTTTTGACTTACCCTCATTGACTGCTCTCCTAATGGACCCAAGAAGACTGCTGTGGTTTTAAGAACAAGGCACAGACTCCAAGCCCCAAAGTTTTATCAGCGAATTTCCTGCTTAGGTGCACTGGCTAAAGTTGCACCCATGCCCAAGCCTAAAGCAACCGTCTGTCAGGGGACAGGAGTCCATCACATTCCGCCCAGGCCATGAGCTCTCAGCCCTGGTTAAGGTGATGGCCTAGATCTCCCCAAAGGACTTGGATGAAGATGAACAAAATCAGATTCGATTTATAAGGAAATGGGTGGTTGGCAGAACAGAAGGCACCTGCGAGGTGTGCACGCTAAACGAGAGGTTCCTGCTTCCTTGGCTTGGAATTGAGGGCGCAGCCTTGGGGATTCAGGGTTTGCCCCTTTGATCATCTCATTTCTTCTTTGCAGCCGCAGGTAGTCATTGGAACCAGAAGAGACAAATGAGCATAGCAGTGTATAATGAGGAGACAACTTTGTCACAGTGAGAGCGCTGGGGACCAGACTGTTTGTGAGCAGCGGGGGAAGCCCTTAGCAAAGTTGTGGAGTGCCCAAAGCTCGGCTTCTGATGGGTGGGGTCTCCCCATTCTGTGTCTTCTCTCCCCACCCCATATCCCACCCAAGGGACCCAGAGTTTCCCTCTTCTCCTCTCTGCCCCATCAACGCCTCCAAGTGGAAAAGCATCGAACATTCACACTAAGCTTCACATGACGATGAGCCCAGAAGAGGGTTTAAAAACAGACTTCCCTGAGGTCCCCAGCATGGTCAAGGATGGGGAAGGTGTCTGGAGAGCAGGAGATGTCTGGAAGCCTCCTCCCCCTGAGCCAGCCCTTCACTCCCGAGAGGCGCATGGAGGGCTCACGGTCCTGACCTTCCACGTGGATGAGCCAGTCACCTGCCAGCCAGGGGCCTTGCTGTCTGCACCTTTGCCCAGCTTCCTCCTCCATTTCCTGCTTCCTCGCTCTCCTCCCAATAAATCACCTTCACACGAGTCCTCATCTCAGAGTCCGCTTCCGGGGGACCACTTGAAATAGCAGATACATTGGAGAATCAGAATTTCAAAAATCCCAGGCCCTGTTGAGTAGCTGAGAGGGGTCTTAGGGTACAGTACCTCCCACCACAGTTTTCACATTCACAAATCAAGATATCACAGGCACAGACTTTGGTGTGAAATAGAACCCCTGAGCCCCGTGGGGACTCAGAGAAGTTCATATCAGCTCATCAGCACACACTTGGGGCTTCAAAGCGTTCCGAGAGCTGGGGCTCAGCCCGCAGGTAGCCGGGTCCTCTGAAAAAGGAATTGGAACCAGCAGAGAGGGTCTCTAGCAATTGAGTTAGACTGTGCTTCTCAGCAGGATATTACGTTGTGAACAGGTAGACTCTAGATGGCAGAAGATGAATTTCCCGAGATCTGCGCTCAGATCACACCACCTGCCACAGCAGAGGTGGTTCAGCTCTGACCACGTACGAAGCCCTTCCTTTCTCTTCTGCCCCGACGTACAGTCTCCTTGGCTCTGATTAGGACTGCCCTTGCTTAAGAGCTTTTGGTTGCCCCCAAATGTGGAGATCTGCTCAGTGATGATCTCAGAGCAGGTACGTACAAGGCTGCACCTCGCGTCACCTGAGGGGCTCCTGTGGCTTTAATCACTGCACTGAGCTTTGCAAAGTGCCACCCAGACCCCCTCAGTCAGGACTTGCTGTCCAGCCGTGGGGAGGCTGCCCAAATCTAATGCCTGAGGGATGTGCGGCCACGAAGATCTGGGCATCACAGCCCAACTGGGAACAGCTCTGAAGAGCCATCGGGCCCCCCTCCTCCCATGGGGTTGACCAAGACCGTCACTGGGATTGGCTCCGTTTCTTTCTCTGCCTGTTTCTCCTTCCTTCCCTTCCTTTACCCAGGCGTTTGACTCCTTAATCAACATTCTGTACAAAAAACTCCATCTCAGAGCCTGGTTTCAAGGGCTGCCAACCCGCAACTGTCACGTTTCTCTCCCTCAACAGCCAGGACCATCCCTGAGAGCACCAGGGTTGGCAAACATGATGGCCACACATGGACTCAAGCCCTCTGGGTCAAGGACACAGAGAAGAGAAAGTCTCAGAAGGTGCATTTGGGGGATGGTGCAGTAGCCACAGCTCCCTCGTTTGGACGCACGCAGCAGGTAAAGAGGCTTTTGTGGTGGGGCAGGGGGTTACAGTCTCTGAGCATCCTTTGCCCAGAGCGTTTCCGTGTCTATTCCGGTCATCCTCCCTGTGTGCGCCATTCCTTCACCCTCACATCCAAACCCTTGGCAAGTTAGAAAGTCCTGCAGATCTGCGATAAAATACATTTTGAATCCATCTATTCCTGTCTCTCTCCTCTGTCTCCACCCCAGCTAAAGCCACAATCGTCCCTTACCTGGGTTATATGCACCTTGCCTCCTTCATTCATTCTCTACACTATAGTCAGAATGCTTTTTGAATAATTATATTTTTCATCTCTAAAAGCTCTCATTGGTTCTTTTCATAATTGCCAGTTCTTGATCATAACCATCTTTTTTCATGTGACGTATAGATACCTTCCCTGTCTCTCTAAAGGCACTAAATACGTGGACTGGAAATTTTCTGTTCTGATGACACTAGTAGCTCAGTTTCCTCGGTTATAAGTTCTTTCTTTTGTTGGATTTGTTGACGCTCTTTTATGGGGTTTTATGGGGTTGGTCATCTTCAGATGATTAATGTGGACAGATTGTGTGAAAATCTCTGCGTTTGCTGCAGCTCAGTAAACTACAGCTTGGTGTTCGGCCGGCCACTGGGGACATGAACGGGAGCTGTTGCCTCAGCCTGCAACGTGGGGAAGGTCGGCACCTGCCACCAGGCGGGGGGCCTCACTGTCCCATCTGCACACGGGGGCTGCCTGTCCTCCAGGGTGCTGTTGGCCACCGAGGGCTCTACCTTGCCGTGCGCCAGCTCTCACTCTGCCAGGTCCTGGCTAGAGGCAGGAGCGCCCCCTCCCAGGAAAGCCCTCGTGCGGCTCAACCTAAGGGCCTCCCTGCATTCTTTCCTTTCACTGCATTGATCACGTGAGTTCATTAAATATTTGTTTGTCTGTGGTCGGCCTCACTCACTAAACCAAGCTCTATGAAGGCAGAGAGCAAGTCTGTTTGGAACATCGGTGGGTACGCAGTTCTCAACACTGCACTTAATACATGTTTATTTCAAGAAATAATTATTGAATAATGTGTTGTTTACACTTCTACATAAGATGCATTTAAATAAAGGATTCTTAGCTAAATGTAGCTTGAAAACAGTGGCAGGAAAGGCACCATATCAAGTGAGGAACAAAGGAGGATCTTTGGTTCTTTTCTTTAGATTCGTGGGGCGGAGGGATGAGCCAGGTTTCCTCTGTACGGGCCCCGCGCCTGGAGGACTGCAGCCCAGACGCTGTCCTAGGCTGACTCGGAACCCTGGCTTCATCTCCCGAGAGCAGGGAGCTCATTTTCCCTCTGAACTCACAGCCTGCTGCCAGCAGAGAGGCGGGGCCTGCAGAAGCGGCTGCAGGACCGTTATGGGCATTGGAGGAAACTCTTCCATTAGTCTCCGGGTCCTGGGGGGCTCAGCAGGTAGGAGGTGGAGAGATGGAGGGAGGGCGGGCTGTGTGCTGCACCACTTTGGACTCCCTGCCAGCGCTGCTGTGCTATCTGCACCCGCCTGCCCACGCCTGGTCACAGTGGCTGCAGTTGGTGAGGGACCGTCCAGAAAAGAGAATGTTATGACCCTTGAGAAGGAGGGGACTTGAGGATCACAGCTACTCTCCCCACCTCCTCTTAAAGGTAAGCGAGCTGGTCCTGAGCAGAGACGACCGCCCCAGGTCACGCAGGCCGGAAGAGCAGCAGCTGGGGACAGAAATGAAAACGTCCCGCTCCCAGGGTGCTGGCCCTGCACCAGCTGCCCTCGCTCCGTTCCCTCCTCTCTCTCCCTTCCCCCGTCGCTGCTCCGTCTGTATCCCGCCTTTTCCGACTGCTTCAGCCACGACCACAGCTGCAGGGACACCCGCCACGCCAGCAACTCCCATGCCCCTGCCACCCCCCACCATGCAACGCGCTTAACCCAGCTGGGCGCTGAGGGGCTTGTGGCCTCTGACCCTGTGGCCATCGCCTGACCGAAGCTCCCTGCGTGTCATCAGGCGGAAGCTGCAGTCTGGAGGCCAGGAGTGGGTTTGGCCGGGACACGCGGCAGACCAGGCTCGCTGAGCCTCTGCCCGGGCACTGGGCGTTAGCAACTCCCAGGGCACCGGCGAGGCTGGCCCTTGTCCCACGAGCCTGATTCTCAGATTCCAGACCTGCTTCCCTGGCACGAGAGCACTGTGGAGGCCCCTGGACTGTGTGTGGGTTCATCTGACAAGCTTAAGGGCTGACTTGTGTCCTGAGCTTCTGCTGCCTGCCCCCCTGGTGCTATACCCCGCCCCCATCGCCTCCAAGGCACAGTTATTACTTCCTTCTTCCACCACTGTACCTGGTATGACTTCTACTCCGATACCCAGCAAGCTGTAGTGCAGTGACCTGCTTAGTCTCTGTCTCCTTGAGGGGAGAACCTGTCTCTAGCACCCAAGGATGCTGGTGCTTCAGGGCCTCTGTCATTGCTGGCTGGCTGGGATCCTGGACACCTGGGTGCAAAGGGGAGGATGGGAGACAGAGCATGGCTCCCCCAGCCCCAAACTTCTCCCCTCCCCCTCCTTTTTCCCCCTCTAGCTGGGACCACGGGTGACCAGGGCAGCTGCTGGTTCCCTGTTATGTCACAGCCCTCAGCTAACCAGAGCCTGGCAAGACCTCGAGGTGGGTGTGAGGGGGCCCTGGAGCGTGCCTGACAAGCTGGATTTCCAGAGTGACCCATCCTGGTAGGAGCATTTTCTAGCGTGTGTCTGTGGAACACTGGGTCCCTGCTGTGCTCTGGGAATAAAAGGTTCTGAGACCATCCAAGTGTGGGAAAGGCTGCTGACTTACAGGCATATCCCTGTTGAAACTTCACAGCACCTTTGGTGTATTAAAAGCTCTGAGTGACGCTACAGTAAGAAATGTCAATTATAAAACTGTGAAACCAAAAGCTAAAAACTAGGGGAGAAGCCCCTCCGCTGACCCGGAAGTGAAGCGGGTGCCTCGGGGGAGAGCCCGGCCTCCCCGGGGCCTGGGCTTCTGTCCTCATAGACAACACTACACTCCGTCCACCCACCTGGGCTCAGGCCGTCAGCCCCTCTCCTCTGTGTTTTGTCTGTGCCCACTTGCAATTTCTAAAAAAACGAAGAAATAGTTTGAGCCCAGACAGAGCTGGCCAATGAAATGCCAAGCTGGAGCATTACAGCATAGGCGAGGACGCCCATTGGCTGGCTGGCCCTGAGGAGATGGCTGCAACTCCCCAGCCCCTCCCCTCATCCCCAGCCTTAAGAGGCTTCCGTGAGGACTCGGGGTGCTGGAAAAGTCGAGATGCCCTTGGCTGTGGGCCCCCTTAGCCTGTCAGCCTGTCCATCCTGCAAGCCTGTGGTGGGGCACCCCTGCCTTCCAGCCTTGGTCTCACATCACCGGATCCTGGGCTGAGACCCGCAGTGCCATACTTCTGTCACAGTGGTGTTTATGCCCAAGCCGGGGCAAGGGTGCTGGGATGTTTTCCTCTTTGAGCAGATTAACCCTTCCTTCAAAGTTAGCCCAGGTCCCCTTTCCACTAAGGAACCCCCTCTGCCTGCCCCCGCTGACATTAATCTCCTCTTAAGCTCTCAGTAACTCATTCGTTGTTGGTACCCATCATTTGGCACTTGTTGCAAATGTTGTATTGTGGTGCAATGCAACACCCATTCCTCCTTTCTACCATTATATAAAACCTGATTTTAGCTGGGCACACATATTCTGCCATAAAGACTACATTCCCAGTTCCCTTAAACTAGCTGTGACTGAGTTCTGGCCAATGGCAAGTTCATGTTCAGCTTCAAGAAAATGTTCCTAAAGGGAGGAGGTGTGCCCTCTAATGTACCTTCCACTCTCTTGATGGCTGGAATGGAGATATGATATCTGGAGCTCAAGCAGCCATCTTGGGCCATGAGGGAGCACACTAGGATTGGGGAATAGTGAGATAGAAGAAGCCTGGTCCCTGATGATTTGGGAAACAGCATATCAGCCCTGGACTGCCTACCTCTGGACATACATTTTTATGTGTTATCAGGTATTTTGGGGGGTATATGATTGTATTAACCAGGGCTCTCCAGAGAAACAGAACTAATAAGGTATGTGTATATCAATAAAGAGAGGTTTATTTTAAAGAATGGGCTCACATGATTGTGGAGGCTGAAAAATCTGAAATCTGCAGACCCAGGGAAGAGCTGACGTTGCAGCTTGAGTCCAAAGCCAGTCTGCAGGCAGAATTCCCTCTTCTTCAGAGGACCTCACTCAGTATTTTCTCTTAAGGCCTTCAACTGATTGGACGAGGCCCCCCACATAATGGAGGATAATATGCTCTACTCAAAGTCTACTGATTTAAATCTTATTTGCATCTAAGAAATACCTTCATAGCAACATCTAAGCTGGTGTTTGACCCCAAAGTGTTTACTATGGCTGTTATGGGCTGAATTATGTCCCCTCCAAATCCTTATGTTGACATCTTAGGCCCCCCTACTTTGGAATATGACTGCATTTGATGATAAGCTCTTTAAAGAGGTGATTAAGTTAAAATGAGCCTGCTAGAGTGCATCCTGATCTGGTCTGACAGATGTCCTTAACAGAAGAGGAGATTAGGACACACAGAGGGACAGCAGGCGTATGGGTGTACAGAGGGATGAGCATGTGAGGACACAGCGAGAAGGCGGCTGTCTGCTCTCCAAGGAGAGAGGCCTCAGGAGAAACCAACCCTGCTGCCACCTTGATCTTGTACTTCCAGCCTCCAGAACTGGGAGGAAATACACTTCTGTTTTTTAAGTCAGCCAATCTGTGGTGTTTTTTATGACAGCCCAAGCATATGAACACACCTGACCTAGCCAAGTTGGCAATAAAATGAACCCTCACGACGGTGCTTCATTTTTATTTATTTATGTTTTTTGCGGTACATGGGCCTCTCACTGTTGTGGCCTCTCCCGTTGCGGAGCACAGGCTCCGGATGCGCAGGCTCAGCGGCCATGGCTCACGGGCCCAGCCACTCCGCGGCACGTGGGATCTTCCTGCACCGGGGCACCTGCGTCCCCTGCAACGGCAGGCGGACTCTCAACGACTGCGCCACCAGGGAAGCCCCTGCGACGGTGCTTCTTTACCATGACTGTGGGGACTTTGGAGGCAGGCACGATTTGTTCATCTCTGGGGGTCAGGCAAGTTCTCATACCGTGCAAGGAGCCTGGGCTCCGGATTCTTCGGTGCTGGGGGCTGATGGACGGTGGTAAGTAGGGGAGTGCCATGGTCAAATGTGGGCTTTGGAGATTCTCTCTGGACCCACTGACAGGTAGAGGAGGGTGAGCCTGCAGTCAGGGAGGTCGGTTTAGAAGCTGGCACAGAAGAACAGAGAGATGCCAAGGGACAGTGCCAAGGGTAAGAGGACAACGTAGTAGCGGACCGACCTGCTAAACCGGGAGGAGGCGGTCTAGGAGGAATTCCACGTGTCCAGGTTGAGAGGCTGGGTGGACGATGACGCCACCAACCAAAGCAAAGCATGCAGGTCACTTTCTCCTTCACGGTGGGCAGGGGTGGGAGCGGGGCAGCAGTTCATCAGGTCTCAGGCATGCTGAGCTCTATATGCCTGGGGGACGTCATGGAGGGCTTGCGGGGGCAGTTTCATGGGCCAGTTCGGAGCTCAAGGGGCAGTCTGGTTGGAAACCCAGATTTCTATGTCTGTTTCTATCCAGCAATTAAATTTCTAGGAGCAGCGAACTTTCCCGCCATACATGCATGTCTCAAAATTTCCCCAACATGCATGGCTCTGTGGTTTTTCTTTCTTTTTTTAAAAATTGTCAATATAATGTAAATTTCAGAAAAGAATCAGGCACTTTGAAGACCCCCCTGCCACCTGAGAAAAGCCCAGTTTCAGAGCAAACATAACTCACATTTTATTGGCTCGGGGTCTTTCTTTCTTTTATTCAGAATCTTTGGCTCTCTCCCACCTAATATCTGGACTACCTTAGTGTTCAAGGGGGCCTGCCCTTGGGCTGCATGGAGAAGTCTGGCTATGCTTCTAAAGGCAGATTTCCCTAGAAAAAGCTTTCTTTCCCCATCTGGAACTTTTTCCCAGGAGCCAACACCCATTCCTGATGAAGGCCTCCCAGTATCCCGCCCGGAACCAGCAAGTAGGGAGAGAGCAAAGTGGGATCAGGTAGTGGCCTGGACCTTTAGAACCTGCATTTGAATGTCTCCTGCTGACTGTGACCCAGGCAAGCCTCTGTCTCTCTCATTACCGAGCACCTGCTCTGTGCCAGGTCCGCGAGCTCTCTGGCGACATCTGGGCCTCACCATCCTCGTTTAACAAAGGAGGTCAATATACCTGCCCTGCAGAGTAATTGTCACACATAAAATGAAATAATAAATGTGGAAGGGCCTCTCACCATGCCTGCCTTGGAGTGGAAAGTCTGTCACTATCAGGGCATTCTGTGTCTGAAAACCTCACCTCTAATTACTCTCTTTTCCTCCCCAGTTAAACACAAAAGTGGCAGCAGCAGCAGCAGCAACAAAATGCAGTCCAAGGTACTTGTTCTAACCACTTCCCACTGGAGGAACGTCGGCCTCCTTGCTTAGTTAGAAACGACAGGCTCCTGGACCTCTTGGGAAGCCCTGAGCTGCTTGATTGGTTGGTTCCCATTGCTGCATCCTGTTCTGAAAGCTTCTCGTTTGGGGAATTCACATGCTAAGGCAATGGTGTATCACCCCCAATCTAGCAGGTGTGACAGTCACCCCCCCTGGCAGGAAATGAAATAGGGAGTTGGGTTAACTCATTGTTACCCAGCAGGGACCTCTAGCCCCCAAAGACTGACGAAGCTGGGGTCTCCCCTACAGGGGAGAGGGCTCCTTGTGGGGAGGCCTTCGTTCCTTCCGGCTTCTCAGGGGAAATGCAGAAATCTCAGGGAAGCACCGTTGGGCCCCGCTGGCCCTGCTCTCGGGACGAGGTTCCTCCTCTGTGTCTGCCATACAACAGAGCAGCCTCCTTAAGGCCCCTCTACCTGCAAACGCCTCTGATGAGGACATTGCTGTCTGGCTGTTTCTTTCTGCAAACACTGATGACATCCTGAGCATCTTTGCTGAGCGAACCTTCGCGAACTAGCTCTGAATTCCTCCTCGTCTTGGTAGAGCCACGTGGGCTCCTTCCTGAGCTGTTTTCCATACAATCCTCAGAATGACAGTGGTGATGATGAAGGTGCTAATGATGTTGTAGAATCTGCAGTAGCTCCATTTATTGCCCTGTTTGGCTTAAGAGTCGGCAGGTCACCAAGGCCGGGCTGGTGCGCCTCGCGCGCACTGTAACGCTTAGTTTCCCCACTATACAGCCCGGTAGGCAGCCACTATCATCAGCCCGCTTTTTTTTTTTTTAATTTAATTTTATTTTTTATACAGCAGGTCCTTATTAGTGATCAGTTTTATACACATCAGTGTATACATGTCAATCCCAATCTCCCAATTCATCCCACCACCACCACTACCACCCGCCGCTTTCCCCCCTTGGTGTCCATACGTTTGCTCTCTACATCTGTGTCTCAGTTTCTGCCCTGCAAACCGGTTCATCTGTACCATTTTTCTAGGTTCCACATATATGCGTTAATATATGATGTTTGTTTTTCTCTTTCTGACTTACTTCACTCTGTATGACAGACTCCAGATCCATCCACATCTCTGCAAATGACCCAATTTCGTTCCTTTTTATGGCTGAGTAATATTCCATTGTATACATGTACTACAGCTTCTTGGGAATGTAAACTGATACAGCCACTATGGAGAACAGTATGGAGGTTCCTTAAAAAACTACAAATAGAACTACCATATGACCCAGCAATCCCACTACTGGGCATATACCCAGAGAAAACCATAACTCAAAAAGGGACAAGTACCACAATGTTCACTGCAGCTCTATGTACAATAGCCAGGTCATGGAAGCAACCTAAGTGTCCATCGACAGCCCCGCTTTTGAAACAAGGATTCAAAGAGGTGAAGAACTCGCCCAAGGCCACACAGCCAGCAGTGGCAGAGCCACTGGTACCCAGGCCTGTCTGCGTGAAGCTGGTGCTTGACTGCACCCCTGGCAGTGGGGCCGTCCTTGCTGGTGGCAGGGCTGCCTGAGCATCCTGGGCTCTGGCGGGAGCGGCCTTCTTCCTGCAGGGCCTCCTTGGGCAGGGGTGGAGGAGGGGTGGCCCGGCTCAGCTCTGCCAGCAGGGGGGACAGAGCAGGGAGGCGGGCTGTCTATTGATTGACTGAAATTGGATTTGTTGACACAAACTGGCAGCATTTCACGGTGATGAAAGGGTTGCCCACCGGCCTCATAACAAGCAGAGATTTCCCTGAGGGCCGCTGGAGCCGCTGGTGTGCTGCTTCGTCAGGAGAAGAAAGCAATTAGGAGGACAGGGGAGGTTATTAGGCCTTATTGCTCCCCTCAGCTCCTGCGTCCGCTGCGTGGGGGAGGCACGGATTTCAGGCTCCCCAGGCTGCGTGCTGAGTCCTGTTCCCGCCGCATCCACTGCACGCCGCCCATCTGGGGACAAAAACCTCGCAGGCGCTGAGTGCAAAGCAGGAGGAGAAGGCACACCCGGATTCAGGTCACCAGAAGAAACCAGCAGGTGAAACCAGCATTTGCCGACTTTAAAGATAACATTGCTGTATTTTAGACACAAATCCATGAATGCACGACACACACATCTCTCTACCTTGCTTTCTCCATCCCTTTTCACGTTTTCTCACCTTAAAAGTATTCAGACTGGTATAGTTTATTATTTATTTATTTATTTATTTTTATTTATTTTTTGGCTGCGTTGGGTCTTCGTTGCTACGCGCGGGCTTCCTCTAGTTGCGACGAGTGGGGGCTGCTCTTCGTTGCGGTGTGCGGGCTTCTTATTGCAGTGGCTTCTCTTGTTGCAGAGCACGAGTTCTAGGTGCGTGGGCTTCAGTAGTTGTGGCACGTGGGCTCAGTAGTTGCGGCCCACGGGCTCTAGAGCGCAGGCTCAGTAGTTGTGGCGCACGGGCTTAGTTGCTCCGCAGCATGTGGGATCTTCCTGGACCAGGGCTTGAACCCGTGTCCCCTGCATTGGCAGGCAGATGCTTAACCACTGCGCCACCAGGGAAGCCCCCAGACTGGTATAGTTTAAAAGACATATTCAGGTAAGATGGTCCAGTATACACGTCTGCAGAGGGACAGGTGAAGGAGACAGACGAGAGGAGGATGTACTTCCGTAGGGGACTCACTGCATTGCGTTAGTGACTGTTACTGGGACCTCAGAGATGCACAGGAGTGTGGGTGAGCAGATTAGGGTGGGTAACGGACTACCAGGAATGATGTCAACTCACATTTGTGTAAATGTTATAGCTAAAAGAGCACTTTCACTGACATGGCTTTATTTTTTATTGTTGTGATTAAATAGACATAATATTTTCCACCTTAACCATTTGAAGCGTGCAGTTCTGTGCCATTAAGTACATTCATGTTGTTCTGCAACCATCACCACCATCCACCCACAGAAATTTGTCATCTTCTCAAACTGAAACTCTGTCCCCATTCGATACTAACTCCTGTTCCCCCTTCCCCAGCCCCTGGCAACCACTGTTCTTTCTGTCTCTACGAACTTGACTGCTCTAGGAAACTCACACAATATTTGTTTTTTATTGACTCGCTTACTTCACTGAGCACAATGTCTTCAAGTTTCATCCACTTTGTAGCGTGTTCCAGAATTTCCAAAGCTGAACCATACACCATTGTCTGCATAGACCATGTTTTGTTTATCCGTTCATCCATCAATGACACCTGGGCTGTTTCCGCCCTTTGGCTATTGTGAAAAATGCTGCTATGAACATGGGTGTATAAATATCAGGTCGAGACTCTGTTTTCACTTTCTTTGGTTGTGGACCCAGAAGAGTACTTGCCGAATTGTACGGTAATTCTATTGTCATTTTTTGAAGAAGTGCGATACCATTTTCCACAGCGGCTGTACCATGTAACATTCCTACCACCAATGCACAAGGGTTCTGATCTCTCCACATCCTTGCCAAAACTTGCTATTTTCTGTCTTTTTTTGATAGTAGCCATCCTAATGTATACAAGTGGTAACTCACTGTGATTTGGATTTGCATTTTCCTAATGATTAGTGATGGTGAGCATCTTTTCATATACTTGCTGGTTATTTTTACATTTTCTTTTGAGAAATGTCTATTCAAGCCCTTTGCCCGTTTTTTGAGTTGTTTGTTTTAGTTATGTTGCTTTATTTTGATTCTTACAATGGCTGGGGCTAGAGTTATGGATAAACCCTGTTTTACAGAGAGGAAAATGAGAGTCACAGATGTTTGGGAACTTGCCTGAGGTTTCCCAGAGGGCAGGTGGGAAGGAAGGCAGGCCTTTGGGCTCTCAGCTCTGTGACTTTCGGAGCCTCTTTCTGGTGGCCTCCGGAACTGCTGACGGGGTTAGAGCCACTCAGGCTGAAAAGGAGTAGCTGCTGGCCACACCTGTGGGGGCTGACAGGTGCCTCATGGGAGGTAAGGAGTAAGCAGGCAGGTGTAGGAGGAGGACGGTCAAAAGCAAGGGATGCACGTCATCTATTGTATCCATGCCTGCATACGCGCAGGCGATCAACAAACATTTGCGAAGTGTTAGGCGCTATTCCAGGCTGAGAAGTCGGAGGTGGACCGGCCACTGCCTTCGTGGCGTTTATATGTTCGAGCCCTCCTCATGTGGCTGCTGGGCCCTCAACATGTGGCTCATCTGCACGAGAAGGGCTGTAAATGCACCAGAACTCAAAACGGAGACCAAAAATGTAAAGGAGCTCATGAATACTTTTCTTCTGTTGGTTATGTGTTGAAATGATAATATTGTGGGTATCTTGGGCTAAATAAAATATATTATTGGAATTGATTTCACCTGCTTCTTTCTGCCTTTTGATGTGTGGCGACTATAAAATGTAAAATGTATGTGACTCGTATTGTATTTCTACCGAACGGCACTGTTCCAGCGAGAGACAGGGACAGTAAGTAAATAAGCACATAGACGGCTACTGCCGGATCAGGAAACGATAAATCGAGCGAGGAGAGTCAAGCAAGCTTGGCGGAGGGCGGGGCTCATGGGAGATGCTCTTCTCGGTGGGTGGTCTCTCTGAGGAGACTGTGGCTGGGCAGAGACCTGGGGGGGGGCGGTGGACAGGGCAGGGGCTGGGGCGGGGCGAGCGTGGGGACAGGGCCGGGGAGGGAGGCTGGCGAGGCAGGTGCACCTGAGCAGCCTGTGGTGCACGCAGATCCACGGCCTTGGTGACTGACAGAGGACCCGGGGATGAGTGAGCACAGGGACAGAGTCCCCATGAGGTGCTGAGCCAGCGAGACTAGGGGGGTGTTAGGGGCTGATGGTTTGGGATGGAGAGAGGACCCGTGATGAGTTCAGAGTTCATGTGTGCTGCCACACATTTGAATAGATACGTGCAGTTCACGTTTGGAGATAAAGGTCTGGAGCTTGGAAGAGACTCTGAGGCTGAAAGTACACGGCATTAGAGGTCACCTTGCAGGACGCCCTTGAATCCATGAGCACAGACATGGTGCAGAGTGGTCGCCAGGGCATGATAACTGGTCAGATCCGGTGTGAGTCCTGGGTCTGCCGCTTCCCACCATCCTGTGCCTCTTCGCCTGTGTATCGACTATAGACGCCACCGACCCTTCTGAGGCTCCTCCCATTTCCTCTCCCTGAATGTGGGCTGACCCTCGGACGGCCGGGCCAGTGCACGCAGAGGAGGTGATGCTCCGCTGGTCCAGGCCCAGCCCTGAGAGGAGTGTGGCAGTACCTGCCTCATCTCTTGGAGCCCCAAGCCCTTTGCAGAGACTCACCTGTCCTGAGGCCGCCATGTTGTGAGGAAGCCCCCCTGCCCCCTCGTGAAGGGGCGGGATGGGGAGACAGAGAGAAATGCCTGAACAGCCCGCAGCCATTCAAGACGCTCCCGCTGAGGCCCTAGACATCAAGGAACGGAGATGAGCTCTCCTTGCTCTGCCTCCTTCAAATTTATGAGCCACGGAACGATGAGATATAAGAATAATAAGTTGGTTTAAACTACTAAGTTTTGCAGTAGTTTATTCAGCAATAGATACGCAGAACAATATATAAAATGGGATAATACTTCTTTTTTATTTGATTTTAGGGAGGATGATAGGAAATTTGAAGCACGGTTTTTGGCTCCGGATAGGTACTACATAAACATTCTTTTTCTTTCCCTCGTACAGCTTATATTTTAAAGTCAAAAATCTATCTTGTCTTAGTTTAGCCTTGCAGAATAGCACAGAAGAAACTGAAGTCCTACTTCATGTCATATATATTCTTTTAAATGTATGGAAATGGCTATCATGAAATCATAGGCTATATTCCCTATACTGGATTGCATATCTCCCCTTGTTTACACTGGTGTCAAGTCACATTTTCCTGGTCACTTCCTAGAATCTGTTGTATCTTAAAATTCCCATTTGGATGTGTTGCTTAGAAGGACCACCGCAGATGTGGTGAGTGCAGCCCTGGGCACGATGAGAACATCCCCCCCTTCACCTGGACACATCACAACCCTGACCCTGCTGGCGGATTGGAGAAACACCTCATGCCTTTAGGATTTTGATTCTGTTAGGCAATGTATTTGCCATCATTCCTAGTTTCAAGACAACACAGATTTGATCAATTATACCATCTCTCTTCTTTTCCAGCTCATTTATAGAAATGTTGGATAAGACTGGGATGGGTAGAACCAATAGAGATCTCACCATGTACTGACACTTGCTCATTCATCGGCCCCGCTAGGCGTGTTTTGTCAAGCAGTTATGTGTGAATCACCCAACACTCAGTCCTCCAGCCCACATTTCCCCCATCTGTTTAGGGGAATATTCAATCTAGCTCCTTAGCATATATTATCTACTTTTGTCCTATTACAATACCTGGTGTCGTTTGCCTACCTGTGTTAGGTGCCACCACAGGCAGGGGCCACGTCCTACTTTTCTTCTGTTGACACCTGTGTTGAATGTGCCAGATGTACCCAGGGAGCCCTTGGATGCCTGAAACTTTCAGTCACACTGCTCAATCGATATGCCTGTTTTCTTTTTTTCTTCTTTTTTCAATAGGTCGTACATGTCTTTATTTTTATTTTTTGTCTTTTTTTATTGAAGTGTACTTGATTCACAATGCTGTGTTAGTTTCAGGTGTACAGCAAAGCAGCAAAGTGATTCAGTTATATATATATATATATATATATATAAAAAACTGAACTATATATATAATTTTTTTTTCTTTTGTGGTACGCGGGCCTCTCACTGTTGTGGCCTCTCCCGCCGTGGAGCACAGGCTCCGGATGCGCATACCCAGCGGCCATGGCCCACGGGCCCAGCCGCTCTGCGGCTCGCGGGACCCTCTCGGACCGGGGCACGAACCCACGTCCCCTGCATCGGCAGGCGGACTCCCAACCACTGCGCCACCAGGGAAGCCCTATATATATAATTTTACATATTTTATATATATGTACAATCTGTTCTTTTTCATAGTCTTTCCCATTATAGGTTATTACAAAATATTGAGTATAGTACAGTAGGCCCTTGTTGGTTATCTATTTTATTTTATTTATTTAATTTTGTTGTTTAGTTTTTATTTCATAATCATAAACTTAACTTTGCAATTCAGCTAAACTTGGAGGGAGATAAAGGCAATGTGGAGCCCAAAGAACTGCAGTGAGAGCACAAAGATGACAGGATATTCCAAGCAGATGGAGGCGAAGGGGTGCCCTCCTGAGAGCTACAGAAGGAACGGTCTGGTGGTTAAGATAAAACACAGTCAAATTTATTAGATTTGTCCACAGTCGGCAATGGTGATCTCCTTGCCATTGGTCTTGCCATTCTTGGACCCAAAGCGCTCCATGGCTTCCACGATATTCACGCCCTCTTTCACCTTGCCCCAAACCACATGCTTGCCCCCCAACCACTCAGTCTTGTCAGCACAGATGAAAAACTGGGAACTGTTTGTGTTGGGGCCAGCATTTGCCGTGGACAAGATGCCAGGACCCGCATGCTTCAGGAGGAAATTCTCATCATCAAATTTCTCCCCATAGATGGACTTACCACCAGTGCCATGATGGAGTGTGAAGTCACCACCCTGGCACAGAAATCCCGGAATTATTCTGTGAAAGCAGGATCCCTTATAACCAAAGCCTTTCTCCCCAGTGCTCAGAGCACGAAAGTTTTCTGCTGTCTTTGGAACTTTGCCTGCAAACAGCTCGAAGGAGACGCGACCCAAGGACTCGCCGTCAATGGCAATGTCGAAGAACACGGTGGGGTTGACCACGGCTGAGCAGTGTGGGAGGCTCCAGGGTAGCGGCGTCTGCAAGGCTGGTTACCTGTTTTATGTCTAGTGGTGTGTGCATGTCAATCCCAAACCCCTAATTTATCCCACCCCCATCTTTCCCCTTTGGTAACCATAAGTCTGTTTTCTATGTCTGTGAGTCTATTTCTGTTTTGTAAATGCGTTCATTTGTATCATTTTTTAGATTCCACCTGTAAGCGATATCATATGATATTTGTCTTTCTCCGTCTGACTTATCTCACTTAGTATGATCATGTCTAGGTCCATCCATGTTGCTGCAAATGGCATTATTTCATTCCTTTTTATGGATGAGTAGTATTCCATTATATATATACACAGATATGCCTATTTTCCTATTTATGCCTGTTCTGCCCCCATAACATATTTTTGCTCATAATTATTTAATATGTAGGGTGTGTGGGGAAAAACCTCAGTTTGATTTAAATTCTTTTTTTTTTTTTACATCTTTATTGGAGCATAATTGCTTTACAGTTGTGTGTTAGTTTCTGCTTTAAAACAAAGTGAATCAGTTATACATATACATATGTTTCCATATCTCTTCCCTCTTGCATCTCCCTCCCTCCCACCCTCCCTATCCCACCCCTCTAGTGGGTCACAAAGCACCGAGCTGATCTCCCTGTGCTATGCAGCTGCTTCCCACTAGCTATCTATTTTACATTTGGTAGTGTATATATGTCCACGCCTCCCTGTCACTTTGTCCCAGCTTACCCTTCCTGCTCCCAGTGTCCTCGAGTCCATTCTCTAGTAGGTCTGTGTCTTTATTCCTGTCTTACCCCTAGGCTCTTCATGACATTTTTTTCCCTTAAATTCCATATATATGTGTTAGCATATGGTATTTGTCTTTCTCTTTCTGACTTACTTCACTCTGTATGACAGACTCTAGGTCCATCCACCTCACTACAAATAACTCAATTTCATTTCTTTTTATGGCTGAGTAATATTCCATTGTATATATGTGCCACATCTTCTTTATCCATTCATCCGATGATGGACACTTAGGTTGCTTCCATCTCCTGGCTATTGTAAATAGAGCTGCAATGAACATTTTGGTACATGACTCTTTTTGAATTATGGTTTTCTCAGGGTATATGCCCAGTGGTGGGATTGCTGGGTCATATGGTAGTTTTATTTGTAGTTTTTTAAGGAACCTCCATACTGTTCTCCATAGTGGCTGTACCAATTCACATTCCCACCAGCAGTGCAAGAGTGTTCCCTTTTCTCCACACCCTCTCCAGCATTTATTGTTTCTAGATTTTTTGTGATGGCCATTCTGACTGGTGTGAGATGATATCTCCTTGTAGTTTTGATTTGCATTTCTCTAATGATTAGTGATGTTGAGCATCCTTTCATGTGTTAGTTGGCAATCTGTATATCTTCTTTGGAGAAATGTCTGTTCAGGTCTTCTGCCCATGTTTGGATTGGGTTGTTTGTTTTTTTGTTATTGAGCTGCATGAGCTGCTTGTAAATTTTGGAGATTAATCCTTTGTCAGTTGCTTCATTTGCAAATATTTTCTCCCATTCTGAGGGTTGTCTTTTGGTCTTTGATTTAAATTCTTGTTTAAAGGAATCCACATTTAACCCAGGTTGAATCCTTAACGGGTGTATTGCAGAGAAGATTACGGCAGGAAGAACAGATTTGCTTTAAGCTTCTCCAGGAGGAAGCTCCCTGTAAAGATGGGAGAGAAGATGCAGCTCCCCAGAGGAAACCTGCCCACTGAGAACGGGTGGAGCTGACCGGGAAACAGCCGGCCAGTGGCCTGGGAGCTCACAGGTGTTCCCTGAGTGCAAGACTTTTGTTTACGTGCTGTTTAGCCGTGAGCGCAGAGACAGTCAAAGCCTATTTCGGAAGGCCAAATTAAGAAGAGATCATTTTCGTGGTTATAAATCTGTATTTGTTAATAGTGCTTTATTTTTATTGGTTGATTTATTTATGACCAATAAGTGGATTTTAAAATGTCTGTTTTGCTCTGATGAAATTGACATTTACTGAGCCAGTATTAAATAGTGGCTGAAACTCTGGAGCAAATTTAACTAGATCGAAATCCCTGCTCCTCCATTCATTACCTTGAGTGGATTATTTTATGTCTTGATGCCTCAATTTCATCATCTGTAAAGTGAGGATACTTGCTTGTGAGGGGCTTGTTGGAAGGATTATATTAGGTAACGCATATAAAATGACCGGAATAATGCCTGGCACATCAGCGTCGTGGTTAAGTGACAAATATTGTTTATTTTAAACACTCAGATGATTTTTCTTGGGGCTCTAAGTAGTCAAATCCTGAACTTCTTCATTCATAAATTGAAATCGCTGCTATGCATCTCCAAGAAATGCACACAGAGACGAATAAATTGGTTAAGGAACAATTAGGGAGAAAAGAAATTTGGAATCCTTTAGACACGCCCCAACCTTCACATAGTAAAAGCAAAGTCACTGAAAGTCATAGAAAGAGTAAGTAGATTTAAGGGCCTGCGTTATTGATGCCAGTAATCTTTTCAAACTTAAAAATATCGCCTGCCATTCAGGTTAAATAAATGGAAGGTTTCTGTGGCCCCGCCCCCTCCCCACCAACTTCTGAAATTTAGATTCAGAGTCTTAGATGGCGCTTCAGGAGCAAAATTTTTGATGAACATGGTGGATCATTTCTAAGCTTCCTCTCCCTCGCCCTCCTTCTTTCCTCTGCTTCTATTCATTCTCTCACTCATTCATCTGTGGTTCCTGACACCTGTATTCCTTTCCTAAATTTATGGAATATAGAAGTCACAAAGTTCAGCCGTTTGTTCACCCTGAACCCTGGCACCAAAGGGGTAGATGTGTGACCTGAACCTGGCCACTGGATGCTCTCAGTGGAGCCTGGAATAGGGCGTAAGAGGGGCCAGGATGCAGGGGTCATTTAGGGTTTATAGCTATGGTGGCAGCCCTAGAGGAAGCAGAGGTGCCCTAATGGGCTGATTCCTGCGACATGACCTTCACAAACTTCCATCAGTCACGTCTACTTTTCAAACCTGGCCGACTAGGCTTCCCCCCATCTCCACAAGTACAGCTGACCCTTGAACAACGCGGGTTTGAAGTGCACGGGTCCACTTAGAGCAGATTTTTTTCCATGGTAAATACCATGGTACAACATGGTCTGAGGCTGGTGGAATCCAAGGATGCGGACCCAGAGATGTGGAGCAACCACGTATACAGAGGGCCAACCATAAACTACAGGTGGGTTTTGGACCGCTTGGAGGGTCGGTGCTCCAATCCCTGAGTTGTTCAAGGCTCAACTGTACTTCACAGGCTTCTGAGAGATCGTTTTTTCTTGTGTTGACCAGTGTCGGTTCTTGTTTGCAACCAAGAATCCTGAGTAGTTGGTCTGTGGCCCGCAGGTAAAGTGAGTACTGCCTGATATATTCTGAACATTATCGATCCCAATTATTGTGCAAATAATTCCTCAGTTTGACCATTACTTAAGACCAGTGATATCACTGCAGTAACGCTACGAGGTCTTTCTAGACCTTCAATATTGTTAAATAGGGAGATAACATGCTTCCTATATAATCTCCTCAAGCCAGTTCTTAATCTTTACATTTTGAAAACATACAGTCCATGACACCCAGTTGTATTTTTGGTCATTCTAAGTAGATGTTATTCACTAATGCCCCATCAGTAGAATGAATGGATAAATTTCGATAAGTACCACGTTAGGTTAAAGAGCATTTTCCTGGAAAAAGAAAAAAAACTACAGAGCTGAGAAATATGACATAGGAAAGTGTACATAATAATAGTAAAATAAACACCCAGCCTAAGAGAGAGAACACCAACAGGGCCTTTGAAGGCATCTTTAAGCTCATTCCTAATAAAGGTCTTCTCTCTCCTCCCCAAAATACACTATATTGAAGTTTAATTAATTTATACTTTTCATTATAGTTTTATCACATACATATGTATCTGCAAATAACAAATTGTTTGTTTTGCCTACTTTTTTGCACACTGTATGTATTCTTTAGTCCCTCAGTCTCTCATTCCATGTCTTACTTCTGAGGTGAATCCATTCTAATGTGTATAGGCGGTTCATTCCTTTTCATGGCTAATATTTCACGGAATAAATATGCTGTCGTATATTTATTTTACTGTTGATGAGTATTTGATGTTGATGGACATCTGTTACTGATGGACATTGCTTTTCAATTTTGCTATTACAGTGCTTCTATGAAGATTTCTGTATATATATTTTGGCATACGTGAAAAATTGCTTCTCTGTGGTATGTTCTTAAGAATGGAAGTGGTGCGTCATAGAGCGTGCATGAGTTTGACCTCAGTAGATAATGTTATGTTTCTGAAATGGTTATAACAATTTACAATTCCATCACCAACTTCTGAGAGAGTTTTAAAATGTTCACCTTAAGGTCCTTTAATCTTTGCCATATTTATTCCTACATACTTTCTATTTTTGATGCTGTTAGAAGTTGACAATTTTTATTTTGTAGTTTTTACTGTTCTTAGATGTGCAGCCTTTTTTTTTTTTTTTTTTTTTTGCGGTATGCGGGCCTCTCACTGCTATGGCCTCTCCCGTTGCGGAGCACAGGCTCTGGACGCGCAGGCTCAGCAGCCATGGCTCACGGGCCCAGCTGCTCTGCGGCATGTGGGATCTTCCCGGACCGGGGCACGAACCTGTGTCCCCCACATCGGCAGGTGGACTCTCAACCACTGCGCCACCAGGGAAGCCCTAGATGTGCAGCCTTTTGCATATTGATTTTATATCCAGAAATTTTACTAAACTCAGATTCATTTGGGTTTTCTGAGGCAGACAATCATATCTGGAATTTTTGCCAACTTTGCTTTTTGCTCTGCAGTCCTTCACCTTTTTATTTCTTTTCTTTTTTGATTGCACAATGTAGAACCTTCAGTAAACTTTTTACTGGAAATGTCAATGGCAAGCCTCCTTGTCTTATTCAATTTTAAAGGAAGTGCTTTTAATATTTCACCATTTAGTATAATGTATGCTATATATTTTTATAGACTAAAAAATCACTTTAAGGAAATTTTCTATTTTTAGAGCAAAAAATAAAATGCTAAGGGTATTTTAAAAAATCATGAACAACCGTTACTCATTAATTTTTAACTTACATCTGCTTTAAAATGTTCAAAAGATTTCTGGATTCTTCCCCTCTTCTTTTGTCCTTGAAGCCTGGAATATTGTTTTCATAATTAGCTAAGTAATGTTCACACTCATGCATGCATGCATTCATTCATTCACTCATCAAAACTTCATTGAATGCCTACAAACCGTGAGGTACCTAGGGCGCATAAAAATCTACTAAGATAAGAAAGTCATCAGAAATTAATAGAGATTTCGCATCAGCACTTCATGATTCCTTCAGGTTTTGGCATTGCTCTTCAGAGCCAAGGAGTCAGCCAAAGAAATAATATTCTAAGTGGCCCTGAGATCATAAAAGATAAAAGGAATTACTGGACTTCCCTGGTAGTGCAGCGGTTAAGAATCCACCTGCCAATGCAGGGGACACGGGTTCAAGCCCTGGTCCGGGGAGATCCCACATGCCACAGAGCAACTAAGCCCGTGCGCCACAACTACTGAGCCTGTGCTCTAGAGCCCGCGAGCCACAACTACTGAGCCTGCGCCCCACAACTACTGAGCCCACATGCCTAGAGCCCGTGCTCTGTTACAAAAGAAGCCACTGCAATGAGAAGCCCGCACACCACAATGAAGAGCAGCCCTCTCTCACCACAACTGGAGAAAGCCTGAGCGCAGCAACGAAGACGCAAGGCAGCCAAATATAAATAAATAAATTTTTTAAGAAAGGGATTACTGCACTGTGGAGACGTCTGTAGCAAACACCAAGGAATTATGAAACCAGGGAGCCAAGACCTTATTCCTAGAGGCACAGCACTTAGATCTAGAAGACACCCAGGCCATCTGGTTCAGCCAAATGGTGCTCTTTGGGACGGCTATCCAGTCATTGCTTGTATAATTCCAGCCAAAGATGGAACGTTCCATAGATCGTCACTGTGTCTGCTGTAATTGTTAGGATGATTCTTCTTAAACTGAGGTGAACGTTCCTTCCTGCTACTCTTTTTCTAATTATCTCACTATGTCCTGTGCATCCACCAAAAAACATCTGCCTCTCTCTGTGCCAGTCCTTGGCCTAGCAGGATCGAGGTGTGATGTCTCCTCGAGACTTCTCCAATCCAGACTAACCACTCCCAGTTTCTTCAACAGCTCGCGTGAGGATTCTTTCCTAAGTGCCCACCATGCTCCCTTTGGACACACTGCATTTGTCACCATCTCCCCCCAAACTTAGTGCCAGAGTCACATGAAATTCTCCAAGAGTGAGCTGGTCATGGCCAATGTCAGGGACGCTGACAACTTCCATCTTCCTCACCTCCACCTGTTCCCCCACCTTTCCCACCTTCATTCTCTGAAGCAATCCTTGCCTTTCCCTTTCAAAACCTGGGCACCTTGGAGAGACACATAGGTGTCCTTAGGCGTAAAGGTGGCCCAGGAGAACATCCATCCGTTTCTCCAGAGGGATATTGGGCTGTGTGACTAGGGACCCCCTCTCCCCGTGCTCAGGACAGTTCTTTATGTGCTAAGACATTAAGAGGTTTCCCTCCACAGTCCCAGGCAAGAAGACACGGTGTGGTACACGAGTACTGTACAAAATAACTCTTTATAAGAAATAGAATAATGAATGTGTGTTTGTTGGGACATTCGCCGTTCCTTGTGAAGTGTAAGCATCAAATAGGCATAGCGTCAAACTGTGGTGCTAGAGTAGCTGTGGGGTCTTGGTGGAACCACCTAAGCTTCTCCCATCCTCAGTTTCCTCTTCGTTCCCCTGGTTTCTTCATCGACTCTAAAGCAGGCGCGACAGTAACCATCACTTGCAAATCAGCCTCCCAGGGAGAGAGGCCCCTGTTGGACCTTTGTAAACTGTGACCTGCTTACTCATGCGAGCATCCTTGTCACAGGGAGTGTGGTTTGGCAGATAGAAAGAGAATATCATCAGAACAACAAAACCCCAACTCAAGTGTGTCCTGCCTCTGGCACTCTTAAATTGCTCCACGCACGTGATCCGCGCAGATCTTTTTAGATGCGGAATGCTCTAGAGGCCATTAAGACTTTCGGAACAACCTGTTGAATGCTGTCGTATGTATCCTGGTTCTTCGTCAGGTGCGCTCACCTTACAGCCTCCCTGGAGCATGTATTTAGTCTCCTATTTGGAAATGGGCTTCATTTTCATGAGTTCCTCCATTAGGTCACTCATCCCCCAGCTCGTGGCCTGTCGTCTTATTCGATGTGGACACTCTGACCAGCCAGGCAGCAGAAGCCCCCCAGAAACCCATGCTCTGAACTGAGGTCCCAGTTCCCGCTGTGATCTCTGGTCCCTGCTGCCTCCTACTATGGGGATCTCTTCCTCAACCCTTTTCAGCTTCCAACAGCTCAAGAAGAATAAAAGGTACAGAGACAGCCAAGGAAGATAGTAATTTACTAACCTGGACGGATCCAGAAAGGGCTATAAAAGGAACATCCTAGCCTTATGAGGGTCATAAATAATGAAGAGAATTTTCCCATGTTTTATGCAAGTATAATTTTGGGTGGTAAACAGTAAGATGATACACGATACCTATGTATGTTTCCTATCTGAAAATGTGTGCAATTAGCATGTGGAAGATTGTAATTATAGCCTGGTTGGGATTTTGTAGGTGCTAAAATTGATTTCTTGGTTGAATTATTTTGCAATAGACGTAAACCACTAGTTGTACACCTAAACGAAATTGAGTGTGAACAGATCGAATCACTTTTATTTTACCTTGGATGAGAATTTATCGATGCAAATAAAACTCCTTAATTAAATGTGGCATGGCCGGGCCTGTAGAGGCCCGCATAAAGGCATTCTGTCACCCAGCTTTAGTGAGGATTTTCATTCTAGAATGATGCCTTGCTATGCTTAGAGAGAACTGTGTATCTATTACGGACTGTCAGGGTAGTGAGCTGTTTGAGTTCAGTACCTCTCTGAATCCCAGATGGACTTTGGGTACATCTTTTTGGGAGAAGTGCTACTGATTTATAGATTATAATTAAATACAACCAAAAGTGAAACTTGCATCACTATTTCTGAAAATAGCCTCTTAATTCATAAGCTTCCAAAGTCTCTCAAGAAGAGAAGAAAGGGGTGAATTGTGGAAACACACTTTTATCCTGATCGATACATGTTAGAGACTTGATCAGAGAGAAATCATTAATATAAGTGCATTCGTTTCCTAGGGCCGCCATAACAAAGTACCACACACCAGCTGGCTTAAAAGACAGAAACTTGGGCTTCCCTGGTGGCGCAGTGGTTGAGAGTCCGCCTGCCGATGCAGGGGACACGGGTTCGTGCCCCGGTCCGGGAAGATCCCACATGCCGCGGAGCGGCTGGGCCCGTGAGCCATGGCCGCTAAGCCTGCGCGTCCGGAGCCTGTGCTCCGCAGAAGGAGAGGTCACGGCAGTGAAAGTCCTGCATACCGCAAAGAAAAAAAAAAAAAAAAAGACAAAAACTTATTGGCTCACACTTCTGGAGGCCAGAAGTCCAAAATCAAGGTGCCAGCAGGCTGTGCTCCTTGTGAAAGCTGGAGGGGACCCTTCCTTGCTTTCTCCAGCTTCCGGTGGCCGTCAGCGTTCTCGGGTGCTCCTGGGCTTGCAGCTGTATAACTTCCATCTCTGCCCCCTTCATCGCGTGGCTTCTCCCTGTGTGTGTCTCTGGCTTCACGTGGGACATGAAGACATCAGGGACCGTGGAGTCGGACGTAGTCTACTCCAGTATATAACCTCATCTTCCCTGACTACCTACAGCCCTGTGTCCACATAAAGTCACACTCTGAGGTACTAGGGGTTCAGACTCCAGCGTGTGTTTTTTGGAGGGGGACACACTTTAACCCTTAATAATAAGAAAAACTTATTGTTGCTCAGTTCTATATATCTTCTCAGGGAGGCAAACGGAAATTTCGTGAACAACTTACTGCAGATAAGAATTGCTTGATACTTATAGTCTCAGCTTCCTTTAATTCTCATTAATCACAGCCCAATCCAGTATAAAAACTATTAACTACCTTGAGGGCTGTGAAAGGATATTGTAAAATGACGGCAATGTCTTACTGTTTCCACTGAGATCAGGACCTGAAGAATGAGGATTCGGCTGCAGTGAGAAAGCATTAAACGAATATCCATTTGGGTCAAAATGGTCCAGCGTCGCCACACTGGGAATCTGCACCAGTCCCCTTCTCTGGGATGTTTTAGCAAAGTTGGAGGGTTCTTCCCTTCCAGAGATGGGTGGAGTGGCGACATTTCTAGAAGAAGGGGTGGGTTGGCCCAGGTTTTCAAACTGTGTTTCACAAAACCTTGAAGTCACAGAAGGCACACGTGTGGTTCTTGAAAGTGTGGCCAGCAGCAGACGTGGTTCATACACGCAAACCCCTTCACTCTGTGGATGAAAAAGGACTTACTCTGTCCTGTGATTCTCCAGTCACTGAGTACGTTTGGGTTCATCAAGCTATTTATTCACAACAAAGGCTTTTTCCTCTCTAGTCTTTGGCTCGTAACTGGGCTCTCTCCCACTGGTGATGCCTTGATGATACTTGTGTTGTCCAAAGAGCCAGGTTCCCCTGTGTGGCTCTAGTGATTTTTTTTCTTATAGTCCAGTGTGTGTGTGTGTGTGTGTGTGTGTGTACGTGCACACAGACAATGTGAGCATATGTTCTCAAAGCACAGGAGAAAGAAAAACGTCTCCTATGTCTTTCTATGTGTGTGTGTGTGTGTGTGTGTGTGTGTGTGTGTGTGTGTGTTCTCAAAGCACAGGAGAAAGATCAACGTCTCCTATGCCTTTCTAAATTTTGATATTCTATGCTTACATTGTCAGCTCTAAAAACCTATATTTAATACTGGCTTATGGAATGAACTGGACCTGCTAAGTCTGAAGTGGTAAAATAGCTCCCCACGCCCCCTTTCACATACCCACACCCAGATTACTCTTCTGCATTATTCTCCTCTGATTTTGGATGGAATCTTGCTTTTCTGGCTCCTGTCAGATATTAATATCTATCGCAGGTGCATCTATCACTTTAGTTTGGGAATCCCTGACAGCAAAGCCTGAGACAGGGCTTGGGAGCAGTTTCTTTAAATGAGAGGTGAAGCAGGAGGTGGGCGTGAGGGCAGGGAGGGTGAGACAGGAAGAACCATGTGTGTCATTGAGATCGCTGCCGTAAGCAGTGGGGATTGATTCTGCTGGGACCTCTGAGACGTCTAGAGGATGCTTCTCGGTGTTGCCCATCTGAGGGATGAGAGGTGGAAGTATTTCTCCGCTCCCTGCTGGTGAGGACAGCCCCTGGTGTGGTAGCACCCTGCACTGCTGGGCTGTGTTGTGCGTGGACTGAAGGGCTCAAAGCTTTTCTGAGAAAGCCCTGGTGCAGAAAGCAGAATGAGCTTGAGTGTGAGTCTGCGTGGAACTATCCCCTGCAGTTGTGGCTGAGATCAGAGGTGGGTAAAGGGAGGAGATGCAGGGGAACCACGGGCATCTTCTGCAGCCCGCCCTTTGCACAGCTGGATCCCCTCATCCCTACGTCAAGTCCACTCTGTTACTGAACCTTCAAGGTGATGGCAGGCTATGCTCTCTCAAAAGTGTACATCCCAAGCTAAAGTTCCAACTTGTGCATCTGGTTCTGAGGCCATGATTAATATTCCCCCATCTCTTTTTCTCTTGCCATTCAGGGGTCTATTGTACAAGTGCTGGGGTGGCTGAGGACAGAGGATGGCTGATATCACTAGCCAGTCCCTCCTGTCGACCTGGCCAGTGAGTGACCGCTCTGTGCTGAACCTTCTCTAGTGACATAAAGCTCCGCACATTTTGTGGCCACTTCCCAAGATCCGTCTTCGTGCTTGTTCCCAGACGTCTTTGTCTCTGATCTTCCAAACCTGTCCCTTCTCTCCCCCGACCAACCAGCCAAGCTATTCACTAACCCAGTAGTCTGTGTACATCCTTATCTTAGGACAGTTCTCGGGCCATACAGAGTGGACCAAAGCGGCACACTGCTCACAGCTCTGCCTGCAGGAAGGTCTCCCCTCACCACTGTCCTTTAGGGTCACCCCTGATAGAGCCATGGTGTTGACAGCAGCCCGCTGTCAGGCAGCACTGACGACTGCAACCAACCCTTCCATGAGCCAGGAACAAGCTGCTTTCCTTCCTTTGCCAATAGATCATAGCAGTCCCACCCCTGCCCCCGTAGTTATAGATGTAAAGCTGCGAGAGGCGTCAGGACAACGGAGGGCGGTGACATGGGGACCTGGGACACCTTGTGCCCTCTGCACTTGCTCAGACGTGACCCTAAACATACCATCTCCATCAGATGCCTGACCGACTTGGTGGATCTGACGATGTCCAACTCATGATGAGCAGTTCCGGTCGTATAATCACTTGATGTTCCATTTTCAACTTGATCTCTATTATCTATTATCACTTCAAGAGCTGGTTTTGAAATGGTGAGTCTTTTCACAATAAACGGTCCCTGAAATGGAGTGGCCGTGACCTTACTCTAGTAACCTAGGCATTCTGCGCTGCAGATCTCCTACCAGCGCTTGTCAACACTCCCTCACAGCATTTTCTCTCCTCTGGATGTCCCTAGCACTGGTGGATTTGATCAATTATACAGCCTCAAGAGCAGGGCGGGTTGCACTGAAACCTAGAATTTCTGTAGAGCCTTCTTGTACTTTGGGCCTCATTCACGACTGGCACTCGAGAAATAGGTCAGAGAAATAATATCAAGTGCAATACAGGCTGTCCCCCCCCCCCCGCCAAATCCAAAGCGTCCTCAAGCCACACACCATTTTATAAGGCAGTAATCATTTAACTTAGACGGCATGCCCCGGACCACCGACCTCTTAGAGGCTTCACCAATATGTCGGGACTTTGAAAGCCTAAAGGGCTGTCATGTTCTGCCCTCTGACACACATGTGTTTTACTCTAGCATCCAAAGCCCTTGTCACTTCCTATTTGCCATTCCGGTTAGCAGAATGCCTGTAATATAGTAGAGCAGCATGACATTCCGGGGATTGTCAAGATGACAGAGAGCAGGAGAACGAGCGTACCCCTGGGCTACGACACTGAACACGCACTTCTATCCTTTGGACGTAGCACAGAGCCGCTTTGGGTTATCTCTCCTGAGAAGGTTTGAAAAGAACGCATTTTCCAGGTGGATAGCCACCACCCGAGTACCAAAGTCTGTGTTGGGCTGTTCTGGTTAAGATACCACATCTCATTCAGCAGCTACGGTTGGGACCACTACTTGGATAAGTTTTCGCTAATCTACCATCATTCACGAAAATCCACCTGATTTTTGCAGAAACCATAACAGATGCATTGAATGGGGGTAGGATGCTGACCTCCAAGCCCGTGCTCGTTAGATTCCTGAGAATAGCACCGTTCTCAGCCGTTCCATCTGGATTTGCTCTCTTATCGGGGGTGGGGCACTTTCTGGAGTTTCCACTTGTTCCTTCCTGTCTTCTTGGTTGGGTTTCTGTCAGCTGCGAAGTCTATACATTGTCATTGTACATCCCAGGACAGAGGAAAGGACCACAAGGTGGATCCTCAGTCCCTCAGAACCACAGAGGGATGAGCCTGGTGTTCTCTGCTGCTTTTCTCTTGAGGTATTTGCCAATTTATTCGCAGCAGAAAAGCCCAGAAGACCAGCAGAAAGCGGCAGGTCTGTGGCTGGGAAGCCACAACGAGATTTCAACAGTCTCACAATACTGGGAAGACAGGACTTTGGGTTCAGGGTCTGCCAATGAGAAAGAATCCTTGAAGTACCCCCAGGCTGGCAGGTGGAACCCCAGTGGTAAGGGCGAGTGAGGAGTGGACCGGCCTCTGAGGCTGAAATTGTGTTCCTGACCAGCTCAACCACAGATGAGATTAAGGTGCTGTGCTCCCATTCTATTTGTGAGAAGCACAAATAAATCCTTTCAGGAAAAAGAGACATCATTCAGAACCTTTACAATGTTTCATGCACAATACTGGCATCTGACCCAAAGAGCAAACATAGGCAATAGAAAAAGACCTGCTGCTAACAGGTATGTGAGTGTATCAGATCCGGATTCTAAATAACTGTGATAAATAATAGAGGAAATAGAGTAAAGTGTGGACAAAATGGCTGGAAATCTGATGAAATGAACCAGCTATTGCTATACACTAAAACGTCACTGAAAAAAAAAAAAGCCAGACACCAAAAGAGTCGTATAATTCCTCTATAGTCATATAAACTAAAAAAACCAAACAAACCCTAATCTATGGTGTTCAAGGCTAGTTACCTTTGGAGGCGAAGGGGGTGGTGATTAGGAGAAGACACAGGTGAGGTTCCGAGATTCTCATTTGGGTGGTGTGTTCGCTTTGTGAGTATTTATCAAGCTGTACCCTGAGAATTTATGCACTTCTCAATAAAAGTTAAACAAAGAGAGAGACAGAGAAGCAGCCGCAGAGGCTGCACGATTGAAGGTAGAAATAATTGGTATGTTGGAAAATAGAGTTTGGATGTCTTATCCCACTTCAATTGCTCCTGGTCTATTTCGAGCCACCATCAGCTCTTGTCTGAGTTAATGCATAGCCTCCGACCTGACCTTCTTGTTCCCACCTCTGTCCCCTGGAGTCTACTTTCAACACAGCCACAGAGGATCCTTTTGAGGCAAAAGTTTATGGTGTCACAGCTCTTCTAAAACCCTCCAGTGGCTTCCCACCTGTCCCCGGATAAAAGCAGAGTCCTTCCCTGCAACATCTAGCCCTGCTCCCTCTGGTCCCATCTCTCACTGCTGTCCCCTGGACCACCCCGGTGCTGCCACACTGGCCTCCTCCCTCCTTGGATGTGCAGGCACACTTCAGGCCTTTGTCCTGGCCCTTCCCCCTGCCTGGCTCACTCTTGCGCATCTAGGCGTGGTCCCTACACTTCTCTGTACACTCTTCCTGGCACTCCTGCCCCCTTACCCTGCTCAGCTTTCTTTCCCTCTCCATAGTTACTGCTTTCTAACATGCTGTAGAATATACTTTTTTCTCATATTCATAACTTATTATCTCTCTCCCCTGCAAGGCAATAAACTTCATGAGGACAGGATTTTTTTGTTGTTGTTCACTGATGTGTCCTACACATAGAACAGTGCCCGACACAAAACAGATGCACAATAAATATTTTAAAATATATTTTGATGATGCAGACGCAATCAGAGAAGCAATCCAAGGATAAACAGGTAACTGCAAAAGAGAACCTGGGCCAGATATTAGATTTTTGTCTCCAAGCTTCTCGTGTTTACAAGCTGTAATTAAAATGTGCATGTTTATATCAATAAATCTATGCATTCTCAATGGTCTGTTTCCACAGTAAACAATCCTGTTCAGTTTAGCATAATTACAAGAGGTTTGGCTCTAGATAGAGCTGAATTTGCATCTTCTGTCCACCGTTCACCGCTCACAGGACCCCGAGGAAGCTGCTGAACCTATCGTGTCTCAGTTTCCTTGTCTGTCAAATGGGAATAATAATGCCTGTCGTGTAGGATTAAATGACATGACATGTGTAAACCCACAGACGCCTCACGCATTCAGAAATGATTTCTCGAGTACCTGTTGTGTTCCAGGTGCTCTCCTCGACGCCGGGGGACGCTTTAATTATTCTTCACTACGTATTTACTGAGGGCCACTCACTGAAGTAGTATAAAACGGTGCAAAGCCCCTGCCCCAGAGCTCTCACTGCAGGGGGCAGAGAGTCATTGAGCATGACACAGTGACACACGTTTGGTAGGTTAGATGGTGACAGGTGCTTTGGAAAAAGTCCAGAGGAGGGAAGGGGACTAGAGAAATGCGTGGGGGTGGGAGGGGCGGATGTCGCCACCTTGCCACCACGGAATCTTGACCTTGGTGACGAGTCACGGCACCTGCCCTCCAGGAGCACATCCTCCAGGACACGTGGGCACAGCGTGGTCCTCCGAGGGTCACGTCTGCCGTGGTGGCGGATGATGCGTTGCTACGGAGGGAGAAGCAGCATCTGAACTCGATGCCCTGCGAGCTCGCGTCACGCTGGCCGGGTCACTCAGTTTACAGTCGGCTGCGCCCGCGCAGGCTCGGGGGAGGGGCCAGGTTCTCGCGTCCTGGACCGGCAGATCTCTTCCAGTGACGGCAGTGACAGAGGTCGGACATTTACAGGATGGGAGAGAATTATCCTCGTGCCGATTTCTAAATCTGCACAGTTTGAGAACTGGGGCAGGCCCAGGTCCAGAGAGGAGAAAACGCTCATTTTGTGACTCATAGAAGGTTTTCTAGAAAAGGAAAGAAATCCATTCTCTCCCCTAATGGATGTGATCGGAAGTTTCTACTAAATATGGCATCAAAGAAACTTAAACCAATTCTCTGTGCTGAGTTTGTGGAGCAGTCTATGGCTCCCATAAGAGAATAAGTGACGATGGAGAGAGAAATATTTACCAAAGCCAAAAGTGGGAGCCATTTACTTAGTCATTAACTGTGAGGCTGGTTAAAATTATGCCGAAGAAACCCATTTCTTAAACACATAAATATCCTCGAGCATATCATTTAAAGGTTTCCATTTTCACTGTTCATTTAAAAGAAGGAAAGGATGAGTTAAATAATCCTGACTCTGTTAAGGTTTTGGTTTAGGGAGACAGGACCATTTCCATAGACAAGGAGACCCTGGGTGAGCAGCTCCCATGCAGCGGAAGTCATAGGGCTTCACATGAGGAGGGGACTTGAATGTTCCTAAGGGGACTTCTCCGGAGAAGCTGTCCTCATTTACTGAAGAGCTGTAAAGAGAACAAACCCTTTATTTAATCTGGAACTTTCTCCTCTCCTCTGCGCCAACCTTCATCCTTCCCTTCTCTTTCTTTAGGATCGATGTCAGCTTCTGCAACCTCCAGGCAGCAGCCCCTGAATATCCCAGCAAATCCTTCCATCTTTCTCCACTCACCTGTAACGCCTGAAGTCTGAGCTACACAACGTCAGTTCCTCATTCTCCCCACGTCCCTGTGCTGCTTCTTCTGGCAGCATAAGAGACAGACCCTCAACAGCAAGGCAGAACCAACAGATGCACCCAGTCATTCTTGATACCATCCTGGGCACCTCATCTGTGTTAAACAATTTGTCAGGAATTGAAAGCTGAGATGTTACTATACTATATTTTGCCACTAAAGCTTTCCCAAGCATCTGTTTCCTCTGAGTTCATGAGGCACAGACCCCCTTCTGCCTGAGATGGCTTCTGGGAAATACAGCAAAGCCTTCTACATCGTTACTGTCTTCTCTCTTTGGAGCTATAACGTCTTTAGTAGCGCTAATTACCATCAGGAAAACAGAGAAAGCCACGAAGTGACCTGGCCGAGGTTTCTGTATTGAGGATGGGAAAGGGCATCACATTTAGATGACTTGCTTTATGTTTCCTAGTTAAAAAGCTATGCATATTCATATTGGGGAAAGTAGAAATTAAAAATCGGCAAAAGGAAAAATAAAAACAATTGCTAATCCCTCTCGAGAGGTAACTAGGGCTCACAGTTTGGCTGACATCCTTCAAGCCTTTTCACATCTGTGTGCACACGTATGTCTTTTCCTTTCCAAGAATGGAATCATTTCGAACCCATTGATTTACAGCACGCCTTCTCACTGAGAAACGTATTCTGAATGTTTTCTCACGTCATTGCGTTTTCTCCCGTACGTGGTTTGGAAAGATGGACTCTTCTTGCTGTCTGTCCTTTCAAACCCTGGACCCAACATGGTGGCAAATCCTGTTGGCTCCCCCTCCGCAGCTGATCCAGAGCTCTGCCGCTGCTTCAACCCGGGTCCGAGGCACTCCCATCTCACGTGTGGAATATTGCCGTAGCTTCCTCACAGACCGCCACTTTCTGAACTTGTTTCTTAGGTCTGTCCCCAACACTCAGCACAGAATGGTCGTTTGAGAACCAGGGTTCATGTTGTTCGTCTGTCCCAAGCCCTCCACAGCGCCCCCTCCACAGAGGAAACAGCAAGGGTCTCACTGTGGTCAGACTCACTGCTCCCCCCCGCCCCACCCTTTCCCTCTCGCTCACTCTACTTCAGTGCAGTGGCTTCCTTGCTATTCCTTGGACGTGCTCCAGCCTTAGGGCCCTTGATTGGCACTTGCTTCTTTCTAGAACATTCTAGAACATTCTCTGCCCCAGCCCCCATCGAACGGCCTCTTCTCAACGAGACCTTTCCTGACTCCCCTCTTTACTATGTTTTCTAGCTCCTCCCCAAGCCCCTCGCCACCACATTCTCCAACTGCCTGCCCTGCTCCATTTTCCCCACGGCCCAATATCACCCCCCCAACATGCCACATACTGTACTTTTATGAAAAGTGTATTGTGTTTGTCGCCTTCCCTTGTCCCCCATATATACATGTGGGCTCCACAAGCCAGGTTTTCTGTGTTTCTCTCACCTCCGGGCAGTGCCTGGCCCAGAGTAGGTACTTGATAAGCATTTGTTGAATGAAGGAAGAGCACGCTGCCTCTGGACAGGTCGTGGGATGTCTGACAGCCTCTATTGCTGGACTCCTGGCTGTATCTAATTTTTCTTTACTATTACGTCTGATGCTGCGATGACCCCCCATCCATAGAAATAAACCATGCTGTTCATACACCACTTACTTCTTTAGAACAAATTCTCAGAATCAGGGATACATTTTTAGGGCTTTCGATACATAGTGCCAATTTAACTTCCACGACGCTTGCCTCAAGGGCCTCTCACGTCAGCAGCTGTATCCCATTTTCCCACACCCACGTCAACTTTGAGAAATACCAGGAAGTTCCACATGTGTGGAAGCCATTTTTTAAAACGGTCGCACTTCACAAAGAATGTGAGGTTGGAGAAGACCTTGAGCCGTGGATAAGTGAGGCCCGTGAGTGAGCAGAAGAGGAAAGAAGAGATTGCAGGCCTGGAATCTTGTTCCGGGAAACGGTGCCGTCCAGGACGGACTTAGGCTAAAGAGCGTAAATAGACAATCCCCTGACTTGCCCCTTGGGGACATAATCATTTTCCCTTCGAACTTTTGGACACGCTCAGACCCCCCTGCCCCCAGCAGGCTCCCCAGGCAAAGCTACTGGGGGTATCTCCTCATTCTCCTGGGGAACTGGGTGGTAAGGAATTTGTCCTCCCACAAGGAGAGCTGACCCTTGTCTCTGGCTCCTGGGAGGTGACCTCCCTGCCTGATAGGAGCATCTTTGTGATTCACGGGGAGCCCCTTGGACCCCACGTGATTGTTTATACTAACGGGGGGACGTACAACCCTCAGTTTGACGTCGGCCCAAACTGCAGAGAAGGGAGCCGGAAGTGGGTTCAGCTGCGTGGGCCATCAGTCATGCGTCCGTAACAGGTGAGCTTCGCTGGTGGGGATTACCTGACACAGACGGTCACACGCTGATGCTGGGAGGGTGGGCTCCTGGGGAGGGTGGAGGCCTCGTGTCTGGGACCCTAACTCTGCCCTGTGTGTGTCTCAGTCATCTGGTTCTAACCCTTTCCCTGGAACAAAATGTAGTTACACGTGAGGATCAAGTTACACGTGAGGATCAAAACGCGAGTCCACTGGTGTCTGTGGCTGACATAGTGTAAATGTCTGTCCTTTGTTTTGTAGAAGTTTTTCTACAGTTTCCCAGGTAATCATTTTATTTTATTTATTTATTTTTTGCGTTACGCGGGCCCCGGCCCTCCCATTGCGGAGCACAGGCTCCGGACGTGCAGGCCCAGCGGCCATGGCTCACGGGCCCAGCCGCTCCGCGGCATGTGGGATCTTCCCGGACCGGGGCACGAACCCGTGTCCCCTGCATCGGCAGGCGGACTCTCAACCACTGCGCCACCACGGAAGCCCCCATTTTACTATTTTTAAATTTTGCGTCATAATGTTTGCCTGGAAGGCTGTGTTTGCTTTTTTCTCTTCTGTCCTTCTCCCGCCTTCCCCTGCAGGCCCACGTTCCTCAGTCCAGACACAGTCTGAAGGCACTGATGGGGCAGGGATGTTGTCTGAATTTGCATTGCCCGCTGAATGTGTCAGTAATTAGAACACTCGTCCTGACAGCCTGGCCACATGTTGTGTTTTCATCTCAGATCTGACTATAGTGTTGTCGGCTAAAGAGACAGCAGACTCCTCTGCCCTCTCACCGCTGCCTTACTGCTATTTGCACAGCCATATCTGTGCCACCCACTGCAGGCAGAGGCCTTCTCTTAGCCACTGTCTTCTCCCAAATAGGACTTTGCACGTCGCTAATGCTGCATATGACGGATAGTACTCGGATTCGCCAATATTCAGTTCTCTTCTATTTTCGGATAACAATCTTCCACACCCTTGAATTCAGTCGTGGCCGGGTGATGAGTTTCAGACCAGGACGTGAGACTGAAGGTGATGTGTATCCCTCCTGAACAAAGGCCCTCCCTCTCCTGCTGTGGGAGACACTGAAGCCCCCCATGGAGATGGCGGTGTTGTGAGATGGAGTAAAGTGACTTTGGAGCAAAGCCTCCCCTCTCCCACCAGCCCATATTGGACATGTAGCATGAGAAGAAATAGCCTTTCAGTGTGCTTGGCCTCTGAGATTTTGGTGGTGTTTGTTATTAGAACCCAGCCTAGCTCATGGGTTGGCAAACTACTGCCCATGGGCTGAATCTGGCCCTCCACCTGTGTTTGTAAATAAAGTTTTATTGGAACACAGGCTTCGCCCATTCATATACACCCATTACATATACATAAAGTTGCTTTCACGCTGCCATGACAGTGGGGAATAGTTCTGACAGGGGCTGCACGGCCTGGAAAGCAGAAAATATTCACTATTTGGCCCTTTAGAGAGAAAGTTCGCTGATGCCTGCCTATCCTAACTGATACATTCAAAGAAAGCTTCTTGAATTATTAACTTGACCATATAAAAGGTGGAAGCTCAAAACCGGTTGTAAAATAGCATCAGATTATCTTGCACGATGATCAGTGCTGCTTTAATTGGCAAGCATTTATCGAATGCCATTATGTGTCAGACTTGGGGAGAGCGCTTTCTCCTTGGGGACCTCTGGGCTCAGGAGTGGGGCTCCCCTCCTTTGTAAGTCTGGGAAGTAAGGACTCAAAGTGGGAAGGAGGCTATGACAAGAGAATAAAAAACCCAAGGACTCTGCATGGGCTGAGGCATTGCTCACCACAATCTCCATTAACATTCATTCATTCATTCATTCATCATACATGTCGTAAGCTGCTGTCATTTACTAAGTCCATGGCTGAATAGAAGGCCCATAGAAATCATTAGGCAATTACACTATAGTGTGATAAGTGTTAGCAGAAGAGCTGTACAGTATGCTGGGAAGGGTCTTCCTGATGTTTACCCCACTCTTGATCTAGCCAAAGTGGTAAGTGGTATAATTCCCTGAGACTGAAGCCAGGCAAAGTCTAAGAATTGCTGATTCACCTGCTGGAATACTTGGGAATTTTATTCCCTCTGAGGTAGGGCCTGAAACAATGTCTTCACACCCAGCCTCACAAGGGAGCAATTCCTACATCATTGCTTCGGGCGGGGCACCACTGCTGAGTCTCATAGCACAAAAGAGCTGCGCCCAAGTGCATCTGCCATTAGCTCTTTTCACCTGACCCTCCCCTAACAGCCCGGAAAGAAGCATCCTACTGATGATGATAGCATGACTGGAACTTGGGTTTTCTGTTTTTTTGCGGGGCTGTGGGGTGGGTCTGGGGTTGGGGGGAAGGGGCTGGGTAAGCCAGAAGGGAGGTAAATGAGAGGAAGATACACACAAGCTAAAACGATAGTAAACTGGACAGTGCAGTCTGCGGTTTTATGGGAAGCTTGCCTTCCCCACAATTCTACCTCGAGCAAATTGATTTGGTACCCAGTTCCAGCATCATCTTATTTCAAGTCCGGTTACCGAGGAAACAGAGGGCACACTGCTGGGACAGTCTGCCTGTGTCCTGTGCCGACCAAGGCTATTAAAGCCCATCAGCTCGGCCTCTGAGAAGCTCTGAACACGGACGGTTTCAACTTCCAGCCAGGTTCTTATTTATTTATTTTACTGCCTCGGCAGCAAAATGAGTTATTGAACCGTTCACTCTATCGATTGGGGCAGATTTCCCCTGCATCCCTCGGATGCCCGAAGCCCTCTGGAGCTGGTGGCAGCCCAGAAGCCGTTTGTGGACGGTGGGTCCTCACCGGGGAGGCCAGGCGGCATCCACCCTCTGACCCCCGGGGCAGGGGCCCAGGCTGAGGCACACACGGCGCCACCTGGCTTACAGAGCCTTTGAACATATGAAGAAAGCTATGCACGGACCTCCTCACAGAAAAACACACGCACACAGGACTTTGCATGTAATTTAATGGAGGAACTAGATTCCCAGGTTACATACTTTTGATCTAAGTTTGTTCTGTTTAGGACTAATTTCTGAGTTTTGAAAACAAGTAAATGCACTTCGGATGTGTCCAAGATTCAACAGTCCAGTGTCCTGGGGACTATCTGACCCAAAGGGAAGACGACACTTCACTGTGTCTCCCGGGAGATCTCACAGTCCATTCGGCCCGCTCTGAAAACCGTGAACTTGACAGAGACCAACCACGGCGTCTCCTGCCTGCTGTCTGGTTTTGTACAGCCTGAGAGCTGAGAATGGTGTTTACATTTTTCAGTGTAAAACGTAAACAACCCTATTAGCCTTTTGGGGGGACCGGTTGCTGGAGGAGTTGAGGAAATTGACTCTTGGCCCCAAAGCCCTTTCTAGCAAGGCCCCCCAGCCTCCCTACACGCTTGGCTGGGAGAGGGGCAGTGATGTCAGAGGCACGGCTTGGCTTCTTCCACTACAATAGCTCTTAGCCCACAGGCTAAGGACCCAGTGTGGACGCTGCGACAACCTCCAAGTACGTCCACCCCAGCCAGGCATTCAGATACCAGGGGAATGGGCACTGGAGGTGGGGGGGGGGTGTCTGTGGACCCAGGGGCCCACTGTGAGCTGGGCCTAGGCCAAGGCTCCAGGTATTATGTTTCTGACTAAGGCAGACAGACATGACATTGCTTGGTGACTGTACAATGTCCAACGGTCCCCAAAATGTTGGCGTATTGGGCTTCCTTCAGTGTGCGGTTATCCACGTAAATGAGCACATGGGTCTTTCGGGAGAAGACTTGGGATATCATTGCCCTTATACTTGCCATGTGCTGCAGGCCTCCCTCCCTCCCTCCCTCCCTCCCTCCTTCCTTCCTTCCTTCCTTCCTCCTGGGGACCCAGACTCTCCTTCAGTCCCTGGGCTCTGGACCCCAAATCTGGATCCAGTCTGGAAACTGAGCAAAACTGGGGCCTCACCCCCGCCTCCAGCCCATCCCTCCTTCATTCCTTTGCTTGCACAGACGGAACGCTCTCCTTACTGGCCGCCCATCTATTTTGCCTCTAGGGCTCTGTCTGCTATTTCCTTAACTCCCTGTGGGTCAGGCCCTCTGTCTGCCCCTCTGACCCGGACACTCACTGGGATAACTGCCTCCACCTGATTCTGCAGGTGGCCTCTGCTGCTTTGGTGTCCTCTTGTCCCCTTTCCTGTCGGCGAGCCCGGCTGTGCAGCAGCGTCTCTGTAGAGGCACCCAGAACCTCCGAGTGCCGCTGGAGCCCTTTTGGAGGGGGCAGGGCGGCCCGGGGCCCCCTGTGGAGCATGCCCTCTGCCCTTACACGGTACGTCCACTTGACCAGGCCCATCCCTCTGCACCACCTGCTGCTGACGTGCCAGCGTTTCTGTCTCACCTGGCGCAGCCGTCACCTTTTCCATCTCCAGAGGCCATCCTGGTAGCATGTCCGCACCATCTCCTAGGGCCTCCCCTGGGTGTTCCACCCTGAATCCCAGCAGAGCGCTCCCAGACCGAGAACACTTCCTTTATCAAGCCTCACATTCTGTACGCTCGCTTCCAGCACCCAAGGCCACCCCTCCCACACGTGGCCGTCCTGCTGCTCCAGCTGGCCGGGCCCTGCAGCTGCCCTGGGCTAGAGCCCGTTTCCTCCTTGTCTTGGCTGGGTTACATTGTGACTTAACCTTTGTTGTACTTGTGGCCAGAGGGGCTGTGGATGGGGTCCCGAAAGGAGCATGTGTCTTACGGGGCGAGGCCTCTGCACCATCTTCAAGCAAGCAGTGGGGAGGAGAGGCTGGTCCTGCAGGCCCTGGGGGTGGGGGGCGGGCAGCAGAATCTGGGCTTTCCCAATTCTCAGCAGCATCAACACAGATGCCCTCATCCCATGTGCCAGGGTCCCATGCTTTCCCGGCACAGCGGGCCTGCCGTGTTTCCTAGTGTAACTTTCCCTGAAACTCTGCTGCCCTGGAGATGGAGTCCTTGCCTTCAGGCTTTCCTGCCCTCCTGTTACAGGAGAAGAGGGCCTATGCTTCCCTCCTGCTTTCAAACCTAGCTTTTTATTTTATTTATTTTTATTTTGCGGTACGCGGGCCTCTCACTTCTGTGGCCTCTCTCGCTGTGGAGCACAGGCTCCGGACGCGCAGGCTCAGCGGCCATGGCTCACAGGCCCAGCGGCTCCGCAGCATGTGGGATCTTCCCGGACCGGGGCATGAACCCGTGTCCCCTGCATTGGCAGGCAGACCCTCAACCACTGCGCCACCAGGGAAGCCCAAACCTAGCTTTTTAAAAAGAAATATTTTAAAATTAATTAATTAATTGTTGGCTGTGTTGGGTCTTTGTTGCTGTGCGTGGGCTTTCTCTAGTTGTGGCGAGCGGGGGCCACTCTTTGCTGCGATGCGCGGGCTTCTCATTGCAGTGGCTTCTCTTGTTGCGGAGCACGGGCTCTAGGATGCGCGGGCTTCAGTAGTTGTGGCACACGGGCTCAGTAGTTGTGGCTCGTGGGCTCTAGAGCGCAGGCTCAGTAATTGTGGTGCGCGGGCTTAGTTGCTCCGCAGCCTGTGGGATCTTCCCGGACCGGGGCTCGAACCCGTGTCCCCTGCATTGGGAGCGGAGTCTTATCTACTGCGCCATCAGGGAATCCCCAAACCTAGCTTTTAATTGCTGATTAACCACTATCAGCTTTTGGTTATTTTCTTCCAGAAGTTAACTCCAGCGGTAACCCCCCAGTTCTGCTGTCCTTATAGCAATGATGCCCTTGTATTTCTCATACGTCTGATGCATCACACCAGCTAATGCATCCCCCACCCCCACCCCCACCGACCGGCCATCCCGTTTCACCACTGGTGAAAGCTATAACAATCTGTGCTGGGGTGCCTGGACTCTACCTGCAACCAGCAACGGGGTTTTTATTGTCAGTCTGGTGGCAGCTGATCCAGCTCCACTGTCACATCTTAATGTCTGCTTTCTTGACCCAGTCCTGATACCAATTGTCACATGTTGGATTCTCTGGGAAGCCAGCTCTGAGGTGGAGTTTATTGTGCAGCATGTTTTTGAGGGAGGGGTCTGGGGACCCCCACTCATGGAAGGGCGAGGAAAGAAGCAGAATTGGGCAGAGGAAGGAGTCAAGTTGTGGTATAGCGCCCACAGGGCTGGAGTCCTTTGTACCCTCCCTCCAGGTGAGAGCCACCCAGAAAGGATGTGTGACCTTTGACACTGGAGGGCTCTCTTGGGGTAGCACTTCCAGCAGCTGGGGAGTACATTGTTCCTGAAGGAGATCTGGGCAGGCCATCCTCTTGTCCACTGCCCCTGGGTCAGATTATCTGACCCCCAATCCCAGCTTGTTTACTGACACCCATGGCCGTGGAGCCATCTCTTAACCTCTCTGATTCTCAAGTTTCTGTAAATTAAAAAAAATATAGTTAAAAAAGAAAAGCATGCTTTTAGAAAAGCATGGACATAGATTGTTTCCCATAGTGGCTGTACCAGTTTATGTTCCCACCAAAAGTGTACAAGGTTTCCTTTTTCTCCACCTCTTCACCAACACTTATTTCTTGTCTTTTTGATAACAGCCATTCTAACCGGGGTGAGGTGATATCTCGTTTTGGTTTTGATTTGTGTTTCCTAGTTAGCGATATTCAGCATCTTTCATGTACCTGTTGGTCCCTGTATGTTGCTGGTGGAAAAATGTCTTTTCAGATCCTCTGTCCATTTAAAACATGAGATTATTTGGTTTTTTGCTATTGAGTTGTATGAATTCTTTATATATTTTGGACATTAACCTCTTATCAGTTACATGATTTGCAAATACTTTTCCCATTAAGTAGGTTTTGCCTCTTTATTTTGTTGATGATTTCTTTTTGCTGTGCAGAAGCCTTTTAGCTTGATGTAGTCCTACATGTTTATTTTTGCTTTTGTTGCCAGATCCAGAAGGTCGTTGCCAAGACGGATATCAACGAGCTTCTTACTGCCTCTATTTTCTTCTATGATTTTATGGTTTCAAGTCTTACATTCAAGTCTTTTAACCACTTTGAGTTAGTTTTTGTATATGGTATAATATAGTGGTTCAGTCTCATTCATTTGCACGTGGCTGTCCAGTTTCCCCAACACCACTCATTGAAGAGACTCTCCTTTCCTCACTGTGTATTCTCGGCTCCTATGTTGTAAATTAATTGACCATACCTGCGTGGGTTTATTTCTGGCCTCTCTATAATATTTGTGTTTTTAAAGAGGGGAATGTTTCACATTTTAAAAAATGAGAGAGAGAGAGAGAGAGAGAGAGAGGAAGAGAGGGAGGGAGGGAGGGAGGGAGGGAGGAAGGAAGGAAGGAAGGAAGGAAGGAAGGAAGGAAGGAAGGGAAGAAGGAAGAAACCAGCTAGGTCCATTGGTTGTTGGCATCTTGATGACCATCCTTGGAAGTCTCTCTACATTATAATTATTCATCTCGGTGACTTTTTACATCTTTGGAAAGGATCAGGGATGCTCACATTTGTGCCACTGCACGGAATAAACTGCGCCTGGAGAATTTGTCTGGCTGGTGGTCCTTGTATTTGCCTGTAACGTGATGTTTCTGTTCTCTGAGGGTCTAACAATGTTACACTTTGTAAACCATGCTTCTTTCTCAGAGACATAAATTAAACTCTCCAACCACACTTGCTTTGTACACATGCTTTTAATAATATTATTCTTTGACTCCAAGTTGAATAGAGAATCCACCAGATTAAGTGTAATGGGTGCCTGATTAAGGATGAGGATTCACTGGTTTTGTGTCATGCAACAATTTGCATCTTTGCCTTAAATATATTAAGTTTAGGAAGCCAGTAACCATATTTTTTTTCATATTCCACCAGCTTTAGAACAGAATGGTGTTCGAGTACAATAAAATTCTCCCTTGCAAAAGCTCACCAATTCCTAATGATGGCAACACTCCAGAAACTGACCTGGCAACACTCCAGAAACAGAACCTCAAGATACAACATCTCTGAGTGTTTATTAACCAGCTGATCTGCAGAAATAAAAGAAACTCTGAGTCCACGAGCTGTTTAGAGTGTTGCTGTGTGTGTGGGTTCTGTGAAATTAGATCACACACTGGTTAGGGGACAGAGGGCAATGGCCATGTGATGAACTGATACCTGTGTTCAGTGTGGTTTGGGGTTAGGCTTTTTTAGTAATTAAAAAACTCAGAAAGCCAGGAAATTACTATAGTATTTACTTACCTTTGCTTTTTAAAAAAAAAAAAAAAAACGCTTCTTTATAAAAAAGTGAATCCCTCTCATAATTCTCCATGTTAAAAGACAGACGAGTCCTAAGTACAATTAAACGCTCTCACCACCATGCTGGACTCTTAAAAAGGCCACTTCATAAATCGTGTTGTGTGTAGGACTGTCACATGCAGCATCTACCCCAGGATGTTTTCACAGTCTCTGGCCCCTTCTGTTTCAGCCTCGTTATAATTTCTCAGAAACCAACTGACAGATAGAGAGAACGGACTCGTGGTTGCCAAGGTGGAGGCAGGTGGGGGAGGGCTGGAGGGGGAGTTTGGGGTTAGTAGATGCAAACTGTTATATACAGGATGGATAAACAACAAGGTCCTACAGTACAGCACAGGGAACTATATTCAATGTCCCGGGATAAACCATAGTGGAAAAGAATATAAAAAAGAATATTCATATATATATATATGTATAAGAGAGTCACTTTGCTGTTCAGCAGAAATTAGCACAACGTTGTAAATAAACTCTACTTCGATAAAAAAATAATTTCTCGGAGAAGAAGTGTCGATGATCTCCGCCCCCGCTGTTACCCTGTGAGAATCGCCTGCCTTGCTTCCTCTCTGTGGAGGCTTCCTTGGCACAAACGACCCTGTTGCTGCAACCAGCTCCCACCTCTGTTACCTCTTCCCAGGAAACGGAACAGGGTGACAGAATGGCAACTGACCTGTGCTGATGGTCATGGGAAAGGAATACGGGGGTTCCTGACTTTGATGGGAAGTTGAACAATCTCTCTGGAGCAGTGGTATTCAAACAGTGCTAATAAGGAGTGAGCCATGCATACATCTGGGGGAAGAGCATTCAGTGCAGGACGAGCAAGTATGAAAGGTGGAAATGGACTTGGTGTTTCTGCGGAACCCAAAAGGCTGTGGGGATTTAGAGGATGGTGAGTAGGCAGGGGTGGGAGCTGATGCTAGAGAGCCCGGCAGGGGTCAGATCAGAGACGGTAAGGAAATTCGAGTTTAAGGAAAATGCTGTGAGAAGAGCAGCGTGTGCGTTAGGGTAGGCATTCAACAGAAGGTAGTTTCTCTTGCCTTGCAGTGTTTTGTTTTTGTTTTGTTTTGGTTTTTTGCCACACCGTGAGTCATGCTGGATCTTAGTTCCCCGACCAGGGATCGAACCCACGGCCCCTGTAGTGGAAACGTGGAGTCTTAACCGCTGGACCGCCAGGGATGTCCCTGTAGTTTTTTAAGAACAATGGGAAGCCATGAGAGGGGAGGGTCATGGCGTAGTTCTGGTGATGGGACAGACTTGGGAAGAGAAATAAGGCGGCTGATCCAGCCAGAGTTCAGCCAGGAGACAGAATTCACACCACTTATTGGAACAGAGAGAGTTTAAAGAAACCTAAAAACAAGAAAAAGTGTCTTTTATATTTCCCCACATTTTCCATTTTGGGGGCTTTCTTTTCCTTTGTGCGGATCCAAGTTTTCATCTGGCATCATTTCTCTTCACCCTGAAAGACTTCCTTTTCTTGTAATGAAACAGTGAAACTTCCTTTGCACTTTTCCTGTAGCGTAGGTCTGCTGGTGGCAGTCTCTCACTTTTTTGTTTGTTTGTCTGAAAAATCTTTACTCTTTATTTTTGAAAAATATGTTCACGAGATATAGAATTCTAGTTTGACAGATTTTCTTTCAGAACTTGAAAAATACCATCCCTCTGTCTTCTGATTTGCACTGTCTCTGACAAAACATCTGTTTTAATTCTTAGCTTTCTTACTCTCTCCATAAAACATGTCTTTTTTCTTTGGCTGCCTTTAAAATTGTCTCTTTTTCACAGTTTTTCTGAATTTTGATTCTGATGTGATTTGGTGTAGTTTTCTTTCTGTTTTCCTGATTGGAGTTTACTGTGCTTCCTGGGTCTATGGGTTCATTGTGGCCATCAGTAGACTCTGAACCGCAAGAAGGCAAAGCTGGTTTCCTTTTCCGTAAAATGAGGGTGAGTAGGTGTCGTACTTACCTGGAAGCATTAACTGACAATGAGATAGCAAAGAGATCCACAGAGAATTAAACAGATAGTTCCCTTCCTGCCTGGAACAGTTTTCTCCATTTGGGTTTGTCAATGGCTGGGATTGGCGGCACACCAAAATTCCAGGGCTGTTATTGGTAGTTTGGGCTTCCTGCAAGGGTCTGTCCTGCATCTTCAGATCAATTTTTATGTCTCCCTCTACTCTGCTTCTATTAAAACATAAAAACTTGTAAGTGTAACCTACACACAGATTGTTTTTATGACACTGAATTTATACAGTTTAGGAAAGATTTTTTTCTGAATTCTCTTGCCATTTTCACTTGACAAAGGGAACACTTTCCTGTTGACTCTTACAAGCAAACTTAGCCATGATTTCGTCTGACAGTCCGGCCACTGATGAGTGGTTAGACGTTCGGCGGAAGATTCGGATTGGAGAGACTAACCACTCCCTTGCAGCATAAACACAGCTCTCAGTCTTGACAAATGTCACCCCACAGGTGCGCATGGAATTCCACAATGTGGCTATGCCGCAATTCCACAATTGGCTATGCCAATGCTCACCCAGTTGCAACTTTTCCGGTAATAAATACAGATTTGGGTAATGTCCCCTGCTACCGTGGAGACCTTGGTACTGCCTCTGTGGGCTGTGAGAACCCCAAAGAGTGAAAACTGCCTGCAAAACGGGTCTAAAACCTAAAACCTAAAACCGCTCGGCACTGGGAGAATCTTATTTACCGAATTTTATAGTCTGAGTTATTATAATGAATAGGTAGTGAACCACCAAGATTCCCCCTTGCGGACTACGGCAGGCAGACCCCAAGGTGCTCCCCGTGATTCCTGCCCATGATGTTCATGCCCTGCCTACATAATCCCCTCCCCTGGAGTGTGGGTGGGCCTTGGGACTTGCTTCTAGCCCCTGGTATAGCAAAAGTCAAGGGATTTTGAGAGATAGTTAGTGTCCCCAAATCAGCTGATTTTGAGTTAATGCAAAGGGTGAGCCTGAGTTAATCAGGTTAATCCCCTTGAAAGAGGCACCAGCCTCTCTGAGCTGAGAGACTCCTTGTGGGCTTCACGAAGAAACTGGCTGTGTGGGAGGGGCCCACGTGGCAGGGAACATGGGCCACTTCTCGGACCTGCAGGCGACCTCTAGGACTGAGGGTGGCCTCCAGCAAAAGCCAGCAAAAATCAGGCCTCCGTCATACAACCACAGGGGAGTGAGTTCTGCCACCAACTTGAATGATGTTGGAAGTGGGCTCTTCCCCAGTGGAGCTCCAGGTGGAAATGCAGCCCCATCAGTACTTTGATTGCAGCCTGTGGGATCCTCACCAGGGCATCCAGTGAATCTGTGTCCAGAGCCCTGAGCCATAGAAACAGTGAGTTAATGAACGTGTGCTGTGTTAAGATGCTAAGTGAGTGGTGATTTGTTACACGGCAACAGATGACCAGCACAAGGCCTGAGGGTCTCATTTCCACAGCCCCTACGGGGGAGGTGGCTGTGTTTTTCTCCAGGAAATGTCCTCAATCAAGGACAGCTACCTCTCCCAAGGCCATGTCCCTCCTCCTCCGGGGCAATCAGGTCCAATGACTGGTCAAGATTGGGCAAGGGGAGATGTGAAAGCACAGCCCGCATGCTTCCAGCCCCGACAGCTCGGAAGGACCATGCCTGGGCTCTCGGTGGTTTGACTGGCGCCTTTAACGTGACTGCCCAGCAGTTCAACTCCTTCCTCTCCCAAATCCTGTTTTCTTTACTCCTCTGCGTGTGCAACCTGAGATCACTCCACAAAATACTTCCTACATGCCGATCTCTTCCTCAGGGGAGGGAACATTCCCAGAGAACGTGATCTAAAACAGTTGTAATTATTTTCTTTAATACATCACTCACTGTCATGTGCTGTCCCCTAAAGTCTGAAAGCTAAAGGAAGAGGCAATTGGGAGAGGAACAGGTGCTGGTGACCTTGTTTTCATTTGCTTATGCTTTATAAACACAGATTTCCCTATTATTTTTCAATATAATCTTTCCTCTAAAAGATTTTTTTTTTTTTTACGAAAAAAATTAGTAAGAAGGCACTGGGATGGTCTCTAGAAACAATTGAGGTTCATTTTTAAACATTTTTTATTTTTGCAGAATGGGACATGGAGGCTGTGTGTGTGTGTGTGTGTGTGTGTGTGTGTGTGACCTGCCCGGCTCATTCACTCAACAGATATTTATCAGGACTGGAGCTGGCCTCCTTGTAGGCCGTGCAGGATGCACAGACAGATGCATAGAGAGTCCCCTCCCCCTCCAGCCACGTGGCTTCCTGATGTGGCATTGCTAGTGGCTGAGCTGGGCTGCTCAGTGAGGCTCTAACCCTGCCGCTGCCCCACCTCTACGAGGGACTTAACTTACGTAGCTCCTGTGATTTCTTTTGGGCTTGCATGTTGCATAGAGTCAACTTGGACCCACCAAATCATTCCTTAAGCTCTGGTGTGTCATTGCATAGATGGAGACAGAAAGAGCTGTGCTCTATATTTGTCTCAGAGTTCTAAGGAGGGGGTTTACTTTGATTCAACAATAATGGTCAGTAACACCCACACAGTGCTTCCCTGTGCGTGGCACTGTTTGAACACTTTGCAAACACTAATTCAGGTAATCCTTCCAACAATCTCAGGTTGCGGTAGCTAACAGTACAGTTATGAGCAAATAAGTGCCCACGAGTGTGTTTGAGTTGCACTAGCTTTCATTTCAGAAAAAGGGTCTGGGCTCATGAACTAATGCTTTGAAAAGACAAGTGAAACTTTATTCAAGTTTTCATGAAACCCCGAGTTTGCTAATACTTCTTTCTCCCTCTGGAAAATAGTCTCTTTTAGGTGTGGATTTTATATAAAATACATGCCTATTGTTTTTTGTTTTTTTGCGGTACGCGGGCCTCTCACCGCTGTGGCCTCTCCCGTTGCGGAGCACAGGCTCCGGATGCGCAGGCTCAGCGGCCATGGCTCACGGGCCCAGCCGCTCCACGGCATGTGGGATCCTCCCAGACCGGGGCACGAACCCGTGTGCCCTGCATCGGCAGGCGGACTCTCAACCACTGCGCCACCAGGGAAGCCCTCGTGCCTATTCTTGACCATCCAGCACCAATTCCCAAAGTTTTAAAATAGCCCAGGCTCATTACCGCCCTTGGCTGTCCCTCCCCTGCCCACCTTCTGATGCTCTCTGTTCCTGGACACGTCTGCAAACGGAAGAAGCGATGAGCAGAAATGCACGTCTGTTAGACGCAGTTACCCGTTGCCGGCTCTGCCAAAGACCAGGTGGAAGAAGGGCTAGAAACTAATGGGACGCGCTGTCAAGGGCCACGCCAGCCGTGTACTCCCCGCCGTGGAGCCCCGGACCTTCCTGCGACATCTCCTGACCCCAAGCTTCTAGGCAACAGGAGGGCATCGCTTCTGTTTTCACTCTATTTCGGGTTGTGAGCTTTCCCTTTACTACCAAAAAGTTCCTGGAAGAACACCAATTTCATTCGGTTTCACGGAGTCATTGAACACATTTGCTCTCCACTGCGTATTTCTAACCCACCATTGTTTCCTGGCCACCTTCTATGGTGTGATGTCACTCTGTTGAATCCTGAAAAAGCATAGGTCCCCATCTCTGCCAATGAGGAATGGTTGGAGAGAAAAAATACACACAAATGGACAAAATGAGAAAAATAAATGCTTTCATTGTATCTTTTCTGATAAATTGTAAAGCACATCTGTACCCCCTTCTGGTCTATTTTATTGAGAACCCCAGTGTCGCAGTTTCCTATGGCCGCTGTAACAAATGACCAGACATGTAGTGGCTCACAACACAAATTTATTATCTTGCAGTTCTGGGGATCAAAATTCCAAAAAGGGTCTTGTGGGGCTGAAATCAAGGTGTTGGCAGGGCTGCCTTCCCCCTGGAGGCTCTAGGAGAGAATCTGCTTTCTTGCCGTTTCTGATTTTAGAGGCTGCTTTGCACTCCTCTGCTCATGGTCTGTCCATCTTCAGAGACAGCACTGGCCAGTTGAGTTTTTCTCACACTGCATCACCAGGACACTGAGTCTTCTGCTTCCTTCTTCCACACGTAAAGGACCTTTGTGATTAAACTGGGCCACCTGGATAATCTGGGATAATCTCCTATATTTTAAAGTCGCTTGATTAGCAAGCTTAATCCCATCTGCAGCCTTAATTCCCCATTTCCCATGTAACATAACAGGTTCTGGACATCTTTGGGGAAGAGGGGCGTTAGTCTACCTATCACACCCAGCATGCATGTTCTTCACAAGGTGATGCCATGTAGACCAAATGTCATGTAGCCCAACAGATAATACAACACTATTACAACAACAAAACAAGAGAAGGAAAATGCAAAGTTTATCCTACCTCATGCTCATTAATTCCAGAAAACAAAGATCCACTTTATGTTTTGGGCGAGGCCATTGTAGACACTGTCATTTGTGATTATTATCGCCTCTAAGTCAGTCAGATGAGTTAGAATTGCTGTCAAAGTGACACAGAAACAAACACTGCTGATTCTGTGTACTGTCAAATGAGCACTCAATGCACTTAATTGCTGAATTATGTGATATAGATGGTGTGTGTTTTGGGAAGAATGACTCTCTCTTCCTTTCCGCCCTTTCTGTTGTTTCATAGTTGCTTGAGATGGGCGAAGCACCCCGAATCTATCCATTCATTTAAAGCCATCAGTTGACTCAGCATATATTCTTTCGTGTCTGACAATCGCCAGGTACAGTGCTAGATGCTGGGGAAATGATGAACGAGACCAAATGTGTTCTTTTTACTCTTAGAAGTTTTAACCTAGGAGGGTCCACGTGGGAACTCCTGTAAGCCTTCTAAGGGAATGAGCAATGCAGACCTTGAAGCATTAGGGGGGTTTAGCGAGGCTGAGAGGGATGAAGAAGACGTTTCAGGAGGAGAGGAGGGGAGCACTGAATCAAGCCATCTGTTCTGATTTCCGGCTCCTTTGCTTGGTTCCCACAACATCACTTTCAAGCCCACAAACTCAAAATCAGGGTGGAAGGGGTGAGGGAGATACATCTTCTGGGCTCACGGGAAGAGAATCTGAAATCTGACTTTAGGAAAAAGAGGACTGTGTTACAGTGAACAAAGGAAAAGCCTTTCGGTGCCAAGGCTGGCAAACGCTGAATGTCAAAGGGCAACTCATGACATTTCATCAGAAAAGGACACGAGGGACACACGTTCCAGAGAGTTGATACAGAACGTTGGAGAGTTCAGTTCAAGAATTGAAAACAGACTCAGAGGAGAAAACAAGGCGCACGTTTCCCCCATAAATGTTACACAGTCTTCTGAACTAAATTCTATAATTTTACTTGAATGGTACATCAGGCTCTGAAGTCCACTGTCTCGTTTTGAATGATTTATTACCAAGTGGTTATATTGGTTTGGAATTTTTATTTTTATTTTTATTTTTTTTTGCACCGTGTGGCTTGTGGGACCTTAGTTCCCTGACCAGGGGATCTAGTGCACTTCTCCAGCCTAGACACCCAGTCTCTGAGCTCTAGACCCATCTGTTTTCTTGCCTACACGAGGTCTCCACCTGGAGGTCTCAGGGCTACCTCAGATGCCACGTGGCCAGTATTAACCAGTGTTATTCCCATCCCCAAACTGGCCCCCCTGCCGTGTTTGCTGACTCAGTGAGTCGCCCTGCTTCCAGGAGGTTCCCTGGGAGGCGACCTGGACTCCTCCATCCCTCTCACCACCTCCCATCCAGTCAGTCGTGAATAGAGCCACAAATTCCAATCACAAAGCCCCCCTGCGCTCCCATGGGGTCACTGCCAGGCCCTCTGCTTGACCTTCCACCTCCACTCGGGCCTCCCGCAGCCCATCCTCAGATTCTAAATGGAAAGATCTTACGTTTCCTCTCATGCGCCTCCCTCTCTCCCTCCTGTATCCACTTCCTGCTGGAAACTTTTTAAGGGCTTCACCTTGCTCTTAGGGTGAAATTCCATATCTCTAAGGAGACTTGTGAGGCCTTGCACAGGTAGAGACAAGCCCTGCCTGTCAGTTCACTTCCCACCTGTCTCTCCTCTGTCGTGGGCACCAGCCTCGCCGTATTTTTAATTTCTTGGAACGCACCTGCGCCCCCCAACTCTGCGTGCTCCCTCAGGACAGCTCCTCCCCCACTGCCTTCTTTGCTCAGCTAGTCCTTGCTTATCCTCAAGACATAATCTTAGAAACTATTTACCGTGTTTCATTGCTTTTAAAAGTTGCGTTCCAGGCTTCCCTGGTGGCGCAGTGGTTGAGAGTCCGCCTGCCGATGCAGGGGACGCAGGTTCGTGCCCCGGTCCGGGAAGATCCCACGTGCCGCAGAGCGGCTGGGCCCGTGAGCCATGGCCGCTGAGCCTGCGCGTCCAGAGCCTGTGCTCCGCAACGGAAGAGGCCACAGCGGTGAGAGGCCCGCGTACCGCAAAAAAAAAAAAAAAAAAAGATGCGTTCCGTGTCGTAACATCTCTGAAATTGGGGTGCCTCACATGGGGGTGCCTTGGCTTCTGCTGGCAGCAGCTGGGACACAGTTGCCCGCTGCCTGTGTGCGTGCGCCCAGCAACAGCGCCAGCATCCGGACTTGCAGAATGGGGCTACAGGCTTGCCGGCAGATGAGGGACACAGTACGAGCACTTTTTTTTTTTTTTTGGTAAATAAAATTTTATGGGAACAGAGGAATGTTCATTTGTTTATGTATTGTTTTGGCTACTTTCACACTAGAATGGCAAAATTGAGTCATTGCGACAGAGACCCTACAACCCACAAAGCCTAAAGTATTTACTATCTGGTCCTTGACAGAAAAAAATTACTGACGCCTGCACTTAGCTTGACACGTGCCTTACTTCCTCTGGGACTAAACTGATTATTCTTCTGAACTCCTGTGGTATTGATTTTCTGATACAGGCATCCAGCTCTTCTAACTCATCATCATGTATTGTTATTGTTTAGGGGATGCTATCTTGCTCCCCGATGAGATTAAAATCTCTTCAAGGGAAGAATTTCTGTGCTACTTTTTTTGTTTCCACCACAGTGTCATGCACTCTTTTAACCCCTAGGAGCTAATAGTTGTGGTGTCGGGTTGGGGAAATGGCGGATCAGATCTGTTTAGCGGCAGCCCCCGAGCGAGAGTCAAAAATACGCCAGGGGTACATGGTTGCATACTTGGCGTAAGGGCGAGTAACAAGAGCTTCTCATTCTCTTACACATTCTTTTAAGAAATATCATGTCACCAACGCTCTTGGTGACACAGAGGATGATAACTCGTGGAGAAGCATAGACATCAGCTCTGGTTGAAGGTGATTCGGAAGAGATGGGCTCTGAAGATGAAGACATGTTAGTAGTTCCTTAAGAATCTGTTTTAGTTATATTTTCTCTCTTAGTTATGCACACTGACATGTAATAAAAATCTATGTCAAATTAAAAATAAAAATTCTAAGCCATAAGAGAGCCTCATGTCCTATTTAATTGGAGGTGTTGCTTTCCTTTCTTAGTGTACGTAGAACAGTGGTGTGTCTTACCGTGGGAGACATCTTAGATGTAATGAAAGGCAGTAGCTCCCACGAGCAGCTTTCACAGACGCCCCACGTGAGGCCAGCCTTTCATATGCTCTCGTGTATTCCTGTACCTCCTTATATCCCTACTAATAACTGTAAAAAACAGCAAATTGTCTAACTAGTCCTTTAAAGTCTGCAAGAGTATAAGCTCCAGATGAGAAAGACTGTACTACGCCTAGGCACTGCTTTTCCCTGGAAGCTAGAAGGTAAAGCCTGCTCGAGAGATCTGTGTTTGCATGACGGGGCGAGTCCGACTAGGACTCTTCTCCCTTCCTTTGGGTGGCCCAGAAATAGACATCTCTCCCCCAGGTGCTTTAGTTACGTCATGTGCGGGACCAGAACTTGGCTCAGCCCCGGGCCGGTGGGGGGCGGGGAGCAAGGCTGTGCCCTGGGGGGCCTTCACCCCCGTGAGAGGTGACTGTACCTCCTGCAGCCCCGGTGCCCCCGCATGCGGGGCACTGGCATCACCTCTCCCTCCCGGGCCCACGGCTCCGGGCTGCCCGCACCTCAGGGCACACTGACAATTTATCTGGAAATGACACAGCTCCTGTCCCTAGAATTTAGGGCCTAAGAGGCAGCGTGAAAATAGGGCAAACACAGATGAAGCCAATGCGCACACACCCCCTAATGAGCACCTTCCCTCCGAACAATCCTCCTAAAAAGAAATGCTGGAAAGACCCATGAGAAACCCACGTTTCTGCAGGTGAGGGGCTGGAAAGGAAGGGAGCGCACGGTTCGGGGGAGGGACCTCCCGCGGGATGGCTTTGGACAAACGCCCCAGCAGTCTCCCTGGAAGCCCGTGCAGGTCCCCAGGCAGGACCCGGGGATGCTCCCAGCCTCTGTCAGCCGTGGGATGCGTCTGAGAAGGGTGGTTTCCCGTGTACCTGAGGCTCTGCTGGGAGTCCTCCCTTCAGGATGGCCCCAAGCAGGCCGGTCTGCCTTCCGCTTTTGCATCTGAGAAGCAGAGAAGTTACTCCTCAGTGCGTCCTGCCAGCTCTTAGTCAGAAAAGGTCCACGGCCAGGGCAGAACATCAGGCACACGTGTGGTGTCCCAGATCCAGGGGAGGGGCCCCTGTAGAGGGGGCCCTGTGTCCTCCCCAAGCTGTCCTGGGCGAGGTGGGCTCATTTTCCTCGCACCTTGGCCCCTGCTCCTCTGAATTAGTCCTGTTTGTGAATCGCCCCCTGACCCATGAGAGCAGCTACTGTAGCCAGAGGACCTCAGTTAGCCAGAGGACCTCAGCCCCTCCCTGCCCCCATAAAGCCATTCCTGAAGTGTGGATTGGGCACCCCTTTTGTCGAAAAACTCATGGGACTTCCCTGGTGGCGCAGTGGATAAGACTCTGCGTTCCCAATGCAGGGGGCCTGGGTCTGATCCCTGGTCAGGGAATGAGATCCCACATGCATGCCGCAACTAAGAGTTCGCATGCCACAACTACGGAGCCCGCCTGCCACAAGCAAGACCTGGCACCACCAAATTAATTAATATTTTTAAAAAAAGAAAAGAAAAGAAAAACTCAGCCCTTTCTGCAAACTCATTTTCTCCTAGATTCTTATTTGGAAAAGCTCAGCTCTCTCCAACTCCCACACCCAGGCTGGGCCCTGAGGCTCCCTTCACACTCGCGAACGCTCAGTCCCCCCGCCCAGCCCCCAGCCTCTGCAAGGGGAATGACGAAACACCGAGACTCACCACCCTCTGATACAGCCTCCCTCACCTCCCCACCATCTCTGAGCCCACTCCTCACAGCCCTCTCTGCGGCGTCCAGATCCTGCCTCACCAAGCCCACGGGAAAGGGGTGCCCAGGGCTCTGGCCTAAAGGTCCTGGGGGTCCTGCCTGGCTTTGTCTCCCTCCAGCTCTCATTCATTGCTGGTGAGGCTGAAAATGAGTCACTAAGTCGTGTTCCTAAATTCACTGGGGACAACACCGGAGCCAATCACAAGTCAGCCAATGCCTTTGTGCATAGGTGCCATGGAATCGTACACCAGGGATGTTTGCCTTACGTAGACGTTCCCTCCATGGTGATCAAAAGTAAACGAAACAAAACTCATAGCTAAAGAACAGCTTTCTTTGGATTAAGAAGACCAGGAGTATATCTGGCATGCTTTACTAAGATATCAGAACAGTTCCCCAAAGCAGCCAGCCCCGCACGGAATTCCTGGTAACTGCTGAAGCACAGGTGCATTTCACTGATGTAACCCTCATCTCCCAGCAGATGACAAGCCCCCGACAGGCTCGCGTATAAACCTGGGGCCACATATTCAGGCTTACAGTCACCTGACAGGTAAGTTGCACGTGATGTTTCTCCACCTCGTTGTAAGCTCCGTGAAAGCAGCCACCACGGGTTAGTCATTTTCAGATCCCCCTCTTCCCAGCCATTCCCCTTTCAGTCTGTGATCAAGTACTAACGATGGATGGATTCTGACATATACAGTTTCAGCAGAAGTTTGTTGAATGAAATTAAGACGAGGACCTTTGGCTTCTCTGATGCTCGTGTTCTTTGAGATCAGGTAAGGAGCAAAGCCAGTGTGAAGGCAGACCCAAGGGCTGTTCTTCGCTGGGGTGTGACTTAAGCAGATCTCTTCCCCAAGCGCCTTTCAGGACTGGTCATGGTGTCATGGCCATTCCAGCAAGGGAACTAGAGTGCTAATTAGGAACCAAGGGAGACCCTTGTAACATGGTCCGAACCCATCCCACATGGTGAGGGACAGAGAAGGGCCGTGGATATGTCATTCCCTCCAGCCCCAGCTCCTGGGGTCATCGCCATGGAGGACGCGGGGCTTCTCACATGCCTCTTCCCCAGACAGTGTGAACTCTGTCACTTGACAAAACTAAGACCTTGGTCCTTGAATGAGCTTCACCCCGTGGCCTGAACCCTGGCGGACAGCTAGGAAAAGTTATGGCCGCACACGCCCTAGTAACATGGCTCGGCAGTAGTTACCCTCCAAGGCGCATGCCTGAGTCCTCGCAGGACTAAACGAAACGCCGCAGACTGGGGGGCTTTCAAGCAACAGGAATTTCTGTCTCACATTTCTGGAGGTTGGAAGTCCGAGATCAGGCTGCCAGCGGGTCTGGTTCTGGTGGGAGCCCTCTTCTGGGTTGCAGACTTCTCTTTGTACCCTCCCTTGGAGGAAAGGGCTAGGGCTCTCTGTGGGGTCTCTTTTATAAGGCACAAATCTCACTCATGAGGGCCACACTCTCATGATTTCAGTCCATCCCAAAGGGCCTCTCTCCTAATACCATCACCTTTAGGGGTTAGGATTTCAACATATGAATTTTGTGGGGACAGAAACATTCATACCTTAGCAGGACTGGCTGTCATTGCTATAGAATCTTTGGCAACTTGATGCTGAAAGTAATAAACATCTTACTTGGAAAAAAGAATCTCAAGTTATTTTCTACCCTGAATTGTTAGATAGCCTTTTAAAGTAAGAGGCAGCTAAATGCTTCCACCAACATCATTGCCCCGTTCTCACAAGAATATGGCTCAAACGATCCTATTTTAAAGAAGACTTATGCTGTAATTATGGGAGTACCTGCCGTCCAACCCCTTTCCCTGCTCCTTTGGCAAGACGCTCAGTTATTGTTTGAGCTCAGTTCAGCTGTGGAATCTTCTAACTGTAGTTTGGACCCTGCAGGGGCAGAGACTTAATAGGGGCTGCCTTTCCCACATCCTGCAAGGATTGCAAAGATCCAGTAAGTCAACATTTACATAATGCTTGGGGATTGGAAGGGTCTATTTGGGCTATAAATGTACCAGGAGAAATCTGTGGTTGTTCGTTCCCAGTGTGGTGGCTCAAAATACACCCCATTTTCTAACTTGATACCTTGTTAAAAGTTAGAAAGTCTCTATCAGGGTGAGAAAGACAACTTTTCCTTGTTCGCTGGGTGGTTTTTAAAAGCCTTAGAGATTCATTCCTCACACAGTGTCAAAGGCACTTACCGCTCACCCACACATGCAGGGAAGCCGGGAGACAGCATATAGAGGAAATGAGAGCCCCCCGGGGTGGCAGGAGGAATTTCCTCTGTTGGCAGAAAGGAGCCCTTCACACACTGCTGGGGGCAAGACAGAGCCACTGCAACCCATCTCTCCACACCCACTCGGTCGGGAAGTCAGACACAGCCCTGGGTTTTCCAATCATTCAAGTTCTCAACAAAAACCTTCCTTCATTCAAAGCACGTACTCGGGCTGATATGAGACAATCGCGGTTACTAATTGTTTGCCATCCAAAACCAAGAAATGAAGCAGTTGTGTAACTAGGCAATTGCGTAGAAGGCCACCTGCCCCAAGCATCCACGCTGGGTTTTGACACATGGGACAGACGAGATGTTCAGGTCACGTCAATGGCACTGATGTCCAGGCATTTGCATTTCCAGCTAACACGGTGAGGTCCTGGCAACCGGTCCCTGAAATCACTGGCCCCATGGTTTACACTCTCCACATGGCTGGTGACCTTTCTCGAAAGCATCGCTGAACTCAGCGTCTCCTGGCAGGCTGAGGAAGACCGCCCAAGACAGCCCCTCCCGCCTCATCAGCTCTTTACCTGTCAGGATTCGTTCCAGTTTCATTGCCCGTAAACTCAACTCGCGACTCCAGGCTCCAGACCTCGATCCTCTCCCTGCCCTCCTGGAGCCGGTATTTGAACTTCGGCTTTTGCTCTTGCATCCTTTTCCTTAGCTGGCCCTTCAGCTCTCAGCATCCCTTGCTACTTGTAAAGGTAGAGGATTCCCTGCTTTAACGTTGACCTCACAGAAAACAGCCTTTGACCTTTGGGTCCCAACCTCCGCCCTCGTGAGCGGAGAAGGTCCATGACCATGTATATACCAGGGTAACAGAGGCAGACCTTCTCCTTCTCTCTCCCTTCTCTCTTCGTGACCCCCGCTTTTAACTCACTACTTAGACTAATAAGAAAATTCACGTGTCTGCAAATACTGAGACCAGATAAACAGGTGTCCTACCATGACCCTGGCAATGAATGCCCCTGAGATTCTAATGTAAGGAATCATTCATTTCCTTTATGCTGGTATTGCGTCCGGCCAAGAGGACAAAACCTGGATTTTGTTAAGCATTCCATACCAATTTACCTTTATGCTGAGGAGAAATTTCATCCCAAAGGGTAATTTATTCAAAAAACTGCAAGTGTCTGGGAAGAAGGACTTCTAGTGCAAGTGCCTTTTAAACCATAACTATGTCGTGTCCTGACATTTATAATGAAGCCTAGAGCCAGAAATAAATTTTTCAGGAGCACGGGTTGTGTCTAAACAGCTAGATTAAGTCTATTCTGCCTAAACTGTGCCTTTGCTTGGGAGGAGTCTGGGGGCTTCCGTGTCGGTGTGGTTCAGGGAGTTTCTGGAACTGCTCCCAGGGTTCCTTTGAGGGACGCAGCAATGGACAGCCGAGACCACATACGCACGTGCGTTCTTTCACAGACAAGGCAGAAGAAAAAGAATTGCTTCCATTTCTAAGCAAGGCCGAATGCTAACCTTTCGCGGTCTGTTTTATTCTCCCTTGAAATTACATCGATTTGGTCTTTCGCTTTGTGATTAAGGGAGAATTTAGTTAGCAGCTGAGGTGTGCAGCTCACATATTTATCGTTGTTCTTGGGTCCACCTTGAGATCCTTGGGTAGAGAGTTGGAATGTTTTGGAAAATTAGTTAAAAGAAGCCTTGAGTTTTAAAGCTTGAAGAAACCACGGAGGGTCACAAAGAGGGATCGTAGGCCCTTCCTTACTTAGTGGGGAATCCTTTAGACATTTTCAGAAGGGAGAATAAAACTCCCTTCTGAAAATGGTGTGAAAAAATTATTATATAATTTTAATTAAATTATTATATAATTTTAATTAAAAATTGTGGTTTTCCAAAGGTCTTCTGAAGAAAACCTGAGACTTGAAGAAGTTGTTTTTTGTAAATTGGAGGCACTGGGGTAGAGAATAATTCTTTAGAGACTTGGGTGTTCTATGCAAAACTGAGATGTAGTGGCCACAGAGAGGGCGGGGGGAGGGGGGTTGGATGATGACCAGGGAGACAGTTTTCAGGTTGAAAAGCGCCACCGAAGGCTTTTATGCTGAAGCAGGAGAGCAGCCTTCTTCTCACCTAGGACGATATATGGGGTGAGCTGCAGAAGAGACGGAGGGGAGACACAGATCAATTTCACTTCTCCTGGCAGAGAGGACGCTGTGCACAGAAATATCACACAGACTAGAGAAAGGCCTTCATTCATACCAAGACGGTACAAGGATGGAAAGCAGGGTGACTACTGCCGTGCCCCCAGGGGCCGAAGCCAGCTCTGGAAATGGAGGCAAAAGGGCCCAACTGGAGGGTGCAAACCTGGCCTGTAGGGGGCAGCATTGTTCAGCCCCAGCCAGGCGTCAGAACTTGTGAAAGCAGCCCGAGTGGCCAAATCTTTCCAAGTTTCAAGAAAAGCCTAGATAAAATAGTTAGCTAGTGGGAAGCAGCCGCATAGCACAGGGAGATCAGCTCGGTGCTCTGTGACCGCCTGGAGGGGTGGGATAGAGAGGGTGGGAGGGAGGGAGACGCAAGAGGGAGGGGATATGGGGATATATGTATATGTATAGCTGATTCACTTTGTTATACAGCAGAAACTAACACACCATTGTAAAGCAATTATACTCCAATATAGATGTTAAAAAAAAAAAGAAAAGCCTAGAGATTGTCATACTGAGTGAAGTAAGTCAGAGAAGGACAAATATCGTATGCTATTGCTTTTAAGTGGAATCTAAAAAAATGGTACAAACAAACTTATTTACAAAACAGAAGTAGAGTCACAGATGTAGAAAACAAACTTGTGGTTATACCAGGGGAGAACGTGGGGGAGGGATAAACTGGGAGGTTGGGACCAACATATGCACACTACTGTATATAAAATAGATAACTAATAAGGACCTGCTGTATAGCACAGGGAACGCTACTCAATACTCTGTAATGACCAATATGGGAAAAGAATCTAAAAAAGAGTGGATATATGTATAACTGATTCACTTTGCTGTACAGCAGAAAGTAACACAACATTGTAAATCAACTATACTCCAATAAAAATTTTAAAAAAGAAATTAAAAAAAAAAGAAAAGCCAGAAAACTGGATTTTTATTTGAAATCTCACCTACTTTAAAAGGTCGGCAACACACCTAAAACCCCCTTAGAACGCTGTTCCAAGAGCCTCTCTGCGATTGACACTTCGCAGTCCTGTATAAAAACCTTTCATTAAGGCAATGGAAGAGGGAACAGTGTTATTAACACAGTAGACGGAAGGAAAAGGCAAATTGCAAGTCAGTGGCAAAGGGTTTTTATGAGAAAACTTCTCTAGAGCCTCAACATTGGAGCCAAGCTCTGAAGCTAATGTGTGTATGTCAGAAGGTTACTAACCTCAAATCTGGAAGTTAAAACCAGAGTTCTATCAAATAATGATTAATAACAGTTGAAGCTGAATATGAAATCACAGCAAGAGGTTAAATATTTATGCTGTTATTTGAATCAGAAGTAATACTCTGGTAGAAATTTCATGAATGGCTGAAATGATGTGTTTTCTGTTGGGTCTCTCTGTGATTTGCAGGTTTAAGCAGTTGGTCCACATGATCATAAGTCAGGTGCCATTGCTCACCTGGGGGCTGCTATTGACATTCTGGACATAACGTCTAGAAAGAAAGAAGAAGCCCTTTTAGGGCAAACCTCGCAACCTCTCACTTAGAACACGATGGGAATTTTCAGTAGTATTGGAGTTGCCACAGTCTGTTGAGTTTGGATTTTGCTTCCTCTCACAGTAATCTTGCTTGAGGTAGTATGTTTATTACCCCCAACTAGCTTCACAGGCTGTAATATACAGTATCCTATTGCATCCTGGTGGGGGATCAGATTTGCGTCCAGCACTATTCATTCCCAGCCACCTGCACCCTCATGCGCAGAGCATACTTCCCTGGCCTTTGGTTTCGGGTGTGGCCTTGCTTTAGTCAATCTTACGTTAAGAGACCTGATGTGATCAAGGGCTGGAAAGCACTTGTGTGACTGGGCGTGTTCTCTTCACTCTGCCATCTCAGGGAGATGCACCGTCTCTAGGTAACTGCTGCCTCTGCAGCCTGGGAGGAACACATACGGAGGCAGACCCAGCCGCGTCCATGGCTGAGGCAATGTGCCCCACGAAGCCCAGCCCAGGTGAGCTGCCCCAGCCAACTCGCAGGTGTGAGAGAACAAATAGATGTTCTTTCAAGAACTGAGTTTGGGCAGTGGTTTGTAGTTTAGCGTTATTCTAGCACTAGCTAATTGATACCATCCTTTTCAGAGTGAATTAGGCTTTTCGTCTTTTAACTGGTCCCTATAATTAGTCTGCTTAGTTGGGGTGTAGGAGTTCCACTCGGGATGTGGGGAGTAGGTATTTTAAGGATTGGGAGAACTGGACAGTACTCAGAGGGTCTAAGTTAAGCAATGGGTGTACTTTTTTCTTCTTCTTTTTTTTTTTTTTTTTTGCGCGGTACACGGGCCTCTCACTGCTGTGGCCTCTCCTGTTGCGGAGCACAGGCTCCGGACGCGCAGGCTCAGCAGCCATGGCTCACAGGCCCAGCCGCTCCGCGGCATGTGGGATCTTCCCAGACCAGGGATCGAACCCACGCCCCCTGCATTGGGAGTGTGGAGTCTTACCTGCTGTGCCACCAGGGAAGTCTCAAGATCTGGCTTTTCAGATCCTCTTTCCCCTCAATTACAGGGTCTCATTTGCATGACTTGGATCAGGGACAGCAACCCTAGTTCATTTAGGCATCTCAGGGGCACGGGGCTGGCACACAGTAGGCTATCAGTAGATGTTTGCCTGATCGATGTTTGTAGAATACCTGAGTTGATTGACTTTCCCTAGAGGAACATTTCACACGTGCTATTTATTACTCCTCTGGACGTCCCTCTTTCAACTCTCTTTGCCTTCGTATTCCCAATCTTCATTCTCTCCTGTTTTTTCTCTTTGAGAGCTTGGCTAGCACTGGTTCCTAGTGGTCCCCCTGTGAACGGCAAGGGGGCTGTTTGTGGAGGTTGTGTAAGAGGGATGCCCCTGCAGTGCTGGTGACCAGACGACGGTGCCCTGTTGCGCCACTCACACGTGCGGTGCAAGCAGATGTCCCCCTCGGATACTGAAGCCTTATTGTGAAGGAGCTCGGAGACCCAAGCAGAGAGCCAGACCCACCCGGAGACAAGAGGAATTAGAGACATAAATTCAGCTGCAGTGGCAAAAGGAAATCTAGGTCCCCTAAAGCAGGTGGCGGTGCCGACCACCTTGCTCCTCCAAGGCTCTCACACACCCCAGGTGGAGAGCTGGGGGTCCAGAGGCGACTCTGTGAGTTTGCCTTACTCCTTAGGAGGAGTGGCCGGCTTGCAGGGGCTCCTTTCCACTGGGCTAACGGAGGATGTGGCACACAGGTGCCCGATGAACATGGGACAGCTACGCACAGGGCAGAGGGTGGGAAGTGTCCTGGAGGGTCAGAGTTCTCGGGCCCAGGCTGCCGGGAAATGCTTCGGGAGGCGTCACTGAGCAGGGGGGGTGGCAGCTCTTGTAGGACACATCTGCCCTCACCTCTCACGGCTTCTGTAGAGGATGCGCTCCTCCGTAAGCAAAGATGGTGCCACTGACCATGTGAGCATGTGAGCTGGTGCTCCTCCTGTGATGAGTCATAAGGAAGCTGCGTAGCTAATTAAACGAACACTGACGGGCTAAGGCGGGAGCTTCTCAGTTCAAGTGTTGTCTCTGTTACTGGCAGCTTTCAGACTTTATGCCCTCATTTAACTTCTCGAAGGATCTCAGTTTCCCCAGCTATGAAAATGAGACTCCGTAAGGTGGCTTACCTTCCATTTCTAACATCGGACAAATGAATTCCTTGGGTGGGACTGGAAGTTGATATCCTATGTTCATGCCTCAGCTCTCCGTTAACTTCCCACTCTTTTGACTTCACTTGTCCTCCCATAAAAATAAATTTTTAATCTAAAAAAAAAAGACCATTTCTAGGTTGATTTACCTTTGACCTTCATCTAGGGCAGCACAAAAACGTTAATCTTGAAGAAGAGGTACTTCTGTTATTTTTTTTCCTTTTCTTTTTTTCCCTGTGACCATATGAAATTGGGGCCACTGGCTGGTTTGACAGGTGTGTCTTGAGGATGTGATACAGTGGAAAATTCACAACATTTCCCTGAATATATTATTCTAGTATTTGAAATGCTTCCCTATTTCGGCCCTATCAGCTTTTTAAATATCATATTTTCTTCACACCCTGCATTCCAGCCACTCCAGAGGATCCACTGGGGTCCTCCCGGCCTCTCACGCCCTTGACTTTCTTATGCTTTTCTTTTAGGTTGAAATGTCTTTTCTTCTATCCCCACCCTGCTCATTTTGTTTTCCCTCCACTTGGGGTTTTTTTTAAAGTACCTTCTCAGATGTCAGTTCCTGGGTAAGCTTTCCTCCACCTGCCCCTGGCCCAGTCCGTCAGGAAGACCCAGGCACATCCTTGCCCGTCCTCCTCCTTTCCTGGTCCACAGTTGTGTGATGTTTAAGCGCATTGCAGTTGCTGCTTCCTGGAGGCCCCTCCCCTTCAGGCAGGGCCTTGCCCCTAGCGAGCACCTTTACAATATCCAGCCAAGTCACTTTGGATTAAAGGGCAAGCGGACACAACAGCTCAGCTTGAAAAAGTGAAGATAAGGGTCAGCGACGGTGGAAGCCCATCCCCCCCAGGTGAGCAGGGCTGGTGCCGTGAGGGTCCCCAAGCCACGCTTGAAGAGGTTTGTCCTCTCGTCCCAGGACCTTGTGTTCTTTCAGTGCATTTTGGAACAGATGGGCGCCTTCCAAACCCCAACGTCGAGAGCTAAGACGGGAGGCAGGGGTTAGGGCAGCAGCTGAGCACAGCAGAGCAGTGAGGGGCGGGATGCGCGAGGGCTACAAGCGCATCCCAGAGACAGTGTCACCGCGTGGCTCGCCAGTGACACGGCCTCCCGGTCACACGGCGGCCTCACACGGCATGTACCTAATGACAGACGTGTGTGTCAAACCAGGACAGACAGCAGCCTGGGGAAGCCTGGGGCAGCTTCAGCAGGTCTGAAGTAAGATATGAAACTCAGCCCCCGGAAGCTGGGTACACCGTCCCACCTCACGTTCTGTTCCTCTAGGAATCAGGCAGGGCCGGTGCCACATGAACCCTGACCGGCATCCCCTCCACCCACCCCAGAGGGGCTGAGAGAGACCGAGACTTTGGGGCTGTGCCCCGCTGGCCCCAAAGAGTATGGAGGGGTCCCCTGGAGCCTGGGGAGGGGTCAGGATGCCGGACACCACATCCTCAAATACCCGGCTGTCTTACCTGGAGCCTCTGGGGGCTGCTACCAGGGCGTGGCGGTGGAGAAGGGACCGTTCTCCTCTGCTGTCACTGTGGCAAAGCCTCCGTGCCTAGGAGGGACACTACTTCTTGGCATCCTCCCTTCATAAGGGTAACTGTTCTTTCTTTTTTTATTGAAGTGTGTGGCTGATGTACAATATTGTGTTAGTTTCAGGAGTAGAATACACATTATTATGTAATCATTCAGCAAATGATTCAGTTATGTATATAGTATTTTTTCAGATTATTTTCCATGATAGATTATTACAGGATATTGAATATAGTTCCCTGTGCTAGACAGTAAATCCTTTTTGGTTATCTATTTTATATATAGTAGTGTGTATCTGTTAATCCCATCCTCCTAATTTATCCCTCTCTCCTCCACCTTTCCCCTTTGGTAGCCATAAGTTAGTTTTGTATGTCTGTGAGTCTGTTTCCGTTCTGTAAATAGATTCATTTGGTTTTAGATTCATTATTGTTTAGATTCCACATGTAAGTGATATGTAATATTTGTCTTCGTCTGACTTACTTCACTTAGTATGATAATCTCTAGAGCCATCCATGTTGCTGCAAATGGCATTATTTCGTTCTTTTTTATGGCTGAGTAATATTCCATCATATATATGTACCACATCTTCTTTATCTGTTCATCTGCTGATGGGCATGTGTTGCTTCTATGTCTTGGCTATTGTGAATAGTGCTGCTATGAACATGTCATTCCTATTAGAACAGCTAAACTTAACAGAGAATGTACTGAATGCCAAGTACTGTACGAAGCCCTTTATAGGATTATCTGATTTAATTCTCCCAACAGTCTTATAGGGTGGGTGCTCTTATTATCTCCATTTGACAGATGAAATGGTTAAGGTTTAAATTAGTTGAGTAACCTGCCGATGTTCACTCAGCTAATAAGACAGGACTGAGGCAGGGACTCAGACCTAACTGTCCTGCACTTTTAGCCTCACTGTACTTTGTCCACCCAAAACCTGGAGAGAAAAACAGGAAGCAGGGCCACAGTGCGGGGTGGGGGGCGTCTAAGTGGGGACAGGTGACACAGGAGCACCTGAGGAAGCCACTTCAGAGACACCTCTTGTTCATCCTCGACCCAGACGGTGAGAAATCAACTGGGAAAACTTCCGGACCCGCTCCCCTAGTGAGTGTTTGGAGATGGGGCTCACGTAAGTAGGGTCCTCTTGCCTGCCACATGGCATGACCCAAACTCAAGGAAGGAACTGTAACCATAGCAACCATGATATACCCATAGACACAAGAGACTTCTGTCTTAAAAAACAACTGCCAGGGTGACTTACCATCGACATGCAGGTCGGGAGTGAAAAGCCAGTGGAGAAATTTGGTGACTGAAATATTGCCCTTCAACCACGCAAGTCTGAAGTTGTAGGCAAAGGGAGACTCAGGGGTCAGACAGTTCAGGTCCCCTTCCAGGAGCCATCAGTGCTGGGGTCAGTAGGTTTGGTATCTGTCAGCATCACTGTTCTCTAAAACCCTTGACGTCTTGCCTTGTCACATCCCGTTGAAACCTACAATTTCCTTCCTCTTGCACTGGCTCACTTGCAATGTTAGTAAGCAACTTAAGAAGTGAATTATACTAATTTTGCTTATCCCTGAAGTGTGAAATTTTAGAAGATGGTGCCAAATGAATGATCATGTATGTTTCTCGTGCCTTTTTTTTTCGTTTGTTCATTCTTAACGACACTTCTCTGCTGTGTAAATTTCTCTAAGCAAAATGAAGGATGAAAACAATTATAAAATTATCCAGAAGTACAGGTTTCAAATGCCGATAAGAAGAAGACAGAGAATTTTATGGATCTGTAAATGCATATTTTTTGTCCAGGTAAATTCGAAGCCAGTTGTTCGTTGTGTAGAGACACCAGCTGGGTTATCAGCTACAACAAATCGGCACAACTTTTGCTGGTGAGATAAGACTGAAACACAGTTATCACTGAAGGTAGGATGGAATCTCATCTTGTGCATGCAGCGGAGTCTAAGGTCAGAGTACGCTGATCGTGAAAATTGAATGGGGTCAAAGCCAGCCTTGAAAATTCTTTAATTATTCCATAAAGAACAGTATCTATGATAGGATAGGATATGTGCAACCTGCATCATACAGCCATTGATGCAAACTCACTGCATAACAAACAACCCCACAATCTCCATGGAAACATGGAAAACAACAGTAAGCATTTAATGATCGCTCCTGTGCCTGTGGGTTTGTTGTAGCATCTCTGCTCCGTGTGCCTCATTCTGGGGCCTGGGATGGAGAGGTCGTACCTGTTTAGAGTACAGTCTTCCCAGCTGAGAGCAGATGCACAAGAGAATGAGCCTGGTCACGTAAGTGCATTTGGAGCCTCTCCTTGTATCAACGTTTGCTAACATCCCATTGACCAAAGACAGTCACGTGGCCAAGCCCCGAATCAAGGGGCAGGGGAGTACAATTCACGCAGCACGAGGCCACGGCCAGACGTGTTTCTCTAGCACCAAGGAGTCAGGCAATAGGACAAACAGTTCAAGTTGGCACAAGTCATTCAGGTAGAGTATTTTTAATTCTATAAAAGACATGGTTCCAGCTCAGTCAATGGAGCAGGTGAAATCTGCGCGTGATGTCATTGCCCCTCGAAGACAACGTGTTTGCTCAGCTTTGGGGTCTGTTTCCTTGTTATACTTGCCCTCTAACGGCCAGAGAAGTGTGGCTGTGAGAAGCAACCCACCAGCTCACCAGCCCACCTTCCCCCCCAGAGGCTCTGAAGATGTCCTTCTCCCTCCTGGCCATCGTTTCTGCTGAACTTTTGGGCTCCCCCTCTACACCCCACCCCCACTCCTTGCTGCCAACCCGATCCTCGGGTCCCATTCCTGCCCTCCCCCTGACTCCCTTGGACCCCATGCTCTGCACCTGCCCAGGTGGGACTTCCGTTTACCCCCAGGCGCTGGACAGCTCCTCCCCTTCCCCCCTCCCCATTCCAAGACTGCCAGAACACTGGACCCAGGGTCACCTGGAAGGGAGGTCACCTGAGACTCAGGGTCACCTGGGAGTGATATTGGACAACACGACCCTTAACAGCTCACTTTTCCCTAAAATGTCCAGTAAGGTGAAAATGGTCGAATAGTCATGATTCATTCAGGAAAAAAGCAGACAGGAAGTATTTTGAGTAGAAACAGATTTAATTCGAAGAAACACATGGTGGTTGAGTAGGGCTGGGGACGTCTGCTCTCAGGAAATCTGGAAGAGCAGGAATCCCAGGGGAGCTGCCACCGGACTCCAGCTGTCTGAAGCACCAGAGCAGGTGGTTCTCCGGAGGGCGTCTCAACGCCACCAGCAGCTGCTGACACCGACTTCAGCTACCTACCCGCAGTGCACCGCTCTTGAGGAGATCGCCCCTCTCCCTAAAACTACAGCAAATCATCTCAGCTGCTTGACAGAAGTGATTTTTTTCCACTTGTCTTTGGAAAACCCTAACCCTGACCCATACTGGGAAAAGAAATTGCAGGCTTTTCTCCGGCGAGGCAGAAATCAACACAGAAGGGGCAGGGATGATGCTGGCTTGACACAGACTGTGCGGAAAATCCAGCTCACCTTCTTCCCATAAACTTCCAAACTGCAACCATCACCCTACCACGCTCCTGCCCAGCCCGATGCAAGGGAAGATGTATTTAGCCTGTTCACTGGAGGGGGAAGACACAGAGTTCCATATGTCACTCCATCCTGACCAAGACAGAAAGTGACATTTAAAAAAGTCATCCGGATCATTATGCTAATTCTAGAACTTGCAAAGCTCTGGTAGACCCATTTATGTATTCATTTATCTAAACTGAAGATTAATATTTATAGTTAAGGGATTGTTTTACTTGGATACTAAATTTTTTAAAAAATGTACTGAGGTTTTACATTATTTCAGCTGAATGCAATAGAATATCGAAGTTTTTATAAGACTCCTCTGTACAGTAAAACCTGAAAAAACTCCTCCTTATGTTCTACCTAAAAGAAGGAGGAAAATTCTTCTGGCATTTATTTCTCTCCTATATGGTTTCTTGCCTTTGTTCACATATTATTTTATACTAAAGAAAGGCTTACATTCTAATCATAAATCCTACTGGAAAATCTTAGCCACCATAAACAATGATTCTCACCCCCATCCTCTTCAGTATTAGAAGAATCTACAAAACATATAGAATATGTTTGGAACAGACAGGAGTTAATTATATATGGCCCCCAGGGAAATTCTTATGAAGTAAAAGTTAAGACATTTGAATTCAAAACCGTTTTGATCCTGGAATGTAACCATTTATTAATTTGTCCATTCATTCAGCAAACACACGTTGAATACTTACCCTGTGCCTGGTGAAGTTGTCTATGGGTCCTACCCTCAGGGTCCCTGTCTGGCAGAGGAGCTCCCAGTTGGGGTACCAAAGTCTCCGAATTGCCATACTTAAATAGCATGTAGCACACAAGCATTCCCCTCTCCAAAATGAGTTAGAGGAAACTCTCTGTGTCACCAAATAGTGCTTAGCTTTCCCCAAAGAATTACCAAAGAGCTCTTTCAAAGTGGTGATGAGATTGTAATTTCCAAAACTGCAGTTACGCTCCAGTTTGTAGAGAAGAAGCGACACTGCCAGCAGGTGGCTCTGGCGAAGCCATGAACGGGATGGCTGGATGCACTTGGTCTTGACCAAAGGCACTTGGGCGCCCCTCCAAGTTGCCCGGCTTTTGGGGGTGGGGAGACCAGGTGACCGGATTCCATATTCTTCAGAGGATGTAAATGCCTGTGTTGTGATGATTCTACTTTTGCAGAAACATCTTACTGAATCGACTGTTTAACAAGAGGTTGACGTTTATAAATATGCCATAGACCGAACTCTGCAAAATATAGATGGGCTCTTGTTTTATAAGAGGATAACGTCATATCCAACAGTGAAGCTGTCATAGAGCCAGAGGACTCTTCAGAGAGCTGCTAGCGTACCACCAGCAGCCGACCAGAGACAACCATAGAAGGTTGGTGCTGCAAGACCCCTTATATTTTAGAGCCCTGTGCCCCGCACTGAGCTGAAGGCTGAGTGGACCCTGGTCCCAGGCTGCCCAGATGATTCTCATCCCTAGGGCACCCCACGACAAGGAGACACACAGTCGGTGCTCAAGATCTTGAGAAGAAACGACTTCCCCATCATCACCCCTTTGCTTATTAACCGTTACCGACTGCGAATCTATTTGAAACATACCAGAAATGGCATTTTACAAATTACAGAGTTAAATGGAAACACTACAATACTATCTATAGGAAGAAACGCTCCAATACACACATTTTAAAGCAAAGCTCAGAGAGAATGTTGCTAATAACTGCAATGTGTAAAGTGGCAGCATTAATATACAAATGAGCCTACAATTTTTTATAATCAAGGGTCTTAACAATACAGTTAATGGTTTGGAGCATAGGGTTCAAGTTAGGTCTAGTTTCAAATATAGTTTCTGTTACACACCAGCTTGGAAACTTGTGCAAGTTACTTCACCTCTCTGAGCCTCAGTTTTTTCATCTATAAAATGGGAGTGTCAAAATGAGAGATAATCTATGTGAAGTACTTAGCCTGGTATTGCCATATACTATGTATTCATTAAATGTTAATCACAATACACATAATGTAGATTAAATAAATTGTCACTTGGGTAACAGACAAAGCCTTAAGAGGTTAGTTCCAGTTATCGTGGCCACGATTCCAGGTGGCATTTCCAGCAGTTTTGACATAGTCCTTGAGGTGTAAGCCCCCTGCCTGCTGGATTTCTCTAGAGGTGCTGGAGTCTGTACTCGAAGTCTAGCATAGGAGCTTCTGGTGGTTCACAAAGTTTAAGTTCATTTACCAACACTATTTTCTATTTCTTTTCTAAAAAAAATAGAGAAATTATGGAGCTTCAATACTTTAGCATGTGGAAAACTCAAGGGAGTAGAGGATATTTCCAGTTATGAGGAAGTATGAGTTAAATAATGTACATTAGAACGATTTTAAGAGTTTGGCCGGTCTAGCCGATGTAACCACGAGTTGGATTTTCCTGTTGGTCTCGGCACCAAGACTCCAAGGCCAGGCTGGCCAGAAATGTCCAGGATGAAACCACGTGAAGCCCGTGGACATGGCTGGTTCTGAGACTCAATTCAAAAAGAGAGACCTCAGCCAGGGGGAGAGGCACCTGTGCATCACAGGTGGGAAGTGGGCAACAGGTCATTATTCTGGGTTAAGAGTTAGTCAAGGGTTAAGTCTGAAACCTGCCTCTGTCCAGCCCCACTTCTTACTGGCTGTGTGACCTTGGGCAAGTCACTTAACCTTGCTAAGCCTCTGTTTTGTTAATGGTAAAGCCAGATGTTCTTAATCACGAGCCTGGCCCAGAGCAAAAGCATAATAAATGTGATCATTATTGTGATGAAGAGAGAACTCAGTGAAGACATTGAGACCTGCAGACAAAAGCCCCAGCAAACCAAGAGGCCACGGGTAGGGCGGGCTCCACACAGCAGGGCTGCGAGGCCTGGATCAGCTCCTATGGGAGAAGGTGAAGACCCACTTCCCTGCTCTCCACATTCCTGCCATTTGCCATCACTCCTGCCTGATTCAGGCTCCTGTCATCTCATACTGGGACCTCAGTGGTCTCCTGGCCTCCTCCAGCCATCCCCATGGCAATCCATCCTCCCTGGTGCTACCAGAAGACATTTCCTATGACCAAGTTGCAAACCCTCTGAAAACACTTTGACAGCAGTTCTAGCAAGATCCTGCCTAGACTCCTTGGCCTGGCCATTGCCTTCCATGACCTGGCAAGGTCCTCCCTCTCCTGTCTCACCTGCACCCATAGCACATGGGCGAGTCTAGGAGCCAGAGAAAGGCAAGCTGTACTCTGCAACTCCCCAGATGATGAGACACTTGCTGGGGGCAGAGAAAGGACATTTACCTAAGCACTTACCTTATATCAGCTCTCACCTGCATGCACAGCAGAGTCACCTGGGGAGTTTCTAAAATATGCCAATGTCCAGGCCACACCCCAGACCGACTATATCAGAGCCTCTGGAGTGGGACCCTGGCATCAGTATCTTTAAGCGCCTCTGGTCATTCCGATCTGCGGCCAAGGTTGTGGACCACAGCTATACACTCACTCTCATGTTTTATTTATTTATTTTTAAATTTATTTTTATTGGAGTATAGTTGATTTGCACTGTTGTGTTAGTTTCTGCTGTACAGCAAAGTGAGTCAGTTATACATATACACATATCCACTCTTTTTTAGATTCTTTTCCCATATAAGTCATTAGGGAATATTGAGTAGAGTTCCCTGTGCTCTACAGTAGGTCCTTATTAGTTATTTATTTTATATATAGTAGTGTGTATATGTCATCATTCTTATCTTTTAAAGGAAGGAGTCTTATCACTTATTTGAAGTCCAAATACGTCAGCCTCAAATTTTAACATCAACCACCTGCTAATCATTGCTTACTTTGGGGAGGAACAGCAATCAATTTCAGGAAGTGGGTGTCAGGGCAGTGAAGATGCGTGATCAATTCAGAAAGTCGGAGGTCAGCCCATCTCCGGCAAGACCTGTGGTTTTATGAAAACCCTCCTGGATGTCAAGGAACGGGAGCCCTCGTGGCCCGGGCAGCTAGGTGGACAGCCTTGTCCCGTCCAGCTTGGCTCAGCAGGACCCTAGAGGGGAGGGAGGAAGTGACTCAGGGCTGCCCTCTTTCCAACAGCCCAACAGGGCTGTAACCTTTTGTGAAAGGACAGGTAAAAATAGCAGCAGGACTTGAGGAAGAGCTCATAATTTTTAGCTTCTGAACCATCCAATTATATAACCGAGGGTAAGCGATCCGAAGAAGGGCAGGTACTAATCATTCGTCATCCTGTACGTATCCTGGGCTGGGCGCTCTATGGGGCTCTTCTCACTCAGTCCTCACCAGGACCCCATGAGGTCGGTGTGTCATCTCCCTTTTATAAACGAGGACCAGTGACTGAGAACATGCAAACAGCAGAGCTGTGACGACTCCTGGCACCTGCACGTGGAAGGCCCGCTGTGCACATTTGCTAGTCAGCTCCTTGCATTGCTTGCCCCCGGTTCAGGCCCAATACAGACACTGAGGCGGGGACTTCTCCAGGGACCACCACACGCCTGGCTGCGTCCTAGCACTCGTGTAACGATGTGGAGAGAGGTGAGAGCAGGGCTTGAAGCAGAAATTCTTACTTCTCAGCCCCTTTGCTGGTTCCTCCTCTTTCTCCAACTTCTTTTTTTTTTTATAAGGAGATTAAAAACAAAAACATTTATTTATTTAGTTTGGCTGTGCCTGGTCTTAGTTGAGGCATGCAGGATCTTCCCTGCGGCATGCTTTATTTGTGGCATGCAGACTCTTAGTTGCGGCATGCGGGATCTAGTTCCCCGACCAGGGATTGAACCTGGGCCCCCTGCACCGGGAGTGCAGAGTCTTACCCACTGGACCACCTGGGAAGTCCCTCTCCCCGACTTCTTAATGTCGGGGTGCACTGGGGCTCAGTCCCCGATCCTCTTCTCCGTCAAGGCATTTTCTTACTTCAAATCCACCCATGTACTAATCCTCCCCATTTTACATCTCCAGCCCAGATCTCTTGAACCCCAGATGTGCTCTGCCCACCCACCGTCTCCCTTGGGCATCTAATAAACCTCTCAGATCCATACGTGGGAAAGCTGAACTTGCAGTCTCTCCTCTAACACCTTCCCCACCTGCAACCTTCCCCATCTCAGCTGATGGCAACTCCATCCTTACAGGTGTTCAGGCTCACGAGTCTGGACTCTACTTTCTTTCACAATCCACATCCAGCCTTCCAAGAAACCCTATTGACTCCGCCATCAGCATATACCCAGAATCTGACAACTTCTTAATATTTCCACTATTAAGTTCAGGGGGCTGGCTGTCCAGGATCAAAGGTGCTGAGAGATCTGGTATCTGGTGAGAGTCCTCTTCCTTGTCTGCTGATGGCCTTCTTCTCCTTGTATGCTCACGTGGCTGAGAGGTAGAAATCATTTTTTTTTTAACATCTTTATTGGAGTATAATTGCTTTACAATGGTGTGTTAGTTTCTGCTTTATAACAAAGTCAATCAGTTATACATATACATATGTTCCCACATCTCCTCCCTCTTGTGTCTCCCTCCCACCCTCCCTATCCCACCCCTCTAGGTGGTCACAGAGCACCGAGCTGATCTCCCTGTGCTATGCAGCTGCTTCCCACTAGCTATCTATTTTACGTTTGGCAGTGTATATATGTCCGTGCCACCCTCTCGCTTTGTCCCAGCTTCCCCTTCCCCCTCCCTGCATCCTCAAGTCCATTCTCTAGTAGGTCTGCCCCTCTTAAACACGTTATTTTCAGTGTCTTCATATATATTGGTGCTGTTATTTAATGTCCTGATAGAACCCTTAATTGCAAAAGCCCCATGAGGACGACAATATACATGTTTTGCTGGTCACTGGATTTCAGGCACTAACACAGTGTACGTAGTGGGGATGTCATAAATATTTGATGAATAAAGGAAAGGAAAAAGGAATAAGGAAGGCAGGTGGGAAGGAAGAAACTAATATTCTCAACCAAGCTCATTTACTATGATGAGTTTTGTGGGACATGGATATAAGGTTTTTTGTTGTTTTTTTTTTGCGGTACGCGGGCCTCTCACCGCTGTGGCCTCTCCCGTTGTGGATCACAGGCTCCGGACGCGCAGGCTCAGCGGCCATGGCTCACGGGCCCAGCCACTCTGCGGCACACGGGATCCTCCCGGACCGGGGCACGAACCCATGTCCTCTGCATTGGCAGGCGGATTCCCAACCACTGCACCACCAGGGAAATCCCTAAATGATGCCTTTTACTTCAAGATGTCCATTTCTGTATGTGGAAACTCCAAGTTTCAGATGTAGATGGTCCCTGGCTTACGGTTGTTCAACTTTATGATGTTGTGAAAGCGGTACGCATTCAGTAGAAACTGAACTTCGAATTTTGAATTTGGATCTTCTCACAGGCTGGCGGTACGTGATGATATACACTCTCGTGATGCTGGGCAGCAGGTGGCAGCTGTGGCTCTCAGTCAGCCCCGCCATCACGTGAGTAAACAGCCCACACATTTACCACCATTCTGTACCCAGACAGCCATTCTCTTTTTTTACTTTCAGGGCAGTAGTCAATAAATTACACAAGGCAGTCAATACTTTATTAAGGAATAGGCTTTGTGTTAAATGATTTTGCCCAACTGCAGGCTAATGTAAGTGTTCTGAGCATGTTTAAAGTAGGTCAGGCTCCAACTGATTCCTGTCTTAAAAGACCTGTTTTGAACTACCTGAGTCCAGACCCCAAACCTATAAATTTCCTTTCCTCACCTCCCCCTACTCAGATTGTCAAGGTCGCGTTCTCCATCACTGCAGCGAGTCTAACAAAGTTAGCTTTGCTAGAGAGCAGGTTTCCGGTCATCTTTTGAGATGCTGACAGTCTACGAGATGAGTATCGCCTGAAACAAGTTTCAGTTTCATATATGTGCATGCGTATGTGTTTACTGGAAGGTGACGTAAATTGTGCTGCAACTGTGGGTTGTGGTGAAAATATTCGAAAGCCATTGGTTTATCGTTGTGTTCTTCTACTAGAATAAATTTTGTCTTCTCTACCTTAAAAAAAAATAAAGTGGGTGAGGCTAAGTTACAATGCTCAGTAGGTTAGGTGTATTAAATGCTTTTTGACTTACAAAATTTTCAGTTTGCGAAGGGTTTATAGGGACATAATCCCATCGTAAGTTGAGGAAGATCTGTATTTGATTTTATCCGTGCCGACTTGGCCATTATTTGGCCTGGTAAAAGCTGTATTCATTTTCTATTGCTCCCATAACAAATCACCACAAACTTCATAAGATCAACAACATACATTTATTATCTCCCAGTTCTGGGAGGCCAGCACGGGTCTCACTGGGCTAAAAGCAACATGTGGGCCAACTGCATTCCTTTCTGGAAGCTCTGGGGGAAAATCCATTTCCTGCTCAGTGGGGTTATTGACAGAGCTCACTCCTTGTGGTTGCAAAACCAGGGTCCCTTTTCCTCGCTGTCTGTCAGCCGAGGGCCGTTCCCTGCTTTTAAGAGTCACTGCTGCCCTTGGCCCATGGCCTCTTCCTTCACCTTCAGACCCTGCAACTGTTGCACTTTGAATCTCTCCTCTCCCTCTTGTCTCTGACAGTAGCTGGGACATTTCTCCACTTGGAAGGATAGTTTTGGGCCCATGTGCATAACCCAGGGTTCTCTCTGTCTCTCTTTCTCAGTCCTTAACCTTATCTGAGAAGTAAGGTACCACGTTCCAGGGATGAGGAGGTAGACGTCGCTGCGGGGCCGTTATTGTCCCTTCTCAAAAGCGTTCATTTGATTCAGGTGTGCTGGGTGTTGAAGAGATTTTCTTTAGAACTTTGAGCTTTTCCGTGAACAGAAAATACCCTCGTGAAGCCTCTAGGCTGACACTTGTGATATTTAAGAGCTTCAGCGCTTGGTTTCTTGGAGAACTCCTTTATGTTTTGGTAAACTCTCAAAGAACATGATTACCCTCCCCCGAGCTTTACGCAGAGCCCCAGTACCACTGTTTTATTCCTCACGCTGCCTTAGCATCATTGACTATAACGGGCCCTGCTTTTCCTCGTGGCGTACGTTGATTTTCTTTCTGTTAGGTCTTCGCGAGAGGGCACAGATGATACATTTTTCCTATTTTTTCCAGAAGGAAAAAGAAGTCTCCGGCAGAGGGAAAGCATTTCCTCCCTAACTTTCTATTTTGTTTCCCTAGACTTTCAAAGTTTTAGACAGTCCTTGCATCTTCCCTTCACGTCATGAATATAACCATAGATTTTAAAAAATATTCAAGAAGGAACATACCCTTTATAGTTTCCCTTTATAGTCACTGAAGTTTTGCACAGTTGATGCCATTCAGCCATTAAGAAACTGAAATAATTGGACTTCAAAACAGCTGAGTTGACAAATACATTGATAATCTGACCAGTTTGGGGTTGTGTAACATCCAGAGGTATTTAAGAGCTGACATTAAAGAAAGGAAAAAAAATCCTGCATGTATCAGTTTAGTTAATTAAAAGACCCTAAACGTCAGTTCCCGTTTCTGGTCATGTATGAAATTTACCCATGGTGTTGTCTCTTTTTTACATTTGAGAACAATTCAACGAAGTTTGCTTTTTTTGAATAGGGAAGCGTCTAAACTATAATATCAAGTGAAAAAGAGACTCCAAAACAACTCATACAATGCCGACCTTTGTGTCATTTCTGGTATGATCAACAAGCGTGGGAGCGTTATCCCATGTAATCAGCATAGCAACACAAGTAACGTGGCTTATACACCATTTGGTTATGTTGTCACTACCTGAATAGTCAATCAGAAGTAAGCACTCTACATAACTTTGGGAAAAAAGTCTTCTTATGGTGCTTCACATGTTGAAATTCCATTGTCAGCTGATGTACAAATAAATATTTATTGTTTCAAGAGTAAAATCCTGCATTACTAATGATTCCTTTGGAAACTCTTAATTTCATGTATGAAAATGATTATTCAAAGGTTTCCAGTTAACCAAGCTGATGTGCCGTGAGCCTGTGAGTGTCTGAGATTCGAGGAGGTGAAAGAGATGAGACAACCAGGTGCAGACACGATCCTGGGTGGATCTGGCTCAGAGAGAAATTGGCTGTGAGAGATATTATGGGGACCATTTAGTTTTCTCATCTGAAGTTGTTGACTTTTTTCTTTGCTGGGACCTCCAAGGTGACTATAATTCCTAATCAGAGACTCGCTAATCATGCAAAGGTTTATCACAGAGAAAAAAAAATAAGGCTAAGTTACTGCCCACAAGAGAGGAATTTGGGAACCACAGTATGGTAACAATGCTTGACACTGATAGATCACTCTGGAAAGAAAGATTATAAAGTCCTAATAGCTCATAAAAATCAGCATGTTCTTCATAGAAAACAACAGGAAAGAGAAGATTGTCACAAGGCTGCTTTTTCTTTTTTTGCCTACTCTAAGACATTTGAATCATCAGATTTCCCGTATTACTAACTTACACCACATGAGGCATTCATCCTATGATGGCAGAGCTCCAAAACGTTCTTAGAAAGTGGTTCAGAAGCGAAGGGAGTAATCGCTTCCTCGGTTCAGGTTTGGAGTTCTGCTAAGAGCCCCATCTCTAGGACTCAGTCTACACTTTCCGTCTGACTCCCCGGGAGAAGATTCTAATGAGCCGGACCAGGAACATGAGTCAGCAAAACCCTTCGACGCACCATGAGTTTAAACGTCCTTTAAAGGGGCTTCCCTGGTAGCACAGTGGTTGAGAATCTGCCTGCCAATGCAGGGGACACGGGTTTGAGCCCTGGTCTGGGAAGATCCCACATGCTGCAGAGCAACTAAGCCCTTGCACCACAACTACTGAGCCTGCGCTGTAGAGCCCGCAGGCCACAACTACTGAGCCCGCATGCCACAACTACTGAAGCCCGTGTGCCTAGAGCCCGTGTTCCACAACAAGAGAAGCCACCGCAATGAAAAGCCCGCACACCGCAATGAAGAGTAGCCCCCGCTCGCCGCAACTAGGGGGAGCCCGGGCACGGTGGCAAAGATACAATGCAGCCAAAAATAAATAAATAAATCTATTTTTTAAAAAGTCCTTTAAAGTAGCATGCATGTTCACTCACTCTTCACTGTGGGACACGGAGATATTGGGCTGTTTGCTCATTCATTCATTCGTCATTCATTTACATGCATTGATTCATGCCCTCAGTAGTCAGTATTAAGTTTCTTCTCTACGCAGAGATCCTAGCCAAGACTGTAAGTATGGAAACATGTATGAGAGATGGGCTCTGCTTACAATAACAACCAAGCAGGTCCCAGCCACCTTAATTCATTAATTCAGCACATGTTGACTGTCTACTTTAGATCAGGCAATGTTCTAGAAGCTTCTATCCTAGCTGGGGTGATTGGTCAGCAATTAAACAACACCTTAAAAGGGGCGTTTCACAAGGAAATGAACAAGGAAAATGAACCTAGTATGAGCCATGTAATTGTGTGATTCCAAGTGGAGCTTAAAATACATTATCTCGTGGAGACATTTTTAGCAGCATGTTAAAGTCAACCTATAAAACCTTTTTAAGCCACCATGCCTGAGTTATTAAACCAAGTTCCCAAATCACCAACCAACTACCAAATGCATCATTGGGTTCTGGCGGAGTTCTTCAGCCTTGGCACTATTGACATTTTAGGCTAGACAGTTCTTTGTTGCGGGGCCTGCCTTGTGCACCATAGGACGTCTAGCGGCATCCTTGGCCTCTGTGCACTAGACCCCAGTAGAACCCCTTCTCCAGATGTGACAATCCAAACTGTCTCCAGACATTGCCAAATGTCTCCTGGGAGCAGAATTGGCCCTGGCTGAGAAGTACTGATCTATGGGGAAAGTGTTCCGAATTTCGGAACCCTAGAAGCGCACATCCTCTCCCTCTCCAACGTCCTTACCCAGAAGTCTCAAGGAGCTTCTTTTCCTCCCCGCTCCCACTTGCCCTTCTCCTGTCTCTGGTCAGGGAACTAGATCCCGCTTGCATGCCTCAACTAACAGCCAACACAGTGAAATGAATGAATGAATGAATGAATAAATAAATAAATATTAAAAAAAAATTCACCCAGGACATTGGGAAGTACAGCCAAGGTGGAACCACCCCTGGGTTGGGGGAGGGGAGCAAGTTGTCAAAGAGGAAGCAACAGCACCCCCCAGAGGCCAGGCCAGTGGTGACAGAAACAATCTCCCAGAGACTCTCAAGGGAGCAGTGAATCTCCCGGAAGTCAGGTAGATGAGATAGATGGGGTCTCCCTCCCATGGAAATTCTCCCTTCTTTGCCAACTCTGAAGGACCAGGGTTTGATTTTACTTAGGAAAGTAGCAGTTTGCTACATGTGTTTATATCATATTACAAAGAAAGAGAGATCTCTCACTGGGATGATATTTGTTAAAAAATAAATGTATGGGGCTTCCCTGGTGGCGCAGTGGTTGAGAGTCCGCCTGCCGATGCAGGGGACACAGGTTCGTGCCCCGGTCCGGGAAGATCCCACATGCCGCGGAGCGGCTGGGCCCGTGAGCCATGGCCGCTGAGCCTGCGCGTCCGGAGCCTGTGCTCCGCAACGGGAGAGGCCACAGCAGTGAGAGGCCCGCGTACCACCAAAAAAAAAAAAAAAAAAGTATGAGGTATTTCTAAGATAGTATGGTTTCCCACGAAGCGAAAATTAATATATAAATACCACCTTACCCTTGACAGGCTCCGTGTTTGTGCAGATGGCATCTGGTCAGGGGCTTTGACCCAGTGCTGGTTTTGGGCTGTGTAGTACCTTCTGGACTCTTCTACTGTAATAAGATATCATTTCTTGGGCTGTTGACCGTGGGGTGCAGTTGGTCAGAAACCCACCTTTGCCCCAGCACCAAGCTCACCCAGGAGGAACCAGCCAGCCCAACACTGCCGAGCAGTTACTCCCTGTGCAGTTCACAGGGAGGGACCCAAGGGGGAGGCCCGGAGGCGAAGCTCAGCCTCTTTAGGAGAGAGAGCTACACAGAGTGTCTGTCTGCCCAATGCCTGGGAAACAGCTTTGCCCTGGGATGTTGAAACTTAGAGGACGCAACAGTGTTGATAAGAATTTATTAAATTGTACAAGTGACAAGTGCTGTAAAAAAAGAAACACACATCCAGACAATGTGATGGTGCCTGTTTGCTAGGGAGGATTTCGAGGGAAGGTGGTTATCACTTGGCGATGGAAGATCAGAGAAGGTATCTGGGAAGAGGTGATATCGAGGTTGAAACGGAATGACAAGAAGGAATATTCTATGCAAAGATTTTGGGGAGAGGCAGAGGAAATCGTGAGTACAAAGGCACGAAGGCTGATAAGCCTGGGGCATCTGGGGCAGAGAAATTGCTGGAAGGAAGTGAGGTCAGAGAATAAGGCAGATGTTGGGCCAAGTAGCGACAGGCATTTTATAGAAACAGCAAATGAAAATCCAAACCCTGACGGGTCCTCGCATCTCTTTGCTTCCCTTCCCTGTAGCAGACATACATCTGTGACTTGGTATTTTTCACCCTGTTTCATAATAATGCACCTGCTCAGAAATCACTATCTGTGGTACTGAGCCAACTCCTTTCTTTTCATGTTGACAGCTTTATTATAAAAAGACCCTAGCGGAAGTGGGACAAAGCCAAAAAAGGCTACTCGGGCGTATGTAAGTGTGAGCTTTGGAGTTACCACCTCCCTGAGTTGGATGTTTGGAGGGAAGGGTGAACGGTTTTGCGTGTCCTTTGAGTGAGCAGAGAATGGCTCCTTCCTGCCGAGGTGCAAGGCTGCAGCAGAGATGGCTGTGTTGTTGTAACTCTGTACTTGTAAAGAAAGAAACACATATTCTTTAAGACAAGCCATTCATCTTGAGGAAGTTTTTTCTGTATTAATTCTTCTTTCCATATGCCTCTATTCATAACTGCGCACAGGCACACGGCCATCCAAAACAGGTTTGTTTTTCTTCTTAGGGTACACCAGCTTTTCTCCTCTGGTCGTGAACAAGGCAAAGGGAAGCCTGACTGGCGTACTGTTTAAATCTGTATGTGGAATGACTATAAAGCAATTAACATTTTTTTTCTATAAATTGCGTGAAAATCAGTCGCTTTCGTTACGGTCAAAGCTAATGGAAAAGAATATAAAAAAGAATGTTTATATATATATATATTTATATATAGTATAACTGAGTCACTTTGCTGTACAGCAGAAACTAACACAACATTGTAAATCAACTATACTTCAATTTTTTAAAAAGCTATGTAATCCTTTATGTTTCCATGTCATTGTTCTCTGTTTGAATACCCCTCCTAGAAGTCAGGAATTGAATCCATTTTGGTTAACCTTGAACAGTGCAACCCACCACACGGGACTGTTCTAAAAGTGCCTGGTGACAGCTCCTGGGAAGAGTGAGACCTGCCCTTCCACCCTGCACGGGCCATTTACATTAGTTCAGAAGAAGCATTGTGCTCCTGGTGTTAGACTCAGGGGGACTCAGATACTGGGGATCTGCTATCTAAAATTATTTGAGAATCCATACATTCCACTACTGCCCCACCCCTTTTAAAACCTAACAAGTAGGGCCAATGTGTAGTCTCCACGAAAGAAACAGCATCTTCAGAAGATAAGAGTGGTTGGTGGGAGTGTCTGGTGCTATTACGTGATGTTCTCTGTTCTCCTCTCCCTTCAGCCTAGAATCTCGCAAGGTATGATGACCCTGTCACTGATTATTTCAAAATGGTACAAATCACCAGCTGTTTAAAAACAAGATAAATCCATGTTGTACATCTGAAACTAACATTGTATGTCAACTACATCACAATTTAAAAGTGAGATAAACCCCCAAAGTATGAAAAAATAAAGTTGTCCTAGTTGCTAGAATGAAATTTCTGAGGCTCCAATCTCTTCCTCCTCTCTGCCTCTCCATCAAAAGGGAAGAACTGAAGTGAGCTTGTTGAAATGGTCAGCTTCAGGTTTTCTCAGGGGCGCAGGCTGCAGGGAAACAGCCGCCTGATTGCAGTGTTCTGCCTGGGGTTTCATCACTGCCCAAGCTCACGGCTCTCCCTTTCACAAGCCCTCCCTCGGTCCTGCTTATTAACCTTCTCCATTTTGGGGTTGGATACTTCCAGACTAAGAAGGCTCTTTCAGTGAGTCCTAGATAATTCAATAACCATGACCTTTCTAATTCTAGAAGAATTAATGGGCTGCATTACAGGAGAGTGGACATTTGGACCAGCCGAGTCTAACGTTGGCCCCATAGCTCAGGGGTTGTGATCTGACAGGCCTTGTCTTTTGTTCCTCTTAACAAAACCTCTTTGAATACTCTGGGCATAGGTACAGGCTGCTGAGTAGCTCCCACATTTTAGGCAAGGTGGTGAAGGCATGAGGGACAGTACAGTGGACTCTCTGAACCAGGCTACCATGCTGGGACCCTGACTCTGCTCGTCACCATGACGTGGCTTCATTCCCCTGGGATGGAATTTGCTCACCTGCAGAACGGATCCCAGTAGGACCGACTTTGTGGAAACGTGTAGCAGGTAAATGAGGTAACAACTGAAAAGCAGTTACAGCTGTGCCTGACCCGTGTTAGCGCTCAGGGCGTTAGCTCTTCTTGTTAGATTTGTTCTTCTACAGTTAATAAAAAGGGCTCTGATGTGGCAGCTCTTCAGAAGAATTTAGAGTTTTGAACCTATTGCTACTGGACTATGCCTTGAAAGATGAATGTGGGAGCATCTGTTCCTCTGACTCTCTCCAATCACAAATATGTTGGATATTTTAGCTTTGAGTAGAGGCTTGTCAAATACATACACCTTTATTTCCGTTTCTCTGTTACTGTTCCCAGAGACAAATAACGTCTATGGGCCCTCAGCTCCTCAGTTGCCCTGTCTTCATCTTTTCTTCCAGGACTGGAAGCTCACAAACTACATTTCCCAGACTCCTTCGCCTACTGCTTCCTGTTAGTTTCTGCCAATGGGAGGCTCGGCAGGAGGTTGGGAGGTGGGAAGAAAAGCACAGCAGCCTCCGTTGTCACAGTGGCCACGGGCTCTCGGTAATGCCATTTTCTCTTCGGCTCCTTCAGACCTAAGCACTGCAGTGGTTTCCTACTGTCCTTGGGTAACATCACTTCTTTTCCACTTCCAGACTTTCTGACACATTTTAGCCGTTCCCTTGTATTAAGTTACCTCTGTCTGAAACACCTGGACTCTTCTTTTTTTCCTGTTGGGACACACTGATATATTCCCAAACTGCCTCACGGTACCTGCTTCCCGGATGACGGCAATCATTGTTTAAAGTACTTAGATACTTGGCAACCCCTTTGAAGTACTTTGCTATTCACTACACGGTAGTTAAATATCAATAGAGGCAGTCCTTTCTTCTTGAGTGTCACAAATAAAACCCATCAAAATTCACGTGGACATATGCACAAACACCGAAGGATAAAATGAAAGAAAATACCAGATGCATTTCATTAGCTATTGCTGCATAACAACACATCCTCAAACAGCAGCTTAACAACAAGAATCTTTTATTATCTTTCACGGTTTCTGTGGGTAAGGGGTTTGAGAGCAGCTCGCTGGGTGGTCCTGGCTCGAGGTCTCCACAAAGCTGCAGTCAGAGATCAGCTGGGGCTGCAGACATCTGAAGTTCCGACTGTGGCTGGAGGACCCACTTCCAAGGGGGCTCACTCACGGGACTGGCAAAGTCAATGCTGGCTGTTGGCAGGAAGATACAGTTCCTTTCAATGTGGGCTTCTCTACGGGGAAGCTTAAGTCGCCTCACGGCATGGCAACTGGCTTCCCCTAAAGAAAATGATGCGAGAGACTGAGGAGGCTGCAACGCCTTATATGACCGAGCTTTGGAGGTCACGCATCATTACTTCATTCATGTTCTGTTGGTCACACGGGGCCAGCCTTGGTTCGTTGTGCAAAATGACTACACACAGGCATGTAGACCAGCAGTCAAGGATCCTTGGAGGTCATCCCAGAGGCTGGTCACCGCATGCACTAGCATAGTCTACACCTGAGGGGATAAGTTCATAGTCCGAGTGAAGAGGAAGCAGGGAGAATTCTCTTCCTCCAACAAGGAAGCAGGAAAGTTATCGATTTCAAGAGTTCCTTGAATGAGAGGGAGGGAATGAAGGGAAGAACATGAGTCTTCCAGGTCTCCCTGTAGCTTGTGAAAGAACACAGCAGCTAATGAAACGTATAGTAAGTTGTTCTGAGAAGCATGAAAAGGATATACCAAGGCGGAGTTGCTTCTTTTCTTTTTCTACCCTCCTGTTTTCGCTATTATTCATTCATTTCCTTTTATACACGTTGCCAAGGGCATGTCTGTTCCTTTGATTCTAACCACTGGATGGACTCCACGGCACGCATCCAACAATTTTGTGCCTCTGCTTTCCCAGGGATAAACTTTCCCAGGCTGCCAGGAAAAAGTTTCTGAGGGAGAAAAAGCATTAGCAAGAAGCAGCCCAGAGATGGGTTGGCATCAGCAATACCTTTCTTTATCCTTCCAAGATTATGATGTACAACTCTATACGTGTGAGGCAAGAGGGGCTGGAAATGTTCTTCACTCCATAAATATCTGTGCCGGGTGCAGTGCTAGGCATTGTGGGAGATGCAAAGGTGATTGTGACACAGTCTCTGACCTCAAGGTACTTCTGGTTTAAAGACAAAACAGATCAGCAGACAAAATTAAGAACAACAAGAGGCAACAAAGGGGCCACCCAATAATTCTGACTAGGGGGTCAGAGAGAGATTCATGAAAGATGGAGCCTGAAGGAGTCTTGAAGAAAGAGTAGGATATCCATAGGTGGAGGGAGGTGATGGATGGAAGTGCAATGTTTTTCAGACTGGAAGAATTAAGTGAGCAAAGGCATGCAGTCGGGGAGGACATTTCATTTCAAGGAGGGGCACAGAGTCCCCTATGGCTGCAGGGCATGGGTGGGGACCCAGAGGGCTCCAGGGGGAGTGGGCAGAGTCTGGCCAGATGAGAAGGGGCCAGATCCTGATGAGTCTTCAGTGCCGTGCAGGCGGCCTGAACCTCTCAGCAATGATTCAGCAATGGAAAAGCAGTGAAGCTTGTTGAGAAGGGAAATGACGTGATCACATCCATGTAGAAAGAGAAGAGACGCTGAGACCAAAATGCATGTTGCTGGCTGGAGAAATGATGCTTATTTAAATTTTCCCCTTGTGGGTCACCTGCAGTTGCTAATTTTTCTACAGTGAGTGTGGATTCTTGGTAAATTTTAAAATAAAACAGATAAAATAATTTTTATATAGTAAAATACAAATGGCGAAAAGGGAGGAGGCCATTGAGGAGGACGCGTCTGTAGTTGGAAGGGGAGAAGCTGGAGGCCAGCGAGGGGGCTGGGGAGTGAGGGGCTGGCGGAGCGGGAAGGAGCGTGCATCTTTCACACGTTCTTCCGACGTACCTGCCGTGGGCTGGGCGTTGTTCCGGGAGCTTGATGGAGAAATGGGTCAGCAGTGGGGGGAGAGTAGGATGGATAAGGGGAGGGGGTTATCTTTTAGGCTTCCAGAGATTTGGGTGTGTTTGTAAGCTGAGGGAAAGGAGCATCTGGAGAATGGAATACAAGATGGCAGAGACAATTTAGTACCTAGGAGGCAAGATCCAATAGCAAATGAGAGGGAATAAGGTCAAAGCACCAAGTGCAACGTGTGTGTGTTGAGTCTGTGTGTATCTCTGTGTGTCTTAGAGAGAATGCATATGAATTAGAGAGGATATGAATTAGAGAGGATATGAATTGGAGACTATGTCATTATGAATATCTGTGTAAGTGGGTATACATGAATACATTTTGGATTTGAATATACATGTATAGCAATTCCTGAAAATAAAGATTTGAGCCTCTCTTTTCTGCTATCTGTAAAAGTGCCAAAGACTATTTCAGAAAGAGGAAAAAAATACACAACACATCCTATAAACAAAGCAACGGAGGAAATGCAGTTGGCCCTCTCATTCTGTTCAAAAGAGCAGGACACAGTGCAAAAAGGAGGGCAGGAGAACAGTTACACAGGAAAATGCACTGGCTCAAGGCTGCTCTGTGAAAGGTAGCAGGTGTGCCTGATACAGACGTGACGGCCCCATGCACTAGGCAGGGAGAACGCCTCCAGGGGCTGGCTGGCACCCAGGTGGGGGCTGTCACAGCTCCGGAGTAGAGTTGACGTTGATGGAGGTGCCTTCCACACACCCGAGATGCTCTCTTCCCCTTCAAGTTTGCCTGTTGTGAAGAATTAGTGTTTGGCCAGTGTTAAATGAACCCCTTTGCTTGGGATTTCCTCTCCTGCCTGAAGGAGGTGCAATTCAGCAGCCTGGGGAGGCAACCAGAGAGCTAGGAGCGTCCCAGAGCCGTTTCTCACAGTCACTCCCCACAGCTCTGAAGCCCCTCAAAGGCAGTGGAAAGATGAGGCAGGCCCAGGGGCAGGAATCTGTCCCCCAGGCTGAAGCCAGCTCTCTGTGCCTGGCCTCGCCCACCAGCTTGCTTGCTTCGTCTTGCTTCATTCTTACTCGAGAAGAGACTCCCACAGTGGTATCTTGGTGTCAACAAAGCAATCTGTGACTAGATTAACCCAGATGGACAAGTGTGTCCTCTTCTCTCCTCTCCTCTTTAGCAGGTTTGGCCTATGTTAAGGACTTTCTCTCCATGTGGAAGGCAGTGCCTGCCTGTGGCCGGCGTGGCTTTGCTTTTTCCTGTGTTTCTCTTACCTCCCTTCCTAGACACCCATAGCAAGCGATTCATTCCAGCAATTCCATAGAGGTTGGACCCACTTCCTTCTGTCCTCTGGGTCACGTACGAAGTTGGAAATACCACCACCATTAAAAAATCAATCCAACACGTGATTTGTCCAGGTGATAAGGTCTGTGGCTAATGTCAGTTGCTGTGATATATCAGGGATTAACCACCGGGTGATACGTTTCATGAATGTCCCATCAAACCATCTATTACTGTAGATGAAGTTCTCATATCTGAGCAGGCGTGCAAGCGACTGGTACAGAACCAAGTAACTCACCTGCGTGTCCATTCAATTACCAGAGGAAAAGGGAGCAAATAGGAGGCTCTTGCAGCTCAAAGGGACACAAAAAGGAGGAGAAGATAATGAGAAAGTTTCTATGCCAGCACATGGTAAGACGTCAACACAACTTTTTGTTTCTTGTCCTTTGAAACTTACCCCCTAATGTCTTCTTTCCTTCACATATACTACTGCCCCCGCCCCAGGCTGAAATAAAGCTGCCATGACCCCTACCTCCACCCCCCAAAACTCAAAGACGGGCCCTGAGCAGTTCTCAGCAAACATACATCCCGTACACCCAGGCTCTCTGGATATCTGTAATATAAAAATTAGGATTTGTATGATTTTTCTGTTTGCAACTGTAACAAACTACCGTAAACTTGGTGGCTTAAACAATGCCGATTTCTTATCTTACGGTTGGTTCTGTAGGTCGGAAGTGTGGCATGGGTTTCGCTGGGCTAACGTCACTGGCCTGCATGCCTTTCTGAAGACTCTGGGGGAGAATCCATTTCCTTGTCTTTTCCACTGTCTAGAGGCTGCTCAGATTCCTTGGCTTGTGGGCACTTCCCTCCATCCTCAAAGTCAGCAAAGGTGGGTGGAGTCCTTCTCACATCCCCTGACCCCGACCTCTTCTGCTTCCCTCCTGACTCTTAATAACCCTCCTGAGAATATTGGGCCCTCAGGGGCAACCCAGGATAACCTCCCTATTCTGAGGTCGGCCCGTTAGCAACCTAACTCCATCTGCAGCCTTAAACTCCCCTTTGCCATGTAACGAACATATTCACAGCTTCCAGGGATTAGGACTCTTTTCGAGGCCATTATTCTACCTATCACAGAACTCATGTTTCTTTGTCATTGCTGTTTTTTTTTTTTTTTACCTCATGCTCTCTATCTCTCTTTTCGCTCAAAATAGTAATAGAAGCAGCAAAGTGAAGTCTTAAAACAGGTTCCTGAAACAGACGCGTGCTCACATTTCAGCTCTGCCTGCTGATTTGGGGCAAATTTCTAACCTTTCTCTAAACCTGTTTCTTACCTGTGAAATAAGGCTAATACGGTAGCCTACAGAAATGGGTGCAAAAATGGGATGATGTTGGCAAAGATTTAGTCTAATGCCTAGCATGTCGTAAGTGCTCAATAAAAGTAAGTTAAATCTTTTAAGAAGCGGGGCAGAGTAAGTGGGGAAGAGACACAAGACAGAGTATAATCCAGGTCTCGGTACCCTGAATCCCCCATCCTCCTGGTTCGCTCCCAGCTGGTCTCATTGGTTGGAAAAGAGATGTTCAGCTGTCATCTTTGTGGACCTCTTCCTTCCTCACTCTCCACTGCCGACAGGCCAGGGATCCAGCCTTGGCACTGGCCCACGGAGCCTCAGGGGGCGTCCCCTATTGGAAGTGGCCGAGTCCCCACGCTACCTGCCCGTGGTCCCTGGCCAAGCCCGGAGGCATGTGCATTATATTAGAGACAAAGTCAGGGGAGTTCCAGGAGTGATTACGCCTGACTTGGCCCTTGTCGCTGCCCCACTGCTTGAGGGAGGGGGACCCAAAGCTTAGCTGGACCTTCCCCAGCAGTTGGGTGGTGGTCTTGGGGGGCCTCTGGTGGTGATCAAGGCAGAGAGGGGCCCAGAGCACCCGATGCAGAGCTGGGAAGTATGGCCTTCCAGAAAGCCGCCAGGTATCTACTGGGCTGACAAACCAAGAAAGTGTTCACGTACAGTGTTGATCAGGATGTGGGGAAATAGGCAATCCACACTCTTTGGGAAAGTAATCCAACGTTTTTTTAAAAAAATTAAAAGCACATATACATTTAAAAAATAACAAATAAACACACATACATACCCTCCTGTCCAGCAATCCAAGTTTGGGGGAATTTAGTCTATCGAAGAAATAAAAATACTAGTACACAATGTTGTTTGAAGAGGAATATTTATTACGACAATATTCGTAGGACATACACACAAAACTTGAAAAGCCTAAACGTCCATCAATGGGTGGAAAATTAAATAAATCGTAGTATGGCTGTCTAAGAAATATTGTGTAACTATTTAAAAGGAGTTATTTGCTTAGCTCTTGATCTTGAAGGATTAGTAGAAGAGAAATATATATCATAATTTTGTAAAACTGAAATAAAGCCCAGTACAGGTGTACGTCAGGCTATGTTTCCATGAGCACAGGGAGAGGTGTGTGAGGACCCACGTGTCTACTACCATTAGTGCAGGCTGGGTTAATGTTCTTCGCTCCACGTATCATTGTATTGCGTGGCGGATTACAATAAATGAATGACTTTTTTGGGTTAAATTCTGAGAGAGGAGTTTACTCTAAATGGCGGGGGTGGGGGGATGGGCTAGGGGTGGGGAGGGAAGCTGTGGAGGAGACTCCAGGAGCAAACCCGTTAGCGGTGAGAAAACCAGGGACCCCAGATTGGGGGTTCGAAGGCAAGGAGAGCCAGGGGCCCGCCCTGGGCTCTGGCGCCAGCTGGAGGTGGGGTAGGGTCTGCAATCACAGAGCCTGTCCAGAGGCTGACTTAATTCAGGGAGATCATCTAGAGCTTCCTGAGAAGGCCGGAGTGGGCCGGAGTGCTGGGTAGCCTGTAGCAAGAGGAAATGAAGCTGCTAGAGTATAAGGGAAAATTGCTCCACAGTATTAAAGGTCATAAATGAGGTGCTCTCCTCTAGGTTATTCTGAAGAATTCAGTGAGACCCATGGGATTAAGCCCGTTTGGAGGCAGGAGGAAACAAGAATAATAATAGCTAACGGCAGGTAAGAGGCATGTAGTGCGAAAGCGCTTCACCCATGTTATCATATTTGACCCAAAGTACAACCCCATGAGGAAGGTATGATCGTGCCCATTTTACAGAGGAGGAAACTGAGGTCTGGAGGGGTTAAGGAAGCCACCCATGGTTATGAGGCTGGTAACAGAAGTCTTCTGGCTCCTGGGTCCTCACTGTAAAGGCATGTCCTTCCAGGGCGAGAATCTGGACAGGAGGTTACACTCCTTGTCTCCACTCCCTTTCGGGGGCTGGAGCCGGGAGGCTGCTCGAGCCTGGCTGGGCAGTGCTGGGCCCAGTTTTCTTCTTTCTTTCTTCTTGGTTCGTTTTAGTTATTTATTTATTTTAAATTTATTTTATTGGAGTATAGTTGATTTACAATGTTGTGTTAGTTTCAGGTGTACAGCAAAGTGATTCAGTTATACATATATATATTCCTTTTTTATATTCTTTTTCATTATGGTTTATCACGGGATATTGAACATAGCCCCCTGTGCTCTACAGTAGAACTTGTAGAGCCATTGTTACCCATTCTCTACATAAAAGCTGACACCTGCTAACCCCGACCTCCCACTCCATCCCTCCCCCAACCCCCTGTCCCTTGGCAACCGCCAGTCTGTTCTCTATGGGCCCAGTTTTTTTATGCCGGTATTTGGGTCTGGGCCCCAGGTTGCCCCCACCTCAATCTCAAGGGAAGGCCCTTGGAAGATGCCGTTCTTCTCCTTGGGGGAAAACCCCAAACTCCTTCATTAGAAAGTTCCCTGATGCCCAGGCCTCCGGAGTGCAGAGCAGCCAACTGCTCAGCGCGTGTCCTCATGGCTCTCCCCACTTTCTTTTCACTCCAGGGGCGAGGGGCAAGGGCAGCAACACTTTGATTTCCTTTGGTAGGTGTTCGGAAGAAAGGAGAGGCAGCGAACCTTCCCTCGGGTCCCGTGGGACAGGGCGGTGGACTGTTCCGGACAGTGGACCTCTCCCTGGGGCCACCCGCGTCCAGCCTGGCACTGCCAGGGCGCAGCCCCTTGTGTGGGGTGGGGAGAGGGAGAGAAGAGTCGAAGGAAGACCTTTCCGGAAGCAGCTCTGCCAGCACTGAGGGAATTTCGGGAAGTGGAAAAGGGGAAAGGCTGCTCTCCGTGTCGTCCATCCGAGTTCCCACGCTTGGGCTCGGCCTGGCCAGCCCCATGGCGCTGCCACCCGTGGGGCCCTCGCCCTCCAGCCTTCAGCCGGAGTGAAAGGATCTCCAGATGCCCAGAAAGAGAATCTACCTGGTGGTCCTTGGGCTGATTCGCTTCCCTGAGGATCCTGAATGAAAACAGGTCCCAGATTCATCTCTATCCTCCACCTCTGTCCACAACGCTGTCGTCTCCAGTCTAAGATGCCTGCTTTCCTCTCTCCCCTCCGCTCGTCCTGCTTCCGGACCGGTTCTCCCCAACTTTCTCCTCCATTTTCCACACCCCCGTCCTTCTTCTTCCCTTGCGTGTCTCCTCCCCCCCATACGTCCAGCTCCCAAGGGCCCTGGAGTTGGGGGGCCGAGCCGGGGGCTCTGGACTTGGCCTCTCTGACATTTTCCTGAGGATAACCAAACATTACACTCCAGTGGAATTCTGTGCCTTGAATCTACTCGGGCAAGGGATGGAGTGGGAGGGCCCTTCCCCGACCCCAGGTCCTCAAGGGCTGGCAGCCTAGCGCGAGTGGGCCACGTGCAAAGCGATGCGCAGAGCTGGAACCACCGGGCCGAGGTCGGGAGGACGATCCCCTCGGTGCCTGATACCAACTCCTCACCGCCCGCACCCCCAAACCCCATCTCAGCGGTGGGACGTGACTCGTGCTCACGTTGGTTACTACCTCCCCGAGCTGGGAGCAGGGCTTACCGCGCTGCTGCTTAAAAACGATAACACCAACTAACATATGGAGATGTCATCATGATTAAACAACAAATTATAGTCGAAGACGGCGCGATAATAATCTAAACAATCACTACAACCAGAAGAAAAGTCCTCTACGCGATGCGGCCGCGTTTCCGGGACTCACGGCCCTGCGTCCCTGGGCTCTCTCTCCAAGAGCACTGGAGGGTGTTCCCCGGCCTACCAAAGGGCGAGGGAGCCCCGACACGGCACCCAGCTCTCTGGAGGGCCCCCCCACGACGATCTGGGACAGGCCGCCCTGGAGGGAGGCCCCACCTAGGAGGCAGCTGGAGCCGCAGCAGGAGGACCAGGTTCCTGGAGACCAGAGCGACCGAGCCCGCGTTCCCAATCCCCGCCCCTCTCCCCTCCCACAGCCTCGCCTCCTTCCAGATCTCGGAGGAGGTCGTTTTCTAGGAGGGAGGACTGCGCTGTGAGGGGAGGGGTGTCCTCCTTGTGTCGCGGGGGTCTCCCCCCACCCACCCCCAAAGCCTGGGGAGAACGCCGCGTGCGTTTTCCTTTGGCGAGCAATGGGCCCAGGGGTGCGCGCTGCTTCGCCCCCAGTTTGCGGAGGTAGAAACACGAATAGGAGAGGGGAGGCTATCGAAGCAAGACTGGCCCGAGTAGACCCTCTTTCTCCTCCTTCCCCCCCATCATTAAATAGATTCGTGTTTATAACAGGCTCAGACATTTTAATTTGAATTCCAGGGGTTGAACTCAGGCTAGAATCGTCCCACTTACACTTAGGCCGAAAATTACATTGAAATGAAACGATCAAAACCAAACTCTATGTACCCAAACAGCCAGCGTTCCGGGGTGGGTGGCCACTCGGCGCAGGCAGCGAGGATTTCCTTTGGTCTGGCCCGAGACTGCAGGGTCGGCGGAGGAGGGGGCGGCTTGGGGGCGGGGGGCAGCGAGGGAAATAGTCCCAGGAGTGGAGGCGAGGTGGCGTGCGTGAACCCGCCGCGCTAATAGATGCTGCCATTAAGAAACCGGGCGGCTTCCAGCGCTCGGGGCGCAGGGACGCATGTGTTGCTGGAATTCAATCCGTGGCGGGAATGCAGATTGGGCTGCGACCTACTGGGTTTGATTTATGAACTGTTACTCTAGCGATTGTTTACACATTGCATTTCAGGGCCCCGTGCACCCTCCAGGAGCGCGTCGCGGGAACCCGCTGCAGCCTTCTCAGCCTCCCTCCCCGCCCCCATCTCCACCCCCAGACCCCTCGGGGCCCCCGCAGCTCCCTCCCACCCTCACCTTGTCCAAGAAATCCGATTTCGCTGTCTTTGAGCCCAAAGACCCACATTCGGGTCTGCTCCGCCCCCCCCCGCTCGCATCCAGCAGCCCCGGACCCCGCGCTCCTCTGCTCGCGTTTATTCGCGAATGTTTACTTCTCTGTAAGGCCATGCGGGCCTGTAAGTAGGAGAGGTGGAAGCAGCTCGACTGCCAGATCGATAGGCCCCGTCTCCTCGCCATTTCAGCTGAGCTGTCTTACTAATTATGAAAGGATTCACCTGATCCCTGCCAGGGACCACAGCATCTGGCCCCTCTGTGAGAGCCCTTAATGGTGGTTCCTCTGCAAGGTGCCTCTGGCCACCGCAGAGGAAGCGGCGTGTCGCCGGGAGGGCGCGGCCTGCGGGGCCGGTCGTTGAGGCTCCGACCCGCGTGGGTGTGCGTGTGCGTTCTCAGCTGCGCGCAAGCCCGGTGTCCCCAGACCTCACCTAGAAAGGATCCTTGCCATTTACTTATTTAAAATATAATCTCCTCTTTCTCTTAAGTAAACACAATTTCAGGGACGTGGCAAGGTGTCCTGGTGGAGGAGGGTCTGCTTGAAGACGGTAGGTTAGCAGGTGGCTTGTGAACAGGTGAACTTATCACCTGGCATCCTGTGTCCCTTCAGGTAACCCCGAGAGCTCGGCCAAGAAAGCAGGCTTGGGGCAGGAAACAGACGACACCCCCATTTCAAACAATAACTTTTATTTTATACTTCTCTATACTTTGTAGCAAATTTTTTTTTTGCTGAATTTAATTTATAATAAACTTTTTAAATTACATCTCTCTTTTTTTTAAAATCAAGGCTCTTTTATGTCAAAATCTTTTTTTAACTATATTTTAGATTAACATTTAACATCCCCCCCCCCCTGTGATCTATACCATTGGATATTCAGGTATTACTGTATGTGTAACAGCTAAAACAAGAGGGAAACTCAAGGCAGTGGACTTGGAAAGGTGCATCAACACGAGCAGGTAAAGCTTAACCTCTCAGTGATTTCAGCAGCGTTTTTTTTCTGGCAGCCTGTACCTCTAACCCGAGGTTTCCTCAACCCCTTTCCTCTCTCCCTCCTAGCCTTAAAACACAAGGCCAACAACCCGTCCTTTCACTTTTCTCGAGGAGAAATGTGCAGTGGAAATGATCAAAACAAGATACTGTGTTAGAAAGACGTGAGTGTGAATTATTCACGAGATGCTTCTCTCTTCAATTCATTCCCCTGGCCTTCTCCTCTCCTCTCTTTCCTATTAGGAGGAGCCCGTAATTTGTCATGTATTAACATGATTAATATAGTAGGCGGCCCAGGGCCGTTCCTGAGATTCTTGTGCCAAAAAATAAAAATTAAAAAAATGGGGTGGGTTTGCCGTTTTCGTATTTCTGTGGGAAGACGGACTGAAGCTGAGGTCCGATGTTGGCTGTGCTTGCTTTGCTCACTGATCGGTAACATTTGGCAAATAAAACACAAAAAAACAAACGAAATCAAAAAGAAAACCAGGATTTCCCACAATCCTATGAGTGCTGTCAGCATCACAGAGAATCACAACGTCCCCAAAGAACGAATGGATCTTCCTCTCGATTTCCGGGAGCATGGCGTGAGTGTGTGTGGGCGCGCGGGGGAAGCCGGCCCCGCGCTCAGAAGGGAAGCCAGGTCGCTAGAGCTGCCAAGAGAGACGCCAGGAGCACGGAGAGCGCCGGAAACAGGGACCCCGCCGCCCCGTTGCCGCTGCCGCAGAGTTCGAATAAGCTGCCTTGGATGTTGAGATTTTTGGATTCTTTTCTCAGTTTATCCCACATATCTTTCGCCCCTTCCTGGCAATCCGTAAGGGCTGTGACCGTGCAGCTGTGGAAATCCTCCCAGTATCTGGCGAGGAACAGAACAAAACAGAAGCGGGTTCACTTTGGGCGCGGGAAGGACCCCGGGCCTGCGCCCGGGGCAAACCTCCCGGCGCCCCCCTCCGACCTCCTCTCCGCCGGCCCGGCGCCGGGCGGGGCCCGGTGGGCGCTCCCGGGACCTCCGCGCAGCCTGGATGCCGCTGACCCAGGTGGAGGCCGCCCCTTCCCTCTCTGGTTCCGCGGCCCGGCAGCCGGGCCGCGCCCGCTGCGCCGCGCTGGCACCTCGGCCTGCGCAAACAGATTGCTGGGCCTCCGCGGGCAAAGCTAGGAAAACAGTGCTAAGCCTCGCAAGCTGCCGCCCATTAATGCCTCCTGGCTTGCAAGCGGGTTGCTTGCTCGGAGCACGGCCCTCCCCTCCGGGCTTCCCGCTTTCTCCTCCGCCCGCCCCTTCTGTCTCCCTCCCTCCCTCTCCACGCCGCCGCGCACTCTCCCCGTGGCCTTCATTCTCCTCCGCTCCTCCTTTTGTCTCCCGCTTTCCCCTTCGCCTTCTTCCCTCTCCCCTTCTTTGTCTTCCTCCTTTTCCCTTCCCTCGGTTTTCCTCTGTTCCGTTCCTCACTTCCCCCTACTCGCTTGCTTCGGTCCTCCGTGGCCCCTCGCCTTGCTCTCCACGCCCCCCCGGCTCTGATTCGCTCCGGAGACTGCGGCCTGCCTCTCCCCTCCACGGGGTCGGTGAGTGTCAGCGCCCGGGCCCCCGGGGCTGGCTTCCTGGCCTCCTCCAGCTTCCTCAAACCCCAGAGCTCCGGCCCTGCCCTTCCCCCTCTCCCGAGGCTTCTTCGTGGCCCTGGACCTCCGCGGCCTTCGGGGTGTATTGCCAGCACCCCCAGGCCCGGGCTCCTGGGCCGGCGCGGTGCCCGCCGCTGCCAGCCTTCGAGGGACCCTACTCCCAGCCCTCCCCTCTCTCCTCTTCCCGGAGCCCCGCGCGGTACTCAGCCACTCGCTCCTCCTGGGCTCGGTTCCGAGCCCCGCCCCACAACCTTCAGCCAACTTGTCCTTTTTTTTTTTTTTTTTTATTGTCCCCCTTTCTTCTGAAAACCCAAAATAGATCTCGAGACTAAATATCATTCCAACCCGTGATCGATTCCTGGGGCGCTGTCTCCTTTCGGGGCTGGGTCGATCAGTGAGCCTCGGTAACTCTGGGCGGGCTCCCACTTCGCCCGGGCCCTTAGCGCCAGGTCACCAGGGAGGGCCCTCCACGAAATGTGGTTGTTATTTTCTCCCCTCTCTCCTTTCTGCTCACTAGCCCGGACTGTAAGCACGATTTATCCTGGTTTCCACTCCCACCCCATCTTCTGGCTGACAGTCAAGTTATAAATGCTTGTTGGACGGCCTTGAGCAATGGCTGTTTTCTAATGACCTCCGTGAGTCTGATTTATGAGGACTGGGGGGCCTGGGGTGCAGGGCTTCCAGGTTCCTCAATGTGTAATAAATACTGAGATTTAGAGAAACCGAGAGGCGGCAGGACAGCTCTCTGCATAATTACACCTCCCAAAGGATGTCTAAATCTCTCCTTTCCTCATGCATGCCCAGATGGGGACAGGGCCTTCCTGGAAGAGAGACATGGTGGAAGATGACAGAATCCAGGTGGCACTGAGAAGAGGTGGGCTTCAGTGCCACCAACAGCGTGGGAGCCTTGACCCAGCTGTGGCTGCCACCTCTGAGAGGGGCCCGCCTCATTTCCATTTTCCAGGACGAAAGTCCTGCTAAAAAATTAAAATAGCTTTGGAATAACCAAGTTCTGGCAAGTGATGGAGGATTTGAGAGCTGATCCGTATTTAGCCTCTTGTCCATCGTTATAGGTACATTTCTTACCTATCATCAGACACTTAGGATTAAAGTAGGTGGGTGTGCATCCCAGACCCAGCCTTTTGTCCCTTTCCTGATAGGAAAGTAGCAGCCACTTAGCCGCTGTGGCTTCTGGTGGCCACCAGGGTATTTAAGACAGTGTAGCAAAATTAAGGATGGTGCAGAAGATGGTCACTCCAACCTATGGGAAACAAGGAACACCTTTTGCCTTGGCTTTATTGGAAGGACCATTATGGGGGTGGGGAGGTTCACAACTATTTTTGAAAAATGAAGTAGCAGTGTGTGTGCATGTGTATTGCAGAAGATGGGAGTATTTCTAAGGTCTGCAGCAGCTAAAATGCAGCTGGTCCACCACAGTAGGGCTCTGCTACCCTCATTTGCCAGTGGGAGCTGTGCTTTCCAGCCAAGCTCTGGAAAAAACGCCACTGGGCCTGTCCATGAACTCCCTCCTGGCCTGGCCTGGGGACACCTTGCAGATGGAGGAGGGAGGGGGGAAGCAAGAAAGGTAACTACTCTAAAGCTCCGAATTGGCTACCAACTCCGCAGAAGTGATCACTGGACATTTGGGACATGCTCCTCTTGGGCAAAGTCATTGGCACAAAACAAAATATTCTTTCAGTCTCTCTCCTAGAAAGAGGAAGAGGGATCTGCACTCCCTTGGTGCTCGCGAATTTTCTTGGCGGGCACCGGAGGGGAGTTTTATTAGAGGAAGTGGACAAAATAGGGGAGTGCCTTTCCTTTTAAGCGAACCTAGTAGAACTACCAAAAACGCCCCTCAAACCAAACCAACCGTTCTTCAGGAAGTGCTCATTCGCGCAGCAGGAAAGGGAGACGAAGACGGCCTCAAAGCGCAGCGAGGAACTGCCAGCTGCTCTCCAAACCCTCGTCCCCGGTTCCAGCGCGTGGATTGCGCGCGCCTCTGTGCGCGCGGGTCAGGCTGCGGAGGGTGGGACTGGGCCCGGCGGAAAGGATCATCCTCTGCCCATCCCAGGCCACAGGGTCCCCTTGGGCGGGGCAGGCCCCGGCAAAGGCCTGAGGGTGGGAGCCAGAAGGTGAGAAGGCGCGGATTCGCACTGGTGCCAAATACAGACCGCCGGCGGGAGGCGGGGCGCCCTCCCACCTCCGCAGCGCCCCACCCCCCCCGAAAGGAAACCTCGAGGGCCAGAGAGAACACTTACGTGCACACGGTCTTGATGTTGGTCTTGTCATCCAGGCCCTGCGGGTAGTTGGCCATGCTGTCGCCCAGCTTGAGCAAACAGTCCGAAAAGCCCTTAAAGACCGCATCGCACTTGCCCGCTGCTCTCACGGCCTGCACCAGGTACGCTGCGGGGAGGAGGGAACACCGGTCAGCAGGACCGCGACCCCGCCCCGCAGCCCGACGGCCCGCCCGCCTGGGCCCGGCGCGCCTCACCCCGTCCAGCGGTGTCCACTAGCGCCCGGGCTCGGGGAGCGCCAGGTCCAAAGGTGAATGAACGGTTTGGCCCGAGAACGAGCGACCCGCACCCAACTGCGCGTCTTCTGCGGATGGCCGGTGCGTGAGCGGTGTGGACAGGGGAGGCGAGGCCCTTCCTATTGTTCTACTCCCTCCCGCATCTGGCTCCATCTCTTTTTCTGTTTCCATCGCCCCCTCTTCTCACCTCCCCCGCCTCTTTTATTTCTCTCTTTCTCCTCACTCCCTCCTTCGTTTCCCAACGTTTCCCAGCGAGCCCGTCAAGGGTCTCCAAGTGAGATCTTCCGTTTCTGAGGTGACGGAGGGGGTCCGAAAGCACAGCGCGGGGGCGAGGAAGGGGCTGGGAGGCGGCAGAGCCGGGGGCCGGGAGCCGAACCGAGCGCCACGTCGGGCGAAGAAGCCTCGGGCTCGGCGGGCACTCAGCAAACACTGCTGAATGAACAAACTAATAAAGTCGCTGGAAGCTACCAGCAGCCACCGACATGGATTGTTTCACTCTAAGACCGACTGTCTACCATGCAGTGTGCGTTCCTAGTGAGGTCCTCGCTCCCCGACCCCGAGAGACTGGGCGAGGGGACGAGTGGTCTGGGGCAGTCGCGGCCCGGCAGAGTCAGGATGTGTCTGAGCTAATGACCCCGGGTCACCTCCGCGGAGGCCAAACCCGTGAGGCCGGCCCCTTGCTTCCTTCCGCCTCTATCCGCGGCTCGGCTCCCCTGGAAAGACCGGCCACCACTCCCGCCAGCGGGAGGTGGGGGGGTGAGACCCTTCCTCGCCAGGCCCCAGCAGTGCGTCTCAGGGCCCAGATGGCTGCCGCCAGGGGCTCTCGGCCTCCAGCTCCGGGCTCTCTCCAGAGGGGACCGGGATCGCAGTCTGGGCGGTGGGAGGAGGTGAAGGAGAAGGGGTGGGGGAGGAAGAAACCCCGGCCGCACCGAGGCCCTCGCTCCTGGTCTCAGGTCGGCCAGACCCCGCGGCTCCAGGCGGCCGGCGCGCTGCCGTGGCCATTTCTCTCCTTCCCAAGGCCCACGAACTGGGCTAAAGATTCCGAGACGAGCGGCCAAAAGCATCCGGGACGCCAGGAGGGCGCGCATGAAGCGCAGATCTGCGCTGCTGGGGCGAGAGGAGGGGAGAGAAGGGGCGAATCTTCTCGGAATGGAATTCGGCCTCCAGTGCCTGGACCCTGAGCGCCGGGCCCTTCCCGGCAGTGTTCAGGGCGCCGCGGCTCGCGTGTGGGTGTCTCCGGGGAGGACCTCACCACCCCAAGCCGCCGGTGCCCAGAGCCGGGCCAGAAGCAGGCGAGCGGGAAGGTGACCGAAGCTGCAGAGGCCTCCGAGAGCGCACCGTTTGCAAATTGCTGCAGGAAGAGCTGGGCGGGACTTGCGCTTTCTAATCCGGAACGGGAAGCTCTGGGGAAGGGACTCGACCTCGGCTCGGGCAGATACGTAAACCGTTATCTATCTCCCGGTCCCCCTACGAAACAGTAAGAGCCCTTGCGACTGCAAGTGTCAGCTAGAACACTGAATAAACGAATCTTTGTTCCAACAGAACGCGGTCCCGATGAATTCAACCCTGCGCGGCGCCCTCTATAATCCGTACCACAGATGCTGCTTTGCAGCGAGGAAACGAAATAAAATACAGTCCATCCTCCCTCCCGCCCTGGCACCCGGCCTCTCCTTACCCCTTACCTCCACCCCCAAGACTCGGTGGTGAAAAAGTTGCCCCTAAGATGCATTGACACTATGTTAAAGGAGAATTGGGGTTCGCCGGGGTGGGGGGCGCGGGAAGCGTTCCTGTCGCGTTATCTTTCCAGGGGCTGCTGGAGGAGAAGACATGTCACAGCGCGCATGTGTGTGTGTGCGCGCGCGTGTAAAATAAGAAGTCGTGAAAATTTCTGTTTTTTTTTTGCAACTGTGACTCCGCGGTCTCTGGCTGGCTGGGGAGGCCGGGGGCTTGCGCGCGGGAAGTGTTTCGCAGGCTCACGCCTCCGGGCAGGGGGCAGCCGGCGCGACCCTGTCCGTCCTTCTTGAACCCTCGTTCAGCGAGGCTCGGGCGAGCGACCCAGGCTACTTCCCCGTTCTCTGCGGTGTCCGCGTCTTGTGCCTTTTCCTTCCGTTCATTCATTCGTTCGACCTCTCATTCATTCCAAACTTCCTCCCGCCTAGCCTTCATTTGCCTTCACCACCCCTCCACCTTCCCGTCCCTGCCCCACCCCCCGCTTTTCTTGCCAAATGTCAGTGATTTGGGACAGTTCCCAGCTGGGAATTAATAAAGATCGAGGCTCTGGTGCGGGAAAGGGCAGACATTCGGGAACAAGTATACTCCATTGCAATTCCACAGCCAACAAATGGTCATTTTCGGGCCGAGGTTACTGTGTTCCAAGCGTATTTCGCATACACAATCGCTGTCTTTTTTTTTTTACCCCATCCATAGTAAGGTTATTTCCTACCGGGAAAGCAGATTACAATCCCTATATCAAAAACAACTGCTGTCTCCTGCTCTCTAAAAATCTGCAGGCTAACTGCAAAAGCCACATCCAGTTATTTCCAAGATTTAAGGGATTTGCTGCAATCAGAAATGTTCTTTATTTATTGCAGCTCTTTGCACTAATGTCAAAGATTCAAAACAGCCAGATTCAAAACAGCAAATCGTTTCTTAGAATTAAAGGCAACGTCAACATCCTGCATCCACACGTTCTAAAGCCCCTACAATGTTCATGCAAAAAAACCAGATACTCAGAATCATGTCAAATGCATACAAAACCCACTGCAAAGAATCCATTTTAATATGCAGATAACTCCAAAGCCTGTTTCCCCCACATTTCTCGTGAAGAAAAATGTTATGCATTTCATCTCTTGCCCCAAACCGATTCCCTAAAGCCCCTCCACCCCCCGCAATACTGCAAGGATTTGTCTGCAAAGAATGCTACAGCCTGAAGTGATAGGCACCAACAATTCCCTCGTCTCCAGAAAACCCGTTTGAAGAGTTTCTATTTTTTCTCTTGTCCGTTCTATTAATAATCTGCTTCACTTTCACTTTTAGGCCACATTAATTAATGCTCTGACCCGCATCAGGGATGGGGGTTTTCTAGCGCTCCCTTCCATAATGCCTTCTTCATTTTGGATGAAAAAATGTGAACTTTTAAACAATGACAGTGTAGCTAGGACTCAAGATTCCTTAACATAAAATGGGGACTATATAAACCCACCCGTAATCAGTCCCAAACAAACAAAAATAACAGGCACCCAACACGACATATTGCAAACACTTCTTAACCCCTTCTTATAGAGAAAATACTGATGCCTATGTGGAAAGGAACAGGCAAATGAGCATAGAAAATTATATCCACATATATTTAGCTGAACTCAAGCTCCTCAATGATAAGCATATTAAAAGATGTACTCTGGGGTTCCCGATCATTCTCAATTTGCCCCCCAGCCCGGTCTGCGTTGCCCGGTATCAATGCTGCAGCTAGGATACTGGGGCTGGGGGAGGGGGGGGGCGGGCGGGAGGATGACAAAGTTCTAAATGCTGCAGTCTGAACCCCAGAATATCTTTGCTTTCTGCACATAAACTTTCCAGTTGTAGCTGCCTAGCCATCTTGTTCCTGCATTCACCTTTTGACCCTTAAAAATAATACCTTGCAGTATCGCCGGGACCAGTGCATTTCCCCAGAGCGCACCAAACCTGGTGAACCCAAGAGAGGGGAGCAAAAACGGACGTGCGCTTTGGAAAAAGGGGGGAAAACCCTCCAGAAAACGCCAGCCGCACACATTTCCTGGCGAACGTTTGGAGTCTCTCCCCCCCCCCCTTTTTTTTTAGGAAAACCAACCCGGGACGCGCGAGTCCCTTGGATCCCATGCTCCCACCCCTGGAGGTTTGCCGCCTTCTCCGCACCCCAGGGCGGCCGCGGGCCAGTCGGTTCCTTTGGGCACCTCGGCCCCGGCCGTCCGCCGTACCTCCGCGAGCCCGGCCCGCCGGCCACTTACCTATTTGCACCGCGAGGATCAGTGAAATATATCTGCCGTTCAACTTAAGTCCCATCCTACGTTTAGTCAAACCATTTGCGACCGCAGACCTTTAAATAGTTAGTTTAGAGAACGCGGGGGGAAGCTGAAAGATAGGCATTGCCAACAAGTTCCAGGAGCGACGGAGACTTTATGCACGGGGAAGGCAGAGGGAGGAGAGAGAGAGAGGGAGCGAGGAAGAGAGAGGGAGAGGGGGAGGTGCTGGGAATGGTTCACTCCATTAGGAGGGGCGGAGGAAGTACAGCCTCACGCCCACGAGCAGGCCTGACGTGGGGGATGACAAGGAATGATTCTTTTTCAAAAAAAATAAAGACACCTTGGTAGAGAATCGCCATTTATAGTCATCAGAAGCTCGAATTAATCAGTTATCTCCAATTAATGTGCGATCCGAACGAATTCTCGCCTCTCGGAGGTGACCATTTCCCCAGCCCCGCGGCCGCCCACCCCCCGCCCCCCTCCTTCTCGCTGTTCCCGGGCCCCCAACCCCGCCCCCTCTCTGCGCAGGACCGGGGCTCCCTCTCCCCGCCCCGCCCGGAGCCGGGGAGTCCTGGCGCGCCCACTCGATTGTTTCAACCTGCTCCCCCTTCCTCCACAGCAACTCGGCGAATCCAGCCTCCTCCCTACGTTGCAGCGGGGTTTAAAGCAGCGAGAGCGGGAGAGGGAAGAACTGCTCAGCCGGCCCCGTTAATTCGACAGGCCCCTGGGCCGCCTGCCCCGCTGCACTGGCCTACTCTCTTCCTCCAACCCTGCAGCTGCACTCGGGGCACAGCCTGGAGCGCGTGAGCACACACACACACTCACGCCCGCGAGCCGAGCGGAGCGCCCCAGACCCTCCCGCACACACGGCACGGGAGCGCGCGCACACGCCCAGGCCCGCGGGGTTTAATCTGCACACGCGGGGGCCCTGAAATATACACCTCGCGTCTTCGGTGACGCCCCCGCGGGCGAGGGGCCGCTTCAGGAGACGCGGCGACACCTGTATTGGGGAGCGGGGAGAGCAGGGAGGAAGGAACCTCTGCAAAGGCGATTTTCGGACACTAGGGATATACTGACTCGCAGAGCTTTCGGAAATTTACGAGACGATCGCTAGTGTGAGGGGTTCCTTCTGATCCTGATGCGCCTCTTGAGGTTATTTGTTGGGCCGCACACACACGCACACACGTACATCACGTACGCACACGCACACCCGCGTCCACACACACCTGCACTGTCTTTTGATGCTCGGGCGCAAACCCTGTGTAGACGCAGCCTTCTCTGCAACCAAGTGCTTCTGCAGCTGCGCCTGTGCCCGTGCGAGGTGCTACCGCGACAGCGTGAGTTAAGGATGAGAGAGGAACAGAGCTATTTTCTTTCTAAACGCGGTTAGGCTTTGGTTTCCTTCCCTTCCTCTGCACCAAAAGAAGCCTAAATCCTAGCTTCTTTAATCAAATGCTAAGGAAGGAGCCGGCCGACTTTGAGCCCGTGAAGAGAAAAAAGAAATGAAAGATGAAAAGGACCCGCTAAATCTCCCAAAATTACAGGAGAAAACAAGATATTAAGTAAGCGGTAGATACGCAGACGGATGAAGGCGATATTGAATCGAATCTGCTTCTCCAGGCACTGTGCCACCTGCGCGCCCATCTCTTTGGAGATGCAGAGACAGAGGGAGGGCGTGAAGGGGGCAAAACAAGGGCGGTGGGACGTGCTGTGGAGGCTGAGGGGATGAAGGGGGGCGCGGGGGCTCTGACTGCGGCCCTTTGTGACGCGGAACGTTTGCACAGGGTGGCCCCTTCCCGCATCCCGCAGGTGCGGTACACCCAGAGCTGGGGGCCCGAGGGCCAGGGTCCGGGGCCTAGGGGCGGGGCTTCGTGGCCCCACCCTGTTGACGTCACCAGGCGGACGGGCTGGGCGGCAGTGGGGGGTAGCCCTTCCAGCGTCCAGGGGCGGTGTGGCAGCCCCGGGTGTTTCCTTTTCCTGCGCTCTGAGGCTCCTGGAGGAGCCGAAAACTTGGGCGGCCAGGGGGCGGGGCGGGGGCAGGTGGCGAGAGGCGGGTGTCTCTTGGACCCGCCCCCGACGCCCTCCAATGGCAAGGCGAGAGGTTGGTCCGAGGGGCGGGGCCTCGGGGAGCCGCGGTAGGCCCCGCCCACAGCCCCGCCCCACCCCTCGGGGCCCCGCGCGTGCTGCCCGCCAGGTTTATCCCTCCTCCGCCCAGAGTTGGGGCGCCGGCTCCGAGCCCAGACCGTTGCAGGGCCCGACGGGGGGCGGTGTAAGGCTTTTTGCCCTTAACGTCCTTGCCTTTCTCCTGCTCACCCACCCGCCCTCCGCACCCGGATCTTACAAGACGTCGTTTTCTGAGAGTGCCCTGGGATTTCCCCATCCCACCCCCTGTCATCCGAACTTGGGGCGTTGGGGGTGTGCAAGCTGGCAGCGCTGAAGGGCTAAATAAAGCAGAGTGAAGCAGAGGGCGGGCGGTTTGCGCGTGCGCACGGCCACCAGCTTCGGGTGGGCCGGTCCTGGGTCCCAGCCCATCCCGCGGGGTGGGGCGCGCCGTCGCTGGAACCCCGCTGGCCTTCCCTCCACTTTCCTCCACTTGCAGCCCAGCCTCCCCTCGCTGGTGAGGGTCGTTTGGAAAGTGAGGAAGTGAGAGAGCAGAGTCAGTACTGTGCATAAACGATATTGGGGTAAATGGTTGAAAGCAGATGCTAACAGTGTTTTTATTTTTTAATTCTTAATTTAAAAAGTACTGATCTTTCTGCCGTCGGGGCTCCAAGAGAGGTTGGTTTTTCCTAATTTCTTTATTAAAGGATAATGAAATCCAGGGTTGCCAACGCATGCTGGCTCTTTGGGAACATTGCGGGCAATATCCACGGTTGAAGGTGGCCGTGGAGAAGGTTTCCTCCTTTCCTTTCTTAACTTGAAATGTCTACTCCACATCATACTTGAGGCGAAAAAGCAGTGGACTGGACAAGAGTGGGGAGACGCAGGTCCTAGGCCTTGTGTCGTCAGTAGTGCGGTGACCTTGGTCTGTCCCCACGCTTCTCTGACTTGCAGTTTGGTAATCTGAAAAAACAGCGGAGATCGGACTACGACCTGATCTCCAAGGCGGTTTTCGCCTTTGGTGTTTTGTGGACTGGAGGTTTTCCAGAATACTGTGGATGTGCAGCCCGAGGAATAAAGTCCATGCAAGGATGCTTGTTACAGGTGCCTTCTTGCAAAAGGCACGTTTCCTTTTGATAAGCAATTTCGTTTAAAGTTAAAGAAACGTATGCAGTTCAGGATTAAAAAAACCAAGAAATTGGTGCTGTTTGGATCTGCATATCAAAATGAGCCAGAGGTACCCCTCCCCCCCGAAGGTAGGTCTGCATAATTAAGGCATAAATGTGCAAAACTCCTGTCCCTAAAACTGCCAGAAAGAGACCACGTCTAATTTGAAGCCTGGTTGGCACCACCTTCCTTTCGCGGTTCAGGTTCCTGCAGCTCCCCCCCCCACCGCACGCCTCCGCCCCCAGCGGCGCATGCAATGTTCCACACACATGCGGACACCAGGTGCGGCTGCGTGTGTTCTTGCACTGGTAACAGGGCAAAGCATTGAGCCAGTCCATTTCCCAACTCTCTCTACCAATCCATCCTAAGTGGACTTTCCAGATGCTACCATTTTAAAAACACCCCTTTGAAATTCTTTGCGAGAGCAGTTGCCAGGTCTACTAGGAAATCCCACCTCTTCCTGGGTCAGAAAAAAACCCACTGCTGTATTAGAATGGATTGCTCTAACGATACATCTCTCTCATAAATTTAGTCTGTCATTTTTTATACCTTCAACTAGAGTCCTTAATCAAAAATATGAATATTAATGTATATAGCTCTTTTATTTAAAATGACGACAACCATACCATATTTAAATAATCATGTGAACCAAGAGGGGGTTAACCTTTTTTCGAGGTATGGTGGTAGAGTCCTAATAAAAACCCACTTTGGGAGGCTTGGGTCTCCCTTTGCCTCTGCTACTTGGTAAGGTGATTTTTCACTCTTTGATCACTGCTTTAAAATTAGTTGAGACGTCTGGGACTTAAATCTATGGCTGGCAGAAGAAACTTGATTTTAATGCAGAAATCTGAATCCTGGGAGCAAATGTTATGTTTGAAATGTATGTGTGTGATTAGCTTTCTATTTAACAATAAATACTTTATTTTTTAAAATTAACATTTTTATTATGAAATAGACGCACAGGACGATGCACAAAACAGAGCTGCACAGCTCACTAATTTACCACAAAGTGAACATCTATGTGGTTCCCCCTCCACACTGAAACAGAACAGACATGACACCTAAAAGCAGTCTGTATTCCTAGATAAGATCCTAAATCAAAAAGTCAGGGAAATCGTTGGGACAGTTAGCAAAATTCGATTGTGGTCTGTGAATGGGACGTTAGTTGGTACTAATGTTGATTTCCCAATTGGAGAGTTGTAGGGTGATCACACAGAAGGTTGTCCTTGTTTGGGGTGGGGACACACTGGAGTACTTAGGGGAGATGAGATGTCATACCTGTAGCTTGTTCCCACAGGGTTCAGAAAAGGAATAGCAGTAATGGGGATAAATAGACAGCAGTGGGACAACACAATAAAATGTTAAATTGGGGAATCTTTGGGTGAAGGACTATGGGAGTTCTTTGTACAGTTCCGGCAATTTTTCTTTATGTTTAAAGTTATTTCAAATGAATTATTTTAAAAAATCTACTCCAGGTTGTTTAAGGACTTAGATAGCGCCCCGCCCAAAAGCTTTAAAAACTAGGTGAAATATATATCAATAGATGAATATTCTTAAACTTTAAATAAGCATAAAAAGCATGAACTGGAAATGATTGACAAATTTGACCATGATAAATGAAAAACTTCTGTTCATAAAGTAACACCTTAAAGGAAAGGAAAGGACAAATTACCAAAATCACCAAAATTGGTATCAAGAACTAAAGAATTCCTGAAACCATTTTTTTTTTTTTTTTTTTTTTTTTTGCGGTACGCCGGCCTCTCACTGTTGTGGCCTCTCCCGTTGCGGAGCACAGGCTCCGGACGCGCAGGCTCAGCGGCCATGGCTCACGGGCCCAGCCGCTCCGCGGCATGTGGGATCTTCCCGGACCAGGGCACGAACCCGTGTCCCCTGCATTGGCAGGCAGACTCGCAACCACTGCGCCACCAGGGAAGGCCTAAACCAATTTTTTAAAGCATGTACACATGCACACACACACACCCTGAAATAAAACTGGGCAAAAGACGTGAAAAGGCATTTCACAGAAGAGAAAGCATGTATGGCTTATTCCAGGAATGTAAGCAAAACTGGCTTAATGTTCAAACCCTCAGTGTCCCCGTGTCTTTCGTATCCTGAGAGCCTCTCCTTTGGGGATGATCTCACCCTGGTCCATGTGATGTTTTCTCACCACCACACTCACACCAAACAGTCATGGTGAGACTACTTCATAAACCAGGTGTGTTCTTCTCAATGAATCTCCTTAGGGAGTAACAGCATGTTGACCCCTTCCACCACTGGGGATGTTAACCTCAATTGCCTGGTTTGTCAGGTGTCTCTTCCTCAACTTCATCATTTCTCCCTGTGTAATTGGTAAGTGTTTTGGAGGGAAGTATTCCGGGATTACACTGATTTCCTAGTCTTTATCATAACTCCGCATGAGGGCCCTAGCATCCCCCGAGCACTCCCAAGTCAACCACCTCTATGATGGTTACCAAATGGTGATTCTCTCTTTTCCTCATTTCTTCTAAATTTGTTACTTGACATTCTACTGTAAGGAAGAGCTTCCTTCTTCCCACCCTTCTTTCCCTTCTCCTTCCCCCTCTTCCCTCCCTTCCTCCCTCCTTCCCTTCTCTCCTGCCTCCCTCCCTCCCTCTCTCTTTTTCTCCCTTTCTCTCTACCTTTCTTTATTTCTTCCTCTTTCTTTCCTTCCTTCCTTCTTTCTCTTTCTTTCTTGCTTCCTTCCTTCCTTTATTCCTTTATATCAGTATCATCTCATGAATTTCTGTTTTATTTAATGTGCTGTAATCCCCTCTCATTCCTATTTTAAGAGTCTCATGCTCTACTGACTGAGCTAGCCAGGTGGCTTAGCCCCTATTTTAATGCTCAAATTGTCCCCTACTTAGCCGGTGGGGGCCCCTTCAAGCCGATTTTTGTGTCCTCTCAGTGTATCCCGATCATTCGTTGAGAGTTCTTCCTAGGTGACACAAAGGGATATTCTGGGCTCGCTTTGTCTTGACCCAGCCCTGGAATCAGTCCTTTCTCCCAAAGCTCTGCTTCTTTGCAGTTTCAAAAGCAAGATCTAGGCCCTGACAGTGCCTGTCGCTGTTCGGGAGCAATCGTTTCTGGGCCTCCTCAGAAGACAGAGCTGGGAACGGGATGTGTGTTCACACGCACGTACATACACAGTCTTAGTTATTTCACCTGCTGCAGGAACTTACTAGCTGTTTTCAGGGAACTTACTAAATTTTGCATCTCTTCCTTATTTTTTTCAATGGAATATAGTTTGATTCCATTATTTTCTTTTACACCTGGAGGAAGAGTTAAAAGTGACATTTATCAAGTAGCTATTTATCCCCAGAGTGAAAGCTTCAGCAGCACATCAGGATCCTGTGTCCACACAAGAAAGAGCAGCCACTTCTCCCAACAGAGCCTATGGGTGTCGTCTTTCCTCTTCTTAAAGTATTCCATGATTTTTAAAAAATAAGTTCAACTGATTCATCTGTTTGAAACTGTCATTTTACCAGATGTATATTTTTCCCACGATACTTTTGAAAAACGTGATTATATTTTCAAGAACGTGTGCTGCTCAAACACTGAGACGGTCCTGATGTGGAGGCCAGGCTGGCCACAGATGTCATCATGTTGTGAATACACTGAGAAGGGAGCTTGGCTGGCAGCATGGCAGCCACTGCACAGACGTCCTCTCTCCCGTTTCCGTCCTTGTGTGAGGCTGGGCTCCAGGACAGTCTTTATGAAAACTTTTTGGATAGACTTCCTTTCCATTTGTGGGTATAAAGAGGGTCCTGGTGATAAACTTCTGGGTGTCAATCCGTCTCGCCCTGACAAAACAGTGAACTCAACCTCACCGGCAGTAAGTTCCTGATGGTCGTGAATCATTTATTAACACAGGATGGAAATGATCACACTGTAGGTCACACTTGGTGTCAGACAGACCAACGTGGGATCTGAGTTCTGGCTTTCTCCCTAAACGTATTTGCTGTGAAAGGATGGTCCAGTTATTTACTCCTTTAGGCTTCAGTTTTCTTACCTTTAAAATGGGCAGAGAGATATTGACCATACGGGAGTTGTTGAGAAGAGAAAGCGTGGTGTTGTATTTAACAAGCTCACTGTGGGGCATGGCCTCGGAAGAGAGGAAACCTTCTCTGCCTCCTGGGCTTCCGTTTTCAGACCGCAGGGGTTCTCACCCTTCTTACTGGGGGCGGGGGGCAATGGAGCAGCACACTCTGGGTCTCTCTGACTCAATTTCCTCCTAGTTCGTCTGTGCCTGTTTCTCTGGAGTCACTTCTCCCAGTGAATCAGGTCACTGTGCTGTTGGTCATGTCTTATGCTGGCAATGGCCTTCGTTTGTTTTCAGGAGCCTCTGAGATTGGTCCACCTCTGGACAGCTTGCTACGTTCGTGAACTTGGAATCTGCTCTGCAGCCTGCTTACCTCTCTCTCCTTCCAGAGACACGTGGGCGTGGCACATTGGTCCCAAGATTGGAGTGGGCAGAGGGAGGCCCACTTAGGCCTCAAGATTAAGCCATCTTCTAGGCTACAGGGACATATGGTACAACACAGGGAATATAGCCAATATTTTCTAAAGACTGTAAGTGGAGTGTAACCGTTAAAAATCACATAAAATTTAAATAAAAAAATAAATTAAAAAAGCCAGAATACATGCAGAAAAGAAGAGGAGATTAAGCCATCTTCTCTACTCGAGTTTTTATTAGAGGTTTGCTGTGAGATGCCAAGTGTTTGCCCAGATGGATGAAGCTCTTCTCTGTTTCTCATCAGTTTGTGTTCATGTGTGTACTCTGTTCAGGACCTTGGGCCAAAGGAGGGGTGAACAGCACCCCAAAACCCTGACACATTGCACATAGTCACTGATGAAAGCATATGTGTAAAACACATAACCCTGGGTGAACCTGGACCCCCAGGTTTTTTGAGGGAGCCTGGAATAAAGAATTTGAAAGAGATTGAAGCAGCCAAATCTGGATTGTAGTTGATGAAGCATTATTTCAAAATGAATAACTCATACTTTAAGAAATAGACTGATGTTAAGCTGAGGTGTGATGATCTCGCTGGGGTTGTAGGTTATGGGTTGAATTTCATCCTTCCAAAAAGATGTGTTGAAGTCCTAACCTTCAGGACCTCAGAATGGGATATTTGGAAGTAGGGTCTTTATAGAGGTAGTCAAGTTAAAATGAGGTCTTCAGGGTTGGCCCTAATCCAATATCACTCATATCCTTATAAGAAGGAGAAATTTAAACACAGAGACCGTCATGTACAGAAAGAAGATGATGAAGACAGCAGCCATTCAACGATGGAGTCAGGATTGGATGTTGCCTCTTTGAACCAAGAAATGCCAAAGATTGCCGGTAAACCACCTGAAGCTAGAACAGTCTCCCTCACAGGTACTTCCTCAGAAGGAACCAACCCCGATGACCCTGGGATCTCAGACTTACAGCTTCCAGAACCTTGAGACAATAAACCTCTGTCTTCTAAGTCACCCAGTTTGCGATACCTGCTTGCGGCAAGCAGCCTTAGCAAACTAATCCGTAGAGCCAGACGTGACACTGCTGGCGGGGGTGGGTCACCCAAGGGAGCGGGATTCCTGGGAGGAATCAGTCTTGGAGAAGGAAGTGAGGTGGGCTTTAGCGTGAGCTGAAGGAAGGGCTTCCTGCCTTCTCTGTGGCCAGAGCTCCACTGGGACATGGGGAAGGCTGAAGTACTTCCACTCGTGGTGGACGTCCACCAGCTACTCTGTCTGCAGGAAGCAGGCGTGAGTGAGGCAGAGCCCAGCACAGTTGTGGGCTGTGGTTGTGGTTGTGTATTGTTTTCTGTGTTGTATTTCCCTTCCGTCACTTCTGATCCTAGGAAAGTCTCGCTAAGAGTTTACAGCTGTATTGTGAGAAGTGATGCCCCACATTCGGGATGAAGGATTCAAGAGGTGAACAGAAGGCACCAGAAGAGGCACAAGTGCTGTCCTGGGGCCCCCACAGGCCCCTGGATGGTGTTTGAACAGGGGAATTTGAGGGGAATGTCCCATTGGAGGTGGCCCTTTGGGAAATGCTTAGAAATATCTGGGCGAATTTTGAGAGAGTGGATAATTGGGTAATTCACAGCAATAAATCTCACCACATTTAAAGTGTATATAACTGAGACATAAATAAATGAGGGCATACCTTTACTCAAATGATGTCTAAGGAGGATGCTTCCAGGCTTAAAATTCTATTATTTTAATTAAACAAAACTGCCACTGAGCAGTGACTAGCTGTCACAAGCCACGTGCTTGCTTCTGCAGGTGAAGGAAAGTTGCCTTCGGACCCTCAGGCAAGGCCGTGGTAGCCTATCTAGGGCCACTGCTCAGAAGCAGGAACATACTGGCAGCTGTAAGGAGTGACAGCTGGCTGCATATGCAGAAGGCACAATTTTCGCATCTGAAAAACCCGTGGGGGCTGGTGGTTGTGGGGAGCTGGGTGATTTCTAAGATTCTTTCCAGCACAGTAATTCCATGATTCTGGGAGGACAGAAGAACTAGTGGGTGTCAGACCAACAATCTGAGGCTATTCAGTTTGAGGACAAACCACCCTACACATTAAGAGCCCCAAAGAGTACGAAGTATTAACGCCCATGAGTAAACTAAGAGAGCCTTTACAGAGCATCTTCCATAATACAGGTGCAATCTAGGTGTATCGGGGGAGCAAAATGGACCTGGTTTCCAACCTCATGCGTCTTAGGATCTAGAAAGACACAGGTAAAAAAACTGATGAATAATTACAAACTGTGAAAGGAGCTCACACTTCCTCATGGTGTGAGAAAGAAGAGCTATAACAGACAGAATCTCTTTACATTGAGTAATTGTATCAGTGTCTTAGAGCTGCTATAACAAATGACCACAGACATGGTGGCTTAAAAGAACAGAAGTCTATTGTCTCACAGTTCTGGAAGCTGGAGACTTAAAATCAAGGAGTCACAGGGCCATGCTCCTTCTAAAGTTTTTCGAGAGGGTCCTTCCCCTCTAAAGGTTTTACAGAAGGGTCCTCTGCTAGCTTCTGGTGGTTGCTGGCGCTGCTGGAATTCCTTGGCTGGTAGCTACCTCCAATCTCTGCCTCTGTCTTCACGTGGTCATGTTCCCTCTGTGTCTTCAAATGTTTCTCTCGTTATAAAGATACCAGTCATTAGATTTAGCACCCACCCTAATACAGCATGACCTCATCTTATCTTGGTTACACCTGCAAAGGCCCTATTTCCACATTCACAGGTATCTGGGTTAGGACTTGACCATGCCCTTTTGAGGGACACCACAGCAATCATGGAGGTTTTCTCTGAGCAGTTGATATTTAGGTTGAGACCTGAAAGAGAAAAAGCAACAGCTGGGCAAAGAGCAAAGAAATAATAAAACTTGAGGTGGGAAGGAACTTGCATGTGTGAGTCTCAAAGAACCCAGCCAGTGAAGGTGGGGTATAGTGAGGGGACAGCAGCGGTACCAGATGAGTTTGGGGCCAAGCAATCCACCTTAAGGAATTTGGATTTTATTCTAAAAGCCCTGGGAAGCCCTGGCAAGCCATTGGAGAGTTTCAAAGGAGGGTAGGGTCACATGAGGGCGGAAACGTGACCTGGTCTGGACAGGACAAAGAAGAGCTCTGTGGGTCATGGAGTGAATGGGACCAGGAAGAGGCGGGGAGTCTGTGCAGGAAGCTATCGAGGTGGCAGGTGAGAAAGGATGGAAAGAAATGGGTGGATTCTTGAGACATTAAGAGACCGAATCAACAGGACTGATCTGGGTCGATTGATTCCTAATATAGGTCTTGGTCTAGAGACACAAAGTAAATTTTTAGGGACTTGCACGTAGCTTAACTCAGCTCATCAATTTAACTTATAAAAATTAAGTAGTATCCACATCAGAGCTTGAGTCCAATGCCTTTTACTAGGTGTTGACAAAAGATGGCCCTCAGGTCACATTTGACCTGAGATAATTTTTGCGTACTCTACGCGGCATTTGAATAACAGGGAGAGATCGCATAACAATCTAGAGTGCCAGTTGCTCTTGGCAAGTCAGGAAAGCTGGCAGCAACGGGACCCGCAGCCTTTCTTGGCCCAGCGAGCTGGAATTGAGCACAGCTTTCCCCTCTAGACAGACAATGGGCTCTCCGGTCATCCCAGCCTGCGACTGTGTTTTGCTGTATCTCCAACGTACTTCTCTTATTTAACTTCACCTCCCTGGCCCCTGTGGGGCTCGAGTTTGCTCCTCTAATTAGAGTAAACAGAATGGTTTCGTTTTGTGCGGCACCTCTGCATATGTCCCTGCATATATGAGCTTGCGTGACAGTGGGTGGGTGGGTGCTGGAGCACGTGGGATTCAGGCTCCTGTCTTCCTCTCTAGAGACTTTATAAACTTGAACCAGAAGGAGTATGACAATGCCAGAAAGTGGTCTGACTGATCCCATGTAAGGATTCAAGTATTAAATTCAATAGAGCTTTTGCTTCTTTTCCAAATTTTAGTTCTTCCCCCTGGAATTATCTGGCATCGGTCATGACAGCCTTTCAAATCACAAAGGACAGTAGTTTATGCACATCATATTCTGTTTAAGAAAGCAGGCAGGGCTTCCCTGGTGGCGCAGTGGTTGAGAGTCCGCCTGCCGATGCAGGGGACACGGGTTCGTGCCCCGGTCCGGGAAGATCCCACATGCCGCGGAGCGGCTGGGCCTGTGAGCCGTGGCCGCTGAGCCTGCGCGTCCGGAGCCTGTGCTCCGCAACGGGAGAGGCCACAGCAGTGGGAGGCCCGCGTACCGCAAAAAAAAAAAAAAAAAAAGCAGGCAAATTTTGAGGGGATTTTCACAAACATGATGAAATCCTAAAAAGGAAAGCTTGTATTCGACTCCAGTTTTCAAGGAGATTAATCTTCTTAGAATACGGCAGTTCCTAGGATTGTTAGAAAGAAAGCGTTTCAGTAATTATAAGCGCCTTGGAAAATTGATTTGGGTGTTTCCCCCATGAACTGATTTCTAAATTGTGAAACCACAAGGGACTGCAAATTGCATACAACTTCAGCTATGGGAACAAATGTTTTCTTAGCAAAGAAATATGTCTAAAGCTAACGTGAGGTAATCTCTTAGCCAGTCTTTTAGAGGCATGCTGCCTGCATAGCTAAGTGGGCTTTTGTTCCCAGGCACGTGGCTAAAAGGAAATTCTTGTTTCTGCTCATGAAGAAGTAACTACCATCTCCAGGAGAGTCACAGAAAGGAAATGACTGTTTCCACTTACATGTTCTCCAAACAACAATAAAATGTTTATTAGCAGCAGAATAAAAGGACATATTATACTTTAGATTCCTAGAACTTTACTGAGCTTTATTCCCTGTACCCTTTGGCCTAATCGTCTAGTGTCTTGTCACAAAACAGGATAAAATGTACCGGAAACTTGTGACAGATTGTTCCCAGTTAGAATCTGCCTTGAATCTGCCTGAAGTTGAGATGACATCTACAGTCTCCATTAAATGATGGCAATGATGGCGTTGTAATGGAAAAGTAGGAAAGTGGTTTTATTAATGTATGTGTTTCAGTTTTGGTTAGAAGCAGAACTCCTTAATAACATTTGTGTTGGAAAATAGGGTCTGTCTTATTGGAGTCCCTTATGTTTCTCAAAAATTAAAGTGGAGAGAAGATGGGGATGGTGTGCGATTTGACCAGCAGTTTGTCCAAGTTTCTGTCATTCTTTGGAACCCAATGAATTGTTGACGATTCTTTCTTCAGCCTGAATTGGTTATAAGGAAACGTTTTTCCTCCTGCCCTCCCTCCCTCCCTCCCTCCCTTCCTTCCTCCCCTCCCCCTTCTTTCCTTTAATATAATGCTTGAGTTTTTTTTGTTTGTTTGTTTGTTTTGCGGTACGCGGGCCTCTCACCTCTGTGGCCTCTCCCGTTGCGGAGCAACAGGCTCCGGACGCGCAGGCTCAGCGGCCATGGCTCACGGGCCCAGCCGCTCCGCGGCACGTAGAATCCTCCCGGACTGGGGCACGAACCCGCGTCCCCTGCATCGGCAGGCGGACTCCCAACCACTGCGCCACCAGGGAAGCCCTGCTTGAGTTTTATTATATTAAATACATGCATAGATGAATGAATAAATATCAGCTATCAGGAAAAACAGTTGTATCCTAGATATACGTCTTAAGCAATACGTCCGGAAATTGGATAGCCAAGAAGTGATTTATGATGGAGCTGACCAGTCAGTGAAAGTGCCGCCTCGGGTTAGGCAGGTGAGAGAACATTCTTGTACTCGTCAGCGGGAAGTCAATATTCATTTGACATTTAAATCAATAGACCCACTTTGGATGGCTATAAGCTCCCTTTCGTGCCTGTGGCATTCCTGTCTGAGTCCGGGCATTTACCCCAGCACAATTCACTGGTCTTTCCCAACCTTCACCGCCCCGTCTGCACCCTGGAGGACCCAAAGAGGTGATTTTGCAGCACCTGTACCCCCGCTGCCAGAACGCTGCTTGCACCCCAGGCGAGCTGCTAAGGCAGTGTGCAGTGTGGATTTTCCGCTCTCTTGGGCACTACATCACATTGAATTTAACTGAATAAGAGACAGCATCCATTTTCCCTTGGACCCTGCCCACTGGTTACAGAATGGCATTTGAAATTCTTTACTGAAGCCGACTAGTATAATGTCAAGAGCTGCAGATTGGGGGTGGAGGGAGGAAAGTGGTGGTGCGTGCAATGAGCATTTTTCTTTTTCAAAGCTGAAGCCAAGTAGTGTTTACCCCGACTTGGCATGTAGGTGTACAGATGTGTTGGACTCTTCGGTGATGTTTTGGGATGTTGAGGAAGCCTGGTAAATGAGACTCAGGTTCACTCTAGTCTCCATTAATCAAAAGTAGAAACGTCTGCCTGCTTGCCTGAGAGTATCGACATCAGACTCTTGCGCCAGTACTGAGTATTTGCTCAGAGACCATTACAAAATAATTGAAACATGGGTGCACATCCCCCAGTCTAAAGACCACATGTATTTATTGTGCTTTTTTTTTTTTTTTTGTATCTCCCACACTGCCCAGCATTGTGAGGTGCAGAAGAATGATGCTCTTTTCTTTTCTCTTTTGGTGATAAAAAGACTGATGTTTACATTTTTTTTACTCTTTTCTGAACACTGGAAAAAATGAACAATTAACATGAGAAAGGATGTAATTTAGGTGATATAAAATGTTTAATTCAGAAAAGAGAAAGTTCACGATAGGCCCTTGTAGTTGGAAAGGCTTTTTCTTCTCCAGACATTTTCTCCTCTCTCTTGCCACTCGCTGGATAAGATACTCATCCTTTGGGCTTCTAAGATGGGCACATCTCATCCCTCTATTTGCCACATTTTATTTTATTTTATTTTTATTTTATTTTTATTTTTGCGGTACGTGGGCCTCTCACTGTTGTGGCCTCTCCCGTTGCGGAGCACAGGCTCCGGACGTGCAGGCTCAGCGGCCATGGCTCATGGGCCCAGCCGCTCCGCAGCACGTGGGATCCTCCCGGACTGGGGCACGAACCCGTGTCCCCAGCATCGGCAGGTGGACCCTCAACCACTGCGCCACCAGGGAAGCCCTGCCACATTTTATAATGATTATAAATAGGGTGACTGGACATCCCGGTTTTCCCAGCACAGTCCTCATTTATGTCTGTTATTCTAGAATAATTATAAGTGGCTCCCCCTTGTACCTCCCAGAGTCCCAGTTTAGATTATAAATATAACACAAATATAAACTGAGGACCACATAGCCCTGGCTTTTTTAATACTGTTGCAGTCAAATAAGCACAATCTAGTAATTAAAAGTCATTAAAAATGTTTCCTGTGTCTCGGGAAGAACATGAAAGATGATCTAAGTTATCATCTACAGCGGCGTTCTTCAGAAATCTGTCTCCTCTCTTTCCTAAATGCCCCTGGTAGCAGTGGCTGCTCTAAAGCCTTTCAAACAAAACACCCCTACCTTTCCCAACACCGACCCACACCTTTTATTTTGTCTTTCTGGCTTCTCTCTCCCTTTCTCTGTCTATGCGGGTTCTCTTTTTCTATCCATTCTCTTAACTCTGTCTCATAAAGCCCCGGAAGGTAACTGGGCAAAGGTAGAACTCTCTTTCGGGGGTGAGGTAGGGAAAGATTCTGAATTGGCCAAAGTTGTCTTGAGTGGGCTGGAAGTGAGAGGAGGGAAGGCTGAGGAGTCTCACTGGTGACTAAACGTTGCCTCTGTCACAAGTTATCTGAGAGCCAGTCTGAGTTTTGCATCCTAGTGGGCAGCACAGTGTTGGCAAAAGGAGCTACTCGAAATGTGAGTGAATTAAAGTAAATCAAGGAGGACTTTTACCTGGCTTTGAAGGAGGAACAATATCTGTGTGGGTGTAGAGGCAATAGGAGGAATTCCAGGGAAATAAGAATTAAGGTGTATGAAGTTGTGGGTTAATGTGTGTGTGGTGGGATGTGAAGAGACTGGAGAGATGGAATTGGGGACTCTCAGAGGGGAAAAGTGAGGAAGTCCACTGGCTTCCAAAAGTGGAGACAGCCGAGGAAGAGCTCTGGAAGTCTGGGAGAGAGCTGTGCAGTAGAGAACCAAGGTAGGTTCACAAAGTAGGGAATGACATAGTGGCAGTCATAGTTCAGATTAATCTGCCAACTGTGTTTGGGGCAGTTACTATGCTTGGCCCATTGGACTGCAGTGTGATGGATAAAGAGCATATAGCACATAGAAGGAACTCAATAAATGATGGCTAACATCATCACCCCCATCACCAACATCATCACCCCCATCACCAACATCATCACCACCGTCACCAACATCATCACCACCATCACCAACATCATCAACCCCATCACCAACATCATCACCCCCATCGCCAACATCATCACCAACATCACCAACATCATCAACCCCATCACCAACATCATCACCCCCATCGCCAACATCATCACCACCATCACCAACATCATCACCCCCGTCACCAACATCATCACCACCATCACCAACATCATCACCCCCATCACCAACATCATCACCACCGTCACCAACATCATCACCCCCATCACCATTATCACCACCATCACCAACATCATCACCTCCATCACCAACATCATCACCCCCATCACCAACATCATCATCCCCATCACCAACATCATCACCACCATCACCAACATCATCAACCCCATCACCAACATCATCACCCCCATCGCCAACATCATCACCACCATCACCAACATCATCACCACCGGCACCAACATCATCACCACCGTCACCAACATCATCAACCCCATCACCAACATCATCACCCCCATCGCCAACATCATCACCAACATCATCACCATCATCACCAACATCATCACCTCCATCACCAACATCATCACCCCCATCACCATTATCACCACCGTCACCAACATCATCACCCCCATCACCATTATCACCACCGTCACCAACATCATCACCCCCGTCACCAACATCATCACCACCATCACCAACATCATCACCACCATCATTTTGATTATTGGGAAAGTCTTGAGGCAGAGAGATAAACTGGTGGGTTGTTTAAGGGAGGTATTGTGGAAAGAAATAGAGAGGCTTCTCTGGGAAGAAAGGAGAATCCATACATCAGAAGGGCTGTGTGGTAGAAGAGGGAGGAGACACCTTTCTTAGAGCTCCTTGGGTGAAGTTAGGATGAGAGGAGGGAAGCTTATTTAGGCTCAGCATTAATGAACTTTCTCATACTCAACATGCCAGCCATTCAACAGATTGTTCCACGGAGAAGGGAGCTCCCTGTTGTTGGAAGAGCCAAGCAGAATCTGGATGATCATCTGCCAGGGATGTTACAGATGCTTTAATAAACATGTGGAAGAGAGGAGTTATTTCCTCTGAGATTCCTTCCACCTGAAAGATGCAAGGATTTGTAGACCTTTAGATTGTGAGCCAAGTTGGTAGCAGATAAAATGGCACAAAAAGGTCATGGTCTACACCAGTGATTCTCAGTTGTGGGTGATTTTGCCCCCAGGGGACACTTGGCAGTGTCTGGAGACATGTTTGGTTGTCAGAACTCAGGGGAGGGTGCTATCGGCATCTAGTGAGTAGAGGTCCAGGATGCTGTTAAACGCGTTGCAATGCACAGGACAGCCCCTACCCCCAAGAAAGGGTTATCTGGCCCCAAATGTTCATATTGGTGAGGTTGGAGAACACTGGCCTGTAGTTTCACAAGTCCATTGACTTCTTCTGTTGAAGAGTGAAGAGAGTTGCTGGGTGGATAAATGTTGACTCGCATTCACCAGGGAGTATTTTCCTAAGCAGTGAGCCAGAAACACTGCCGAAAATGTCCTTTCAGTTGTGGGTTTCACACACATCTTAAAGGTTCTTCTTTTTTCTTCAAAGCTTCTTTGAAGTCAGTGAAACTGTTTAAGAAATGCAGTAGGACAAACTCACTGTTCGAACTTGTTTGAAACCTAATTCTGGCTGCCATCCAGGAGGCTCTATGGAGTGCAGGCTTGTATTCATCATACTTCCTGGAGGGCAAATGACTTCCTTGAAGGCTGAAGATGAATAAAGAAGGTTCAGGTTTCACAGATTTTTCTTGGTAACCTGGCCATTTCCTCATTTTGTACATGGCTCACGAATAGTTATGATGACCGTAGGTCCAGATTTGCCTGAAACACTCATGGTTTGCCCATAATGTACTGGGGTGATTGTTAATAGTACTTCCTTTTATCAACAAAAGTGTCCTGGCTTAGGCAATAAATTATATGGCCACCTTAATATTAATTGACCAATGGGTATTTTAATGATACATTCACACCATTTTAAATAATATGCATTACTTAACGTTTGCACTATCAGTTTAAAAATAACTCCCCAATAATAATTTGATTCATCACCATCATCACAATAGCTAATTTGAATAACTTGTCCAAAATAGAGATGACCTCTCTCCTTCAAGCCCCTTGTCAGTCCATTTCCTCTTGTGATCCACAACCCACATTTACGACTTGCTTGTGCAGACCGTGGAGATTAAATCTGTGACCACAGAAAAAAGTAAGTAACTTGCGAAGGGCCTTTTGACCTTGCTCTGACCATTGCTCAACCCAGAAACACATTTCTATAAGACAAACAGCCCTTCTCTAACCAGTTATGCAAATTCTTTCTAAATCACAACCAATTCTGTATTAATTTTTACATCCCCTTTTGTCTTTTCTATCCACTTCTCAACTCCATTTCCTAAACCAATGCCCTTTCTTCAACTTTGATTCCCAAAGAGCTGATTTTGAAACACGGTTTAATTGGTTTCCCGAAAGCATGTAAAAATGATAGATCTGATTAGGCAAATCCGTATTTTACAAATGCAATGTATACAGTCTCACCATAGAATACTTTAAACAGAGTATGACTTCTGTTCCACGAAGCTTTCTGGCCATATAGACCACAAACTACTTTCTATTTGTCTAGATTGTACTTTTCCTGCATTGTTTTGTCCTATATTGTACTCTCCTCAGCTCTTTGGGGAAGGGAAATGTTTGTTCAGCAGGTGCTATGTATGGTAAATTGCTGAATGCATTTATGCTGTTGTATAAATAATGAACATTTCTGCATTCACAGATACTTTGATAGTCACAGTGATAATATGTCTCCCTTATTTTAGCAAAAAAAAAAAAAAAAAAGGATGTAAGAAGTTTACCTTGCTTCAGCAGATAAGACATATCAGGCTGGCACATGACCTTATTTTTCTTCTTCAAAACTGGAGTGAGGCGGTCCATGAGATTGCTCATAAAATATGCCAGTTGCTTAGAATGCAAAAACCATGATATTCACTGTGCTCAGTCTTAGAATTCATCTCATTTTCCCTTCCCAGTTGACTCCCCCAGTTTGGGATTCATAGGTTAAATCATCAGGAGATTCTTTTCCTACTCCTTCTCTCTGCCCTCCCAGCTTAACAGGTGATAGCACACATGTAGTCAGAAGCAGGGACTTGGGGATCCATCAGGAATTAGAAAATCCGACCTATCACTTACCAGCTGTGTGACCTTGGGCAAGTCAACTAATCTCTGTGGGTCTCATTTGTCTCATACGCTTTAGGGGTATAAAAAAGGCTCATCTGATAGGGTCATTGTGGCAATTGATATGAGTGTGTGTATATCTCAAGCACCTGCAACAGAGTAACACATAGAATAAGGTAGCAATTCTTCTTTGTAGGTGCTCCCATATCCCTACCATTACACGTCCCGCAAGTCAACTGTCATCATCTGTTCAAATACCTGTCCTCGTCACAAGATAGTGAGCAACTTAAGGGCGGGGGCAAGGCTTATTCATCTATATAGCCCCAAAGTCTAGCTTAGCAAATTTTAAGCATTCAGTACCTATTTTCTGAATCAATAAACCAGTAGAAGAATTTGACAGTTTTCAAGGGTGGTAATTTATTGTTACCCTCTCTCCCTACGTTCAAAAGAATTCCCTCCGAAAGTTCCAAACTGTGAAGTGTTCAGGCTCTCCCATGATTTTGAGTACAGTGTTTGATTTGGCTTTGGGGATAACTGTCCCTCTATCCCCACAGCACCAGGGGTAGTCACAGGCTGCCCCTCTGGAGTAGATACTGTTGGCGCTCTGCCCATGTCATCTTTACTGGGCAGGTGCCTCCAACTCCTGTTGTCTGCTAACAGCACATGGCGGCAGCCCTTTTTGGAGATTTCTCCTCCACTAACAGGAGCCCCTTGCCCACAGATGTAGGGAGATTCTGTCCATCCTCCCTGCCAGGTAGCCTGCTGCTGCCAATGACTAACTGATACAGGCTTTATAGCCAGTGCAGCCATAAATAACTAAATAATTTATTAAAAAAAAAAAAAGAAACTGAGGACTGGGAAATGGAGTGGCCAAAACTGCAGTTCACCCTTGATTAACGGGGTTTGAACAGCGAGGGTGCAGGTCAACTTACACACAGATTTTTAAAATAGTAACTACTGTGGTACCACGTGATCCACTGTTGGTGGAATCTGTAGATGCTGAGCTGCGGACACCAGGCCCTCCTATAAGGTTTACGCAGACTTTTGACCGCGTGGGAGTCGGTGCTTCTAATCTCATCATGGTTCAAAGGTGGCTGTATCAATTTAAATTCCCACCAACAGTGCAAGAGGGTTCCTTTTTCTCTGCACCCTCTCCGGCATTTATTATTTGTGGATTTTTTGATGATGGCCATTCTGACCAGTGCCAGTTTATGGCAAAGGATCAAAATGAGTTTCTTATGAATGTTTAATAATTCTTGACATTTGACAAAGGAAAAGATTATTAACAAAAAGTAGTCTTAAAAGCATAAGTCTAGAATGCCAGAATGTTCTAATTGCATCACTGACAGAAGTACAGGTTAACTTATTTGTGGAAAACTAGCTGTTTTCCAGAACACTTGGACTAGAACATTCTTGTAAGATAGGGAAAGAGATGACAGAACTGATTTTCCAAAGACTATATTCAAGTCTAGCAAAACTAAACTGAGTGTACTTTCCCTCTGACAATATCAAGATTTTGTAGTGCTTCAAGTTGGAAATTATGAATATCTGTTAACTTAGCATTAGAGATATGCAGCAAAAAATCTAATAATAGAGATTGTTCATTTATTACAACAGAGAGTTTGGAGTCAATGCATAAGCTGAGTTGACCTGATTTGCATGTTGGTCAGTAGGTTTCCAGAAATGGGTCCTGTGACCACACACAGCATCTTCACCCACAGAAAGGTCCATGTGGGTGGTGCTGGAAATGATATTAAAGACCGTTTATTCTAACTCACCTATGTTATTTTGGAGATGAAGAAACTGAGAAATGGAATTCCCTGGTGGTGCAGTGGTTAAGAATCTGCCTGCCAATGCAGGGGACACAGGTTCGAGCCCTGGTCTGGGAAGATCCCACATACCGCGGAGCAACTAAGCCCGTGTGCCACAACTACTGAGCCTGTGCTCTAGAGCCCACGAGCCACAACTACTGAGGCCACGTGGCACAACTACTGAAGCCTGCACGCCTAGAGCCTGTGCTCTGCAACAAGATAGGCCACCGCAGTGAGAAGCCCACGCTCAGCAACGAAGAGCCAGTGCAGCCATAAACAAATAAATAAATTTATTTAAAAAAAAAAAAAGGAAACTGAGGACTGGGAAATGGAGTGGCCAAAACTGCAGTTCACCCTTGATTAACGGGGTTTGAACAGCGAGGGTGCAGGTCAACTTACACACAGATTTTTAAAGTAGTAAATACCGTGGTACCACATGGTCCACTGTTGGTAGACTCTGTGGATGCTGAGCTGCGGACACCAGGGCCTCCTATAAGGTTTACGCAGATTTTTGACCGCATGGGAGTCGGTGCTTCTAACCTCATCATGGTTCAAAGGTCAACTGGATACATGTGAAAAAACACGTAAGAGCTCCTTTCACCGTGCTCTCAAGCTGGAAAGGCTGCAGCAGCTCTTGCTGTGTCGTCCTGCACGGGTCGGGCTAAGAAAGAGCCAGGGTGGGCAGCAGTGTAGGAGGGCTGCGAAGGGCATGTTTTCTCCCACCCTCTGCGGTTTAAGGAAACACTTGTCTTTGTATCGTTGTGGCCAAAGAGGTGAGAGGGGAAGGGAATTGTGATTTAATCTGCTAGTAGTGAGGTACCTCCACCTGCACCCTTGTACCCTGGGCTGGTTCGGGATATTCTAGCATCCCCTGTGGCTGACGGGGGTCCACAAGGCCCAGACCCGGCTGAAAGTAACCTGGAGCAGAGGGAGAGATTTGTGTATTGGGTCACGAACACCTCTGGGAGGGTGTGTGGATGTTACATTTCCCCCTCCTTTCAGTCTCAGGGGAGCCCATCATGTTTCAGAGGTAAGGAAATGTGGGGGAGGTCCAGCATTTGGGTCTTTAAGGGTCCATGTGCAAGAAGACTGGATATCTTGAGTGGACCCAAATGGACATCCAAACAGACTGAAGACTTGAAGATGTGGGGACAAAAGCCGGGTGGGATTCACGGGACCCTGTGGGCGGACCCTGAGCACAGCACGGGTGCTGGAGCATCGCCGCACCAAGTCATAGGCCAGCAGGTGCTGCTCGGAGCGGATCACGCGCGGCCCACACCAATGACAACTGATGCTGGAGCGTTCAGAGCACTCGGAGATCGTTCAACGAGCTGAGTCAGGCAAGGGGCTGAAGACGGAGGAAGTTACGAATGAAGGCCATTGCGATTCTGCGTGCAGACTGAATCCTAAACTGGGGGTTCCCTTGTTTGCCTTTGCTATCGGAGAGCAGCTGATCGAAGTCCATCTATCAGGAGATTTGAGATACTGCAGAAGGCTGTTCAGACAAGCAACACATGTGTCAAAAGGGAGGTAAAAGGAAGGGCAAAGAGTAACCAATAAATAAATAACCCCCAAGCAAACAAAGAAACAAACAAAACCCCTCACCATCACCGCTGGAGATGGCCTCATTTTTAAAAACAACGAACACAAAAGCCCCAAAACAAAATATACTCTCCCTGTGCCATTGTCTCTCAGGAGTTATAAGCAGCTGAAGGAGGTGGAAAATAGATTGCATTAGTAACAAAACAATCGTCCATGACAGTTTCAGGCGGAATGGAATATTAGTTGAGAAATGATACAGACAGCTGTGAGAAAACACAATGCGTGAAGTCCTATGTTTCTTTCATAAAGTTATTTTTAATACTAGCAGGCAGAGACATTTTTTAAATGACTCTGTGCCCTTCCTAAGCTCTGAAGTCATGTTACTTAAGATTTATGGTTATTGGCAATCAGGACAGTCACTGTCAACACTGTAGGTATTTGGACAGGTGGAAGGTGGTATCAGAATCTGGAGCATGACACGTCAACGGTGCCTTTTCCATGTGTCTACAGGGAGCTGCTCCATCACCAGGTCCATTACTAAGGTCAGATCAAGGGCCCCTCTCTGGGCACGACCCTCCTGTCTCTCTGAGTAATGACCCAATGTGTATTCTTTCTGAGGATCTTTGAAGTAGATGCTTAGATGCAGCATGTTGGCATTATGACTGTATTTTGACGGAGGGAAAGGAGCTGTAGAATTTTGGCGTTCCATCACTGAAACAGGTACTAAGGTCAAGGTGCCAAATGTATAGCTGACCTCTGTTTGCTAGACGAGCAGCAGTTCTAAATCCCTCTTCCTCTCTTACTTGTGCACCCACGATGGTGGTATCACACATTGCCATGCATATTTCTGGATTTTGATGAATCCCTACAGAATGTTGCAGAGAAGTAAGGCAAATAACATTACATTTTTATGGCATTCATAAAATATATAGTATAAGCATGTAAATAATGAATTAGCCTTTTCGAGATCTCAAAACTTGTCCTTTTACAAAGAAAATATTGCTCATCTAATTTTTTTTTTTTTTTTTTTGCGGTATGCGGGCCTCTCACTGTTGTGGTCTCTCCCGTTGCGGAGCACAGGCTCCGGACGCGCAGGCTCAGCGGCCATGGCTCACGGGCCCAGCCGCTCTGCAGCATGTGGGATCCTCCCGGACCGGGGCACAAACTCGTGTCCCCTGCATCGGCAGGCGAACTCTCAACCACTGCGCCACCAGGGAAGCCCTGCTCATCTAATTTTGAAAAAAAAAATGATTGAATTTCTGAAAAGAGGCTTCATGTTTCCAGAGTGTCACTCCATAAGTAATTTTAACAAACTAGAAAGTATGTGCTATTGAAGAATAAGAACAAAAAAAAGTTATTTCATGCAAAAATTACAGGAGGATTTATTAATTTTCAAAATACTCTTATTATAATATTATTTATTTGTCTACCTTTGATCGTGAAGTAACAGTTGGCACGTGACTGACCAGCATGTTCATAGCATCCTTCTCACTCATGCGCCCTGAAGGTACGGACGTACCTATGTTTCTTTACCTCCTCTTTAGGTCAACAGAAAAATCAAACACAATCAACTATAAAACTGCAACTCAGAAGCGCTACAAAAATGCATAATCCCTAAATATATTTTTATATTGGACTTAAATGTTTTGTTGTTTTTATTATAAAACACAGTACATGTTTATTGCATAATCTAAAGACAAAGTATATAATGAAGAAAGACGACTTCGCCCCTACATAAACGCAGCCTACAAATAAAACACGATGAACAGTTAGGAGATATATACACTTTAACTCTATCTATCTATCTATCTATCTATCGATCTATCTATCTATCTATCGATCTATTGCTCTATCATCTATCATCTATCCGTCTATCATCTATCTATCTATCTATCTATCTATCATGTCTAAATCTTCTTTTTTTTCAATGGGATCATACTGTAACCTGCTTTTAAAACTTAACAACACAGCATGATAGTCTCCATGTCAGTACATACAGAGCTACTACATTCTTTTCATCACCAGTAAGTGGAGTAGTTGGAGAGGAGGCCACCGAGGCAGGCAGGGGCCAGCTAGCGCAGGGCCTGGTAGTACATCTGGATTTTATTATAAGAGCAATGAGAGCCATTGGAGGAATTTAGTAAGAGACACAAGATCAAATCTACATTCCTAAAGCCCATGGTGGCTGCAGTGTGAAGAATGGGTGGACAGAGGATGAGAACAAATTTAGGGAATGAACAGGGCTCCGGTTGTTTCCACAACGGGGATGATGGTGCCTTAGACCCGGTGTTACCAATCTGCTGATTTGAAAGGCAAAAATACCTGTCATTTGACTTTGAATTTCTCGAAGGCTTCAAGCATTGTTTGGGTTATTTTTTTGGAAAGTAAATTGTTTATACATTTTGCTTGTTTTGTTTTGTTTTTTCTATTCTGGTGTTTATTTTTTCCCTTCTTTAGTTTACAGAGCGTTATATTTATTAAGGAGTTTAACTCTTTGTCATCTAGATGACATTTTCTCCTCTGTCATTTGTCTATTCAATTTGTTTATAATATCTGTTATGAAAATTTTTTTCATTGTATTTATTTCTCTGACTTTTGAAATGAGAAGTACATTCACATAATTCAAAAATTAAAAATAAATAAAACAAAGTTGTGCAGGGAAAAATCTTTTTCCCACCCCTGTGCACCCCCATTCAGTGCCTTTACTGCCCAACTGTGACAGATACTACTATTATTAGTGACTTATGTATTTTTCCAGAGTTTATTTTTGTGTATAGAAACAAATACATATATAGATAATATAGATGTCGACTTTTCCTTCTTTTATACACAGAAGGTATAAAATGGTACCCATCATTCTGTACCTTTTTTAAAAAAAATTAATAGTACATTTTGGAGTTCTTTCCATATCAGTACATAGAGACCTTAAAGGTGTAGAGTGTCTTGATAAGAAGAGCTTTCCATCTTTTAAAATTATAAACATAATTTCTCATATTTCTTATATTTTGATAGTTTTAATTTTTACATTTATATATTTAACATCTGGAAATTATTATCATGAGGATTGACTTTAACATTCTTTCTTTCTCAAAAGGAGATCCAATTGTCCCAACACTGCTTATTGAATAATCCATCCTTTTCCCACTGATTTGAAATGCCATCTTTACCCTACGATAAATTCTTATAAATGACTGTGTCTGTTTCCAAAATCTCTATTCTATTTCACTGATTGATTTGTCCGGGCCAGAACAGCACTGCACTGCTCTAATTTCTCCAATACTGCAATGTATTTTGTTAACTGGTAAGGCAAATATCCTCTCGTCTTAATTCTTTTCTAAAATTTTCTCATTCTTTTCTTTTCTTTCTTTTATAGGTGAACTTTATAACTAATCAGTCCAGTTCAAAAAATCTTGTTAAATATTGATTGGAGTTGTATTAAATTTATAGGTATATTTGTAGAAAAATCTTTAAATGTTGACTTTCCATTTGGAGAATAAAATGTCTCTTTATTGATTGAGCCTTCTATGTTTTTCCTTTATAGGTCTTTTCTACTTCTTAAGTTAATTTCTAGTTACTTTATATATTCTTTGTTGCTATTAAGATGGCTGACTCCCTTTCTCATAATATTACCCAACTGATTATTTGTCTCTGATTTTTATAAATTTATTTATTTTTATTATAGCCTTTAATATAGAAAATTCCAAACATACACAGAACTAAAGGCAACATGTAATAAATCTTTGTGTTGCTATCACCCAGTCCCAACAGGCATCATCCCACAGCCAATCCCATTCCATCTGTATCACGTGCACAGTCCCCAGCAACTTCAGGTTATTTTGAAGCAATTACCAGATATCTCATTTCATTATACATTTCTAAAGGATACAGTCTCCTTTCTAATAAAAGAGTATAACTACAATACCATTAGCATGCCTAAATAATACTAACAACAGTCTCTTAATATCATTAAATGTCCAGTGTTTACATTTCCCCATTGTCTTTATTTTATTTATTTATAAAATAAATTTATTTATTTATTTATGGCTGTGTTGGGTCTTTTTTGCTGCGCACGGGCTTTCTCTAGTTGTGGCGAGCAGGGGCTACTCTTCGTTGTGGTGCACAGACTTCTCTCATTGTCGTGGCTTCTCTTGTTGCGGAGCACTGGCTCTAGGCGCGCAGTCTTCAGTAGTTGTGGCATGCGGGCTCAGTAGTTGTGGCGCATGGGCTTAGTTGCTCTGCAGCATGTGGGATCTTCCCAGACCAGGGCTTGAACCCATGTCCCCTGCATTGGCAGGTGGATTCCCAACCACTGCGCCACCAGGGAAGCCCCCCATTGTCTTTATTTTTAAAGTTTATTGGAATCAGGCTATAACATATTCCAACACGTTGTAATTATCTGATATGTCACATATGTCTTTTAATCTACAGGTTCACCCCACCTCTTTGTTTGTTGTAGTTGCTGACAAATTTGCTCTCTTCTTCTGTCGAGTTCCCCACATTTGGATTTTTTCTGTGTGAATCCCGTGGTGCCTGTATTCCTTCCAGTCCCCTCATCAAGGCCTCTCAACTCACTTCGGTTGATTGTGGCTCATTCTCCTGTGGATTTCCAGGAAAGGATCATGGGAACACGTTCCTGAGTTCTTGAATGTCCACAACAGCTTCTCTGCAGACCTCATGTTTGAATGTCAGTTTGATTGATGTGAAATTCTTGGCAATTGTGGGGTTCTTCTGTTCTGAGACTGACAGACACCCTGTTATCCCCCTCTGCGTCCTTCTGCACAGTGGCTGATACCGCATGGATCTTGTGGCCCTATTTGTCCCCCCCTCGCTCCTCCTGTTTGAGGTTGTTGGGAATATCGTATCGTCTACTTTTGTTGTCGATGTTATCTGTGGCTTATTGGTTATATGATTCTAGTTTCTCTTTTTTATGATGGGAGGGGGTATTCAGGGAGATTAAAAAAGCTCTATAATTACCTCAACTCAACAACTTACCAAAAAGTATGGCTTTAAAAAGTTTTTCTAGTCAGCCCTTCTGATTTTTTTAGGTGGAAAATCATACCATCTGCTTTTTATTCCCAAGAGTTTGTTCTTGTTCTCATACTTTTCCTCTGCTGATTTTGTTTTGTCTTCCCAAACTTCTCAAGTCTCACTGAGGGTTCAATCTAGAATATTTTAGAAGTTCTGTCCATTACTGCTTTAATTCGGTTTTGGTGGGAGCAAATTGTTTTGATGTCTCAGATATTTTATGTTTGTACTTTTAAGATTATCATCTAGGTTGGTAAGTTTTGGGAGGTGGTGTAGTCTCTATCAGTAGTTATGTGGACGACTGTCTGGCTTCCTGATGGGCTTCTTTCCCTTCCATGTGCCCAGCAGTGGCAGGCAGCTTTTGGAGGCCACGGTCTGAGTCTCCCTCAGATGTGGGGCTGTGAGAGCAGCTCCAGAGCTATTTCCTTTGGGATGTACCAGCAAGGAACAGGCTGGTGGAAGATGCCCTGATGGATGAGATAGGTAATTAGAGGACCTCACTTGGAAGTATTATTGGTGGCATTTACAGTGGTTGCTTACCATTGGTGATACTCAGTTTTGACTTAATAGTTATTTCTCCAACATCACCCTTCTCTCTCTCTCTCTCTCGAACAATTCAGAGGGAATATGAATGGGAGTAATGGCATTAGGGTTACACACACACACACACACACACACACACACGCACATACAAATGGTAATTTATAAATGTGGCCAATGTAAAAGGCAAATTACTTAAAAATCCAAGTACTTTAATAATTAAATGGGACAAATTGTTGTGATGCACTTCAGAATTGACAAGCCAGGTGTCTCAAAATCATAGCATCTTGCATGAAAATAAATGATTTCATAAACATAGTGCACTTCCCATAACACACTTTATGTGTTGCGTCATACTGACATAAATGCCATCAGTTAAAGAACCTGTGAGATTCTTCCATTGAACCTGGGTCTAGTCAACATTAGGTAAAAGTTATAAGAGGTATACCTTATAAGCGATTTATTTAACAACTCATTAGTTGGTTTACTTTGAGTTTGATCAGATACGATTCATCACTAAGTCCTCTATATTCATGCTATGCATACAAAGCTGAACTGTGAGGAAATATCTTTATGACTTTTGTGGTGAGGACACTTTCAAGGACAGAGCTCATTTTAAATGAATATGTTACAATTCATGATAATGAAGTTTACTCACTATTGAATTAGGAGAGCCCGAGTGAGGGCTACTGGCAGTGAAAATTCTCTCAGCTTTAACTTGGTGTTATAGCCTAGAACTATGATCCACATTATTTAGAGTATTTAGATGCCATGGTAGAAATGGGATCTAAAAATATCTTAGTAGATGTCCTCAAAGCAAAGTAGGAATTATCTCATAGGCAAAGATGGAGGAGGGGAACGTTCCTGTGTTCCCTCTAGATAAAAGGATTTTCAAGTGGCACACGAGAAGGACACATTTTGACCATTATCTCTTTCTCCGGAAAGGCTGATGAAATGAGGACATTTTATTCGCCCTTAAACGAGACAGCAAGCCAAGTGTCGTTAAAGATGGCTCTGCTCCTGAATCATTAAAGGGCAGTAGAGGAGCGGCAATGAAATATGCCGTTTTTTGACATTCCGTAACATTGCCCTTCGCTGCAGCTGCCAACAGTGAGCAGCTGCTTCTCACATCCCCTGCCATTTCCTAGCTTCGCTGAAAGAGGTCAGCTCTGTTTTCTCATTACGATCTTTCTACCAGCTGGACATCTGGATTCATAGTCCTTGTGTATCCTAATTCAATATTTTCTTTACTTCGTAAATGACATGGTGGACAGATTGGGCAACCTATGGTAAGAAACATTTTTAGTTTGGCCCCGTGACTCAGCCCTAGCAATTTAACTCAAGAAATCAGCCCATGTGATACAAGCATCACTGTACTTTTCCATTGAGCTAAGACAGAGGAGGTCTCTGTAGGACACGAAGAGAGAAGGGAGACGAGGAGACAGAGGTCAGCTGTTTGTTCCTGCTTCCTCCAGTTTGCAGACATTTGACAAAAGTAATGCACCTGAAGATGAAGAATGAATAGAGGGCCCTCCTTCTTTCAGTCACAGCAAAATCTGACGTTCTAGAGTTAGAAGATTTCACTCAGAGGGGTTTTCTAACCCCACCCAGGCAACTTGGTAAACATAAGTAAATACATCTGAGACTGGAAATTCCCATTTAGATATTTGGGTTCAGTAACAGGAATATAATATCCAACAGGACATCAGATGCCCTCACAAAATGAATCCTGAGGTGTTGGCCTGGGGTCTGCTTGGACCATAGTGGCCCAAGGCCAAGTTCTAGGACCACTCTGGAGAAGAGGCTTCTTCTGGGGTAGGTGTGAGGGATTCTAGGCCACAGGAAGGTCTAGAAGGAGACTCGGGGATGCACATTCAGGGCGGCCCCAGACTCTACTGTTGGAAAGGCCTTTATGCTCCCAGCTGTTGCTTTCTTCCCTCTGGAAGGTGTCTGGGATTCTACCTCTAGAGAGTCATCCTCTTAGCTTAGCTAATACCTCATGAAGCTGTCATGACTTACACATGAATGAGTTAGATTTTCCTCCTGAAAGATGCTTTTGTGGGGAGGGGGATTAGGGGTCAGGATGGAGAAGTCCTAGATTCAGATGAAGGTGGGAGGTTAGGGCTGGGGGGGAGGCATGGTGAAGAGGAAGGGGTTGGGCACCATGAAATGGGAAAAGGGTACTGAATATGGGTAAGTCCAATGCTGCAGGTAAACTGCGTTGTTAACAGTTTGCTTATGAGTAGCCTTGGTGAGAATCCAAAATGAGACTCTCCTGAAAAATTGTGTAAGGAATTGTGATGATTCGTGACCCACACGTGGTTCTAAGGGATGTGGGGTGCAAAGAGATCGCCGCACATCTCGGATATTCCGGAATGATTCAACATCTTAATTTTTCTGGCTTGATGTCTCTGTCACCACTGAAACAGCTCAGAAACACTGCTGTTTTAGTTTCTGAATATGTTCTAAACCCCTGGTCCTCCAGGTGCGGTCTGTGGACCTGAAGCATAGGCATCACCTAGAAGATTGTTGGAAATACAGACTCTCAGGTCCCACTCCAGACCTCGTGTATGCAAATTAACAAGATCCCCTGGTTTCTAGAGCACCTCTTATAATTGGCTGCACAAATATTCTTTGTCAGAACAGGACCAAGTGACCTTTGTAGAGAGATGCAGAGACAGTTGTAATTTCTCATTACCAGAGCTGAACTCCCCCTTGACATGGCCCTGAGTGGGATCTGACTAATGTGGTTCGTTTAGGCCACATCTGGTCTCATTGGCAAAAAGGATTAAGAGCTTCAAAGGGGAAACAACATCACAATACGTCTGCTACGGAGACTCTTTAGTCCTTGGATAAAGATATTTCATTCTAAATCCCGGAGCAAAGCCAAACACTTGTTTTCATTTGTGATTTTTTTGTTCATGAGCAGAAAAATGAATGGGCCCATGTGGCAGCTGGAAGGTCCTATGTACTATTCCAGCCCAAGAATGACTCACAGCCCCTGTTTCCTAGCTAGAAGAAATAGGAACTGACTTTCTCATTGGCTCCCTTGATGATATTGATAATATTAGGTGAGTACTATTAGAGCCCCGAGACTGTATTTTGTAGAAACTCTGATTTAATGTGAAACACAGAACCTTTTCATAAACATATAAGGAATTCTTTGTACTTAAGAAATCACACACCTTGTAGCTTTAAGATGATGTAGTAACTAAATCCGTCTTGTCATTTATCATTGAAGAAGGAAAAAAAAACCGGTTGATCAAATAAGTCACATTGTGGTCAATGTCATCAACAGTACCTTGAAAGATTCCATCCTGCCTTTCAAGAGGCTACTGTTTTTTAAATTGAGGAAATACCTAGGAGAGCTTTTCTTTGTGAAGAAAAGAACTTAGTGCATCTGGGTTTTGTCTCCAAGTAGCTGGACTTGTGGTGTTTAGATTCTAAAGGGGGTGAAGCTCTTAAGATGAAGACTTTCTCCCCAAGAGGAGGAAGACACGAGTCAAGGGACTTTATCACCCGAGCCAGGACACCCTATGGTTAGAGTGGCCATCCGTCTGGGTTGTCCCGGACAGCCCAGTTTATGTCTGCTATCCCGAAGTAATAATTACTAGGCCCGTCTCTTCCTTTCGCCCAGCTTGGTTTGGACCTTAGATTTTAGATTTATAAAATTTCATAGGTTATAAAAGTTCTGTGTGGTCATTTATACATGGTTTATAAGATGGTCACTATTACGACCCATGTGGTCCTTCATGAGTTGGTCCCGCCTACCATTCCAATTTCCCGGAACTACTCGCTTCTCAGAATATGACATGTTTTATCCTCTGCGGCCTTGTGTGGGGCTCTTCTCTCTGCTGAAGGGAATTTATTTTCCCCACAATCTGCTCGGTCAATTCCGCTTTCTTCCAGGCTCTTCTCATGTTAACTCTCAGTGAAGGCTCGCTTAGAAACCTCCATTCTTTGGTGCTTTCCCAGTACTTTGGTGCACTTGTGGAGTATGTATGGAATGTGTCCTCAAGCCCAGAGTGCCAATCAATACAAGTTTGTGCAAGGGAGAGAGGGAAGGAGGGAGGAAGAAGGAAAGAAAGAAGGAAGGAAGGAAGGACAGAAGGGAGGAAGGAAGGAATTAAACAGGTATTGAGGACACGGGGAGGGGAGAGGGGAAGCTGGGACAAAGTGAGAGAGTGGCATGAACTTATATACACTACCAAATGTAAAATAGCTAGCTAGTGGGAAGCAGCCACATAGCACAGGGAGATCAGCTTGGTGCTTTGTGACCACCTAGAGGGGTGGGATAGGGAAGGTGGGAGGGAGACGCAAGAGGGAGGAGATATGGGGATATATGTATATGTATAGCTGATTCACTTTGTTATACAGCAGAAGGTAACACAACATTGTAAAGCAGTTATACTCCAATAAAGATGTTAAAATAAAAAAATAGGTATTGCCATTGTAGAGTCAATAGCTGCTAAAAACAAAAGCTGAATTTTGGGGGTAACTTTTATATGAGACTGTGAGATTTCTCTCTAGTTCTATGCCCATATTTATTTTCCCCTTGTCTTTCCCTCATTGTTGGTTGCTATAAACCTCCAAGGAAAACCTGAAATGTCTCGTGCACTTTTTAAGAGACAGAATAGGTGGAGAGAAGCAATGAGATTGCTTCTACTGCAGTGCTGCAGGAAGAGGACTCTGGCCAGAAAGAATAGGTGGAGACAGTTTTAAGAAGGGAGCAGAAAACCCGGTTCCTGAAGCTGGTGCATAAAATACAAAGCACAGCAGGGGGCTAGTCTGGAACTAAGAAGGGTGTCAGGTGTCTAGTTATAAGGTTGAATCTCAAAGTAATCGCTACATTTATTACAATACTATTTATGTAAGGACAAAGATGAATACAAGGGAGTTCTTATTACAGGAGGATCTCATTAAAAGATGGACGCTCATAAAGAGAAGGTCTTAAGATGTCAGTGCATTTGGCAAAATATACATTTCTTCACCTCCTCAAGCAGTGTTTCTAACACGTGTTCCAAGGACTACCTGTACCAGAGTCACCTGGGCTGCTTGCTAAAATGCAGATTCTTGGACCTTTCTCCAAACTCACAGAACTAGCGTTTCCGGGGGCAGCTGTGGATACAAAATTTCCACAGGTCCACGAGGAGATCCCTGTATTTATGGTAGGTTGAGAAGCACATGAAGGGAGCAGTTCATGGCCTCTCCTCACCATTTTGACCTTGGACAGAAGTGAGCTTCTTAGAGGAATAAACACTTTCGTGTGATGGTTGAAGCGGAGCTAAAATAGCCCATGTGGCTGCCTGAAACTCCCTGGGAAACCTGGGCGGGGGTGGGGGTGGGGTAAGCCATGGTTCTTCTTTTGGGACCAGTCCACGAAGTCCTTCTCCATGTTACTACTAGGACTGGCTAAGGGGCTCTAGAAAATTCCTCTCCCATGTTTCTTTGCAGCAGAGGTTGAAAGCTATCGGCCCGATATCTTCTTTTTAAATTTCCTTCACCAAGGAAACAGGCATCAGATTTTCCAGCTAACTTATTTGGGCTAGGTTGTGAACTTCCATAACAAGCTCTGTCCAGCTTCTGAAAATCTGTGGAGGGTTAACTACGTGTATCTTTGCACTCAGTAGCCAGGAGATGAGATTCAGGTCAGGACATGGGTTTCCTCTGGAGAAGGAAACATTGCCACAGTGAAGACTCTTACAGCACAATAGTAGACCCAATATTTTAAGAATCCCTCTGCTTTCCAGCTGTCGGTCTATGTTGCATACATGTTAAATTGTAGTGTGTGGAGTTGTTGAAACTGTTCTTATTTTAAAATAATCTTTTCTATTATTTTTAGTCATTGCCCACAATCTCCTAAATTCATTATTATTCCCAATTTTCAAAAATCCATATAAGAGGTTTGAATCCATGTAAGAAAGCAGACGTGTCTTTCCATGTGGTCTCTGCACTACTCAAGAACAAATTATTCAAAATGATGATTTCTGTATTATTTAAGTTGTCTGTTAAATGTTGCTTTTAAACCAGTACTTCTCAATTTGCCTAATGCCTGGAATTGTCCAGCATTTTTAACATGGATATTGTGATTGAACCCACATCTCTCTGGTTCTTAAAATTACATCTGATTAGTTCAAATAGCACATACGAAAGAAAGTCTGTATTTGGTTTGGGACTTAGAGAGTCGGGATAATTTGCTTAGATGGCTCAAATAAATTAATCAGTCAGATTTCCCCTTACTTTGTGCTGTGCACTGTCCTCCATGGTAACACAAGTGCACCTTAAGAGTAAACTTGAATAGCCTTTTTGAACATGAGGGATCGAACACAAGGCATAGTAAGGAAGCATCATTGAGACAAACAGCACGTGTAAGGGCGTTTTGCTTGTCGCTAGTATAAGCCAGGGAGGAATCACCAGACACGACGAATCACTACCATTAGGGTTTATATTCTGGTGTTGGCAGTCACTTAAAGGAAAGGTAAATTAACTATCTCAACGGAGAGGTTAGTCAAGTTGAATTCGCTCCAGCAGAGGGCACTGCATCTCTGTCCTTATGCATATACATTTAAATGACTATTATATACTATGAAATATGCCCTATATTACAGCAGTGTAAGACTGCTGTCTTACATAGAGCATATATGTGTATTTAACATTCCTTTAAGAACTTCTATTTCCCCAAAGGCTGAGAGGTTTCTTATGTATGAAAACATGGCCTGTAAATGAAACGTACATGGTAAAGCATTTAAATGAAAAGCAGGTACTGCATTGCTGTATATTCACCCATCCATATTAACGCATTTCTGGAGTAAGAAAAGTAGGGATTTTTCTTTTTCTTTTCTTTTTAGCATCACTTTTGGCTTTTAAGATAAGGTATGACTGCATTTTTAGGTTAATTTCTTGAAAACGACTTTACAGCTAAAACGCCAGAATAAATACTGATTTTAAGGTTTACTTTTGGCTCGTGCCTGACCGTAAAGCACCGACCTGGTGTCAGCCAGGACCGTCAGCTTAGGCAAAGGGCGCGGAGGGCCGTGGCTGCAGCGCTACCCGGGCCCTTTGCGTGGTGCGGTGCAGGTGCTCGAGCAGGTGCTGGTTAAGCCCCGAAAAACATCACAGGGAGAAGCTGCGGTGAGAACACTTCCCGCCCCTGCTCCCACTTCCTCCTTTCCAATCATTCACGTTCAAACGCGCCGGCTGCCAAGCAATTTGAAGCAACAAGAGTATTAAACACAGCCAAGCAGTTTCTTAGAGTTGAGAACTCGGGCTTTTAAACGCAGAGCAACGAAGCTTTGCAATGCAGGGCTCATTTAGCTGCAGCGACGACGGAAGGGAAAGATCCTTTCTCTCCAATTAACCTGGAACACACATTGCTCGCCTCATGGTAAACATCAGGGTTTCTAGGGAATAGGATTTGATTGTTGAAGTCTTCTGAATTTCAGCCCCACTGGAAAATGAATGTGTCTTCCTCTGTCTTTATTAAAGGAGAGCTTGCCCTTGAATTGTTCTGAAAGAATTCACAAATTCCTGTTAGAGAATCCGCTGCTGCAAAGAGGGCTATAAATTGTGACACTTTCCTAAAGTGTAACAACATACAGGAAAATGTTGGATGTCAGCGGTCTCGATAATATATTTAGAAATATTTTGTTTCTAAAGTTTTAGTGACCAGAGTGCACTGGGGAAGGCCTGGAAGAAAGAGGAGAGATGCAGGCTGGACTCCACGAGATTCTAGATATTCCAGAAAGTCTGCAGAAGGCTAATTTCCTTCCTGGAAAACTGCTAACTTTTTAAAGACACATTCTCCCTCATTTCTTCTTACTTTATAAGGAATAAAGTTTCAATTTCTTACTAATACATTTTTTCTTCCAGTTTTATTGAGATGTAATTGACATACAGCTCTCTGTAGGTTTAAGGTGCACAGCATAATGATTTGACTTACATACATCATGAAGTAATTACTGTGATGTGTTTAGTGAACAATCATCTTATGTAGATAGAAAATAAAAGAAAAAGAAAAACAATTTTTTTCTTGTGATGAGAACTCTTAGGATTTAGTCTTAACAACTTTCATATCTAACATCCAGCAGTGTTAATTGTATTAGTCGCATTGTACATCACATCCCTAGTAATTATTTATCTTATAACTGGAAGTTTGTGCCTTTTGACCACCTTCGTCCAATTCACCCTTCCCCCACCCTCCGGTAACCACAAATCTGATCTCTTTTTCTATGAGTTTGCTTGTTTGGGTTTTTTTTTGAAGTTTAATTGATTAAACCTATAGCACTATGTTAGTTCCTGGTGTACAACATAGTGATTTGCTATTTCTATACATTACAAAATGATCACCATGACAAATCTAGTTACCATCTGTCACCGTACAAAGATGTTACATTATTAGTGACTGTTTTCTCCAAGCTGTACATTTTATCCTGTGACTCATTTATTTTGTAAGCTACTGGTATAGTTTTAGCAGCTAATGCCATTAATATCCACTTAAATACAGAGGCTCTCGGCAAATAGATATTTGCTAAATGAGTGGACTCTGGTAACGCAGGACTAAAGAAATCAGATCGTTTCCCACCGCTGTGGCTTTGCTGAGGCTGTTTCTCCTGCGTTAAACGACCTCTCCCCTTGTCTGTGCCAAGTTTAATCCTATTTATCTTTCCACCCCATACTTATAAGAGGTTATTTTAAAAAAACAACAATCTAGTTTTGGCAAGGGTGTGTGTGGTGAAAAGGGCAGCCTGTCCACTACTGGATAGGATGTAACTGGTTTTACCTTTCTGACAAACAGTCAGTATGAGCCAGGAATTTCCCTTCAATAGATTAGTTGTACCAAGAAGCATGGGCAAAGATTTTTGGACCAGTGAATTAATTGAAATATTAATTTTATAATGGGTCTTGGCTGGGTTACATCTAGACTAGGAAATGAATGGAGCTTGAACTAGGTAGGCAAGCCCTGTCCTGACATCTATTTAGCATCTGATGAAACGGAAACTGAGACGTTGTCTGAAGGAGCAGTGCAGATGGAATTAAAGAAAATCATTATGAAAAATTTCAAACACACACAGAAGTAGAGTAATTAATAGCGTAAACTTCCGTATACCTATCGCCCAGATTTAACAACTATCCAAATGTTGCAACATTTGTGCCTATTCCTTGATTTTCTTTGCTGAAATATCTTCAAGCAAATCCCATTTAGCACGCCATTTCATCCCTATGCACTTCAGCGTGCACCTCTCAAAAATATTAACTTTCTTATATTCCTAATGCTACCATCGTCCCTAACAAAATTAATATTTTCTTGGTGACATTCGATACTCAGCTCATAACCAAGAAAAAAATTATTTGGGAGCGAGAGGTCAGGATCCAAACAAGGTCCATCCATCGCCTTTGGCTGTTAGGGGATGGAAGTATTAAGAGTATTTTCATTCGCGGTTCAGATATATACAGGCTTCTCAGCTAAGCAAGACAGGTGTAGGGTAATGGAAGAGAGATTGAAGGGGAGGAGAGTGAAGCCACTGGAAAACAGAACGTTTTCCAGCTGTTTCACAGGAGACTCTGGAGGTGTGGCACCAGTAAGACCTAGACAGTCAGTGGAGGAAGTCTGGCAATGACTGATGTGGGGCACTCACAAGTGGCGGCGGGCAGAGCTCAGAGAGGGCAGGGCCCAGGAAGCGGGTGAGGCCAGGGGTGGGGCTTGTCTGTCCTGGAAAGTCTTTATTTTTTCTTCACTTTTGAAGGATAGTTTCACAAGATACATAAGTCTATGTTGATGGGTTTTTCTTTTTTATTTCAGCGTTTTAAATGTTTCACTTCACTTTCTTCCTTTTTAATATTTAATTTATTTATTACATTTTAATTTTTTTAAATTAAAGTATAGTTGACTTACAATGTTGTGTTAGTTTCAAGCTCTTTATATGTTAGACTGGCAAGGCCAGTGAGTTTGACATGGCAGAGTCTGGGGCAGTTGAGACCCGTGGAAGCAGGATATAGGATATTTTTATAGACCCCCCTATAAAAATGTGGACATTGATATGGATAAAGCGGGGATTATTTTGAATGTTGAACAGGTTTAGGAAGAGTTTAAAATTATTGTCTTTGTGATCATCAATTGCAAAAAACATTTAATAAATGCTAAGTTGGGATATAAAAAGCAATCAAGAATGTTCCTTGTCTTCAGTGGGCTTTAAGTCTAGATGAGGAGACAACACTTATGCATAGGAAAAAAAATAACAACAGAAGATATATCTATGTGTCTGATTTGTCTATGTGTCTAATAATACAGGGATACTGAGGAAGGATTTAAGCTTCAGAATTCTCCCTTGAGACAGGGATTTTAATACCAAGTTTATAAGACTATCAGGATAAAGGCGCATTTTGGCAAGTAGCAACAAAAGGCTTCTTAGGCATTCTACATCTTTATAAAGGTTAGACTTTTCCCTCCATTGTAAGTGGGGCAGTCAATATTTATAAAAGGTTGAAAATCATGCATAAACTTAATGTAGATCATACACACTCAAATAAAATTTCTTCTGCACTGACTGAGAAAAGTTTGACTAAAGTACAAATGTAAATTTAAAGTTGAGGTTCTGCTCTATAGCTTTAAATGAACCAAATCACAAAAAACATTTCTGAAATATTTTAGTTTGTGGATTAAAGTCTGAGTATTCTTAAATCACTTGTAAAATTGTCTTGTGCTCATCTAGAAACAATCCATTCTATCTAGTAATTTAAAACACTAGTTTTACACAGTAGCTTAGTAAGTTCTTTTTTTAAAGATACAGAGTTTTTCTTAAAAAGATTATGATTTCCTTTGGTGAGGGTCTCTTGGTGGTAAACTCTCCCAGTTTTTTTATTTGAAAAATGTCTTTATACACTCTCATTCTTGAAAGAGAGTTTCACTGGGTGTATACCTCCAGGTTTATACTCTGAATTTTAGGTTGGCTCACTCAAGGTATTATTCCACTCTGTTCTGTCATCCATTAGTATAACTATCTTTCCTTCTAAGTAAACTCTCTTTCTCTCTGGCTGCTTCTAAGATCTCCTCTTTGTCTTTGGTGTTTTGTATCTTCATGACAATGTACTTAGGCGTTTGTTCCTTTTTATGTACCTTGCTTGATATCATTGAATTATTCTAGATCTGAGGCTTGGAGTCTCTCAATAGTTCTGGAAAATTCTGTTATAATCTCTTTGAATATTGCTTTTCCAAGTGATATTACTCTTTTATCTCTTCTGGAATTTCATTTGGATATAAAATAGGTCTTATCATTTTATCCTCCATGTTTCTTAAGCTCCATATTATATTTTTCATCTCTTAGTCTCCTTCGAGTGCATTCTGGAAGTGGTTCTTTGGACTTCTCCATTTTAGTAGTTTTATTTTCAATCTTGTCTATACTCTTGTTTAAGTCATCCTGGAGTTTTATATTCCAAATGGTTCTATTGCATATTTTTCAAGTCTTTGGTTTTTCTTTTAGTTCTTTAAAAGCATTGTAATTGACATATTATATTTGTTTCAGGTGTATGACATAATAAATATTTCTTTTTATTGAGTTATAATTAACATACACTATTATATTAGCTTCAGGTGTACAACATAGTGGTTTGATGTTTTTGTACATTATGAAATGATCGCCACAATAAGACCGGTTACCATCTGTCACCACACAAAGTTGTTACAAGATTATTGACCATATTCTTTATGTGTACATTGTATCCTCATGACTTATTTATTTTATAGCTATGAGTTTGTATCTCTTAATCCCCTTCACCTATTTTGTCTGCCCTACCCCTACCCCCAGCAACCACTAGTGTGTTATCTGTATTTACAAGCCTGTTTCTATTTTGTTTTGTTTGTTTTTGTTTTTAGATTCCACATGTAAGTGAAATCATACAGTATTTGTTTTTCTCTGTCTGACATTTCACTTAGCATAATACCCTTCAGGTCCATTCATGTTGCTGCAGATGGCAAGATTTCATTCTTTTTTATGGCTGAGTAATATTCAATTGTGTATATATACCACTTCTTCTTTATCCATTCATCTATCAGTGGACACTTAGATTGCTTCCATAGCTTGACTATTGTCAATAGTGCTGCTATGAACATAGGGGGTTACACATATTTTTTCAAATTAGTGGATAAATACTCAGAACTGGAATTGCTGGATAATATGGTAGTTCTAAATTTAGGTTTTTGAAGACCCTCCATACTGTTTTCCACAGTGGCTGTACTAATTTTCATTCCAACCAGCAGCGCATGAGGATTCCTTTTTCTCCACATCCTCGCTGACACTTGTTTCTTGTCTTTTTGATAGTAACCGTGTGGACTGTTGTGAGGTGTTATTTCATTGTGGTCTTGATCTGTGTTTCCCTGATGATCAGTGATACTGAGCTAACTTTTCATGTGATTGTTGGCCACCTGTATGTCTTTTATGGAAAACTGTCTCTTCAGGTCCTCTGCCCATTTTATAGTTGGGTTGTTTTTTGGATATTGAGTTGTGTGAATTCTTTATATGTTTTGAATATCCACCCCTTGTCAGATATATCATTTGCAAATATCTTCTCCCATTCAGTAGTCTGCCTTTCATTTCGTTGATGGTTTCCTTCACTGTGCGAAAGCTCTTTAGTTTGATGAGGTTCCGTTTGTTTATTTTTGCTTTTGTTGCCCTTGCCTGATGACACACCCCCCAAAATCGCTAAGACTAATGTCAGAGAGGTTACTGCTTATGCTTCCTTCCAGGAATTTTATGGTTTCAGGTCTTACATTTAACCCATCAATCTATTTTTATTTTGGATATGGTGTAAGAAAGTGGTCCAGTTTCATCCTTTTGCACATAGCTGTGCAGTATTCCCAACACCATTTATTGAAGAGACTGCCTTTTCCCCATTGTATATTCATGCTTCCTTTGCCATAAATTAATTGACTATATAAGCATTATATTCTCTGTTCTGTTTCATTGATCTAAGTGTTTGTTTTTGTGCTGTACCATACTCTTTTGATTACTATAGCTTTGTAGTTTACTTTCAAGTCTGGGAGCATGATACCTCCAGCTTTACTCTTCTTTTTCAAGATTGCTTTGGCCAGTCAAGGTCTTTTGTGGTTCCATACAAATTTTAGAATTTTTTTTCTAGTTCTGTGAAAAATGCCACTGGTATTTTGATAAGGATTGCATTGAATCTGTAGATTGCTTTGCAGTATGGACATTTTAATGCTATTGATCCTTCCAATTCATGAGCATGGTATATCTTTCCATTTATTTGTGTCATCTTCAATTTCTTTCCTCAGTGTCTTATCATTTTCAGAGTACACTTCCTTGGTTAAATTTATTCCTAGATTCAAGTCTTTTGGTTGTTTTAAGGTTGTATTTTCTTTACTCATATTTTTGAATCTCAGTTTTATTTTTTGTTCCATATTAATTTTATATTCAGAAGTATTAGTGGTTCTGACTTTATTGTTCCTTTTTTTCCTGCTGGCTCTCACTCATAGTACTTATCTCCATGTGTACTTTTGAAGAAGACTTTGAGCTATGAATTCATTTCCTTCAACTTTTATCTTTGGAAATACTTTGAGACTCACATTGAAGTTCCGTTTCTTCACAGAGGGTTTGCATTATTTCTGCTAGTTTCCTGAAGCACTAATTATCTTAGATTACAGTAAATTAAATTATGCATTTGAGGCTTTTTTTGTTTGCACGTGGTGTGAACTTGGTCTCCAAATTTGCGTAAGAATCAACTTGTTGTTACAAATTCTTAAGGCAAGTTATTTGCCTTTTATTTAGTACAAGAGTTAAGTGAGGAACGTTTCCAACTAAAGGTTTATTTCCTCTTCACCCTTACGGAAAAGCTCTACACTTCTGGGGGTCTCAGCTTTATGTAGGTATTTTCTATTTGATTCCTACTTTGGTTGAACCCTAAATTTTATTGCCTGTTTCCCATGATCCATGTGGCTCTCACTGTGGAGGCCCAAGATCACTAGAGTTTGAAAGTCAACCTCAGGGAAAAGCCAGTTTGGATGCCTTTTAATCTAAACTTTTTGCTTTCATGCTGACTTTTTTCCTTTGTAAATTCTTTGCTTTTTTTTTTTGTTTTTGTTTGTTTTCTTTTTTTTTCTTTCTTTCTTCCCTTTTTTTTTTTGGCTAGTTCAGCATGAATTTAATATCTTTTATATTTTACTGAGGTCTCATATTATTTACCTTTACATAGCCTTATTATAAACCATTTGGCAGTGTCTATCAAAATAGAAGTTCATATGTCCTTTGAACTAGCAATTCTATTTCCAGAAACTTCTTTGGCAAAGTACTCACATGTATAAAAATATATGCATATCTTTTTGTTCACTGCAGCATTATTTGAAACAGTGAAAAGTAAAGTGTTCATTAATGACTACTCCATGCTATGGAGTAATGCTAAGCAATCATTAAAAAGAATGAGTAGAACTGCTTAGGATGATCTCCAAGATTTATAGATAGATGGAAAAAGCAAAGAAAAAAGAACTCCTTAACTCTTCAAAGCACCTTCTAATTTTCAAATTTTATTTTTGATGTCTCAAAACATTCATAATAGAAGCAGTAGTAGCAACATTATATGCCAAAAAATAATAAAAAATAATAATTTGCTCTGCTGAATGCCTTTCATCTCTAGATTTCAAAGAGCATATATTATCATACCATTGAAGCATTAACAGACTAAACATTTATTATACGCATAAAAGATAAGATAATTTAAAATTTTCAAAATAGAATATTGACATTATAAAGGGCTTTTTGAAGCAAAAGCAATCAAATCTTTTAGAATTTTTTGATGGGTAGATAATTTCATCCACTACAATATTTTCCTTTATAATACCCAGAGACCATATACCTTTTACAAAGGACTTTAATTTTGCCGAGCACTATGGGTAACTTTTAAGTGACTAGAATAGAATTATTTCTTCTGCTAGACATTTTAAGATTATTAATATAGTGAAGTACTGATACCGTATTTTACCTACTAGGAGGAAATGATATTTTAGTTAGATAAATGACACTGTGGAAGGAGACAAACAACCTCTGTTCTCTAGGCAATTGTCGTATAACTAAAGCCAGTCATCACAAAGTACATAGGAAACTTTATGAAGCAGTTTGATTCAAAAAAGAAAGAAATGGAAAAAGATGCAGTAATCTTGATTAATCATCCTTGAATAGATGAAACTACATATTTTAACCAGACACCTAGAACTTTTGATAATAATTTTTAAAAAGCCCACTGGATTTCTACTACCATGGGGGAGAAGCTGTAACACTTTTGGAATGAATATAAATTTGAACCAATTTGTCCTTCAGTGAAAGCTGTACTTTAACAATCTGCTTCTTCACTGTGTCATGAGACACACTATTAACTTGCAATGTGTAGAATCTTACTGAAAGCAAAGCTTATATCTGCATAGTACTCAGTTCTCAAGAGTGAGAGCCACGCTATTAGAAAGAGTTAAGAAACTCTCAACCTAACATAAAATAGGATGATAAGATAATAAAATCTGTGACATTTTTTATGAGTAATTTGTGTAGAATAATACTGACACATACATCAGGATATGCTAATGATGCAGTCCATATTCAAAGTTTACTTTTACAGCTTCTCGAGTCTCTTGCTTTTCAAACCATTTGGATTTTCCCCTTCTTCCTTTTCTAGGCTCTGAAACAGCTTATATAGTTTGGGAATTTAATTTCTTAAACATTTGAGAAATGTAATTGTAAAACATTCTAAACCTGGAGTGTTTTGAGGAGATACTTCATTTTCCCAGATATTTCCAAAGTTATAATCTGTGCTGGCTTCAACTTCTTCTTGAGTCATTATGGCAGCTTTCAGTTTTGCATAAAGTGGTCTACCTTGTTGCGATTTTAATTTTTTTAAGCAAAAGTTATACATTGTGCTCTATTATACTTTTAAACTCTCTTCTATCCCTCTGTTCTGTGTTTACTTGTTTATAATTTTGTGTTTTTTAACAGTTTCACAGAATTTTTATTTAAATATAAGGGATAGGACATATATCTGGAAAGACAGAAACCCAAACATTCATAGCAAGTATCCCTGGGTTGTTGGATTATAAGTGATTTCTTCTTTATTAATATTTTCAATGCATTGTGAATGCATCAATTTTTAAATAAAGGAAAATGTAATTTTTTAATGTCTTCATTTTATTCACACACTTTAGTGGTTGTTTCTCTGGGTGTAGAATTTTCCCTTGGTCCTTTGAACTTATTATTTCATTGACTTCAGGCTTCCATTTTTCCAGTTGAAAAGTCTGTTGACAGTCTGTTGTTTCTTTGTAGGTAACTTTCTCTGGTTGCTTTAAAATTTTCCTCTTTGATTTCAGTCCTACGCAATTTCACTAGAATGTTTCTATATGTGAGTTGATGTTTATTTATCCTGCGTGAGACTCAGAATTTCTTCTATCTGAAGCTTATCGTTCTTCAATCCTGGTAAAGTTCTAACATTTTTACATTGTATGTCCCATTTTATTTATTCTTTTCTTCTAGAATTTCTGTTAGACACACCATATCTTCTTGTTTTATTCTCCATGTCTATTAACTTTGCCATCATGCCTTCCATCTTTTTATCTCCTTTTGTTGCTTTCTGAGTAATTAAAAAAATGTTATCCATTTCATTAACTTTCTCTTCATAATGGTCATAATTATTATTTAACATATACAAAGAGTTGTTTATTAAATGGCTAAATCCTTAAATTCTAGAAGTTGAATTGGTACCTTTGCAAATCTACTTGTTTATTTCTCAGCTGTTTCATGTCTTTTATTATTTTGAACATACTTAATTTGTATTCGTTCTTTGGTCATCTGTTATCTTACATTCTTGAGAATTCTAAACCGTCTATGTCTACTGACTCTTGCCCATGGTGAATTATTTCCTCAACAGTTTTGTAATTTTTATGCAGATTCATTTTGTTTGGACTTTTCCCCTGTGGAGCACCTTGTGGTCTGGGGTATGGATGTGCCCTTCCAGAGTGATGTGGGTTTGGCTCTGACACAACCCTAGGGGTATCAGCAACCCAAGATGAATTTCATGTTATTATTTCTTGGTTTTGCCTGAGGTTCTGACTACAAGAGCAGCGAAATTGGAATCTCAAACTTGTATGATGTTCAAGGTTGGGTTTTAGAAATCTCAGAAGAGACCTATTTTTTCCACTCAGAACCCATTAGGTGCAAACGAACTTTATCTTCCTGTTCTAATTCACCCTTTAACTGAGGATACAACCCTTCAAAAGTTCTAATTCAGGGGAAAAAAAGTTGAATTCGATAGTTAGGGGTGGTATGCAAGAGCAAAGATAAGTAAATGGGAAACATGGGGTTAAAAATAACCTATCTCCACCACAATAACAATACTAACACGACTTGGTGGCAGGATATGGCTGTCTGCTATCATTGCATATGATGTGAATGTCTCTATGGAAATTCAAGAAACTCTACAGGTAAACTGTGGGAACTAATAAAAACACTTGGTAAAGTTGTTAGATATTGATCTATATACAGAAATCAATAGCATTCTTCAACAGTAGCACCAGTGATTGACAATGTGATTGTAAGAAAGACAACATTTACAATATTATCCCAAATTGTAAGACTATATCAGGAATACAGCTACAAAAAATATGACGCCTTCATGGAGAAAATTAAAAACATTTACTGTAAGACATAAAGGAAGATGTAAATAAATGTCAAAACATACCACCTTCCTGGATGAGAAGATAGTGTTGCAGGGGTTTTAATTCTTCCCAAACAATTTATAAATTCAATGCAATTCCAATAAAAATCTCACTCATCAACAATAAAATTCTCATAAAATTATTCATGGAACTCAGTACGCTTTTCCTAAAAGTCACGTGGAAAAGCAAAGAGTCAAAAACAGTAAAAGTTTTTTTTGAAAAGCAGTGACATCAGTGGTAAAAGTACAAAAGCAGAAGCAATAGAAGCTGAAAAAGGAGAAGGGAGGTACGAGACAGACAAAGACGTTATATAACTATAATAATTAAAATGGACAGTAACGTAAGGGAGGGGGGAGTAAGTAAAAAAGTAAGTGAACCAGGTGTTTGGAGAATTATATTACTGGGGAGGCGGTTCAGGAAATCTAAGGTGCAAAATATTTATGATGATCATAAAATAGGCATCTTCCAATTTCCCATGGTTTACATGGAACTGAGGCTAAGACTGAGTATTCTGGACTGCTAAAGAATATTACTGGCTTCACTAACTCCCAATAAAAACAAGCAAAATAGAACCTACTTCACAGGTTTGTGTCTGTCTTTTATGATCTTTATGGTCAGGTCCTTTATGGAGAGGGGACAAGAACCCAACTCGAATTTGCTGCAGCAAAGGTAGTAAGTTTGGCTCACAGAACTGGGGAGTCCAGGGGTGATAACAGTCAACCCGTGCAGGGCCAGGCACTGGTATGAGGGCTTCACTTCCATCCACCCATTTAAGCCTCACAACAACCCTAGTGAGATGGGTTCTGTGATCACTCTCACCTTACAGGTGAGCAAAGAGACGCAGAGAGGTAAACAGAGCACCGAGAGATAAATAAGTTGTGTCTCCTTGTCCATGGCCAATAAAGGACTTGGGAAACAGAATTCTAATATAGATTTCTAACATATTTGTTCAGGGGTGTGCAGTGTAAACTCCAGTTCCACGTCTCCTCTGAAACCTTCGGGGTCTGAATTGTTCACTAACACTTTGGAATGTTTGGTTTATTTGGGGAAACCCCAAAGAAGGGCTAAACTCTTAATCTAGTTTGATGTGGAGCAAACATAGAGACAGCATGTGTGGAAGAAAGAACCCAGGGGTAAAGGACAAAATGGCCTCTGGGTCATACTAAATTGTTTGGAGATAGCTCTGTGACTAGGGAGCCTTCCGTAAGTTTCTGTGCAGAGGCTAATACAACGAAAACAGGGTTATGGGCATTTCAGGTGATATGCCCAGGAAATAAAAGGTGGAAAACTTGGAGGCAGAGAGAGCAGTTAGAACACTGTGTGCTGCCTCAGTGTGACTCTAGGTAAAGTTAGACTAACTCAGAAGCATAGGGTTGTGGCCATAAAAAAAGCAAGAAGACGTGGATGAGGAAGGCATTATCATAGACAAATCAATGGCACCTGGTGATGGAGTGCATGTTTGGGGAAAGAGAGTGGGCAAAGTTTTTGCTGCACTACGCTGCTTGTGGGATCTTAGTTCCTTGATCAGGGATTGAACCCGGGCCCTTGGCAGTGAGAACGAGGAGTCCTAACCACTGGACCACCAGGGAGGAAAGTGGGCAAAATTAAAGTTAACTCTGAAATTTTAGCTTGGGCGATTGAGGGAATGATGTCCTTGGAAAGAAAAGAAAAATTACAATAAATAACAGGTGTTAGGGGGAAAAAAACCAGAATTCAATTTTAGACAAGATGAATTCAAGGTGATGGATAAGAAACAGCATCAGTTAGGGTTCTTGGAAGCAACCCAAATCAACTCCGACTTAAGTGGCAAAAGACATTTTCAGAGTGAGTTTGCAGAGTCTTCAGGAGAATCTGCAGAACCAGGCTTAGGCTACTCACCCTGAAACAATGCCCCAAATCTTGAGGTCCCCCCGGCACTGCCTCTGAGCCCGGGCACTGCAGGATGCCCTGTGTTTCGGCTGACACTGGATTCTGCTTTCCTTAGCCTCTTGGCCACTGCGTCAGTCACCTGTGCTGCCTGGCTTCTCAGCCCCTGCTTCCCTACACCACGACCTCCTGATTCAAGGGCAGCTGGGAGACTGAGCACCTGTTGTTTTCAGCTTTTCGAGTGGGGTGCAGCCTCTGTCCCCCACCGAAGCTTATTACGTCTTGCAAGTCTACCAAAGTAGGAAAGGGGTCGTATGCCAAGGGGCCAAAAGAACGTTCAGGTACAAGTCCCTGTGAGGGGTTCAGACACTTTGGACTGGAGCTCAGGGGAGAGGCTGGGGTTAGCGATACAGTTCTGGGTTGTTCCCAAAGTAGAGGGTCTCGGGCATGATTTAGAGAGAAGACAGAGCTGAAATTGGGAGAAAATGGCATTTAGGTGGCTGGGGGAGTGAAAAAATGGGGTATGACAAGTCGGAAGATTCAACAAGAGAGGAGAGAGCTTCCGTGGTGTAGAGTGTGGTGAGTAAGTGTGGGACAAGGTCATGAGCCCCGGGAAAATATCAAAATTTCTAAAGAGGTCAGAGTTGGCCATCCCAGCCATTCAAGACAGTTACAGGGGAGGAGCGAGTGGGTGGTAATGAAGGAAGACAGGAGGTGTGGTCAACTCTTTCATAAGCATTATAGAGTACACACTGCACAATTGCAGGCAATGTGATTTGTGCTGTGAAATTACTCACATGCTCCATTACAGGCCCCTTATGGAGAGCCCGGCTCTGGAGTGCTGTTCAGCAATTAGCTTTATGCATTTTCCTGAATATTTAATGTTTTTTGGCCGGGGCCTGGGCAGTGAGGGGGCAACCTCTATCAATATTTGAAATCTCTGGTTAAGTATAGAAGTTCTGCATGAGTTTCTGCTGATGTCTGCGTGACTGTAGGTCACGATCATGACTCTTTCGAGACTGGTTTACAGGGGAGACCCTGGACGTGCAGACGGACAGGTGAACTTCTTCAGGATCCACAGAACCGGGTCAAGAAACTAGTTCTCCTGAAATTCTGGTTGAGTCAGAAATTGCATTTGAACTTGATATTAGGCCATTAGCTGTGCTCTCTGGGATGGGCCAGAAAGGGGGTGAGGTCTTTGGAACAGATTTAACTCCCCCAGGGGTTTTCTGTGCCACAGGAGTGTAGGGTGTGTCTGGGTCTGGGGTTCCGCTGGGGCGTGAGGGGCAGGATGCGGCAGAGAGTCCTCGGGCCAGGGGCGCTCAGCTCCCAGTTGGGGACCATGATGTGACTTCATTACCTACAAGTTGCTGCATCCTCTGCGGTAAAAATTCAGTCCACGGCCTCATTAAAATGTGGTCAGAAGAGACCACCGCTTCATGGTCAGTGCAGATCCCCCAGACGGATGGGTTGTCAGTTGGTGTCTGTCTTGTCAGAGGACCTCAGACGGCCCAGGGTAAACTCTAAGAAGTGTTAAAGGGAGGTGAGCTGGTGGGGTCAGGGCTGTCAGAGAAGTGGGGAGAGGCGAGGGGCGGGGCTGGCAGGTTGTGTGACAGCAGTGATCTGAGTGAGCGAGCTGTCTTGAAGGCTTATTTGTTGCAGTTTTGTGAAGTGAGCCTTTCCAGATGGATTTGAACAGATCATGTGAACAGCTGATGGCCACCGGACCCTCTCACGTCAACGTGATCTTTCTTTTAAAATTCTAAACTCTAGTCCTGTCTCTCTGTTTCATATAGATCTTATGGGTTTCCATGAAAGCTGTCACGTATTTTATCACCTAAAGGGGAACTTCATCAACTGGGAAGCACCGTATAAATGTTAGTTATTTGCGTGTGTAGCACAAAAGGATGTCGATGTAGAGTAGTCTCAGTTTCTGAGATCTCACAGGCCTAGAGGCCAACCAAGCCCATGTTTCAAAGTGAGGGCTGAGAAGTCCATCCTGTCACCCGCCACTCACCTTCCAGGCTGCAGGACTGGAAGCTAAGGATATAAGGAAAGAGGTGAGAGATTAGCAAGCAGGGTCCTTCAGAGTTGCTGCAAGGCTGTGGCATCTCCCTTCCCCGAAGCTACGTGAGAGAAGCTTCCGCAGGAGCCAGGAGAAGCTGACTTTTGTCCCCTGGAGTGTGTAGGATGCAGACTGATGACTAGTCCTACCTGTGAAGGTGAAAGGCGTGCTGGTTTCCACTTGCCTAGCAAGGGAATGAGGAAAGAAGACTAGCTTGGACGTGAACATCACTCCCAGAGATGGTGGACCAAAGATGCATGCTTTGCCTGGGGACTAATAGTGGATGGTGCCGGTCTAGGGGTAGCACAGGGGTCCCATCCAAGAGAATTGCCTGCAAAAGAGGAGGGTACTGGCAGATACCAGAGGCCAGGTGAAAAATCACAAGTTTCCAGGTAGCGCTCATATGAAGGAGGTTAAATTTGGAGGATGCCCATGGCGGGTGCCCCATCGCGTCTATCCCAGTGGGCTAAGACCTCTCTAACTCCTCGCCTCTCCTCCCTCCGCATCCCTTCCCACTCCCTGCCATGGAACAGTTTGGTGCCTAGGGGAGGAGGGACAGAAAAACCTGGCTGGCAAATAAAGAGACAGGTGACATGCCCACCCTCCCTTACCTGCTTCACCTTTGAAGTACGACAGAGCTGGAGGGAAGCGGAAGGTAGAGTACAGTGTTACGGGATTTTGACTTTGACCTAGATACTAGAATTGCTGAAATGAGACTGTTCCTGTAAGTAACATGGACCCAAGTCTTTTTGTTATCTGAGAGGGCCTGGAGAGAGGATGAGTCCTGCAGGATGTTTCATCCAGGGGCCAGGAACACACGAGCCCACAGTTAAATTTGAGCTGCCTTTAACGGCACAGTGAGAGGGAAGAATAAAGTTTTCTGCTTGGACCCTATAAAAGTGCCACTAGTTCAAAGAAGTGATTGCAACAGACTCCTCGAGGGCAGGGAATATGTCAGAGACTCCTTTTTATCCTTGCACTGCTAAGAATGGATAGTTCTTGAGCGGTAGATCTCCTTGTTGAAAGCTGGGGCTTTGCCTAAAGCTTGTAGAGGGCGCACCAGAATTGCCTGCAGGGCTCAGCAGAACACAGCTTGCTGGGCTCCACACCCAGAGCTGCTGATTCTGTTGGTTTGTTGAGATTTGGGGGAAGGAGCCTTTTCTAATGGACATGTTCCCAGGTGAGGCTGACACTGCTGGTCAGGGGACCACACTTTGAAAGTACTAAAGGAAATAGATCAGCGAAGGCGGGGCTCTTTGTCAATGAGCTTATCCATTCATTGGTTCATAAATTAACTCAGCAAGTATTTACTGAGGGCCTGTCGTGTGCTCTGTGCAGGTGCCTGTTGGGCCTGGGACCATCTAGTTACCTAACTTGTTCGATGAAGCTGCAGCCTTCCCACCAGGCAGGAGGAACGAGCAACCTCAGCTCAGAAACATCCTCTCCCACTCACATCAGTCTCACGCGATGGTTTCGGTTTCCTTGCTTGGCCTAGTTCTGGTTGGAATCAAAGCCCTGCTTCATATTTAATAGAGGCTTTTGTTCTCCCTTCACACAATATATTGATTCTTATAATTGGGCCTTTTTGCTTTTTCCCAAACTACATTACCCACATTGACAGCTAGCTTGAAATGCCATTATAAAACCATACGGGTCTTAGTGGAAGAGAAAGAAAGGAAATGAACCTCTCAGAGCTCCAGCTCTTCCAGTAAGGCGCTCCGTGGATGGGGAGGTCGGCAGCGTTTGCTTTTCCGCCTCTCACTGGCTGCAGGTCCCCCAGAGTTTTCTAGCCGGCAGGCCAACTGCTTATCCAGCCCTGCCCTGCACACCAGGAACGTTAGAATGTGGTGGGGGAGAGGGTCCCCTATGTTCTTACTCCCTCTTTGCTAATGAGACCTCCATCCTGTGAGTCTGTGCGCACATCTGCACACAGGGCCCTTAGCTTATTGCACTGGAAAGAGGGCTGCACAGCCCTGGAGAGATTCCCAGGTTAGCAAAGCAGCCCTCCTTTCAGTGGCTAGCGTTCCTGGACTCGTTATGTAGCATTTTGGGCTTACTTAGCCAAGGACGTGTTTGTCATTCCAATGCTCCCAAGTTGTGGTTTTGACCTTTTCATTAGTATCAAGGAGATTTTGAACGTAGGGAACGACTTTTATTTGAGGGTTTTCCCCCCTCATCGTTTACTACTTACAGACAAGGGCAGTGAGGAGAGAGGAGAAAGCATCAAAACCAAGAGAAGTTCTTCAGAAGAACAGTGCCTCACAAATCTAGACTGGGTGACAGGACCTTTGCTTTCCAGGTCCTGACACAACACTGGACACAGTTAGGGCCTGTATGTGTGCTTTGGTAGAACTCAATTCAGCCTATTTTTACCGAAGATCTGCCAAGGGTAAGCCGTCATGACGCGCACTGGGTGGGGCAGCAAAATGGAAACGCAATCATTAAAAAGTCATAATCTTTGCCCTCTCGTTGCTCAAAGAAGTTACTGATGGTTACATTTATGTGTCAGCCTGGCTGGGCCATGGTGCCTGCGTGTGTGGCCAGACATTATTCCTGATGTTTCCGTGAAGGTGTTTTTCGGATGAGATTAACATTGAAATTGGTGGACTTTGAGTAAAGCAGATTGCCCTCCTCAATGTGGGTGGGCCTCACCCAATCAGTTGAATGCCTGACTAGAACCAAACACTGATCTACTGGCCTACCCTGCAGATTCTGGACTTTCTAACACCCATAACCATGTGAGCCAATTCTTTAAAAAAGAAAGAAATGTGGGCTCCCCTGGTGGCGCAGTGGTTGAGAGTCTGCCTGCCGATGCAGGGGACACGAGTTCATGCCCCGGTCCGGGAAGATCCCACATGCCACGGAGCAGCTGGGCCCGTGAGCCATGGCCGCTGAGCCTGCGCATCCGGAGCCTGTGCTCCACAGCGGGAGAGGCCACAGCAGTGAGACGCCCGCGTACCGCAAAAAACAACAAAACAAAAAAAAAAGAAAGAAATGTATTTATCTCCTATTGGTTCTGTTTCTCTGGAGAACTCTAATACAGAGATTTGCACAAAAACACCAAGTAGATTGCATCATTGGGTGTATAGTGTAAGGAAAGTTATATGGGACTTGTTGAGAAGGGCCCTGAGGTATAGGTATAAGGTCCACACATGATGTGAATGGGAAGAGGATCTGCAGCAGAGAGCTCAACCTAAGCAAAGTGCAGACTCTCTTCCGGGAATGGCAGAGTCTAGTTGCCTGGAGGACCCGACATGAAGGGGGTTGGTGGGAGATGAAGGTGCAAGTGTAACTGAGGCAAATTGTAGAGAAGGTTAAGGAATTTAGATTTTATTCTGTATGTAGTAAGCATGTAAAAAAGAAAGAGGGCACATATTTCTACTTGGGAAGAGCATTCTGGTAGTATATGGTGAGATTTGTATCAAAAGGAAGGAAGAGACAATTTAAGAGGAATTGGAAATTGTGTGTAACAGACATAGCCTATTTATTTAAGGAAGCAGGGGAGTAGAAGATAGGAAGGCTAGAATGTGTAAGACCAGCTTACTCAGAAGTAGAGAGAAAGGAGCAGCAGAAAAGGAGGCAGACATGCTGGAGAGTGAAGTTTTTTAGGAGGCTTTAAGGAAGTTTTGTGTTTCAGGGTCAGGGACAGTTTCATCTTCTGGACTTGGTGCAGAGACCCTGTTAAGGTTTCGTAGTTCCTCTTTGAAGATGAGTTCATCCTGGGCTGTTTTCTCAGGAATAGAATGGATTTGACCAGATCTAACTCCAGCAATGCTGATGCTGTATTATCAAAACCATGCACTTATTTGTGCATGCATGCGTGTGTGTGTGTATGTGTACGTGTGCCTTCTGCGTCTCCAGAAGAGCCAACAGGCACTGTGGGGTGGAAATTTTGACCTTCTGGTTCTTCCATAGCAGTTTCTTCCACCAAGCACAGGTAGACGGTGCCAGAATGTCCTGGCACACTTCCTGGTACCTGGTAGGTGTTTGGCAATATCTGGTGAACAAATAAACATGTGTGAATGGGGCTCAGAGCCAATCAGAGGATTCAGAAGTTACTCTGAGTGTTGTGTTTTCAAATGTTGAAAGATAAGTACACACACATTTGTATGCACAGATACACACACACACACACACACACTTGCGCTCATTTGCTGTCTGCCATTTTGTATGCCTAGGATGACACAACCACAAGCCATTGAGACAAGGGACACGGCTCTGGTTCTTGAGAGAGAGAGAGGGTGGGGACATGTCTCAAGAGCATAGAAAGGAATGAGGCTTACTGTTGTCCACACCAGAGGTTCTCCATCTTGGCTACACGTTGGAATCATCCCAGGAGTCTTTAAAGTGCTGATGCCTAGGTTCTGATGTCTTTGGAATGGGGTATGGGCTGAGACTCAGGATTTTAAAAGCCCCCTAGTGGACTCCAATGTGTAGCCCTAATTGAGAAACATTGCTTTAGAACCCTGCCATCCAGTTTGGTAGCTGGACACGTGACTATGGAACACTTGATATGTGACTGGTTGGAACTGAAATGTGCTCTAAGTGTAAAATACACACCAAATTTTGAAGAGTTTGAAGACAGTATGAAAACAAGACTGTAAAATCATGTCTCGTTAATAATTTTCATATTGGTGGAGGCAGGCAGAATAATGCTTCCTGGCAAAATGTCCATGTCTTAGTCCCCAGAACCTGTGACGATGTTACGTTGCACGGCAAAGGGATTAAGGTTGCACGCGAACTGACTGTTAAATAAGGAGATTATCCTGGATTATCTGGGTGGACCTGATGCAATCTCAAACGTCCTAGTTGTGGAAGAGAAGGCAGAAGAGTCCACCTCAGAGTGATTTGATGTGAGAAGCTCAACCAGCCATCGCTGGCTTTGAAGATGGAGGAAGGAGGTCACAAGCCCAGGAATGCGGGCAACCTCTAGAAGGTTGGGAAAGGGAAGGAAATGTGTTTCCCCTAGAGCCTCCGGAAGAAATGCAGTCTGGCTAACACCTTGCTTTTAGTCCACTGAGACCCATTTTGGACTTCTGATTTCCAGACAGCCAATCTGTCTTGTTTTAATCCACTAAGTTTGTGGTAATTTTTTATAGCTGCATTAGGAAAGTTGTGACTTACATACTGAAACACTAGTAATGTTTTGGATTGGGTTGAATAAGAAATATCAGTAAAATTATTTTTACCTGTTTCTTTTTGCTAGTATTTAATGTGGCTACTAGAAAATTTACAATCACACATGTGGCTTGCGTTACATTTCTATTGGATGGTACTGCTCCAGACTCTCTCAACCTTTGGATGGTAAGGTAGTATGACTTCTTCTATCTACCTTCAGGATGACACTAGTCACCATGGGAAGAACAGTGACTTCTAGGAGGATTTCTGGGCTGACTGAAAAGTTTATACTCTTGGCCCCTTCTAGCTTGTTGGTGAAAGGAGAAATTGTGTCTCATGCCTGGACTGTCCAATGAATTAATGGTCAGAGGCAATTCTGAGTGACAGCTTTCCAAGTTTACAGAGACTATGAAACCGGCCCAATCAAATAAATTATTAGAGTTTTTTAGAGAAGTAAACATGGGTTAGTATACCTCTTCAGTGTCGGAATACAATTCTCAACAACTGTGCAACTACTGCAGGACAGTAGTGTGGACCTGATCTGTAAACCCACCAAGACCATCACAGGCCAAACCCTTGGGTGACAACTTTGCTTTCTGTAACAACCGTGTGTTTGGTTACAAACAATAAATTTTATGTTTCGATGATTAGGATGGTTGCTTTTGCTTTTAGCAAACACATGAAAAGTCAACCTACAGTGTCTGGAAGGGGAGAGAATAGGAGTAAAATCAGAGTAAAATCAAGGCTTAATTCCTGAACACACTTTCTTGGCAAGAGAAAGGCAAGGGGGAGGAATAGAGACTTAAGAGGTCATGACAAGGTAGAACGGCAGCCCTTGCTGCATTGGGGCATACGGGTCCCTCCTCGCTCTCCAGCACTCCAGCGAATACTTTGAAAGAAAAAATGAGGAGAGGTTGACACATGGAGGCAAAGAGCCTCAAAATTTTCTTTTGTCATGAAATAACGGTTTCTTCCAAACATGCAAACCTAGAGTGTTGCAGAGATTGTAATAAATGTTGAACTTGCAAAATTAATATTAAAGATCCTGGATTTGAAGTACTGGGGATGTTTGAAGAGCCTGATCACAACACTTGGAGCCATTGTGTGAGTCAAAGGACTTTTGTTCTAGCGGGGAAAATGCCTAAAACAATCCCCAACAGTATGTAAGGTTCATAGCACGAATGACCGCCCCCCTGGGCGTGAGGAGCTTGCATGGTGGACACCAACTCTGTAAGGTTAGCCCTTGGTGGTTGCTCAAAATGACTGCTATCCATCCAGGAAACAAGCAACTTCCGATTTCAGCATTTTCCCCCTCAAATCCTGATTGTGCCACGTGAAACCGTGAAGCAGAACGAAAGCGTTTTCTGCATCTTCTCCACGGCCCCAGTCCAGTATCTAACACGCTTCATGCTACTTTATTTTTCTGGCCAATCCCTATAATCCAGTTACAATCGATTTTTGAGCTGCCCTTGGTGTGGGTGCCCTGCCTCAAGCACGTGCAGTGACAGACGTGGACTCTGTGGGTAATAAAAGCAAGGTTATTGGGACTATCTTTTTAGAACCTCTTCTAATGAGCAGTCACTACACTAGTTGCAGGAAACATTGTGATGATCTTACAGCCCTAAAGACATTGCTCCACTGTGGGTAAAGTAACCTATGATAAACGAACGGTTTCTCTCCTAGAGACTTCTGTCCACGTTTCTCCTTGTTCATTTGGTATAAAATCACAGTGATGGACCTACAAGGGTATCTGCCGTGCTTTAATTTCCCAAACTTCAAGACGCCATCCAAACACAAAGGCTTTCACAGGCATAATGTTGATCTTGACTACCTTCCAGCAGTTTTATATCTTCCTTTCCTTGTAGCTAATGGATCAATGCTGCTCACAAAGCCAGTTTTTCTAGGGTCAGCTTCCTAATGGGATCAAGTCGTAGGATTTCCTTTCATCCTTCTACACCCTTCTGGGAACGTCTCCCCCATTTTATAACTCACCTTCCTGACTCCCTTTGGTCCTTTTTAGGAAACTTTTCTTTCCTTCTGAATTCTTAGATCCACAGGAGGCCAGCAGGAGCCCCACCAAGTCACCAAATGATTCTTTCACCTCAATGTCAGTCGTGTCGAAAAACAAAAGTGCTGTTGTTTAGGTGAATGTGTGACGTTTGGCTAAAAAGAGAGAAAAATAAAGGTAAGAGAATAATTCTTCATATTTTCTTTCTCTGCTTATCATTCTCATTTTTGTATGACATTGCCAAGGAACAAGATAGACTTGCTTTGATTTTCTTTAGTTGTTTCCCTCCTCTGACAATTTCTTAACTTACATGTATAAACTTAAGGGCCAGAGGCTGAAACAATGAAATCTCCAGTCAAACCAGGCAGTCTTATTGCAATTGATGAGATGGCTTTGGTCTTCCTGCGTCTCCCTGGACCACTTTCAATCATTGTCAACAGAGCAGCAGGAAAGAGTCTTAAAAATGAAGCCAGGTCATGTGACTTCTCTACTTAAAACCGTCCAACGGCTTTACTATAGACTGAATGTTTGTGGTCCCCCAAATTCATACGATGAAATCCTAACCCCCAATGTGATGGTATCTGGGAGATCATTAGGTCACAAGGGTGAAGCCCTCAAGAATGGTATTAGTGCCTCATCAATAAAGGCCCTGGAGAGCTCCCTTGCCCCTTACACCATGTGAAGACCCAATGAGAAGTCTGAGACCTGGAATAGACCCCTCACCCAACCATGCTGACACCCTGATCATGGACTTCCAGCCTCCAGAACTGTGAGCAATAAACTTCTGTTGTTCATGAGCTACCTGTTCTATGGTGTTTTGTTACAGCAGCCCAAATGCGCTAAGACAGGCTTTCTACTTCAGGATAAAGCAAAGTCCCTGGAATGGCTCTAAGGCCCTATGTGATCAGGTCCTGAGTCACATTTTGACCTCAGCTTCCAGACTCTCACTAACTCTGCTCCAGCCCCCTGATTCCCTTGCTGTTCTTTGTGCAGATAATGTCCCACATCAAAATTTTGTTCTTGATGTTCCCTCTGGTTGGAAGGAATTTACCCAAGGGATGTTCTTGGTTTCATGTATTTGTTCAATGTCATCTCTTCATTGGGGCCTTTCTTAGTTATTCCACTGGAAATTGTAACGTCCACCTCACCATTGGGATCTGACCCTCCCTCTCCCCGTTCTCTGCTTTGTCATTCTCCTTAGCACTTACCTCCAACATAATGTCTATCTTATTTAATTAAATTGTTCATTACCTGTCTCACTCATCCAGAATGTACACTGTGTGAGGGCAGAGACTTTGTCTGTTTTGATTCCCGCTGTGTGCCCAGCACCTAGAACAGCGCCTGGCATGTATAAGGTGCTCATTCAATGCACTGAATGAGGGGCTGTATCACATCACCCAACGGGGGGATAGAAATAAATGAACTTCTAACTGCGAGATAGAAATAAGTGAATTGCTTCCTCAGCTGTGCTCTGCTGTGACAAATGATTTGTGGCTATGACTACAGCATTTGTGGAAGTTGACCTTGGTAATTAGTGGATAAAACTGATTTGTCATTAATAGATTGAAAGTCACCAATGAGAGTAAAAAGGGTCACAGAGTAAGAAAGAAAATCAAAGCATCTTACTAACCATCACTAATCAGATGTAATACCAAAGCAGCTCATCAAACCACAGGAAATAAGAGAAGAAGAACGTCAGCTAAAATACACTGCCGTTTAGATGTCTTTCTGTGTGCGTTTTCCCCAGCGTTATTGAGGTATACTTGACATATAACACCATGTAAGTTTAAGGTGTACAACAGTGATGATCTGATACATGTGTATATTGCAAATGTTTACCAAAATAAGGTTAGTTACCATCTTCTTCACCTCACGTAATTACCATTTTGTTGTGTGGTGGTGGTGAGAACATTTACGATCTACTCTCTTAGCAAACTTGAAGTGTACAATACAGTATTATTAACTACAGTTCCCATGCTGTACCTTAGATCTCCAGAACATTACTGTTCTTGATGATATTAAAAACTGGGCTGTTTTCTTCATTTCTTTTCAGATGGCTCATTGATAGTGTAAAGAAACACAATTATATTTTGTATGTTGATTTTGTGTCCTACAACTTTACTAAATTCATTTATTATTCTGACAGGTTTTTTTTTGGTGTGTGTGTGGGAGGGAGTCTTTAAGACTTTCTATATGTAAATCATATCATCTGCAAACAGAAAATATTTAGTTCTTACTTTCCAATTTGGATGCCTTTTGTTTCTTTTTCTTGCCTAATTGCTCTGACTAGGTCTTCCCGTATTTCACTGAATAGGAGTGGCGATAGTAGGCACCTTCGTCTTGTTCCTGATATCAGAGGGAAGCTTTCAGTCTTTCATCATTGAGTATGATGTTAGCTGTGGGCTTGCTATAAATCACCTTTATCTGTTGAGGTATGTTCCTTCTACATCCACTTTGTTGAGCGTTTTTAACATGAAAGGATGTTGAATTCTGTCAAATGCTTTTTCTGCATCTGTGATGATCATTTGATTTTTATCGTTCATTCTATCAATGTGATGTATTACATTTATTGATTTGCATACATTGAACTATCCTTGCATCCTAGGCATAAAACCTACTTAATTATGGTGTATAATCCTTTTCATGTGCTGTTGAATTCAGTTTGCTAGTAGTCTGTTGAGAAGTTTTGCATCTATATTCACCAGGGATATTGGCCTGTAATTTTTTTCTTGTGGTATCCTTATTTGATGTTGGTAACAGATTAATGCTAGCCTTGTTAAATGAGTTTAGGAGTTCTTCCTCCTCTTCAATTTTTTGGAAGAGTTTGGGGAGGATTGGTGTTGATTTTCCTTAAATGTTTTGTAGAATTAACCATTGAAGCCATCTAGTCCTGGAATTTTCTTTGTTGGGAGGTTTTTGATTACTGGTTCAATCTCCTTACTGGTTATTGGTCTGTTCAGATTTTCTATTACTTCTTGATTCACTCTTGTAGAGTGTGTGTTTCTAGGAATTTATCCATTTCTTCTAGGTTGTCCAATTTGTTGGCATATAATTGTGTAGAGTGGTTTTTTATGATCCTTTGTATTTCTGTGATATCAGTTGTAATGTCTCTTCTTTCATTTATAATTTTATTTGAGTCCTCTCTCTCTTTTTTTTTTTTTTTGCAGTATGCGGACCTCTCACTGCTGCGGCCTCTCCCACTGCAGAGCACAGGCTCCGGACGCGCAGGCCCAGCAGCCGTGGCTCACGGGCCCAGCCGCTCCGCGGCACGTGGGATCCTCGCAGACCGGGCACGAACCCGTGTCCCCCGCATTGGCAGGCGGACCCCCAACCGCTACGCCACCAGGTAAGCCCTCTCTTTTTTTTTTTCTTGGTAAGCCTAGCTAAAGGTTTCTCAATTTTATTTATCTTTTTAAAAATTCAACTATTAGTTTTGTTTATCTTTTCTGTTGTTTTTCTATCTTTATTTTATTTATTTCTGCTCTGATCTTTGTTATCTCCTTCTTCCTGTTAACTTTGGGCCTAGTTTGTTCTTTTTTCTAGTTCCTTGGGGTGTAATGTTAAGTTGTTTATTTGAAATCTTTCTTTTTCTTTTTCTTTTAAATTGAAGTATAGTTGGTTTACAATATTATATTCGTTCTTTTTTCTTAATGTAGGCATTTATTACTATTAGAACTGCTTCTGGTCCATCTCATAAGTTTTGGTATTTTCATTTGTTTCAAGATATTTTTTCACTTCTGTCAAATTAAATTTCTTATTCGATCCACTGGTTGTTCAGGGCTGTGTTGTTTAAGTTGCACATATTTATGAATTTTCCAGTTTTCCACCTGTTATTAATTTCTAATTTCATACTATTGTGGTCAGAAAAAATACTTGGTATGATTTTATTCTTTCAAAATTTGCTAGGACTTGTTTTGTGAGCTAACCTATAATCTATCCTGGAGAATGACCTGTGTGCACTTGAGAAGAATGTGTACTCTGCTGCTCTTGGATGAAATGTTCTATATAGATCTGTTAGGTCCATTTGGTCTAAAGCATAGTTCAAATCCAATGCTTCTTTTGATTTTCTGGATGATCTGTCCATTGTTGAAAGTGGAGTCCCCCTGCTGTTATCTGTTAGTATCTGCTTAATGTATTTAGGTGCTCTGATGTTGGGTGCATGTATATTTATATCTGTTATATCCTCTTGATGAATTGATCATCTTATCATTATGTAATAACCTTCTTTGTCTTTTGTTAGCATTTTAGACTTAAAGTCTATTTTGTCTGATATAAGTATTGCTATCACTGCTCTCTTTTGACTTCCATTTGTGTGAAATATTTTTTCCATCCACTCATTTGAGCCTATGTTTGTCCTTAATGTTAAAGTGAGTGTCTTGTAGGCAGAACATAGTTGAGTCTTGATCGTTGTTGCTGTTGTTGTTTTAATGCATTCAGCTGCTCTACGCTTTTTGATTGGATAATTTAATCCAACTTAAAGTAATTATTGATAGGTAAGGACCTTCTAATGCCATCTTATCGGTAATTTTCCACATTTTTGCTGCTAGTATGTAGAAGACTATATCTCATCACCTTGTTAAGTTTACTTATTAGATCTAGTAGTTTTTATGCAGATTCCTTGGGATTTTGTAGATAGAAGTCATGTCATCTGTGAATAAAGACATTTTTACTTCTTCAGTCTGATACCCTGTTCCACAAAGTTTTCACACCTCAGTAGCTTTGAATTTAATCTCTGTACCCTTAGCTCAGCAAGACTGTTCTGTTTGATTTGGTCTCAACATTCTTGCACTAAAATCTGAAAAGGACTTCCAAGCAGAAAGCTGGAGAGATAACAGGGCTCATTTTGTTGTTTCCCTTCTCCTAAGGATCACAGTTCTGCACTTCCTAATATTCAACATCTTGAAACACTTGTTTATTAAATTTTGTCCAGAGGAAAATCTAGCCTGGTACCACTATTCCACCGTGGCCAGAAGTTGAAGTCTTACTATTGCTTTAAAAAAGAACCTGGAGTCCTATATCTCACCATTCACAATAGCTTCCTTGTTGACAGATCACATGTGTTGTTCCGTGGAAAATTATAATTCTCCAGAACTTGTTTCAGTTTATTTAATAAATTCACAGACAGATGGCTTGCCATTAGCAAAAACGTTAAAGTTCATTCACAGCATATCACATCAGAACGTGCATCCAGGATAATCCCCAGATAATCAGCATTTGCCACATTTACTGTAGATTCTACAATAACAGGGTAGTTTTACGAATTAATTTTGTACACATTTCTCCATTATTTCAATTAATTCTTTGTGAAATATTTTGGATAAATTAGTCCTTTTGTTTTCTTTTACTTACATCTTTCCAAGTGGTCATGAAAAGTGCGTAAAATTTGGCAATTGCCTTGACAATTCTAATTGTATTTCTACTGTTTGAAGAAAGCTATTTTTCACCTTGACATGTGTAAAAGTAAACCTCTTTATGGAAAAAAGTGTAGTAACTACAAACTCTTATAGCACTTCTACATAATGTTGTTTCTTATCTGTTTCTTTAATATATTCATTCTTTACGTTTAAATTTCATTTAAATGTAATCCAGACAAACAGAACCTTGTACTTGGTGGAATCTTTATGACTTTTGAGAGATTTAAATATAGTTTTCCAGTCTGAAAATCAGTCTGATCTAAGTAATTTTTTTTTAACATCTTTATTGGAGTATAATTGCTTTACAATGGTGTGTTAGTTTCTGCTTTGTAACAAAGTGAATCAGCTATTGATCTAAGTAATTTTTGTTTTGCTGAAAACAGTTCACCAACAAAATGAATAAAACAATGACAAAACAATAACAAAAGTTTTAGTTTTGTAATAGGCTACTCCAGATCTCAGAATAGTTTGAAATGTTAACTTTTACTACTAAAATATATTTTTGAGAAAAACATTTAAAAATTCCTTGTTTATTCTTAAACTCTCTGTTAACATTTTTGGGATACGTGATCTTAAAAATCAAATCATCTTTTACTAAAGAGAGTCTAATTAAGTTATAACATGTTATTTGGAAAGATCACAGTACAAGTTGAAATCAACAAATTTATCACATGAAGCTGCTACTGACTTTGATACATGCTCTGCTGACTAAAATTGTCTGTATTATTAACCATTACTATCATTCACTTTATGATTTTTATTTATCTTTATTTGAAAATTTTTGTTTCCTGGCTGGGAGTGTACTGGTTCTCATAATATTTTTTATTTCTTCTCGTTATTTTTATTATCTATATTTTATTGGCTAACCTGATTCTTTTGCTTATGTTCCTGATCTTAACTATTATAGGTTTTGGTTTCCATTACAATAACATAAGAGAGATTTTTGACAGTTTTTTCTTTTGGCATAATTTCCAACTTAAAGAAAAGTTGAAAGTACAATGCAAAAACTGTTCCCCTCACCCCACCCCAGCCATTTTAGTGTCACTAGTTGACATGATATCCCATCACTGGACTGAACAACTCTGAGTACATTTCCTTCAAACAAAGGCATTCATCTACGTAACTACAACAGAACCATAAATATCAGAAAATTAATACTGCTATATTATTACTATTCTTCCTTCCAGTCATGTTTGAATTTTAGGATGATCTAGAATTTAGAAAATATCTCAAAATTTCTCTGGTAGTAATGCATGAACAGGAGCGATTTGAATGCATTTTAAAATTACTGCTATGTTATACCTAGTTGCATAACTGTGTAGTCAAATCACTATTACGGCATACCTTTGACTTATTGGTGTGTATGTGTAAGAGTTTGTCACTGGAATACTTGTTTCTTCAACTTACTTCATTGCATCAGTGGGAATTTTCATAATATTTCATCCGTAACTACCAGAATTTATTAGGATTAGGTGACTCAAGTCTGCTAAGATGTGACCTGATACTTGGGATGCATAAAACAGGTGAGTCCACAGCTGACATAATTGTTTGTGTGTGATAAACTCAAGAATTTAAAAAATCCTATTTTATAGTATTCCCATAAAAACAGACATAGAGTGTTTAAAATTATATATGCTGTATTATTTAGTGCATAGCTGACAGAAGAGTTCTTTCATTTTGATTTGCTACTGATAAGACCTGAATCCTTAGTTTATCAATTTACACAAACTAGCTTCCAGCTCTCTACATCTTAAACCTTCTTTCTCCCACATACTTGCAGGGAGGAGTACCCTAAGTCACATTCACACCAAGGTAGATTTCTGTTCCCTGCACCTTTGTGGGTAAGAGATGGCAGTATTCCTAGAGGTTGTTCTTACACTGAGACAAGTAGGAATGACTTCACTACACACAAGGGCACAATGAACCACGTAAGTGTGTCCAACTGAATACAAAGTGGATTTATTCCCAATTCACCCTTCCCTTATTTTGGATCCCCAAAATGCCAGTGGATATCCAAATGCCCCCTGACTCAGAGGGAAGTGTGACAAAGGGAAACCTGCTAATTCAACTGATGATGGTTAAAATATCTTCCTTTTGCAAATTTTACAAGTATTTATGAGCATGTGAAAATGGTGCCAGGACCCCTCCAGGGTTTAGGAATGCTGTTGTGCAAATGAGTGTCCGTGAAGCACAAGCTTTGTTACCTTCCTGGTTAATCTGCTCAGGGGAGTTTGCAGAGGGGTCTCTATTCTGCGCACACATTTGGAACCTTGGAGTACCTTCATCCTTCACCTTGGATTTCCTGGGCCCTGTCATTGTGTGACGCTATGAGAATCTGACCTTAAATAGTTTTTATTCTCAGAAAGTCCAAGGCATTTGGGAGGAATACAGAGAAAAATTAAGAACTAAAAAGTTTTTTAGTTTGGTGTAGAAAAAGAGTTTAAATGGTCTTTTTCGTGTGGACTATGAACCTCTCCAATAAGTGAAGATGAAATTAAATTCAACTGACATTTAATTGAGAACTTACTACGTGGAATGCATTATACGATGATGTGGACAACACAGAAGTTAGACAAATCATGTGAATTAACGAATCTTACCTAGATGGCCTTACAAAATGGTTAATTACACCTGGCTTAGGTGACTCAGTAAAAAAGATAATTTATTTTGAAAATCGGGAGGTATAATTTTGCACTAGTAAGCCTTAGCGTGTAGTGGCTATCTCCTTGAGATGAATACTTACCAAAGAGAAGATAACGAATTAGCTTTTTAAGACTAAAATGATTCTGCATTCCAATAACTAACTAGTAATGAAATCATCACTCTTGGTGTATAGAGTGGACTACCTAGACCACCAAGAGATAATCAAAAAAAGTATATCTTTACCATTTAACTTTGAAATAGCTTTTCACTCACCTTTTTCATGTCTTTTCTTTCTCTTCATATATGAGACAGAATTAAATGTAATAGAATCAAAGGGAAATTATCATAAAAGTCAATGAAATTAGGTCCTGCTGAGAGTGACTGCATCTTTAGAGAGAAAGACTACTGTCTTTACCTTCATCTTTATCTTAATCCCCAATCTAGAATCATTTTGGTGAGCTCTGAAGTTGACACTGGTTTTGTGCTCAGCACTGCCCACAGTTGAAGTTGGCTCCATTTAAGGGTCAGCCAGAGCGAGGCCATGCATCTACTTTCATCGCGCTTTCCTAGAATTTCAAACTCTAATATTTTTCATATGCACACGTAAATGAGCCAGAGGAGAGAGGGGATGCACAGGGGAAGCAAAGATGCTGAGAACCCCCTCCCCCCGAGGGCCAGGGGAAGGGGAGGGGAGAGAGCCGCTGTGACCCTGGGATGGAATCTGTGCAAAGAGGGCCCTGAGTTGTGGTGGATCAGTTCCTGGGCCGCGCAGCCTCCGCCCCCCCCCCCCCCCCCCCCCCGCTTTCTTAGGACTTATCGCCAATGCATTTACTATCAGCAGATCAGAACTGGTCTTCTGAGACATAAGACATTTCCTTTTTTCATAGCGTCATTTCTTTTAATTCATATTTCTCTGAGGGCGTAGTTCTCATACACTTAAAGCCCTCAGGATTTGGAAATAATCAACATCTATATTTCATTCTAAACGGGACAGCTGTATACCTGGAATGACAGGCTTTTTCTTTCCCAGAAAATTACTTCAGGGGCGGCAAAGAGACGGACACAAGAATGGAGTTTGAACATGGCTCTTTTTGTTCCAGGGCTGGTGTGTTTCCTGTGCTCTGTTGAGCTGAAGGACCCAGAAAGTGGTAATTGCATCCTTAGCCCTAGTGCCTTGTTCTTTACAGAGCAGGCCATCCCAATTTTCTGTGACCTTTAGTCAGGTTATAGACCCTGGGGACCGAACCACTTCAGACAAAGAGCCCAGCTCAGCTCCGCACCATAGGAGACTCTTTACTGCCCCCTGGTGGATGAAGGAAGAGATACACGGTTCCCAAGGACGAAGGCCGAAGACCCAACAAATTGGTTAATTCTTCCCAGGGTGGAGGTGGGGCCGGTGGGAGGCGGAACGATATTGGCTGGATGTGGAGCTGGGAGGTTAGAGGTTAACTGGGTCCCTCCCTTATTCAAACGCTCCCTATTTTGTGGTGTCCTCCGTTGGGCCCAGGTCCTTCATGGTTGCGTTCACTCTGGCCTTCCACTTTGGCCCAGCCTTCCTGTCCAGGGGTCCCTAGCCCTTCCCATGTGAAAGGAGTCCCTCTCCCAGCTAACTCTGATGGGGGATGGGCCTCGACCTTGTCACACATTTTCCAGCTCTCTTGTTCCTGACAGCGTTTCCTTCCGGAGCTGTCTTCTCACTCCTAGGCATCTCACAGCTTACCCACCTTCTTGATGGTGGTTGGCTAGCAATGACTCAATGAGTTTTCCAATGAATTTGTGTCTCCATATATACGCAGTGTTTCTTGAACATTTGACCTCTTCCGACCTGCTAATATAATTAACAGTCAGTTTTGGAGCCAGGTTTATTATTAGCTGCCCAGCCCTTAACACATCTTTGCTTCCAGACCTTTACCTGCTTTTATAATACCCCATGGTTGTTAATTGAAAGGCAACTGTCATTAAAAACTGGGCCTCGGGTGCTGTGGAAAACGCCTGGGAATCTACCTAATAAGTTGGAAGGCTCTGTCTTTTTGTTACTTTTACCATCTTTCATTACTAGCAGTCCAAGAGCGTATTGTCTTTATCTGATAAAAAGAGTTGGCCAGAAGGGTGTATTGATGAGGCCCAAGTTATGGGTTAAGAGAGAGGTAAGGATATTTTCATCTACGGACACACTGCAAATACAATCCATGATAACCACCTGGGCCACAGAAAGGACTGGATTACACAGTGAGCGTAGATGGGGAATTCCCTGGCGGTCCAGTGGTTAAGACCCTGTGCTCCTACTGCAGAGCGTAGATGGGGAAATGGTAGGTTTTCTGCCAAACACAGATCTTATAATAATAAATATTTAGACTTGGAAGTGACTTTAGAAATCAACTTATCCATTCTCTTGTCTAGTTTAGAACCTCATGAAACTATTCCCAGCAGATGGGCTGGCAGCCCAGCCTCCACTTGGGGACCGGGTTGGGGATTCACTACCCTGAGTGGTTGTTTGGTCCATGATGGGAAATTGTATTTGTGGGAAGGTCAGCACATAGTGCCTAGTTTTGAGATAGAAAATGAAAGCTCAGCTTTTCTCCCTTCTGTAACCTTAATCTCCAAATTCCCTCAACCCAGCCTCATTCTGAACCGCAGCAACAGAAGGGGCTCTAGGCTGACTGATGTCTTCTGCAGAGTTGTTTAAAACCACTTTGGCAGTAAGATGAGGAGGGAAAAGGCTATTTCTGACTCTTTAATTATTGTCTTGAGGGTGCTTGTGCATGGGAAAATGGGAGGTACATTTCTGGGAAAACTTGGTCAGGATAATTCAGGTTAGAATGCTTCAGGACCTTCCATTCCCAGGGAGGAGCAGACAGACAATGGGCTATGTTCAAACGAGCTGTGTTCAACGGCCGAGTTCTAACCCCTGTTCCCTTTGATATTATTTTGGCTTTAAAGCTGAGGTCAACTCTAGAAGGCGGAATGGTTAAGAAGGAAATGAACTACTGGAGACACAACATCACTTTAGGATTTTAGCAGCATGAAAAATACTTGAATGGGAGTAACCGAGATGACAGGGCAGCCTGAATTGTGAGTGCCAGGGAGAGTAACCCTCCCTCCCTACTCTATTGGGTGGCCACTGTGATCATTCATTCATTCAGCAATGCCTATTGACAGATTATTCAGCACGAGGTACACAGTGATGTATGCACCAGAGCCACAGGGCTCTTTTTACAAGAGGAAAAGTGGAGAGCTGCCTAAATGGGATCTATTTTAATCGTTTGAAACTGTTAGTCATTTTTGGCAAAGGAAATCATCGTGATGGGTCAGCCAGATACTACAACTTCTTTCAACATTTGGTAGGAATTGTCAGGGAAGTCATGCCAAGGCACAACAGAGATGGAAAGAGACAACCTACTTTAAGCTTAAGGGTTATTCATTCCCCACGTGTTAACATATGGTTTGCCATACAATCGCTACTGTATTTGTTGGCTTTTGCGTACGATGACGTGAACCCCAATTGAGGTGGTACGAATTTTAACTGTGAAGGGTGTCGGTTTTCCAGGTTCTTTTCTAAGCTGTGTCTGTAATGTGATATTGAAGTGAAAATAGCAATTCCTCTGTCTCTGGCATCCAGGTTTTGCCTTCTTAGCTGGAGAAGGAGATGAGCAAGCAGGTCCAAGATGCTCATTTAGGGGAATTCCCTGGCGGTCCAGTGGTTAAGACTCTGTGCTTCTACTGCAGGGAGTGTGGGTTCAATCCCTGGTTGGGGAACTAAGATCCCCCATGCCACATGGTGTGGCCAAAAAATTTTTTAAATTAAATTTTAAAAAAAGATGCTCATTTGGGTCTGATCAAATGGTGGTCTGTCAAGAAGTAAATCCTGAAGCTTGATGTCTTCTGTTAAGCAGGAAAAAGCCCGAAGAAACTGAATTAGAACTCAAGAAGTATTCATGGACAGCTTCTTAGGCCAAAGAAGGACAGCACAAAACTAAAAAATCTTGTGTAGCCAGACACTGTGACTTCACTTGGCAGTTCTAAGAATAGTTTTTTTTTACATAAATTTTACTAAGGCATAACTAAGATTAGCCCCAATGATCCCTGCCTCCTAATATTCATCTCTGTGTGATTCCTTCCCCTTGACCTTGGGCTGGATCCAGTGACTCACGTTTCATGGATGTGACAAAAATGACGGGGTGTCACTCCTGAGGTTAAAAAGATTTTGGTTTCTGTCTTGTTCTCTTGCTTTCTCATTATGGTGGAAGCCAGATGTCAGGTTGTGAGCTGCCCTATGGAGAGGCCGGCAGGACAAGGAACTAGGAGAGGCCTCAGTCAACAGCCAGTGAGAAACTGAGGCCCTCAGGCCAGCATCTGTGAGGAGCCCACAGATGAGCTCAAAGGCAGAGCCTCTCAGTTGAGCCTTCAGATGAGACCTCAGCCCTGGCTCACTTTGACTACAGCCAATCTTGAACCAGAGCAACCAGCTAAGCCATGCCTGGATTGCTGAAGTTGTTGGTTATTTCGAATGCTATGAACATTTTGGAACACTCATCTTTTGCTGAATATATGCATCATGTTTCTGTTGGATATATATCTGGGAGTGGCATTACTGGGTCACAGCATGTATTCAGATTCAGTAGACACTGGCAAACAGCTTTCCAAAGGCGTTGTACCAATTCACACTCTAGCCAGCAGTGCCCAAGGCCAAGCTTTTATCTCACTGTTTCGGCAGGACTCTGCCACTTCTCAATTCAGCATGGGACCAAGTAGGCCGTGGGATTTTAATGGCATATTTTATTGGTAATAATACTAATAAGAATAATAATAACAGCAAAGGTAACCTTTTGCATACCTAATTATCTGATGTTTTAATTTTCAAAAAGCGACACACAGACAGGACTTCATTATGTATTATTGCTTTATGTGTATCAAGCACTAATAGGACAAAACATTAAGCGCTACTGAGAATACGTAGATACCATGGTTGTCCTTAAATTAGATTTCTTAGGAGATAACCAGGATTAAAGGAAAGAAATGGTTGAAGTGGAACACTTTTATATTATGTTTTCAATATTTAGGTTATTTAGGTGAGATCTGGCTTTGTTTTTTAGCTTAGATTTCCCAGATAACGGCTTCATTTTCTGCTTAACATTGCTGGTGAGGAGATCACTGAAGCCTATTGTGTTTCATCATAGACAGTGTTTTTCTTGTATTACACCTAGTTTTCAATTTTATGTCATAGCAACACTTCGTTGATCTATATGAGTTTTTAGCATTGTATACTCGATAACGCTAGTTGGGATATTATCGAAGATACCTAGCTTTTCTTTTAATGATCTGCATGAAAAACAGATTTCTTTATTAGAGTCATATTTTTTGAATTCATGGTTATAGCCAAGAAAAAGAATAAGACTCATGAGCTCGGCCTTGTGTCCATAATAAAAGCAGCACAGAGAAAATCAATTGGCAGCAGCGGGCAAATACCGTGGGCACTCGAGCCTGGGCAGGCCTGGTTTGAGTATGGAAACACTTGGTGGGAGTGTGAGCTTGTCACTTAAAAATCCCTGGAAGATACAGATGTCCAAATCTGAAATATGGGTAATGTTAGCCATAAGAAACTAGCCCCGGAAACAGTAAAGGAGAAGCAAAGGATAAAATGTCATTACGAGTAGGAGAATAAAGATGTCATTATGGTAGGAAAATATTCAAAATCCATATTAAATGCCATGGTTCATAATATAAGGACATGTTCTTATAAGTTGAGGAAACTTTTCTGGGGGAAGGTATAGACTGTCAAAGCGGATGCCCTCGGCTTTCTGAGGAAGTGGCGGTGTCTGGGCTGGTGAGCGTGGCAAGGATGTCCAGTGCATCCTGCCACAGACGTGGAGGACTTGCCTGAATATGGCTCTTCTGTGGGTTTTGGATGGTGCTTTTTTCTTCTGAGTATAGGGAGTACATCGTTTATTGACCCTGTGTTCCCCCACTACTCCTGACTCGTAGGACAACAGGTACAGAACTGCAAGGGATCATCCCCAGCTCCGTGGATGGGGCAACTCATTATGACCACTGGTGAGTACTCAGGACACGTTTCTAGAGGGCAAGACTGGTCTAGGGCCACTGCCATCAACTGTGGCAGGAGAGTGACATTTCCTATGTTCATGGCTAATTTCCAACAAATCTTTATTAGGCTGTTAGGCTGCTTACCTGTAGCAGTGGCCATAAAATTTGGGTTTAGGTACAGCTAACATAAAAATAACTTAATTTCATTTTGTTTCACATAGTTAGAGGTAAATCAGAGTTGACCTGTGGGTAAATCAAGGCATTTTAAGACGTTCAGGGAGAAACAATGGCATGTAGGTTTGTGACCAGACTCGTGAACTGTCCCCTGGTACTTCACTGGAAAGCTGGGTTGGTGGGGTGTTAGGGGAACTGACATCTCTTCGAGGTTCTCAATGGAATAGTCCTATTTCCTAAGTTTTTGTGAAAGAGCAATGCCATCCTTCATTGTTGTGTCTTCTCTCTCATCTTCAAGTTATCCCTAGTGGTATCTAACCAAATATTGATGGAGATGTGGGTGAGGAAAGGCCTAGAAAATCATAACTTCAAAGTCAAAGTCACTTGCATTGCAGTAAGATATAACCAGAGCACTTAGCCCAGAGGTCTCAGAAAGGAGACCAACTTACTGATTAATGTTCTTCCTGCTTGGAGGAGATGCTCAGTGTTTTGAACTTTATCTTTCCTATCCAAAAAATATAGAGATATAGAGACATAAAGTTTGTTGTTAACTTTAATCTCCACACATTTGAAGAGCTCTAACATGTGTCCTCCCAAGTCTAATAGCTTAAATATTGCCAGTTCCTTTAATTCTTCCTTTTAAGCTATGATGGCTTTGTTATCATGTCTGGCACCTTGGAGAGGCAGCTGGAAAGCTGAGCCCAGCTAGGATGGTTGACCAGAGCATCTCCATGTGGCTTCTCCAGTATGGCCGACTCAAAGAAGCTGAACTTTCACAGAGAAGCTCAGGACGTCCATGGAGAGGATTTCAAGAGACAAGAAGTGAAAGCCACCCGTCTCCCTGGGTCTGAGAACTGACAGAGTTGTTTCTACCACATTCCATCGGTCAAAGTGACAGGAGGGTCAACCTAGTTCAAGGGGAGGGCAGCAAAGGTGGATCCCATCTCTCAGTGGAAGGAGTGACAATGATCTTATGGTTATTTATATTCTACCGTCATAAAATAACAAATTCTGATTGTAATTTTCTTCGTGCTATACTTCCCCATAGCCTAAACTTGCTCAAACCAGAAAGAAGAGAAAAGAGCGCCCTTTTGTGTTACAGGTACTTGCTTTTACTAATAGGAAGTAGTCATTAGGACCCGTTATGTTTGAATTAGTTTCAGGGTGGTGAAACATTGCTTAGATAATTACTGAAGTCCTAGAACCACGATTAGTGTGAAAATTAACGGGAGTTCATGAATTGTATTAGCAGCAAACTTATCAAGCATTCTTTTAAAAATGTCCATTGTCTCTGAAGCTAGAAGATGTTCCCAAACTCCTGGCAATTGAGGTGAACAAAATTTCCTAGTAACTTTTCTTGCTGCAACTGAGGTGCTTTTTCCCCCCTTCTCATTTATTTATGTGTTTGTTTTTATAGAGTGATTTCTGACAGACACATTCAAGAAGATGTTGATGTGGTTTTCTTGTTTTCATTCCTCCGTAGAGGCTTATGGGGGTAAAAGTGAGTCGAACTGAGCTGAGGTGCTGAGAGCAGAGGGAAGCTTGTCCCGAGGGGAAGGAGCTTCTCTGGAAGCAGTGGGCTCTCGTGGGTACAGCTTTGCCTTTAGGACAGAGGTGAGCATGGCCCTACGGGGCAAGATCCTGGGCCTCTAGCAGTCCCCGCCCCTGGTAGTGGGGATGCTCAAATTTTAGCGTCTAGGAACTTGCCTGTCACACACTTGGATCCACTTGTGAGATGCATGGCTCCCCTGACACACTTCCTCTCCCACTGTATCCACTTGGGCCCTAGTACACCTCATTTCCCGTCCCTGAACCCAAACGTAGCCACGCCCCGTCGTCTACCCTCCTTCCTGACCTGAATGGGTATTCTACCCCATACTCGCTTGTCCCTCCTGGGCCCACTGTAGTTTTTAGCTCTGAATCCAGTTTTTTCTTTTTCTTTCTTTTTTTTTTTTTTGCGGTACGCGGGCCTCTCACCGCCGTGGCCTCTCCCGTTGCGGAGCACAGGCTCCGGACGCGCAGGCTCAGCGGCCATGGCTCACGGGCCCAGCCGCTCCGCGGCATGTGGGATCTTCCTGGACCGGGGCACGAACCCGCGTCCCCTGCATCGGCAGGTGGACTCTCAACCACTGCGCCACCAGGGAAGCCGTGGACCCAGTTTTTGATCAGCAACTTCTTCTAGCCTTTCTCCACAACACAGCCTACAAGGAACAAAGTCTAGTTCCTGGAAGTGCTCCAACTCTGACTCATACCTGCACTTCTGTGGCTAAAATCTCTGTAGCTACCTTCTAATGAATGATCCCATGAGTCATTAGGATGTGAATACAAAGAGTGCTGCCTCTCCTTGCTGGATACTCACCATCCCCCCAGACCAAGGTAACTGCAGTTCCCAGGAAGGGTCGTCCTCTTTCCCTCATCTAGGCTGTTACCTGAGCTCTTCTCCGTGTAATGTTCTCCAACTTACCTCTTTTCCTTTCGATTTTTCAAGATGCAACTTAAATCTTTTCTCCGTTATTCTTGGAGGTACTAGGGGATGTTTCTCAGGCATCTTTTTCTCTTTATTCCCGTGGTACTCTAGATATATACCTCCATTAACATACCTATCCCCATCTAATTACAGATTGATAAATATATACTTTATACATATTTCATCTATTTCTCTCTCTGGCTTCCCATCTGGCGCTGTGAACTCTCTCTGGGTAGGGACCATGGGCTTTTTATCTCTGAATCTCTAGCATGATGCTTACTGTTCAATAAATACTTGTTGAATTCATGCTTGCGTACAATAGTTAATGAGTGATGGATGGTTAAATGGATGGTTGGAATAAAGGATGGACAGGTGGTTGGAATGCTGGCAAGCTGGATGGTGGGAGGATGGCTGGAGGTAGAAAAGATGAATAAATGGATGACTGGGTGCACTATTTTAGAATAACATTGGAAGGATGTTCATCGATGATAACTTTACACCTGGAACTTTGTGACTTTTGATTGCCAGTGAGTGTAGCACAAACTCCTTTTCATCTCATGTTCCTATTACAAATTTGTGCATTTTTTATTTGTTATTATACTGCAACTCTTCAAAGAGTTTTGAGTTGGTTTTAATTCAGTATTCTTAAAACTCCGGGAGATAAAATGAGATTTAAAGAGCGTACAGTAAAGCAGAGGCTGATTTCACTGCCTGCTCCCACCCCAGCCTGGTTTGCCTCCATGCCTGGCTTCCTAGGCCTTTTTAGCTTCTCATCAACAGGTTGGAAATAATAATATTTACTTTTTTAAAGGGTTGGTACAGTAAAATTATTTGAAACACAACCATATTCATACAATCTCTCTCATTTCTCTCTTTCTCACTCAACCATCTCTCTCTTTATCTATCTATCTATCTACAGTTTTGCATGTGTTGTTGTTAAGGCTTTTGCTTGATATACTCCCAGAAGAACCTTGTGAAAATAAAAGTATTGTTACCCCTCTTTAGTCATCGAAGTTATAAACACAAATAAGGATTCATTAAAAGAATAGAGGACTGGGCTTCCCTGGTGGCGCAGTGGTTGAGAGTCCGCCTGCCGATGCAGGGGACACGGGTTCGTGCCCTGGTCCGGGAAGATCCCACATGCCGCGGAGCGGCTGGGCCCGTGAGCCATGGCCGCTGAGCCTGCGCGTCCGGAGCCTGTGCTCCGCAACGGGAGAGGCCACAATGGTGAGAGGCCCGCGTACTGCAAAAAAAAAAAAAAAAAAAGAATGAGGACTATAACAGGCAAAAACTAGAATTTAGAGTCTCTGCTGCCATCTGAGATACACTGCTTGTTACCAGTGCTAAAATATGATTTTTAGAGCCACAGCATTATTACACAGTGTAGAGTCCCAGTTGTCAAAGGGGATGGGCTGGATCTAAGGTAGGTATGGCGAACAGGTTTTATTTTGAGTGCCAACACTCCTTATCAGTTGGTAATAGCTGCTTGGAGTACTGTGTGCAGAAGGATCCTGAGGCCCTATCTAAGATGCAATTGTTCAGTGATGTCTGCCACGAATATAGGACCTCTGGTACATATCTGTCATATATTTCCCATCTCTGTTCTAAGACCACAAAAGGTGTCTGTTATGATAGGTATTCCTGCTGGCTTGTCCACTGAGTCACCATAATGATTCATGGGATTATTCATGAAAAAGTATCTACAGAGATTTTGCAGTTTCTGGAAACTGATTTTTGAACCACACTTGCTCCTTTGGTGCATGAGGTTAATAAAATATAGAGAGAGCAGCGAGGAAAGCTAACTGTAACATCATTACCCATTCGAGTCCTTTTCTCTAAAGGAGAGAAGCTTGTTTCACTCTCCAGGGTGGGTTATCTACTGCTAAAGAAGGGTGGTTTCTTGAGCAGCTGTGGTTAGTAACATGTTGTATTGAAAAATAAAAGTGTTCACTTCTGTGCAGATGCAAATACAATCAGAACTTTATTTTAAGCTTTGATTACATTCTAGTTAATAAGAATATACTCTATTAAGCCAGTTTAACAGTCCAGCTAAATGCATTTCAGTTTAGAATCGAGTATTGGAAGGCTTGGCAAATGCTGGAAGATTACTTAGTACGGTTAGGTATGATGTACCTATAGAGGGGACCAGCTGACCCTCATGGATTCCTGGTGTTGAAGGAACAGTCTCAAAGGCTTAGAAATGTGCTTGCAGAGACCAGAGAATTTCATTGGGACGTTTCCCCAGCTTCCTTCTCATTGTTCATCTTTTCTTTTCTATCTTTCTTTTCTTCTTTTTTTGCTAAAAATCACAGTCTACTGACCTAAATCACATTCTAGGCATATCAATGGGTAATTCTGACAATAAATCAGCCTTGCAAATAAATATCAGATAGCCTTGTCTGTTGGAACCTCGGAGCCTAATACAAATGATGTCAGCATCCTCTGTCATTGGGGGTGTGGTAGCGCTGGTAGTTTGCAGGGCGGAGTCCATATTACCTTGTAGCACCTGAGTGCCGAGCTGAGGTCTCAACACGGGTGATGTGAAGGACGAGAGAATTAGTGGCTGCCCATCCTTCCACGTGTCTGGTCACTAAATCTGCCAGCTTCTCCAACTTGTTGGGTTCATTCCATCTCTGAGACTGTACCTGGACCTGTGTCATTGTGCAAAGGAGATGCTTCCAGAGAGACAGGTGAAGTATAATTACTAATTAAAGAGACTAATTGCTCACCCTTACTGTCCCAAGTCGGCCTTGTTACTTTCTAGTACTACAGCCCCCGAAGGGTTAAAGTTAGGGCTAATGTTTCCTGCTGATCAGGCCACAGCGTGACAGCTCCTATAAAATGCACTATCAAACTACATTATTTAATAGTTCTGAGTATTGCACCTGCTTTCTTATCTCCTCTTGGATGATTAAGTTTTCCACAAATGCAATTTGTTAATGTGGGGCCACATCTTCTCACAAGGTGAATCTGTGAAACTTGGCAGGCTCTAGCTTTGCTGCAGGTGCAAGATGAACGACCTTTCCCTGGCTGTGCCGAGAAGAAAAACGATGCTGCGCTCAATTCCTGGGGAAAATATTCCGACACAGAGGATGAAACTGATCCCAAGAAAGGGGAATAGAATTCTAGGGCCCAAATCATGTGCTGGCCTCCTGTCTGGGGGGTACATTACCCTGAAAAGGCTGAGCGGCGCCTGAGCAGCCCTGTTTTACGTGAGGCCAGGTATTAAGCCAATCCCCTTCCTAAGGGAAGTCCTCTGGCACTTGGAGCTGCAGCCATCTGAGATGAGAAATGATCACTCTTATGACCTATGAGAGCTTAATGAGGGCTTAATTTAAGCTAATGCTCAGAATCCGTTGGAAGATGGAGCGTTTAAAAACTAACTTCCACATTGAACAGCCACGCTGAAAAGTGTGTCTTCAAAATACGTGGCATCACCACTCTGGGGCTCTACCAGTCCTGTCCGGGTCTTCACAGCTAAGTTAAAGCAAGAGCTGACTATTTTTGCATTAGAATTTCCTTAGCCAAGACTACAAGAGGCCGAGTGCTCGGACCCATCTCAGGCCCCTGTGCCTCTACATAGGCGGTCGTCTCTGAATCTGCAGGTCCAGCTCGCCGTACACGTGTCTCAAGGAGTCACTGGTCATGCTGGCCATCAGCTTGCGAGGGCCAGAAACCCAAGGCCGACACACCTCCTCCCATTTCACAGTGGAGTTGGGCCGGATTTCCCTGAAAGGATGGAAGAGACGGGAAAGGTTTTATGCTCCAGAGAGGCAGCCCCAGTTTCCCACCTTGACCAGGAAGCAGCGAGGCCCCTGCCTGAGTCACTCTTTCTTTCTTTTGGTTGATGGTGGTTGGAAGACGGAAGGGCCAGGGTGGCTGATTTCCAGTGGCCGCCCGAATGAGGCCCCTAGATGAGGCTCGAGCAAAGACAGCCCCGTGGGTCCTGGTTCCTCCCACACGGTTGCATCCGCTGGCCTTCTGGTGGACGTGGTCCATGCAGTGTGTGGTAGAGCTGAGCTGAGCACCCGGCCAGCCATGAGTCAGCTGAACTTCAGCTTATCCCCAGGCTTCTACAGTAGCCTTGAGGACATGACCGATCTCCCTTGGTTCATCTGTGGGCTAAAGTACCCTCCTGGCATCAGACTTCTCTCTGAACCCCCAGCTGCCTTTACTGAGGTCCTGACGCTCTAACTGGTTCTGGTCAACCCTCTCGGGATAGACCTGTTCCCAGGCCCAGGATCTGGAACACCACCCAGCATGCTCTGTAATTCAAAATCCTGTTTCAACCAATTGATTTCGGTCCCTTGCCCACATACCTTGCTGCTACGCGTTTGTTGCTGATGCCCTAATCCATCCTGTTGGTGGGGCCTTCAATGGTCCTGCCTTTCCTCATCCCCTGCGGCCATGCTCTGAGGTCTTCCTAAGCGTCATGGCCAAGCCCAGCCCAATAGATGACGAAGTCAATCAGGGTGGGGCATTTAGGCTTCTCTGGAGTATTTCACATATCCCGCCCCCGCCACTCCCGATGTGATATAAGCTCAGGAGGAGATTACGTGCAGGTTTTATACGTATGATAGTCCCCTGAGGTGGACACTATTCGACAAATTTTCTAGTTAAGAAAAATGAAGGGATTAAACACAGGAGGTAACGTTTCCATGGTCACACAGGTGTTAATGGGCAAAGGCAAGATTTGGACGCAAGTTTATCTGTTTCCAAAGCACATGCTCCTTCTACTTCTCTATACTAGGTTTCATCCTGTATCCTCCAATGAAATGCCTTTTCCGACCGCTCTGCTTGCTTTTGCATATGTCTGATTTCTCAAACAAGACAGATGCCCTTTTGTTCAGTATTGAGAGCTTCCTGCAGGTCTTGTTATTGGAGGATTCCTGGTCTCCGCTCTCTGACTCAGGCCAGGCATGCGCTGGGCAGCTTTGCGTATAACCCTTGGCCTGCACTTTTCTGGGAAAGCATCAGGGATTTGAATGGAGACCGCCATGCATGTCTTAAGAAGAGAGAAAAGGGATCAGACTCTTTTTATGGGTTATTGGGGCACAGCATGTCAGAACTGGAAAGGACTTAGAAATCACTTCATCCGACTGTCCCATTTTACAGACGAGGACTCTGAGGTCCTAAGGAGCCTGTGGAATCTTCCACAGTCACAGATCCTGATGGCCCAGACCCTGGAAGAACAGAGACACACACTGGGGACACAAAGAGGGTGCTCAGAAATGAAGAACGTGTTGTGCAGAGGAATTTGGTGGGTAGATCCTTAGACCCCTGAGCGAGGGCCCAGGGGATGGGAGGCCACTTCCTACGAGCTCCATGGGGTGGCCTGGGAACCAAAGGAGCCGACGGCAGCACTGTGGCTTTGAACTGGAGCGGTGGTGGGAGGGTGGCACAGACGGGGACTGTCGGTGAGTCTAGAGTGGTTCAAAGGCCTCAGCTACAAGAGCCCCCATTTGCCCTTGGAGGTCAGGGCCATGCAGCATCACTTTAGACAGAGCCAGAGCGAAGGAGAAATATGGGGCCATCCACCTGTGCTTGACCTACTGTACATGAAGTTAGAGTCCCATGATATCCTCAAAGATCACTAAAACAACATGAATTTTACCTGGCTGCAGGTGTACATCCTCTGGGATGAAAAGGGGAAAGGCTTCAAATCTTAGAAATCTAGCCGCTAAATAAGAAATCCCTTTACTCTTGTATCTGTGGCCAGTGAATTGGGAAATGCCTCTAAGGCCAGGGGACTCCTCTCTCTAGGGCTGCCCCAGGCACTGGTTCTGAGAGTCTCAACATCTCAATTAATTTGTCATTAGCTCTTAATTTTTGTTCTTTAGAAATGAGGCTATATAAATTATCTTATTCAGTTATAGAAAAGCCAAATTATGTGACAAGCGCACACCCAGGGCCTACATATGGCAGTATTTTTCCAACTCAGTAAATTACTTTTATGATTCAAGGTTTGGAAAACGCTGAGCTCACTGCGGGTTTCCTCACCTGTAAAAGGTCTCTATGAAATATTGAGAGGGGTGTGGAGAGGGTGGGTGAGTTAGTATTTGTGCTGCGCTTAGAACCGCGGCAAGATGTGGTTAAATATCACGTATTAGACATACGCTGCTGCTGCTGCTTTGCTATTATTATTGTCACCATCACCTTCGTGGTCATCATTTTCTGCCTGAACTCCCTGCAACGTAATTTAGGAAAGTTCTTCTGGCTTGTATGCAGAGAAACAATTCTCTCTTAATTTAAATAATCTTTTCAGTATGAATATAGGTTTTTAGATATTTATTTCTCAGTAGCTGTGCTGTTTTTACCCTGATCCATTCATTCTTTCTTCCCTGGTTTCCCCAAGTGACCCATCCAGAACATTTTGCAAAGGAGTTGTCCCACTTAAGGATATGGCCTGTGGCCTAGAGTGCAGGCAACTCCCTCAGACAGAAACTGTAAACCCTGAGCTTTACTTCATTATTTGGTCTAACTCATTAACGCGTCCCCGTAATGATATCCGTCCATGTATCTATGCCCACTCGTGAGCACCACTGAAGATACTCATACATGAAGAGACACATGCATGCCTAAGTATGCATTTACCTACAGAAAAATGCATGCACAAAGAAAGGAAAAAATCATTTCCCCATCTTGCTAAGGGAAGTATAAAAAATAAATAAATAAAATTCAAAAACAAAAGTAGAGTAATACTGGAAGAATCCTATATTCCCAGGGATAGACGTTGTGATAAATGTTTCTCAGTAATGCGCTGAGCAATCGGGATGCGCCGGCCATTCATCATCTTGCGCACAGGCAGGCGTCGGGGATTATTACCGCAATAAACTGCAACTATCAATGGTTTGTCCTCCACGTGTCTAGCCCTCTGTCCTATTTGAGAGACTCAAACTTTAAAACAAAATCACAAAGTCGGAGAACTTTTCTCTTAAAATAACTTACGGAACCTCATTATTTTTTAAAGAGAAAAAGGAATCTGGAAGATGAATTGTTTGATGTTGCAGAAGTATCAAGTGCAGAAGCTGGACAGCTGCCGGTCTGTGGGAGTAGCACCTCCGAGCACCTGCGGAAGGCGTGGGGAGGTCGGGGGGGAGGGCAGGAAGGTAAATCATTTTGGGGAGGAGTTGACTGTGTCCCGACTGAGGAGTGGACGTGGTACCGCCTATTCCTCGTTCAATCCCCTGCTCGCTGGCTCCCGCCTTCCAGACCCTCTGCTTGGAGCTCCAGACCCCCTAACGCCTAGGGCCCTCGGGTGGGCAGGTGGGGTGGAGACTCCCTTGACTATTCAAGGCGTGGATCTGAGAAAGGAATACAGTCTTGTGAAGGGTTCTGGTTCTACAGAATTGCACTTCTTAAGGGTCCAAGTTGTCACATTGATCTGCCGCTCTTTGATCAGGTCTTGGCAGTATAGGGTACACCGCAGCGTTTCAACCATCCAAAAAGATGGTTGTGGGTGCTGGCTGGCTCAGGTCCGGGCTGTGAAGGTGTGAGGAGGAATCAGGAGGAAACAGAGAAACCAGTGGTCTCTCCGAAGTCCCAAGCCCACCCTAGGTCATAAGTATTTTCTTTGTCAAGTTATTTCCAATTTTTGACGGTCTCTGAGAAATAAAGCTTCCCTCGCTTTGGAGAGATCCACCCTCTGGATCTGGATCCCCATAAGAGACTGAGGACCTGGCTCTCTGTCTGTTACTGATCTGCCATAGACCTATGCGCTGAAGGTGATTACCGATAGAGCCAACGGCGGAGTGCGGGCGGGACATTTGCTTTGTGTCCACCGTGTAGGGACTGGCCTCTTCCATCCTTTCCCCAGTTCACCCCATTTTGTCCTACCCCAATGTCAGATATTAACAGTAAGAAATGCACCTGGACAGTCAATCCTCTTTGAGCCCTGTGTCTCCTAAATGGTGGGTCATTGCACTGCGCTAGGACTCATCTTTCTTCTAATACACAGATTATCTCCTTCCTTGCATTGGTTTGGGATCAAGGTGGAATTCTTGCACAGCCAAGGTGTCAAAATGGCCGGAGGTTGTGGTACCCTCAGATGAGGCTTTTTGGAGAAGGAAAACTTGGCTACAGCAGGGGGCTGTTTTAAAGAAGAAATGTGTTTCACTTTGCCTGAGCGATACTTGCATCTGATTCGAGTGGGAAGGTGTGAGAATGGATGAGTGAGACTGTCGTTTCTGATGAAAGCAGGGCTAGCTCTACTGACCTCTCCCTCTAGCTGGGGTTGATTTCTAATTTAATTTTTTTTTTCTTGCAGCTTTCCTATTAGCACAGGAATGTTGTTATGTTTTGTGCTTTTGCATTTTTAAAAAAAGCACTCAAATTATTTTCTCTGTTGTTTATTGCATCCTCCAGCATCAGGTACCTCTTAAATGATGGGATGCAGAAGCTGTGAGCACTGTAGTTTCAAACAAATGCAGCGAGCCCCTAGTGCACACATTGTCTTTAAAGGTGCTTCAGAAAGGGTGAAAGAGGCCTCGCATTTGTCTCACAGACTCCGAGCGGGGTAGCTCCCATAAAGGGCATTGGGGAAATTCCTAACATATCTGGGTCAAAAGGCAGTTTCCAAATCCCTGCACCTCCTTTTTTATACCTTAGAAGGTCACCCCACAGGAAATATACTAGATTGATTGATGCTGACAGGGACTTCTTTGTGGTAGAAATGAAAGTAATAAAGCTCAAAGATTGGGATGCATTCTGGGTGTCACACTTTAAGAGGAGTACTGACCAGTTGGAGGATGTGGGAAACCACGTTAGGGATGAGGGGAATGAAGTCAGTGTAGGAACAGAGAAGACGCAAGGAAGACTGGACAGCTGTTTGCAAACATTTGCAAGCCAGTAGATGGAAGACAAATGTGCCTTACTCTGTACACAGGTCCAGATGACGGGGTTTGGATCATCGGTGGGATTGAAAGGTGGAATTGTTTTCTAACGACTAGAAGTACCTGAACACGGAATGGGCTGTCTTGTTGGGTGACACTCTTTGTCAGTAGAAGTCACAGAAGCTGAGAACTGTAGGGCACAATCTAATGGCGTGAAGTGTGGAAGAAGCAGAGTTTCATTCGTGTTACTACGGAGCGCAGGGCGGTCGTTGGTCCCTTGAATAGGGAACCAAGTCTAGAACGCTCTAGGCTCACCTTTGTTTTACTGAAAGCAACAGTTCTAGAGAGTGGGTTGGTAAGATCTTGGAGGTGGGGTTGGAAAGAAAGGACTCAAGAAAAGGGACATCTTTCAGCGTGATACCTCCGTAAATACGAGAAGAATGAGTACACGAGGAAGGAGTATGGCAAAATTCTTGAACTTCGGGTTCTGCAGTCAGCCAGCCACGTCTGGATGTTGACTTACTTCTATAAAATGCACAACTTGGGACAAACCAGTCAACCTGTCAAAGCCTCAAATTCCTCCACCACCAAAGCGAGCTAATTACAGTGCTCACCCCATTGAGGTGGTTTTAAGGATTGAATGATGGAAGTGTTGGTCACAGCAACACTGCGCTTTTGGAGGTAGCAGCTTCTCAGACATGTTTGCTGGGGATTGGATGTGAGTTTGGAAAACATGGAGAGAGACAGAACTTCCTACAACCCCACCTCACCTCCCCACTTTCCCAGCACTCACTGGAACATCTTCCTTTTGGGTTTCGTCACTCCAGGACCATCCAGGTAAATCCAAATATTTTTCAGAGTTTCTTTTAAAGGATTGGTGAACTCAACGGTCACAACCATGTCAGAACCGACTACCTGAGCGCCATGGACCTAAGAAGTGAATTGGGAGAGAGAGAAGCTCCTTAGCAGCACATAAAGCCTGTTATGCTCCCCTGTATCTTTAACCCTCTTTACTTTTTCTTGTGTTTTACAGCATGGCCACTTTTTGGCAAGGGAACCAGTGCGATGAGGCTATCGCTTTGACTGGGGGATACCTATCGAGAAAAAGATGGGACAATTGCTAATTAGAATCGCACTCGTTTCCCCATTATAAAAACCACCCTAATTAGAATTGAGGTGAACAGCCGTGGCCCCCAGCCGTGGCTTTCAGCAGGAGGTGGAAGTGCATCTGGTGTAGCAGCGTTTTCCGTGGTGAGGGCAGCCAGGCGAACTCTGCTCCTGGAAGGGGTTCAAGTTTCCTGCCGGGACAGGAGGCATCCCTGAGTTCAAGACGAAGAAAACACTCCACGGGGCCTGCGCCTTCTTACTTGGAGGCACTCTAGAAGGAAATATGTCCGAGGAGGGAGGCCTCACCGTTGAACTTGAAGGAGAGGAATCTGGACACTAAAATAGGCAAAAGGGACTTTTCCTCTGCAGCCACAGCATCTGCGTCCAGGAGGCTGTAAGGCTTTTTGTGGTGAGTTTATCCACCACAAGTGTCAGAAGTATTGGGTATTTGGCCAAGTGGCCAGAGTTCAAGGACAGCTCCGACGCTTACTAGCAGTGGGGCCTTGGGTGACTTTTCCAACCTTTCTGAGACTCAGTTTTCTTGTCTCTGAAACAGGACCGGCGTTCCTATGGGGTAATCTATGTAGAATGCTATTATTATTGTTGTTATTATTATTAGTTCTTATGCTGTGTTCACGATGTACCACACACTTGGGACTATATGCTTTCCCAACACCAACACGACGTGCTGGAAAGTGACCAGGGGGCTATAGTATTTGTTTGTTCGTCTAGGGGCTTTGTATGCCAAATGGATGGGTCTGTATAAGCTCTAAATAACTTGGGAATGAGATAATATCAGTAGTTCTTCCATCACAGGAAAGGAGTAGGTTGAGTTAACACATACAAAGCAGCCAACACAATGCATGGCGCATTGACAAAGGCTCAATACATTATAGCTCATACTTTTTTGGATTAGCAATACTTGGGGTAGTGTGCTTTATTCACCTTATTCTAGCCCACTTTCAACTCCAGTATCTAGCTGGTGTCCAGTACATATTTGTTATATTAGGTTGACTGCTTACAAATGAAATTTATTGGTTGGTTGAGTTTTCTATACATCAACCCAGGCACTATACTGCCTTATTTTTTAAGCGGTCTATAACACAGGAAAAATCATGTGGAAATGAGCCTTTCTCATGAATAGAGGGAAAGAGGAAGGCCATTGCCCAGAGAAGAAGATTCTCGCTCATTGGCTCTAGCATTAAGAATTAGAACCTTATGGCTTTACTCTTTTTTTTTTTTACCATCTTTATTGGAGTATAATTGCTTTACAATGGTGTGTTTCTGCTGTATAACAAAGTGAATCAGCTATACGTATACATATATCCCCATATCTCCTCCCTCTTGCGTCTCCCTCCCACTCTCCCTATCCCACCCCTCTAGGTGGTCACAAAGCACCGAGCTGATCTCCCTGTGCTATGCGGCTGCTTCCCACTAGCTATCTATTTTACATTTGATAGTATATATATGTTCATGCCACTCTTGCACTTTGTCCCAGCTTACCCTGCCCCCTCCCCGTGTCCTCAAGTCCATTCTCTACGTCTGTGTCTTTATTCCTGTCCTGCCCCTGGGTTCTTCAGAACCTTTTTTTTTTTTTTAGATTCTGTATATATGCATTAGCGTACAGCATTTGTTTTTCTCTTCCTGACTTACTTCACTCTGTATGACAGTCTATAGGTCCATCCATCTCACGGTAAATAACTCAATTTAATTTCTTTTTATGGCTGAGTAATATTCCATTGTATATATGTGCCACATCTTCTTTATCCATTCATCTGTTGATGGGCACTTAAGTTGCTTCCATGTCCTGGCCATTGTAAATAGTGGCTTTACTCTTTAAGACATGTTGATGACTAAATTTATGTCTATGGGATTTAAAAAATCTATATGAAAATTGCAACCAATTTTCCATGGTCATTACATTCAAGTCTCCACCCGCTAAAGTGGGATGGGTGGAGGGCTGGGAAGAGGAGTCGGGGTGGAGCAGACACTGATTATGGTGGTGACAACCGCGGGTGTCACCTACAAAGCATGGATTGCGTGCCAAGCAATGTGTCTCAGTGGTCCTCAACCTACATGCACAGCAGAATGTAAGGTTGGTTGAATTTGTGGATACTCAACCTGTGGATATGGGTTTCGGTATCTGCAGGGGTCCTGGAACCAATCCCCATGGATACCGAGGGATGACTGTATAAAAGTGCATTATTAGAATACTTTACATAGAATCTTTGGTTTAATTCTCAAGTGCATCCAACATATTTTTCCTAAGTTGAAAAAAATTTCAGAACACTTTTTGGTTTCTAAAAATACAGGATAAAGATAACATTTACAAAAGCTGTCTAAATTGGAGAAAGTGGGACTGCTTTAGAGACACTATTGGTGAAAGTGTTTGCTATGATCACTTTGATTTTGGGGGAAAAATATTTTGGAGTCATCTGCTTTCTTCGTGGTATGCTACTGAGATTACGGGGACAACCCCTTAAAAATCTGATAATAGCTACTTCCTCCCATGGACAAACACACAGTGACAAATACAAGATACATACACTTTGCAGGTAGTTTTAGGGGGTTCACTACAGACCCAGGATGTCTATCTATGGCCCTCAAGGGGCTGATGGGCTCCAAGTTAAGGATCCTTTACATCCTGGCAGGCTACCTCTACAGGAAGATTCTTCTGCTGTGGAAAGCAAAGTGGACCCTTCCAGGTGACTGATGGCAGAAATAAGGGGAATTTAGTATTTGAAAGGCTGGCCCAGGGTTTAGGCCTTCAGAGATAGGCTTTAGATCTGAATATGATTAGAAGATGAAGCCTCCTCAGATAATTTCACGTGTCATGCCTAATCCGTTTGCTTCCGGATATGACCTCTGTTATTAGCTGCTGGCACGGGTATATAAATACTTCTCAGCCTTCCCTGATACCGGAGCCTGAAGGAGGGGCCCTTCTCGGGTCGTAGAGTGTTTCTTTTGCAATTAACAAAGGCTCGTGTCCCTTTTCTGACACTGGTTTCCTGCACCCGGATTTAAACGTCCTTTACCTGACTGCTGAGATAATAACGAAACAGAAACGCAAAGCAAACCAGATCTAAAGCCTGCCCAACACTCAGCACCACTGTCTTCTCTTAGGCAATTGAAGTGGAGGTATTTCCTCCCGCTTTCAAGGAAAATGGAGCACCATACATGGTATTTTCATATGATGTGTTGATTTAAGTGGTGTACAATTTGCAGTGTGTGTTCACTATAGAGAAGACCAGCCATTACCCGGACCAGAGAAAAGGATGAAGCATACGTCATACTCAGTGACAGCAAATACTTTTGCACCTTGATTTTTTTCAATATTCCATTTCAAATAGTTCTGTTTTTTTTATACCGACATAAAATATGATGCATTTTCAAGTTAAACACCCTTCACCGATATTGACATACTGAGTTCTTGTCTTTTATGCTGTTTCATAATGATCAGTATTCTGTTTCTTTGATAAACAAGAAAACACACACACACACACACACACACACACACACACACACACTTTTGGGAGGAAATTACTTTTTAGGAAATCACAAGCTCTCTTCCATGGAGTATATGCTTTATAATATGCGTAATAACTGTATTCAAAATCAAAACTGAAATGAAGGAAAAAGTTTGAGAAAGAATGAACCTAGTTGTCAATGTAATTCACATGATTTATTAGTTCATGTCACAGCTCTTACTTCAAGTGCTGTCAATCATGGATTCCATGAATTAGTGGAAAATGATTTTTCCCCTCCTCTCCACCCTACGGTCACTGCTGGTAACAAGAAGTTGCTTGTTTGCAAACCACTTCACCAGCACCGGCACCACAGTTGCTTCTCACTAGCCCACTTAGGTTAGCCTTGACTAAATAATGCAATTTTTTTTTTTACGACGGTCAGGTTTTATGACAGTCAGGCAATGTTCTAAGTCTGCACCGTCCAATGTGGTAGCCACCAGCCACAAGGGGCTATTTAAATTTAACTGAATTAAAATGAAATTAAATTAAAGTTCAGTTCCTTAGTTGTCCTAGCCACAGTTCAAGCACTCAGCATCTACATGTGTCTAGTGGCTATCATATTGGAAGGTGCAGTTTTAGGGCATTCCCGTCCTTACAGAAAGTTCTACTGGACGATGCTGCTAAGTGATTTTCTTATATTAACTCATTTAATCCTCACGACCCTATAAGGTAGACGCTATGAGAATTCATTTTACAGATGAGGAAAGTGAGGCACAAAGAAGTGAAGTGACCTGTTCAAGTTCACACAGCAAGTAGGGGAAGCGAGACTTGGATGCAGACAGCCTGGCGCCAGAGTCACTGCTTAACCACCTGCTGCCCTGACTCTGGTAAGTAATAACAATAATAGCAACTCACATTACTTTTAGTGTTTACTTAGGCATCCTTTCACTTACATTGTCTTGTTTGATTCTCTATGGACTTGGCAGTGGACATTAACATTATCCCCATTCTATTGATGTGAAACTAAAACTTAGAAGACAAACAAAATCCCCAGGTTACAGAGCCTGTAAGTTGGCAGGACCCAGATATGAATCTAGGTCTTTCTGACTGCAAAGCCTTCATCTTTAAGCACTACATACACTGTCATCTCTGACAGCAGAGAGGCAAAAATAGTAACCTTTTCTGCCGAAAATAGTTTCTTTATTTCCTGAAACCCACTGAAGAATCATTTGCAGTATTACCTTTCGCCATCACTAAGCTACCAGTTGAGCACAGTGATTACAACTCGATTCTGAACTAAATTTGAAAACATATATATTACTACTCAACTCCTTCTTTTTGACTTTATGGGGAAAGAGGCAGATTTCTATCCCAGGGTAAAATGTGACAAGGTAGACCTGAGGCCTTGATACACTGTATTACTTGATGATTATAGGATGTGCTATTTGGGGTAAAGATAGAGACATCATTTAAAAAAAAAGAGCTCAAGCACACTGTGATCATATGACGAGGTAGATGAGATTTGTTGTTCTTGTTGTTTTACTTTGCTTCCATGTGAACAGGGATGCACAGAGAGCGTGTTTTAGGAACCCCAGTTACCAGTGGTTTTCGTTTTCATTCTCAAATGCAGTTTGTTCCACAGCTGTGCTGAGAGGGAGGGGGAAATGCTCCCCTTCCAGTGGAGGCCTCGCTCACAGAGAGTCTGGGACGTGCTCTCCTGGCCAATGGAGTAACCCACTGCCTGATCCTCTGGGACCAACAGAGGATGGAGAGAGAGTCAGCTATCCGAGCATGTAAAGCCATGGCTGGTGGTACCCTGCCTGGGACCCTCCCCAGGTCCGTGGACTTCACCTGCTCAGAGCGCCTCATGGTGGGACCTCACAGACAGACTTTGATTTTCTCCACAGATGGCTTACGGCAGCACTGAGGGCACCGCTGTGGTGGTCGGGACGAAGACAGGGACCATGGTTGGGGGACGCTGAGGGGAAAGCATGCTGGACACAGGGTCTGAAGACCAGGGACCACTGCTGTGTGTCCTCGGGCCGATCACTTTAACTCTCTGGGCCTCGGTTTCTTATGAGGTTCTTGGGAAGATTCAATGTGACATCGTACGTGAAGTGACCTGGCAGGGTACCTGCAACATCGCAATTATTGACCCTAAATGCCATGGAGGTTTGGAGGGAGACAGTGCTGCCAGGGTGACCAGGAGGACTTCCTCAGCCTCAAGTTCCCCTGTGGGGAGTGATGTGGATTCCGGTTCTCAGGCGCCAGAGCCGAGAAGCACAGAGGAGAGAAACTGGCGGCCTCCACGGACACTTTCTAAAGAGATGTGGAGAAGCCCACGCCCCGTGCCCTGCTCCAGCCTCCCACTGAAGGGCTGTGGACACGGCAGGGGTGCGTCCTGGTGACTGGAACACGTGTCAGAGTCACGGAGAACCCACGGGAGGCCCGGACGGAGAAACATGCTCGGTGGGAAACATGGCAGGAGAAACGGTTTAGGGGTTGGGGTTCGGGATAATTAGAACACAGAGTTTTGTTCATTTTCTGCCTTGATGGAAAGCTGCAGATACTTAGGCTCTCACAGGATGAAGTGAAACTGCAGTTAAGTCTCACCACGTACCTGGTGGCTGTCAAGCATTTGGGGACACTCGCTATTCCTCAGGTGGTTCCCCAGTTTTAACCTGTCCTCCGGTTAAAAAGTAAAACAACACATGAACTGGGATGTTGGAGGAGCAGGGCCCAGGCATCCGCCACAGCATCCCTGCCGGCTTTGCTCTTCTCTGGTTAACATTGGGGCTGCCGCGGGCACGGGCAGAAGAGGGACGAAGAGGGACACTCGACCTCAGGTGAGTGGTGGGCTCCGGATAGAACACAGCAGCACAGTGCTGGTTATGAAAAGCCAAGACGGTGTCTTGATTCCGAAGCGATCTGGGCGTGGAGCCGGCGCCGGTGCATCTGTGCTAGTTAGGGAAGGGAGCCCCTTTTCCAGTGGACGCAGCGTCCTGCCAGGCTGCGTGGCTTGGTGAGTGGCGAGTGGGCTCGATTTGGTCCCTTCATTATCCACTGTGTGGGCACAGCTCCCACAAGTGTCGGATCCGGTCTGGAGTGGAGACACCCAGAGGAAGCCACCACCCGGGGGGCAGCAGGGACCTTCCCCACGTGACCTGCCTTCTCCTCACTGCTGCAGGTCCAGAGTGCCGGGAGGACATTCCGCTGGTTGATGTCTAGGAATTACCCCCTTTCCTAGGCCCTGGCTACACTGCCCGGTACAAGAGGAGCGCCCCAAGCTGTGAGGCCGTGGTGGTCGACATGTGAGAATAGAGCAGCTGTGTCCTTGGAGCTGACCGGGGGAGGTCCCTGCTGAAAGCAAAATTAGCAGCCTTTCCCCATTTCAAAGAAAAAGTCAATAAAAATATTTTCAATATTGAGTTATCCTCTGATAATCTTTAAAGCATTGGCTACAATTTATTTACAGAGTGGTCACCAAATAACTCTTTGTTGAATGATTAAATAAGTGAGTGAGTGACTAAACATCGGGATGGAGAAATACCGAAAAATTCTTTTGGCCAACAGAACAGATAAGTAATGAGCAAACGCATGTTGAAATCATGTTAATGCCACTCCAGGACAGCTCCTGCACTTGTGCGGACTGTGTACAACCTGGGGGTGGCGGAAGCAGGGAGGCGCGTTAAAATGCGTGTGAAAAAAATCTCGGAAACGGTCAACTGTTCTTATTTTAAATGTTTAAAAGATTTTTTTTTTTTAAATCTAGGGGCACCTGTTGGTTTATAGTTTGTTCATGGCTATAACTTTTTAAAATCACATACATAGAAAGTGGTTTTATTTTCTTCCTAGCAAAATCGTTCCTCACTCATAGGAGAGAATGAGTTCTATTGGTGTCTCATGACGTTCTGAAAAGGCTACAGGACTGTCCTACACGATCATACTAAAGATGCGGTGGGACCTGAGCACTTTTAAATGCCACTGGGAGTTGTTTTCCCAGATACTGAAAGGAGGTCATGGGGGAACACGTGACCACCTCTCCTCTGTCCCCCAAGTCTCCTCCAGGCTCTTCGGGACCGGTCCCCTCTCAGGCTCCCATAGGGAACAAGGCACGTGCTCAACGCCCAGGGGTCGGTTTCAAGGCCACCAGGTGAGCATTGGCCAGAGGGCGGCTCCTGCCCTGAGCAAGTGTCAGGGGCTTGACTACAGAACCCCCGGCACAGAGAGGACTGGGCGGGCAGGGAGCGAACACCAACCAGCAGCCACCGGTCCTGGCAGGGGCTAAGCATTCTCAGAAACGGCCCAGATTCAGTCCTTAACCACTTTGGGTTTTATATATGATTGCAGTTAACATTGGGACTAGTATTATGAGTGTGTTATTTTGCAAAAAGGGACAGGGAAGTTCAGAGAGAGAGGATGTGTGCGTGAGAGAGAGAGAGGAGAAAGAAGGAGGATGAGAGGAAGCAGGAAAGGGAGAAAAGGTCTGGAGACTTGGTGGTGGCTATGCCGCGTGATGGAAGCTGACAGAAGCTGGTCTTCATCACGTACTTACTGTGATCAAGGTACCATGTTAAGCTCTTTATAAAGATTATTTCTATTATCCCTCCCAGCAAACCAACAAGGTCAGCAGTATTCCTGGACCCATTCTACATCTGAGATGTTGACGAATTAGCCCAGAGCAGCCCAGGTAGAATTAGGAACCTGGGATGTCCGGGTCCAGCCATCCAAGCCCCTGTGCTGGGGGGCTTCTCTACAGAAGGGGCTGTAAGGGTTCCCCCCACCCCGGCGTTCCTGCTCTAGTTGACTTGGGTGAGGACGTGAAAACTGTGAAAGCTTCACTGCTCCCCGAGACTGGGAGGAACCCATCGGCACTCTGCCCCCATGTCACACACCACGACTCCTGCAAACCAGCCTCTAGACGGCAGACCAGCTGAATTCCCTCTGTTGCCCCCGTCTCCTCCCCCAAATAACTGTTCCTTAAACATCAAAATGCTGAAGAATCTTTTCCTGACTTAAAGCCTCTTAACAACAATCAACACGTGGGAAGGCAGAGACAAATTCTATGCCTGATTTTAATAAAATATGCTTTTCTCATCAAAATATTTTGATAGCCTGAGAAAAGAGATGTGTGCTCATTAAAGTTTAATGACTGTCTCTCCCTGCCGTTTTGCATATGAGGATCACACACTGTGACTCACGCGTGGTGGGTGCCGGGATGAGTCAACCGGGAGCGCAGTTTAACCCAGTTCCGATATCTGTGCTCACGGGGACGAATGCAGTGCAAGACTGGGTCCTTAGGATGTAAGGACGTGTCCACTGGCCTAACTGCTTTGGTGGACGGTCATGTGGATCCAGACAGGCGGGCCCCATCGTGGTCCAGGTTGGTGTCTATTTGCTCTAGAAAGGGAGCTGGGTAAGAAAAGCTGCAAACTAGCTCTCAGGCAGCTCCAGCCCCCAGGCTGAGCTGGGTCTCCCAGAAGACAGTGCTTTGGGCAAAGGCTTTGAAGAGAAGGGAGAAAGCAAGAGGTACCGACTCTTGGGAGGTCGGAGTTGACAATGATGCTACATTCATGTTCTAGAACCTCCACGGAAGCCCCCCTGTTCTCAGATCACTTAGGAAGCTCTCATCCAAACCTTTTAGCCTCCCTTCAAAGTGGCCCCAGCTGCCTTGCTTGGTCTCTCTTCACTAGTCACCTGCTTCCTGCCTGCACTCCCGCTGTGGCGGCTTCCAGCTGCTCCCCACACTGCCCTTGCTTATGGTTTTTTTTTCCTAGCATCTGGAGTGGTCTCTCCATCCATCTCTACCGGCTGTTATCCACTCACCAAGGGTCATCTACGGTTCTACAGCCTTAATCGTTGACACCCCACTCCACTCCAACTCCTGTGATCTCTCCTCCCTGGAAACACCAGGCTGTTCGGTAAATGCAGTCGCCATCTTCTATTCTGGTGAAAGTTCCAGTGTGAGAGCAACGTAGCCGAGCCTTTACCTGTACTAGCTTCCGAATCAGTAAGATCTGGGTTAGAAGCTTCCTTCCCTCCCTTATCAGGCAGGTGATCACAGGCAAGTGGCTTGTGAACAGTAACAAGGACAAAACCAACAACCAACGCACACTCGGCGTTGACCGTGAGCTAGGCATTAGGTACCCATTATTTCGTTTTATACTCACAACAGCTCTATGAAGTAAGACTTGCCATCGTCTCTGTTAAACAGCTGAGAGAACAGGAGCTAAGAGACAGTAAGTGATGCGTCCAGGGTTACACAGCTAGTGTGTTGAGGAAACAGGCTTTGAGTTCAGATAGTTTGGTCCCAGAGCCTGTGTTTTGACCACCATGCTACAGGGCACTGCCTTCTCTGGGCCTCTCAGATTTCTCATCTGTAAAATGGGTACAATACTGCCCACCTCGTAGGGTGGAAATGAGGATTAAATAAGATAGTACAGGAGAAGCATAATAGCATAGACCTCAGTACTCATAGCTACTGTCATTGTCAGCACTGTGTGCCGGTCTCACTCCCTCCCACTCCTGCCTCGGAGTGGGGGGATCCTCCTTCCTGACCCTTGTCTCTCACACCTTCTCATCCTGTACCTTCATCATAGTGACCTTGGGAGGTTCTGTAAGCTGTGGGCCAGTTCCAGGCTCAGAGAGATGGACCAAGTGTTCTAGCGTTTTCTTAGAACCTGGGGACATGTGTCCCTCGTGGTCTGGACCTCTGAGCCACCATGCTTTTGTACTTTTCAATGCATTTAGCTTCCTCTCCAACTCCTGTTTATGCAGTTTATTTGACTCCTGCCCTGAGGTCTCCTGGGTAACATTTGTTTCAATGTCTGTTTCTTTTCTCCTCCCTTCCCCGCTCCTCCTTTTGTCTGTGTCCTCTCCCCCCGCAGTCGCTTTCAGGATACCTGCCGTCTGGATACCCGCGGTCCGTACCCAACGCCTCCAGTAGACTAACTAGCATCCTGGTCGCCAGTCCATTAGCCAGTTTCTGGAATTGGAACCTCTCACAGCTCAGGGACACCTGGCTTTCAGAGTATGAGGGACTTTACCCAGGAACACCTCTTCCGCGGCTGGGATTTAGTCTATCCTTGGGGCTAATGCAGTTCATGAGGTTAGCGGTTAAGCGACCGCTTCTGTGAGGACGCGCCTGCCTGCTTTCCTGAGCACTCCTGGGCCAATTTCCATCTCTCTCCTGCTGGAGTCCCAGTCAAATGACCCTACCCTCTAAATGCATTACCTCTAAGAACTGCCTTTTTGACACCCTTATGGAAATTGAAAAACAACACAAAACAAGGCAAAAAACCCACACAACTCTTTGTAAAGTAAAGTACACCCTCCCCGTCCAGGTCACTTGAGCCGCAGGAGAAGGGATTTGGGTTCTGCCCGTGGGGAGTTAAACTGCTCTCTGAGTAAACTCGGAAGATGACTAGTCAATAATCCTTCAGTTAATGAGGTCTAAAAGATGAAAGTTATCAGTTTCCTGTATTCATCCAGTTTATTACCAGCGGTGCAATTAAATTCTATTTTATGCTGGGGTTGGATCACTTCCCAGCTGGGGAGAGCTCTCTCCTGAGCCCTTCGCAGGGACAAGCTGTCAGTTCATAATTAGGTGAGTGTGTGGGCCTCGCCTCCGGTGGGAAAGGTTCAGAGGCTGAGCTCCTGAAGCAGCGGGAAAGGAGGCCTCCCCCAGCCTCCGGGAGAGGCCTGCGGGGCACCGCACGTGTCCCAGGAGAGCCCGCCACGAGGGCAGCCGCCACGTGGCGGGTGGGCAGGCCACCCCGGTCACAGCACCAGCGCCTTATGCCCAGGGGAGAGGCAGCTCCTCTGCAGGAACCCCAGCACCACTTCTCTGTTCTGCATTCTTCCCTGTTCTGCCTGCAGACCTGCACCCCTCACTTTTATGCTGTCTCTTAAGGCCTCTTGTGTAGGTGGTGCTGTGATGGGCCTGTAGCAGGTGACCTGGGTGACCAAGGAGGCGTGAAGATTCAAGCCTTCCTAGAAAAGGAGGGCCTGGGGTTCTCTTCCTCCGGGGCCCTACATGTCGGCCTGCAGGGGACTCATCGTACAGTAGCCCTCAAGGGCCGTCCACACAGCGCTGGACCCAGGGGGAAGGCTGCCATTTTGAATGCTACACAACGTTATTAGCTTTCCAAGTGATTCTCAGCAAACGATTCAGAAGAGACACAAGGCCTACCGCTCCCTGCCCGCCCGTTGCCAACAGCCCACCTCTAGAGGCTCTAACATTTTGATTTTCCCACCACGTTAGAGGGATGCACCTTCAGCTCTGTGCTAATCACTCAATCACTTGGAAAGGTCTCCAAGCCCTGGATAAGGCTGACAGGAGATGTCACACCCCAAGAACCCTGATGGACGCCTGGGTTTCTGCTCCCTGGGCAGGAGGTGTCTCGGGAATGTGGCTACGGACGCTGCCAGTGATCCTGAGAGGTGGGAGCAAATAGGCTGCCATATTTGCCTTGCCCTTTCACCCATGCTCACCTCTCCACTGCCAAGTGCCTTTGAGACATTTGGACAGAGAGGGCGGCTAATGGAGAGACAACGTGAAAACTACGAGTAGCCAAACGGACAAAAAAGGCCCTCTGGTGATAGAGGTCAGAGCAATGGCTGTCTCGGTGACGGAGGAGAGAGTGATGGACTGCAAAAGGCGTGAGGGAGATTTCTGGGGTGTTGGATGTTATACATCCTCTGTGTCTGCATCTGGCTGGTGGTTGCCAGGTGTAGACACACATGACAAGTCATGATCATCACACTGACGTTTCGGTTTGTGCATTCTACTGTATACAGTGATAGCTTCATGGAAAACGGTACAGTCCTAAAGGCAGGTGGGAGGGATCCAGGAGGCTTCTGTCTGATGCCATGCCTGACCTACTTTATTCTGGAGACAGTGAGCTCCAAGTATCTGTATCCTTTACACATCTCTATCTTCCTCCACAAGCGTGTTTATACCCCCAGGTTATATTTATATCTGCAGCCACGTCTATATATTTAAATCTGGAGAGGAGAGAAGAGTGTTATATGTGCACGTCAGTGTATAGGGTGGTTTACTTCTTTCAAAGAACAGGAGGATCCTAGTTCCTTTTTTTTTTTGGAGCAGAACACACTTTCTCATACACACACACACACACACACACACATATTCATAAACACTAACAACCTTGCCTTTCTCCCTCATCTGAGATGCTGAAACTGACCTTGATGATGACCTTGGGGATTGTCAGCACAATGGACTTCTGCTTAGCCAGAACATCCTTGGTCTCATTGACACGGGCTGTGACAAAGAAGTGCAGGAACGCCTGCTCCAGCAGCTCGCCCATGTACTCGCCCGCTTGAATCAGCACCTCCTCTTTCTTGACTGACGGCAGGAAAAAAAACATGGCGGTGTCAGGACCTGGGGTAGGAGCTGCTTCACTCTTCCCTGAGGGCCCCATCTTCGCCACACTAGCACAGTCTCCACCAGGAACACACACAGGTGAGGGCAAGTGGAACACAGAGCCCATCAGGGACAAGAAGCTCTCCGGCTTCTGGGGTAAAGAATGTGCTGGAAATTTCACATTCAGTAAAGCCTTCCTAGAGAAAACGTGTCAAATTTCCCAACAGTGTTTTTGCTGTTGTAAAATGCAACGTGACAAAGAGGTTTAAAATCAAGGACCAAGGGGTGTTAGCTGCGGCTGCTTGGATTTAGGCAGAAACAGTCCCAAGGTGACAGGTGTGGGGCAGCGATGTCCACGGCCACCGTGCCGCGGGCCCTCCTGCGATGAGACAGTCACGCAGGCCGCGGGCCACGCTCGAGCAAAGCTGTCACCGGCCTAAAGCGTTTCCTTGACCCGTCGCCCCACGCCCTCCGCAGCTGGCACTGCGCCAATCCGACCTGATTTTTCTATTTAAGAGAAAGAAGCAGCGAAACCGGTTGTCACCGTAGGCATGCGGCTCTCTCCCACCCCTTCTGCTGTTTGCAACTTAAAAGACCTCTGTGATCTCAAGGCACCGACAAGGGGAGCATGTAGGTGCCGGGGACGAGCCAGTGAGGATGACGGGTGGAGGGGGGGCATGTCCTGGCCCCCCTCTGCTCACCCTCCGGGCTGAGGACGGGAATCCTGTCTTGCGGCTCTGACCGCAGCCGTGAGGTTCTGTTTGGCTGTGCTGCCCAATTTCTCTCACTCTCATTTCCCAGAGCCCAGGATTCTTAAGGGCAAAGGGCAGTTCTCCTGCCGGCCGAGCCCGCGCCTGGGCAGAGCCAGGGGCCTCCATCCCCCTGCATGGAACCGAATGTCTTCACCATGGCTTCCCTGCTCAATGTCTGCCTTTGGCCAAAGATTCCTCCCTCCGGTGGAAGTTATTGAAGGAAACAATTCCCAAGGTTGATAGTTTCAAGCGTAGAGGGTGGCTCGTTTTAGCCCTCCCTCACGAGCGGCCGTCCAGGACCCAGGACGGAAGACCCTGTGGGGTGAACTCCAGGGCACAGGGAGGCCTCCTGCCTTTTGGGCTCCCGGACGACGGTGCATCAGGCCGTGCCTACCATCTGCCTCAAGGTCTCTGCATGGATGAGTAGGTGCTGTGACCACCCAGTCTTGGCTTTACCTCACAATCACTTAGGGACATTTAAAAACCTGCCCTGTTGGATCCCACCCCAGGCCAATTCAATCAGAATCTTGGTGGCTGGAGCCCAGGCTTTGTTTTAAAATTCTGCAGATGACTCTTACGTGCAGCGGGGCTGAGAAGTAGTGCTCAACAACTAGGGGGACCCGCCCTTCCCGCCGCCAGATCAGCCCGGTAAGAGCTGCCACCGGTTCTCTAACCCCACCCACACTTAGGGAATCAGGATCTGTATTTGAATATGATGCTCAGATGGTACATATTCAAGTTTGAGGGGCTCCCAGAGATAGGAGGTTGTAGCAGGAGATGCGGCGGTGTTAGGGTAGAATTGGGTGAACTTAGGACGGTCTCTGTTTTGAAACGGAAAGTCTTGCACCCCAGAATGCACCCAATTCCTGGCAAAATGGAAAGAATGGTCATCCTAGACCAGTGGTTGTCAACGGGGTGCAATTTTGCCCCCCAGGGGTGTTTAGTAACGTCTGGAGATGCTTTTGGTTGTCACAGCTGGAGGCTGTTACTGGCACCTGTCGGGTAGAGGCCAAGGATGCAGCTAAACATCCCACAACACATGGGACAGGCCCCGTAACAACTGTCCAGTCTGAGAGTTCGTGGTGCCCAGGCTGAGAGACGGCCACGGGCTATGCAGAGTTATTAGAATGTACTGGTCCACCCTAGACAAGCAGTCAGCAACTCAGCCTACTGCCTAGGGCAATCCCATTCCACTTAGAGCTGGCCTTTGGAATCGAAGACCTTGTCTTGACCTTGACCCTCGAATTCTGCCTTTTTGGGTGACCTACTCATGTCGCCTCCTTTGGGACTGAGCCTGGACCTTGCCTCCTCCATGGCTCCCCGAGCAGTGAATTGTCCAGAAGATTAAGGCTCTGTCCCTCAGTTGGAGACAACCTCAGACGAGCACATGGGGGCTGTTTTCACTTCGCCAGATGGAGCGGCAAAGTGAGAGGCCTTGAAGAACACGCATTTTGCCTCTAGCTGTCTCCGGTAATAATAATAATAAAAAAAGGACATCCTCTGGCTATTTCTAGAGGGCCGTGTTTGACCACTGGGCTGTTTAGGTTGGCGAGATGTGCTTGACATCGTTACAGAGGCTCTCGCTGCCTTGATATCAGCCTCGGGACTCTTCATTCTCTGAGGTAGAACATCCTCTAAATCTTGGCACTAAAGAAACTGGGCTGTGTTTCTGAGCCCAAGGGAACAGGGCTCCTGAAATAGCACATTATGTAAATGCTGTGTTTTGCCACCACACAAGAAATTGTTCTAGATAAAGTTTATTAAACGTGGCAAGAAGAAGAGATTTTCATTCTCTGAGTGGTGGAGCTGGGACCATGCCAACACCATTTACGGTGTCTGGGGAAAGCCGGGGGGGTGGGTCACAGACAGGAGCTGCTTCATCTCTTTTCCAAAGAGCAAAGAAAACTAAATATAGCCAAGTGGAAACGATAGCACCTTTGAAGGTATGGGAGGTTTAAGTTATTCAGATCTTCCCAGCTGATTCTAGCCTACACATTCCCTTTCATCATCAATGTGGAAAATACGCTTCCCGTTCTACTTGGAAAACTTTCTTTGCGACGGACTCTCCTAGGATTGTACCCTGACCTGCTTGGTCGATGTCTAGAATCCTGTGGCTTTTTGCCATATATTGCAATTGATTTTAGGTTGCAATATGCAATTTATCGCATGCCGTTAGTGCCACCTACATGCAGGGGAAAGCAAGAAACAGTCTTCAACTCCCTTCAGGTTATTGAGGACAAGCCTTGGGGTGGGCTGAGTGCATGGGAGCTGTGTTGATACTGAGTCAGGCTTCGGTATCGCTAGATCGATGGCTGAGATGGCTCATGTGTCATGCCGTTCTAGCCCGCTACCTCCCGTAAGCTCATGCTTTTATTGGATCATGGAGAGAAGGGGAAGGAGATTGCGGGATGGGACTCTAGTGCGGTGGGAAAAGGATGGCATATCGTTCCTTGCCCAGGGGAGTGAGGGGCAGCTGGACCCCAGGCAACAGGGCACAAGTAAGGGGCGGGCCTACTTAGGGCCCGAGAATGCACGGAGCTGGCTCACCACACCTGCCTGAATAGGATGTGGCCTCTGGCACCTGCTTTGCCTCTAATTACTATGTGTGGCCTTGAACACGTCAACTCACCTTTCTGGTCTCATTTTCCCAAAGTGTAAACACGTTGGAAGTTAGCATTTATGAGGAGCCTACTTGCGGGAAGCCTTCCGCATATATTATCTCATTTAGTTTCCTCCACAGCCCCCTTCTCTCACGCCACCCATCCAACCTGTCAACCAATCCCGAGGGCTCTACCTTCAGAAAACACCCGGATCTGGTAGCTGTCACCACCTCCCTCACCTTCACCACCATCTCTCACGGGACTATTGCAACAGCGTCCTAACTAGTCTCTAAGCTTCAATTCCACATCGCCTATAGTCTGTTCTCAGCACAGCAGCCGAGTGATCTTTCAGAACCCAAGTTAGACCAGGGCACACTTCTGCTCAACACCGTCTATGGCTCTGCAGCTCACTCGGAATCACAGCCAAACTCTTTACAAGGGCCTCCAGGTCTTTACCTGGTCTATATGCACTAGCCTCCCCTGGATGCCTTTGCTCCTGACCCTGGTCTCCTTGCTGCTCACTGAACACATCACATGAGCTCTGGCCTCAGGGCCTTTGCACTTACTTTTTTTTTTCCTGGCTGGAAAGCTCACTCCTTCCCTTCTGTCAGATTTCTGTTAAATGTCACCCTATCAGAGGGGCTTTCCTTGACCACACCCCCCACCCCCGGCACTCCGTCTTCCTTGTCTTGCTTTGTGTTTTCCTATTCTATGCAGAACCATATATATTCACTTGTTTGATTGTTTATTGTGGAGTCCCCATCTTCCCCCCAGGAGACCATCAAGAAGCAACTCATTGCTGTGTCACCAGCACAAAATAATACCTGGACTTGTAGGCATTAAATAAAGCTGTGTGTGTGTAGCGGGGGTGAACCAACAACCCAGTGATGTGGGTAGTATTGTTCCCACGTGCAGATGAGCTCAGATTACTTAAGTAACTTGCCTAGGGACACACAGCTAGTAGGTGACACAGTCACAGCTAAAATCCAGATTTGTCTAATTCCAAGGTTCAGGTCCTCTAAATCCACTGAGTCTGTCTGTCCTAAGCAGCTGTGATGACTGTTTTTTCTCCTGAGTCCTTTATACTGACTACGTGTTTCTGTAAGAATTACCTTTCTTCCAAGTGCTAGACCTTCCAGTTTCCAAAACCAATACCGTGGTGATTTCTGAATTGGTGGCTAGTCTGCTGAATCGAGGGGGATTTGCTTCCTTCAAGATTGAGTAGGTTTCTTGAAATTAGGACTTTTTAGGACTAGTTTCTCATTTTTCTGGGAATATCCTTCTGAAGCCTCCCAAAGGTACTTCCTGAGACTCGGGACAGACACCGAATCCAGGAAGCTTGAAAACAAGTGGGACGTGTGGTTTGGCCACCCCAGGCGGGATCATAGTCTTGCCTGCCTCTGTGTTTAAAAAATTATTATTCATATACTTTTTTTCCATTTCTTTTCCTGACTCACCTGTCAGGTCAATGGATCTGGTGCCCTGCCATGTTGACCCTTTCAACATGTTCTGTTTTCTAACTCCGTGTGCTCTGCCTGGAGACCAGGTTCTTCTGGTTGGCTCATTTGGCCAATTGAGTGACCAGCTGTTGTGCACACTAAACACTGGTACCCAAGGGAATGAGACAGGTCGAAATTGCAGTCCCCAGCGCAAGCTGCGGCTTTGTCAATCCCAGTCCTACTTAAACTAGTCTGGAGTTTTCATAGTGAAGAAGACGCTTTGGAAGGCCATGTATGCAAGGGAGGTGAGGGATCGAGGTGCGGGAGAGGCCCCCGGGAGATGGCCGGGAGAGCAGAGCCTCCAGAGCTTCCTGGACAACACATCCCGAGGCTCGAGTTTCCTCTCCCAAGGATGGGCTCTCCTGACCCTGTACATCAGACAGCCCACCCTGCGGAGCTTAGATCTCCCTACCCCCTAAATGGTAAAGCCAAACACACCATTCCTGCTGGGCGGCCCCCCAAAGCTGTCCCTAAGTTGGGAGAGAGGTACCGCCAGCAGGCCTGCTTTCTGAGACACAAGCTTCACCAACTCTCCTGTTCACACCAGTCCCCCTGGGATCTTGTTAGAATGCATGGGTCTGGGGTGGGGCCTGAGAGTCTGCATTTCTGACCAGCGCCCAGTAGGTGCTGATGCTTCAGATCCTTGGCCCACCCTGTAAGTAGCAAGAGGTTCAGTGACATTTAATGTTCACGACTCATGGGGCTCTAAGCTTTGAAAATTTCAATGCTCACTTCTGTGCACAAGTCACGGAGATGAAAGTGGGGGCCTTTCTAGGAAGAGTGGGTCCCGCCCTGTGGTTCATATGCTCCTGAGCTCTGGGCCAGGGCTTTAACTTCGACAGGAAGCTATTAGGGAACATCAGCAGAGAGCCAGACAAGGAAGCAGGTGACACATCCAGGAGAGAACAGCCTCCCTCGTTAACTTACAGGATAAGGGCTCCAGTGTCACATCAAATGTCTTGTTCTTGAATTCTGCCTTGGCGACCCCGGTGTAGAAGGTGATATTGCCTGAGAGATAGGCTGTGACGGTGTAGTGGGCGGGGCCATTGTTACGGAAGGTGATGGTGACCTTGAAGTCTCTTCCCAGCACGACGTTCTCCACTTCAAAATTCATGTGGACATCAGACCTCGATTTGACGACGCCCTCTGTGTTGAGGGGCTTTTTAGCCCCATACATCAGGGCAGTTTCTAGGGCCAACCTCTCTTCTTCTTGACCTAGGAAAGGTGCAGAGATAAGGCCAACGTAAGCCACCCGAGAGAAAGTCACCTTAATGAACAGTGTGCTGTGGGCACTACTTGCAGGGCTTGCCGGGCTGCCTCTGTGAGCCACAGGCTTCCCTCTGGGGCAGGTGTCATCATCATCCCATGTTATACATTCTGCAAAATCAAGTTCCCAGAGAGTTAGGACCTGCCCGGCTGCCGGGTTCGGCCTATCTGAACAGGGGTTACTACAGAGCATACTCCAAGGGTTGTTTTTCCAGGGTCACTGTTTCAGGGCTCAGCAGATAGAACCGACAAAACCTAACTCTTCTCAAACTGTGGGATTACTTGGCTTCCCTCCCAATGTCCTAGCCACGTAGCCGGAAGAGTTGCATCTTGCCTTGCACCTTCTACAATGTGAGTTTTCTCCCATTCATGGGTCTGCCCGGCAAGACCTGTCTTCCTCATGTCTCTTTCCACTCGGACCTGTCCCACTTGGCTTGGGAAAGCTAGTCATGCAGATGGCTAGCAAAAGAAGAATCACTTTGAAATAAAAATGCTGGTTTTTATATTTCCATTAACTTTTAAGATGTTGCCTCTTACTTAACTAATAGCAAACTGCAACGAAAATGAAGAGGTTAGTTAATAGTGCTAACAAGCATCACTGAGAGCTAACTATGTGATGGGTGTCATGGGAAGCGTATATTGCGCTCTGTCTCATCTAGTCCTCAGAAGGACTCTGCAAGGCAGGGACCATTACTACCATCGGTTTCCTTGTGTGTAACATAAGGACGCATACGTGGTAGGGTTGGTAAGTGGTTTACAGGTAGGACATGCATAAGGATTGGCAACTACTGGGACTTTGCAAAGACAGAGAAAATGCCAGCACGTGTTGTGAACAAACGAATGTGTATTTCTGCATGTGCGTTAACAATTTCTCTGATTGTCAAGACTGCGAGAATGTGCCAGAAACAACTGGTCCAGGACAAGCATTGGCTAGAGCACATGTTTCACAGCCGACAAGAGGGAGATAATACTAAAGGGAAGGAGTGGCTGTGATAGGGAAAGCATAGTGAGATATTTTAGCGGAGAGCATCTGGCAAATAGGTCCCAAAGGAAGAGAGCATTAATGATCATGGCTTTGGACGGGCACCAAACATGCATTTAGGCGAAATGTGGGAGGTGAACGCCAGCAGTGGGAACATGGTCATGGTCAGAGAGGAGCCTCGTGGGGAGAGGATGAGCTGGCCGAGTGGAGGAGGGGCGGTGGAAGCTTCTGGGCTCTAGGAGGGACTTCACAGCGGGTCGTAGGTGGAGGAACCTCTAGCTTCCTTCTGGGGACCAGCCTGTCCCTCTGAGCAGGAGCTGTCAGCGAGGCAGGCGAGGGTTTCCAGGAAGCACAGGCCCAGGTAAGAGGCAGAATTCCCAGCTCGCCGGAATCCCCGCTCTCTGCAGTTGTGGTCTGAGCTCTGATGTCTCACATAACGCAGGGCCATGAATTTGGGGCCGAGAGAATGATCTAAAGCCAGATCGCATTTTCTGAGGCTCCTCTGTGGCTCCAGGACCAAGGTCAAAACCACCCTTCCATTAACTGGGTGTCATGAGAGTCCCCTTTATGTCTGATGAAGCCTCTTCTCATTGCTCAGGTCTTAGCTCAAATGTCACCTTCTCAGAGTGTCCCCCCCACTTCCGTTACTCTGGTCCTCTCATCTCTCACTAACACTACCTGGTTTTCTTTCCTTTTCCCAGTACTCGTCGCTGTGGGACATTACTTCCCCCAGGAGAAAGTAAGCTCTGTGTCCCCAGGACCTGGGACCCAGCCTGGCACAGAGGCTCTGGAGGGCTGGGGTTTGGAGAAGCACTTTGCCTTCCTGTAGGGACACAACTTTCATCTTTATAACAGATATGAAAGAGTCCGGTTTAGGACATCTGCTGTTCGGTTAAGCTCACCTGTGCAAGTGCCACCTGAGCTACCATTCCTTCGATCATCTAATGCTAGTTGTGCCCCTGTGATGTCCAGGCACCATGCCAGGCTCAGATGAGAAGCGCAGCCCTTCCCACCCGGGTCTAAGGGCACTAGTGCAGAGGGATCACCACACGCGTATCCGTCACTGATGCTGGGTCAAGCGTTTGTGTGTGGTGCAGGGAACACGGGGCAGAGCTTTGACACCACCCGGGGGCAGGGGAGGCTTCTCAGAGGGTTTTTCCTTCCAGAGCGAGAGCAAAGGCATGGAGGCAGGTGGGAGCCTGGCTTGGTGGAGGAACTGTCACAGCTCACCTAGCTGCTGATTTTCATGCCTGTGGGTATGGCGAGGAAGAGCTGCGAGGGGCCCAAAAGGCAACTAGCAGAGGCTTGGCGAGCTCTGGCTGGAATACCCTGCAGGCAACGGAAGCGAGTGAGGGCTTTTAAGCAATGTGGCAACATGTTGAGATTGATGTCATTAAATATGTCACTTTGGAGGCAATGACTTAAACAGAGGGAAAGAGGGTGAGGAGGGGAAGGTGGAATTGGGAAGCTATAGCAGTTATCCAGGAGAAAAATCATCAGAGTCCAAGCCAATAGTAGGAGCATGGTAGTAATAATAGAGTTACCAGCAAGAGTGGAAACTAACTTTTGTTGGCCATTTACTACATATCAGGGACTATGTTAGGGGGCTTCCACACCCAGCACCATTTGATTCTCAGGGAGGGGCCGTGGAGATGGAGGGGAGGAGATAACTGTGAACTATTCCAAAGGGGACTTTTAGAGGATTTGCTGCTTGACTTATTCTCAACGTGCTAAGTTTGGGTGGATCATGGTTTTCTTTCCAGGGAGCACGGGAGAAATAGATCTGGGGTGGGGAGGGAGTGATAGAAGGTGGCATTTGAGAAGGTTCAGTTTTGGGTTCCTATGGGACATTTAGATGAATGTGGGGCTTAAAAGTGAAGTCTAGTCTGGAGACAGACTTGGGAGAATCAGTATGTGTGTGCATGTTAACACCAGCTACTGGGTAGGAACAAAGCCTAGAAGGAAGAAACATTCTGAGGGGGGCAAAGAAAGGGGAGCTCTGAGTTGCAGAAGAAGATGGAAAAATGAGTCAGGTAGGTTGGGATGGAACCAGGAGAAAGCTGTATCATAGGAACAAAGAGAAGAGAGAACGTCAAAGCAACCTAAGTGTCCAATCAACAGATGAATGGAAAAGGAAGGTGTGGTATGTACACACAATGGAATATTATGCAGCCATAAAAAAGAATGAACATGTTGCCATTTGCAGCACCATGGATGGATTTGGAGGACATTACGCTAAGGCAAATATGTCAGACAGAGAAAGACAAATACTGTCTGATATCACTCATATGTGGAATCTAAAAAGCTAGTGAATAGAACAAAAAAGAAGTACACACACAGATATAGAGAGCAAACTAGTGCCTACCATTGGGAAGGTGTGGGAGGGACAATAGGAGGGTAGAGGATTAAGAGGTACAAACTATTAGGTATAAAATAAACTACAAGGATATATTGTACAACATGGGGAATATAGCCAATATTTTATAGTAACTATCAATGGAGTATAACCTTGAAAAATTACGAATCACTATATTGTACACCTGTAACTTATATAATATTGTACAGCAGCTATACTTGAATAAAAAATAAATTAAAAAAAATTAAAAAACAATTTTAATTAAAAAAAGAAGAGAGAATGTCAAGAATTGTGAGTGAGCAAATAGCATCAAAAAATGCAGGAGGTTTTAGGCAAGCGGAAATCTGCAAAATGTTTATTCTACATGGCGATCAGATGTCTTGGCAACCTTGAGGAGAAGGGCTTCAAGGGTGAGCAGGTGGCAGACCTCAGGGCACAGTGGATGAGACATGAAAGGAAAAGGAAAAGGATGTTGGGTGCGGGCAGCCGCGCAGGCAAAGAGAAGAAAGGATGGACCATGTTTGCAGGGGACTTTATTGTTGAAAAAGAGTTTTGTAAATTTTCTTAACACAGGTGACATGGTCATGGGAAGGAGCTAATAGAGAAGGAGAGATGAAAATACAAGTGACAGAAGGTATAACTGTTGGAGCAAAGAGGAAACGGGACCCGGACACCATCACAGAAGAAGACTTCGCCGCAGGAGAAGTTCTAAGAATTCTAGTTTTCCAAATTTTATAGTTTCTTCATCTTATATTTTAAAGAACGGTATAAACTTGACATTAAGCTTTAGCTCATCGAAGTGAAAAATGATCTTTCCACAGTCTAGTTAATTAAAATAGTAAGTACCTAAATCTGGTCATATTTTTTTCTCTGTTTTCACTCCCACCACAGGCTAGTGGCCACACTCAGCATTTGTAGAGAAATTATATAAGAGATTCAATAACGAGGACCAGGGTGGCAAATGCACAGGCCCAGATGCTGGCAGTCTCTCCTAGATGCCCCTGGGGTACATGGGTAACCACTCACCCTTTCCCACCGCATACACAGGAGCGGCGTCAGCTCCCTTCTTAAACGGCACTCACTCCATCATTCCCAATGTTAGAATATGAAACCCACATGCCATCCTTGATTAAGAAGCTAACGGTCCACCTGGAATCAGACGCCAGCCCAGGAGCAGGATGGGATGCCTCTTAAACTATCTATGCGGACTTTAGGGGCTCTTCTGCTTGGACAAGCCCCCCACACTTTCCACTCCTCTGAGCCTTGCCTTCTTGCCAGACCTTGCAGGTCTGGACCTCAGCTGTCTTCCCCATTCAGAGCTGGCACATTTTACTTGTTTTAATCTGGGATTCTCCCTTGGCCAAGCTCCTGACTCCTCTTTCATGGACTGACGTCTGACCCTGATTTGGTCTTCACCACCACCTCTGTGGCTGACCACGCAGGGCACCTTGCTGAGCAGTTTAAACAAGATAGCTGGTCACTTGGACGGCTTCCTAGAGGACGGCTCAGCTCTTGTTCTAGACACTGTCTGCTCAGGACTCCTCCACACTGGGAGAGTTTATCCACAATCCCTGTCCTGCTGCCTTTTCCTGGAGAACTCGTTCCCTGGGGAAAGAGTCATCCCTGTGTTTCCCTGTTTGTCCTTCAGACTCAGGGAGCCCGCAGCTAAGGTCCTCCAGGATCCCTGAGCATCTGTCCAACCACCCCTGTCCTACGCATCCAACACACAGCTTCCCGCCCGTCTCTCTAGCTATTATAGATGGGAAAGCAGGGCTGTGTGTGTCTCCATCCCGACAGTGTTTGGAGTCTGGAGGGTGGTTAACAGCAAGTAGTTGAAAGGATGAATGAATAAATGCGTGGATGTTACAGCCGGTTCCTTTCATTCCTATATGGAATCCTTTTTCCTTTCCAAATCTTTTTGCCTGTCACTCTATCACAAGAGGGCACGGGTCATTTGTTTTGTTTTATTGTGCTTTTTAAAAAAAAATAAATTTAGTTATTTATTTATTTTATTTTTGTCTGCGTTGGGTCCTCGCTGTGGTGCGCAGGTTTCTCATTGTGGTGGCTTCTCCCATTGCGAAGCACGGGCTCTAGGCGTGTGGGCTTCAGTAGTTGTGGCACACAGGCTCTAGAGCACAGGCTCAGTAGCTGTGGCACACGGGCCCAGTTGCTCCACGGCATGTGGGATCCTCCCGGACCAGGGCTCGAACCCGTGTCCCCTGCATTGGCAGGCGGATTCTTAACCACTGCACCACCAGGGAAGCCCTCGCTTATGTTTTTAAAAACTCTCTTTTTAGAAAAAAGCCCAAAAGAAAAAAGAATCTTTTGTATCGAGGTTGTGCAGTGGATGAAAACCAACAGAAGAGAAGAGCTATCTATTTCAGGAATACAGCAAAAATTCATGGGTTCAGATGGCACAAATCCTGAATTTCTCAATTCAGCAAACATTCTCTTTATAGTGCAAATTGCTTTTGTAAATAAGAGCAGGGAGACAGAGGATCTAAAATATTTAAAACAAATTCTGCACTCAGCATTTCAGGAACACTGATGAATATTTAGGTATATGCAAATGACCCTTCATTTTTATCCATTAACTAAAATGGCCTTTGCCATTCCTAAGAAGCTCTGTTGGTGAATCACTTGTAACATATATTCCACGTCCCCGTGAAGACACCCAAGGTCCTCCACCTCCTGTCCGCCACTGACCTTGGGGAGACTTGACTCCAGCCTCTGGGCACTTAATGAGCTTAATGCTTTAGTAATGTCTGCAGGACCCTAAACACACCGGCTGATTCACACCCCATGGCCTTGTCATATTCTCATCTCCTGGAAACCCTGGTCCAGCTTCCTTAACTGTGGTCTGGGACTTCTCTTATCGGGCTTTGTTTTCCTGAATCTCCTGGTTGGACTGACTGCCCCTCTTCTTTGTTTTCAAAGCCCTCAGCAGAATGAACCTATCACTTGCCCAGAAACTGGGTTCTACTCACCGTGGGGCTCCCAGCACCAAACACAACTCCAGGCGTAGAGCAGGCACTCAGTACGATGGAGACGGGACTGAACTCAACAGCTCCATTTCAAACATTCCACACACGAAGAGTTAACAAAAACCACCTTAACATTATTTTATGATTGAAACGGGCCTCCATTCTAATTGGCCTGAATTAGTGAGACTGCAGTGTCCTATTAATGTTGTATCATCTACCTCAGGGGATTTCCACGATATGTCAAGGGAGCAATGCATGTGAAAATCGTTTTCAAGGTACTAAATAAATGTGAACAGGTATTTAAATTTCATTATTGAACTAAAAGTACATTAGTTATGTAATGTTTTCTAATAGGATTATTTGCAATTAAGATTCTTTCATATTTTTATGAACAAGAACACATTCTATATTCTGTTAAAATAGACGTGACTTTAAAGCATTTATTTCAAAAGCCATGTGAAGCAGAATTCTGCTCAAAGCAAACAAACAAGTAAAACTACAATGACACGAGAAATTGTGGGTGTGATATGTATTCATTCCAGTTCTAACTTCCAAATGCTGCAAATGGCCACGCCTTCTCTGGAACATGTCTTCGTGGTGACAGTGACTGTAACTACGAAAGTGCCGAGCAGACTTGGGCAGAGCAATCTTCATTCGATTGCAGTAACTTACCTTCTTGGAATTTGTAGGTGTCAGTAATGTCCTTTATGCCATCTCCTCCAACTTGCTTGGTCACGATTAATTTCCCAATGTGGGTGGTATCAAGGGTTTCAACCACATGAGTGCCATCTTTCTTAGCTGTAATGTAAACAAGATCACTGTTGACCTAAAAACAGGAGAGGAGACCATTAGCCAGCATCCAATGTTCCTGTCACCAAAATCTCTAACTCTCAATAGTGTAGCCATGTAGGGTCCCTGGAGACAGCATTATTCATTGTGCTAAGTCATTTAAGTGCCAACCATTTCTTTCTTTCCTTTCTCTTGCTGGCAAATCCTACCTCCTAAGGCAAAGCAGAAAGTACCCTGTTACTCTCCTCAGACTTCTTTAAGCTGACAGTGATGGCGTGACCTACTTCCAGGAAGAAGAGAAAGTCTGCTGGGTGGCTCCTGGGAGATTTTTCTCCAGGTAGATGCATAGGTCCAAATCCATCAAGATGTATACATTAAATGTATGCATTTTAAATATCAATTTTACCCCATTAAAGCTTAAAATAATTAAAGCAAGTAAATGGAGAGAAGAAAGGCTGTGATAGGCAGAGGGACTGGCCGCTTCAAAGGTTCTGAGGAAGGTATTTGAGAGACGCACTGGATCAGCTGCAGGGAATACGGGCTCTGATCTTGGGTGTGTACTTTTAGAAAGTTACCTTGTCCTCTCTGAACCTCCGTTCCTGCTTCTATAAAATGAAAATAATTACACTTGTTCTGCCAGTTTCATAGGAACACCTTGGGACTGAGTGAGATAGAATCTATGTGAGCATGATTCTTACAGAGGTTTGTAAACATCAAAATTGAGTAAAAATGTAATGATCATTACTAGGTAATGGGAAAACTTGATGATAGATCCCTAGCTTTTAAAGATGAGGTTTAAGAGAGCAACTTTTCTCTGCTTTCTCACAAAATGTTCTGAATTTACGTGAAGTCTGATCTCTGTTAAGGAGAAAGGAAGTAGTCAATATTTATTGACCCATAATGTTTCAGGGATTTAAATGATTTAATTTAAACCCCACAGCGACAATCCTGTGAGGTAGGTACTATTATCCCTCTTTTATAGGCGAGGCACCAAGAGTCAGAGTCAGCAGAGTGTTTGTGGTCACATGGCTGGGAGGTGGTGGAGAAGAAGTACAAACGTGGGCAGGGGCATGCCCATTGCACATGCCCTGACCTTCGCCCTGGGTGGTCATAGCACATGTCCTGACCTTCACCCTGGGTGGTCATAGCACATGCTCTGACCTTCACCCTGGGTGGTCATAGTACATGCCCTGACCCTCACCCTGGGTGGTCATAGCACACGCCCTAACCCTCACCCTGGGTGGTCATAGCACATGCCCTGACCCTCACCCTGGGTGGTCATAGCGCATGCCCTGACCCTCACCCTGGGTGGTCATAGCGCATGCCCTGACCCTCACCCGGGGTGGTCATAGCACATGCCCTGACCCTCACCCTGGGTGGTCATAGCGCATGCCCTGACCCTCACCCTGGGTGGTCATAGCACATGCCCTGACCCTCACCCTGGGTGGTCATAGCACATGCCCTGACCCTCACCCGGGGTGGCCATAGCACATGCCCTGGCCCTCACCCGGGGTGGCCATAGCCCCTGCGCTGCCCCTCACCCGGGGTGGCCCGTGCGTGTGCCCGGGAGCTCCGCAGCTCACTGCCTCTCCCGCGTCACCCCACAGGGCCATGGCACCACGTGGTAGGGAGGCACTTCCAGGCCCGGGGCCTGGGTGGTTCGATGCTGCCTCAGGTTTCTGAGGGGTGATGGTGTTGGCCCTGTTCCTCAGCAGAGTATCCAGGGCTCGGTGGCGAAAGGCACGTGCTGTGAAAGGCTGCAATGCGAAACCAGGAATCAGGACAAGAGAGGACAGAGCAGACACCTCAAGGATATTTCTCATTTTGGAGAAAAAAGTTCAAGGAAACTTTAAATGAGCTTCCTGAGAATTTCAGCCGTCCCTCTGGCGGAGACCATGCAGGCATGGACTGCTCCCTCCTCACTTGCGAACTATACCCACAATGATGATAAATGTCCTCTTAATAAACAACTCTTAAAGCAGCTTTCAGTTTTCCAGGGAGACAAGGCTAAATATGAAAGTGGATGAATCCTCGTCTCCCCTTGAGCATAGCTTAGGAAATTTATGTAGGCTAAAATCTCAGGCCAGCCCACTACACTGTCCCTTGTGAGGAAAGGAAAGGAGAAACACACACATAAAATGGCTTTTGCATATGTGTGTTGGGCGTGAGGGTTTAGGGAAAAGATCCTTTCCAAGTGACATCCGCAAGCTTTCTTTTCGGTTGCAGCCGCTAGTGTGGCGGTTCTCCGTCCTGACTGCACATTAGAATCACCGAGGGGCTTAGAAAGTGTATGTAAGACCAGCTGGATCTCTACGGTAGAACAGCCATAAGGGGAAGAAATATTGGACCTAGGCTCCGTGACTTTGGGCAAGTTACTGAATATCTCTGAGCCTGGGTTTGATTATACCTCCCTTGCAAGGCTGGCAAGTAGATAAGCAACACCTGTGAAAGTCCTGTGTTTAATTTCTTTTGAGTGGAAAGGAGTCTTCGGGACCATCTGGTCTTACCCATACGTTTGAAAGGGCTCTGGTCACGCAGAACCTGGGCAACCCAATGTGAAATACGGCTATTCTCAGCCCCACCACCCCTTGCTTCTTGGCGAGACACAGGCACTTCCAAAGTGGGGTGGACAGTAGGAGGAGAGCTTTCCTACCAGGAGGAACAGAATGTGTAAAGACTCTGATACGAGAGCGTGTTTGGATGTTTCAGGGCCCCTGGGGCTCAGCAAAGGTGAGCTGGGTCCTCAGGCTAGAGAGGGGCCTCTCTGCAAACTTCTGCTTGTTGCCCAAGGTATGTGAACGTGTGTCCACTGCCGGCAGAAGCTACACTTCTCACCTCTCAGGATGGAAGCTCTGGTTTTCAGGACCCAGGACAGTGTCTGCTCTCTTCATCTGTTCCCAAGGGGAAGTAACTGCCCTGCAGGCTGTGCTGAGAAGGGGGTGCTCCTTCCAGGGCTTCTGAAGGAACGCAGTGGATGCCCACCTGGTCCTGGAGCCCTCCTGGCACAACTGCCAGACGTCGAGCCCGTGCTTGCCACTCCTTCAGCCCGCGGACGCTGGCTACGCGGCCACATTCCCGTGTGCGCCCCCTGCTGCTGCGTACGTGGGCCTCATCTCCCACCAGGACTGCCGGCACTTGAGGGTGCCACGTGACCCCCGTCTCTATGGGATACTGTTCTCAGCAGTGTACTATGCACACGCTTTCGCTTGCTCTATTCATTCATGTATTTACTGGTGGCTGCCGTGTGCCGGACCCTGCTTTCAGCGATGAGAAGCCAACAGAGCCCACCTGCGTGGAACTTACATTCTAGCAGGGAGAGCAATAATAACACTGAGTCAGAGTAGAAGGACAGAAACAACAGGGCAGGTGGTGACGTTTCGGGTGCGAGGTGGTGTGAGTGAAGGTCTCTTCGAGGAGGTGAGCTGAACAGAGATCTGGACGCAGGGAGGGAACAGGACATGCGTAGTGGGGGAGGAGCTGTCATAGCCAAAGGAACAGTATGTGTAAAGACTCTGACAAAATAGCAAGGTCAGTGTGGCTGGAAGGAAATGAGCAAAGGGATGGGGGTGGAGGGGAAGCCAGGGTCCATATCGCACAGAACCTTGTAATGATTTATGCCTCAGTGTATTGTAAAAGTGATGGGAATCCGTTAGAGGGTTTGGGGCAGGGGAGTGACACGTTTCTATTTACATTATGAAGGATACTTCTGGCTGGTTTGTGGAGAAGAAACAGGAAAGGGGCAAGCGAGGAGGAAGCAGATGATTTAGGGGCTGACGTCCCAGATCTCAGTGCTGTTCAGAGCTCAGAGGGTAATGATAGAGATCACTGGCGTGGTTGGATCTGTGATCTTATTGGAAGGTATTATATCTCCGTTAAGATGCCTGAGGAAGGTTAAGAAGAGAAGCCAAGATGATTTCAAGTTTTCATAGGTTATTTGAACAAATGGGTGAATTATTTTAGATCGGACTAGGGGATGCCAAAAAACGGGCTGCATCTCATAAGTGGAAGCAAAATAAACAAGCTTGAATTGAGAACGAAGAATCTGCAGAGAAGCCGTTGCACAGTTAGCGTACAGGGAACTGCTGGCCCGGAGCAAGGGAAGGTGTGGCCTCTGGAGCAATGGGGTGGTGACTGCGGCCCCGAGGAGCCTGTCACTGCTGCCGTGAAAATTAGCTCCGGGCCAGGGAGGGAAAATGGGTGCGTGCATGTGCATTTGTGTGTGAGTTTGAGTGGGATGGCGTGAGGGGGTCAACAGACACAACTAGAAGAAGCTAAGGCAGAAGAGAAGCAGCAGCTCCTGAATGCTTAGCGAACGTGGGAATTGCGTGGGAATTGGGAAAGTCGCCCCGACACTGAGAACCGTTCTGCTCTCTTTAGGAGCTCCAGGTCCCCAGGAGTCAGGGAGGACGGGCCGAACAGCCTCCAGAACCAAGAAACTCACCGCAGGGTTGAGGGCATGAGAAGGGAGGCGGGTAGAGAAGTAAGCTTTGATCCCTGGAAGAAATCTAGAAATGGGAAGCGTAGATTTCCAAAACGGAGGAGAAGAGGAGAAGGGCAGAGGTAGGATGCTTTTCGTGCTTTCACTAAAAAAGGCCTGAGAAAACCAAAGGAAGTCAATGAACATGATGCTTGATCTGGCCCGGAAATGAGTAAGGAGTGACCAAGAAAGTCAGTCTGCCGAGAGGCAAGAAAAGGCACGTTCCGGCTGACGTGGCTGAGGTCAGGGAGAGGCAAGCTTAGGCAGCAGGGAGGCGAGAAAGGGAGGGAAGATGCTGTCTAGAACCTGAGTCACAAAGACTCTCATTAAAGTGAAATCCGACGCGCCCCATGGACTCCTACTTTAGAACCCTTGAGAAAAGGGTCCTCACGCACTTTTCAGCAGTTGGAGCATCTCTTATAAATGGCTCAGCACTGAAGCTCAGCGCGTGCCAAAGCAGCAATCCTACACGCTGTCAGCCAAGTCTGCAGTGGGTGAGAGAGGAGTAATTATAACCTGAGAGTCCCGACGACATTCACAACACCACGATCTATATTTAATAACAGCTCTTGGGCAATTCGCTCTTGGAGGGAGGCTGTTCCTCTCCCCTTCGCAGCAACAAAGCTTAATGAAAATACAAAAACAAGGCTTGGCGAGTTTTAGAGTGATTTCCCATCAAGAAGTGCTCATAGCATCAGAAATGATCAGACGGCAGCTGGGGAGGATTGGATAAATCTTTAAATCTCAAAATGAAGTCGAGAGGGTGAAATTCCAAATACGGTCTGCCTGTTCTCCCAAGGCTTCTAGAAACTGTAATGGTGGGCACAGTAGAAGAGACACTGTTCCTTTCGTGTAATTCACATTTCCGCTTTTGCTTATTTCCGAAACATTTCCCAGGCCTGCCCCCTCCTGCCCCCTCCTTCCCCGCCTGTCGCCGTTTGTCTGGTTTGGGCGTGGAGTAACATCCCAGCCTTCCCGTGTCCCCCGCACCCCCGAGGCCTTCCCTTCAAGGCTGTGCTGCACAGGTTCCCGTCCCTTCCCCGTGGGAAGCCTCTCGTTTACAGGACGAGGTGCCCGTTTCTCAGGACAGAAGGTCCCTTGTCTAGTTCCCTCAGCTGTCGTCATTTGACGCCTCCCATGAGCCTGTATAGTTTTCAATTGTCTGCACGTACCATTTGGAGGCTCAAGTTTTCTCCTCTGTGTAAAATTCTTTCCTTCCTCTGGCTTCTTTCTTACGCTCTTTGTCTGAATAATCACTAATCATCCCTCCAGACATGCTTCAGGCTCTGCTCCCTCCAGGTAGCATCTCTGGCCCTCCTTCCACGGGCTCCTGTAATGCTCCACTCATCGTACCGTGGCTATCACGTAGCTGTCCTTGTGTCTGTTCCCAGACCACTCTCCCTAGACAGGGGCTTGTGGCCTTTGCTGTCCCGTCTCAGTTCCTAGCTCATATATCTCAATTAACTTTAACGCGAGTCATTTATCACCTACATTGCTGTCTGACATTTAGTTCCACAGCATCCCTTGCGTTATTGTTATTTAAACGTTGCTGTGTTTACGGTACCACCATCTCCATCAAGAATCCAGTTACTTAAGGACATAGGCTTCTGAATTCCCACAGTGTCTGGCACGTAGTGGGACTAGACATTTACTCATTCTAGAATAGTAGCAGAAAGGGGTGTTTACTGGCATGAGCTCAGGTGCCTCCCTGGCTTTAAATCTTAGCACTACTCTTTGTTGGTTAGATGATTGCGGGAAGGTTATTTAACCACTCTTTGCCTCATGTTTCTCTTCTGTAAAATGGGAAGAATTATAACACCCATTTTAAAGGGTTGCTAAGAGCATCCGATGGTAGGCAAAGTGATTACGTAGCAGTAGGCGTTATTTCATTGCGTTCATTCGTGAAATTATACTCTAGGTCAGTCCTGCCTCTCAGCCTCTCATACATCTCTGTTCCTCACCCCTACCTTCAGCAGCCTGCTGGCCTTCTCCTTCACCTGATGTCTCTTACATTTGATTTGACTTTCTGAGCTCTCTTTGGAGCACCCTTGAACTGCCCTCTCTGCTTCCGACCTCCATCCAGTTCTTGTAGAATTTCAGACCCTTTCCCAAACCGTCCCTATCCACCCTTTAGTGTGCAGTGTTCTAGACCCTCTTCTCCCCTCCGTATTCTAGCAGCTGTACTCTCTGTCTCCACTGTTGGAGGATGGCCTGGAATGGCAGGAAATGGACTGGAGTTCCCAGACTAAGACCGTAGTTGGGGTGTGTTCAGGTGTTGTCCCATGTGCACTGTTGGGCTAGTCTCAGGGTGAAGAAGTACATTCTGCCATTTCAATTCACGGACCGTCTCCACCAATTTTTTGTTGAGTGATTCATTTAGTCACTTAATTTCTTGGGAGCAGTTGATACCTACTTCAGGGGTCCAGAGAACTAAGCTAAGGTTAGTAAAGCAATTGCTTTCCGGCAGAAAAATCTCAAAACATCAAGGAGAGAAAAATGTTTAAGTAAGAACTGCATTTAGCATGCAGTGCCTGGGGGTTGGAATGATGTCTAGTTAACTTTGTAAACATGAAGCATACACTATGTACCTGGGAAATTTAGAAGTAACAGCCCAGTACCTTATTTTTTGATGTGTTAAGAGGTTGGGAAGGAAAGCAGTTCTTTTCCTCAGCTTTCCACTTACCTCTGCAAAAACGAAGGGTGCGTCAAACTGGAAGCAAACATTGCCGTGCTTAATGGCTTGAACAGAGGCCGGGCCGCACCGATACATCCCTGTATCACACAGAGGAGGGGCAGCATGAGTTTGCCATCTTCAGTTCTGTCCAGATACAGAGCTGATCTGGATCATAGCCCTGAGGTGACTCTGTAGAGACAAATGTTCCTCTACTTCATCACCGAGGTAGCCCCAGTGCTTTCCATGGCCGCAGCGGGCCATGGACTCACGTGTGTAATCGAGAGGGAATCGTTGGAAATGACTCTGCAAACCAAAATTTGAAGCCACGAAAAGAATATAGGGCAACGCTATTTCTGCATCTACTCTTCCAACTACAAACAGACTCAAGTGTGTTGGTGCCCAGCCGCTGGCTTACACAGGGCTTATCCTTTCATAACTCGTATCTGGAATGTTGGAAACAGTGATCCATCCTCAGTGTTTGTGTTGTTGTTTTCACTTTTGTTTTTTGTGTTTGGACGTTATGGACACATGTCAAGTTTAACTGGAGAATCTGGACATTAGCCACACACATGGACCACGTGCACTCAGGAAGTCAGTAGGTCCACGCTGACTTTCACAAAGTCCTTTGAATTTTAACCAGCTATCTCTTGTTAATAAGAGATTAGCTGCCGTTAGTCACCCAGCTATCTCGTCATGATATATAATCCGGAACACCAGAAAGTGTTGAAATTTTTCTCTTAGAATCCAGTATTGTACTGGCGTTCCCTTATGAGTATGTAATGAACGTTTTTGTGTATATATATATGCACACATCGATATCTTATATCAACACCTGGGGAGAGAAAAGTCGTGTCCTAGACCACTGATTTTTATCATCATGCTAAAGAGAAATGGGGCCTCACGATGTGTGTGATTTTATAAAAATTTGGTGGGAGAGGGGGGTCATAGCTGCCACTACTTAGCACACACGTTAGAAGATACGTACCTACATACTCAAGTTTTGAAAGAAATCACACAACCTAAAAAGAAATCAGCGTCTGGAGAAACAACAAGTTAAAGGATGATCTGTAATTATTTTTTTGAGTTCTTTATTTTCACCACTGCCATCTATCTTACCACTGTTTATCAGGCAGGGCTGAAGTCTGTTTTATAGCCTAGCAAAAGTGCTTACCCAGATACATTTTCTCTTGTCTTCAAAACTGCTTATCAAAGCAAGAATCTATGAGGTTATATATGTTAAGTTTTATGCTTTTTTCCCCCCCTAGAAGTTACAAAATAATCAGAGTGAAGACGACCAGTGAAATGCAGTTAAACCTGGCTGGCAGGTAGTCAACCCTGTACATGCGCCCAGGAAGCACACTTCTGATGCTGTTCCCACTGGGAGGGAGTGTTTCCCACACATCAAATGCAATCATAAAAGCAAAATAAAGATGGGCAGTACATCCATTTCCCTGAGGGGGGATGCGGTTTTTACCGTCGCTGTTTTCCTGCGGGGTGCTGTCCACGACTTGCCAACCTCCAAATCCAATGGGAAGATCAGGCCTCGTCATCCAGGCTTCGTTCCAGCAGTGGTAGTTCCTTAAAAAACACCACCCCAGTGAGATTAAACTTCCCATCACATTCAATGCTTCAGGAAATCAAAAAGTGACCAAAAATCCTGTGACTATGCTACCTATAAATTATCAGAATGGCTTAAGCTAGCTGGAAGCTTCCCAGAGATACACTGGGGCTCTAGACTTAAGTTTTCTGTGCACGTCCTTTTCCACCGGCACCCCTGGGACGGCACTCATATGGCTGGACATTGCTCTCTCCCCCACTAATATCAGCTTCAAGGCCACCCAGAGATATTCTAATCAATGCCTTAAACAATTTTGATCTTAACCCTTGTCTACTGCCTAATGAAACAGAATTTACTATGGGCTCAAGGGATATGGCAGGGAAGAAAAGGTAATGAAAACTGAGATACATATTATCTTTGAATTCCTTTTATATTTATATGTACATTAGATTTATAAAAAGCATATCCCTTTGTAACGATTAAGCAACAATGCTTTTGTTTACGGGCTTGGACTATTGCCATAGAAACTGTAATGTTAACTCCTGACTGTAGCTGTCTGTAATTTGTGGCAAATTTCCATCTGGTGTCCAACAAGAAGGAAAGGTTGTCAGGGTAAGTGTCTCTTTACACTTTATCAAAGGTGGGTGACCCATGAGCTGAAGGCCAGGCAAAACTTTTCAGACTTAGCAAGTGACCCTTGAAACAAGAGCATGGGATAAAAATATCATCATAGGGCTTCCCTGGTGGCGCAGTAGTTGAGAGTCCCCCTGCCGATGCAGGGGATATGGGTTCGTGTCCCGGTCCGGGAAGATCCCACATGCCGCGGAGCGGCTGGGCCCGTGAGCCATGGCCGCTAAGCCTGCGCATCCGGAGCCTGTGCTCCACAACGGGAGGGGCCACAACAGGGAGAGGCCGGCGTACAGCAAAAAAGAAAAAAAAAAAATCATCACGAATTGTATTATTATGTCCTTGGAAAGACCTCAAATTATATGACATTACAGAAACAAATGGGAGCACATTAACCTGTCGGCATTACAGAAAATATTTATATAGTAATAACAATTTAATGGTGGCATGAGGTAGTTACAGCAGTCTTTATAGCACTGGTGAATTTCAGATCCAGCTACCATCCACCCATACCTCAGTGTCCTTCACTGTCAGTAACTCGTGCATGTGCCCGTCTCTCTCTGAGTTCAGCTCACCTTTGATTGGCTCAGTTCAGAGGTATTCACTTATCTATGGGCCCATCATGCACCAGGCACCATGCTGGACACCCAGTCATGATCAAGTCATAGGTTCTTGCCCATAAAGAGCCCCACGACTGAGGAGGAATGATGACCACAGAAACCAATTGTTAAAACATTTCATAGGTTTGCTGTGAGGCTTAAACAAGCTAATACACGTACAGCACTTAGAACGGGGTCTGGCATATGACAAGCGCTCAAACATGGTAACTCTCCGACGTTTAAAAATAATTGAAGTGATGCATGCTACAGGGGAAATTCATTTGGGGTACAATCGGGTCTCAGTGGGGAAGCCCTTGGGGCAGGAGGGGAGGCACCACAGCAGAAGTGGTATTTGAGCTGAGTCCCCCAAAATAAAAGGGAGTTCAGCAGATTAACAAAAGAACTAAGAACAAAGCGGTGGAGACAAGAAATAGCCAACATGGTGTGTTTGGTGACCTGTATGCTGTTGTGGCGGGTGAGTAGCATGTCTGCATACTTGTGTGCATGCGAGAAGAGGATTGGCAGGTGAAAATGGGCAGTACGTCACAAGACCGTCAGGTACGCATAGCGCAACTGTAGGCCAGGCACTGTTCTAAAATCTTATGTACGTGAATACGTATGATGTTCCCAGCACTCTACGAGAAAGGTATTGTTATTATTATCCCCCACTTACAAGGGAGGAAACGGAAGCACAGAGAGGTTAAGAATCTTGCCTGAGGTTGCACAGTGTGTTAGTGATAGAGCTCCAGGATCCATGCTTTTAAACACTGAGCTATGTTGTTGGTGAGGATGAGATTGTGAGATCCTTTTATCCCAAGTTAAATATTTTGGTTTTATCCTTGGGCCAGTTAAATTTGCAGATCTGTATTTGTGGAAGCTGGGCGAGGACCAGAGACTGAGCTGAGCTTCCTCTCGTCACCGTGGAGAAGGAGAGGAGCTGTCAGAAGGGAACTGTGAGTGTTGAGGAAGCTTTTGAGTTTCCAGGGAGTGTGATCGTTCCATTCACCAAGACCGCATGAAGGAAGAAGAGAAGGTTTGTGTTGGGGACCAGTGTTGGGTGGGTGACATGTTCATTTGGGACATGATGAACTCAAGTGCCCGTGAGAAACTCAAAGGATGAAACCCAAGAGGCATTTTTATATACACACGTGACACTCGGAATTTGACGTAGGAAGCCACTGGCGTCTTTATTGCTGATGGAGGAGAGTGGTGAGTGCAAACGCCAGATGCAGAGGGAACTGGAGGGGAGAAATGCGGAGTGGATTTCTCCCCCAAGGGTGACCTAGGTTGTGAATGCAAGAAGAGACGATAGGGCAGTGGCTAGAAAATAATGCAATGCGGGAAGATTGTTTTGATTATTTTTACGTTCGGAGAGATTGTCATGTCTATGGAGGAAGAACCAGTAGAGTGGGAGTGAGATAAAGATAGGATAAAGGGAGAGATGGAATAAAAAAAAGCCCAAATACCAAGGATGCAGGAGGATGAGGTGGAGAGCAGTGCCATGGACAAGTGTGGGGAGCGAGGCATTGTCTGCAGGGGACGGGGGTGCAGATGTAGGTCAGGGTCAAGGTGTGAGGTGTCGGGGCACGAGCATGAGGCTGGCTCCCACCTGAGAGCCTCTATCTTTGCTCTGAAGCTGGAAGGAAGGTCACGGTGATCAGGTAATAAGCAATGCCAGCCCCCCTTAAGAACGGTAAACGTTGCACCATCAGGCAGATCCAGAAAGAACAGCAGTGAGACACTTGCAATCCCACATGGCCACAGTCACGCTTCCTACACAGCCTGCGACGTTTAGCAACCCTGGCTTTCACCAGCACCGCCCTAGGGTAAGAGGCCCCAGAACCTCCTTATTTAAATTCAAGTATCCTGGGCCAGGTGAGCCTTGAACAAGATAAATAAGCTTTGCATTTCAGATCTCAGGTAAAGACATTGCTTTGAGGATTTTATTTCCTTTCAAATGACCAGGAGATGGGGAGAGGTTTCTTCTCTCTGTACTCACGGTCTCTTCCACTTTCACCTAAGACTGAGACCTTATTTGTGTGTTTGGGGTGGAAGAGTTTAATAAGAGGGTCAGGAACTTGTAGCAGTGGGTGAAGTGAACAGAACTTATGCTCTGGAGGGGTTGGGCCTTAGTCAACGGGTGGAAGGCCAGTAGCTGGGCTCCCAGATTGCCACGAGCAGAGGAAGACGTTGCAACTTCTGAAGAAATGGGGCTTTTTCCATCATGCCATTCTCTCTGCTCAGGAATGGCCAGGGGAAATGCGTCCTGGGCCACCCATGCCACGAGGGTCCCCTTTTGGCTGGATGTTCAGTATTTCTGGGTATACACGCCTGCCTTTTGCATCTCAAGTTCCCCTATGAAAGGGGTTAACATTTACAGACATTGCTGAATTCCGTTTACCTACTATCCAGGCTGGGAAAATATATATGCTTCTTGGAAAGTTTTTTTTTTTTTATTTTAAAGCTTTTTAACCTAGATCTGTATCTAGATAAATGTATCTTGCTGTTTCATCATATGCACTTGCAAAGTGTGTGGATTCATTTTGTGACCTCCGCCTGCCTGTTCACCATCGCATTCCCAGAACTAGAACTGGCCCATAGGAGGTGCTCACAAAGTATTGGTTGCTTGAAAGTTAAGGATATCTCCTAGCAAGGCAGGCAGGCATAATTAAATCTTTGTGTGTTTGTTTCTAAGATTCACGGTTTTGTATTTTCTCAGAGCCTTCATTTGAAGCCCGACTTCCCACCATACCATCAAAATATGCAGTGTCCTTTTAAAGTTAAAAAGATTATCAACCTTCAATGTGATCTAGTATCTTTGTTGCCTCTTTCTAAAGAAAAAGGGTAGAAATAAAAATAAAGCCCCCATCTCGTCGAAAGTTATTTAATCAAATTGAAAATAACTTCTTTGGGGAGATGATGGAGGTAACAAGTGAGCATCACATCTTTACTATGTTACTTCCTGTATGTTTCCTGCAGCGGCAACTAGTGATTTCTAGAACTCCTTTCAAGGATGTAGGAATTTGGCAGTATCGGAGCAAAAGACGCAGAGAATCTTCACCAAAAGCAGAGCCTCGCTAGCAAAGCAGTACCATGCGCTGCTGGAGGACCCTGGAAGGGATGTGGCAGCATTGGTTTAGTTTATCCTTTGATGTGGTAAACTCCTTTCCTTAAAATTACACACATGCAAAGATAAGAATGTGAAACGTTCATCCTTGCATAATTTTTAAGAAGGAAAATCACAAACTGTTCAGTATGTGATTAACTATTTTAAATCACAAAATAAAATACTATTCAGCCATAAAAATCAGATCTGTATTTATTAGGTAGGAAAAATAACCATGGCATATCAATTTTTTAAAATCACGCTACAGAACACCAGGTACAGTGTTCATTGTGTATGTATATATGTGTGGAAGGCAGAACGTGAAACGATCCTCACACTTGTATAAATCCCTCCCTTTGAATGTGGGTGAAGTCTATGAATAGGATGGGATGTCGCTCCTGTGATTACATTTTTACATGGCAAAGAGGATTTTGCAGACGTAATTAAGGTAAGTAAGCTGTTGATTTTGAGCTAATTAAAAAGGAGATTATCATGTGGGCCTGACTTAATCACGTGAGCCTTTAAATCTGGGAGGTCTGGGACATAGCAAGCTAGAGATTTGAAGCAGCAAAGACATTCTCCTGCTGGCTTCGAAGAAGATGGAAGCTTCCATGAGTTCTACAGCTGCAAGGAACTGAACTTTTCCAAGAACCTGAATGAGCTTGGAAGAGAGCCCTGAGCATCAGAGGGGACCACAGTCCAGGCTAACACTTTGATTGCCACCATTTGAGACCCTAAGCAGAGGACCCAGTTAACCTGGGCCCAAACCCTTCGCCCACAGAGACTGTTGGATAATAACTTTGTGTTGTTTTAAGCTGTCAAGGTTTTGGAAATTTGTTATGCAGCAATAAAAAAATGAATACAATATGCAAAGGGACCCATTAAAGAATCTTTAGCAAAATGTTGTAAATGTTCTGAGTAGCTGGAAAATGGATGACTCTTATTTTTATACTTTTCTCTGCAATGTTTGAAAATTTTATAATAAATATATACTAGTCCCCCTCACCCCCCCAAAAAAACAATTAGCAGGACTCTTTTTTATTAAAGAAGGAAGAGCACAGTTCTAACAACTGGCTAAGGTCACATCCAGGGTGACAAGTGCCCATGGGAGGGTGCAGAGTGGACAGAAAACACAGCTGAGACCACGATGGGCTTCGGGGCTCTGTGTGCTGTATGTTCAAAGAAAATAGAGTGGATAATTTAAGCAAGGAGTCCTTTACTGCCTTTAACTTGGCTAACTGCTTAAACATTCCACAGGGTCATCTCATCTGCAATCTGTGCAGAAAGGTTTTCTTCCCTAAAAGGGAAGAAAGAGACGTGGGACTGTAATTTTGTTTCTGCAGCGTTATTAGGGCTCAAGGGAGAGCACAAATAAGCTTGAGAGAAAGCGGGGGCAGAGGTGTCTTGGACCAACTTCAAGTGTAAACCAAGTCTTTGAATTCTTTTATTTTACAAATGGCAGGGGGTAGAAGAAAGACCCTGGTCTGTCTTGCAAACTATTTGTGTTTGTCGCAGATGGGCACAGCCCTACGTCTCTGGCCCTGTTGTTATACTCCTGACACAGGCAATGATACTGGTGACAAAAACGGCAGCATGCCCTGGACTTGTTAAACTCTGGTCACTCCAGTAACGAAGGGGGGTGGGGTGGGAAAGAAGTAGAGCCAAGTTGGTGGACTCTGACGCTTGCCTAGTAAGACATTCCAAAGTGGAAATAAAAGCGTGGACCAAGAAAAACCTTGCCAGTTGGGAAAGGTAATGAAGCAAGACAACAGAAAGGAATTATTCAGAGGAAGGGAAGTATGCTGGAGGAATCTTTTATGGAGCTGGGGGCTGGGAGAACCACGCTAGTGCAGAATGCCGCTGTTCATTGTTGGAGTGCTGAAACCAGGAAGGGGCATTTGGAGTTCCTCTGGGGTCTTCTCCACTGAAGGCAAAAGTCCAATCAGGCGGAGACCAAGCCAGTGCCCCCTGTAGGAACCAATCACCCATCAAGAAAAAAAAGAAAGTAATGAAGGTGTTTGTTTTTGCTTATAATATGCAGGGAAGGGATCCTATGATGTTCATTAAGAAGTCACAGTTTAGGGCTTCCCTGGTGGTGCAGTGGTTAATAATCTGCCTGCCAATGCAGGGGACACGGGTTCGAGCCCTTGTCCAGGAAGATCCCACATGCTGTGGAGCAACTAAGTCCGTGCACAACAACTACTGAGCCTGCGCTCTAGAACCCGCAAGCCACAACTACTGACCCTGCGTGCCACAACTACTGAAGCCCGTGTGCCTACAGCCCATGCTCCACAACAAGAGAAGCCGCTGCAATGAGAAGCCCGCGCACCGCAACGAAGAGTAGCCCCCGCTCGCCGCAACTAGAGAAAGCCCGCGCACAGCAACCAAGACCCAACGCAGCCAAAAATAAATAAATAAAATAAATAAATTTATTAAAAAAAAAAAAGAAGTCACAGTTTAAGCACAGTCTGATGTAGCACGAAAGACCCAGTTAAGGGGCTGAAGATAGCATATGTGAGAGACCAAAATGGAACCTTCAAAATGTTCAGGAAGTAGATGACACCCATCCACATGAGCCACGTTTGACACCACTACTTAGCAGAAGACCTTGTGTAATTCTGCTGAGTCCCCCTTGCTGGATTTACTTTGAAAATAGCACCCTGAACCCCTTTACCTCTCCCTCTTGCATAGCAAATTATCAATTGATATTCCTGCTGAAAATTAAGAAAAGATTGGATTTTGAGAATGACTCTAAGGTATAAAAAGCTTTCTATAATAAATTCTGGCCAAGCTTATCCATAATTATTGAAAGGAGTTTTAAAAAATAGAGCCAACTATCTTAGTAGGTACCAAAATTACTGCTTTGCATTATAAAGCTGTTTATGAGTATACTATTCTAAAAACTCTTATTTATATGACATTTTTCTAGAGGTCTTATTAATCATCAAAAGAAATTAAATTGCATTCAGTATAGCTTAGGTGGTACATATTTTATTAGCTTTTAATTATTTGAGAACTGGTAACTTTTGATCAGTATATATGATGACTCTCTTAAGCAGAATTTATGATTAACCAAAACACGACATTTTTGTTGTTATGAAAAATGCCTTAGTACTTTCTATGTGGTTTATTAGACGGCTCCCACTTTCTTTTTCATTCTAATTTCCTGAGAGGTATTTGTAATGACCTCTGATTTTATTTACCTCCCAAACTCCCTCTTCGTTCACTCTTAAGTGGAACTCGCGTAGAATAGGAACTGCAGGCACTCTTTGGAGATATTGTAGCCGCAGGACTAGGGTAGATATATGAAAGGAATGGGAGGAGAGTCTAGTGCAGTGATTTTCAACCTTCAAAAATTAATGTCCCTTCCTAGTTTTAAAACAAATATTTTGTAACACCTCTATATTATACTGAAATGAAGTCCACAGATTTCTATACACAATTTCTAAAAGATAATATTATGCCCTATAATGTATAGAAGAAATGAAGAAATAAAAATACATAAAATAATATGTATTTCAGATATATGTTAGGAAGATGGTATTAGATACCAAACTATTCCTACAAAATGTAAACCCTTCAAGGGGTGTGGTAGGCCCCCAATTTGGTACCACTTGTAGGGTGGTTAAAAGTGTGTTCTGGAGAAACACTCCCAGAATGACAGAGTAAGGGCCTCCAAAAATCTGCTCCTTCATAAAAATAATGAGGATACTAACAAACATGATCAAAACCAACTTTTCCAGAACTCTGGAAATGAACCAAAGATTTGCAACAATATAAGGAGGATTTATTCAACAAGAACAAAAGAATCTCAGAACTGTGAGCTTTGTGACATTTTAATTTGCCTTATTTCCACCCCTCTCTCCCTAGCTCCATGGTAGTCTTGAAAATGAACAGCCTTACAACTATGGTAGCCATAAAAACTTGCAGCCTAGCAAATAACAAAGAGGAGAAAATGGGCTTGGAACTCCCTAAAATTCAATAAAAGAATTGTCACTATTAACCTGTCTGGCAGCCCTCTGAAAAGTTCTGTTCCCAGGGCTTATTTTTATTTGATCTGATTCAGAGCTTACTATGTGCAAATAGCCCTACCTATAGGATGTTTTTCAAAACCAATTAGAAGCAACTGTTTAACATTATAGGTACCTGAAGAGGTGATACCAACTGGGGATAATAAAAGGCTGTCCCAAAAAATTTAACAGGAGGGACTGAAATTTCCTTAGGGGACTTTGAAGACTTCTGACATACTCCTGAGAGTCTAGACGGCCACACAGATGTGCAGGTCTGTAAGCATGCCCAGGAAAGCCCCAACAAGGTCCTAAACTCTCACCTCTGGCTGAACTTCCGACTCTGAGCAAGCAGGAAGTGAAGGCTACAGCAGAATTGTGTACTTCCTGCTGGAACACTGAAGACAATTAGCTGTCCACTGAGTTTACCCAGCAGAGACTTCAGTGGCCATGCATGATGAATACAGACCTTAAAGAATTAGTCCAGGAAAGTCACTAAACACACAAACAAGAGCAAGAACAACAACAAAACATCAACAACAAATTCTGGAGATCAGGATATCCTGTTTGCAGAGTTAACACATTATATTATTTAAAATGTCCAGGTTTTAACAAAAATTACAAGACACAAAGAAACAGAGAAGTATGGCCCATACACAGTGAAAAAAAGAACTAGTCAAGGGAAACTGTCACTAAGGAAGCCAAGACACTGGGCTTACTAGAAAAAGATTTTAATACAGCCATTATAAGCATATTCAAAGAACTAAAGGGAACCATGGCAGCAATGTCTAACTAAATAGAGAATATCAATGAAGAGATAGAAATTATGGAAAGGAATCAAACAGAAATTCTGGAGCTGAAAAGTATAATAACTGGAATAAAAATTTCAAAAAAATCACTAGAGGGTCTCAAAAGCAGATTTGATCAGGTAGAAAGAATAAAGAATCAGTGAACTTGAAATAAGTCAACTGAAATGATCTAATCTGAATAACAGAAGAAAAATATGAAGAAAAATGAACAGAGCCCCAAGGCATGTGGACCATACTCATAATGAAACTCCCTGAAGGAAGGGAAAGAGAGAAAGAATCAGAAAGAATATTTGAAAACATAATAGCTGAAAACTTTCCAAATTTGATGACAGATATTAATATACACATCCTAGAAGTTAAAAGACCCAAAGAGGATAAACTCAAAGGGATATACACCTAAAATCCTCATAGTCAAACTGTCCGAAGCTGAAGATAAAGGGACAATCTTGAAGACAGCACACAAAAAAAGTGATTTGTTATGTACAAGGGATTATCAATAGAATTAAAAATGACTTCCTATCAGAAGCCATGGAAGCTAGAAGGCTGGTGACCATGGTTAAGTTACTGTGCCTCAGTTTCTTCACTTATAAGTGAGGACAATAATAGTAGTACCTTAACAGGTTGTTAAAATGATTAAATGAATTAATACATGTCACCCACTTAGCTTAGGGCCTGGCACAAAGAAAGTATTCCATAAGCATGAGCTATTTTGATTCTTGGAGGTGGCAAATAACTTTTTCAATCCTTCCTTCAAGACTCTGGTGCGGATTCATGGCATATATTCTTAGTTCTCTAATGACAGCTCTCGTGATCTATCTCCAGGTGATTTTCTCAAAAACTATTTGGCTGACAGTAATGTAGTTAACTAGATAATTTATTTGAAAAGAAATATCTTTGGTAGCTGTTCAGAATTGGTAATTTGGATACATCACAGGATAAGTTTATAAACTCGTAAGCATCTTAAACAGTTTGGCCTATATTCAGAATATTTCTTCTTTTTTTTTTACTTGGAATTCATTTTTGGATAATTCTTTTCATACACCATGATTAAAAGTTAGGGTAATATAACAATATGAAAGTTCAACTAGTTGGAACGTACTTTGTACAATGTACAAAGTGGATCAGTCTGAATTTCAAAAATGCACCTATGATGTGCAAACCAGCATGCCAAGTGTGCAGACTGCAATTAGAATGAGGATTGGTGGGACTGGGTTAAACCCAGGGCCGGCTCCCAGGTGTGAAAGCTGCTTAACTTCTGCTATAAAAGTTGCTTTAAAAGAGCTTTGTTTATAGATTCAATGCTACCCATTGCAGCAGAGTTTTCTGCATTTGGAGTGAAAAACACAACAAAACAATAACAACTGTACTCTTTCTGAAAAGTACTGAAGGAAGTTGGGATTTTTTTTTTAATTTTTTTTTAAGAATCAGGTACATTGAGGCCAGCCAAAGAGTTACAGCAACTTTCTGTGGCTTGTTTGATTTCTGTGTCTTTTCTTCCTGGAGAGCTGACATGAAGACGGTTTGCAAAGCAGCACCTACATGTGGGTGAGTGGATCACAGCCTGGTCCTGTGAAGGCAGGCAGATCTTCACTCAGAGCACATGACAGAACCCGCTAACTGTGGGAGGAAAGGCCTGGCTGGAAGAACAGTGACATTTATTTAAAAAATAATAATTTTGGAGCTGAAGGTGACCCTATACCTCATGAAATCCAAAGCCATATGAGAAAATTAAGACTCAGAGAAATCAAGCAACTTGCCCAAAGTCACTCAGCTAGTCAGTGGAAGAGCTAATCATATTGCCGTGAGCCATGGAGAGAGAGGGAGGGAAAGAAATTGTAAGAATAGTTTGACTTGATTTGGTGTTTTTCCGTGAGATCCTAAGGAAAAACGAAATAAAACTGTAATTTCTTTCCACTTGGATCACTGACTATTTCTTAGATTGTCCCAACTTTGAGCTGAAACTGATAAATACAAATTTGCTAGTTCACAATTCTTTTAAAACATTAAATTGAGAAAGCCAGTTTAATCAAATTTACTTCATTTGAAATGAAAAGGCAATAAAGGAAAGAAAGACTCTTGTTAATTGTTTTAGCATTCATCATCTTTCCAATTATCTTTAATATCATATGAGATGCTTAAAACTCTGAGTTCGGCAATTTTCTACATCTGCCGACTGGCCAATCGGCTGGCCTCTGAGAAGCAGAAGGGTCAGCTTATGGGCCTTGGTGTGCACACAGGTGCACAGCCCCTTCTCTTCACATCCTGAGGGCACGAGTAGCACATGTTTCTACCCACCCACCCCACTTGGAACTCCATCGTCCAGGGGTGAAGACCTTCCTCTGGGAACGTGAGCGGGATGGAAAGGGGCGCATGAAGGAGAGGCCTAGAAGATGGACCAGAAGGGGGCAGGGTCTAGGAAGCTGTTGGCGCCAAGAAGGACTCTGAAACATTGTTGACTGTCAGACCCTCTAAAACTAAGAGTGAGGGGTGGGTTTGTCTTAAAGGAGGCAGAACCTGGGATTGGACAGAGGGTAGGGAAGCAGGAGAGGTGGTGATAGATGGTAATAGTGACCCACCCCCATCCCCATCCCCAAAGAGTATTGACTCCATCTGCCTCTTGTGAATGTACAGCCTTGGGGGGCATTAGCCCTTCCAGGAAGAGGACAAAGTGCTAGATGTTCTTGAGGTCGTACAAGAAGGAGTACTAGGGGCTGGATCTTGAGAGAGTGAGTTTCAATATTCAACAACTGTAGTCATAATAAATGAGGGATAACTCTGCATGAAATTCCATTCCTTCCTGCCTGGTCCTTGAAACAGACTGACCTCTGGTTGTCTCATCTCAGCCCCTTAGACTTATACCCCTGAGTTTTATCTGTGGTCCAAGGTCGTTTCCTGGGCATTCCATCTTTGAACAGCACAGCCAGAAGATTGCAGGGGGTTAACGGCTTTGAGTCCACGGCCGCTCTCCATGTGAACAGCCTTCCCCCTGCTCCCCTGGGTTTAGGACGGAAGCCCCTTCCCCTCATCTCCGTGACTACTGGCTCACCTTATAGCCCACCTTATATTTTTATAGGGTGTACTGTATGTGGTCGTTTCACTCATGAACACTGGATGGAGCTCCTCAAGGGCAGAGACCTACTTAATTTCCTTCTGAATCTTTAGCATCTGGTATTTGGAAGTATTAGTGTATAATAGTGTTTGTTGAATGAATTAAATGATAATTATCTGTTAAATAAGCATTTAACATTTTTTCCAACCAATTCCATTTATCAAGTCCTTGCTCTTTGCCTTGCACCCTGTTGGCAAAACAAAAGTAAAATACATCAGACAAGGCTTCTCCCATGGGGGTTGCATACTGGTGGAGGGAGGTCAAGAGGTGGACACAGATCTTCCACCCAGAATCATCAGATCTGGCTACATGCTCTCCAGCAGTAGGACACAGGATAACACTTTCATTTAGAAGGAGAGGAGCCTTTTCCTGAAATACCTTTCATGACCCTAATAAGCACCACCATCCCTTTCTTTTAAAATTGTTCCCATTTCCAGTGTGACCGTCGTATGATGAGGTGACCAAGCTGAGTTCTATCAGGAGGTGGATGAAGGGTCACTTTACTCCTGCCCATCGTGAGCCCCATATCCCTGTTCACGGTTTAGGCTGCAGCCGGACATTGCACAGGCATCTTCATTAAACTGTCCACCGTGATTCACGGATGCCATCCCCCAGAGGTTACACATAATTCCAAACCCATTGGCACGCTGGGGACAGGAGGCTTACATTGCTCCTTCCAGGGTATGTTACCTTGTGTTGGCCCTCCTGGAATTTCAGGTGGGAACCCGAGGTGCAATTCCGCTGCCCAGCTGTGCCCTTCTAAGGTTCCTCGGGCCCTCCCTCTCCTGAATCGCTAAGAAGCCCACTCTTCCCTCTGTCGGGGTCAATAGCATGTCCACTCTGGGCAAAATTGCTGCCCCTGGCAAGGTGAGGCTCTCTGGGAGAGGAAATACATGTGGGGACCTAAGGTGGCAGACCAGGAAGCAGGCCTGTAAGCAGTCGGCGCTGGATGGTCTGCGGTGGTAAAGGGAAAGGGTGAGAGCGCCGGGTGAAATCCAGACTTCACCCCCCTCGGCTCTGGGTCACACTGAGCGCAGCACACCTTCGCATGCATCCTTGAGCTCTCCCTCTGAACCCTCGTGCTGCCTTATTTCTGCTTTGGGGCCACGGAACCCAGCTGAGCTGTGGAAAAGAGGATGCCGTGGGTCACCAAGACCCAACTGGACAAATTAATTTACCACATCCTGTACCATCAGGACCTCAGTGTCGAAGAGATGGTGGAGACGCAAGAGCGAGAACCAGGAAATCATTCTCGTGGCTTCCTTTGGAAAGAGGGGGGCAGGGGCCACGTACAACCAAGAGTTTGTCTGAGTGGAGCCTGCGGAGGGAAGTGAGGCTGGGGGGCTTGGGTGAGGCCGGTGGCTCCTGAGACCCCCGCTGGGAAATTTGTCTGGCCACGTGTTGCCAGCCATGCTGCACTGGCCCCTGGGTGGTCAGCTGATGCCGACCGAACCCTCCCTGCCCCGCCTCAGCCTCTGCTGCCCCCAGCCCCACCCCTGCTCGCCAACCCTGCAGCTCAGGTAGCCCCCATTTCTTACCAGTGGTCATTACTAATCTCATCAGCAGGGGCCAACTGGGCACTCCCTCTGGGCCTAGCACTGTGGGAAGCACTTTAAATTGCCTCGTTACATTACCATTTAAATGGTAACTACTAAGTTTACCCTCATTCTACAGATGAGGAAGCTCAGAGAGGTAAAGCCGTTTTCTCAAGGTCACACAGCCAGCCACTGCCCAAGCCAGAGCTTGACGTGAGGGGCAGCTGTGGTGACCATAAACTGGTGGACGTGTCCAGGGACAGCCTCCACCAGCCCCCTCAATCAGGGAGGGGCTTAGGAATACTTTTGGTTTTCTGGAACCTCTGTAACTTCTAGGGTTCACTGGTGTTCGCACTGAGGAGGCAAGGTTTCTGCTTTTGTTTTTAAAATGCCCCAAAGTGACAGAAATAGCAGAGTCATCTTAGGACACTGGGCACCCCTCTTCTTCCGACTGCTTCAAGGTGCTTAGGTTGATGGCAACATATTGCCTCCAAGAAATTCCAGCTGTGTGACTAGTAATGAACACAATAAGGGCAGCTAACAGTCATTAGGCACCTGTTATGCTCGGAAATTTTGTCATCTCCACTTTAGAGGACGAAAGAGAGGCACAGAGAGGTTGTGCCTTGCCCAAGGTCACACAGCTGCTTGGTGCATGCCCCAGACCCGACGGAGCCCTTTAATCCCTGTGCTCCACGGTCTGGCGTGTCCCATTCAGTTAGTCAGACCGTCAGCCACCCTCTGTGAGCCAAGCAAAGGGAAGACGAGAAGCCTGGGGCAGTGGTGGCTGTGAGGAGCAGGGCCCCGGACCAGGGAACATGGTCCCAGGGTGATGGGATATGTGGGGAAGACAACGAATGGACAAGGGTGATAGAAACAGGGCAAGGAATTCGGAGCAGAGAGCTGACGGAGGAAAGGGTTACCGAGAACAAGGTCTTGTCCGCTTCACACTTCTGTAGCAGTTTGGTGAGGGGCAGCCTCACGAGGTTATTTGCTGGGGTGCCCGTGGGGATTTATGGTGGGAGGCCTTCAGATCAAGGCATCGGGAGGAATAATTTTGAGCGGCAGCTGGCTTCAAGGGCACTGCGTGAGTGAGTGTGTGAGTGTGTGTGTGTGTGCAGGGCGGCGGGGTGTGTAAAGAAGTGGTGAGCAGTGCAGGATGCCAAATAATCCTTATTTTGCCATTTGGGGCTGTCACAGCAGGCTTAGGGGGTGGCTATGTGCGTCTGTTTTTGTCGTTCCACGTACACGCAGGGCTGCGGTGCTGTAATTCCAAGGGCTTAAATGGTGCTTCGACGTGCCTTTCAGTTTACAGGGGTGAGGCGTTGTCTTGCCTATAGCCGCTAGCTAGTCATTGCTCAGCTCTTTCCCTTCAGATGAACTGCAGCGTGTTTTCTTCACAGTAGCGCTTTGCTACTAGTTCAGCGCTTTCCTTCTCTCCCATTCTCGAATGAGCGTTCACCGGCACCGCTGAGTGAGTACCCTGCCCCTACAAGTGTGCGCCATTCCTGTAACATGGGGCAGTTGAGACACTTCTAACTTTTAATTTCTCTTTAAATGAGCTTATAACTTCCTACCATCCCCATCTGGATGCTTTTACAACCGCCAGTGTTTTAGCTTTACTGCTTCTGAAGAACCACTCTAGGAGACACATTTTTAGTTCCACTGAGCCAAATTCCACTGAGCTCAACGCCTGGCAATTTCCCTCCCATAGAGACCTTTGTAAATATCCTTTACGTGTGGATTCTCGGGACTTTTTTCCCCCTCTTTTGGACAAGAATAAAACAAGAATATTGTTTTGGACTGAGTGGGTCCCAATGGAAAAAAGAAATTTCTTTGGAATCCTAAACTCCCTGCAGCCAGCTTGTGGTATAGCTGTTCAGGGCAGTGAAAAAACTGTGTGCTTGGTGTTTGGTAATAATTTCAGTTTTATTTCCACTTCTATCTCTGAACGAAAGATGAGGTCACAGATCGGGGGAACCACATCTTTACCTTCAAAGAGCAATCCTATATTGCAAAGGCCAAAAAAAAAAAAAAAAAAGGGTTGTGGTTTAGGGTCAGATGCTCTTGGGTTTTATTCTTAGCTTACCAGATGTATGACCTTGAGAAAATTATTTTAACCTCTCTGTGCCTCAGTTTCCTCATCTGTAAATGGAATATTAATAAGCACCCACCTGATAAAACTTAAAAAGCTTAGATAAGATCATGCTCACGCAGAGACTGGTACACAGTAAGTGCTCAGTAAACGTTGGCTATCTTACTCTTAGAGTAGAGAATGCTTGGCTCCGGTGTCTCTGCCATTCACCATAATAGTCATACACTAAGGTAGAGAGGAACTAGTGTAGGCTCTGGCCACTAAAACCATGGCCTTTTCCAGTGGTTGCTGTCGTAATGGGATGATCGATCGCCATTATACGAAGCCCAAACTGCCTGTTCAGTAACATTTCTCATTCATTAGCTAAAAACAATCTCTGACAATCAGACTTTTCTGCCTATGGTATCGAATACTCCTTAAAATAGAACAGAAAGAAACATTAGACCGACTCTGTCTCCTGGTAAATGTATGTCACTTCGACTTGATATCAGCAAATGCCCTTGTAAATCAAACTCACCACACTGAATCCTTGGTGAGTTTGGAGTTCACATTCCCATCTTCTTCCAGGAAGATGTCCAACTGCAAATTGGCATTGTTATCATGGGCTGAGAAATAGTTGGTAACGACTCTCGCCGGTATCCCGAGGCATCGCAAAACTGCAGGAAAGAAAGATGGACCACAACTAAGCACATCACCGAGATCTGATACATACAGAGTGAACAATCCCCTCTCAGAAGGGACCTTCTTCTTTACCAACATGGACATGTTGTTCTCAAACGTCCCGCACTGAGGAAGGGGGCCTGTTGTCAAGGATCAGGGCTGCAGAGAGAAGCCTCACTGCCTGATCGTACAAACGGCAGTTGGCACCAACCGAAGCCAGTGGGAATGGGATCCCAGGAACAGGCTTCCCGTTGTTTAGCTGCTAATCATACGATCATCAAAGGAGGATTATTTTAGTCCAGCTCATGGACTAAAATTTCTGAAAATAAAATTTAAAAACCTCAGCTAATAGGAAGTTAGGAATTTACCAAGCAGACCCTAGGTGCGGTTTGCTTTCCGGCTGGAACGTGCTCTTGTGACACTTGGTGGAGGGTGACAGCACAGATTCATTTTAATCATTAGATAATAAATTACCTGGTTGCATCTCTTGCCGTATATGCACCTATCGATTAAACTTAATCCAAATGCCTTCCCTGGCTGCCAGGACGCCAGACCTCAGGGCTCATTGAAAATAATTCAGCTGACACTTTTAAGATTAATGAGTTGCCTTCCCTTTTTTTTTTCCTCTCAGAATTGTTTAGCATTTTTAACCAAAGACCATCCACCTCCTTCAACAGAACAACCTTGGAAGTCCAAACTTGAATCTGGTAGAGACTCAAGGGTCCTCATTAAATGACTGAATCTTGTTTTAAATTAATTTTTATTGGAGTGTAGTTGGTTTACAATGAGGTGTTAGTTTCTGCTGTGTAGCAAAGTGAATCAGTTATACAGATACATGTATCCACTCTTTTCTAGATTCTTTTCCCACACAGGTCATTACAGAGTACTGAGCAGAGTTCCCTGTGCTCTACAGCTGGTCCGTATCAGATATCTATTGTATATATATAGTGGCGCGTATATGTCAATGACTTAATCTTAACACCCCAAACGTCACCGATGGCAGCCACCACCCGCCTCTCACCTCCATCTTCCTCTATGATTTACAGCCCCTACACTTGCTACAGTTTTACCAAAGAAATGATTGGCGCTCTAGTTCTATTCCTAGCTTAACACTAATTCACGTGATCACAGAATCTGCCGAACTCATAATTTTAAGATTGGTGAAGTTTGACATGGGGACACCAGTGCCTCCTTCCCTCCAAATTTCCTTTTCAGGTTTATCCTCACGGTGACATCACACGTTGGGCCTCTGCCTTTTCTTATCACCAAAGCCGGTGTTCAGGAAGAGATTCGAGGACCCTTTTATACAAAAGGCATACATGAATGGAAGGTGTTTACTATTTTATCTGGTTCTAAACCTAAAGGAATTACACCGGGAGAGTGAAACTGCAGACATCAGGAGGACATGGGGAGTCCTTTCTCTTTTCCTGGGATCATTTCATAAGAGAGGCTGCCTCTACTGAGCACCTGTACTTAGACTTGACTTGGGAACCATGAGGGAGGGGGGCCTACCTCCAACTGGTAGGCCTTCGTGAAGTTCAGGCTTCCATGTGGAGCTTGAAAGACCAGCCCTTCTAGGACACTGACACGTTGGCTACAATGCCGTTCATTGCTCCCAGGAAATATATATTCCTTTAGCCCTTGGGTATACGCAAATGGCTAAGAAAATAATCTTATCCAGTTTGACGCCATGGAGGAACAAAACACACAACCCAAACTCATGATTTCTTTCCACTTGGATCTCTGACTAATTCTTAGACGGTCAGAACTTTGAGCTGAAACTGACAGGCTTCATAATCATTTATAAAAAAATGGTCTCATCCTGGCTTCCAGCCTCCAGAACATGCTAACTGGGTAAAACAGTCTTTATTAATGAGCCAGCAGGAAGGACACTTTGACTTGCGCTTAATGTTTTGTTTTGTTTTTACAGGGCTGTAGAAATGGCGTGTTAATGAAAATCATTACCAATGATGAAGACATACTGAAATAAATGTTTTTTAAAAATACCCACTGAATTAACAATAACATTGTCTGGGCCGGGACAGACAAATGCCATATTGAAAAATGATGCATGAGGCTGAAGAGAACAATTCTGTTCCCATATGTTTTCCTCTATGGATTGGATATTGGGTGGATTAAAAGCAAAAGGGGAAGCTGGGGAGTGCAGATCGTTCATTAAGTTCCGGTATCTGATTGCTCAGGGGCATTGAGACTCATACAAGAATGAAGATGAACCCACCTGCCACAGTCCCTTCCATAGCTGGAGTAAAAACTAAGCGGGTATGTTTAGAAAATTCTCAGTGATAAACAGTAAGCAAATAAGCATATTTACAAAACTGCTCAATAACAAGCGGTACATAGCTTATTATTTATTATTTTAAATTTTGCTAATTGAGCCTTTTAAAATGTGGGGATTACTAAGAAATAAAACGGCATAGCCTTTCCCTCACATCCTTACGTGGCCCCGGAGACGCTCCATTTCTCTGGGTATTGAACGATGGATTATGTAGGAAATAGTCCATCATTCTTTCTATAAAGCTTCGGCAGTCAAAGAGAAACTAGGACCATATTTGGCCAAGTACAATTTAATTATGTATTGGCTGCGTCCCAGAATAGCCACCCACAAATTCTATAGGTGCAACAGAGCTTGCTAGGTTGCTTTGCCAGGTTATAGATAAGATGTCTTAAGGTGAAATTTCCTTTGCATTAAAAATATATTACTCAACTGGATACTTACATGTGTTAAAGACACCAGCAAAAACCCAGCACTGACCATAGCGGACTGGATTCTCAGAACTCCTGTATTCCAACAGGATGTCAACACTTCCAGTCCAGGCTGATGGGGGGATGCCATAAGCATAGACATTGTCCCAGCATCCAGCGATGACGCCTTCATCATCCTTGGCATTAATCTAAATGAGACCATGAGAGGTGAGAAGGGGTCAAGGTCATTTAGAAGAGTCCTCTCCAGACTCTGACACTGGGCAAGCTAAGGTTTCCAGTGCCTTCTGTATTCCTGCATGATGAAAACAGTTCCACTTCTGTTCAGTTCACTGTTATTTGTCAGGGAAAGTGATGTGATGATGGGAGTGTGAGGGGAAACCAAATAACCAAGACTCCCTGTTATATAGCGTATGATCGTCGTAAGGTGGTGTTGAAAAGCAGGCAGGAAGAGTTGTCATGTTTTCTCACGTGCTTGGGAGAAGATACACACAGGACCCTTGGTCTGGTTGGAATAGAGCTGGAGAATGTGTGAGGAAGAGAGGAAGAAGACCTGCAAAAGAAGACAGCTCAGGTAGGGATCTTTGTCTCGAAAGAAGGAGAGTTAAAAGCTGACAAATGACAGAAGATGTTAGAGTGGGGGCCCAGAGTCTCATGGTCTAACGAGTTTTGACTTTGAGGATGAGTGGCAGACTCTAATAAATTGAAAAAGTAAGCAGATGCTGTCATAGGAACCATTAAGAATTAATAAGAAATTAGATTCCCATGGGTGCCTTGCAGAGTCTGTTTTTTAAGAAGTTGCATTACAGAAGTATTTTCTTTATGACTGCTTAAGGTGATTAAAGTTGCATAATTTTGTTATAATACATAAAGGGCCTGGGGTATTATAATACATAAAGGGCCTGGGGTATTATAGTTTAAATATAGAGGGGACTTAAGCAAAGAATGGCAATCGAATATTTGGGAAAACCTGGCTACACGTTCAGACCACAGTCATTTGGTAGCAGCAGACCTGAAGCGCAGGAATCTTTCGTGTTTAGACAATAAAACGGGGCAGGAATAAACAGTTTCAAGGCACCCTGTCAGTTTCTTGGGGGTCACTGCTGAGTCTTACTTCTCTTGCTGTAGCTTTCATTATGTTTAATTACAGTCAGAATTTCTAGGTGGGGAGCATTGGGAGTTCTTCCAAAAACTGATGGTACTTTAACAATGTTTATACGTTGACATGACAATGGTTTATAGACTTGCTCTTCAACATGTGGTCTGTGGACCAGCGGCAGTGGAATGCCCGGGAACTGGCTGGAAATGCAGAATCTCAGGCACCTCCCCAGACCCACCAAATCAGAGCCCGCCTTTGAACAAAATCCCCAGGTGATTTTTGTGCACATTAGTTTGAGAAGCATAGGTTCAGACTACACTGAAAAGACATTAGTAAGCAAGGTAGAACATATGATTGAAGCAGGTGTGTTTGGATTATGACAACCATAGAAGAGATATTAAAATATGGTGATTTTTCTATGTGTTCATGGCCTTGCTAATTAACAGCCCACCCCCGGCACTTGCCCAGACCCCTCTCTTAGGCTTGCTGAGTTTAGTTTTTATAAAAGTCTATCCTCCCCAGTGGGTCGTGAGTACATTGAGAACAGAGATGAAAATCGATGCCTTTCTGACTTCTAACAAGTATTGGCAAAGAGCAGGTGCTCAATAGCTGTTGAATAATCCGTTGTGTATTCAACAAGCATATAGGCATTGCACATCTGAGTAAGAGTAAGATCTTCTCTGTGAAAAGAGATGGTCTAAAACTCATCAAGCAGAAGTAAATGTTACCAATATTAATACAGAAAGATGTACAGGGAGAGTTGGGTCCCAACAGAAGGAGTAATCAGTTTTATTAGATTGGAGGGTGTGGTGACGGCTGTGGGCTGGATAGGGAAAATGACATGAAAGCTAGGTCTGGAGGGGCTGAGGTCCAGAAAAGGTTATCTACATGGTAGAGAGAATTTGAATAATTGCTTTGTGTCATGAAGAAATATGGCAACTTCAGGGACCTACTGCAAGTATCATGTAAGTAGGCAATATTGGACGAAGTAGAAACTACTAGAAGAAAACACTTAAGATGTGCAAGCAACTTCTATTTTTCCCCTTTGACTCTGTCCAGTTAGGTGAAAGGGAAGGTAACTACCCAGTTAATTTGTTTAATGTAGAAAAAAATTAATCCGTTAGAGATTACTGAAGGACCCCATTCAACTAATTGCAAACTCCTTCCTTTGAGGTTAACTTTGACTTTATCCTGTAACTCCATGAAATGACTGGAGTGCAGCAGGGTTTAGACAACAATTTTGGTTCTATTCATGATCAATAATTCTCCTTGCAGTTGAATTGATTATTTACATCTACATCTATTATAGTGACGCCTGAAGAGTGCCTTGGTAGGCTATGATGTGGTTTGGTATTTGTGAGTAGGTAGGTTCAGCTTTAACTCACATTACCAGAGTCTTATCCTTATCATTGAGAAATAGGGTAGAGCAATGAATCTCAGAGGTGAAAGTTCCTAAATTATGGTTCTGATGACTGATTTTCAAACAGACAGCCATTAATTAAAAGTGTTATTTATAGCATACAGCTGAACCCAATCAGCCTAAGGGAAGAGTAAGGAAAAAAAGAGCTCTCTCCTCTACAGACCTTTTAATTCTTAATGCTGAGCTGTTCCGCTGTTGCTAGATAAATCACAACTCTCAGTTATTAGCATTTAGCCAGATTAGCTACTGTTTTCTAATTAGAATATTGATTTCTGGGGAGCCCAGATTCGGAAAGAGGTAAGTCTTTAGTGACAGATGTAAACGGTTAAAGTAATAGCCCCCTCCCTAGACAACAAGATATGTTTGGGGGACACTTCAAGGGCATGCTGGTCCCTTGTCAGTCCACAGCTGACTGTGAGCACCCTATCATGAACTCTGAGTTGAACCAGTGACAGAATGAAATGTCTCCGTCTTGCATCACTGGTGGTCAACAAGAAAATATGAACCCAGGACTTTGGACAGGGAGCATTATTCAACTTCATTAAGGTTTCACTAAACTGTCCTCTCATAATACCTACAATATTGGACAAAATTTAAAACCAGCCCCTTTGAAAGTCACTGTCAGCCACCACAGTGGCATAACGTAATTCAATAAACTTCAAAACCTGGTCCACGAAAAGGGGAGGATTTTGGAGTGCGGCAGAGGGGCAGCTTGGCTCAGCCCTAACCCTGACCACCAGGGCTTCAGAAGCCCTACTGTCAAGTCACCAAAATCCTGAGGTTGCTCATTTGTATTTCCAAATCTGGAAAGAAACAAACTGGATTAAAATGCTGATCTTTTCCTTGTTCTGACCAGAATCTTGGAAATGACTGCTGTGGAGAAGTGGGTGAAAAAGGGTCTGCATCCCTTAAAAGGTAGAGATTCTGGGACTACAGAGGAGAAATGATACAAAGCCTGTGAGTTATCTCCATGTGGGAAGGAGATCTACCTCCAATTAGGTAGAGTAGATTCTAGAATGAGAAATTTAACAGAATCCTAAAAGAAAGAGCAGAGCCCAAGGATTTTAACAGAGTTTGCCATCTCGTCAGCTAAACTCCCTCCTCTGCTTCAGTCTGTCTCAGGGTACAAAAGAGTAGAATGAAATACATTGGCCTCAAACTGTAGTTCAGAGGTTAAATCAAACTCATCTTGGATTGGAGAGTCAAGATTTTATCTACAGTATATTACAGCAAATAGGACACCTGAAGAAGAGTTATGCAGGTATGAGCATGAATAAAAAGAAAAGCAAAGAGGAAAGAGAGAGAATGGAAAAACTATACATAGAAGAAAACAAAATTAAAGAACATAAAGGAGTTTCTCACAACCTCCTAGGAGATCACAGACCTAAAGGAACACACTGGGCACCAACTCACATCATCATGCAACTAAAGATAAATTATAAACTCTAAGAAACAGAATAGATAATGTTCAAAATAAAATTAACGACATAGAGGAAAAGCTTGAGGTGAAGAAAATGCTAATGAAAAAGATAAAGAGATGAAGTTATTAGAGAGAAGCTAAAAGTTATGGAAGACAAGGATGATACAACATAAGGATAATTAGTATCCTTGAAATAGAGAACCCAACAAATAAAACAGAAGATATATTCATGACATAACATAAGAAAATTTTACCTAATTGAGGAAAAATTTAATCTATACATTGGAAGAGCAATCTGAGCTCCAGGGTAATGCAGAACGCTCGTTACCTAGGAACTTTAATTAATTAATCTAGTTGAACTTAAGCTTAAAGAAATCATTGTTCAGTTCTACAGACAGAAAATGCAAATTAACAATAAGGGGGAAATGGGGCTGTCTTTAGACTTCTCCAGAGCAACTAGTTGATATCATCCACATTTGCATCGTCCTGAGAGGAGGGTGGACCCAAGAATATTATGCACAGCTAAGCTGTTCTGTGAGCATAAGGACAACCAGCACACATTTTCAAAAATGGAGGATCTCAGAGAACACAGGACCCATCACAACCCAACCACTTGAAAAGTGATATCAAGGTAATTAAGGGATGAATCCAGCACAGATCCCAGTAACAGAGACTCTGTGGTAAAGATCGGGGGGTGAGAAAAACCCACATACGTGCAAAAATCTTTGGGAATCATAGTAACAGAATGAATATGAATTTTAAAACTTGATAATGTAAAAACAATGATAATCCTAAGAAAAACTTAGACCTGAGGGAGGAAAGAGGAAAGGAAGAATGGAAGTGCTGTTTTAATGTGTTCATCTCTCTTAGTTAACCAACACTACCTAAAACATAATTTAAAACATATAATTACTTTACTTTGTACAAGAGTGTTCCTAACAGCTTTATTCAGAAGAGGCCCAAACTGGAAACATCTCAGATGTCCATCAGCAGGTGAACAGGTAGACAAACTGGGATATAGAATACGATAAAATACTGCTTTTGCCAGTGCAAAGGAACACGTGCAAGAATTGATTGAGTAGAAGAAGTCAGCCCCAAATAGTACATACCGTATGAATCCAGTTATGTGAGATTTAAGAAAAGGCAAATCAGGCTTCCCTGGTGGCACAGTGGTTAAGAATCCGCCTGCCAATGCAGGGGACGCGGGTTCGTGCCCCGGTCCGGGAAGATCCCACATGTCGCGGAGCAACTAAGCCCGTGCGCCACAACTACTGAGCCCGTGTGCCACAACTACTGAAGCCCGCGTGCCTAGAGCCCACGCTCCACAACAAGAGAAGCCACTGCAATGAGACGGCCGCGCACCGCAATGAAGAGTAGTCCCCGCTCGCTGCAACTAGAGAAAGCCCACGCGCAGCAACGAAGACCCAACGCAGCCACAAAAAAAAAGTCAAATTTATTGTATGGAATCAGAATAGTGGTTGCTTGCTTCTGGGGATGTGGAATGATTACAAGAGAGCACGAGGGAAATTTCTGGGCTGATGGTAATGTTTATATTTTGGTTACATTGGGGTAGTGATTACCCCAATCAAAACTCATTGAATGTTACATTTGATACCCATACATTTCACTGTACGTAAATTTTACTTCACAAAAAACACATAAAAACCACAGGAACTAACCCTAACCTATACTGCGAAGCGTATAACCACTGTCTGCAAATGTGCTCTGCTGTATAGACTTGACACAGGCTCTGACAGGAGTTGGTAATTAGCTTCATTTCTTATGAAAATCTTTATAACTAGAGATTATTAACCTTGTCTCCGTTGGTAACTGAGGATTCTTATTTGGCTCAAACATATTTTACTAATTGACAGTTGTGAAAGAAATAACAAAAGGTGGACCGAGAGAGAGAGAGAGAGAGAGAGAGAGAGAGAGAGAGAGAGAGAGAGAGAGGTACTGAGATCTTAAGCTTTCCAAGCGCTGTCTGCTGTTTTTCATTGCTATTCCGCTGCTGTGTGGGGCAGGGCTGGTGTATAGAATGGACCTCCAAAAATATCTGAATGAACGACTGGATGGATGAATAGATGAATGGAAAAGGGAAAGAGCAGAACAAGGAGAGGAAAGGAAAAGGGTGCCAAGGGAGAGGAGAGGGGAAGGAGAAAGGGCAAGAAGGGAGGCAAAGTGCCCTGAGATCGCATATCCTAAAGGGCGGTGCTGGCTTTGCTGCATTTCTATTTATCCATCCTGGGGATGTCTGACCCAGGAGACCAGAGCAGCCCTGACTGCACAGCTTGGAAGGAGTGCTGAGAAGCAGCCCCGTGTTTCAGAAATAGCCAATGTGATTACAAAATAGATGTAGCCCTGAAACCTCATTCCGGGAAGCAATTCAGGGAAAGCAGACATTTAGATTGACTGTGATTATCACATTCGAGAGATGGCTTGTAATAAATGTCTGTTTTTCTCCCAATATATGGGGAGCACAGGCATAAGAAATGTAACCTTAATAATTGAGAAGCCGAGCTGTTTGCCCACAAATGGAAACTTCATTACATTGCTAGTTTTTAACCACAAGAGAAAAAAATGATGTCTGAACAATTCATTTGTCTCCTGAACCCCTCCACCCCAACTTAAAGGAGAAGGATTGAATGAGACAGGGCTTGTAAAAGGCATTACTTTTGTACCCAAGGAGGTCATGTGATATGGAGAGAGGACAGGCAGAGGACAAATACAGGGGACATGTAACATCGTGTGTGGAACAGTGGGGTCAGGCAACCTGAGATCCATTTCCAGTTTGACCGGTGACCTTGGATAAGTCATTTAACTTCCTGATACTTCCGTCTCTTCACCTGCACATTGGTTATTTATGAAACGGATACGGTTTCTCAAAATTGGCTATGAAAACAATTTCCGTTAGGTAAATTCTATTTTCCTACAGGCTTCCAATATATTTGTCGATTGTTAAAAATTCTTTGATAAACAGAAATGAAAATCCCTGGTGCATGAGGTGACCTTATGGCATTATGTTTAGTTTGAAAGATACTAGAGATGGTCCTGACTCTGTACCTCCCATTCATCACTGGATTCCCTTAGCCATTCCTAAACCTTAGGAAGGTCTCCCGTGCTTGTGGGTACCTTGACTCCAACTTTAAGATTAAAAAAAACTTATTAGAATTAGTATTTTACCCTGTTGAACTACAATCAACGTTTTTCGTTCATCCTAACCGGTAGATTCTCCAAAGTTGCCACCCGTGGGAGCTCTTGATTGAGACTGGAAAGGTTATCAAGAGCAACAGAGACCTCTAGCTTTTTCTCCTCTACCAGAGTGAGGAATGTCATTCTTGACATTCTTGGGCATGAATCGTGGAGAGAGAAAATAACAATTTAAGATAAGAAAGCAGATAGGGTCAGAGCTCCAGGATCTCTGGATGGGGGCTGAAATCCACGAAGGAACGTACATCTGGCAAATGGTCGCCAGCCTGGAAATTTTAACTCTTAGGCATCTGCAAAATTATGCAGGCGTGTGAGTCATTTTGCCCCTTTTCCAAAACACCAATGGAAGTCATATCTTTACCTTCAGAGGGGGCATCGGGTCACACTGAGTGCTTGTACCACTCCCATTAGAAGTTCTGTTTGGCCGTTAGATAAATCTCTGACGCAAGAATGGGGAAACAAAAGTATTATTACGTAAATATGCTTTTTCGATAGAGGAAATTTTTCCAAAAACAAGTTCCATAAGGGGAAACGCGAAGAAGCTCCTCGGTGGGGAAATGGTTGGGGACGATGGCTCTCAAGCACCTGAGTCCTCAGGTTTCTCCAGGACAATTCACCCCAAGAAAGGGGGTTTTAGCTGCTTATAAAACAAGGGAGCAGTTATATAGTGCTTTAACATTTGTATTTATTTTTTTTAAATAAAAGTTTTAGGGAGCTATGCGTTGGCTGGTCTGTAAGATCAGGGACTAGACTTCATGTATTTATTTCTGATTCTAAAGTTCATTTGGGGTAGCTGGGTGGAATTTCTAACCCAAGTGAATGTGTAAGTGTAGTCTGAAGGGTTGAAATAGTTCGTTGCTGAATGTGAAGCTTTCTACGAGATGACCAAGTAAACAACTGGGGAAAAATAAAAACGCCGTTCTGGAGTAGCTTCCTGTGAAGCTGCTTAGCAAAATATCAAAGGAGTGATGTCATGACTGTCTTTTCATGCATGGAAGAAAAGAAAAAAAAAACAGTCTAAATACTGGGACAAGAAGAAGGGGAAGAAAGATGGACAAAGCGAAAAGTAGCTTTATTTTCAGTTTATCTGTGAGATCATGTATGCTCGGGGATCAGAAGCTCTGAAGTCCACTCTGCCTGCAAGGTCTACAGTCATTCGTCTTGTGTTGGGCCCTAGGGAACTCCAGGACCTATACTTCCACTTGTGGTCAGTTTGATTTACTAGCTGGAGTGCAAGATTTCCTTTTTATAACACTAAAGAGTACACCGAACATGACTGGTTAAAAAAAAGTTCAATCTTGAGTTAGTTCCCAAAAGGCACAGTTAGAATAGGGTATTAATGGGGATTAATGCTGGCATCGTGTTTCCATGTTAGCAAAAGAGCAGGGTTAAAAATAAATGTGTACACCTCAAGGGAAGCAGGAAAGCCCAGGCTGGCGGCGGTGTAAAGACCGGTATTTAAAAATATGTCACTAGTATATTGATATTTTTTCTTCTCTCCCTCCTTCCAAAATTTCCCCCAAAATGTCACTTTTTTAAAAAATTGTAGTTGAAACAAATAAGTCCCCAGAGGGGCAAGTTTCCCCTGACTACATGTTCCTGCAGTGCTTTTGGTGATGGCTGTTTGGGTATAATTTCCACCAAGGAAAAAGGGTTTCCGTGAATGGTAGCATGGCTTATTATTGCTTTGGACCCTTGTCAGTTATTCTTCCACCTTTTCATCCAATATCCCAACATTTGTTAGGTCACTGCTTTGTCCTGGGAAACCTCTGAGGAAAGCTTGAGAGGTTTGCTTTCTCCTACAACCCTATGCTTATTACATCAGAGGCTTTGCCATACTGTGTTGAAAGGTTCTACTTACAAGTCTGTCTTCTCTGTTAGACTATAAGCTCTCTGAAGGCAGAAACTATGTTTGTTTGTCTGTTTTTACAACTGTACCTAGACTGGAGATTCTCAATAAATACTTGTTGAATGAATGAGTTACTACTGAGTGTTTTACTACCATGAGCATCATTACAGCAATTACTACCATCACTGTCACCAATACCACCATCAAACCATATCTGGTACGTAGTCTTCTTTGGGAACTCTTTCCCCAGGGACCCAATGCCTCTGGCTATTTAGAATTCTCTGATTTATGCCTTTCTTCACTCATTCCCCTATTTCAAAATTCACCTGTTCTGGAACCCATTCTCTTGGGTCCTTCTTTTCTAGGAGCTAGCTACCAGTGACCAGTGACCTTGGATAAGTCATTTAACTTCCTGATCCTTCTGTCTCTTCATCCGTACATTGGTTATTTATGAAATGGATATAGTTTCTCAAAATTGGCTACGAAAACAACTTCCATTAGGTAAATTCTATCTTCCTACTGGCTTCCAATTTATTTGTCAATTGTTAAAAATTCTCCAATAAACAGAAATGAAAATCCCTGGTGAATGACGGATTAACATGAGGTACGAATTGTGTCATTGGTGCTTGTGTGTTGGTGGTGGCCGTCTAAGGTCTAATATGACCTGAGAGCAAGGACAATATCTAGTTCCAGCTCAACCACGTATTTTTGTGTGACCTTGAGTGACATCGTTTCCAAGGGCCTCCACCCCTTTACCTAGAACACCCCTGGAGAGTCTTCCACATCTCATGTACTGGTTCTGTGTGCATTTCGACACAGATCTCCTATTAGTAAGTCTCAACCCAAAGGAGGGAACCTGCACCGAGGTGGGATGCTAGGGCTTCCACAGTGAATAAACAAGCAGTATCCACAGGGCCAGCGGCCACGGCAGGGCCAGCATGGGAGAACTTCTCTGCCCAGAGTTGCTGCCACACCCAATCAGTCACGAGGCAGAAGCAGGTAGGGACCAGTTACCACCCAGCAGTAAAGGCAGGCTACTGTCACCGTCTCTCCTTTCCCCAGGACCCTGCTGTTCCCGTCACGGGGCATAGCACACCTGTCTTGAGAGTGTGACCGGGGCTCAGAGTCCATGTCTGGTTACTTCACTGTAATTCAGGGTCCGTGATGGAATGCTTTACTAGTGCTCTGTGAGCAAAGTAAGTTTTCAGATGGCACAAAGCATCCTTCTAAAGTTTTCCTGGCACATGTCCTAGCAATTGTCCTGGTGAGGACTGTCACATAAGGCACGAGGTGGAAAGCAAACAGTAATCAAGTAGTTTAAAGGAGGAAGTATAACTGTTGATACTATGTATAAAATAGATAACTCCTGAGAACCCACTGTATAGCACAGGGGACTCTACTTGATGCTCTGTGGTGACCTAAACGGGAAGGAAATCCAAAAAAGAGGGGACATGTGTATACGTATAACTGATTCACTTTGCAGGACAGCAGAAACTAACACAACATTGTTGTTTTTATTGAAGTATCAGGAAGTTAAACGATTTATTCAAGGTCACAAGGTCACTGGTCACAAAGCAACTGTACGCCAATAAAAATCAAATAAATAAATAAAATTTTAAAAATGAAAAAAAAGGAGGACGTATAGCTTTGGGCAAGGTTTTTCTTTTTTCTAATCTCAAAAAATTTTTTTCTCTCTTAAATCAATCTGCAGTGTAGCTTCGGTAAAATGTACCACTCACTATTTAGAAAAACCTAACTAGAAGTTCGCTTACGTGAGGTTATAGCATCTCAGAACCAATCCCCAGGCAATGAGCTTTATAGGAGTTTTAGACTTTCCTGTAAAACTCTTAACAGGAGTTTTAGACTTTCCTTCCCCTGGGAAAACCCAATAGCCCAAGGCTGTCCAGATTGTCATAAACTTTCCTGATTTTCACATCAAAGTGAAGTAACAGCAACTCAAAAGAACTAAATATTGCATTTATAAAGGGAAAAAATAGAAGAAAGAAGAACATTGTTTTGAAGGAGAAAAGGGAATTCTTGCTGCCACCGGGAATAACAAGTGTGATTTGAGTACAGAGACAAAATTTCATTTTAAAGATAAAGGAGGCCCCGAGAGGCTGAGTGATTGGCCCTGCGTCACATAGGAAATTCGCGGAAGAGTCAGAACCCAGAGGTCTGATGTGACCTGGACCCGGGCCTTCCCGCAGGATGCTCCTCCACTTTCTCTTCAGCAGAAGAAGGAAAGCCAGCAGGCTTCGAATAAGGTAAGAAAAGAGATCTTCCACGCAGGCAAGAAGAGAGGGTTACGTTCATCGCACAGGCAGGGAAGCTGAGCCTTGGAGGGGTTTGGTGCTGTGGCCCTCACTGGGGGGGATTTCGACCCAGAGGGACATTTGGAAATATCTAAAGACATTCTTGGTTGTCGCAACTCCTGGCATTTCTTGGGCAGAAGCCGTGGATACTGCTAAATATCCTGTCGTGTGTAGGATACCCCCATAGCAAAGAACGGCCCAAGGTTGTAAACACTAGACGACAAAGATTTTTATCTGGGGACGGTAAAGCCAGATTCAGATCATCATCGTCATCACCCTCATCAGAAAGTTAGATAAGTCAGATGATAACCTGAGTTATTATCTGTGCTTCGTACAGCACCGAGCACCCAGCTACTTTCCGCAAATTCCTGGCCAGTCTTCAGTGCCAGACTTTGCCGTGACCACAGGAAGCAAATGTGTCTTTGGGGCCCCAGTCACCTGCTCTTGCCTCCTGTCCCCTCTCCACCCGCTGCAGGTGCCCAGCCAGGACCAGGCTTCTCATCCCACTCCTTCGTGGCAGTAACTGAGCCCGGAAATCTCTGCCTTCCATCACTGTCACCTTGGCATGAACTGCAGTCAGTGTGCTACCCCTCCCAGAGAATTTGCATGGCGCGGTGTATCCTGTTCCAGTATTTGTATCCTAAGAAAGGAATTTCCTGCCTCAGTGACCAGGCTGGAGAGATGATGGAGAGCTTTTAAAATGACCATGCAGCTCCCTCTGTGCCCCCTAGAAAACACCCATAGGCCTATCTGCTCGGACCCAGGGCTCTGGCTAGACTCAAGCAACTTCAGAACATTTTCTTTCTGGGCTCCCTAAATACATCTTCTCATATTTTAAAGCAAATCTTTATTGAGAAATTTGAGGGGTTTCTGTTTTGTTTTTTTCTTTCAGTCTTTGCTTAACTTCCCTCAGCAATTTCGTGATAGAGTTCCAGGATTTGTGAACAGGAGAGGAACTCCCTGAGTGACCAGAAAACAACTGACTTTTTGGGAAAGTTACATATTTTTTATTGATTTTTGGAGGGTCAATATTTTATTTTCTAAAATCATTATAACTGAATAGATTTTGGAAAGATTCACAGAGCTCTTCTAAGGACTAAAAGACATAAGAGATATAAAAAGATTTTGAAAACTCTCAGACGTATATTTTGTGTATGTAAATGATGGTGCTGGTGGAAATAGAGATATTGCCCAGGGTGGGCCTCTCCCCTAACACCCAAGGCCCCTCCCTCAAAACATAAAACCAAACCGAACCCCCGAAATTGATTCTGTCCAGTTCTAAATCTTGTGAGTTATAGATTTGCAAAATCAGAACTTCATAGGATTTTATGATTAATACGATCTCAAGGCAATTTCCATTAGGATTCTCTGCTTAATTCAAGGCTTAACAGCTTCCATCTGGCCAGATGCCACCATAGTGTTGGGTTAGCTGCTTCCTGTTTGCGTCCCTCTTGCTTTGGCTTGTGTTAGGTAGTGATTTCTAGACTCGTAAATATACCCACAACATGTGAGTAAGCTCGGGTTGACGAGCATGTCATTTCAGAGTGCCTAAGAAGGAACTAATTTCTATCTAACCACTGCGACAACTGCTTCCCGTCCCACTGCAAACCTGTCATGATGACTTTACAGGAGAAAAGGGAGAATTTTGTCCATGAAACAGGAAACACAGTGACTGACTGCAGGTCTAATGCATGTTGTAATAAATAGCTATTATAAAGGAATTCCCAAATTCTTCAGAATCCATTGTCTTTTCACTTGCATAGTTTACGTTGCATACATAAACTAACAACAGAAAACAAAACTGCCTTTAGATATTAGTTTTTACCTTCTCTTTTTAAGCTCCACTCTTCTTAAATTTACACATAGCCTAGTTGCTAATAAAACAATCTTTGTTCTTAAGAGCTAACCATAAATTACATTTCATATCATTCTCAGTCTAATATCTTTATATAAACAATATTTGATTTTGATTTTATGTAACTTAAACCAAACCCAAAGACAGCATTCTTTCAGATGGATTGTTTTTTTAAATAACACTTAAGGAAACTGGTAACAAAAAGGAGTATTTGTTGCTCAGTCTTTGATGGTATGAAATAGCACCTAGCTTGATGTTTTTTTCGGGAATAATGTGCTCGTCAATCAGATTTGATTCGCTTTCACGCACCAAGGGCAGGATCTGTGTGTGTGGCACGTTGGTACAGTCCAGGGCTGCACAGGACCCGGTCCGCATGTCAGTACAGTCCAGGACCTAGGCAACACAATTAATTCACCGCCCAGACCTGACCCCTAACCTTCCCACTCATGAGAATTGTATCTCCTCTCTCAGGAAGCCGTTCCGTTGCAGGGTCTGTGCATTCCCCGATATGTTTCAGGATGTCCTGCAGAGACCAGCAAGGAAGGTAGAAAATGTCTAGCTTTGGAGTCAGCAGACCTGGGTTCTAGCTGAGGCTTTGTCACTGACAAACTGTCATCACACTGTTTCCTAACTTGTAAAATGGCGTGGGTAATGCCACCCCCTCCCCACTTATCTCATGTGAGTACTGTGAAGAATCAATGTCCATTTCATAAACTATAAAGCCCAGTGGTGAGGTATCATTGAAATAGAAGCTAGGATTAGTCATTTATTTCTTTACTCTTACTATGGGTGTGAAAATGTAGAAAATTTCCATCTTGCGGGTTTTTTTTTTTTGATGCTCTTTGATGTTTGTTTGTTGATTGATTGATTCTAGTTGCTGACACTTTGTCATGGTCACTCTCAGCCCCTAGGCAAAGATTCTTAAGAATAAGTGATCTATATTGTCCACGTCATCTATCAGCATGTGTCTGAAGCCAAAGCAACACACAGTACTGATGTAAGAATTTTGTTTTACGGCACATGACAAGTTCAGGGAATTACAGACTCTTCCAAATAAAAGTTTATTATGTGCAAGTCACCATTTCAACAGCACTTAATGAGCTGACATCTATACTGAGGCAAATGACATGCGTAATCGATTTTAGTAATCAGTGGTTGTTCTTACCATGGCAGATCCAACACGACTGACTTTGATGGGATTCCCTCTGCCAGAAAGGTCCATATTTGCTCTGTCCATCACATACAGGCAAGCGTCGAGGATGCCATCCTCAAACTATTTGGAGAAAAAAAATTAGAAACTCTTTAATGTCCCCTCTGAAAACAAGATATTCTCTGTTGAAAAATAAAATGAAACCGCAACCTCATGTTTAGAAATGTGTATTTCCTAGATGGTAATCACTCATAATCTTTAGCATGAAATATCAAGGTGGAAGGAAGGAGACACCCTCTTTTATTTTTTAGTAATTAAGAACTTAAATACTAGCTAGAAATACAAACAGAACTACTAGCGAGCTGATGTACTCAAGGGTCAAGAACTGACCTGAAGTTCTTCGGAAGATTGTAGGGTTAATTTAGAGGATCTCCCCAACATATTGGCTCCAGCGACAAGGCAAGGGAATGAACCATTTACCAAAGTCAGGCCAAAGTCTCCAGCCCTCAAAAGTAACATGAGTCCTTGTGCATATCGACAGTAAATGGCTCTCAAGTACTTCTCAGGAAGGCATTTCAGGTCTGCACTGGAAACAGTAGGAGACCTCACATAGTGAATGTCTGTCTAAGGTTTCCTCTCGTCTGAGATAAGGTGGACTCCAGGGTCAAAGAGAGGGCAGGAAGGCTTAGAGAAAGGAGATCATATTATCAAGGGAACCATCAGGTAGTCAGTTCAATTTCCTTAGAAAGAACTCCTAGCCACATACAATGCCCAAATTTTCCAAACAAGGAACAAAGACAAAATAGTAAAAAAAAAAAAAAAAAAAAGGCAAAAGTGGAAAATTACACTTATACCGTACCTCATTGTACAGAATATTTCCCTGAATACAGAAGCCTTGTATATTATCCACCCAAGGGCTTAGGACAGAAATCACAATTTTAATGGCTAATTTCCATGTAATTCCTCATTAAAATCCAGTTAGAATAGCAACTCTGCGTGTATCCTAAACTGATGTGATAGATGCAGAAATGGGTAATTGCACTAGCTCTCCAGGTGAATAAGAACTCATTACTCTGATTCTTATTAGGCAGCATCTTTCAGCTGTGTCTGTGGGGCATGACAGCCATGAGCTGGAAAGGTAAAGACATAGAGAACTACACTACAAACTACTGGCTTGGCTGTAGTTTTAATGGACTCCAAATGACAGTAGAGACAGGCAGTGGCTGTGCTCAAGGGCATCTATCCAAAGGCAGGCTGTCTGGGGAGTCCACGATCATGCTTGGAATCCTTTCGCAGTCCTTGCTACCCACCTAGATGACTTCTTCCCTTGTTAGCTCTCTCTCTATTGCCACACTGGGGGCATAAATAGAATCACGCCTAAAGGTTAGGAATTAGGGACCCAAGGCGAGAGCACCAGACAATAAGCAATGGTCACGGGTTGTATGTCACTCAGGAAGCGGAGGACTTGGAACCAGGGAGCCAGGCAGGGACCCCAAAACAGGGGAAGAGCATGTAGATCATTAGCCCGGCAGGACGTCAGAAATGCAGGCGGGCAAACCTGAACACTGAGAAGGAGCAAAAGGCATAAAGCTGGGTGGACAAGACAAGAGCCAATGATCACAGCCCAGTGGTCAGGCTCGAGCAGGGCTGAGCACGGCAGGGAGAGCCCATATGGAAGTTTAAACAAGGATCTCACGCCAAGAAAGTATCCTGTGACCTGGTGAGGCCAGGTTCTGGGAAATCTGCCCCTGGATACCCAGGACGATGGTGCACAATCGCAACCATTTCAGCCAAAACTCTGAGAAATGACACATTCGCCTGCCCTCACGTTGCTAATGGAAAGTCGTTTCTGAATCACAGGACATGAGTCTGTTTATGGAAATACGGTAAAAATATTCATTTGCTCCATTATTAAAGATGCCAAGCTGAAATAGCTTGAACCACTGAATATCTCAGATGAAATACCATTTGCTACCTTATAACCGGACAGTACTTTGAGGCTGCAGCTGATAAAATGTCTCAAGGTGAAAGCCCAGTGGGGCCTCCTTTGACTAAATGGTAGCATTCTTTTCTAATTAGCATATCTAATCCTAACCCTTAAAAAAAGGGATTTCTTTGAGTTGGGCACTTGCCTTCCTGCACCCTTTGCATTATTATCAAAACACTTTTCCTTATAAGAAAAGAAAAACATGGGTTCATTCCAGGTTGGAGAGCAGAGTCTAAGCTCGTGAGATTTCACTGTACTGAGTTTGCAAAGCATTGCTCACTGGAATGTCATATATCCACACAATCTCCCATCTCTGTAACATTGTAATAACCGAAAATATGTGATTTCAGCTGATGAATTATGCAGGTGCCTTTCTAAGTCTCTACTCCCAGGCCCATCTTGGAGTCTCAGATCCTGAAAAGCAGGAAATTGTGCTTGTCTAATATCGACAGAGAGCACCCTGCAGTGATACATGGGGCTAAAAATATTAAGTAAAAATGTCCTTGACAATGACAAATTTTAAGTGGCTCACCTGACCATAGCTCCAGCTTCTACTCTTGATGTCATTGAAGTCTCCATAAAAAATAACCCCGATGTCATTCAGGACATACTCTTCTCTTTCTTTTTCATTATCCAGGTATACAGCATCCTCTGCATTGAAATGTAAACATAATGACTATTACCAAACCAGAAGGTTTTCATATACTTGCAAGTTTGTTTTGGTCCTAAGTTGCTAAGTGGGAAAAAAACTAAATGGGAAAAAAGTCTTTTGTTTCACTAAAGGTAGCTCATTTCACAACGTGTAATTTTAGCAACGGTGAACATAATTAGTGGCCTAGATCAGTCTGTAAATGATGACATTTGTCAGCAAAATGCTTCCATAAGTTCCAAGTAGCACAATTAAATTGACAAGTCCCAGTAAACATTTCAGGATTCTGTTGCATCAGTGGTTTCAGAATCAGAATTTTATAATGCAGATAAAAGTCTGTAACACAGATCAAAAAATAATTTCCAAAGTATTAATGTTAATAGAATTCCAAATGATTTTAAAACAAGTCTGGGGCATATTAGGAGGCTGGAGTACCATCTGTCATGCCTGGTTAGTGGCCCATAGGGACGGGAGGAGAGAGGCTGGGCTTTGTCTCCTTTCAAGGAAAAATCCTTGTGCATGTGTTGGTAAGCGTGTGTCCAATCAGCCTCCCTGGTCATCTTCCTCCATTGCAAGGACTTTTCTTCCCTGTGGCTATAATCTCAGGAAAACCTCGCTGCCCATCTGCCCGCTCAGTAATCAGCTGGTACTTATTCCCAGGCCAGGTGTGAAGGCAGCAAAAGCATCTTTAACACAGGCAGGACCATACAGGCTCTAAGTTATACTCAGGTCAATTTGCAGGCTTGGAAATGTTCAATTTTGGTTCCGATCGGGGACATCGTTCATCCCATTTCTCTGGCCCTACTTGCCGTCCTAGTACCTTCTCAGGGATCGTTCCTCCTCATTCCCTGATGAGGTTTTTACCATCCCTCTGGAGTAGTGGTTGTCAACCCTGGCTACACATTAGAATCATCCGGGTAGCTTTACAAACTCTTGATTCCAGCCGAACTCTAGATCGACGGCATCAGAATCTCTGGGAGTAAGGCTGAGATCCAGGCATCAGGGTCTTTACATTAATTAATTAACTAATTAATTAATTTTAAGCTCCCCAGCGATTCTGATATGCAGCCGGAGTTGAGAACAGATGCCCTAGCCCCTTGCTGCTCAAAGAACGGTGGAAAGACCAGCCGCATACAGCACCACCTGGGACCTTGTGAGAAATGCAGAATCTCAGGGCCCAGTTCTGACCTACCGAAGCAGAATTTGCATGTTAACAAGCTTCCCGGGATTTGTGTGTACATTAACGTTTGCCAGGTGCTGCCCCATCCAACCAGCTTGGATCCCCCTTTGGGCTGTGTTACAGCTTTGACAGAACCCTTCGGCGACTCTGCGGTCTCGTCTGCTCTCCGGTACTTTCTTGTAACTTCCTTTCCAATCTTTGCCTCTTGCCTACCATTAGCCTGGTTTCATGCAACAGTAAATACAGACACGCATACACACATCTACATATTTACTAGTGTCCAATAAAGTACACACATTGAAAGTGTATAATTTCACGACCAAAATAATAAACATGTCCGTCACCCCAAAAGCCTCCTTGTACCGCCGTGTAATTCCTCCCTCCCAGTCCTCTCCCTGATGTCCCAGCCCGGCCAGGGAAGCATTCATCTGCTTTCTATCACTGTAAGTTCATGTGCGTTTTCCACAAGTTTATATAAAAAGAACTGTACAGTGTGCACACGTTTGGGGGGCTCGCTTCTTTTATTCAGGCTCTTTCTCTTGAGACTCACTCGTGTCGCTGTGTGCGTCAACAGCTTCTTCACCCTAAAGCCATTTTATCTCTCTAGAAGAATCAGAGTTACAGGACAGACGTGCCGCAGCCTCCCCCCAGCCCTCGCCAACGTGAACTTTGATGCTTCAGACTTTTGGCCTTGCTGGGTTCCGTGGTTTTGCCAGCAATCTCTATACAGTCATGTGACTCCTCAACTGAAATGACAGCTTCATTTCCAAGTGGAACAAAGCAGAGGTAACATATAAGGAAGTGACAACAGAAATAGCGAGGTCGATAGTTCGGAGTAAAATCCTAAAAGAATACATTTATTTTAAAATAAAATCATCTCAGAATATGTATAAAAGGACATTGACCGTTTACATGCACCCCTTTTACAGCCCGCCCCCAGATGATGCTATCAAAATGGCCTGAAAAGGAAAGGCTACTTTTAAAAAATTCCTCTATAGTAGTGGTTTAACTGTTGTAAGTATTGTAATAATAAACATCTTAGCCAAGTGCGTTTCAAATGCCCGTTATTGAGATAAAACTCCTCTTAAGGCCACTGAGGTCTAGAAGTGACATTTAGGAATGTTTCAAGATGTTTTCCTTATAATATGAGATGTTTATGGACTTGCCCTATAAGATATTAGACTGTATTATAAGCTACTATAATTTAAACAATTGGTATAAAATTAGATTAATGGGTCAAAATAGGTAGCCTAGAAATAGATGTTACAATATGCGTCTGTCTCTATGAAATAAATTTATGATGAAAGAAATGTTATAAATCAAAGAGGGTGACTGGAGTGTCCATTAATTCAGCTGAGAAAATTGGCTGCTTGGGAAAAGTAAATTTTTTGTACCCCAGAATAAACTGAACATTAATTTAGAATCTGAATTTAAAAATACAAAGCATAAAAAAATTCCAGAGTAAAATAACTGTGAATAGTTACTTGGTCTCCAAGTGAGAAAGTTTTATCAAGACAAAGATAAAAGAAAAAAATCAAAAAGGAAATGATCACTGCATTTTATTTGATATAAATGTAAAACTTGAATTTCAGATATAATAAAATATAAAGTCTACAACAAACTAGAGAGATATTTGCAACAATAGAAAATGTTAGTAAATTTTCCTTACATGTAAAGAACTCCAATAAATTGATAAGAAAATCATGAAGTGTATAAAAGAAAGCCAGTAAAGGGAAAACCAGTTCACAGATGAGGAAACGTGAACAGAAAATAATTTAAAACAACTTGAATTAAGTAGTAATTCAAGAACTGCAAAGAAATTATATGTATATATTCATTTGTCTATGTATTTTATTTTATGATACTCAGTACCAGCTACTGTGTGATGAATTGCCAATCTACTGATGGGATTGTGACTGCTACAATATTTTAAAAAGCAACTTGGCAATTGTATCATCAGCCTTGAAGATATTCATGATCTTTGATCCAGAGCAATGAATCTATCTTCCATTTGGTACTGTAACTCCTGCTACTACAGACCAACAGCTGAACTGACTGTAAGAATGAAAGCTTTGGGCTTCCCTGGTGGCGCAGTGGTTGAAAGTCCGCCTGCTGATGCAGGGGACATGGGTTCGTGCCCCGGTCCGGGAGGATCCCACATGCCGCGGAGCAGCTGGGCCTGTGAGCCGTGGCCGCTGAGCCTGTGTGTCCGGAGCCTGTGCTCCGCAACGGGAGAGGCCACAACAGTGAGAGGCCCGTGTACCGCAAAAAAAAAAAAAAAAAAAAAAAAAAAGAATGAAAGCGTTAAAGGGCTAGAGTACAAAATGAAGTTTTCCTTCAAAATCTTCATTAAATGGCTCTAAGAAGATTGACTCATCTTTGAAGAGCATCACATAGGGTGAGACTCACATGATTGCTGACCCTCCCCAGTTCCCACCTGTTTCTGTAAGTTAGTGTGCTTAACTTCCTCTCTTAATCTATTATATATGAGATCTTTTCTTTGTCTGAGTCAAGAGAAAGAAAAACTTATCGAATAAATAAATTTAATAAATAAAAGATATTAAATAATTCTTTAAACAGTGTAATTTATTCATTTATAGTGTGCCAGGATAAATTAAAAGAACTTCCATCTTAAAATGCTGTGTGAAGTCTATTGTGTAAATGGAGGTATTTTGTAAAATAACCTTAAAACTGTAAATTGACATGTTTGGTCAAGTTTAATTTGTTTTGTTTTCTTTTCCTTTTTTCATTTGAAAACTACTTTAGCAATAATTCCATGATTACCACATTCTGCCATTAAGAGATGTTTGTTAGTACCCTAACACTGCAGAAATCTTAATGAGTATGAACTCATTCTATCCATCCTTGTCAGTTAAGGTATTTGTTTCTTGACAAGTAAACCCTTTGATACTTTCAGCCTCAGAAATCAGTCTCAAAGCTATTTCCGAGTATAGTTTGTGTGAAATAAAAATGTTTAGCTTTGGTGATAATTTTTCCAAGCTGACGTCCCTTGGGCAAGATACCTTTTTAGTGCTTTTATTTGGTTAGACTACACTTTTTCTGAAATATTTTTGTAACACGTAACTTTTTTTTGTACTTTTGCCATTTGAAAATGTTGTGGTGTAACTGGTCTGTAATCAACTTGCAAATTGAAAACTACCGTTGGCTTTGTAAGTCAAAAAATAGGTGATTTTGTCCTTGTATATTGTCATTCCATCTGCAGAAATCCTATTGATCTTATAGCTACTACTGGTTTCTTCACAGTTCACAAATGAAGAGTAAGAACTTCAGTGAATGCGACTATTAATCCTGTTGGGAGGTGAATCTCATTTCACCAGAATTAATTTCTGTTTTTGCACTAAAACGATGATGCAGGGTGAGGACACATCACTCTGAAATTGGAAGACGTCCCCACGGAAGGCTCCAAAGTGGCCTGCTCAGCTGAGTTCCAGGTTACTACTCATTATTTTGTTCACCCATTGGGGAATTCGATTATTTTATGTGTTGGGAGACGGCCATTCTAACTATTGTGGACTACCTCTGCTTGGGGAAGATATAACAAGAAAATAAGAATGTACACGAAGGGCGAGGCTGGCTACTTCTTCCCATACATACTTCCCAGAAGTTGTGCTTTCACTCATATGACTGACAAATAGATTTTTGGATTCCCTATGATTTTTCACCAACAAATATTATTATTAACAGATTTTCCTATTTCCACTAGTTCTTGCAATAGTTTGTAGTGTTTCAATCAGAACATACTGTAATAATCAAAAACTTAATTCCATTATAAAAAAATATTGAATAAAAGGCTTTTCAAAAAAAAATAAGTTGAAAGCATCATAACAATTCATGATGCATTTTCTCTTTAGAAATCACATTTTTGGGCTTCACTGGTGGTGCAGTGGTTAAGAATCCACCTAGCAGTGCAGGGGACACGGGTTCAAGACCTGGTGTGGGAAGATCCCACATGCCGCGGAGCAACTAAGCCCGCGGGCCACAACTACTAAACCCGTGCTCTAGAGCCTGTGTGCCACAACTACTGAAGCACGCACGCCTAGAGCCCGTGCTCCACAACAAGAGAAGCCACCACAATTAGAAGCCTGCACACCGCAATGAAGAGTAGCCCCCGCTCGCCGCAACTAAAGAAAGCCTGCACACAGCAACAAAGACCCAACGCAGCGAAAAGTAGAAAAAAAAAAAAGAGAAATCACATTTTTTAGTTCTGTCCACTGAAAAGAACTAGAAAAAACAACCAATGCAATGGCAACAGCAAGTACCCTTGAGCCCAGATTGTGATCTCTAAGTACCATTCCTCTCCACCCACCCCCCATTAAAAGGTACCTGGGCTCCTTAAGAAAAAGCAGGTCTGGGTCAGGAAATGTACGAGACTGGCCTGACATACTTCTTCCTACCAGAAAACAAGGAGGTTTTTAAAGATTCTAGGACTCATGACGAAGGAATCATAAATCAACTTGAAGGAGCTCCCAATGGCCAAGAATGGGACAATTCAAATAGCAAAAATAATAGTCACTGCAAAGTATTAGAACATGTGAAATACTTCAATATTTGTAGTTTCATAGTGATTTTAAAAATTCATTGGTCACCTTTATAGGGTGCTGAGAATCAACTCCTTATTTAAAAAACTTAGAAATAGGAAAAGAGCCATGCATTTAGACTTTATTCTATGACTGCTACCTCAAGGCACCAAAATAATAGATGCTAATAAATGCAGAAAGAATGGTAGAGGAGACCAGCACCATTTTGCAGTCCCTAATGAAATAATGGATCTAGGCTAAAATCATTTGTTAAAAGGCTAATGGGGAACTTCATAATGGATGGATGAGACTGGTAAAACCTGACCCTACTGATAAATCTGAACATCACAAAGAGGGACAAACAGACATTATGAGTCTCCTGATGGGACGAAAGCCCCAGGAAGCACACAGCATACGACTTAAGAAGTATATAGTTCTTAAGTGCGCTCTCTGCCCCCCTCCAAAGAAAACAGAAAATAATTCACTTATAGATGAATCTGATTGAGTCTCTAGATAGAACTAACTGCTTAACAGAAAATACAGGGGTTAGAGAAACACTACACCCATGCCAGCATTTGTTCTCTCTTGTCTTTTATTTTTTTTTAAACATCTTTATTGGAGTATAATTGCTTTACAGTAGTGTGTTAGTTTCTGCTTTATAACAAAGTGAATCAGCTATACTTATACATATATCCTCATATATCCTCCCTCTTGCGTCTCCCTCCCACCCTCCCTATCCCACCCCTCTAGGTGGTCACAAAGCACCAAGCTGATCTCCCTGTGCTACGCTGCTGCTTCCCACTAGCTATTTTACATTTGGTAATGTATATATGACCATGTCACTCTCTCACTTCGTCCCAGCTTACCCTTCCCCCGTGTCTTTTTGATGATGGCCATTCTAACAACAGTGAGGTAATATCTCATTGTGGTTTTAATTTGCATTTCCCTAATGACTAGTGAGGTTGAGCATCTTTTAATGTACCCGTTGGCTTTTCATGTATCTTCTTTGGAGAAATGTCTATTCAGGTTCTTTGCCCATTTAAAAAAAACTTTTCTTGCTATTGTGTTGGAAATACCATATTTTGCCTAGCATATTGGCGTATAGTAAAACACATGGTAACACCTGGTGCCAATGAAAGTTTAAAGAAATGGATACGCTCGTGTGCTGTGGCTGTATTATAAACTACTGCATCCTTTAAAAAAATTTGGCAGTATCTATGCAAATCTAAGATGTGGATTTACTTTGACCAAGCAAAGGTATTTCTAGGTATCTATTCTACAGAAATACATTTGTATGAAGGTGTGTGAAACATTCATTGTAGCACGGTATACTACAGTGAAAATGAGAGGAAATCTAAATATTTGTAAATAAAAGACCAAATCAATTATGGTACAACCATACCAAGCAGTCACTAAAAAGAATATGCTTGTACGGATATAGAAAACTCTCCAAGGTATATTGTGCAAGAAAGTATAGAGAAACGCGCATAACACAATCCCACCTGTGGTTAATAAAATCCAAACTCTATAGATGTACATATGGACATTAATATGTAAAATTATAGCAAAATATCTGGAATGAAATACACAGTTGAAGTTTGTTTTCTCTGGAGATGCTCTAGGATTGGAGCGTAGGTGTAAGGGAAAGTCCACTCTTTACCATTTATAAACATACATATGTGTATATTTGAAAGGGCAATGTATTCAACTAATTGTCAATTAAAAATTAAAACCATTCAAAAATACATTAAGTGAATGGAAGTACACCAAAATGGTAATTGTGATTTGTAGATCTCTGCGTTCTTTTTATGCTTTCATTATTTTTTATTTCTACAATAAGACTTTCATCATGAGAAAAAAGTTATTTTTTAAAGTGTGGTTGCGTTTACATGAAACCACCTATTTAAGAAGAGGTTAACAAGTTTAACTTTGTTGCATTAATTTTTCTTCAAGAACAAGATGGTGTGTTCTTTTTTTATTATCAATGTCTTTATTAAATATCTTTATACAATGATAACTTCCCCCCTTCTTTAAGTCTCCCTGTACTCTTTTCTTCCCAGCACAGGTTGGATTAAGCCTTGTTTTGTAGTGTCCTACGGATGCCGCAGTGACATTCACTCCACTATATGGAAATTGTTCCGTGATTTAATTATTTCTTGAACAAGTATGTGTTTAGTATTTACTCCATGTCAGAAACTTTCTAAGTGTGGTACAAAAACAAACTCTTTAAAACTCATAACATCTCTAAGAGGAAGGCATAATATTTTTCCCCATTTTGGAGATGAGGAAACTGAGGAAGAGAGAAGTGTCCATCCCAAGGTCATAGTGCAGGTAAGAGGTGAAGCCAGGATTTGAATACTAAGCTGTCCCCCAAGTAGACTATGACTCTGAGTCCAAGGGATCGGGGCACGGTCTCCCCAGCGTCCAGCACATTGTGCCTGGGAACGTGGCACAGTAAACGCCAACCGCAAGAACGAGAGATGGGGATGGATGTCTGAGCTTTGAGAGTAAGAGAGAAGTCCAAGAAAAATGAAGGATTTATTTTTGGGCTTTGGGTTATTAGTGATGGGAAGTCATAAATTTAGGTGGCAAACCATGAATAGGAAGGAGTTCTGCAGCTCGAGCCCAGACCATCCTTTTCCTTGCAGCGGCTGAATTAAACCTTACCTCAAACTCGGCGGGCGTAATCATGAATCCACAGCAGAGGGCAAGGAAAACAAATGGGGAGGCTTGAATTTAATTTTAAATTTATTTATGATTTTAAAAGAAGATTGAGGGTGGAAAGAAGAGCTTTCGTTCCTCTGTTTTTATTCAGATCTGTCACTTTAAAATATAGTCCAAAGCTAGGGTTAAAAAAAAAAAATTACATCCCCATGGAAACGCCAAAAAACTCTCTTTGTTTGATATGCTGACAAAAAACAGGAAAACTTAATCATTTGCCTCTTGAGATTTTTGGTGTTTTTTTTTTGGTGTTGTTTTTGTTTGTTTTAAAAATTCTTTTGTTAGAGAGGTGTGGTGAGGTTTTTCTAGATCTGGGGGGGCACGGAGGGCACTATTATACTATGAAAAGGAAAAATGAGCTGACATGTCACTGTTCTAGTGGCCCAACAATCTGAACTGTTATTGATAGAAAGCAGAGGGGTGTGTGTGTGTGTGCTCGTATGTAAGGGTGGGGACTACACTTCTCAGTTGCGTGAGAGCTGATAGGAGAAGCTAGGTCTAGAGAGCTCATAGAGTTGGAATGGCAGCACCATGGACCCGTCGACATCCTCTTGATCCCATGAGACCTCTGGCAAACCACCGTCACCACAATAAAACTCACAAGAAAACATGGCACCATTGGTGATTATGCAATAATACCTCCATCTACCTTACCCAGCACCTCTGCCACCAGAACAGACCTTCAACATGCCTTGTGAATAACCACTCTTCCCGGGTGACTTACAGGAGGCAAGTAGTAAAGAAGAACGGCCTCATTTATTTTACGATTCCTCTGGTGGGGCAGTCCAAAAAAGAAAACTGGGGGCTGAGAAATGCCGGGACTCACTTCTACGGCTGATTTCTGGCACCCTTGGAAATTACAATTTGCGCCTCCCCCCTCAGAGAAAGTAAGAATTTATAACAAACCTGTAAAAATGAATGCTGACCATATTGATTTTAATATCTGTACAACCTCTTAGGGAGAAGGAGGGCTATTCATCACCACGTGGGTAGAAAATTTCCCTTTGCTTATTTACATGCTATTTTAAAGTTAAAGCAAGTGCCATTTCTAAGGTCATTAAGTTCAGGCCTGGCAAAGGGATCAAAGACAATTGCAGAGCTAGGGATGCTATCGTATACTCGATCTCTGAAGAGACTGCCGAAGAGCTTAAATCAGAGTTTGGTTCTGCTTCTGATCCTTTGGAAGAAATAACGGCTTGGCCTCTTCAAGAAGGCAAAATGTCTCACGTTTTTAGTGAAGGGAGAAATTCTGAACGAGGGATCAGGAATAACCTTTCCTTGCCTCCCCTTTATGTAAAAGCTGAGTGTCACTAAAGAAAGAGGCAGGACGTGCTGGGTGAGTGTAATCGGTCTTCGAGGGGGTGCCTTCATCTGGGGAGCAAGTGTGACTCCAGATCAGAGTCGTCGTGATATGTTTTTCCATCTCAAAGTAAATCAGACGGGGTGGTGACCCCAGCAGGCTGTGTGCGCTGTAGGCACGTGAGTCCCACCCGCGGGAATCGGGAAACACCGCAGTGTATTAGGGACTGGCATTTCCAGAGTCTGCGCTTTTTTCCTGGAAGGGTCCAGAGCCACTGTCTTCCTAAAACGGGTTAAGTCAGCCTCTCTAGAGGCCTGCCTTTGTACCTGTGAACTCTGGAATGGAACGAGCCCATGAAACCCAGGCAAGCGATTCCTCAACAGTCGGGTCTATGCGTGTTCCCGGCAAACACGCCGCATTACATTACAGCTCAGGCCAGCTTGGGAAGTTTATTTGATTTGTGTTATTTTTCCAGTTTTGCTGGGTAAGGAATTTTCAGTGTACTTAAATATCTTCAGAAGACAGACTATTATTCATGAAGCAATTCTACAAAGAAAATATCTGATATTCTTTACTTAGCACATTTCCTCAAAGGGAGCCTGTGCCCTTGCTGGGATGCTTAATTTCTCTCTCTCTCTCTCTCTCTTTTTTTTTTTTTTGCAAAGGAAACTTGTTTGATCTTTTAGCTATCAACCTGGTTTTATTTTTATTTATTTATTTACTTTTAATGGCAGGCTTTCCCAGGGTTCATTAGAACATCATAGAAGCATCTACCCCTTGTTTGTCTCATGACACAATACAGGGTACCCATGGTTCTGGTTCTGAAAATGAAAGAGCTTACCCTGACCAAATCAGGGTAACCAGGTTTTAGCCCCAGCTTGTTTCCTGATTTTTCTGTGTGACCTTGAAAATTTTATGTAATACCACAGGGTCTGTTTTTTACTCTTGAAATATGAGGTTAATAATCCTCTCCCTGCCTCTTACGGTGCTGGTTATCAATTCAATCCAGCAAACATTCATGAGTATTAACTCTGGGCCTGGCACCGTGTTAGGCTGAATGAGAAAAGGATCCTGCTTTCTGAAACACAGAATGCAGGAAGATACCTGCTTTGAGCATCATTTGAAGATATAAAAAAAAAACCCACCCACCTAAGGAATTATGAACGACATGAATCAGCAGATGAATTCTGGAACAGACCTTCCAAACCTGCTCCTTCCAGAAACAGCTTTGGACCTTGAATCTGGGGTCATCTATATGTCACTGAAAATAACATTCACTGTGAGCTCTCTGGGCTTCCTTCTGATTGCAGTGTCACACTGAATAATGCTCACTCGGTACAAGAAGTAAGAATGAGACTCTAATGTGTTAGACACTTGCAAGAAGGATATATGCTATTTCATTAAACAGAAGGTTAGAATAAATAAACGCTTAAAAATTTCACATAAGCTTTATTAAAAATTCAGTTAACCAACTACCTGACTGCTGTTGTATGCAAGCATTATTCTAGGGGCTGGAGAGGGTACAAAGATAATCTGCTGACCCGTCTCTCCCTACTCCCCAGTGAGGCCAGTGCTCTGCTACTATTACATGTTCTTGTTGTGTCATGACTTCTTTTGCAACTGTTATAATTCATGTTTATTAGTAGCTCATTTGTGAAACCTTTGCCAGAGGCTCTTTGAGGGCAAAGACTGTCTTTCTCACTACCATATTCGAGTGCCTACTTCAGCATTGATCCTTAATATGTGTGAATGAATAAATAACATCGCTGTACTACCCATGGGTAATTATGTTGTCATGAGCGTTGGGGGAGATATACTATTAATATTTGTGGATTGATGGATGAATGGCTCTAGCCTGAGGGTGTAAATTCTGTTCCGGGCTCAAGGGTTTCCAAGAGAAAGGGGTGTTGTTCATTGTTACCCCAGGAATACCAGGCCTGGTACATTACTCCGTTCTGTACTGAAGGGTCTAAAAGACCATGTATAATTACAAAGCACATAGTATAAGAACGAATGTTATAATAAAATACAAGTTGGTCATATGTTTTTCCTATTAAAAGCTTCCAGATATTGGAAATTTATTGATTTCTTTACACTAAATTTAATAGATTTCTTTGTTTAAAGGAAAATGCAAAAATCACATTGAATGAAAAGTTAGAAATACCACATGCTAATTTAGTGTCAGGTGCTGAAAGAGAGAGAAATCTACACACGTACCCACAACACATGTCCCCCATGCATCATGTATGACTTTGACTTTTTCCAAGATGGTAAGTTGTGAGATTACATTCACAACTTATCTGTGATGATAAGTGCAGTGAACCTAAAAAGCATTTACTTGGAATTATTAAATCAATGCAGCAAACATTTATTAAACATGAAGTATGTACAAGGCACTGTGCTAGGTGCTAGGATGAAGACTGGATTTAAGGGAAAATCAGTGATGGGGAATGAGGTGGAAAACAAGTGATTAAGAAAAGCCGAACCCCTTGAAAATGACTGGTGCCCTACCAAACAGAGCCATCAAATACTGACCTGAGTACTGAGCACAGGATGGGACACTGAAATCTTTCAGAACACACTCTCTGGCACTAATGCTAGACTACCAATCTGGAACAGTTTGAACTTAAATAGGGAAATACATTCAACCATTTAGAGTTCCCAAGTGGTCAGAAAAATAAGATGACTTCACAATAAACACCCAGCTCACTCCTGCTGCCTTTGTGGGTACAGTTTTCTCTCCAACACCCAGAGAAGGGCTCTTTCCTGGAACGGACCTGAAGCCTGGTGAGCACAATTAAATTAAAAAGCTAACCAATAATTCTCCGGACGTCCACCGCTGCCCTCAGTAACGTGGTACAGCTATTGATCCCCACTAATGATTGAGTGATTAAGGAGGATAAATTGCCTATGAATACAAAGCAAGCTGAAGGGCTCCCAGCAACAGAGCTGATCATTCTTTATCAATCAGTGCTGTACTTGCCTGTGTAATTTCAGCGCAGTGTCCTAAGACACCTTGGACATCACTTCCATGTCAAGAGTGTGGTGTTTTCAGCATCTTTGCTCACCTGGCTTTATTTTGACAGCTTCTGATTTCCTCTTTTGTTATCTTTTCTCCTTGGGCAATGGCCTCTCTTCTTATGTACTTTCTAGTTGCCAGATCATATCTCTAGGAGTCCATTGTTACGAATTAGCACGTGCAAGCGCGAAACTGGTTGATTGTCAGGCTACAGCGTATTTGGTTGTGTGTGGGGTTCATCATACGGATACCCTGGTTGGATTATGCTTTGATTTCTAGGCCGGGAAAACCACAGCATGAGAGAAATGAAGAGATGACCTCTTTCCCCCATTCCATTCACATCCCCGGGAGAGCTCAGTGAGCATTAACATAAAAATGTAAAAAGGTATTAACTTAAAGGCTGGTGCCAGAATTTTTCTGGAGGGAATAGCTTTGGAAAAGTGTGTAGAAGCACAAATGTGTAGTCTGACTGTTGGAGAAGCCCAAAGAACGAAATCAAAAGGCTTGCTGAAGTGTTCTGCATGAGAGAATAAGAGAATTTGCTCCTGAGAGAGGATGAGAGAGCAGAGTTTGGAGGACAAGGAAAAACAAAAGGGGAGAGAGAAGAGGCAGTAAAAGCTGGAGAGAGCCTGGAATTAGGGTTAGGGGGGAGCCAGTGGAATTTTAAGAAGAGTGAACACAGTCTCCTGTGTTTTGTAATAATTATCTTGTGATTATTATGTAAACCAGTGGTCCTGTGAGTGTGGTCCCTGACCAGCAGCATGAGCATCCCCTGGAAACTGGTTAGAAATACAAGTTCTCAGGCCCCACCAGACCTCATCAACATGAGAAGGCTGCACAGAAACCTGTGTTTTAACAAGCCCTCCAGGTGATTCTGATGTGGTCTGAGTTGGAGAACCACGGCACGGTTGGGGTCTGTGTACCCGCGAGTTCCTCATCTGCGGATTCAACCAACCGCAGATTGTGTACTATGTTTACCATCGCTGTTGGTTGAATCCGTGGCACACAAGGAATACGAAGGGCAAATACAGGACTTGAGCATCCGTGGATCTGGGGTATCTGTGGCTGTCCCCGAACCAATCCCCAGGGATTCCGAGAGACGACTGTAAACCTTTCTTCCTCTCACCGCCCCACACCGAGTGGCAATTAATGTCTAGACATTCATAGATGTCTTGGGTAACTGTTCATGATGTTTCTGAGGCAGCACAGGTGTCAGCACTGAGAGATATAGGATTCCTACACGTAGAGATGGCCACAACAATATCCCCAAGAAATTTGCAGAAATGTTTGGACTTTCACAGGCCAAGGAATTAAGGGGTTGTGGCAGTTTTCTCTGGGTTCTGGGGACCGGGGCAGACCCATCTGCCATGTTCATGTAGTAAGCCTGCTTCCCACCTCCCAACTCTTATGTCTCCTCCAACAAGCTTCCAATACTCCCTCCTTGCCTCTTGTTCTCAACAGATGATTGTGCTTTACATTTTACTGAGAAACACAGAATCACAGGAGGGAACAACCTCGTCCTCCTTCCACTGAGTCTAGAAAACCTGCACCTTCACCCGTATCCTACTCTGCTCCTGTCACCGTGGGGGATGGATAGTCCCACCTATCAAGGGCTTTTCATCTGTTCCCTAGATCCCACCCACTCAAGGATTTCTCTAAGTCAGTGACTCTCAACCGTGTCTTCAAGAATCATCTACAGAGCTTTTTATAAGCCCTGGATCCCAAGCTGCAGAATGTTTGGGTGGGGAGACCGCGGCGTCAGTGGCCAAGCCCCCAGGTGATTCCAGGGGGCAGAGAAGGCTGTGAACCACCACCCTCCCTCTGGGCTGTAAACTCTTTCTCCTGGTTGGTCTCCAGCACCAGAAAATTATGTCCACTCTGTCCTGTCTTTAAAAATTCTCCTTTGACCTTCGTATCACCATCTGTGTTTCACAGAAGGTCTTCTTGAAGGAGATGATAATACCTGTGCCTCCACTTTCTCACCTCCCATTACATTGTAGCCCGTGCCCATCTCTCTGGTTTCTGTCCCCATCACACCAGTAAAACAATCTTTCTAATTTTCCCAATGACTTCTGTATTTTCACAGTGTATGGCCACTTTCTTTTCTTATCCTACTCAACTAATAAGCAGCATTCCAAAGAGCTAAAGCCTGTCTCGTTGAATCAGTTGGTGTTCTGACTCTGTGACACCACGTTCTTCTGATTCCCTCTTACCCCACTGGCTACTTTTTGTCAATCTCCCTGTCCTTTGTTTAGACTAGAATTGTTGATTATATTAAATCCATCCTGTTCTTCCTTTAAACTTGCCGCTGGCTCCTGCTGGAGGTCATATTTATATCTCTAGCTCAGCTATATCTCCTCTGAGCTCTAGACTCACCTATTCAAGTGCCTACTAGAACTCTCTGGTTTTATTCTCACCTTCCGCTGATCAGCAATGCCCCTCTGCTCCTTTTCTGTAATGCAGCATCTAGTGGCAGCACCATGTCATCTCTAGATCTATGTCACTCTTTCGGAGCAGAGGTACCTGGAAGCTGCTCACCATGGCTACAATGGAACACCAAGGCAATGATCAGGTAGTTGAAGGTTATTAGACCATCAACCTCCTGAATGGTCCTCCTGTAAAGTCAATAGGTCAGGCAACATGACTAACCCTTTTCACCTCTAGAAGAGAGGCCACATAAGTGCAAATGCATGTAGACATGTGTCCCATCTTACACAGATGATGTAATCCAGAAAAGCTGTTAATAAACCAAAGTTTGGGCAGATCATATCATTCTTTAAATACCTTAGGGTGTTGGATAGTTATATGAAGTTGTATGATTTTCTTTCTCTAATGCAAATAAAATCAGTAACAAATTCTTGGTTTACCTATTTTATAAGTATGGCTTTTTAAAATACAATTTTCTTATATTAGGCCACCACCTACGTATTCCACCATCTCAGCCCCCCTTGCTGATTCCTACTCTGTTATACCCCTAAATGTTAGGGTTCTTTAGGGCTTGATAGGACATCCTCTTTCCTTCTTTATCTTTATTTTCTCCAAAGTTGCCGATAAGTCCCAAATTCACATCTCTGATTCTCATCTTACATATCAGGATATCTCCGGTCATTTCTGGTTGAGTGTCTACAGTTATCTCCAAGTAAACATTTTCAAAACCTTAGTTTGTCTCTACCCCCTCACTCCCCTCAGTCTTCTCCATTATCCACTCATTTGCAGTTGTATCTGGTTGACAAGGTTACTATAAACAGATCCCTGTACCTTTGAACTGCACATGGCCCAGTTAGCAGCTCCTGTCACCATCAACCTTGAACGTTTGTCTCATAGATAAGGATTATTGGGTATAGGATGATGGAGGTGGTGAGTGGGGAGTATAGAATTAGCTCAGTGCCATCTATTGGAATAGACAGTTCAAAGAAAAGGTCAGTAGGATCCAGGTTTATGTTATACAGAGTAGAAAACATTGTTGTTCACTTATTATCTATATGTAAGTTCGGATCAAGCCTGATTTAAGTGCAACTCTCACGTTCAAAGTCAGCACTAATATAGACCCATTTTGGAAGATATTGGAGAGCAATGCATATGGAATAAGATGATGTGAGAAGCCTTTGGTCCCATCAGCTTTTATATGTTTCATTACCTTATTTCTTAAGATCTAAATGTGACTCTCTTCCCTCAATTTTGCTACAACATTGCATCTGCCTCTGGAACTTAAAATCAGCCTCATGCCAAGTATGGAAGCAGGGGGCAGACAAGGAAGAGCAGAGATGCGGATAGGGAAAAGTACTGTGTGTGACTGAGTTTTTAAATTGGATTGGTAGAGAAATCCTTGGACTTGACTGAGTTTATTTGACTATAACCAGATTTAACTTCTGCAGCAGCCAGAAGGGAAGGCTCAAAATAGCAGTAGAGATTAAGTTGTATTATATTAAAATAAAGTTACATGTTTGCATCTCCAGAGTTACGGTTTATGAAGTGTGCACGCACTATGCGTATAAACAAATTTGTAGAATCTGTTAGACATTCAGGCTTTCTCTTCTTGAATTAAGGAGATAGAGAAATTAGTTCCACTACAGACAGGGTCAACTTTATTCTATTTTTCTGAAGCCAGATTATGGATCCTAAGAGTTTTTTTAAAAAATTGAAGTATAGTCGCTCTACGATATAAGTTACAGCTGTACATATATAATACAGTGCTTCACAATTTTTGAAGGTTATACTCCATTTATAGTTATTATAAAATACTGGCTATGTTCCTCCTGTTGTACAATATATCCTTGCCGCTTATTTTATACCTCATTGTTTGTACCTCTTAATTCCCTACCGCTATATCGCCCCTCCCTCTTCCTTCTCCCCACTGGTAACCGTTAGTTTGTTCTCTGGAAGTCTGCTTCATTTTGTCATATTCACTAGTTTGCACTTTTTAGATTCCACATATAAATGGTATCATACGGTGTTTGTCTTTCTCTGTCTCATTTCGCTTAGCATAATGCCTTCCAAGTCCATCCACATTGCTGCAAGTGGCAAAATTTTGTTCTTTGTTATGGCTGAGACTAGATATATAGATATATACACCACATCTTCTGGATCCTAATAGTTTTGAAAGTCAAGTTAAAGAAACCCTTTTCGTTTACAGAGCAATAACATACACAGAGGGGATACCATCAACATATAGCTCCACAGTTAACTAATGGTGCAGCTTTAGGCAATCTTCAATTGTTTCCTGCAATAAATCTATAGCAGCATTAACTTCAGGTTATGTCCTCATATACGGTGAGGACAAATTTTGTATCTTTTTCTATCTTTAAAACATGGAAAGTGTATGTAGGAAAGGGACGTCTTGTAGAATAATTTTGCCATCATCCAAAAAGAGACGCATTAGAAATATAGGAACTATTTTTGTAATAAGAAAATAAATCCCTGGCCCTTACCTTCACACCAAGGATTGAAGAGAATGTACGTGTCTGTTTCTGGGTTTCGGCTGGTGCGGATTACACCATAGGGGGTCCAGACAGCAACATACATGCGGAACTTCCCCACAATGCAGTCTGGAGAAGACTGGATGGACAGCCGGACAGACCTGTCCTCTCTCGTGATAACTTTGGCTCCCCACTTGCCACTCTGCAGCTCGGAGACCACAGAGACTGGGATGTAGGTTCCCTTGTTCTCCTGAGGGTAGCGACCTATGAGAAGAAAGAAGAAGTATAGTGTTAAGGAGATTTCACAAGCCATTTTTGTTCTCACTCTGTCACCTTTATAGCGAAAGGTGGGAAATAATTCATTAGACTTGAAATCCTGAAACTTGGGTTGGAATTTCACTTTGGCCACCAACTTGCTGCCTGATGGTGGACAATTTTTGTAACTTCTTTGAAGGTCAGAATTGTCCTGTCTAGATTTTAAAAAAAGAATAACAGTGCTTACAGAGTTTTTTGTTGGTTGATCAATGAATTCAAATAAGATGTGGAGATACTAACCTTGGATGCAGAAACAAAAACAGAGCTTATAGGGTAATGTGAAGTCATCAGTACCTGAAATTCTGCCCTCTAAAAATGTAGAATTGCTTTTTTAGGGGTGTAAGGCAAATGTTTTTGTTTATTCTGAATACAATTTTACTATTTGTTATACTACCTATAATAGAGCTACATTTATAAGTTGTCCATATGTCATTATTTTCGTGCTTAACTGAAACGTATTTATTGCCAACATCATTAGTAATTTAGGCTTATGTCATGGGCAAGAATTCAGGCTCCGGAGGCAGATTGTCTAGGTTTGAATCTTGGCTATGCTACTTCCTTACCTTTGTAACCTCTGGCAAATTACTTGACCTTTACAGATCTCTATTTTCCTCTCTTTTTCTCTATCAATAAATGAGAATAATAATACTACACAATTGTTATAAAGCAGAAACTAACACACCATTGTAACGCAATTATACTCCAGTAAAGATGTTAAAAAAAACTAGTACACAGTGATGAAATAAAATAATACACGTAAGACGCTTTGCACATAATTTCTCATGCATAACAAATTTTTAGCTATTATTTCAACAGGAAATTAAACAGCAGGGTATTTTACCGTATGTCCAGGCTCATCATACTTTATGTATAAGCTATCTCAGGGTAAATCTTATTTCTCTTTATTGCTGCCATTTTGGGCCAAATTCTTATTTCATGAGGTTGACCCCAAAACTAAAGTTTACCACTGGGTTCCTGGAAAATCAAAGTCTTCACTGCGAAAGTCAAACCTCACAGCATTCTTTAACTCTTTGGCTTACAGTTCAATTTATAGTTTGGTTTACAGAATAGTCAAATAGATAGATATTTTAAACTGGAGCAAATCTTTCATTTACGAACGTTTCCCAAATGTATTAGACATTCAGTTCTTCTTGACTTGAAGAAAATTACAAATCAGACTAATACGTCTAAATTATTTTGATTGTAAGCAGAAGAAGCTTTAAAACGTATTCACTTCAATTGCTTAACATAAACCATGTAGAGAATTCTGCATGAAAACAAATAAAAACAATGATTCTTTTTGGCCTCTCCAGTGACTGAGGTCTTTAAAGGATTCTTTGGTGGGCATATTGTTGAAGATAGAGCGTTCGAAGGAGGTAGTTCCAGAAGCTGCCACTGTGTAATTCTGTGAGATACTTATTCTTAATGAAAATAAATGTATACAGCGCAAGCCAGGGAGAAAGATTAGAACCCCAGTGCTTTGCTATTGTTAGGGGTGTCAGTTTATCAACACTCAGAATGAATATTATCATAAATCCAATAAAGCCTTGAAAATGTTTCTCTGCCAAGGTATGACAGTGTGTCTAGGTGGTGTTCTTGGGAATACGTGGGGCTCAGCTTCCCGGAGCCCGGACATAAATCCACCTGCAAGAACTGTTTGTTCCAAAGGCACCGCCATCCCCATACCTCCAGTATATATGCTCCTCTTTGTACACATTCAGACGGGGGGATGAGTTTACCCTTTTCTCTGGAGGCATTGTTGCTCTCCGGGGCCTCCATCAGTGCTGAAGTGTAGACATCAAAGCAATCTCGCCAGCTAAAGGGACCATAGTTCATTTATTACAGTGACTCCTGGCAGCTGTTGCCACTAAATACTGACTCGCATTTAGAATCCACAGTATTAAATACGACACAAGTTTGGTAAAAGTAAACTTTTGGAGATAAAATGTGTGATAATGACAGACTTATGAGATTTAAAGAAAAAGGATGAAAGGAATTTTAAAATGAACTACATAAGCAGGTTCCTTTAGGAATACCAAAGAATTAGGAGAGTGTATCCAAAGCTATGTGCTATGAGACTCCGCTTCACCTTTGTACTAACATCTGCTATTGTCAGGAGTATCGAAATAACCAAGACAATTGCTAGTTTCCATTATTACACTTCCTGTTATGATTTCAAAGACATATTACATTTTATGTATCAAATTCAAGTTATACATAAAAAAGTAAAGAAAAAGGAGAACTATGGTTTTTTTCATGCTGGCTTTGAACCCAGTCACAACTTAATCTAAAGTCTAGTTTGTTTGAAACTTTTTCCTTCCTGCAACGATATTGCCTACTGTGTGCTGGGCATTATTCTAAGTGCTAAAGACAGAACAGCAAACAAAACAGACTCCTGTGCTCATAGAGCTTATAGTCTATGGAAAAAGCCAAGCCCGTGCTATTTATGATACGCATGTATTGTTTTACTCCTTATAAAAAACTGTGAGAGGGAAATCATTATCAACATCCTAATTTGACAAATCAGGAAACTAACACACAAGATCATTAAGCAATTTGTCCAGGGTGATACAACTAGTAACCAGTGGGCTGAGATTTGAACCCGTCAGTCTGGCTTAAGAGCCTGGGAGTTTCACTTCTAAGCTCTACGGCAGTTGTGTGTGCAGACAATGCTTTGGTGTTGGTGAGAATTGTGATGAAATTCTGACTCTGCAATTAACACTTGGTGCTACCTAGGGCACGTTTCTTAATTGTCTGAAGTTCCATTTCCTTGTCTCTTTGCAGTCTTGGAAATGGGAAGAAAATAGCTTCTGTAATAGAATGAAAGCTCTATGCCTGGCACGCAGTAGAAGTTGACTCACAAGACATTTATTGTTTGTGTTTTAAACATAACAGCTACTGGAAAGGAAAGCTAGAAGGAAGAAGGGGTGATCTCCCCCCACCCCACTGCCTTCTCTGGTTCTAAACCTGAAGAAAGTGGGTGTCCCAGGGAAAGCAGGTTACTTTTCTTGAGGGAAGTATCGTGGCCAAGGAGAAAGCAATAAGCTGGCTCTGACACTTACTGTGTGATCCTGGCAAAGTATTCATCCTCTCTCAACTAAAACTTCACGTATTCTGTAAAATGGGGATAATATGGTCATAGTTTGTGATGGGGAGGACAGCTTAATAAACGGTAGTCATTGTTATTTCCCCCTTTTCTCAGGCTTTCTGATTCCCCTAATTCGTCCTTTCTCTGTTCCAGGAGCGGGAAGACAGGATGGGTTCACTAATAGCCAACCTAAAGAACCCAAATCTACTTACAAAGGAAAGTTTATTCAAGATTCAAATATACTGAGCTGACTAATATTTCCATCTAGAAAACTTGCACAGCCTCTGCTCCCCCCATCCACTCCCTCCACCAAAGTGATGGCATTCAGTATTAACCAAAAAACCTTAATAATTCCAGAATTATCACAGAATTATCTAAAACCTGCCCTTCACTAAAAAAATCTGGTTTTCTGAATCACTATGGTCACTGTCATCTCCATTCATGACTTACGTAGGAGGCAAACTTTATGGTCCATGGGCCAAATGTAGCTTGTTGCATGTTTGTGTAAATAAAGTTTTATTGGAACACACTCATTCATTTGTGTATTACTGTGCTACAATAGCAGAGTTGAGTAGCTGTGACAGAGGCGATATGGTCTGCAATGCCTACAAGATTCACTATCTGGCCCTTACAGTAAAAGTTTGCCAACCTCTGCCTTAGAGAGTTTTATATTTTATTTCTTTAAGGGGTGATTGATTATAGACACTCGGTGTCTAAGACTTGGGCCTAAGAAGAAAATACCATCACCTAGTTTTTTCTTCAAAGAGAAATATGTTACTAAACTAATAACAAACATCTTCACTGCTATGGGGTCAACATTTAGTTTCCTTAAAACCTCCTAGTTAAATCCCTCACAGTCTCAGAGGGTATTGAAGACGTAGGAAATGGGTTGTAACTTTTTACTGATTTCACTAGACACTGCTAAAATGTTCACGTTTATTACTGTAAAAGTTGTTTAGCGTTGCCAAGGCAGTTCACAGAGAGATGGAAATAAAGCACAACAGGAATGGAGGTTTATTTCCCCCGGTCCCTGTGAGGGAATGGTTACAGGTGGGAAACTGGGGTTCTGTGAGGTTATCACATGCAAGACATCCGTATAAGTGGGCAGAGGCAGACACAGGGCATGGACTGAAACCTCTGCGCTGGAAAGCCCGTTCTCCTTTCCCTGCATCATGCTGCCCCTGTGGGGACGGTGGGAGGATGCTGGAGGGATTACAAAGAGGAGGAAGCCAAGAGAAGACTAAAGCTGCAAGATTTGACGGGATAGGAGGCAGAAGGACAGTTAGGACCGCAGTGGTGGATACGACATGTGTGAGGCGGGAGTGTGAATCCCAGGGCTTAATCACTGGTGGTGAGCAAGAAAACCTGGCAGACAGGGCCTTCCAAAGAGGGTCTCTGGGGCTTCCCTGGTGGCGCAGTGGTTGAGAGTCCGCCTGCCGATGCAGGGGACACGGGTTCGTGCTCCGGTCCTGGAAGATCCCACATGCTGCGGAGCGGCTGGGCCCGTGAGCCATGGCCGCTGAGCCTGCACGTCCGGAGCCTGTGCTCCGCAACGGGAGAGGCCACAACAGTGAGAAGCCCGTGTACCACAAAAAAAAAAAGAACAAAGAGGGTCTCTGGGCTGCGAGGGACATGAGTTGGGAAGGTTTTTAAGGTGATGTCAGTGACAAAAGGGAGAAGGGAGAAGGAGAAGGACACCACTTATTCGGTCAGGCTGTGTGGCACAAGACCAGCCTATGGAGGCAAATCAGGAACATTCCAAAGGGCCAAAAAAGAACCCAGATTCTCAGGCCTTTTCATATACACCGTATGGAAAAGCTGATTATTAATGTGAGACCTGATGTGTCAATAGTACTTCAGGGTCTTGTCAGCTGCTCCGTAACACCATGTTTAATTCTGAATGTAATGATTTCAATGACAGCTCTGGGGAAGAATTTTCCAGGATCGAACTGATTTCGATGAGTGAGGAAGTTGTGACAGAGTAGTATTTCATTTCGCTAAATAGCCCTCTCCCCTCGGGGGGCAGCACGTTTAAGAGCCCTCGATCAGCCTACACTCCGGAACACCCATCCCTCAACATCCAGGACGGCCCAACAGCTACCCTTGGCCGAATCTGGATGTGAACTTCGGCCTTCCAGAGGTGACCACCATGCGCACGTTCGCTGAAAGGGAATAATGGCTGCACAGACGTTTGTTTTGCTTTTTTCCAAAATTGTGTAACTTTCGTGTTAAAAAAACTCTGAGCAAGAAGAATAGAAGCAGGAAATATAATATCCCAGAAAGGATTCTCATTTTGTTTTTAATAATGTAGTCTTTGAAATTGGACTACTTGCTAACCATGAAAAAATATAGTTACTGGGCAATCATCCACAACTCAAGTGGCCATAGTCTCTGTTCCACCTACGCTATACTTAATGATGATACTTTCGGTCATGAGAGTCTTAATTAATCACCAGGAAACCCCAGACAAAACTTTTCCTCCTTATTAACTTAGATATCTATTTTTCTTATTAACGGAACTGAAGATATTGTTCTATTGCTCTATAGCCCCATAGGATACCACAATGCCTTGTAGGTGCCAGTAAATGTCAATGGACTGAACTGAGACTTTTGCAGATGCCGAGTCCCATTAAGAACCTCACCCAGACTTTAGAAGCCCTGGAATGAGAGCCTGTGGTAACCAGCTGTCAATTCCAAGCACCCTTCACAAGAGACAAAAATTTCTGGTTCTAAACTTTCTCCTTCAAGGGGTACTTTTCATTCATATATAAATACATTTCAAGCTGAGCTCTGACTCCACCTAACTGCAGACTTTCTTGAATAGTGAATTCTTATAAGAGGATTGTCTCTAAGGAACTCATGAATATATCATGTCTCCAGCTGGGAAGGTAAATTTCATGATGTTAATTCATTTTTCCATTTGATTCATTTGTTTTTCCCAAGACACACCTTTCATGTTCAAAATAATCAATCTGTTTCCAGATGGGCCCTGGAAGTATTACAGTGACAGCATGATGCATGGGGCAGGACTGGAAGTGTGAATACAGCCGCCTTGTCAAGGGAAACAAACCTTGTTTTAACTGTCTTAGAATGGAATGGGAGTGCACAGGGACCGGGATGGACTCAGTCTCTGGATAACTTTTAGGAACACCAGGTTACCAACTACGAAAACAAAACAGCACCACCAAAAAAGAAACTATCAAAAAAGGCACAAAAATCTTAGATGGTAACAACTAAGAGGAAAGCAACATAAACGTTCAAAAGCGAATCATTTCATTACGGAACTCAGGAACCTACGCCTTCTATCTAATACCTTGCCAGTGGGATGTATATATAAAGTTTACTTATCTATATTTATTTATTTGGATGTTTTCTAAAGGAAGAAAACTTCCTGGAAATGTTTATTCTAGCAAACCAGAGAAGGAAGGGAAAGCTTCTTGAGGACAGGGACTGACTTTTGTTTAACCTTGTACATCTGGTGCCTTGCATCATCTTGGAACATAGTAGGCTCAATAAATATTTGGTAGCTTGATGATAGCTATATTCTTTTTTTTTTTTTGCAGTACGCGGGCCTCTCACCGCTGTGGCCTCTCCTGTTACGGAGCACAGGCTCCGGACGCGCAGGCTCAGCGGCCAGGGCTCACGGGCCCAGCCGCTCCACGGCATGTGAGATCCTCCCGGACCGGGGCACGAACCCGCGTCCCCTGCATCGGCAGGCGGACTCTCAACCACTGCACCACCAGGGAAGTCCGATAGCTATATTCTTTAAGGTGTCTTGTCTACCTTATGTCACTTTCAACACTTCCTAAGTCTCTTAAAATATTTTTGGGGGTAAGGTGTAATTCTGTGAAATATATATGAAACCAGCACTGTGCAAGGTTCTTTGAATGATTCAGGAAAGATAATAAGGCCATGCCTGCAGAGGACGGTCGGCATTGTGAAGTGCATATGCCTCCGATGACCGACCACGGTAATAATCTGGACATGAGGAGACAAGGGCCTGGCCCAGGGTGTTGCCAACAGCACAGAGAGGAAGAAAAGGACATGGGATAAAATTCAGAGGACACGCCAACAACATGGAGATAAGATAATTTCTTCCTCGGCGAAATAAGACCTCACGGCTCCTTCAACAAAACTGACCACACTTCGAACATGCCTCCAGCATGCCGAAACACAAGTCATCGCAGCTGGTTGGTGCAGTGGAAACCCAGAGAAGGAAGCAACTAAAGGTGCTACAAAGTGAGAGAGGATCCCTCTGAGAAGGTGGCTTTGGGATATAATCTTAAAAGTGGACAAGGCAGGAAGGAGCCTTCCTAGCGGAGGGAAGAAGGAAAGCACGCATCGTGATGCCGTTGCACAGTGTCAAAGGTCCCTTTGGTCCTCACCCTGCCTGTGGTAGGAGAAGCAGCTGATCTGGGCAGGGTGAGGACCAAAGGGACCTTTGACACTGTGCAACGGCATCTAGGCTGTGTCCTAGGAAGGACGGGAGAGGGGACAGGAGAAGCTTTACTTGGCCTGATGAGATTTGTTCTTCAGGAAGATCGCTCCGGCTGCAGGAAGGAGAATGGTTTGCTAGGGGACAGGGGTGGAGGTTCGAGGGTTGCCGGAGTACTCGGCTGTGGCATGACGTCATCCCTAGAGTGATACTGGCTGGCTCTGGAGGGAAGATGAGTGCCGGGACGCAGAAGAAATACAGGCTTGGTCAGGGATGAGATGCTCGTTCTCAGTGAGGAGGGTGGAGTCAAAGGTGACCCCAGGTTTTTTTCATTCTTCACCAAAGAGTTTTTGAGTGCCTACTAGGTGCTAGACACTGTAGATATTGGGCCACAGCCACAAGAAAAACAGCCATCTCCTCGAACCCTGCGACTCACGACCAGCCTGCAAGCCGAGTGGAGCCTGCTTCTTCGTAAGGCATCTGCTCCAAAAGCAGGGCCTGGTGTGATTAACTGCTACACAGATTTGCTCAAGGAAGCTAGTTTTCTGGGAATTCCCTTAACCCCATGTGTGTGTGTTGACGCTGGAGAGAAGACAGAATATTTTTATCTTTAAGAAAAAATAATCAACATAAAATCTCTACGATTTAGATGAAGTTGGTTATAGAACGTAACATTGCACTGAAGATTGGTTCATACGGTTGATCCAATTCCTAAGGAACAGGAGAAACAGAAGTCGGAGAAGGTGGAGTTGAGGTCCAGGCTGTCCACTGGGGAGTAATAACTACTCTTTGTGCTTATTTACTGAGCCTGTCGGCGGCCTGGCCGCTCTCAGACCCAAGGCCCACACCTCCCAAGACCCTCTTCTGGGTTCCCAGGAAGCCCCCTTCCCAGGCTGCATTGCCCTCTGGGTTGCCCTCTGAGTAGGTTTGGCCAGTGAGGGGCTCTGGAGGCAGATGGGGAGATGCTGCATTTTGTGTCCCCGTCTCTCTCTGCTTCTTGGGGGGCTGAGTCTCCTCCATGGCTCCCAGCTCTCAGCAGTGGCTGCTGGGTCTGGTAAGACCTCCCCCTCCTCCACGTGCCCCAGGTCCACAGTTTTCTGCTGATACTAACTCCTGAGTTGCCTCACTGTGCCACCCGTTTGGCTTCTTAGCTGTTCTCTCACCAGTGTAATCAATTCCTTTGATTAAACTTCTGTTGCTTATAAAACCTAGAGAAGTGTCCACTTTATGCTCTGGGCCCTGAGCCTGCAATGTGTCAGATCTTGTCCTAATACTTTATATTGGCTTTAGGAGTTACGTCCATTTAGTATCTGGGGAAACTGGGGCTCGGAGAACTTAAGTAACTAGCTCTGGGTTACACAGCTATCAAGTTGCAGAACCATGATTTGAACTTCCAGGTCTGTTTGTTCAGTCCAGCACTCATGTCTGGGGAAGGTAATCAACCTCTCTTAGTCTATTTTCCATCTGTAAACCAGACATTAAAAAAGGTGAGCACTGAAATAATAATGTGTGAAGCACATGTCATGAACTGAACAAATTATTATTTTTATGGCGTCTAACGGTTACGACAGCAAATAAAACTCCTTAGACCTATTTTATTTTTATTTTTGAGCATGAATTAAAATGGGGCTGCTGATGTGGCGTGGTGCAGGGATTTACTCAGCATTTACTGAGCACCATTTAAGCGCCAGGCACTGTTCTAAGTACTGAAAATATAGCGATGTCTACACGGGTTCATGGAGCATACAGTCTAGTGGGGGTAAACAGACAATAGACAAATAAATACATACAACATCAAACGAAGATAAATGCTATAAAAACATAAACAAAGCAGCTAAAGGGGACAGAGAGTGATAGGGTGGGGTGCTGATTTGGAGAGAGTGGCCAGAGCAGGACACTCTGGTAAGGTGACATTGAGCAGAGGTGGAAGAGCAGGGAGGAGATGAGCTGTGCAGACACCGAGAGGGGAGCATGCAAGTGCGTGCAAAGGTCCTGAGGACGGTGTTCTCGGCAGGCGCCAGGAGTCTGATGTGTCTGGAGCAGAGAGAACGCTGGAGAGAGCCGTGGGAGATGGGGTGAGAGAGCCAGAGGATCAAGCAGGGCCTTGTAGGCTGTTGTCAGGATTTGGGAATTTATTCTTCTTGAGAAAAGAAATCAGTAGAAAACAGATATGGTCTACCTTAAGTCCTTCTAAAAAATCACTCTGGTTGCCATGTAGGCTGTGGGAGAGTAATCGAGATTGCTATGAAGATCTCCTGACTCCCCATGGTATGCCCACATTGCTTTTTTGATCATGAAAATCCTTCCAATAGAGGACAAACTAGAGATACGGCTAGAATATTTCTATCCCTGGAAAGAAATACATTTGCTTAAATGTGTTACTCTGTGATGTGAAACCTGATTACCATACCTTTCCTAAAAGCTGGTTTTCACAGCTGGGAGAGACCTGGACATTGAGGTAGGGAAGTGGTGTGAAACATGTGGCCACTTGAAGTACAAAGTTTACCTACACCACAGTTTTTTTCTAGGGAAATCTGTAGCCCTTCCCTGGCATGAGTCTGAATGAGGTTCTGTTGTTCTAACAGTCCATCGAGGTTTATATCCTCTAGGATCTAGTGATATTGGGGAGAGAGGATGCTGGTTTCACAATGTCTAGTTTATTGTACTTTGATGGACTTCATGATTATGAACCAAATTGCATACTGGCCTTTTGTCCCTCCTCACTCCAACTGTTATGAAACAATTTCAAATGACGAAGGATGTTTACACATTTCTCGGGATTCTGCCATCCACAAGCTGGGCCCTGGAAGCCCAAGGAAGGTTTGGAGTGGGTGGGAAACACACTTTGGACTGAAAGTAGGGATCACTGACCAGATGCATGGCAGCTAGCAGCTTTGGTGCCTATCTGTTTCTCAATCAGCTTCAGGAAGCGTGTCATAAGGAATTCTCTTATAGGAACTGAATCTCCTCAACAAATGGCAATTCTGTGGAGTTAAATTCTATTTGTTTGTGTTGTACCCATCATGTAAGCAGCCCGAGGCTAGCGGGTCTTATGAGATTTAAGACGTGTCATTAGCTAACAAAGATAAGGTCAAAAGTTTAGCTGAATGTTTTCCAAGCAAAACAGACCTCTGATGAAATTTTCACTAAGACAGTCAATGCTTGTTAATAATTTAATGGCAACAATAATGGGGAAAAGAACAAATCATTGGTAATTATAATAAAATATTTCTCTGTCTTTGGAATGCAAATATATGAATGCAATACATAGCAGCAACTGTTAAATGAGTTCACATCACCAGAGAGGAGGCCACATCACATCACTGAGGCCACTTGGAAAAGTTTCCAACTGGCAAGATTTAGGACAATTTGAACATCAAATGAATTAAAGATAGTGACAGATTTAAGTAACCTATTTAATTAAAAGAGGAAATCATGAATTCATGTTGATAGCAACCATTCAATCAGTAAAAATTTGATGATAAATAGAATAATTTCATAGTCTGAAGGTACTTGCTTGTAAAGCACTGAGTAATTACAATGGGAACAAAGAGTAACTTGCAGTGGAGAATCCCGACAGACACCACTGTGTTGGATTCTGTGATGTGCTGCCCAGAGACTCCTTCAGGAAGGACAGATTTATCCATAGCTGCTGGGATTGATGGCATAAAATGGTCCTTGGTGGGTCAGCCCTCTTTGGGAGTTACCAAAGCTGAAGAAAACTGCCTCGTCCAAGGTTGTACCTCATTTAGGAGCAGTTCACATCCAATGGATGATCAACATGGGTGTACAAAGGTCGAGTTCAGGTGCCCCCATAACAAGAGAGCTCTGAAGAGCCGTCCCATCTCCATAGTTCCTTGTGGGGTCAGCTGTGGCCTTTGCAGGTACTACTTGAAGCACAACTTCTCTTTCTGCCCAATTCTGCTTCCACAGAGGTTAATCCCAAGAGCATTCCATAATCAACTTCTTGTATGCTAATTTCAAAGTCTACTTCCTAGAGAACCCAACTTCTATAGACTGAATATGTGTATTACCCCCAAAATTCATATGTCATAGATGCAAAGGCTTCACTTAAACATATACTAGAACATTATGCTAAACAAGGCTTCAGAGTAGCTCATAGAAACACTAGTATTACAGCCCTTTAAACAGTTCGCTAAAAGCTCCACATAACTGACAGTGGGGCCTTTGAGAGGTGTCTAGGCCGTGGGGTGGAGCCCTCATGAATGGGAACTGTGTCTCTATAAAGGAGACCCCAGAGAGATCCCTCACCCTTTCTGCCATGTGAGTACACAGTGAGAAGACAGCCATCTGTGGACCCGTAATTAGGTCCTCACCACACACTAAATCTGTCAGCACCTTGATTTTGGACTTCCCAGCCTCCAGAACTGTGAGAAATAAATGTTTATTTATAAGCACCCAGTCTACGTTATTTGTTAGCAGCCAGAACAGATTAAGACATTGACCTATAACTCTGCCTTAATCAAGTAATCAAAATTAATTAAGGGGATCTAAAAAAAGTTACGTGCAACCGGGTAGGATTCACCGAGAAGAACTCAGCACCACTTCTGTGATATTACTGCCATAGATATATAACCTGATTGTAATCACGAGGAAACATCAGACAAAAAAACCCAAACTGGGAGGTATTGTACAAAATCACTGCCTTATAATCTGCAAACGTGTCAAGTAACAAAAGTCAAAGAAAGACGACAAAAGTGTTCCAAATTGAAGAAAACTAGAGACGAGACATGACAACAAAATGCAACATGTGATTTTGGACTGGATCCCCTTGCTATAAAGGATATTATTGGGACAACTGGTGCCACTCAAATGGGGTCTGAAGATTAGATGATCATAATGTATCAATTATAATTTCCTGATTTTGGTGGTTATACAGGAGAATGTCTTTGCTCACAGGAAATACACACTGAAGTATTTAAAATATTCAGTGATGATGGGACATAGGGTTGACAGCTCTCTAGTGGTTCAGGAAGAAAAACAGAAGTTCTTTGTACCACTCGTAAATTTTCTGTAAAGTGGAGTTTGTTTCAAATTTTTTTTTTAAAGTTTTAAACAACAAACAACAACATGGGTAACCATTGTTTGTACAATTATCTTGTATATCCATGTTCTCCTTTTTAAAATGTTTTTATTTTTTGGCTTTAAAAATTTTTTTTATTTTATATTGGAGCATAGTTTTCTCCTTTTTCTTTTCTTTTTTTTAAAAAAAAATCCATCAGTGATGTAGGTCTTTAAGTTTCTTAAGATGAGCAGTACTTTTTGAACTTCTTCTCTTTGGAACACCTATATCGACTCTTCAAGAATACGTGGTGAAGGGAGCCTCCGAGCTGCCCCACATGAGGCAACATCCTATCTCTCTAGGCTCATCCTTCAAGAAGCATCAGCTCTAAGAGAATATGGGACTGATGAGGAGGAAAATGTCAAGGAGGAGCTCAACTCCTTGCATAGTAATGGAAACGGGATCCAAGGCTGAAGAAATCAATATGGGGGCCGCTACTTAGTAGAGCATTGAAGCAGGGATGGCTGAGCTCCCACAAGGTCAGGTTCACTGTGCCATGCGAATCTAGGGGAAATGAGGCAGAAAGCAAAAGGAGAGTGCGTTCTAACCTCTGAAGATGATTACCTTGTACTTGTGCCCTAAATTATCTGTGAGTTTTTCCTTGAAATTTTATCATGATGGTTATAAACACAAGTACTGTCTTTGTGAATCATATTTATTTTTAAAATTTGGCTAACAATCCACTCAAGTGTCTTTGACATGTTTAAAGCAATTTGTTTCACAAATATGCAAGTTAGAAAAGATCGAGACGATGGAAAGGAAGTAATGGAGACAGTGTGTCATTTTCTATCACTTGGAAATATGTTGCACAAATAAAAAAAAGTTGTTTGATGGAAAATGTCACCCTAGCTGTCTCCACGGCTTCATTTCCATCATTTTAGTCAGAAAAACACTGTCTTTGTCTAGTTAATTGCTTCAGAATACCAAGGGCTCTTGTCTACCCTGTGCACTAATTTTCCAGTGAAAATAGCATATACGTCAACCTGACTTTGAGATGTTGGACCTCTAACGTGGCTTGTCCCTGTGGGAGCCAGTTATGGGGCTGAGAGGGAAAGATATTTTGTCTTTTTATTTTCCCAGTCAAGGAAACAGGACTTGAAATAGCATTAGTTCTTGCAAGTCCAAATGGAAAGCATGACACCTTCATTGGAAGAGTTGATAACATTGTGCTGACGACTGCTTTCCAAAAAAATCCAGCACGTGTGTTTCTCCCCAGGTCACACCATAGTGAGAAGTGCTGCACACACTTCATTTAGCTGCTGGACTCCTGGACATCTCAGGCCCCAAAGATACTCATTCTATGATGTCTGTTTTAGTCTGCGGGGGCTGTTATGTAAAATACCACTTACTGGGTGGTTTAAATAACAGACGTTCATTTCTCACAGTTCTGGAGGCTGGGAAATCCAAGATCAAGTTTTCTTGCTGTGTTCTCACGTGGTGGGGGAGAGAGAGAGCTCTGGTCTCTCTTCCTCCTCTTAAAAGTATACAAATTCCATCATGGGGCCATACCCTCATGACCTCGTCTAAACCTAATTATTCCCCAAAGGTGCCACGTCCAAACACCGACACTTGTGAATTTGGGAACCAAAACATTCAATCCATAGCAACGTCTCATCCCTCTTCTCCATCCCCTCTCCCTTACTAAAGGCCTTTCAGTTGTCCTGCCCAGACTATACCTTAACCCATCCCCTCATACCTGGTCTCTTCCCTCAAGGAGGAATCAGTGGAATTCAGATCCTGATTACTAGCTGGTCCTAATATTCCTGACCTGGTGCTGGACCTGGGATCTTAAAAAGTCTTGGAAGGATACAGGGTCCACTGAATGGGAACTGAAGACAGGAACCCATCCCCCTCTCCAAGCTGATGCAACGAATGGAATTCAGCTATGGTAATTTATTCATTTGAGATGTTAGGGAATTCTTTTCATAGTGAGTAAATATAGAGGTGAGAGGAAGTACAATGTCTTACCAGATATTAAAATTTAAGCAAGAGTGGATTTGTTAGACACTTGCCATTAGCTGTTAGCTAAGACCAGTTCCCTGGATGAGTTGTCAAAGGCTTTTTTATGGGGTGCAGTGTGGAGATGTTTGGTGCCATAAGCCCAGAGGAAGTCCCAGCATAAGTGTTTCTGAGCCACTCAGTGGGTGATGCAAAATTCTTGATATATTTGGCAGACACTGCCTCAGTTCCCCCATATGCATAAGGTAGATTATAATTGTGACTACCTTCTATGTCTAAACTGCTCACACTGAGAATGATCACATGCCTGGTTTCCATGCTGGTCAAGCCACCCTGATGGGACGCTGGCCTATTTGTTCCCCTATTTGTTCCAAGTTGCTTTCAGTGCCCACCCTGTCAAGTCGCAGTCTTCTCCCAGGTGATCTGATTGAACATCCAGCTAATTCAAGGCTGCCACCCCTATCCAGAACCCTGAAGGGTTAGAGTATTGTAGCAATATCCTGCACAGCCCCCAAACCAGAGATCAGGAGAGAGGCTTAGCTCTTGTCTGCTGGAGGGCAAAGGTGGTCACCTTGCTCAGTCCCCTCGGGTAGCTTGCATCTCTTTGCTCCTGCAGCGAGGAGATGTAGAGGTGCCCATACTGTGCCCCTGATGGCTCGCTGGGGCCCGCTTCCAGCTCTGTGCCGGCTTCTTCTTCCCTTGCCTTGCCTCATCTTGGATGGCTGTTTCTGCTTGACCTCACCTATGCTAGATGAGCTCACTGTCCCCAGTCTGCACTTCCAAAGCTAGATCAACGCTACACCCCACTCAGTCCAATGATCTTGGTTACTCTTCTTCTCTTGAAATGGATTTTCTGTGCCCTGTTTGGACACTGATCCCAACTGTTAGCATCATGAGATTGCTCCCTGTTCCCCTGTATGTTCCTCTAGCTGTCTAGTAGCTTCCTCTCACCTCAGCTCTGATTTGACAATCTTATCCAAGGTTGCCCAGCTTATGCTTCTTTTCCTAGCATCCCATCTAGTTAGTCACCTTCCCTCTCAAAAGTGTCCTGGTTTGGAGGACAAACTATAGGCTTAGCCATGGATCTCCATCAGACCCTGGTCTGGCCTTGGGCGAAAGTATATTTGATCCCTCTGTTGGGCATGGGTAGTTCCCAGATCTATAAAATGAGTGGGCAGAGTGATGGCTAAGATTCCTTCCAGCACCCTAACATTTCTGTTCTGTGATTCTGTGAAATATACCATGCTTTGGATTGCTTCACCTTTAACAATGAGCAGATGCATATTGTTAAATGCACAAACATTTAGAGAGGCGTGATTTTCAGAGCAGCCAGTCCTAACTGGATGCTGGACAGTTACTCCCGGGCACTTCTCCTCTTTGGCTCTCAGTTTTTGCCTTGAATATAAACACAACCCTCAGCATCTTCATTCAACTCATGGTACCCTCCTCTCCTGCATCTCTCTATGTCTGACTCCCCAGGGTTTTCGTCTTTTCTCTCAAAACTTGTTCTTGGACTATGCATCTCACCTCTTTAGGATACCACCCTCTGCAGAGTGTCGGAGAGTTATTCTTCAAAGCCAAGCTGTGCAAATTTACAAACAGGGGTCAGTTGGGTAGTATTATCTACCCTCATGGAGCATTTTCGTTCTGTTAGGGGAGCTTCAGATGTTATGTGTTAATTCAGAGAAGTGACTACAATGGAGGAATTCAACACGCTGTTGCTGGAATACCTCTCACGTCTCATCATAGAGACACTTGCCTCTCTACCTGGCTATAGACTTGGCAGGCGGCAATCTGATGTTCATCAACATATGGCTGGTGAACATAATGTGTGAATGAATGAATGAGATTAAAAATTTGTTTTTATTACAACCCATCTTATTATCAGTCTACACATTACTGCCCTGAAGCCTTTGCTTTTTAAGTATATTTGGTTTCACAAAGTGTGAGAATCTGTTCATCTCCAGGTTAGCAGGAAAGCAGGGATAATAGATCTCTTCTCTCCACTTTCCCCACAGGCATTTCTGATGAATAGATAAAGGGGGTGGATATCATTCAAGTCTCTCTTGATCTGTCACGAGCACAGAGACCTACACCATTTATCGAGCCCCCTTTAAACTGTTCTTGAAAACTAATGGTGACTTAATTGCATTTGATCACGTTAATGAGATTCTGATCTTTGACAAAAGATAGTTTTTTAGGGCTCGTGTTTTAATCTGACATGACGAAATGGATGGTTTAGGAAGCGTGACGATTTTGCTGCGTGGAGAATCCAGATGCCACCCCGACACACGCAGAGAACCTGAGCTCTGAATCCTAGTCAGTGAAGACGCGTTCTATAAAAGGTGGGTGCATTCTTTATGGGATGGCCAGAGTAGGTCTCCCACACCACAGCAATTTCCATAAAACTCCAGGAGCCTCAAGAATGAGTGGTGCCCAAACCCCAAACGCAGCTGTGAGATTTGATTCAGTTAAGGATCCCTTTGTCATTAGAAATATGTGTACATCGGCAGAACAATAAGCTCTTGGACTTCCAAGAAGGCCTTCCTCCCAGCCTGGAGGGTGCACACTTCCTATCCCTGTTGTGAAATTCCCAGTTCCTCGGGATCCATCTCAAGGACTACTTGCCTTGTCCCGAGACCTTAGCTTTCAACTCTAACCTAGGTCCCTCCTGACTGCCCAGCATAGTGACTACCCGCCTCTAGTACACATTTCTAGTAGGTAATTGTATCTGTTCAGCACTTGATTATATACTGTATAGTGATATTCGTTAACTGTTTGTGGACTTCTTCTCACTCCAACTATAGTAAGCTCTTTAAAGACATGAATAATGTTTTAAATCCCCCATCTCACATAGTGCCAGACACAGCAGAGGTTTCTGCATCAGAAATTCACTGGACCAGAGATGAGATGAGATGTTATAAAGGCACTGTAACAGAAGTGGAAAGGAGGTAGAGAGGAACCTGAAGAAGCCACAGCAAGACTCCCCGAAGCACATCCAACAGTACAGCAAAGGAACCTCTAAATGCCTAAGCTGGGCTTCAGCCGGAGATGCGACAAAACATTTACAGCATCCAGCCCAGCTCCCTGAAGCCTGAGGAAACACCTACAGGCAGATACAAAAATGGCTGTACCTACCTCCTGACGGTAATTTGCATTATTCTCCTAACTAAATGAGAAATATCAAAATGTTCATCCATGGGACTGTGTGTATGTATGTATGAGAGAGAGAACAAGAGCAGGAGAGAAACAGACAGAAACGGAAGTAAGAGAAATTATAAGAAAGGGTAGAAAAGATCAGAAGGGCTGAGATAATGAGAAGAAAGGAAAGGTGGAAAGGATAGTAAAAGAGAGGTACAGTGATTTATAGCCTGTCTTATGGTCATCTAATACCTGTCTGGTTTGGTCGTCTAATACCTGTCTGGTTTGGCTGCTGTTATAGTAATGTTTTATGAAAGTTATACTTCCTTAAGGAACACTATAAACATTTAGCTTTCCTATACAGTTGCAATATTCCAAATAAGCCTGGTAACTGGGTGATCTTATTAGCAAGCAGCTATCACTAAGGAGTTCCAAGAGCTTTCCAGTTGTTCCCTAGTCGGTTCTTACAACGTGCTCGCGGAGTAACGAGAGGGCACAGATTATGAATAATTTGTCCACTTTCATCCTTTCTTCAGTGGGTTTTAATTTCAATCAGTTGCTCTCTCTTTTCACGGACTGGAGACTTAAGACCAAGGGATAACAGTGGACACATTCATTTTCATTAAATGTTTTTTTCACCCACCTCTGTCACCCCCAACTTCACAAACTGCAAGAACTTAGAATTTATGTGGAAAAGCCAGAGGATGCCCACACGCTATAATCCCTGAGTTCAGATCACGAGTGCTGGGAGAGTACAGTTTCAGTTATGCGATGCTAGTTAGCCAAGGTTATGAATTCTAATAAGTGAAAGAGGTTAATGTGAGACACAAGTATGGAGATAGAACAGAGAGAGGAGCTAGGGTGAAGGCAAACTCGGGGAATAAGAAAGAGAGGGAGAAAGGAGGGCGGAAGTCAGGAATCTGTGAGCTTTCTCATTCCAACATCCATTGTCCTTTATCTGTGCTCCCCAGAGCACACTACGTGTGATGAGACACACTGACAATTCCGGTACCCTCAGGATACTGAGCTTTGCTGAGAAACTCAAGCTCTGTAGGATGGGATTGGGTCACGAGGCAGGGAAAGGGGGCTCCCTGTAGGTCTCTGGCACTAGAATGTGCCTGGCAATCCCTCCTACTTTGAGACTAAACAGCCTCTGTCACTTCAGCTAGAACTGCGGGCAAATAATTCTGGGCAGAACTTGGTCTGTGGTTTGCCAGGGTTCCTATTTGACTAATTGAGCTGTCAGCATGGATACTGCAGACACGGGAGAGTTTTGTTTGGAGGTTCAGTGGTTGTTATCTTTTCTTGCTGCCAGGAGAGAAAAGACAAGAGAGCAGTGGTCTCCTCTTGGCCTTTTGGACACCCTTTTCTTATTTAGTAATAGTCCTTCCCTGGAGAGCCTCCCCCAAGCCCGCTGGTGCTAAGGTCCTTAGCGGCTATAACCCTAAAGGGGAGAGAGGGCAGTCTTCTTCCATTGCCCTCCCTTCAGACCCAGGATGGGGTGGGGAGTTACAGAGGGCATATTAGTCATGGAGAGCTTGATCCCACAGAAAGCTGCTCGAAGAGTCTGGCTAGGCTGGGACCTCAGCAAATGTCTTCATTTACGGGGGGAACAGTCAGGAAGATCAGAGCAGAACAAATGAATTAATCCACCAAACAATGTAACTAGGATTCATTCTATGCTTTTACTTGACAATGTATTTGTTCTCTTTTAAAGGGCCAAGGTGGACAGGCCACTGGGCTAAGATTCTGATGGTCTGTGGGGAGGCAAGGACAGGCGACCTCCCCTCCACTGCACCATCCTGGGTGAATTATTCACTCTCTGTGAATTTTGTTTTCCAGATTTTCAATGAGGTTTATTCCAACCTCCCACTTCCCAGTTTTGTTGTGAGAATGAAAATGTGCTTTCATGTATGTTATCTCCTATAATCCATGAATAGCTGTTGGAAGTATTATAATCCCTTTTTTGTTCAGGTGAGAAAACAGTCACTGAGGGGGTTAAGTGAGACCACCACTGTTCTAAGTGGTGGAACTAGAATGCTGACTGGGGTCTTCCTGACTCCAAATCATCCCCCCTCCACTGCACTACCTCCCAGCCCTTTTATCAAATGAGCTGTCATCCCTGAAATGACTCCAAAGAGCCAGCCACTACAGCATACTGTGCTTCCTCAGACCAAAGTGCATTACTTTACTATAGGTGAGTCTTATTTGACTATGCAAAGAAAAACACCACCAATTTTACTACAGGAAAAATCATTCATAATGATGCTTACACAATTACCTTGTCATCTATTAGTAAGATTTCAAGTCTCTTACTTATGTCCCCAACAATAATCTCAGACTTCCAGTTTATCTTCCTTACCCTGCCACAGTAATCTAAAAATTAAAAACTTAGATCTTTTAAATCTCTGCTTAAAACTCTTCCATAGAGGCTCCTGGCTACTTATAGAATAACATCTAAACTCCTTATCTAGGTGTACAAGATTGTCAATATGCTTCCAAGTTTTCTTTCTCCACTGACATTTCCCATTTTTTTCCCCTTGCACTGGGTCAACCTCTACTCATCCTTTGATACCCAGCTCAAATAGCATTTGCCGGGGGTCTCTACCAACTAGCCGCATGGTCAATCTCTCTCTCCAAGGTGCTTTCCAGGTGTTTTGTCCAAGAGGCTGGCATTGAACTCAACCTCCAGTGTTCAGACTATCCTCTCCAGACTCTTTGAGGGCAAAGGATAAACATATCTTACTACTTTAATACCAATGCAGTGCTTTGCACATGCAAGGTTGTCAATAAAAGCTCAGTAAACACATTCAAAAGGAAAGTAAACTGGCTTCATGGTAAAAGAAGCCAAATAAAAATCTGGAAAATAAATATATAAATATAAAAAAGGAAAGTAATCATTTTTGAAAAGTTACTGAATATAAATGCCAAATTGATAGAGTTATTTTAATGTTGGCACAAAAAGCGTCAAAAAGAAAAAAACAGATATTATGCTAAGTTACCATAGCACATTGACTACAAATGCATGCAAATTCCATCATCCACTCTTCTCAGTGTTCTGCAGAATAAAGGTAATTTGCAACTGTAGTTTGGCATTTCCTAGAGTGAGTTCTGCCTTTTCCTAAAGGGTATCATAACAATAAAATAGGGTGGAGTAGTGTTTGCAGTCAAACCATTTTGGGACAGTTAGGCTAAAGAAGATTCTTTTTTTGACTTTGTACCCCCTCAGAGCCTTTAATATACTAATGTGTGTTGGAGCTCTCCACGGAGAGGCAGGAAACACAGCATGACCCAAATACATTTGACCACAGAACTTTTTTTTTTCAAGGAACATCACACATGACAGGTGTTCATAGAGAGCACACTCTGGGTAACACTGTCCTAGATTCTTAGATGCCATTATCAGTCACTTCATAGAAGCACTTAAGAATGAACACGCTGATCGTCGCTGCACAAACACACAGCAGCAAAAATCTGAAATGACATTCTATATCAGTGTTGCTTCAGAATCATGAAACAGGTAGCCCATTTTCATCAAAATCCTGCATAAAATAGTGGAAAGAGCATAGGCTAGGAAATTTCTCTACATCTTTCGAGCTGTATGACTTGGGGCAAGACATTTGTCAGCAGAGACACTGTGCTGTGTCCGTGACAGCCAGGGATGGTGATTTTGCCTGGACTTTCTGAAACATAAGTCCACAGGGGTGCTTAGTTTTTAAGGATTTGGGTGATGCTCTCAGATATGAGAGATGGTCCTTTTCCTCCCTAAGCTCCTGGAGCACCTGCTCACCTCCTAGGTCTTTGATAAAGTTGAGGTCATCAGGCATGATAATCAGTTTCCTACCTCTCCACCTGATGTACTAACACGCACCCTACCTCTTTTCCAACACCCTTAGAAGATAAAGTCTTCTTCTGCTGTGTCTTCCCCTCATCCAAGCCACTTGACGCTATGCTTCTATTTTTTCCAGCATTCTCCTGAATCTTCAGGATTCTTCCTCCACTGGCTTCTTCCCTTCTGCCTACATACAAGTTCAAGTACCTCCAGTCCTAAAACAGACACCCAAGACAAAATACCCCTCTTCTTACTCACATTCTTCTCCAGATATCATCTAAATTTTCTTCTCTTCCAAAAAGATTAAACAATTTCCTCTTTAAACACCTAATTCTCTTGGGTTTAGTGGCACTGCACTTCCCTGATGGCCCCTCTACTCATCTGATCACGTGGTCTTTGTCTCGTCCAGGGGTGTCAGCTCCTGGACTGACTCCCTAAAAGTTGATTTTCCCCAAGATTTAAAGCCTCCGTCCACTTCTCACTTGATTTATGTTTTCTGAATGATCTTGCCCATCTATGTATGTATGATACCCAAATTTCCATATATCCAACCCAAACCTCTTCCCTAAGCTTCAGATTGATATATAGGATCATCTATTGGACATATTTGCCTGGAAGTCCCTCAAGTTCTTCAAACACAGAGGATCAAATAGAACCTCATTTATATCACTACTGTTTCATTGGCAGAGGTCCTATGTGCTGTGATTAGGAGAGAATGCCTGGGCTCGAATTACAGCCCTAGCACTTTCCAGACGTGACCTTGGGTAAGTTCCTTAATCACTGCGAAGATGGAGATAACTACAGTCCAATGCCCAGAGGGGTGCGTGAAGAGTTAAATGGGCAGCATGTGGCACCTCTGCTCAGTACCCTGTGCCAGCAGGTGAGTTGTCAATGGGAGCCACTAGTGTCATTATCACTTCCCACACTCAGTCTTTCTCTCCTGAATTCCCTCCATTCCTTATCTCATCTGGGAGTGCTGGCAGCACACAAGCCAGCAACCTGGGAGCTGTGGTGACTCTCCTCCCAGTAACTCCATGAAGACTACCAGTCACAAGTCCAGTAGAGTTTTCTCTCCTAAACGTTTCTCAAATTCCACCTCTCCTCTCCATCTCTACAACCACTGCCTGAATCCAGGCTCTCACCCTCTCTCCTTTGAGCACCTTCTCTCCAGTCTCAAACCCTCTAAATAAGAATCCTTCATGTCACTCCCATCCTGAATACACAGCAGTCTGACACCCCAGCTGGCTTTAGATAAACACTACTCAAGAAATAGGTGAAATAGAAATATTGAAGTCTTGAGGCCATTTCCGTGTCTTAATGGGGTTAATAATGCAGAATATATGCAGTTGCTGTGGTCCTATTAATGCTTGGGCATGTGATGACTGTACCCATGAATGACCTCCATCATTGTGCTCAGAAAAGCCTGCACTTTTGGACTCCCAGGTTTGCACAGCTGGAAGGGACTTCCAGCACACACCACTGGGTGTCTACCAGCATCCATGCTTAGCTCCCCTTGTCCCTCTCTGAGGAGACTGGAAAAACGAACTACTTTCACAGCTCCTCTTACACGTAAGGGTAACAAATGAGACATCAATAGTTTGCTGGGGCTTCTGGGAAAACTTTGCTCTTCTGATGAGAGGGGCAGGTTTTGCAGATACCATCCTTCCCCTCTTCTTTCTGAGGTACCCAGAAATATGAACCTGGCACTGTGGGAGCCATTGAGGGACTGAGGAAAAAGGTCAAGAGAATGTCTGAGGTGCTGGCCTCAACATCCCTGTGCTCCCGTAATGGGACTCCAGGGAGGAAGGAACTTGCCCAAGAACGCTGCAGCCACTCTGGAGAGCTCACTGGGTAGGGGACGTCTGTTGTTTTGATGGGGGGAGAGCTGGTAAGGAAGATAGCTGCAAATTCTTTCCTTGGAATGACTGCCTCAAAGAAGTATCACACAAGTAGGGAGCCCATGCTAAAGTAACAGCAAATTAACACCACAAGCTGTTCTAGGTTTTCACAGCCCCAGCTACGGGTTAAGGAAACCTGTAATTAACGCTCTGCCCCATGCCTTCCATGATTTGTCACGGCTGCAGGCTCAGGGGTGGAAAGAGAGAAAAGGCCCCACAGATGACCAGGCACATTTTCTAGTCACACCCACCTCCTCAAGTTCATTAACACCTCCCACATAACTCACAGAGATAGCGGTGCACGGCCAGCAACTAATGAACGCAGTTATCAAAGCGCTGAGAGCGTCTGCAGCACAAGCTAGTGAGGCCCTGGCAGAGGAAAGCCAGTAGCTCCCTGTTCACATTCTCTGCTCCGAGAACCCAGTGTACGATGGTTAAATCTGGGACCACCCGAGAGGCCATTTACTTGAATATTTAAAAAGAAAGAAGCTTGATTTGAAGGCAGAATCACATATAAATAAGTCCCATGACCCTAGGTTCTGAGGACAGCCACAGAAGAAAACTCCAGGGTATTAAGACACCCCAGCTCATCTTATATAAAGTCACAGGGAAAGACAAAAGAACAATAACAAAGAAATGCAGACTGGAAGCAAATAAGTGTGGTTATTTTCTCCATATTTTTAATACGACGATAGGTCTCTCTATTCAATAGTTACATTCTTTAAAAGTAGTGCGTAAATTGGTCTTTGTTGATAAATCTAACCGTGTTATAAACACCCTATAATAAATATTTGAAGAGACTTTTATGTGTCCTTTATTTTTTTACAAAGTATTCTCTTTTCTGTTTTTTAAATCACTTTTTCACATTCTAGGTTTCTTGAAACTGAGGTACACCCACATATCCAAACATTTGCACTGAATTTCATTTCCAGTTCACATTCGACAGTTACCTCTTCTCACTAGAGCAAGTACATTTTTTAAAGATTAAAGTAGAGTCGATCTACAATATTGTGTTAGTTTCAGGTGTACAGCATAGTGATTCAGTATTTTTGCAGATTATACTCCATTAAATGTTATTACATGATAATGGGTATAATTCCCTCTGCTATACAGTAGGACCGTGTTTGCTTATCTATTTTATATATAGTAATTTGTATCTGTTAATCCCATACCCCTGGTTTGTCTCTTCCCCCTTCTTTCTCCCCTTTGGTAACCACAAGTTTTTTTCTATGTCTGTGAGTCTGTTTCTGTTTTGTATATACATTCATTTGTATTATTTTTTAGATTCTACATATAAAATGATATCATACAGTATTTGTCTTTCTCTGTCTGATTTATTTCATTAGCATAATATTCTCTAGGTCCACCCATGTAGCTGCAAATGGTAGTATTTCATTGTTTTATGGCTAATATTCCATTGTTTGTATATACCACATCTTCTTAAACCAATCATCTGTTGATGGGCATTTGGGTTGCTTCCATGTCTTAGCTATTGTAAACAGTCCTGCTATGAGCACTAGGGTGTGTTTATCTTTTCTAATTAGTGCTTTGGGGTTCTTTAAAGATATATACTCAGGAGTGGAATTGCTGGATCACATGGTAGTTCTATTTTTAGGTTTTTTTTTTTTTTTTTTTTTTTTAAGGAAACTCCGTACTATTTTCCATAGTGGCTATACCAATTTACACTCTCACCAACAGTGTAGGAGGGTCCCCTTTTCTCCACATCCTCTTCAACATTTGTTATTTGTAGATGTTTGCTGTTAGCCATTCTGACAGGTGTGAGATAATGCCTCACTTTGGTTTTGATCTGCATATCTCTAATAACTAGGGGTGTTGAGCATCTTTTCATGTACCTGTTGGCAGTCTGTATATCTTCTTTGGAAAAATGGCTATTCAAGTCTTCTGCCATTTTTGATTGGATTGTGGGGTTTTTTTTTTTGACATTGAGTTTTATGAGATATGCTGTTTTTAAAATACATAGATTTTTTATCTCAAAGGCAAATTTGCTATGCTTCCCCTCCCCCACCTTTTGGTTAAAGGAACAAAAGTAGTACTATGTCTTTTTATAAAAAGAGAAGACTTTAAATGCTTACTGTAGTGGATTCTGTGGTCTGCCACCCAGACCTTTTGTGTTTAGGACAGAGGCATCCTTGCCCCGATGCTGGGAACGCTGGTGGCTCACAGCTCTCATTGAACTGCTCTCATGGGTTTGCCATGGAGACCCAACTACACCAATTTTTCCCTCCCTGGGGGTAGCTTGTAGCCAATGACCATCAATGCTAGAGTATAAATGACCCATGCCCTTGCCCCAAGACTGACAACTCTAAAGATACAATCCAGCTCTAGAGCTCACCATGGGATCCACTGAAACATTTGTTCATTGGAGTTCAACCCCACTCTCTGCCCAACACTGATCCCTTCACTCCCACACTGATGTTGACCCTAAGAGTGCTCCCCAGTAAACTCATTCCACACAAATCTCCTTCTCAGAGTTTGTTTCCTGGAAACCCAATCTAAGACATTCATCTTATTCTTCCTAAGACTTTCATTATTCTAGTTATTTTATGAATGGGTGTGGGAGAAGATCTGAGACCTCAGCCAAGTCCAGTTCAGGGACAAAGCTTCCCTGTCCTCTTCTCACTACCCGAAATATTTGGCTATAAAGGTGAAGGTAAAAATTCCCATTAAGTTGGAACAAAACTACAGGTATTTACTGAAATGCATGGAGTGATCCTTTTACTAAAAATGTGTCAAGCACATTTTAATCATATCTAGTCCAAACAAGCATGCACACACATATATACAAAAGAAAGAGAAATGAACTTAGGGAAAGAAATAAAAATAAATTTTCATCATATTTTAAAATATTGTTTAAAAAATTATCTGTGGATTCTTCTCTCACCTGAAGTACCCATTATTAAAAAATATTAACAATAAGAGTCTCCTCCCTAAATTAAATTGGAGTTATTTCACTTTGCCTAACACACAGGAACAGTAATTTCGTTTTCCCTTTTCTTTTCGCACAACTGGGATAACAAACAATTCTGTGTAGAACCCAAGCACTGCACTGATGTTGTTTATTCTGACTCTCAGGGATCTCTTTTCTCCTCTCCCCCTTCTATTCTGTCTTCAACCAATTTTCCCACATTTATATATAAATTTGCATTGTAAATTCAAGTAAGCACAAACCATGTTCCTCAAGTGATCGGTGGCCATAGCTTTTTTTTCCCAAGGAGGTATTTTTAGTTTTAATTTTATTACATTTAATTTCTTTATATTTATTCCCACAGGTCAATGATTTTACATAGATGCCTCCATATAATCATATCATGGTCACTTTTTTTTCTCCCTTTCTTGCTTGGCTCCCTTTCCTTTTGCTTCTCTTGCCTTTATTTTGGCAGTATCTCCAACATGGAACCCGTATCAACACCAGTGTGTGTGCTTCATATTCTTTTCTGAACTCACGGTATTGATCTATGCACATGTACATTTACACACACATGTATAGAAGGTCTTATGTACACCCTTCTACATTTTGTTTTCTCACTCACTACCTCTCTTAAAGTCATCTGGCATGGGTCAAATTCACAACCCATTATGTGACTATATCACAGTATTTTCAACCATTCCACTAAAGAGAGTTCTTTACTTTTAGGGTTTTATTTGTCACCATACACAGTGCTGCAGTAAATAATACCCACTTTTTAAAAGTGGATTTTAAGATTTTAGATATCATTGGTATAGATTTTTAAGACTGGAATTGCTAGGTCAAAGCTCATATGTATTTCTAATATAACAGATATACCAAATTGCTTTCTAAAAACCTTATTAAATTACACATATATCAGCCCTGTATACTTTTCTCTACATACACATTAACATTTTATGCCAATTGTATTCATTTTTATTTATACCAGATTTTTGCCTGATTAGGCAAATAATATGTTGATGTTTGGCATTATATCAGACCCATCTTAGAGTATAGAGTGGTCCAGGGGTTGGATGTAATCCCAGCTCCAGCCAACTGTTAAAGCATGATTCCAGGAAATAACGCAACTATACCTTACCCTTCCTCCATTATGACCCATGGTATCATGACTGTCATGAATAGGGCTTGCACAAGGCACTCACCAATGACATATTCCACCCTGAAGAGGTCCCTTCTAGGGTTATAGGGACGATTGAAGTCGATCTGGATGTAGAAAGACTGTCCTCTACGTACAATCAGCTTGTTGTTGCTGTATTTGTCGGTGTGGTGGTCCACTTTGTTGCTGTCCCATCTCTCCTTGAACAGGTGAACACCCGTAACGTTAAGGTAGTCTATACACAAAGAAAACAATCAAGAGAAACCATTCAGTAACTTTGGTTTAAACACAAACTCGAAAAACAAGACTATTTTTCCTGAAGACGCAAGGTAGTAAGGTTTATTAGATAAAATGCTATACAGGGGGCTGGTAGATTTGGGAGCCAGTCTCTTGTGACATCCTTGTTTTCAAAGGAGATTTTTTAAAAAGCATTTTCCCCTTCTGATCTCATCTCAGACCACACGGCACTCACTTTGGGATAATAAAGCTGTGTTGATAATGCCTATCAATAGGTCTAGATACAGAGGAACTAGCACCTGAGTTCAAGGCTTCACTTCCGAGTCTCACGTTGGTTTACGTTATGTCAGGTGCTTCCCATGATGACTACAGCCTCCACACGTTGGGATAAGCAGGGGATGCCACTTCAATTTTCTTAGCTTTAAAAAGGGAGGAATCAAATCTGCCAAAGCCTGCAAGGGATGTTCTAAGGACAAAGTTGATCATCAGTCCAAAATTCTCCTCTTACTTCAGGAAAGGTCAACCCACAGCCCCCTTCTTTAATTCTAAAAGTAGATCTTGTCCTTCAAAGGCAGGAAACAGAGGGAACAGGCATGGAGGAAGGATACCAGCATTCCTATGAGGTAGGTAGGATTGTTTCCACTTTGCACAGGCTGAAACAAGACTCAATTTCCCTGGCTACTAAACAGCCAATCTGGAAGCAAACCCTGGTGTGACGCCGAACTCTACAGGCTTTTCCTCTGATTTTTGGAATCGGGAGTGTAAGTGTCAGTTATATATTTACCTGAGACACGATAGCGCTGATAAAAGTTAGATCTCCTGTTGCTTTTTTCCCATTCCCTCTGCAAATGATCACTGAATGTGAAGGTAACTCTACCCGTCTACAGTTTAGAAGATCTAGTCTAAAGACAGATTTCTGTGTATGCATTTGGAGTTCTAAAGGGGCACTGGAGAGAGAATGCTGGGCGAGGTGGCGGGTGTGCACTGGCCTCTTGCCTTCCCTCCCTTTTCCTGACCTTGACGGTTGCATGGTTTGTCCTCATGGCTGTGAACTCAGTGTACATAGGGAGCTGGGGCTTCACCCTGAAAGGGCTCAGTGATTTCCTCTGCTTTTACACAGGAATCCTGTGCAGGACCCCTGGTGCTCTCTGGCCTCATTTTTTCTCATAGGCAAAATGGAGAAATTGGGTTCATTAAGGTACTCTATAGGTCTAAAGTCTAGGAGTCCCTGCAACACCCTTGATGAATTCAAAGTCCAGGTAATCCTGAGTTTGAATCTCAGGTCTCATAATTACTTAGGTAAAGGATGTTGCCTCTCAGAAGCTGAGTTTTCTCACCTTTAAAATGAAGATACTAATATCTTGAGAATTTCTGCAAAGATTCAATGACCTAACAGCGCAATGGGTCTGGCTCTGTGCCTGGTGCGTAGTGGGACCAGAGGCTTCCTTCGAGCTTGCTGACTATGAACTGCCATGGCGCCACTTCTTACATGGTGCTCAGTGGACTATCCTGACGGCAACATTGTGGCCAACAGAAAGTGCTAGATGCAATTTTACTTTTGCTTCATCTCAGAACCCTGTCGTACATGGTCCCCCGAAGGGCAGTTTCCTTCCATTACGCTGTGATGTGAAGAGCTTTATTTCTATAGCTCTCTCTTCCAAGCTGCCTTCCTCCTAAGTTCTCTGGTCTTATTAAGGTCACACTCCCCAGTGCTAAACCAGCTTCAGAAAGAGCTGGAGAATCATAAACGTCCCAACTGAGAAGAGCCTTAGTAATCAACTCATCTGGCCCTCTTTCTTAGCACCATGACTTTTAATAATGTTTTGTTTTATTTTTTAAAAATGTCTAAAAACCTAACTCCTCAGAAAAGGGTTTAATCAGCTCTCCATTCATCAGCACCAATGGAAGGAATATACTGATACTGCACTGTCACAGAATCTCAGAGGGCAAAGGGACTTTCTGGACCATCTGGTAGACCTGCTATGTATTGCACGAAACATCTCCATGAAAATCCTAATACTTAGGCTTTTAGCCTCCATCTGAACAGGGAACCCACTATCTTATAAAGCAAACAGGCCATTTTTAAACCACCCAATTATTTGAAAAATCCTTATAAGATGAACTGGCATCTTTTTCCCTGTAATTTTTCTAACCATAGATCCTGGTTCCAACTTCTGCGTAAATATAGAATAAGTTCTATTCATTTCATCTGGCACTCTTTTGGTATATGAAGACTATTGTTAGGGTTTCTCTGAGTAAAACATTCTCCACATCTTCAACTGTTCTTTAAGAAATTATTTCCAGAACTTCTACCCATTACTGTGTTCTGAAATATACATATTCCATTTTACGTATTTCTCTCTTATAGCGTTTTTCCTAGAATTAAGTACATTACTCTGGTTATGGTTTTTCCAATGAAAACCAATGAGACCACTGAATCTTTCAAAATAAATAGTATATTTCTATGATTTCAATCCAAGATACCATTAGTGTTTTGAATACTCTTTTTTTTTTTTTTTGCAGTACGTGGGCCTCTCACTGTTGGGGCCTCTCCCGTTGCGGAGCACAGGCTCTGGATGCGCAGACTCAGCGGCCATGGCTCACGGGCCCAGCCACTCCGCGGCATGTGGGATCTTCCCGGACCGGGGCACGAACCCGTGTCCCCTGCATCGGCAGGCGGACTCTCAACCACTGCGCCACCAGGGAAGCCCTGGATACTCTTATTGTTGATTTACATTAAGCATCTGATGAAGCAAAATGCTTAAAAATACATTCTGATGTCACTTCTACCAGTAGTGGATTAAAACTCAGTCCAGACCACTATAAGTCATTTTCTTACGTTGTTATTCAGCCATTTCTATCAATGCAACTGTTTTTTTCTTTTTAGCTCAGTTTTAAGGCCTTACATGTATTCACATTAAATTTCGTCCTGTTGTATTTGGTTAATTGCTCTGAATTCTTAAGATAACTTTAGACCCTAAGTATATATTCACTATATTAACATCCTCCCCAATTTCCTGTCCTCCAGGAATTTCATAAGTGTGCTATTTTATGTTGCCATTCAAGACATGGATATAGATGTTGATTAGGGCACCACCAAATAAATGCAACTTAAGTAAATGCACAGTGGTAGATACTGAAGAGTGAACAGGTAATTATGATATAGTGTCATGAACACCCTGACAAAGGAAGTATAGGAGTCTGAGTAGGGGAGGGTTTCTGGCTAGGAGCCCCTAACACAGATTGGGGGGGGTGATTAAGGAAGCTTTCTGGAGGAAGTGAGGTATAAGCAGGGGTCAGGAAGCTGAGCAAGTTTTCCAGGTAAAAAGAGAGGTGGGGAAGAGGGGAGGATGAGTGAAGACTGAGGAGAGAGAGTGCGTGGTTTACTTTAAAAGCTGAAAGGTGATTGGTTGCCCAGAGCATAGCAGTGGGACCACAGTGGAAAGGAAGGCAGGAGCTGCTCCTGCAGGCCTTGCAGACCGTGTTAAGGAACGTGGACTCTAATTGCATTAGGGATCCAGTGAAGAATCTGAAAGAGCAAACGGACATGGTTAGATTTGTGCCTGTGCAAACGTAAACTGCTTCTTCCAGTGACAGAGGGGAAAACGGATTGGGCGGGGGCAGTGCTGGAATTCCAGGTGAGGGGTGGGGAGCGTCCAGTCTGCCTGTAGGGAGTGAATGAATGCCCTGGTCCTGGCGCACTGCCAGGGTCTGCCTCAGCTCTTCCCACCCCACCCCTGTGATGACGTGCCCCTAAAAACCAGCATATTAGCTCTATGTCTTGGCTGCCCCAGCAGGTCTGCCCACACGGAAAGATAAAACTGGAGAGAGTCAAGTCTTTCTTTGGCATCTGGTTCTCATTGGTTCCAGTTCTCGCTGCAAATGAAAACCCTGGCTTTCCAGTTCCACGCTCCAGTCTAGCAAATCTGGTTAATGTCTAGTGAGTCTGGTTAAGTCAGTCCATCCTGGGAATTCCCTGGCGGTCCAGTGGTTAGGACTCTGCGCTCTCCCTGTGAGGGCCCGGGTTCAATCCTTGGCCTTGGTCGGGGAACTAAGATCCCACAAGACTCACAGCGCATCCAAAAAGAACAAGAAAAAATCAGTCTGTCCTTGCGGTGGTGTCGTGCAGAGTGTATAGATGGGTATTGGAAGAATAAGAGTTCCATAGTTAAACAAGTTTGGGAAGTGCTGGTTTGACCAAAGTTAATCAGGATTCTTGCAGAATTTATGGCAGACTGTCACACGCTGATGTACACTGCAAACCTCCTACAGGCGCAATGCTTTCCAAAGCTAAACGACCATGGGAACTATTTTTTTGTGGAGGATTTTTCAGAATATGTTTTGGGAGATGCTTCACTGTTTACTAATTGTGCAACCTCAGAAAAGTTATTTAATCTCTCTGAGTCTAGTTTTCTTATTTTTAGAAAGGCAATGAAATACCTCAAAGGGTTGGTGTAGGCATTACACGGAAAAAAAATGTATGTAAAATGCTTTAGCATGGTGTCTGGCACCTAGTAGATTCTCAAAATGATTATTATTATATTGTTATTGCCAGAAGTAGAATAGCATAGTGGGTAAGAGTATGGATTCTGGAGCCAGACTACCCGGACCCAGATTCGAATTTTGATACTTACTATCTTTGTGACTTTGGACAAGTTACATAAACTTGTGCCTCAATTTCCTCATCTGCAAAGTGGTGGGATTAAATAAGAAACTGCTACATTGCCTGTCTTCTCAGCAGACAGGCCTGCTTTTCTCTTCCTGAATATCTAAAGGTGGATGGAGTCATTTTCTCCTCTCAATTGCCAGAATACATTTTTCTTTTAAAAAAAAGTCTATTATCATTAGTCACTTAGCATTATCTTAATATAAATGATTTTATCTAGGAGACTGTAAGCCCCTTGAGGACCAGACCATGTCTTAATCACCTTGTTACTGAGCCTGGGGCAATGTGCAAAGATGCCATAGCAAATATGCCACTTTTCACTTTAAACGCATTTAATAATATCTGGAAATTTGGAGCTAGGAGTTAGTTAGTCATTTTAAAATAGGTTATTCCATTTATCACAGTATTAACCATACAAGTCCTTTAAATGACGTTTACCAGACAATTTCATTCTCAAAAGATGCCAGTTTCAGGACTGTGTTTATATACTGTTGAAGATAGTGTATGGAGTCTTATAACACAAAGCCTCCAGACCAGCAGTTTTGTTTCAGATTGGAATAAAATGAAAATTTCACAGTTCACTTAGACCACTTATAACAAAGGGTAAGCAAAAGTGCTACTGAATTCCTTTGAGTATATAAAACCTAAGCCCCCTCCCCGCCCCAACGCCCCGATCATTACGCGGGCCTCTCACCGCTGTGGCCTCTCCCGCTGCGGAGCACAGGCTCCGGACGCGCAGGCTTAGCAGCCACGGCTCACGGGCTCAGCCGCTCCGCGGCATGTGGGATCCTCCCGGACCGGGGCACGAACCCGTGTCCCCTGCATCGGCAGGCGGACTCTCAACCACTGCGCCACCAGGGAAGCCCCATAGTGTTTATATTGGGTTTATATTGGGTAACATCTTAGGGAAAAATCCGAACGAACTTTTTTGCCACCCCAACCAGATTTTTCATGGTGAGGACAAATATATATATACTAAATATATATTAATATATATTAAGAGTTTGTTTTAAAATAATGTAGTCTACATTACTGTGCATTTGACAACGTTTAATTCAAAACATGGAATTTTTTAAAATGTTATCTCTTCTAAGTGCCCTTTACCTTTTCTATTGCAATATCACGCTAAGTCAATGCCTTCAGGAAGAAAGAAAAAAATCATAGGAAATCACAGTGGTACCCTACATAGGGAGAAGCTAAGTCAATGAGAAGTAAAAATTTCCTAAATAAGCTCTTAAAAATTCATATTAAAATAATTTAATCTAAGAGAAACATTTCATTTAAAAAATAAAACTTGAGGGTGGGAGGAATTGGGAGATTGGGATTGACACATATACACTATCAATATTATGTATAAAATAGATAACTAATGAGAACCTAGTTAATAGCACAGGAAACTCTACTTAATGCACTGTGGTGACCTAAATAGGAAGGAAATCCAAAAGAGAGGACATATATATATATATATATATATATATATATATATATATAATATATATGTATAGCTGATTAATTTTGCTGTACAGCCGAAGCTAACACAACATTGTAAAGCAACTATACTTCAATAAAAATTAATTTAAAAAAAGAATAAAACTTGATTAAGCTATGGAAGATTAAAAGCTACACTGAGAGGTGGCAAGTTTAAAGAAACAATGTTCTAGACTGTAGCCAAATGTGTAAGACATACAGAAGGGTAGTAGGATAGGCAGGGGCGTTATTGTTTGGACGGAGAAGAAAATGGCAGCCACGTTGCCCTCTCTCCAATGTAATCTCCCAGTAGGTCTGTGGAGTTACTAAGGGTTACCCCAAGTCTTGGGGGATGAGGCGAGGTCCCCAACACCACTGAATAAATACCTTTTCGTCCATTGTTCATGGAGAGTCACCCACAGATCAAGTCAAGTATTTGGTTCTTGATATATTATATCAAGATGTAATATATCAATATATCAATACTATATATTATAGTACCCGATAATCTTAAGGACTCTATACAGATGGTGTCATAAGATATGATCATAGGCATAAAAATATCATAGTTCTTTTTCTTGTCCATTGCTCCTTCCCATGTAGCAGGCACTCAGTAAACATTTATTAAGCTGGAATATTGATTTTTGCTTCGTTCATTGGCTTAACAAGACGTAGTTTAGGTTGAAAGAGCCTTCTCATCACCTAGGCTCCATTCGCCACAAACAGGAAAGGAATTTGCTTCTCCCTGTCCAAGCCCAGTTCCTCGCAGAACAGAACAGAACAGAGCAGCTCATTGCTAAGCTACCTTTTTTTTTTTTTTTTTTGGTTTTGAGAGAGATATTGTAGATGGAAACTTGCCAGCTTGCTCTTTCAAAGTGACAGCTTTCAGAAGTCTCCCTAACGCAATTTAGCTTAATTCCAAAACATCAGAAAATGGACTGCTAAAGAAAAAATCTCTCCTCATGAGCCAGCTGCCTCCCTGTCTTCCTACCCTTCCCCTAATATGAAAAAAGTGGATTATTTTCACCTTAGCTGGTAAAGATATTCTTCAGAGAATGATTATACCTGTCACAGATGGAACCTTTAAATAAGTTAAATGTTTAGGTTCATATCCTAGGAATTCCCTAGTGAACGGAGATCTCTATGCAATCTTTGGTAATATTATTACCGAACTATAGGTGTAAATACTGTCCACGAGGAGGTAGGTCTGTTTATTGTGAAAACAACAGGGTGAAGTTTCCTTTCTCATATTCCTTTTGGACACCCAGAGTTTTAAACTTTCATTAATTTGAATCCTTAAAAACATTTTCTTAAACAGCTTATTGTTTTCAACTGTTGCTATTAAAATATCCTGTACTGTGTATAAGAAATGCTCAGCGGAAGCTAGAAAGAGAGAAATGAGTCTAACACCTTCTCCAGGGACTAAAATCCCTCTATATTTCTATTTCTCTATTGGTCTATTTCTCCTCTAGCCGGAAGTATCTCAACAGCCTCCAAATGTGTCTCCTTCTCTCCATTTTCTCCTCACTATTATTTTTATAAACATAATTCTGATTCTGTCATTTGCTATTTAGAATCCTTTGCAGGAGGAAAGGTAAGGTCTGCAGGACCATATCTGCAGGAGGAAAGGTAAGGTCTTCAAGGTCTTCAAGGTCTGTTAAGGTCTTCAAGGTCTTCAAGGCCTGTTAGGATGTGATCCCTGCTTACTTTTCTCAGGCTCATCTCCCCTCTCTTGTCCTCACTACTTGACATACACTGTGCTCTCTGCTAGAAATGCCCTTCCAGGCACTTGTCTGCCTGGGGCACGCCTACCTATCGTCTAAGACCTAACTCAGGTGTCCTGTATTTACGAAACCTTCCTCGCCCTCTTTCCCACTCCACCGACACCACTGGTCATTCCTTTTCTTTGTTTGTTTCATCTACTAGGTGGACAGTTGCTTGAGGCCAGGTATTGACTTGTTCATTTTTGTGTCCCCAGAGAAAGACTGGGATCGTTCCCGACACAATCATTAAACATTTTCCCACACATCAAGTGGAAAGTGTGAACTGGTTCTATACAACATCGTTTCTTAATCATACATTGACGGCCTTTTTTATTCTTTCAATAACCTCGAATCCAGAGAGGTTTACTCTGCACAAAGGCGAGATGGATGACTAACTAGTCAGTTAGTTGATTTCGTTCTGACGTGGAGTCATGGGAGGGAGGAGACGATCAGAAAGGCACAGACCCCATTACCCTGAAAAATACTAGATCCCACTTGCATTTGATGTTTTTTATAGATCTAGCTTGCTTTCCAGTTTGAATTCAAATTGCATTAGACCTGCCAAATGAGTATTATAATTACTACTGCAAATTGATCACCTACTATTAATAACACAGAGTCAAACCAGCCCAAGAATATAAGGTTATCTTCCGGAACATCTCCTGCTAAAATAACCTTCGAGACCAGGAAGGCTCTAGAGAGATTTTCAGAAACACCAAATGAGCATGCAAAACATTAGAGATGGATGCAAATCCAAACAATCTGAGGGGATTTTCAGATATTTTTCTCGGCTACAATTGAGTTCAAAGGGGGCATTAAGGATCCCTAAAAACACAGGAGGACATCAAACACCTCCATGGACTGGCTGGTCCCATCTCCGGGTTCCACCGTCACCTCAAATATCTCAGTGTTTCTTAAATCTCATGCTGCCACATGGGAGGAACCTTATGTACGTTTGTACATTTTGAAATACAGGCAAAAATAATTCTTAACCAAATGGTCACTGAAGTTGTGAATTAAAGGTATTACGCACACTCAATATATATTATATACATCGATTGCCACAAGACTGTTCAAAGCGAAAAACCTGGCATTTTCCCTCTCTTGCCTCTCTGCCCTTCTCGGTCAATTTCACAAGAGTCGCATACTAACGGGACACTTTGGAAAGCTTCCATGTAACAAATGCGGAGAGTTTGTCTTAGGGCTTTGTTATCCTGGAGGCAGTCATCCTCAGGCAAGATCACGGAGGTACAAGCCCTCCACTAGTGGCCACTGAGGAAACTGCAAGAAGACGGCACTTAAACCCACGTGATTAGGTCTTAGCAGGGACTTGGGGACAACTTGAAAGACTTAGTCCCAGGACACCCACTTTTAGTACAATTAAACAGAGATTTGAAATGTGAAGGATAACTGGGAAATGGACCTCCTTGATCAAGACAGTGTTCTTTTTCTTCTGTTCTACTCAGCGGGGCCTTACTGCTATACTTCCTGGGTTCAGAGGTCCTATCTTCAGAGCATGTAGCACTTAGCTCATCTGTATGAGAACTACGAAACGGATGCGTGTTTAAGAAGCCTGGAACCTGTTAATAATAATAAGGTTACAATGACTCTAGGGCTGATGAGTCATTAATTTCTCAAGGGATTGATTTTTCACTGGACACACATTCCTATGCCAGGGCCTGTATTAAGTACCCCAGAATGTCACTTGGATTGTGGACACATACGACTGCCAAGCAAATAATGACTGATCTTTCAAAATAATTCAGTTCAAACCAACTCCCCACCTCTGCCTCCAAAAAATAAGTAACCAAAAAACCAGTATCCCAGATTTTTAAAAAGTGTCCTACCTGCTCAAGTTCTTTGGCAGTTTTCTTACTGGCAACATTTTGGTTCATTTTAATTCTATGGGGGCTGCAGGCTTGCACATATCCCCCTTAGAATCAAGGTTCCCTTGGGTGGGTTCCTGACCTTGCAGAGGTATGATAAACTGCACATTCTGGATCAATGAGCATGCATTGGTTGGGTATTCTCACAGCCACCGGTCATTCGATCCTCACGGCAACTGTGGAGTAGGTATTGCTCCCATTTTGCTGATGGGGAAACTGAGGCTCAGAACACTTACATGACTTTCTGGGGGTCCCAGGGTGAGCAAATGGCAGATGTGGGACAGGACCCTGGGTCTCTTGAGTCCTGGACCAGGGGACACTTTGCTACACCTCACTGCCTCAGTGGTGCCTCTCATTTCTCCTGTGCCCCTTTCTCTTTCTGCTCCCCCCCCCACTTCTTCCAGCACTTTGCCCCCCTCTCCTGGGTCCCAGAGTCTTCTCTGCTAGAGGGGAATTTTGCTAGAAAACTGAATACACCAAGATAACTTGCTTGGTAATTTGACATCTGTACACTTTCCAATTTTATTTGCATTTAAAAAGAAGGAAGGAAGGAAGGAAGGAAGGAAGGAAGGGAGGGAGGGAGGGAGGAAGACTCCTAGACTGAGAAGTGAAGGAGTGAACACCAAGTGCTTACATTGGTTTCCATTTCCCAGCCTATAACATGGGGATTTAGATGAGTTGACTAGCAAGTCCTTTAAAACTCATTTCTGTGGTTCTAATGGTGGCGTTTTAGAGAGTGCAGCAGCTAGTAGGGACAGAGCTCAGAACTCCAAGTTCACACCTTGTCTTGGCCCCTCGACTCAACCGAAGATGCCCTTCAGTTCCGTGAGCCCCCTGCTCCCAGTTTGGATGGTACCCCACGGGTGGTACTGGATATCTCTCTGTCTTCACAATTGGATATCACACCGTCCAGACATGATACTAACACAATCAAACTTGCCCACCAGACCCAGGCTGTTCTCTGACTTTCTGGGTTTGTTCGTAATCAACATTGTCCTTTCCCTTTGCTTTCAACCTCTGGTCTCTTTCGGACAAGGCAGATTAACCACACACCATAGGGTGATCGTGGGCACCTACCCCTACAAGTGGGCGTTTACCCCCCAGTGAAAGCACACAGAGCCCCTCAGGAGCAAAAGTGGGTTTGGGTGCATGTGTGCAACTGACAAAATGTGCTCCCGCTGGATGCCGTTCAGGGACGTGAGTCTGAATGTCCCTGCCATGGCCCAAGGGAGCGGTGTCTGTGTCACCAAGCCACTGCTGGTAACTGGGTCCCGTCACAGCTGACAGGGCTGAGTGGAGGTCAGCGGCTGGCGGCTGCTCCCAGAGCAGGTCCCTCCGGATGGGCGGAGACAAGAGCAGGGGAAGCAGCTCGCCTCACCTGCCCCCCAGCCTGCTCTGGAGAGAAGCAGAGGGCTTCCATCTCCATTACCGTCAGGGTCCAGCATCTCTCACCAGCTCCGAGACTCACAGCGATGGATGCGGGGACGGGGCAGGAAGGAGGTGTGAGCTAGACAATCACAAAAGCCACAGTGTTTTGGAAGTGGAAACTTGCAGCTAGAGAACATTCTTAAAAATAAAACAGTAGGGCTGGAAGAGGACTCCGCTAATGCCCTTGTTTTGCAGAGGTGACTTCCTTGAGATTACAAAGCCATTAAGTGGCAGAACTGGGACAAGAATCCTGGCCTTTTACCACTCAAAAGAGGGTTTGGGAGGCCCTTTCTTTAAAGCCAGAGACTGGTCGTGGACCAGTGTTTGTGGGAGCTCGGTGGAGACAGAGGGTGCCGAGCCAGCACCCGCAGGGAACGCCGGCCGTGGCGGCCCAGGAGGTGACTGTACCTTGCAGGTTGAAGCCCCGGGGCACCAGCCCATGAAGCTCCATGGTGGGGGGATCATTCTCTGATGCGTTGGAGGTGTTGGGGGGGATGGCTCTCCTGCCTCCAAAGGTGGCCCCCGAGGACTCCGACATTCTCAGCCTCACAGGCTCCTTGGGGAGAGAAAAGGAGGCACGGATAGGAAGGTGAAGCCAGTTGCATTTGTGATAAGGACTCAAAAACAGGGAGACACATCTGTCTGTGACGACTCTAGAGCAACACATTTTGAGTTTCGCATAAATGAACCCTGAGATGTGGCAGGAAGGATGAGTCTAATGATGGAGTACAGTTCCCCAAGGATCTCGGGGAGATTTCGTGTTTGTCAAAACATATGGAAAGCAGAAGAAAGAGGGCTTATTTGAAGAAATGAAAAACGTAAAAGATTTTGGAAAGCAGGGTCTTTTTCTCATTTCCCCTAAAGGCAATCTCTTGAAAGAAACGTTTGCAATCCTATGCAGGTACCTCTGCCCATTTTATATAGACTTATGGGGCCGACGTCACTATAAGAATAAACTCATACACCCATGTCCAGATCAGTGACATCCTCTCAAGCATTCACGTCTGCAAGTTAATTCAGCCAATATTTATCGAGCCCCCCCATGCGTTCTGGGCACTTGGGGTACATCGGAAAACAAAACAGGAGAATGCTTGAATTGAAAGCTTCCAGTCTAGGCGGGGTACGGATGAGCCCACCAAGACTCTTAAGTGAACTCGCTCGGTAGGGTGTGAGAAGGTGGTTGCTGCCTTGGAGTCAGGACCACAGGAGGCGGGACAAGGGAGGGGAGATTTGGGGTAGGTGAGGCAGAGGCCACTGCAATATTAAATAGGGCTGTAAATAGCCCGCTCGCTAAACTTACTGGGTCAGCTAACACTGCCCTTGCTCCACGCCTGCTTCCCCTTCCTTTGGAGCTTGTGTGGACAAACAACCCGTTTAATCACCACACCTCCCCGTCGGGGTCTTGTTGACCAACAGACCAGATGAAGGGAGACCTTGTTTCTGGCCCCAATGAAGCTTTCCCCTTGATCACCTGGATTACCCAGTCACGACTCTGTTTCTTCGGCTGTTTTCCGCACCCTCAGAAGATGAGAAGTAGCCCTTAAAGAGGCGAGGGGAGTAGACTGTCCCAGAAATGTGTGGAGCAAAAATGGAGCACAGCTGGAGCCCCTTGCTAAGGCACTGGGGCTTGGAAGCAGACAGTAGCGTTTGGAAGTGTAAAGTCTGGGTGGGTATCCAGAAATACCTGCGGCCAGATTTACAGGCTCTGGCGGGTTAAGGAGTGGGGGGAGGGGAGAGAGAAGGGTTAAGGATAGAGAGAAGGCAGGAAAAAGCCTTCCTCTGGTGGGGAGTGGCTGGGGTGGGCTGCAGGGCTGCTAGCGGAGGGGAATGTTTGGACAGAGCAGTGCGGTGGCCCACTGGGAGAGAGAACCATTAAAGCAGAGACTGGGGCGCCCCAGGTGCTGCCCGGGTGCAGGCCAGGCTGGGTGAGCGCAGGTGGGCAGAAGCGCCCCCTTCTTGTCAGGTCTGGGCTGGGGCAGGTGCTCCAGTTCGGCTGCCTGCGGCTGGGGGGATGGGGTGCCAGCGATGGAGAGCGGAGCTGGACTACTCGCAGTGCCGGCCAAGCAGGTGTTCTTACCTGGCCCTGCCTGCCCCCCTCTGCAACCTCTACATCCTCTCTCCATAGTCCGCTCCCCTGAAGAAAGGGGTGGGGCTGTCCTTTGGGGGAGCACCCCAGGTGCCCCTTGGTGGCCCTTTTCAGGCAGCAGCGCCTTTAGGGAAGCTTCGTGGGATGCCTGAGAGAAGGCCTGCTCGGAAGTGGGGCTGGGTAGATGCGGAGTAAGGGGCGAAACGGAACTGGACCGCTGGGGCTGCTTCCGATACCCGCTCCCCCGCACTCCGGGCACCAACTGACGGATCGGCCCGGAAACCCAGGGGCAGGAGGTGGACGCAGGGCTGCGAGATGCCCCGGCAGAAGGGGCGGCTGCTTACCTGCGGTCCCCTCCCGACGTGTCCCAGCGCAGGCTGGCTCTGGGCGTCTCTGGAGTACTCCCTCCAAAGGACACAGGCTAAACGACAGGAAACTTAGCTCTTAAATAACTTCCTAAGGACCCCCCCCCCCGCTTCCTCCCCCCATCCCGCAGCGTTTTCTCCTCCCCCTTCTCGAAGGCTGGCGAAGCAGCAGCGTCTCTGGGACTTGCTGGTCACCCAGCCATGCTGCTGTTATTCCGGCATGACCCCCCCCCCGGCCCCCCTTTCTCCCAGTTTCCAACCTGGTGGCTGGGAGCCCCAGGCAGAGTGCCCTGCAGTGCCCGGCAGACTCCGCCCCCTTCCCCTCTCCCACTTTGGTCAGAAGGCTGGGAAGGAGGGGTCTTCCTGCACAAGGGAACGTTTTCGCCCTCCAGGATTCTGAGGGCGGCTGGTGCGGCTTGGCAGGAGGGAGGGTCTGCCCTCCTACAGACAAGTAACGGACAGCTGTGACCATGCACAGCAAGGAACGTGTCCTTGTTGGGTAAATAAAGCTGAGGGGCATGGGCTACATTCCTGAACCATCCACAGAGCCTCGCCACCATCTAACCACAAGATTTCCTGCCCGGGGTGGAGGTGGGGGGATGCCCAGCTGGAGGGAAGATGAGTAAATACCTTTCAGAGTGTTACAAAAATTAGAAAATGACTTTTTTTTTTTCTGAAAACCATTTTGGTTTCTTTTCAAATAATAGAAGAAAAAGAAAAGAAAAATTTCCTTCTAAAATTTTCCATACTTTCTTTTCCTCTGAGTCTTTATATCTCTATAGACTCCTATTTCCAGTCGTGGCTATCTCTAACCTTCTTTACTGTCTCCGTATTTCTGACCCTGTCACTTGATCTAATTTACTAGGGAAAAAAACGATGCCACTGTTTAAGAATTCTCTCAGTTTTTTGCTACCAAATCTATGCACTCGCCTGCAAACTTACCCATCTTTTCCCTGTTTCTTCTTATTACTACAGTAGAAAGGTTCCCACCTTGTCCATGGCCAAGTGTGCTGTGTCCCCCCTTTGCCTGTGTTCCCTGTCACCTTCTTCAGGGCCTTGCTGTGCGGCTTCTCCACTCTCCCTCCTGTACCTTCAGGCTCCCTGTCTCTAGCAGTTCCCTCCCATCAGCATGTATTCAACTTCAAGTCTCTTTAGTATTTTAAGAAACCCTTGCACATCCCCCAGCTATCGTTCCTTCTCTCCCCTCTTCGTTGCAAGCTTCTGCCCCCATCATTCTATGGAACCTGTAGTTCAGGGTCATCCATGGCCGTTGCTAGATCCAAAGGACAGGATCCAGTTCCCATCTACTTAACCTTTGGAGGCGCTGAACTCTGTTGCCCACCCTCGCCTTGAAGGTCTTTCCCCCGGGCCTCTGAGAGATGCGCTCTCTGGAGTTCCTCCATGTGCTACACAGGCTCCCTTGATAATTTCAGCAACCGCCATGATTTCAGTTTCCATCCTGACTTCTCCCACATCTAGGTCTTTAGTCATAATCTTTCCAGAGCTTCAGAGTCCCCTCTCTAACTGCCTACCAGCCATCGTCACTTGGCATGTCCCAATGATAACTTGCTCATCATGTCTAAGATGAGATATACAATCTTCCCTAAAATCCTGGACCAGGAGTGTCCTGGATTCCTAGCTACCCTTGCCCACGTGGTCAGCCCTACACCCTCCAGATCAGGTTACACAGTTGCCAGGTCCCCCTGGGATTCCTGGCTGTGTTGTGCCTTTGGGACAGGCTTGCTACCCTCAAAACCACTACCACAGTGACCCTTTTGGCCTGAGACTCACTGATTATTGGGCGAACATGCATACGTGCTGGTTAACTTTCTAACTCTACCAAACCACCAGCCGAGGAGAGTCAAGCACACCATGGCTTTCTCTTGCCCAACAAATAGTGTCAGTAAGAGAGTGTCCGAGGGCACCACGCCGTAGCATGGGTGGTTGAAGCCCACCCACATTACAGACCCTTTGCCCACAGTCCTGGGTCTTAGAAATCAGCACAAAGTTTTCTGACCCTATGGTGAGCCTTTGCTGGACGAGAAAATGTGACCTCTGCAGGGGCAGCTGGGTGCATAGACTCAGGTCTAAGATGTCTTGTCTCTGAACATCATTTGCTTGGCATGGAGGTGGCACAGGGTATGTATTTAAGGAATGTAGCAGCTGGTGTTCAGCTAGGAAAACAAAAATGACTTGAGGTATTTTTAAAAGAGGGAATTTAACGCAGAAGATTGGTTACACAGGTGATGGAAAAGACAAGGTGACAAGTAGGGGCAGATGAGGCAGCAAGAGCAGGGAGGACGTGGCATCAACACGGCATGCGGGCTGGGGTTGCGTGGCCGAGACTGGAACCGCCAGAGCTCCACCCTTTCCCAGAAACACTGTCTGGGCTCCCGTAGGAGGAAGGACCCCTCTAGCTCGTTTCTTTCTTCTCCGTCCTCACTCCCTCCACTGTCTCCCACTTGCCGCAGTCAGTTACAGTCAGTCAACGAAGGCGTCAGGGAAACACAACCTGCAGAGATGGCGTCACCATGCCTGTGATGGGGGGAAGGGCCCCAAGACCACCCGAGGTTCAATGAATCACAAGGTGGACCGCCAGCCTGTCATCCTCACCGCTATGATTTAGGACAGCAAGAAGGTACAAAGCAAAATCAGCAAAGGGAAAAAGCACATGGGGCAGAGGCCAAAGGAAGCCGGGTACAAAGTCACAACGGTCCTCACCCGCGGGAGTCGCACAGCCCACGCTTGGCTCCCAGCTACACACTGTGACGACACGTGTGAAATGGCGTCACCAGGGAGACCATCAGAGACCCAGAGCCCAGGAGTTTTATTGGAGCTGCTCACAGAGGCCCCCTCTGCCTGGCACGGACGAGTCTGCAGGCTCCCAGGAGGAAGCAGGCGCTCGACATAAACCACCCCGACTGTACAACGTAGGCACCTCGAGCCATGCCTCTAGGTCGAGCAGTGGTGGGACGTCTCCTCAAATCGGAGGCCCCCTCGCGAGCAGGCCTCTCTAAGGAGGGTGGGCAGGGCTCCGGCGGGGACGCCTTTCTTCACAGCCTCCTCACGCCCACCCAGGCAGATTGGAGCAGAGACAAGGTGGCCTCAGAGCAAACAGTTCCAGGATTGGCACATCAAGCCGTGGACCTTTCATCCCAGTACGGCCAGTGCCTCTCGCTCCCTTCCCAGCATTGCTGTAGGGCCACAACCATGGCCTGGAGAGAGGAAACTCCAGTGGGAAAGTCACTGGGAAAATGGAGCTCTTCCCGCCACGTCCCCTGGCCTCACGGGCTCGAGATGGGACCTCTGGGGAGACGTGCATCCTCTCGGTGCATAAGCCCTGACACCTCTTCCCATTTCTCTGCAACCAAAGGGGTCACGATCCCAATATCCTGTTGATAAACCTTGAAGAAAGCTCCAATTTGTACCTCGTTGTCTCCTCCAGGGGCAGGGCAGGAAGGCCTGAACACATCACCTAGGGATCCTGGCTCCTGTCAGAAACATGTAGCAGCCTTTGGGAGTTGTAGGTAAACAGGAGGTGCGGGGTGGAGGGATTCCAAGTTCCCTTAATTTGACTCTTTGACTCTGCGTTCTCACTTATATGATATGGACACTCTTCTCTCCAAATAAACTACCATCTTTCTCCTACTTGGCAATACCCAGGACGCGGACTATTTGCTCAGGGGATGACTTTTCCAGCAGACTCTATTTGATTTACATGCAAAACTTCACATCCCAAACAAACAAACAAAAATCTCAGTCACGTCTGGACCCTACTGGTTTTTTCCAGCTGCAACAGGATCTGGATTTTGTTGGTTATAGATGCAGTGGCAGAGGGAGGTGAGTGGATATAAATAACAATGAGCCTTCAAAGATGCCAAACCTCTCAACCTCTCCCTGTCTTGGGGGAGACTTTTTCCTCCAGTGCCCTTGAGCCTTAGGAGTTGGGGGAAAACTTTCCACTCCGGAAGGAGGTGGGGCTGGGGGGGGAGGATGAGATTCAGGCTGAGCGAGAAGTTTACAATCTCGCTGTAGCCACAGCTGTGAACAGTTGGAGAGGGAGTGGCCCTCTGTCTCCCTTCACACCTTTCTCAGAGCCTCAGGGGAGCCTTCACAACGTCTGACCACGGTATTTGAAGCCCCAAGAAGGAATTTACAAAGCACCATCCCAGCCGCTGCCACAACAGAGCTTGGCTTCTGAGAAAGGACCCTTCCTCTGACAGAGCTCCTTTCCGCCTTCTTTTAGGAGAGACGGAATCCGCGCCAGTGCGCCAGTGACAGCTCTAGAGGGCAGAAGCTTCTCCTGCTTCGGCTTTCCTGGGCGTGGTTCCCTCCGGCCAGCGCTTTGCGTCACCCTTAATCTACCATCCCGGGGAGCAGTGGGTTGCAGGGCTGTCTCCCCGTGGCTGCGCCCTCCAGGAGGACACGCGGAGGAAAGCTGTCTCCTCCTTAGGCGTGAGAGTGAACTAATGCAATTGTGTGCTCATCACTCACATGAACACCTCTGTCTTTATTATCATTGTTATTTGTAATTGTGGCAAAATACACGTAACGTAAAATTTACCATCTTAATTATTTTTCAGCGTACAATTCAGCGGTGGCCAGTATATCACATTGTTGTGCAACCAATCTACAGAATTTCTTCATCTTGCAAAACTGAAACTCTATACCCGGCAAACAACTGATCTGAGTGTGTGTGTGTTTGTGTGCGTAAGGGTATTTGTGAAAATGTGCCTGTATGTGTGTGCCTGTCTGTGTGAGTGTGTGATGTGAGTGTGTGTCCAGGGGCAACGGGAGGACTGCAGAACCACCCAGAAGATGCTTCAGCCCTGCACTGGCTTCCTAGCGCCTCCAGAGTTCTGACTGGACTGGTTTAAAGACACTCCAAGACTTCTTAAATTTAAAAGACTATATAAAATATGAGAAAAGTCAACTAGAACTGGGTCTCTTACAGATGAAGTCTTCCAGGTTTGGAGGCAGGAGATCTTCTAGTCAAACGTTGATGACTTAAAGATATCAAGAGTGGAGAGGGCTTAGGAAGCTATAAGCAGCTCCACCAGCCCAGACACAGGGCAAAGCCTGCTCGGTTTGTTCAATTCCATTCCTTACTCTGGTGGTGCACAGACTCCATGACCACAGAAGCAAATAAGAGATCCCACATCTACCTTTCCCACGTATCTTGCTTTTTGGGCTAAAAAGCATTCCGTGCTAATAAAGCATTGTGAAAAAACAGCAAATAAAATGGTAACATAGCAATGCACGTGAACATAATGATCAACAGAAGTTAAACATAACAGTAATTCCATAAATTTATAACAAAGGTGTTCATTGAAAGGACAGCAGCACTTGAAAACCACATCTAGCACCAGATAACAGGGACGCAGTGCAAACAACGCTTGCTTCATTAGAATTGCCAGAATGCCAGCTGTGTGTGTGTGCGTGTGTGCACGTTCGTGTGCACACATGTGTGTGCAGATGTGGGCTCCAGTCCAATAGGAACTCTGCAGGTCCCAAGGGTAATATGACAACTGAGGTTAGAATCTAGGCTTCCTCACCTGCTACCTGTGTGACCTTGGGCCAGTTACTTGATGTCTCTGCACCTCAGTTCCCTCACCTGTAGAGCGGCAATCGTGAGCGTGTCTACCTCACAGGTTCTGAAGATCAAAGAAGAGGACACATCCAAAACACCGTGTGCAACCCCAGCACAGCGCTAACACTGAATATTGCCGGTAACAGCAGGTGTGAACTAAACAACCTCACGCATGAGTATTTTAACTTTTTCTAAAAGTTGATATTACCTTTACTTCCTCATTATCAGGGAAGAGAACAGTTAACTTGCTAATAATTTAGGATGCTTTGGTGTGTGGGGGAATCAGCGGCAGTGCTTTTACTTCTCAGTCCAGTAGGTCTTCAGGAGTTACGTCTGCAATTCACTCTTGTCAACGGGGGATTCCATTTATAACTGGCCGATTGCAGTTGTGTATGTGAGAATATGTACGGGTGTCTTTCTAACGAAGCAAATGAAAACCCTGGCAACACAAGGAAGCTGGCAGGGGAGTGGGTCAGAGAAGGATTTTAGATGAAGTATGACAAGCGAATGGACCAGCTTTTGTGTGGTTGCCCGCTGTCTTTGGAAGCCCGCATCCGAGCAGGTCAAAGGGCAGACCTGCCTGGGCATCTCACCAAACTCCTCTAATGAGGCCTGAGGATGCCAGCTCCAATGCGGTGCCCCAGTTTACGGCACTCACTTGTCCAAGGGCCCTGCTGCTGCCTGTTGTAGATGTCGACGATGTCACACAACATCTTGCTGGCCAGCCGAAGCGCTAGAGCCAGGCCTGCAGGACTCTTCTAAAGCGGAGCAGAGCAGAGACAAACTAAACTTGGAAACAGGAGGAAGAGCTTCCAGTGAGGTCAGGCCGGAAATGGAGAGGACCTGATGTTCTGCAGGGTCATCGCAGCAGCAGAACTTCTGGATAAGCTCTATGAATTTCTAAAGCGAGCCAAAGACCGTTGCATAATCGCACGTGTGGGCACCAAGATACAACTGAGGAATGGAACAAGTTCTCGTTTCTTTGATGCTCACTCAGCAGTTTCTGCAGTGAGGTTTGCAGACGACTGTGCCAAGTCCTTCCTGTGAATGTGTTTCTTTTTGGTGCATTTTTCCTATCACAAAGGTAACTAGGAATTGTTCAAGTAGCATCTGAAATACTAGCTGTACCACATGGGCGTGATCCACCAGAAACACTTGGTGTCCATGAACGTTGGTGAATCTATTCAGCGCCTGAGTCACTGCTACCAACCTCTTCTCTCCGCACTTTCACTGATTTCAACCATATACACTTGGAAAGTTCAGGCAAGATCTCATTGTGAGAGGGAGATAGTGCTACAGGAAAAGAAAACTTAAGTATGTCATAGATGAATACAACCAAGTTAATTAAATCATCTTGAGACTAACATGGCATGGCTTCTTTTAGTCTCTAGTCCCATGAGAGTACCAATTTAATTTCCCATAGTGCTAAGTTCTCTCTCTCTCTCTTTCTCTCTCTCTCTATACATAATAAATTATATAAATAATTTATTAGCACTACATTTATTTTAATTTTCATACGGATATAATTATTTTACTATGCAGGAATTCTGTGTTATATATGTATGTATACTTACAAATATATAAAATGTATACTCTATGTATACATAAAGCATATATACATATTTATGTATGTGTATAATGGCTGTCATAGGGCTGAACAGCCTAGAAAGATACAGAAATCAGAAGCATTTTATTTTGATTTTTAATATTTGGCTTCAAAATACTTTCATTGAAAAACGCAGTTGTATCCTCTATTACTCCTTAAATTGGGATTGATTATAGAGAACCCAGTTGCGATCTATCGTGCCCTATTAATACCTCGTGGCTGCCTGGTAACTTATACCACGTGAAGCTCTTTCATGATGGCCATTTAATTCTCTAAACAGCCCTCTGCAGCATCTCTGTTCACAAATAAGGAAACTGAGGCCTGAAGACACAAAGGGACTTGTTCATACAGCCAGTCAGTTACACATCTGGGACTTGAACTGAGGTTCACACAGTGGCCGCATCAATTTACACTCCCACCAAGAGTGCAAGAGGGTTCCTTCTTCTCCACACCCTCTCCAGCATTTATTGTTTGTAGACTTGAACTGAAGTTTGTTGCAGAAATCAAATTCAATGTCTCAGCTAAAATACACTCTCACCAAGCCATCATCTCTCCCTGACTCAAAATTTCCCTTCAACCCTACATGTTCTAAGGTCCCTCTAGAGTGGGGCTCCTGGAAGATGCCAGTTGCCTCCATCCATCCTCTGAGTGGTGACAGGCAAACAGGCACCTGCTCAGGGCTTTTTAAGCGTACTGAGTAGGAGACGGTGAGGGATGTGGCCAAACCGTACCTGGTGGAGGCCATCCGCACAGGCTCCGGACGTGCAGGCTCAGCGGCCATGGCTCACGGGCCCAGCCGCTCTGCGGCATGTGGGATCTTCTGGGACCGGGGCACGAACCTGCGTCCCCTGCATCGGCAGGCGGACTCTCAACCACTGCGCCACCAGGGAAGCCCGCCGGTGTTTTTCTTATTGGACCTCCATATGGGCGAGGGATTCTGCTAGGTGCTGCAGGGGATTCCTTGGGGAGCAAGAGAGAGATTGTCTTTTCCCTCAAGGGCTCACAGTCAGCCCCTAAGCTCACCAGTGAAGGGAAAGAGCAACGTTTATCCCGAGTCCTGGACCCTTCAGCCCTGATCCTCCCACCCCCGAGAGCTCCTTCCCATGGCTCGGCCTCATGGAATTTTGCTATTCCTGCTCATCACCTGCACCCCCCTGGTTACCCAGAGCAAGTTAGAGCAACCGGTTATTCTGAGTGTGCCGGCCAACCTCCTATCCTCATTCCAACCTCACTTCCCATCTCTTCGTGTCTAACCTGAAAATGCCTTTCAGCACAGGCAGGAAGTATGACAGAAGAATGTTCCGGTCTAACAAATGATAGTGGAAAATGCTCTTTGCTGCGGGGCCTTGGCGATCCAAGCACACCGCACGTGTTCGCCAGCTGCAGTTTCGATGGTTTCTGTTTTACCCGGCATTAATTTTTTATGAAATCTCTCCAGGGCCCAGGGGACCCATCATTGGCTTTTAGCTCTTTATTCTGCACTGGCGTGGCTAATTGCTGAGATGGTTCCAGGATAAGACTCGCATTTCAGGCAGCTCTGATGTATTTACCAGCCTTCTCGTCTGCAGGCCGCCTTACATCTTTGTGCGGAATTTTAATGTTTTTCCTTCAGAGGGGAGCTGAAGGAATTATTGGGCTATTAATATAGTCGCCTTGTTTAGATCAGTTTTTCACATCGGTGGCATAACGTACAGAATATTGCCAATAACAAACGTCAGATTCTGTTCAATGACTTCAGTGTGATTCTTAAGAAGAGCACGAAAGCTGTGCAGCAGAGGCATGGCGTGTTTCACATGACGTCTGCTCTGGGAAGGAAGCAAGCTAATGTGGGCAGGTGTGACCTGAAGTCTGTTGGACCCAAGGGACCTCTTCCATGAGCGCAGCTCTGATTTTGCATCAGATGGTGTCTGGGTGCTTTCATGCAGCTAGTGGCTCTCACAGCCTGTCCCTGGACCCTCTTTGCTGCCCCCATTACCAAAGCACCCCATGGACCATTCAGAAAACACCGTGATGTAAAAAAGAAAGGGTTTGAGGAGTCGCTGAGTGCCAAGGGTCTACACGCAAGACCAGTGCTACGATCTCTTTCTCTAATTTTGGATGTCCTTTTCCTTACCAACTTCATATGCTTTCTGAAAAATAAGGAAAAAAAAAAAAAAAAAAACCCTTGGTCATCTGGCCTTCTTTCCTTAAAGTGAAGCCAATAGAGGCATAACAAGGATCTGCCTGTGCAGCTAATTTTCTTCTAACGGTGACTGTGGCTGCATACTCTGTGCAGCCCTCCTGCAAGGTTGCCCTGAAAGAGAATTTCACAGCCTTGACTTCTCCAATTGGTTTCAACTGCTTACAGAGTCCAGATTTTGCGTAAGCGGCTGTGTTTGGCAAGAAAGACTTCATTTTGGGCAGTTTTGCCTTTATGGCACTAATGCCAGTTTCCTGACAGCATCCCGGGGAGAGTGGACCTTGGGTTTGTCTGGGAGATATCCCCCCTCTCTGGTGGTGACAGCTCGAAGGTTATGAGTCTTCATTCCCTTGAGTGTCTGGCTTTTGACCCAGCCTCTGGTGAGGACCCGCCCCCTCCACGGTCATTAGCCTCCTTTCTTCTGCAAGCACCTCCCATCTGCTGGGCAGCCTGGGCACTAATGTTAAGTCCGAATTTGCTAGCATTTAACTCACTCATCACAGACCATAAAAGCCTCTGCTTCTTGAAGTCTCTCAAGTGTGTGAAGGCAGGATGTGTGGGGAGGAGACGCCTCTGAATGTGTGTTTTACGGCGTGTTCTCAGGGCAAGGGGGTATTGTTCAGCCGCATTTGTTCCGTCCTTGAAGACAAAAGGCAGTGCTTCTAGCTGAAGCTTTGGCTCATTCAGAAGGAAGCAATCAATTCAGTTCTGCAAGTATTCATTGAACACTTCCGATGACCTAAGAACAGCGCCAGAAGGTGCAGGGCAGTGCCTCTCAAACTGCAGTGTGCAGGAGTTGCCCAGAGAGCCTCTGATTAGACAGGTGTGGGGCAGGGTCCAATCAGTTTGCATTTCTCAAAAGTTCCAAGTGGCTTCTGCTGCTATCTGTGGACCTACTTTGAGCAGCGTTGCTGTAAAAGACCCTTTAATGAATGTGTAGGAAGGACATTCAAACACATTCAAATCAGAGAGTAAGAAAACCAATAGTATAGAACCAAATAATCCAAGTCCCCAGATGCACTCCAGAGATGGAGAATGCCCAGGGCTTTCAGAAGCTGATGAGCGTAACGTGGGACCAAAGTCGCCTCTAGTCTGGGGTAGCGTCTTGGAGGTGGCAGGGTTTTGAGAAAAGGGCATGTTATGGATGGGTGGAGAAGAGAGGGGAAGGCTTTCCAGGAGAGGAGGCTAACGGTGCTAATGAATGATAAGAAAGGTGATGATGTATGGGGAGTTTGCTTGGAGAGCAGATGAGGTTAGTTTTGCAGAGTTCATAGTTTCTGTGGAAATAAATGAAGACCGACCAAACGAGAACAGGAAAAGGCCGTTTACTCTGAGCTTGCCATAGCGAAGGAGTCAGCCACCGTCACTTGGCAGAGACTCAAAGGCAGACAGCGGAGTGAGACAGCTGTAGAGCGGAATACAGGGAGGCTTCCGGTGCGCCCTGATGGGGGCTGCTGGCATGGGGGGCTGTGGACAGTCAGCCAGAGGCACAGCATCCTAGGTGATTTGTTAGGAATGCGTGCTTGTTTTCTCTGTTTAGCCCTAAGCTGGAAGAGGGACAAACATGAGAGAAGCCGCCTTAGAGTCTTGAGCATTTGGAGCTGATCGTCACAGAAGTCCTTGCTTGGCTTTCCGGATTGCTACCCAAGATAGCAGTCAGGCTCCCTGCGCGTCTGACTTCCAGCCACTGGCTTCCTGGGCTGGTTACTGTAGATAAGGGTTGGTTTCCTTGCTGCTTGCGGCTGGCTGTGGGTCAGGGCTCTATTTTTATGCATGGTCTGGCCATCGTCTGTATATTCCGTCTCTCATTTCTGTTTTAGAGACTATAGGGTTTTGTCCTGATGTCATCCTTCCCTTCATTCTGTTTTCTGTTCCTATTTGGCGAATGTGGGCCTATATCCTCAATCCGCTTGGCTGGTGGATTTCCGGTGCCCCTTTCCTTTTGTTCTGAGTTCTCAGGAGCCCCTTCTATGTTCTGTTTACTCTATAATCCCTCAGTTTGATTGCCCCTGAGTAAAGCCCAATTCTTGGGCTGCATTGCTACTCATAGGGCGAAAGCTATGGCTTGTCTCACTGCAGAGATGCCAGGGCTGCTCAGGTGGCGTCAAGGACTAAGGGTCACAGTCTCCCCTTGACCTCATGGGAAAGGACAGTCGAATGCTCTCCGCAGAAGCTCCCACGTCTCCAGACAGAGAGGAGTAGTGCGGATTCCTGTTGGATGGATGCAGCCACAGGCCCCGATACCTCTGCTGCGGGCAAAGGGGAAGCCTGCAGGTGGGGTCCTGTGTTGCCCAAGCCAACATCCGACAGTCCTGCGGGTCCCAAGCAAGAGCGAGGTCACCTGTTTTCCCAGCACCCACAGCAGTGCTCCCCAGGCATCACACTGCGCGAATGCCCCTCTGCTCTCACCATCTGTCAGTAGATGCTTTGGGCTGCCAGTTTGTATCTTGCAGCAAAAATGTCCTTCCTTCAGGTTTCTTGACTAGCTCTTTGACGACGGTACATAACATTGTAGCCACCTCCCTGCTTCCGCAGGCAGCTCCACCGTCTTTATTTGTCCCATTTCCCTTTGCTTTCGGAAACGCCCCTTGACGTGGCTCTGGGCTGTGTCCAGTGGGCTGCGAGCTCCTAATTAAATTCTGTAAGTGAAGCTCGTGTGTGGGTGCATCTTTCTTTTTTTTTTCCCTCTCAATTGCTTATTTGCAGCACTTAAACTCATTTTCATGGAAAATTTCAGCAGGTAAATCCGTCGGATATTAGATTAGTCCAGTAAAAGAAAAATGGCCCTAGGCACTCAATATAAAATACCTTAGCGTTTAGAAAATGCATAGCAAAGATTTATTATTTACTATAAACACAGATATTATCAAAATAAATAATACATCTGGAAACTAGGACTTTTCAGCTTTCACTGCAGATGTGTTCAGTATGTTTGGACATACGTATTTTTTCCTGGGAAAAAATATTTTTGCGTTTGTTGCACAAGAGGTGAAAAGTGAAGGTATAGAAATAATGATTCTGTTATATATAATGAAATAGAGATTCCTATCTATCTCTCAATGCCCATTTTGCCTTTCTTCTGCAGTGATTGAACCTCCAATTTTTAATCTGAAGAATCCTATTTCCCAACTTATCTAGTAGCTGGTTACAGCCAGGAGACTGAACCCTGGACCACGAGAAATAAATGGAGATGTGTGTGAAATTTTTTGTGTGAGTCCTTAAAGGTGGAATGTGCCCTTTCTTGCTCTAGTTTCCTTCTTGCTGGATGGAATGTGAACGTGATGGCTGGAGTGAAAGCAGCCTCGTGAATCACAATGTGGAAGCCTTAAAGATGGTGAAAGAAGCAGCAAATTAGGAAGAGCCTGAGCTCCTGTGGCTCCTATTCCAGACCTGGACCGCCTAAGTAGACACTTAAGGTGAGAGCAAGATAAACAGGTGTCCAGTTTAAAACACGGTTGTTTTTGTTATGTTAATCCCTTGCAACCAAACCTAATCCTAGCTAATACACACACCAAAATAATCAAAGAGCCAGGAACGAATCTGCATCACTCTTCGAAGGATGGGAGGAGCGCGTATGCTCTGCAGGACTGCTCTCCCCTGTCACTCTAAATCAAGGCAGACACGTATTCACTGGACGTGCAAATAGCAAGTCATCATCGTCACAGGCTTTAGAGCGTTAGAGCTGCTCACACCCACAGGACAATACAGGTATTTGCCTTTGTGTTGTCACCAAGAATAAAGTAACGCCATATTGAATATGTAAGCAGTGATGCTCTCATAGCACCAGGAAAGCCTCCCGTTAGAGACGATGGAAGGATGGGTTCTCTTTAAAACAGACAAGAAATTAAGCAACAACAACAGCAACAAAACCAGAAGAGGGTTAACCAAATCATCGGATGGTAAAAGCCAGGCTTCACGATCTCAGTCTCAAATCCCTTCAGGGACACGCAGGCAATGTAAACGTGGTGTGATTTAAGACTGCTGGAGTGGCAGGAACTCGTACTCAAAGCCTGGGAATCGTGCTCTGCCTGAAGACACTCAAGTTTCTCTAAAATATGCTTCTGGACGCATAAAACACGTCTGTGAGCTGGTCCTACGCCTGAGCCACGTGTGTGCCCTGGTAGATTTCGACCAGCATTTGCATCGGGTTAGGGTAGATTCCATTCTCGGGGCAAGAGAGAATCTCAGGCTTTGAGGAGTTAGTAATCGAGGGGAAGAAAGCAAGACGGATACAATTTCCGTCTGTATGAAGATTTTTAGAGCCTGAAGCGCCTCACTAGGATCCGGAGTTATAATTTGGGAAGGTTACCTTGGAGCTTGGCCTTAGATATGGAGGCTGAGGGAGTGGCCAGAGCAAAAACCCAAACCCCAAGCACTAGACAAACAGAAGAAACACATGCACAGTCAGGCTGGAACCAAGAGATGCCTAATTTATGTAACTAAGGTTTCAAATCCAAACAATAAGCCATCAGGGATTTTTTTTTCCCTTTCCAGCTTTACTGAGATATAACTGCCATATAACATTGCATAAGTTGAAGGTGTGCAAGACGAGAAGCCATCAGTCTTTGCAGCATAGGCTAAGAAGTCACCTGAATGAGAAACAGAATTTATTTTTTTCTAATGAAACAAGATAAAATTGATGTCTTGTGTGTTATATACCCAAATCAGGGTTAAGTTCAGGAAGGATAATAGGTAGACAATATGAACTGACAGGCTGATCATCATTCCTCCCGTCTACCTACTCAAAAATACAAGGCTCAAAATAATTACATAAAATCAGGATTTATAACAAAACCTCATGTGGATGACCTACTTGGTCCAAGTCCCCTTTAATTTAAATCTGTGATGTGATCTTGGAAATTATTAGTAATACGTCTGTTCCCTTCAACCTCTAATTTAACTATTGACCAGTATACAACGTTATTGCAGAGACTGTTGTTAAGACAGGCTGTACGGATCCAGCTCCCTACGTGACAAAACTGACAACAATTCAGAAAATTAAAACACATTTTCCTATAACATTATTCTTTTTTCCAGTCACAGTCTTGTACCTGAGTTAACATTACCTAGCTAGAAAAAAAAAAAAAAAACAGTTTCATTTGGGATAGTAACGGGATAGAGTATTAGAAGACACTATGAGAAACCATATACTAAAAAGGGGAATGAATCAAAAATTCTAGGCTCTATCCTTACACGTACTCTTCACCTGTGATCTATCTTCACCCAGGTGAAGGGATAGAGCCTGTATGAAAAATCGCCAAAGAAGCTCAATATATAGGAATAAGCATATTGACACCTAAAAGGAGGAAAGCATGGCTCCGTGGCATCAGTCTGATTTCTCACATCTACATTGTGAGACAGATGGAGAAACAAGCTGACTTCCAAAAGGTCACTGATTTTGATATTCCTAGGACAGAAATGCTTCCAGCCGGAAGTAAATCCACAAGTCACTGAAGCGTGGAGGACTAATCCACTTTATAGCCTTCATCAAATATTTAGAGATGGTACAGTACCCACTGGAAAAAACTGAGGACAAGAAAGGAATATTTAGGGTCTATGGTTTAAATATGCACAGGCCAGACCCTTTATTAAAACATCAGAATTTTTTAGTCTGAAAACAAGAACCTTTTAGTGGGATTTGAGAAACAGTTGATGAGACTGTGTATCCCAAAGGTATTACCAGTTTTACATACATCTTTATGTAGTAACACTGAAATCCCAGTTAAACGTATTACAGAATGGAAGAGGCTGAGGGGTCACAGGCCAGATAAATATGCTTGGTCTGCTGGACCAGTGACTGATTTTTTTTTTACATTAAGGATTTGACATTTAAGATTTACATCAAGGTTTGGTTGCTGGACTGAAACAGAATACCAGTGAGAATCTCCTCACGAATCTCTTCCTCCCAAAAAACTGTTTCAGAGACAGGGGAAAAAATTCACTAAACTGTATGTGGCTATATTTAGAGAAATTAATTATAAGGCTTCAATATGTGAAGCTGGTCACTAGAATGAGAGTTATCCTGGGATCCACTCCAAATAAAATGAAATAATACATTAAGCATAAGATCCAAGTAAGAAACTTCTTTCTAAATAATTTTAAAATTTTGCACAACTAAACAATGAAACCCAAAGAATGAAGCCACAATAAAACTCGGTTTAGTAAGATACAGAAGGTTATGATGAAAACAATAGTCATTGAAAATTAATAGTTTTTCTCCCCAAGTACTACAGTTCTTTTTCAGAACATTGGATGCCATTTTAAAATTTTATTGATAAGGGACAAAATAACTACACAAGACCAGAGTACTGAAAGGTAATCTATATCTTCAAAAGAAACTAAAGGGTATCGTAGACAATTATATCACATAAACTGCACTTACCTTTCTCCTCAGTTTGAGCTCAGTTACCCGCCAGCTGTTGGAATCCCTAAGCAAAGGAAAAACAATCAGAATCATGTGTCTTGTTTTTGTTTTTATTAGTTAAGATGAAAAAAATAGGCTAATGTTGAAAGCACAATAGGTCTGAAATAATAATGCTTAAGTTAAAGTCGCAGCTGAGCCACCTTTGGTGGTGCAACCTTGAGCAATTATGGGGAGGGGGAAGGGTGAGCTGTGACAGGGCGAGAGAGAGGCATGGACATATATACACTAACAAATGTAAGGTAGATAGCTAGTGGGAAGCAGCCGCATGGCACAGGGATATCGACTCGGTACTTTGTGACCGCCTGGAGGGGTGGGATAGGGAGGGTGGGAGGGAGGGAGATGCAAGAAGGAAGAGATATGGGAACATATGTATATGTATAACTGATTCACTTTGTTATAAAGCAGAAACTAACACACCATTGTAAAGCAATTATACCCCAATAAAGATGTTAAAAAAAATTCACTTAGTTTATTTTTTGTCTTGAGTTTCTTTACTATAGACTGGGGAATTTGAATAGATTATCTCTAAAAGCTTTTCAAGACCCGAGGTTTAGAAAGTTCTATGCAGCTTTTCTCTCCTTTAGGAGTTCCTGGGAGGTTTTGCTGTCATTATCCCATAACACCCATTGGGAACACTATGTATGGTTTTCTCCTTCAGTGTCCCTCCTATGCGACCCCCAGGCTTGAGAGTAAAGTCTTCTTTGCTGGTGATTAGTTCAGAAATGGGCATGTGACTCAAGTCAGGGGCACTGAAATCAAGGGTTCTGGGCAAGTTCATTCTTGTTTTTCTGGGAAAACTTCTGCTCTCTTTCTCTGGACCTGGTTGGATGCAGAATACGAAATCTGAAAAGTTATCACTATCTCTCCACCACTCTAGAGGTGAAGCCAATGATTTGAGAAAGTCTGAGTCAAAGGACTACCAGGAAAAATGGATCCAGACCCACAGGATTAAGTCAGCATTGAAACTGACCCCACTCTGGACTTCTAGTTACGTGAGCCAACACATTTCCTGTTGCTTCAGCCAGTGGCGCTGGTGCTTCCTGGTTCTTGCGGACGAAGACTATGAAATCTCCATTTTGTTGTGTGTGAAGTATTCGTTCATGCGAATCTTCCCTCTTCACTCACTCAGCGCAGAGGAAGCACTAAGACTGATCCATCCGCAGTGTGTCTGCTTGGTCTAGAATCTCAGAAGTGTGAAGACCCTAAGCTATGAGGTTGTTACGTAGAGAAGCTGCATTTCATTCATCTTTGTTTCCCTAGTACTTGGCACAGGGTCTGCTAGAGAGTAGCTGCTTTATAAATGTGTAGTAAATAAATAAGAAAAAATAGGGCTTCCCTGGTGGCGCAGTGGTTGGGAGTCCGCCTGCCGATGCAGGGGACACGGATTCGTGCCCCGGTCCGGGAAGATCCCACATGCCGCGGAGCGGCTGGGCCCGTGAGCCATGGCCGCTGAGCCTGCGCGTCTGGAGCCTGTGCTCCGCAACGGGAGAGGCCACAACAGTGAGAGGCCCGCGTACCGCCAAAAAAAAAAAGTAATAACAAAATAAATAAATAAATAAGAAAAAAAATATCGGTGTCTCACATTTATTGAGTGATTACTACTTGCCAAGGCACACTATAGGTGTTATTCCTTTCAGAAGTTCACAACCCACTGAGATCAGACACCAACATGATTATTCCCACTGATCAGATAAAGTGAGAAATTAGGTAACTTTTCCAGGAGTACTCACAGGTTTTCAATCGAGCCTTGCCCAATTTCAGAGCCCAAGTTCTCTATTTTAAAGTTCCAAATAAATAAATAAGTAAATAAATAAATATTTAAAGTGCAACTATTTTAGAGGTTTTCTAGTTCAGTGATACTCAAAATGTAGTCCAGGGACTGGCTACAAGTCCGCAAACTGTTTGCACTATTCATTTCTGTTGACTTTTTTTTTTCATAGCAAGACTTTCCCAATGAAGGAAGCATACGTTCTATCACCTTAAAAGCGAGTCTTCCTCAAGAAAGTTGCCAGCTTTTCACCAACAATGCAATGTTTGCAATGATGTGCTAGTTCAGTTCATTACCTGAAAGCAAAATCTCTCACTATATGATAATGCCATATAGGGAGAGTTCATGTAACGGTGCAAAACGTTTTTCTTGCTATTCCTTTCAAGTTACTATTCAGCCCATAAAGACTTCCTTTTCTCTCTGATATCACTTCCTCTTCACTCCTCTCCCCATCTCCCCACACGCCCCTCAGTGTTTCCCCTCCTCGGTTCACTCACTCCCAGGGTCCCAGCTCCATCCTAGGTGAGCCCGCCAGGGCCCCAAGTTCTGAGCGTTGGTCCTGACTCTGGCTAGGACACGCGAAGGCAGGTCCTTGCTGTGCTTTGAGGGAAAAGGCCTGAGGTCCTTCAGATTCCTCAGAGTGCAGCATCTGTAGAACAAGTAACCAGAGAAAACACATCAAAACCATCCCTATTTTCTAACATTGGCCACTTATGGAATAATCTCCATGTCATCTTGTTAATAAAGCACTGTTCTTTCCCCTAAGGAAAAAGAAGGAAAGAAAGGAATGTGAGGGAATAAAAATCCTACCCTAGCACACATACACCTGATGGTGCTCATCTTTCCTCAACATGTTGAAGAATATGAAAATGACATTCCCCCTTGCGTGGCATTTGGAATCCAGCGGTCTTGGACGAGCACCCATCTGTCGGACGCTAATGCAAAATCGAAGAGAACATAAAATGGCCCTTTAAGAAAATTAAGTGAAGATATCACCTTCTTCATTCTTTTTTTAAAAAAATTTTTATTGGAGTATAGTTGATTTACAATGTTGTATTGCTTCCTGCTGTACAGCAAAGTGAATCAGTTATACATATACATATACCAACACTTTTTTAGATTCTTTTCCCATATAGGTCATTACAGAGTACTGAGTAGAGTTCCCTGTGCTACACAGCAGGTCCTTATTAGTTACCTATTTTATATATAGTAGCGTGGGAGATAAACTGGGAGGTGGGGATGGACATATACACACCTTCCTCATTCTTTAGGGTTTCTTACTCTGAGGTCAACTGCCATCTGGTAGATCCATAAATGGAATAAAAAATGTTATATATTTGTGCAATTTTCTGGAGAGTCTGTGACTCCAAATGGGCTGATGACACGTCCTGATCTGCATATGCCCAGTGCAGAGAGAGCAGTCAACTATGTGGTTTGTATATTGTTCTCCTTCCACCCATGGGTTTATGAAGGCATACATATTTAATGACATTTTATGAAAATAAGACAAGTTAATAAACAAACTGGTATAGCATAACCACGAAATTCTATGCCATGGCTTCAGACTGCACCTGTGCCTTTTCCAGCCATCTCACAAATACAGGGAGGACTGAGCATAAGATTCAGGAACTTTATAGCAAACCTTTCACCCCTAATGGGAGAAAAAAGTAAAGGTATGTCTTAATTTATGTGGGTCAGTAAAGGAAGATGGAAGATTTGAGTTTCATTTGGAGATGGCTAAAGGAAGAGAGCATATGACTTAAAACAAAATAAAGCTTGGGAGATACTAAATGTCAATTTGGAATTTAGCGAATTTAGCTCCTCCTGTTATGAGCCACTTTGGGGTTCTGCACAAGAAAAGTTTTTTTTTTTTTTACAAACTGAAAGAAATCTCTTTTAATTTTTCAGTGATGATGGAAACCATGTCATCTCTGTTCTTCCTTCAACCTTTAGTTTGCTTCTCCTTTGGAAACTAGGTCACTTGTGAAAGTACAGTAGTACAGACCCTCATCTTTACTTTGTGAACAAATAAGGAAATTAGCTTGTTCTACATTCAACCATACTTTTCAAGAGAGAAAGAGGACAATATATAACAAATCTTAACTGAATTAAAAAACACATATTATTTTTGTAGAGGTAAGTTTAGATATTTATCAGTTAAGGATTTTTATATTCATTTGTAAAGTCTTGTATCTTAAGAGAGACTTTTGCAAATAAGTACACGGGGTTAAACATCAATTGTTTAATAAATTAAGCACGAAACAGTTAAAACCATCTTCCTTCTTCACTGTGAGTCTTAGTTACCAAGAGCTTTACTAGGTCACTGAATGTCTCTCCATGGCCACCCCTGACATTTTCTGACATGCTTCCCAGAACTCAGGACCAAGGAACATCTGGTGCCACATTTATGATTTATCATTACATAAACCCAAGATGCTGAGAGTGCCCACATGAAAGAAGCACATTGCAAACACATTTAGTTTCAATAGTGATCACTATTTCATTTCTGCTGTTAACTTTTCAAAGAACTTCCACAAATGAATAACATGAAATCACATTTAACTAGCACTCTTTCATCTACAGAACCCCTTTTACATGCATTATTTCATTTTTCTTTGACAAGAATTCTGTAAGATAGATAGGACAGGTATTCATACCCACATTTTTTCAGATGAGAAAATCTAGGCTAAGAAAGGTAAAGGGTTCTGACTGGGTAACACAGAGAGTAAGGGGTGACACTAAAAGTTTTTTAGTTCTCTTTTCACCATACCTCAATGTAACTTCTATTTAATATCTCCTGTTGATCTTAGAACCATCTCTTCAGATAATTACATGAGATATGATGAATAACATTATTAGATCAATATTGTGATTAGAATGTAGTCTCCGGTTGGGTAGTAATTTCTTCAAGAAGCCACTTCTGCATTCTAAAACATGGAAATGGTGTCTGATTTGAGTTCTCTGGATACAGTACTTTTCCAGACCCCAAGGCCAAAGAAATAAAGGAAGCTTTTAAGAGTGGGGAATGTGGAGAGGAAGAACACTGAATGGTAGAGTCCAAGACCAGGTGGGAGTGGACCCACACCTAAATGGCTATGTGGCCCTTGTCAAATCACTAGGAATAGGTGCTAACTTTGTAGACTATTGGGCCAAATACTGTGGTAGTTGCCATAATTTCTCCTACAGTGCTCTTGAAAACCTGTTTTCTAAATAAGAGGAGATTAACCAACTTGCCCAAGGCTATGTAACTTGGAAGTAGAATTGGAGTATTTGGCTCCAAAACCCTCACTGGCGTCAACATCCTCATTGGCTTTTTGACTGCAATGACCTTTGGAAGTCCCTTTCTTCTCTTGAGTTCTGAATCTACTTTGGTATTATAGAACCAGACTGTCTCCATTGACCTCATTCCCTCATAGTGTGGTCTTCTGAGGACCATTTGAAATTTACGCTAGTAGGTTGTGATGTAGCCTTAAGAGCATTATGATTCAATAGTACTAGTTTCTTGTGATTGTTGTTACTGCTTCGGGTTTTAGGTTTTTCTAATTGTTTACTAACGTCTGGTTTAAATTTTATTTGTTGCTCCAAATCACATATTTTGAAAGCCTACTCATACCTTGCTTTTTTTTTTTCTGCTGCACAAATACAACACCATCTGGCAATAAGAATAACTCTCTCTTTTTCAAAGAGCCTAGCTTGACACACACAGTTCTCCTTGTTCTTTTCTTTTAAAATTATTGTAACTATTCTTGCCCATTTACTCTCCCAGATGATTTTCGAATCAGCTCACCACTTTCCATGAAATATCCTAGTATTATGTTAATTGAAATTGTATTGTTTATACATTGATTTTAAAACAATAGCTGTCTTTAAACACTGAGCCTTCCCTTAAATAAATAGGATCAATTTCTTTGATTTACTCAGATTTTCTTTTTATGTACCTCATTAAAATTTATACTTTTTTATCTGAATATTTATTATTAAGTTTATTGAGGGTTTTATAATTTTTATTCTCACCATAAATTATTCTTTCTCTTTATATGGTCAGTTGATTATTATTTATAAACAAAATACTGATTTTTGGACGTTGTTCTTGTAAGTGCTCACTTAGCTAATTCTTTCAGTAGTTCAAAACATTTTTCAGTTGATTTTCTTATATTTTGAAAACATACTGCCTTACCATCTGCAAAAAACCCTCAAAGTTCTCTTTTTTCCAAAATTTAAAACCCATATTACTTCTTGTTTTATTGCATTTTTCAGAACCTCCAGAATAATGTTGAATAGTAACCATAAATGTTGAAAATTTGTTAATTTTATTCTAGTCTTTTCTTATTAGACTAGAGTTCAAGTAGCAGAAACAGCATCAATAGATATGAAAATTATAGAGACTATTGTTTCATATTACTAACCTGTCATTTAAAGGCGTTTGTAGCAAATCTTACTTTGACCAGCAGCGTACGAGAGGATCTGTCTAGTTAATCTTTAGGCTGCATTTTGTATCCAGTAATTATAAGAAATGAATATAATAAGTTTTAAATGGTTCTGATGTTGAAAAGACTGTAAAGAGATGAACTACACAATGGGCAACTTAGCATATCTTTTCATATTTACTGATCAAAATCTATATTGATTTTGCAAGATTATTCCAGGGAAATACATTTTGGATGGTGATAGATAAATACATTCTCAAAATGGCTCAAAATTTACCTCATTCTAACACAAAGTGTACTTAAACAATCACTGCTCTTGTCTGGTTATTGCTGTACTTGGAATACACAATTCTATGTTTCTGACAATGTATTCCTTGCATTTGCATCAGTTAGGTTTATGAAATTTGTGAATTTCATATTTACTGAACTTTTAACTTCTCATCTTCAAATGACTGGCTTGGCTAAAAATTGCTGCAGACTATTAAACGTTCTGTGCAGTGCAATGCTGCGGAGGTCTGCTAAATAGACTTTCCAGATACATTTCATCATTTCACCTCCTGCTCTACCACAGTATTATAAATGGAGTAGTAATATTTCTCACTTGCTTCTATGTCTACCCTGACTTACAAGAAGACTGTAAAAACAAGAATACCTTCTGGGCATTGCTTTCTGTATGAGCTCTGCCAATCGTAATCACAACAGTTACCCATTTTTTAGGAATCTAGAGCTGGATTAATATGGGTTCTTTCACTCTCACAAGGTTTGCATCTTTAAAGGATCAGAGGTGACAGGGGCAGAATTTAAAAAGCATAATTTATTACTGGACATAGTATTAATCCTTAAGTGTCTCTACACCCACTTGTACTCCAGAAAAACTCCCATCTGGTACCTCCTTGATGGTTGAAAGATGGTTAAAAAGCTAAGGAAGTGAGTACAGTCCATATTAGCAATTTTGACCTTTTGAATTATTGGAGCATCTGTTCATAATTGTTTCTCTTCTATTTCTGCATATGTATGTGATACAGAATAGGACCATGTGAGGCTCCTAGGCACAAAAGCCTTTCTGTGTCCCCCATTTCTTGATTACAGGAAATGGGCTTCATTCAGCCTCCAGCACCTTCCCTGAGTTCCAAGGAGAAGGTTCAAACAGATACTAATTAGGGAAGGGAGGGGATGTGGAAACAAGGGAGGAGCAGTCAAAAGAAAAAGTAGTGCAGCCTTGGGGCAGGGTCCTGGTTCCGCCTCAAGGGATACACATCACAATATCTTTGAGCTGTTTTGCAGATACTGAAATCCCCACCAGGGGGGAGAAGTTAACTGTGTGCTGCCCACAAGCATGTAGACCCCAGACTGGTTGGAACCAGAAGGTTGATGATGCCGACTCCCACTTACCTCCCCACCAACCAATCAGAAGAATGTCCATGAGCTGATCACGCCCCCTTTGCACCATTACTATAAAACTCCTCACTACCTGCTCCAGGTTGGGACACACAGTTCTGAGGGCATTCGCCCGCTGTAGCACCCTTTGCCTGGCAAAGCAATAAAGCTATTCTTTTCTACTTCACCCAAAACTCTGTCTCTGAGAATTAACTTGGTGTTAGGGTACAGAGGCCAGATTCAACTTCAAATGCTGCATTCACTAAATATACAGTTAGCCGAGAGTAGTTTTTTGGGGGGTTTTTTGAATTTTTTTTTATTTTGAGAGTAGTTTTTGTAAAAGTAAAGAGCTGCTTAGTGAGGGGTCTCTTGGCCCTTTGCTTGTTTCATTACTGCCAGCACAGCATTAAAATGGACTATTTTATAAAGCAGTCAAGGACTTAAATGATTTAAGGATTTAAATAATTGCTCAACCAGCTAATTGAAATGATCTAACAGAGCCTCACAGAGCAAACTATCCTTGCATGATCCTTTCTTTATTACCTGTTGGTCCTCTAACAAGGAACAGCTGCACAGACAAGCCCCCAGTAGCAGCAGCTCTAAAATGATAAAAGTGGAGAAATAGTAACTTTCCAGTGGAGAATCTGGTGGGCACCCCCTTCATCAAGGGATCAAAGTAAGTGCAGTAATGGAACAAATCAACATCCTATGCCCCCTAATATGATGCACTGAGAACACATCACTTTTGAGGTCTTACTGCCAAAAATGCACAACCTGCATCTCATTGTGAGGCAATATCAAACAAACTCAAATTGAAGGACATTCTACAAAATATCTGGCCCTCTCTTCAAAACTGTCAAGGTCATGTTTCCCATACCTACTGGCCCCACATATGATTCCAAATGGCATTCCCAATCCCCAAGACCATATTCTATGGCAGATCCAGCTTTTACCTTCCACTGCCCTTTCACATCTCAGTTCACACCTGACTGGTCCCACTGTAACAGGGAAGAAAATAATCTGACTCTATGTTGGATCTGTTTCTTTCACTTTGACCTTTGCTTTCCATTGCTTTTGTTCTGTCTATAGCTATAGGCATACATAATGGTCTGCCTCTGGGAACCCTGCCCCTCTGCCTGAATATTAAACTAAAGTGCCTTTGTTCAGCTCACAGGGGAACACCCTGACCCTGCCCACATGTGAATGGCTGCAGAAAAGAAGCAATTAACACATTCCCTCCCCAAGGCTGGCCAAAACCAGGAGATATTTTGCAAGACTTATGACCTTTGACTTTACTTCCTCACCTCCTCCCCAGCTCTGTTCTATAAAAGAAACTAGCGTCCAGACCCGATAAGATGGTACTCTAGGACACCAGTCCACCATCTCCTCGGATGCCCAACTCTCCTAATAATGTCGCTATTCCTTGCCTCAACACTTGTCTCCCAATTTATTGTCCTGTTGTGTGGCAAGCAGAGTGAGCTTGGACTCGGTAACACCACTCACACTTTTGTGAAAGGACTTAAGTTGACCACGATATGCACAGCAGTGCTTGAGGACAGTTGTCCTATTCATATGTGGCTTGAGAGGGAAGAGGTGATCACCTGGTCTCCCGGACCCTCAAATAGGGTTACATCCTGAGATTCTCCTGGAATAATAAATATGATTAGCAAGGACCATCGTCTCTAATATAGTACTTCAGACAGGCTGCAAACTGGACAATACTTCAGAATACTTTTCACTTGGAAGAAAATGCCAAAATGGAGGAGTGGCCTGTTCATTTCCAGGAAGTTAAAAAACTGCTAGGATTCATCTTGGAAACAGCAAACCAAGTAGCCAAAGTGGAAGTGTGCAGTAAAGATGATGAAACAAAATTACTCCCTATAAAAAGCCATTACTGTCCTTTCTGCAAAGCCCTTTCCCCAAGAGCATATGTATAGAAGTGGGTGGGGCATAGGAGGGGCAACAGGCTGCTAGTCCAGGCAATTTCCAGGGAAATTAAAAGAGAACTGAAACCTGTGAGGTTCCCCCTCCCTAGCAAGCTTTCTGCCTTTCTTTGAATCTTTTTTCTAGACTCAGAAGGTCTTGGTAAATCTGGCAGCTGTCACAAAATACCATCTGTCCTAAGAAAATGGGGGCAGAGGTGGCTGTAACCCAGGGGATTTTTCCAAGTGCTGTCAGCATGCATTTCCACTGGTAAAGGAGCACGATCAAGTCCCTGACAGGAAAGTGAAAACCTTACACAGCAAATCTCTGAAGTTGCACTTACATGGGAACAGGTGAAGTTTCGGGTGTACGACTGGGGTGGTGGCTACCTGCCTGTGAGAGAAGGGAGGGTCTACAAAGTCCACACATGCAAGAGAGAGAAGGAGGGAGAGGGTTATATAAAGTGGGCCAAGAGTTGGCCATGTGAGAATCCACCTGTATCTGGTTACCTGTGAGGACTGGTCAGTATTGGTTAACTGGTCTACCAGCTGAGAGCAGCTCCCGACCTGGACCGTGTTGACATTTAAATGCTGTAAGCACTCAGTCTAGTTCAGTGACGGATTCAAAACTGTCCTTATAAGCCCCCTTTAAAGAAGTCAGTCAAGAATTTGAGAGGAAATCCTTTTAGCCTCGTTCTGCCATCATCAATAAGAGGTTTTTCTCCAAGTTGCAAAGAAAGCCATCTACCTAACATTTAGGATAAACTCGGGCTGCTGATTCTTCCGGGTGTGTAAGCAGGACTTGGTTTTGGAGCAAGAGTTTTTTGCAAGAGTTTTTATAGAGTTTTCTTGCAAAAGACTCGATTTTGCAAGAGTCAGAGCACTGATTGCTTATATTCCTCCTGCAAAACTGTGTCTATGAGGCATGTTTGCTTGAGATCACCCCTAGTGTTTCTTTAGCCAAGGCCCTGGCCGTTGTTCAGAGCCAGTATTAGGACGACAGCAGACTTGCTGATGAATAATTCAAAGCCTGATACCCATGCAGTTGAGGTGTCCCAAAGTGCAGCAAGAGCTCCCCTGCCCCCGATTCCAGCAGATGTTTCAGAGGAACTGGGGAGATGCCTCTGAAAACTAAAACCTCAGCTAGGCAAGGCCAACTGTCCACAGATGAGAAAAGCACAGAAATAAGTGCAAAGGAAACACAAACACACACACCACGCATCCACCACACACACACACCACACACCCCAGACCACAGCCACATACATCCCACACAACACTTCACATATATCCACACACACCACACACATATACACACCACACACATACACACACACTCCAGACACCCACACGGCACACACACTTTTCAATTCCGCAGGATACTCATGAGTACTTCTTTCTCACACGTAAGAGACGGCATGAATTACACGCCTGGAAAGGTGTCTGAGCCACGGCTGATGAAAGCTCTTGCAGGCCCATAGGTGTCAGAGTCACAGGGCTTCTCAGCACCGAAGGGGCTGCTGTGATCTCTGGGTTTGGGAGCAGATCCCTTTTCAGAAGCTGCAGAACCTGTTCATCTGTCTGGAAAGAGCTTCAGCCCGACGCTCACTTTGAGGTGCACGCTGAGACTTACCAGGCACGTGCCGAGCTGTGGGGGGGATGGCAGTGCCCTGCTTGTGGGAAATGCATACGTTCTACCAGAGTCTGAAGCATTTAGGCTACATGTCTAGGCAGGCGCTTTGCCCTTCTGGTTATTTTCTCTTAGCTCTGGCTATGTCTACCAGATGATCAACGAGCCAAAATGCCATGGGGATGCAGGAATCTCCCTTGTTACACTGGGCTTCATTTAGAAATAAAGTATATATATATATATATATATATATATATATATATATATATATATATAAAAAAGTGTATATATATGGGCTTCCCTGGTGGCGCAGTGGTTGAGAGTCCGCCTGCCGATGCAGGGGAAACGGGTTCCTGCCCTGGTCCAGGAAGATCCCACGGGCCGCCGAGCGGCTGGGCCCGTGAGCCATGGCCACTGAGCCTGCATATATATATATATATATAAAAATGTATATATAAAAGTGTATATATAAATATATATAAAAGTGTATATATATATATACATATATATAGACACACACATATGTACTGTATATATGTATATATATAAACTTATACATATAAATTTATATGTATATAAACATACTATACATACATATACACATACTATATATTATATATACATAAATCTATGTATACATACTATATACGCATACTATATATTATATACACATAATCTATGTATACATAATATATATACACACTGTATATTATATACACATACATCTATGTATACATAGTATATATACACACTATATATTATTTTGTTTTTGTTTTTTTGTTTGTTTTTTTTTTTTGCGGTACGCGGGCCTCTCACTGTTGTGGCCTCTCCCGTTGCGGAGCACAGGCTCCGGACGCACAGGCTCAGCGGCCATGGCTCACGGGCCTAGCCGCTCCGCGGCATGTGGGATCTTCCCGGACCGGGGCACGAACCCGCGTCCCCTGCATCGGCAGGCGGACTCTCAACCACTGCGCCACCAGGGAAGCCCCACACTATATATACATACATCTATGTATATATCTTTTATTTAATTAACAAACAATTAAATACCAGTTCCTATGTACACATACATACCAGCTACTATTTGTAAGACACTCTTTTAAGTCCATCACAAAAGATAATTTGTTTAATCTTCAAAACAACCCCAATGCTACAATTGCTTCTCTTCTCCGACTTTACAGATGGGGAAACTGAAGCTTGGGCAGGTGAGGCAACACACTCAAGGTTGCAGAAGCAGTATGTGATGAAACCTGGATCCAAACAGAGCCTCAGACTCCATAATCTTGGCATTTGTGGTATATTCCCACAACCTGCTTGCTTTTCTGCTGAGTAGGGACCTGGGAGGGAGAATTCAACCACATTTAGTTTGGTAGTATTAGGATAGTTACATGGGCATTTTTCCTACAAACTCTCTAAGATGGTTTGGGGGTACATGCATCTATACCTTCTGAACATTCACATTCAGCTTGGCAAAGCCTTAGGCTTTGTGTAAAGAGAGTTATAGAAGATGAATTTGTTAACACTGCAAACAAATGTTACTTGTGATGCAATTCATAGTAAAGAGTGTGAAAAGTCAGAGGGAATCTACTTTCACCAGATTTCATTTAAGCTATTCATTTATTTACCTCAGGTAAAAATAGAAATGTTCTAAATCATTTTTTTTTAATGCTACCAAATGGTGCCAAAGACAAAAAAATATAAGTGTAAATGTCTTCTTATTACCTATGGGAAAATTCTAGGCCTTCCTCTTGTTTACTGGCTATTACTGATGGTCACTGACATTTTCTGCTATTTTTATCTGCTTTTATTTTATTCTCATTCTTAGGGAATTTTACTCAGGTGTTAAGTTATACATTGAAACTACTTCTTATGTAACATTGTTTGAATGTAGTCATTGTGTGAGTGTAGGGTGTAACCAAAGATATTCAGGGGTTAAGGTCTTTTTTCACAGCAATAGCTGTTGCTGTGGACTGTGGAGTGTCTGAAGGACATTCTGAGATAAGAATAAGATTTGAAACTGGAGATGGGAGTTCAGACCCAGGGCCCTCATCACCTTCCTTCCCCGAGGAGGGAGTCTCAGGAAGCAAAAATGCCAATGTGGGAAGCAGGTGGCCCACAGAGCTGAGAAAGCTTTTAAAGATTGTAATTCCCCTCGTCCACACAGGGCCTGTGACAGACGCCAGGAGAGACCGTGTCCTCTGATGCTCCCCATTTCCCTGAGAGCTGTGATGAGAACAGACACATCCAAAGTAGCCTAGGGGCAGGCAGGGCCCAGACCCCCGCAGAAGAGAATCGCCCAGTTCAGGAAAGAAAAACATAGAAAGGCCAGTTAAATTCAAATTTCAGGTAAACAGCAATTGTTTAGCGTAAGTATATCATGGAACATGATATGCTTAGCACGGAGCATATTTATACTTTATCTATATTCCGTTTGGTAACCCTGCTGGGAGGCAGTGAAGGAACAGATGCATGGAAGCCACTCGACCCTGCTGACAGACAAGTCCAATAGTCTCTGCATCTGCTTTGCCCAGATGAGAACTGAAACCGAGTCCCCCTACAACTGAGTTCCCCCGCTGAGTTTATGATTAATCTCTCTATCCAAAACTTTATTCCCTTTCTTATCCTGCCCCTGTCCCCCTCAGGATCGAGAAGCATCAAAGAAAAGGGAGAAATTGAAACCAAGCAGGACCCTGCGGGACCTTTCTGGGTACAAGAGCCCCACAATGTCCCCCATGTCTTGTTTGTAGGAAAAAGTACTTTCCAAGGCCTCCCCTGAGGTCCACAGAGCAGGCTCAAGCAACTAATGCTTAGAAAAAGAGAGTCACTCCTAGTTCCTTCTGAAGGAATATACGTAACAGTGACACATATCTTTGAGCTGTTCTTTAGAAACTAAGAGTTCCTAAATCTTTATTAATCATGTACGGTTGGGCTTCCCTGGTGGCGCAGTGGTTGAGAGTCCGCTTGCCGATGCAGGGCACACGGGTTCGTGCCCCGGTCCGGGAGGATCCCACATGCCGCGGAGTAGCTGGACCCGTGAGCCATGGCCGCTGAGCCTGCGCGTCCGGAGCCTGTGCTCCGCAACGGGAGAGGCCACAGCAGTGAGAGGCCCGCGTACCGCAAAAACAAACAAACAAAAAAAACAAAAAACTTCAGCTTTCTAGAGAAGCACAGTCCTCCTGAGTAGCTTCATCTTTGCATCATGAGTCTTGTTTTAAAAGAAAATCAAAGTGGTACAATTTGTTTACACTAGGATACTTTCTAAATAAACTCTTTAAAAAAAAAACAAAAGTCTGGTCTTTCCTTAAATGTTACAGCAAAACAGGTATAAAATAGAGAATAAATTATAGTTTATATTTACAAAAGAGCTATAAGTGCAGTATAGATCATAAATGTATTATTTAATCAGTTTAGTACAAAATTGGTTTCCTAGTACATGATCGTGTAAAAGACATTTTAAAAATATTCTCGGGCTTCCCTGGTGGCGCAGTGGTTGAGAGTCCGCCTGCCGGTGCAGGGGACATGGGTTCGTGCCCCGGTCCGGGAGGATCCCACATGCCACAGAGCGGCTGGGCCCGTGAGCCATGGCCGCTGAGCCTGCGCGTCCAGAGCCTGTGCTCCGCAACAGGAGAGGCCACAGCAGTGAGAGGCCCGTGTACTGCAGAAAAAAAAAAAATTCTCAGATTTAATCTGAGTCTTACTTTCTAAAAGAGGAAACCGTGATGCTGACCACAAGCACCTAGACTCCAGACTGGTTGGAACCAGAAGGCTGACGATGTTAACTCCTGATTACCTCACCACCAGCCAATCAGAAGAAGGTCCACAAGCTGATCAGGCATCCTATGACTCTCTCCCCTAACACTGTCTTTAAAAGACTTTGCCTAAAAGCCATTGGGGAGTTTGTGTCTTCTGAGCATGAGTTGCCCATTCTCCTTGATTTGCGCCCTGCAATAAATGCTACACTTTCCTTCATCACAACCCAGTGTCAGTAGATTGGCTTTGCTGCATGTTGGGAGAGCTGACCCAAGTTCTGTTTGGTAATAGCATTATAAATGAATGTTTTTATGCTATCGGGGTATGAGTATATGTTGGGAAGTCTCTGCTCAGCTGTGAATGAGAAGAGAGTGTTAGTACAAAATGGTGAGACTGGAACTCAGAATCCAAGCCACTCCTGACACTGTGTGTGCTCTTGGACAGGTCAGGTAACATGTAAGGAAGGAAGAAGGGACTAAGATTTTTGTCACGTGCAAGCCATGGTTCAGCTTAATCCTTAAATTGGGATAATATCTACCTACTGATTATGGGATTTGTGAGGCTTAAATATCACCAACCATAAAAGCCCTTTTTGCACACAAAAACTACACAAAAATATCACACAAATACAAGATATCATGATCACATTCACCAACTAACTATACAATTTGGGGAGGGGAAAGGGAGGAGGGGGAGCAGGGGGCTCTTCCTCTGGTCTATGTCTCCTTGATATTCAGCATCTGAAGTGTCTTTCATATATTAAGGAAAGTAATATCACTATGACCATCTCAACTATTATTAATTAATTCAATTCAAGCTATGGGTAAGTGAATGACTCAGCAAAATTTGATGGTTTGCTAACAAACTTTTCAACTTAGAGCAGCTGGGCTACTTCACAACTAACCAAATATATGTCAAAGAAAGTTAAGCCTTTACATATAGGACAGGTTTCTTTACAAAATAAAGTTGTAGGGTCAATATTCACTGAAGCAAAAGGCTGAAATACATAAATGGCCTTCCAGTATGAAGCATGATTACCATGGTGAATGTTCTTGTCTTCAGAAGACCTGGATGTGAGGACAAGTTCTGCTACATACTGCGTGGTCTGGAGTCTATCTTTCAACCTCTCTGAGCCTCAATTTTGTTAGTTATACAATAAACTAATAAGCTTCTACCTGTTGTGAGGATTAAATGAGGTTTACAGACATATATAGCACTTTGGGGAATATAATATACAATGTAAATAAAGTTGCATTTGTGATATCCTAACTGAAATAAAAACACCCAAAGTGTCAAAATCATGGCATTTTTTTTTTGTCATCTAGTTCCTAAAGAGATTTTTTTGACTGTATAACCTCTCTGAAATAAAATTACCCCTGCTTTCTTTCAGCTAAAATTCAAAGTATTGGGGAGATTTTTATGCAATTTAGTTTAGCAGTTTGGAAGGATGTTGAATATTTAAAATGTGTCTTTTTTTTCTGAGGCTGTGAGAGCCTCCAGATGATTTTGGTGTGTGCAGATTCACCCTCTGACAATTCCACATCAGCTTTGGGAAGCTCTCCATCTTTCACATGCAGACAAATTTGTTAATAGTGCCGACAAATGAGAATTACAGTGCAGTTCAGACCAAGAGGTGTCATAAGTCAGAGAAAATCTGCTTTGGCAAGAATCATCTAGTGGATGCGATCAAGACAGCTCTGAGCTGCAAGTGTCACTCCCTACCCTGTGGAGGTCTCCGCTGAGCAGGTAGGGGTCCTCCTTACCTTGAACCGCTGAGCAATTGGGAGCCTGACTAATATTTATAATTCATGAGAAATGGAGCCAGTGCACCTCAGACATTTGCAGAGCATTGCAGTCATTAACGAAGTGGGGGAAGTGATCTGTTCCCTGGTGCCCCCCACCGTGTTCATTTGAATGTGTGATCATTAGACAACACCAGACTCTCTGGGGCTCCGTGCCCAGAGTGCATTATACCCTGGAGAACGTGAAAACACTTTAATTAACAACAGGAGTGGGCAGGCCTGCTGGGTGCCTTCTGTTACCATCTTCAGGGCCTGGAAAGTCAGCACTCAGTCATGACCCTCACCATTTTTATTACCAACATACAAGAAAATACTAGGAAACAATTTCATTTACAATTGATTTGGAAAGACCACTAAATGTAAGGTATTTCTTCCCATTTCTTCCTCTGGCACAACTCTATTAGTAATCAACATCACAGCAACACATACACAGATCCACTAGCGTGCTTACACACACACACACACACACACACACACACACACATGCATGAGAAATGAACTTGATATTCCTCTATATTCCACATGCTCTGCAAACAGTACAGTACTCTGGGGTGTATAGATGGATAACACGCCAAACTGGCTTGGAATATGCATTCATTTGAATGTGCAAATTTATATTAGTCAATTAGTCAGATAAAAGATTTGGTTCATTAATTCAAATAAAATGCTGGCAAATTCCTAGCATATACCATCCAGCTGAGAGATGACGCGCTTTCGCTACTTGTTTGCTGGTCTTTAAATGAATGAGTGATTTCTGCCTGAACTGGGTATATTTAAGATGATGTCATACTCAACCAAATTTTGCTGCCATATCCCCTGTTAAAAGACAAGCTTGTTGAATTGTTGAATCTTCCACTTCTGTATCCAGAACTGATCTGCTGCCTTGTGTGAACGTGAATGTGAGCAGGGCTGGCTGCGTGCACGTGTGCAGGCTGACCCTGGGTGTTGCCCCCATGACTTGGTCTCTAGGGCAGCTTCTTGGAAAACAGTTATTCTATAACAGGAACTCTGGTATGACCAGAATTCACTTAATGAAGACTAAATGATCATATCACTCCATCAATTAGTAAGCATTTATTGAGCATCTGCTGGTGTCCCACGGGCAGCCACATGGGCTCCAAAAACAGTGAGCAACCCAGACAGAGAGAGAAGACAAGTATCTGAGAGACAACTGGAGAAAATCAAATGTTGATGTGTGGGGCTGGGATTGTAACCTTCTTGAAAGCATACTGTTCTTCCAGGCATATTGGGGAAGTTTTATTTTTGCTTCTAAGGGTAGCTAGTAGGAGTGAAATGGATGGCAATCTAAGGAGCCTTTAAAAAAATAATAAACTTAATATTTTAGAACTTGAGATTTATAGAAAAAGTGTGAAAGTACAGAGAATTCCCATATACCTCATATCTAGTTTAGTCTATTATCAACATCTTACATTAGTATAGTACACGTGTTACAATGAATGAATCCATATTGATACATTATTGTTAATTAAAATCTATACTTTATGTGAATTTCCTTAGTTTTTGCCTCGGGTCCTTTTTCTGTGCCAGGATTCACATTACATTTAGTCCTTATGCCTCCTTAGGCTCCTCTGGGCTGTGACAATTTCTCAGACTTTGCTTCTTTTTGATGACCTTGACAGTTTGAGGAATACTGTCAGGTATTTGGTACAATTAAATTGGGGTTTGTCTGATGACTTTCTCGTGATTAGACAGGGGTTATGGGTTTTGGGGAGGAAGACTACAGAGGTCATGTCACTTTCACTATATGATGTCAACAGTGCATACCATCAACACGACTTGTCACATAGACACTGTTTTCCTCCCCAGTAGAATATTGCCTAAAAATACTTGAGACTCTGCCAGCAAAAGTAAATCTACAAGGGATCTATCCCTTCTACAGGCTCCCCTATCCACCTCCTGGACCATGACTGGCCTCTTCTTTCACTTCAGTGGTTTATGATACTAATATTTATCTTGAAGCATGGTCTTTCCCTAGTAAACATCATTTTCATTATAAATGTTAAATATTTAAGATGCACAGAGGTCATTAACTATCATATAGAGAATACAGTTTCAACCCCTTTCTAGAGAATCAAATAAATCTTCATATACTTGATACCTAGCAGGACTCTGCGGGGCTCCTGGGCACAAGAGGCTTTCTGTGTCCCCCATTTCTTGATGACAGGAAATGGGCTTCATTCAGCCTCCAGGACCTTCCCTGAGTTCCAAGGAGCAGGTTCAAACAGATACTAATTAGGGAAGGGAGGGGATGCAGAGACAAGGGAGGAGCAGTCAGGAGACAATAGTGCAGCCTTGGGGCAGAGTCCTGGTCTCCCTCAAGGGATACACACAACAACATCTTTGAGCTATTTTGCAGATACTGAAACCCCCACCAGGTGGGAGAGGTTAACTGCATGCTGCCCACAAGCAGGTAGACCCCAAACCAGGTGGAACCAGAAGGTTGACGATGCCGACTCCCACTTACCTCCCCACCAACCAATCAGAAGAATGTCCATGAGCTGATCACGCCCCCTTTGCGCCATTACTATAAAACTCCTCACTACCTGCTCCAGTTTGGGACACGCAGTTTTGAGGGCATTAGCTCGCTGTGAACCCCTTTGCCTGGCAAAGCAATAAAGCTATTCTTTTCTACTTCACCCAAAGCGCTGTCTCTGAGAATTAATTTGGTGTCGTGGTCCAAGAGGCCAGATTCGGCTTCATACTTGTGTGTGAGGAGTCTTGGCATTTGAGTGTTTTAAGAAAAAGCTGAACATTTACATTTGACTTGTTCATGATCTTACACTTCAAATGCTTCTGTCACAGCTTAGTAGTTACAGGTACATTTTTTTTTAAACAAAACTCCTGGGACTGGGTGGAAACACAAATATTACTGAGCATCTCCTCTGCACATTGTACTTAATTTAATAATCACAGTAGTCCTATAAGTCAGGTACCATTATGTGCATTTTACAGATGAGGGAGTGGTTCTGGGACACCAGGTGACAAGACTGATGAATGATGAGCCAGAATGTGTGAATGACCCACATTATTTCTGTGATATGACCCACTCCTGCTGGGGTTGAGAAGGGAGTGTAATTGGCGGAAATGCTCCCCTTAGAGGTGCAAGACTTTTGGCCTAAGAGAATTTCCAGGCTTCAAGAATCTTCTAGAAGAATGTAAGTTTTTATTCTCGCAGACATTGTCACAACCTTTGCATGCTTGATTAAAAAAAAAAAATTTACACTTCTTCACTTAATCTATATTTAGACAATGGTTCTTGCTCCCTTTTTGATAATAATGTTAAAATAAATGTCTTTATTATAATTTCTCACAAAAATTTACAGGACTTTCCCAGAAAGCCAAGTGAGGGCGCCTTTGATAATAAAGTGGAATAGAAATATACTTCACGGTAACCAATAATTGATCAATATGAAAATAGTTACAGCAATGTGACAAAGTAGAGTTTATAATACATAAAGAGCTCAAAAAGTTAATGAGAAAAAGAGCAATCCAATGGAATCATGAGCAAAGCTCACGAGTAGGCAGTTTTCAAATGGAGAAGTAAAAATATATTTTTACTAGTAAATATATGAAAAGATATTCAGCCTCTTTACTAATCAAATAAATGCAAATTTAAACAACAGTATGGTTTTGACACATCAAATTGGCAAAGATTTAATATGCAAATACCCAGAGTTGGCAAGAATGTGGAAAGGAATGACTTTTTAGCAATACCTATTATAGCTTTAATGTATGTTTCCTTTGAGCCAAAAATTCCACTTATAGGAATTTATCCTATAGAAATATTTGTCTACGTATGCAAAGATATATTTCCCAGGATGTTAAATGTCATTGTTTACAAGTTACAAAAAAGAGGAAACAACTAAAATGTCAATTAATAGGGGCTTGTTGAAATAAATTACAGCACACACATACAGTGGAGAGCTATGCAATCATTAAAAAATATGAAGTGGAGTTCTGTACGTCCACATTATGTTTGGAGTGAAAAACAATCAGGTTGCTGAAGAGTCTGTATTTTTTTTATCCGATTTACGTCAACATATATGGCTTAACCTAGATATTTTCACACCTCTTTTGAATGTAGCAGTGATGGGGCTTCGTAAGAAAGAGAATCCCAAACTCAGGATGCTGTCAACTGAAAAAAAGAAAAAAAACCCTCACAATCTAAAAGTTGAGAGTTATATTTTATTTGGCAGAAGTGTTTAGGACTTCAAGCCGAGGAGGCAGCATTCAAGCAACCCTGAGAATACTACCCTGAGGAGGGGAAGGGGGAGACAGGATATACAGGAGTTTTGTAACAAAGGGCAGGTAGTCTGAACGTCAAAAGATTATTGTTAATTAAAGAAAACTAGGAATCTCAAATTAAGGAATTTAGTGCTTTTCCAAGTATGGGAAAATGCAAGAATGTGGCTCACTGAAATCATTCCTTTGATATGCACCTCAGCTATCTCAGGCCAGGATCCTGTTTTCACATTCTGAGTTTCCTCTGGGCTCACCTTAGGGACTGGCTGCAGTCTGATGGCTGCTAGACAGCAGGTATTCTTTGTTCCCTTCCTGAGTTCCCTCAGGGCTCACCAGCTCACCTTTGGAGGTGGCTGCAATCACTGATGGCTGGGACATCCTTCGTTTACTGATACGGCAGGCAACATTCCATTTCTCAACGCTCTTAGTTCTTTGGATAGGATTGTGTATTCATCCGCAAACAGACCAGAGATTTAAGAAAATATTTGTAAGCAGAGTGAGGATGTTACAAGCAGAAAGTTCAGAAATTCATTGAAAACACATTGGATTGAAGTCATTTTGTATTAACTGTCTGTGGTGACTCCAGGAAAGCAGAGAAGTTACATAAAATGATTCTCTAAACACACAGATTGCATTCATTGAATGGTTTCTAATTTCTTTAATATTTTCTCTGATTTCTTTATCACATACTGAATATTATAGAATAGAAAAACACACAAATATTATATAAAAGGTTCCTATACTATTCAACTTTAAATAATTGCTCTTCAACTCTAATTAACCCATTTGAAAAAAATGTTAGTCTGAAATGTCTCCTGAAGCTTTGTCCCCGCTTAGTCAAGGCTCATTTAAAGAGGGGCTTATCACAGCCATCCTCAAATAATTTGATCCTCTAGAAATATTTTAGTTACATCACATCAATGAAGGTAAAGAGCTGAATGCAAAGAGCTGAATGCGGGCTTCCCTGGTGGCGCAGTGGTTGGGAGTCCGCCTGCTGATGCAGGGGACACGGGTTTGTGCCCCGGTCCGGGAGGATCCCACATGCCGCGGAGCGGCTGGGCCCGTGAGCCATGGCCGCTAGGCCTGTGTGTCCGGAGCCTGTGCTCCACAACGGGAGAGGCCACAACAGTGAGAGGCCTGCGTACCGCAAAAAAAAAAAAAAAAAGAGCTGAAGGAAAAAACTACACTCAGCCTAAGGGGTAAAACGTTATCTGGAAAAGCACTAGCTGACAAAAGGTGGGTTTTCACCTGCCATGTATGGAGCAGACCTGTTGTGGGTCCCAGGCTTTCAGCGGAAAAGGAAGCCTCTGGGGGCCAGGGTGGAGGCTACCCTCTCCACGTCTACGAAGCTTGGGCATCCTTGCCTCTGACTCATAGAGCAGTAATACCCCCTGTATTTTCTTGCATAAATCTAGGGTTTTACATATATCGCATATCTTACTGATGCTCAGTCTAATTTTGGTTTAGAAAATAGTGACTGTGTAACAGGGAAGAGCCAACTCGGACTCCATGTTGGATCTGTTTCTTTTACTTTAATCTTTGCTTTCTGCTGTTTTTGTTCACTAAAAGGATACTGTCTATACATAATGGCCTGCCTCGGGGAACACTGCTCCTCTGCCTGAATGTTAAACCAAAGTGCCTTTGTTCAGGGAAACATCTGGACCCTGTTCCACCTGGGGATGGCTGCAAGAAAGAAGAAATTAACACATCCCCTCCCGGAGGCTGGCCATTCCAGGGGCTATTTGCAAAACTATGGCCTTTTTACTTTACTTTCTCATCTCCTCCCCCTCTCTGTGCTATAAAAGAAACTGGCATCCAAACCCCCGATAAGATGGTTATTTTGAGACTTTAGTCTGCCATCATCTCGGTTTGCTTTCCGAACAAAGTCCTATTCCCTGCCTCAACACCTCGTCTCCGATTTATTGGCCTGTCGTGAGGCGGGCAGAGCGAGCTTGGACTGGTAACAACTCCAGTCACTTCTAACATGAAATGGTAAAAACTGGCTCACAATTACACAGATCTGGAAAGCTGTCAACAGGATACCTGATCGCCATCACGAGTATTGGAATTTTGAGTAGAAAATGTGGGCACAAAAAATACTTTAATGGGGATGCACAGAAATGCCACCTCAAACAACAGCCAGTAGGGAGAAAAGAACAAAACATGAAGCACCTGTAGGAAATAAATCAGGAAAGTATGGCAGCCTGGTTGCACCCAAGGAGCGCCTTGAAAACAACCAGCTCTGGAAATAGTAGCAGAATTTAGCCCAGTCATACATACAGTCTGGCCTGTGGGCTGCTGTTCATTCAGTGTGGTCTTTCTGGTAACCTCTACTCACAAAGATGGAGCTCGGCCACTTTTAGTACATCTTTCAATCTGGTGTTCACTTTCAACTTGTTGCATAATTACATGGAATAAGCCATACTAAGTTTTCTTTTTTTTATTTTTATTTTTGGCTTACCAAGTTTTCAATGGTAACGTGCAAACCTCAAAGTCACCAAGACTTGGATAGGCCTTCAAAAGTCCAGTTGAATGAATCATAATCTCTTTGATCTAACATCTAAATGGCAACCTCTTCAAGGGTCTTATTCCCTATATATGCATTTCTCTTTCTCACGTCACAAGATCTAGCCTTAGACACACAAGCCAAAACCAGGGGAAAATTTCTGAGCCTAAACTGACAATTTGTATTTTTTTTTCCAAGCACTGTGCATGACTCAGCATTTTGTTTTTATTTAGCAAAAGAAATTTTTTTAAACAAATTAGATCTCTTTTATCACTAGCATCCCAATGTATCACGTACTGCTTGGGACATTGTTGACAATAAATAGTTAAGAAATAAGGGAAAGAGGGGAAGGAGTTTATTTGAGAGATTTGGGACTTAGCTATTTGCTCATATCCTCCATTCTCAGATTTCCTGCAGCGTGAGTCAATTACTTGCCCAGGGAACACCAGAAATTTCGCAGTGTTTAAAGAAAGGTAGTGGGGCAGTCCTATTTCAACCGCCAGCAAAACCCAGGGATAGCCACAGCACAAAAAGGAATAGAACGCAATTTCAAGGCTAAGAGTAACCAGTGTAATGAGCTAGAGCCCCTAGCCTCTGAGTTGTGAAGACAAACCCAGGTCTGGAATTTTACAGCTCATGGGTCCACAAGGAGAGAGATTTTTTTTTTTACGAATTTATTTGTTTATTTTTGGCTGCATTGGGTCTTCGTTGTTGCACGCGGGCTTCTCATTGCGGTGGCTTCTCTTGTTGCGGAGCAGGGGCTCTAGGTGCTCAGGCTTCAGTAGTTGTGGCTTGCGGGCTCTAGAGCACAGGCTCAGTAGTTGTGGCGCATGGGCTTAGTTGCTTCACAGCATGTGGCATCTTCCTGGACTAGGGCTCGAACCCCTGTCTCCTGCATTGGCAGGCAGATTCTTAACCACTGTGCCACCAGGGAAGCCCAACAAGGCGAGAGATTTTAAATAGAAAGGACTTTTTATAATTATCTTCCTAGTGTCCCTGTATGTCCCTGAACAAATAAGATGTAAACAACCTTTTGTAATATTGTAAACAATATTCCTGGGTCTCCACCCCTCCATTCTCAAATAGACTTCTGGCTACACTCAAACTCTTCATGAAAAGCTATTGATTAATTCAACAAGTATCATTGAGACAATAATATGTACCAGTTGTGGTGTGGAGATAACAGCTGTGAGCAGGATAGTCATGAACCCTGCCCTAAGGAGCTGACAACCTAGTGCAAGAGTCTGGCTTCTCCTAGGGCTTGTCTCACTTGCCTGAGTGCTAGTGCTGTTGACTCCCAGGGACATCCACTGTTCTCCTCTCCCTGTGCCATTTGCTTGGAGATGAGTGCTACGATTAGCCATACCCAACCAGCTCTGCTGTCAGTGCCCAGAAGATGGTGCTCTGATGGTGCTCATAGAACTGCTCCAAGGCTGGTGGTACACCTGTCAAAGTTGTGAAGGACCACGTCCAGGCTTCCATCAGCTGAGGACGCTGAAGCTACCGGCGCCATTTCCCAACGTGGCAGAAGTTCCCTCCACCAATGTTGCCAACATCTTACAACTCCGTCAGGTGACTGCGACCATTGTTAAGAGGAAAAACAAAGGAAGGTAAACAGACAGAGAGTAATGGTAGGGATAGTCCTTTATATACAGTCGTCAGCAAGGACGACTATGACAAGGTGATCTTTGAATGGAGACAGAATAAAGTGAAGGAGGTGGCATATGAACATCTGGGGGAAAAGCATCCCAAACAGAGGGACCAACAAGTGCAAAGACCCTGGGTTGGACTGCACCTGACATCTTCAGGCAACCCCAAGGAAGCCAGTGTAGCTGGAGGAGAGTGAATGAGGAGGAAATGAGGTCAAAGATTAGGCAGTTCTCCTAGGCAGATCACATAGAGTCTTGCAGGCCTTGGGAGAGACTTTATATTTTCTTCTGAGTTAGATTAGGAGCCATTGTGGGAGGTTAAGCAGATGAGTGGCATGATTTGACTTAGGTCTTAGAATTGTCACACTCTGGCTGGAGCGCAGCAAACAGACTGAGAAGAACCAAGAGGGGAAGTATGGAGACCACTTGGGGGCTATTGAAATAATACAGGTGAAAGATGATGGTAACTTGGATCAGGGTAGCAGCAGTGGGGTTGGAGGACATGGTTGGACTCAGAATTTGCTGCCATATTGGATGTTAGGTGGAAGGGAAAAGAATTAAAGTTTTTAGCCTGAGTAACTTGAAAAATAGAATTAGATGTCTTTGGGATTGGAAGGTCTGACAGAGAAGCAGGCTGGTGGGATAAGATCAAAACTCTGATTACGGATGTGTTGATTTCAAGATGCCTATTAAGCATCCAGTAGAGATTTTGATTAGGCAGCTGAAAATACAAGATTAGAATATAGGAAGAGATGTGAACTGATGATTTAAAATTGGGCATCTTCATCATACAAATCAATGGGACTGAGTGAGATCAAATAGGTACTAAGCATTCATAAATAAGAGAAAGTGTCTGAGAACCTCTTCTGAAGGATTCTGGAGGCCCCCAAACTTCCAGAACTATGGAACGAATGAGGGTGCAGCAGAAGAGCCTGCGCAGGAGCAGCCAGTGAGAGCGGTACCCCGAAGACTCACTGAAGAAAGCAGATCAAAGGGTAGGGAGTGACCAACTGTATCAAATACTATTGACACATTGAGTAAAATGAGTCTGAGAACTGACTGAGAATTGAAGACTAAGATTGTCAACATGGAAGTCATTAGTAGGATGAACATTTATTTCCCAAACTGGGACACCTTTGAGAATGAAAGAGGATGTGTATTAGTAATCTATAGCTGTGTAACAAATTATCCCCAGAACTTAATGGCTTAAGATAATAACAAACGTTTATTATCTTGTACAGTGTATGTGGGTCTAGAATTCGGAAGTGGCTTTGCTGGACAGTTCTGTCTCAGGACCTCTCATGAGATGGGATTCAGATATCAGCCAGGGCTACAGTCATCTGAAGGCTTGGCTGGGGCTGTAAGATCTGCTTCCAAGGTGGCTCACTCACATGGTAAGTTAGTGCTCATCGTTGGCCGAAGCCTCTGTACTTCATCACATGGGCCTCCCCACAGGCAGCTTGAGTGTCCTGACAACAGGGAATCTGACTTCCTCCAGAGCAGGTGATCCAAGAGAGCAAGGCTGAAATGGTCACACAGGTCAGCACTACTCAGTCTGGGAGGGGACCACAGAAGAGTGTGAACAACTGGGATAATTGGGAGCCATCCTAGGGAATGGCTACAAGAGGACGTTATTAATATTTACGCCCAGACAACAAATATAAACAAGGGCCATCTCAGGCAAATAGAGGTGCACATTCATCCTAGTCTGGTGACTGAGCAGAACAGTTTCAAGAGAGTAGATTGATAGAGATGAGAACTATACCAGTGAAATTCAAAGCCAAAACTTTTGCTCAAATACTGGATGAAAAATGAGCTCTTTTCCCCTCTCTTTCCACTAGGCTTGAAGCTGATAGAATTGCAAATATGAGTGGTAAATACTTTGCCATTAACTTGGGGTCAAGAAATAAAACCAACAGAGAGCCCTCCATCAAGAGGTGGAAATTCCTGATGGTAACATTGTTGGAGCACTTGGATCCAGTCAAGCCCAAAGCTTACATTAACTGGAACCATGATCACATTCTCGTTTCACCCCCTTTAAAATACTTAAGTTAGATTTCTCAAATTTATAATCCCCAAATAATCCAGATCAATGCCTCCATTATTTAAGTAGATCCTTGTGGACCACAATCCACTAATCTCCTAGACACACCCAGACATGTCTTTGTGCAGGGTAAAGGTAGATTAAGCTCAGTCTGATCTCCCTGCCACACAGGAAGGCTGTTCAGGTCAACTTCTTTAAGAACACTTGCTTATACTAGCATTTTAGCTGGTGACTAGGATCATGTAGTGGATTTTATACGTAAGAGTATATATTGACAATGAGTTGGTATTGGTATTTGAGCAACCCATAAAGGTCGATTTTCAGGACAGGCAATGCCACAGGTACTTTTTTAGAAACAGCTTTACTCTATGAAACATGGTGGGGGTGGGGGTAATTCTTGAAATCACTCCTACAACAAAAGCCTTGCCTGCTGGACCATCCATCCTGGACCAAACTGAAGTCCATCTCTACAAAGGAAAAGAAAATGTTTTCAAATTCCACGCTAGTTGCTTTCTCTTCTCTTTTTTTCTAACCTCCCTTCAAGATCTTGTTTCCTTCAGTCATCAGGCAAGACTAGAACTGGATTTTCACAGCCTCTCAGGAGGCCTCTTATTACTCAAAATAAGTAAACTTATTTTGCATTTGAAAAAACAGAACTCTGTAGGTAGAAGGATTCAGAAGAGAGACTAGAGGTGAATAGAAAAAGATGGCAGTGGCTGAAACCAGCCTTTGGGCTCTTTCTTGCAGAAGGGCACCCCAAACTGAGATTCCCTATACTGCTACCTCTTTGGAATGCACATCCGGAGGCAGAAACAGAACTGAGCTGTGCATGCAGAAAATTGAATGTGTCCATTGATCCAGCAAGTCTGAATAAATTCTCATTCTTGTTAACATAGCAATTAGTCCTCATGGCCACTGGAACTTTGAAACAAGGCTGTTTTGGTGCCACTTGTCTTACTCTCCCATGTTACCCAAACATGAAACACATCCAAATTGAGACAGAACAAACTCCCTTAACTTTCAATGACCACCTGCTTCAATTCAGGAAACAGGCTGAGGAGAGGGAGAAGCGTGGAGGTGACATTTAATTTCAAGATCTCCCCACTGCTGCCACTCAGCGTCAGCATGCTCCCTCCAAAGAGCACAAACATTTCCTGAGCATCTACTTATACATGAGGTGATTTCTGATACATGATCTCATTGAAACCTCACAAGTAGGATTTGCAGAAGCTTATCTTGAAGAGGCACAGCTTATATGGAACGCGTACCTATGGTAGAAACCCTGGCAATGGACAACATGTGCTAATGGGTTACACCTGGAGCCAAGAAGCAGCGGAGCCAATTCATGATCCCAAGTCCGCCACTGCCCTTGAGATGTGGCCTCAGCAATACCATCTATACTTCAGTTTCCCTTAAAGTGCAATGTACAACGCTAAGCTAAGCAGAGGAGTGGTGTTACCTCACTAGATGTAGCACTCTGAGCTTCTTTAAAGAGAGGTGTTTTGAAATGCTCAGCCTGATAACTATTGAGTAAATAGGCATTTCACACTCAGACTTACCCAGTGGGTGTGCAGAGGAGAATGTAAATTGATCCCACTGCTCTCTCTTTGTAGTTCCATGTTTCCAGATGGTACATTCAATTAGAGTTTATCTCAGCATCTTCAATGAAATCTATTGAGAAAAAATAGTTCATTTTAATAGTGTACACTCTACATGGTGGGGGGGGAGCATCTCGGCATGCTATTCCTAACATGCTACGTTACTTCTCCGTAGAGCATGGCATGGGACCTGCCATAACTTCCCCCAGCCAGACTTGTACAGAGAAAAAGCTAGTGTCATTTCCTCTATTGAGTTTCTCCCCCTTGAGCAGGGTTTCTCCACCTTGGCCTGTTGACACTTGGAGTGGGGGCTGTCCTCCTCACTGAAGGCTTTTATTAGCATCCCTGACCTCTACCCACTAGATTCCATAGCAACCCTTTAACCGCCAAAAACATCTCCAGACCTTGCCAACTGTTCCCTGGGAGTAAAGTCACCCCTAGTTGAGAATCATTGCCTTAGAAGACAGATAGTAACTGAACTACAGAATGTTTGAGTTATAAGGTCTAGAGGGCTGAGTGATCATTCATGCAGTCATCCGTTTCATAGATGAAGAAACTGATGCTAGAGAAAGTTGGTGACTTGCTTCAGGTAACACAGAGGTAAGCGGCACAGCTAGTATTAAGGATCAGGTATTGTGACTACTCCCCGGTTACCTTATCTAGCTCTTGGGAGTGGTGAAAGAATTATATTCTTATCTACTTGGTCATATTAGGAAAGAGAAAATGAATTTCCTTTAAAGGGAGCCCATTAAACCTAGAAGGACACGTTCCAGATCTACAGGCATTAGTTTAGGCCATTACATTATTATAACTCTAATCCAAGTTCCTCTGAGGTCATGCTGATTTAGGCAAAACGACCCTTGGTCAATTTCGCTCCCCTCTCCCATCCTTCTGTTCCCTTCTGTGCCTGGAGAGATAGCATTATTCCCAGGACATATAGTCATAGAGCGTCCTACAAAGTTAGATACACTCCAGCTTTCTAACACCACCCCATTAGGCAACCCAAACACACGGTTGTAGGGTGATGAATGAAGTCAGTCAGTCTCCACCACTACGGCTTCCTTCCTCAGCTCACTGGAACTTTCTTTCTCCAGCCTTAGAATAGCCTATCCCCTCCCAGTCACCAAAGTCTCACCCACCTTCAACCAAAAAACCCTAAAGTGGCCCTAATGTGAGAAGATCCATGACTTCCAAATCTGAAGTGATCTTAAACACTTTAACTGAAAATTAGTTTCTTCTTTAACTACATCCACCAAGTTTTTGGCCTTGCCCAAGCATCAACAGGTAATGTTCTGACAGAGACAGAGAGCAAGAAGGATGTTTGCGGGACTTCCCTGATGGTCCAGTGGTTAAGGCTCTGTGCTTCCACTGCAAGAGGGTACGGGTTAGATCCCTGGTCGGGGAAGTTCTTCATGCCGCATGGTACAGCCAAAAAAAAAAAAAAGATGTTTGAAGTAATATGCAAATGTAATGCAATGGATTTTCACTTATGACTCATAGAACCAGCTCTCATTACTCTGCGGTAACTAAAGATTTCAAATACTGTCCCTTGGGCTTGAAATTCCCTTCCCACTTTTATTCATCAAGCTCTACCCCCTTCTCCTCTAAAATGCAGTGTAGGTTATCTCCAGGAATCTTCTCCAACCCTCTACCCGCCCAGTTGGAGTTAGATGGCCTCAATCTAGGGCCCTATGGCATCATGGGGACACATCTATTGCCCTTACCATAGTTTTTCTGAGTTGCACATAGACGAATATGCTCCAGGAGCAAATAAGAATTATGGACGTGTATAGGGTATCCTGCTTTTACAACAACATAAAACAAAATCTGCTGAGCTATATGATTATTGCAATACTGCATAGAATTTCAGAATGGTCAGTTCTCATAAATCTATGGCTTTAATTGTATTGTCAAATAAATAGCTAATTTTTTTCTTCTGATTTAGCTAATTCTATAGTCAGCGTTAGCGCTGATGACTTTCAGATACGGTCTACAAATGCTCACCAAATCTGGCGTGGCACACAGGTGCTCACACACAATTTGCATAATATATATCCAGTTTCCCTTGCCCCCTTCCACACCACCTGCTGAGGTTTCCTGGGCCGCCCCCTATGCACACATCCTACTGCTTCGTCCACAGCCACCCACCCACACTTCTATGCTGAGAGGTCTCGGCGGCTGCAGCAGAAGGGCTAGACTCCTGGGAAACAGGACTCCCAGTATAGTGAGGACCAAAGGCAGGTGAACAAGTGAATAAGACATGGTAATGAGTGTGCAGAACCCACAGGGCAGGCTGTTTAATCCTATCGTGGGAAATGGGCTCCAAGAAACCCCCCTAAAGAAAATGGCATCTAATTAAAATTTAACCACGCATGATGCAGGCAGAGAGATGATGGGAAAGGGTTGCGAGTAGAAGTCTGAGTAACGGAGGATGTTAGAAAGCTCGGGAAGGGAGACGATCCCTTTCTGACTTAGCACTTTCTGAATATCAGTGACAGGTTAAAACGAGTTTGCCCTCAGACAAAGCTTCATGACGACATAGTTTCAGGACAAGGAGAGAGTCCCCTGAAGTCCCCAAATATCTCCCCATGTGTTCTGTAGTACCTACAATTAACTGGGAGAATGAATGTTTCATTCCATAATTAGAAATAAAGCACCTCGGGAGAAGTAATGTGTTAATGTTTATAAATTTTGGGCCAAAGAATACAGTGATGTCAGATCTTTTCTAATTTCCTAACGGCAATGATTCCTAAAAATCCAAGAGCATAAGAATTACCTGGGCAGCCCATTTAAAAAGCAGGTTCAGATATTTATATGCACATATACGGCAGCATTATTCACCATAGCCAAAAGGTGGAAGCAACCCAGGTGTCCATTGACAGATGAACTGCTAAACCAAATGTGTTACATACACACAATGGAGACTTATTCAGCCTTAAAAAGGAAATTCTGACACATGCTACAACATGAATGAATCTTGAGGACGTTATGCTACGGAAATAAGCTAGTCACACACACACACACACACACACACACACACACACACAAAAGTATCATATGATTCCATTTATATGAGGTCCCTAGAGCAGTCAAATTCATAGAGACAGAAAGTAGAAGGGTGGTTGCCAGGGGCTACAGGAGGGAGGAAGGGGATTTCGTGTTGAATGGGGACAGAGTTTCATTTGGGGAAGATGAAAAAGTTCCAGAAATGGATGGTGGTAATGGCTGCACAACAATATGAAGATACTTAACGCCACCAAGCTATACACTTAAAAATGATTAAAGTGTTCGATTTTATGTTGGGTGTATTTTACCACAATTAAAAATAAAAAGGAAACAAAACAACAGATTCCTGCTGTCAGAAAGTCTGATTTCATAGGCATGTCTGCTACAGTTTCATCAGGAGACAGAATTCAACCCGGATGGCTCAGGTGAAGGGACTAAGATGAGGGACTGCTTACTTAGCTGTGGACAGAGGTGTTGAGGCACCCAGAGGCAAGTGACAGAAGGATATGACTGCTCCAAGGGCTGAAAAGGCAGAGGACGGAGACTGTGTTACCCTAGCCTGGTATGAGCTGGAGCCAGGATGAGGCCCAGTTGAAGACGAGGGCTGTCCGCCAGGAACAGCCCAGGAAGATGCTGGTACTGCAGAGATGCGAGGATGGGGCAGGAAGGGAATTGAGGGAGCAGATCCATCCCGCCCCCCTCCTGTCTCTCATCTCCCACTGGGACCTCCCATCTACTGAACCCAGCTAGGAGCCAGATAGCAGACTAGGAGCCAGGGACACAGTTAGCAAGGGTCAGCCTGGCAGGGCACAGAGCAAGCAGAGAAGGCGAGGGATAGGTCTGGGAGAGGCAAACAGAACAACCAGCACTATAAGTCTGGGTTGGGCTCTGGAATCTACTTTTTTAAAAAACACCTTCAAAACTCTTTCCGCAGCCCTTCCAACTCTCCCCCTGCACCACTCCGTCCCAAACACATCTTAAGGACATTGTCTTAGGGGAAGGGGCCAGGAAGCAAGAAAGCACTGAGCAGCAAGAATTGTTGAGAAAGGTGGAAGTGGGGTAGATTGAGTCGACAGAAGGGGTGCAAGACACGCGTCACAACTGTGATCCACAGACCGGTACAACTGTCCCCCTTCAGTTCCCAAACCGAATCTGTATATGGGGACACCTTCACGTACTACACCACCTCAGCAGGCTCTGGATCTGCAATGCATACAGCCGTGGTTTCTATGAACAAGTAGGCACCTGAACTAGATTTATCTCTCTGAGAAAGCAAACCAGTTCTCCTTTGCAGCCCCAAATATATAAAGCATATCGAAACTATCAGCATAATTTTTCTGAAGACTGCATCCACTTTCAAATAAACTCTCAGATGAAGTAACAAACCAATATATTTCTAAGAAAGCCAGATGAAACCTTGTAACACGTGTATAAATACAAATAATTTGCTACATGTGGGCAAGTAAGAAGTAGCTATTTCAAGAAATCCTAAATTCTGTAGAAGTTAAGTTTGAGGCTCCTAATATGCAATACACATCAATCGCGGGCTTCTTTCTCATTTATTTACTTATTTATTTAACATTTACTGAATCCCTATGGTGTGCCAGGAGCTGATCTAGATCCCAGGGCTATGTGCTAGATAAAACAGGTACGACCCGGACCCCTATGCAATTTAAGTAACTGAAGATGTGGCAAACTGGTTTTTACACTCTGGATTTCAGAGACGTAAGTGAAGGTGCTAATATTCTCCTAAGACCAGTGAAATTCTAGGCTGAGTCCCATAAATTCTGTCCCCAAAGCTTGGCAGACCAGTTTTTTTTCTTTTTTTCCTTGCTCTTTTTTTGGGGGGTGGGGTTTCCCAACCATACCTAAACTGTTAGATTCGTTGTGTTTTAAAAATGAGTACTTCAACGTGCAGTCCCATCCAAATGGTTCTGGAATACAACTTTAAAGAAAACCCCCAAACTCAAGGGTCTTTGAAATGGAAGTCGAAAACCACCTGGGATTGTTCCGTTAATAGCCTCTTTTGTGTTCCTACAGACAAATAGAAACAGTACTCCCCTAAGGCACTACTGTCACATGGCTGCTTGATCATACTTTATTTGTCACTGACATACCAGCCCCAGCCAGGCCAATCAACTCATCCCAGTTTTAGCACTGAGAGGTCTCAGGTCCCTGGAAATTCCTCAGTCCTTGGGAAACAGAAACAGTTGGTCACCTTTCCTCTAACACAATACTACCTACCAGCTTTTTTTCTTTTTAAGTATCACTGATTTACAATATTGTGTTAGTTTCAGGTGTATAGCATAGTGATTTTTTTTTGCAATTATATTCCATTATAGGTTATTATAAGATATTGGGTATAATTCCCTATGCTCTACAGTAAATCCTTGTTGCTTATCTACTTCATGTATAGTAGTTTGTATCTGTTAATCCCATACTCCAATTTGTCCCCCACTTCCCTCTGGTAACCATAAGTTTGTCTTCTATATCTGTGAGTCTGTTTCTATTTTGTATATTTTGTATATTCATTTGTATATGTTTTAGATTCCACATATAAGTGATATCCTGTAGTAGTTGTCTCTCTGTCTAACTTATTTCCCTAAGCATAATATTCTCTAGGTTTGTCCATGTTGCTGCAAATGACAATATTTCGTTCCTTTTTATGGCTGCGTAATAATCCAGTGTGTGTGTGTGCGCACGTGCGTGCGTGCATCACATCTTATTAAGCCAGTCCTCTGCTGACAGGCACTTGGGTTGTTTCCATGTCTTGACTATTGTAAATAGTGCTGCTCTTAATACACTTTTCTGTGTGAATGAATGAAGAAATGACTTAATTAAGAAATATGCAATATCACCCTCTCACTCTCCCAATTTAGTTCTAAGACATTTTCTCATGTAAAATCAGAAAAATGAGACTTTCACACACAAGGCTATTTCCATTTATAATCATTAAAAATGAGATATTTTGGGTTTGAATCTTAAAATATTGAAAATCCACATGTAAACTCAGTCAGTATGCAATATGTGTTTTAGGATTCTTAGAGAAAAATGTCACAGTATTTATTTTTGTTATACTCGGTTACTTTCATTCAGTCAAATATAAGTGGTGTGAAAAAATGGATTTTGGAAAACGGATTTTGAAAAATCTGACTCTTTTTTTTTTTTTGGTACACGGGCCTCTCACTGCTGTGGCCCCTCCTGTTGCGGAGCACAGGCTCTGGACGCGCAGGCTCAGCGGCCATGGCTCACGGGCCCAGCCGCTCCGCGGCATATGGGATCCTCCCGGACCGGGGCACGAACCCATGTCCCCTGCATCGGCAGGCGGACTCTCAACCACTGCGCCACCAGTGAAGCCCAAAAATCTGACTTTTAAGAAACAATCTGATGGCTTTGGGGCAGTCATAAATCTGAGATTATGGCTTTCTTCAAGGCAGAAGCAGGGAGGCATGTGTAAATGTTGTTGGTCTCACTTCCCCCTTCCCCAAATGGCCAAAAAGAGCCACATTATATATGTAACGTCCTCTTCACATGAGCCATAGGACCCAGACAAGTTCACTTGTGTTTCATCATTGAAGTTAACCCATGTCTCATGACCTCATGCTTAGTGAGCCGTCACAGGAACCGTGACATTCCATGGCACTCGGGTATTTCCCAGCCCAGTGCATCGGGAGAGGGCAGGCTGCTGATTTAGTCTCTCCCACTCCAGAGCCTTATTAGCCATTATCCTTCGTGGCTTCAAGGTGAGATCTTGGCATGCAGTAAAAACTGCTCATTTCCCACTGTTTCTCACATAACAGGCAAATTTATTTCCCTTAGAAAACAGGAATTGCAGGTGTAAACGCCATCCACACAGCTATTTCACTGCAGGGACCACCCCTTGAAAATGGAGTATGTTTTCTGTGGTTTAAACCAAGTTCAGAAAGGAACAGCCACAAATTTATTTTCCTCTTTCTTCCTTCCTTCATTCACTTTTTATTCCGGTTGTTAACTCTTTTTATATTTAAGTTGGCTGTTATGATGTGCAATGTCGATTCCTTTTTTCAGCTTTATTGAGTTATAATGCACAAATAAAATTGTAATATATTTAAAGTGTACAATTTGATGATGTGATATATGTATACACTATGTAAGGATTCTCACCATTGAGTTAATTGACACATAAATCACCTCACATATATAACTTTTTGTGTGTGTCTGAAAACACTTAAGTTCCACTCTCTTAGCACATTTCAATTATACAATACAGTATTATCAGCTATAGTCTCCATTTATACATTGGATCCTCAGAACTTATTCATCCTGTAAAGGAAAGTTGGTGTCCTTTCAGCAACCGCTCCTTATTGTCCCACCCCCTACCTCCTGGCACCACCATCCTGCTCTGTCACTTTCTATTAATATTAAACTTTGTATTAGATTCCCCATATAAGTGCTATCAGACAGTATTTGTCTTTCTCTGGCTTATTTCATTTAGCACAATACTTTCCGGGTTCACCCATGTTGCTGCCAATAACAGAATTCCCTTCCATTTCTTTTTTTTTTAATTTAAAGGCTTTTTTTTTTTTAATTTATTTTTGGCTGCGTTGGGTCTTTGTTGCTGCATGCGGGCTTTCTCTAGTTGCGGCGAGCAGGGGCTACTCTTCATTGCGGTGCGTGGGCTTGTCATTGCGGTGGCTTCCCTTGTGGAACATGGACTCTAGGCACGAGGGCTCAGCAGTTGTGTGGCATGGGCTTCGTTGCTCCGTGGCATGTGGGATCTTCCCAGACCAGGGCTCGAACCCGTGTCCCCTGCATTGGCAGGCAGATTCTTAACCACTGTGCTACCAGGGAAGCCCCCCAGAGTTATTATTTTTCAGCAAGCTAGCCCTCTGTTGACATTGTGTAGGGTGAATCGGCAGCAGGGAAACCCAAAGGTGAATGTTGCTTTAGTGAAGGCAAGAAGCGATGACGATCTGCATTAGGACAGTAGCAATAGCTATGCAAACAGGAGAAAATGGAGGAGGGGATAAACTCAGGAGACACTATGGGGGTAGAGTAACCAGGATTTGGTGACTGATGTGATGTAGGGGTGAGGATGAGGGAGGAGTTGAGGGCAATCCTGAGGTTTCTGAGGCCGGACGATGGAGTGGGTAGGGGGAGCATTTGCTGAGATGGGAATAGAGAAGGGGGAGCAGATGGGGTGATGTGGAGGCGAGTCAGTTCCACTACAGGACATTCAGTGATGTTGAAATGCGTGTGTGACATCAGAATGGAGTTGATAAAAGAGCAGCTGAGGGCTTCCCTGGTGGCGCAGTGGTTGAGAGTCCGCCTGCCGATGCAGGGGACACGGGTTCGTGCCCCGGTCCGGGAAGATCCCACATGCCGCGGAGCGGCTGGTCCCGTGAGCCGTGGCCGCTGAGCCTGCGTGTCTGGAGCCTGTGCTCTGCAGCGGGAGAGGCCACAGCAGTGAGAGGCCCGCGTACCGCCAAAAAAAAAAAAAAAAAAAGAGCAGCTGAAACATCAGTCCAGACCTTGGGCATCAGCAAAGGTCCTATTTAAACAGCAGGGCTGACGAAGGGCAAACTTTTGGACAGGAAAGTTTGTCCCTGGGGCCTTCCACCTCCTGCCAGGTCATTTCTCTAACCCCCAGGTCCTGGGCCCACATATTCCCAAACTGCCTCTCCTCTTCCTCCCAGACTCAGGCACCCATACACTCAGTTGGCTCTGTGGGTTCTGAGTCACGTTGAAGGAAGACATTGCTAGTCATCTCCCAAGGGAATGCTAGTCTGTCCTAAGATTTCACACCTGGTAGCGTTTCAGGCAGTATCAAGGTGAAGAGAGGAATTGCAGTGGGAAGGAATTTTTTTTTTTTTTTTTTTTTTGTGGTATGCGGGCCTCTCACTGTTGTGGCCTCTCCCGTTGCGGAGCACAGGCTCCGGACTCGCAGGCTCAGCGGCCATGGCTCACGGGCCCAGCCGCTCCGCGGCATGTGGGATCTTCCCGGACCGGGGCACGAACCCGCGTCCCCTGCATCGGCAGGCGGACTCTCAACCACTGCGCCACCAGGGAAGCCCTAGGAAGGATTTTGACTAAAGATGCAGGCTCAATGCTCCCAAAATCACACAATCCGTCTCGGGTGTCTCAAAGGGCTCTGAGCACAGAAATCATGCTTTGACCACCTACTTTTGGCTGCTTCTGACAAAATGCCTTAAGCCCTAAAATTTGTATTTGAAAATCGAGAGTCGCACATCTTGGATCTGCATCTGCGAAATGGGTTTGTACAATGCTTGGAAAGTTCACTTTCCTGAAGTTGTAGACGCCAAATGGGCCTTAGTCTTGGAGAAGATCATTGATGCTACCATCCCTCCAGCATCGTTTAACGTCTGAATTATCTTTCCGTTTGCCACTGAAGAATTCTCTAGGATTCTCGTTAGGATCAGCTGTGGGCCAATGTCTGTCAAATTTTCGGTTGCCCTAAACCACCATGAAGAAACATGCCCTTGCATTTCAGGCCTGCCAAGTCCTGTACTCTGCTGAAGAAATGGATACCTTCCACCCCAATGCTGATTCTCTCTCTCCCAGGCCCTTCTCTGGGCCTCTATGTCCTGTGAGTAGCAAGTGTCACACAGACCAGCCCCAGGGCTGCCCACCCAACTCCTGGATCTGCCATTGAAGCAGTGACAGCGCCCTTCAGCCTCCTCAGTTCTCTCTTTATCGGCGCCCTGCCTTGTGCAGCGGTTTTGACACACGGAAGACACAGTCAACTCTACTGCCCTGCTGGGTCCCCCAAGAAATGAGCTTGCCTGAGATCCGCCTTGTCCGGGACATGGCTCGGAGCCTGGCCAGAGAGAAGCACTTCTATTCCTTAGACAGAGAGAGCAAAGAGGAGACACGTGAGACCAGAGCTAGAGGAGACGGCCTCACAGGTAATTCTAAGTGGCCTCCCAGCCCCAGCCGCCTTCAGCCCCAGGAGGACAAGACAGTGTGTACGTACTTCCCAGGTGCACAGGGCAACCCAGACTCAACCACCAAGGATTATTAAGGAGGAGACGTCGTAGCATGAAGGCTCCCTCTGTTTTCCTCTTGCAAACTACATTTCTGACAGTCTTCACCCCAAAGCCAGTGGGAGTGACAGCTTCTTTTCTCATTCTACAGTCTGACCTGCTGGGGAAGATCTGAATTTGCAAGTTCACTTCTTTTCAAGCTGCGGATCCTTTGCGGTGAAATGATACCAACACCCGCTGAATTCCAGGCGGTTGTCTCCACTTGGCTCCCAGGACCCGCTCCCTAACAAGCCAGCTCAGGATATTAATTCCCCCCTTTTCAGATTTCAGATGATGTTTGAATAGCTTGCAATTGTTGCTTTACCCCTTTCCACTCAGGTCTGAGTTGAGCAGTCATGGACAGACAGCCCTACCTCTTCCAGCCAGAATGAGAAAATCCCAAGGCTATCAAGGCTCAGATCTGGTGCTCAATTAATTCACCACGTTTGTATTTGTTGTTGTTGTTAAATGGACAACATAATTCTGGAAAACGATAATTGCATCCTCAGTCTCTGCACAGCCCAATACAATAGCAATTAGCCTCATGTGATCATTTAAATTCAAATTAATTAAAATTGGTAAAATGAAAATTCAGTTCCTCAGTCACACAAGCCACATTTCAGCCACATGTGGTTAGTGGTTACCACGTTGAACAAGCACACACAGAACGTTTCCAACTTCATAGAAAATTCTACCAAATTAGTTCTTAAATAATCACTGTTTCAACTATTCCATCTCTGCCCTTTGATTGTGAAACGTAACTACTTCTTTTCCCGTGGCCCTCCTGCCACACACATAGGATTGGTCTAATAATGAAAAATCACTGGTTACAGGGTATGTTTCATTTGTATTAGTGTCTTAGTTGCTGTTAGCATGTTGATTCGCAGAATAATGTACCTGCTGGGCTTTTGACTGATTTCTTTATTATTTCACCAATATAATTTGCTTGTGTGGTTAATAGAACTTATTTCTAAGCTTTATTCTATTTCCAGCTGCTTCCCTGTTCTTGACATTCATCCATTTATTCTTCATTCATTCACCAGATACTTACAGAGGGTGTATTCTCCATGCTCAGAGAGTGTGATGTGTGAATTTCAGACAAAAGAACGTGATGATGAAGATCTGGGGCTCCAGTGTCCTCTGTCTGGCTCTGTCACTTTCCATCTCTATCTCTCATTTCCTCATTTGTAAAATAATAATAATAATATGGAACTCATGGGATTATGAAAATTAAATGAGCTAAACCATGTGCAGTTCTTAACACAGAGGTTATCGTACCCTAAGTAGTCATCAGTGTTATTTTAGTAATCAACCTATTTACTTTCATTATCGTTATTAAGGGGTGGTATTTAGGGCCCCCAAATAGGAAAGAATCCTGCATGCCTTTATTCTCAGTGTTGTCTTGTCTTTTCTGGCCAATGGTTCTACAAAGGAAATGGAGAGGCAAGACTAGGGTTGTGGGTTGTGTGAATATGCAGTTTCTTGCTTGGACAACCATTTTGACAGTTCTGCCAAGTGGTGAAATTTCCTGTTCTTTGTTTCACTGCTTTTCTTCCATGAGTAAGCTGAAGAGTGACAAAAGCAAGCAAATAAGAAATTAGATTCTGAAAATGCTTGCTGATCTTCTACAGAAGAACAGAGCCTGTTTTAGAGCACCCATCCGGGATAAAAGGAATTGAGTTTGCCTTGCTCCCTCTCTGTCTCATTCCCTTCTTTTTAAAATGGCTTTCCTTTAACAAGAATAAAATTGGTGATGAAAAATACACCACCTTTATTATCTAGAAGTGCTTTGGATTTAGTAGAAACTCTTTCAAAGAATTCCAAGCACTTGAAGCACTAGCTTCTTTCTAAAGCCTCTCCTCATGTGTGGACAGATTTAAGGAACTCTAGTGCATTCAGGTGACCTGCACTACTTCTCCACCTGTTCTGGGCTTTACCCCCTGCAGTGGGGCTTCTAGCTCCACCCATGTTGATGAAATTACTCTTTGAACCTTCCCAGGAATATTACAGTTTGACTTCTCTGCTTCCTTTGCCATTGCTAACCGACTTTAAAAATGTATCTTCGGGGCTTCCCTGGTGGCGCAGTGGTTGAGAGTCTGCCTGCCGATGCAGGGGACACAGGTTCGTGCCCCGGTCCGAGAAGATCCCACATGCCGCGGAGCGGCTGGGCCCGTGAGCCGTGGCCGCTGAGCCTGCGTGTCCAGAGCCTGTGCTCCGCAACGGGAGAGGCCACAACAGTGAGAGGCCCGCGTACCGCAAAAAAAAAAAAAAAAAAAAAAAAAAAATTTATCTTCGACATTCACAGCATTGTTTCTGCTCCTGGCCTTTAAAACTCTCTAGATTGGGTTACACAGGGATGCTCTTGTATTAAAATTTAATATTATCTCAGATATAGTATGTTGATAGTATGCTATTCACATTTTTGTATGCTGTAGAGCTAAGAAAGTTACCTAAAGTGATGGATTACACAATAAAGACAATGAGAAATCAACAGATGGGAACAATGAACCAGTTGCAAAATCTTCATCTTCCATGCCTCCAAAACAACGTTCAGATTGAGGACGGGAAGAAGAGAAGTGGGTAAAATGTAAGATGGTTGGAAGTTTAATAAGGAAAATTATGTAAGTGAATTTGGGGGCATGCTAAGAGAAGTTTGGGATACAGAACAAAAGAGTCTAATTTTTCTCGTTGATTGACATAATGATTGACTTAGCGGCTGTAAAGCACCCAGGGGAGTGCGTGCCTGACGCATACACTCGATGCCAGGCGCTCATTTCCCTTTCCTCTCTGGCCAGACCAGGGCCAGAGCTTTGTGAACCCTTCCTGGGCGTGTGCACTTTACGATGGACATTGACATGAGGAGCTCTCAGAGGGAAACAGCCAGAGAGTGAGGATATGGAAACCCATAGCCTGTAACTCAGGGGGCGAGCTGTCTGTCCTCATATCTCCAAGGCTTTCAAAGGACTTTCTGATTTAGTGCGTCCCCAGAATGAGAAGGACTGCTGGAGGGGTCAGGCTGGAGCTGTGCTACCCCTGAGCTGGCAGATCAAGGTTGAAATGAGCTGCCTTTGGACTGTCTTCTACCCCTGCCATTTCCTGATCTGTGATGTTTTCAATGAGTGTAGACCGTAAGTTCCATGAGAGCAGAGGCTGTAACTGTCTTTTATACCCCTGAACCCCACATCTAACAGCACCTGGCATATAGTAAGCACTCATTTAACGGTGTGTTGAGTTGAATTGAAGGTTATTTCTCCCCATAAATGTGTGTGTTCCTGTGGTTAAGCCCTGGTCCATTTAAGCTTCTCTCTCACTGTTCTCTCCTCCTGATACCTCATTCGCTCGTGTGGTTTCAGCCTTCAGTTCTCTACGGGGAAGGTCCCTCCAGGCCTGACGCTTCATGCCAGGTCCATATTCCCAATTCCACGCTGGGTATTTCTAACTGGAAATTTCAGTGTCTCTTCAATTGCAAAATTGCTAAGCCCAAGCCCCTCATCTTACCCCCCAGATCAGCCTTCCATCCAATGTCCCTGTTTCAGTGCTGCCACAACCATTCCTTCAGTTGCCCGTCTTCTCGATGACAATGCGTAAGCTGGCACCTGGCGTTCTGAACGTGAGATGTACAGTGTAGATTGTGATCAGCCCAAATGCAGGCAATCCCAGCTGGTCAGGGAGGCTTATAGGGACTCAAAACATGGCCTGGTGTGTGTGCCACCCAGGTGAGGGAGAAGCTAGTTCGGGTCAAATGCAGATTTCTATGTCCACGTAATGACTGAATTCATGACTATCACCGTCTCATCAATAACAAAGAAACGAGATGAAGGAATGCCAGCTGTCTCCATTCAATGTGGGTTTTTACTCCCTGCCCCCAACCATTTAAGACATCCTTCAATCCCAGCTTAGCCATTGTTGTTGAAGACCTTAGTCTGGCGCCTAAATGGAGTAGATGCTTAATAAATACACGTTGAATAAACGGAAATAAATTTATTTTCAGGGAGAGTGAAATAACATTAATTGTCATCTAGTCCCACTTTTCTTCTGGTATAGGGCTGTGGCTATTAAGTGCTTGAAATACGGCTAGTCTGAACTGAGATGTGCTCTAAGTATAAAAGACTCACTGGATTTTACAGTCATAGAACGCAACACATTTCATTAATGGTTTTTATATTGAATACAGATTACATGTTGAAATGATACTATTTTGGATGTATTGAATTAATCACATACATTGTTAAAAATATCACCTGTTTCTTTTATTTTTAATGTGGCTTCCAGAAATTTTTAAATTATATACATAGCTCACACTATGTTTCTCTTGGACAATGCTGCTGTGGACCTTCAGTATTAGGGTTCTCCAGAGAAACAGAACCAATTGGGGTACGTATAGATATAGACATAGACATAGACACAGACATAGACATAGACATAGACATAGACATAGATATAGGTATAGGTAGAGATTAAGGAATTGGCTTATGTTATTATGGAGGCTGGGAAGTCCCAGTATCTGTAACCAGTGAACTGGAAACCTAGAAAAGTCAATGGTTAGTTGCAGTCTGAGTCCAAATGCCTGAGGACCAAGAGAGCAGATGGCATGAGCTCCAGTTCCAGGGCAGGAAGAGACCAATGTCTCAGCTTGAAGGCAGTCAGGCAGGAGGAACTCGCTCTTACTCAGGGAAGGTCGATCTTTTTGTTATATTCAGGCCTTCAACAGATTGGATGAGGCCCACCCACATTGGGGAGGGCAATCTGCTCTACTCAGTCCACTGAATCAAATGTTAATCTCATCCAGAGACACCCTCACAGACACACCCAGGATAGTGTTTGACCAAATACCTGGGCACCATGGCCCAGTCAAGTTGACACATAAATGAACCGTCACGCCTTCTGTGGGTGGCATTTAGCCCCTGTCCACATTTCGGTGATGAAGAGGAATTCTTTGTCCCATGGGGTACACATTTCATTGGAGGGTAGCAGCCTACTGAAAAAGGATACTAAGCCTAAATTAGTTTGTCTATCATTTTCAACCATCACTCTTAGGCAAGGCCTCCACCCCAGTAACTTCATCGGTCCAGTGAGGCAGTTGGACGAGATGCTCCTTAGCCCCTCTCCTTATCTAAAAGTCTAGGAATCCTCAATTCCTTCCCTGTTCCCCCTTCTACACGACAGACCTCCAAATCCCTGCAGGCAGCCCTTGGATCTCCCCTTAGTTTCTCTACCAGCTTTTTTCAGCTCCTTGGCACTTCTGAGAGTTTTGTAAAACATTCCCTTCCCAGCAAAGTCATAAAATATCTAGTTGGAGCCAGTCTGAGGGGGAGGCAGCTCACGAGGCTCCAGGGGAGGCAGATGCTGTACCCTGCTTTGGGACACGTCTATACCACCTCCTGCACAAGGGAGTCCCCAGGAGGGGCTCCTGGGACGGCAACTCCCACTTCACTGCAGAGAGAATGCGCTGTTAGTCAAAGCAAAGAGATGCACCCATGGCTTCAAAGAGGGGAAATAAGCATGTTTTTACAACATTTTCCTTGGAGGGGGTCCCTGGCAGCATTACCTGAGCAGCCTCTTTGGCAGAATGACTTCAAAGGATAATGACTTCAAAGGATATTCCCCACCTAAAATGTCAAATACACAGCCTAGAATTACACGGCCATGGTTTCATTCTTCGGCTCCTAAAGATTTTATTTTCTTCAATTTTTTGAAGGATCTTTTAAAAAAATATCCCTTAAAGGGATCAGACTGTACACCAGTATCAGTCAGTGAACTCCTTCATTATTAGCGTGTCTTTTTTTTTTTTTTTTTTTTGCAGTACGCGGGCCTCTCACTGCTGTGGCCTCTCCCGTTGCGGAGCACAGGCTCCAGATGTGCAGGCTCAGCGGCCATGGCTCACGGGCCCAGCCGCTCCGCGGCATGTGGGATCCTCCCAGACCAGGGCACGAACCCGCGTCCCCTGCATCGGCAGGCGGACTCTCAACCACTGCGCCACCAGGGAAGCCCAGTGTGTCTCTTTCTTATGAGTTATAGCTGGTGCTCAGCTTGGCAGTACTGCATTTGTGTTGGGCTGCACATCGAGGACAGTTATCTACTCCTGCTGTGTTCTGTTTCCATCAAAGATCGTATTTCCTTATTTTCCAATCACTTAAGGAAAATTGCAACTCCCAACGACCAGTTGTTTGTAAACCTGTTCAACTGGTACAGATGATCTAATCCAGACGATCTAATCAGATGCTCTGTGAAGTCAGGGACCATGTGCCTACTTCTCTGCGTCCTCAACACCAAGGATCTGCTGATACATGTTTGCTAAATTAAGCAGAATCAATATATGAATCCAGGCTTCCCTGTTCCTATGTTAGCCAGGGGTAGAATTCAGCATGGCCTGTGTGTCTTTTAGTAATTAATTTAATATTTACTTGCCCACAACATGCCAACCGTTGGCATTGGAGAGCTTGAGGAGTGAAGACAAGTAACAGGCAATCATAAACCCGCGTGTTGCGTGTCATGTTGGGGTGGTGTGTGCAAAAGGCAGCCAGCACCTCGGCACCATCAAAGCTAGCCTGGTCCTTTAGAGCTGAGGTTCCTTCTGATTGGCCAGAAGAGACTCAGCCTAGCTGGTGGGGAGCGGGCAGTTGACCTGTGAGCCAACAGGAGCAATGAACCCACACTTTGAGCATTGGATTTAAAGCTACACAACCATGCCCTACCGCCTTTTGGTTGACCCTCCGACCTCTCAGACACTGGCTCCATCCCTGCCTTCCTTCTCCGGCCACTGCTGGCCTCCTCACCAGGCCCTCCTGGCTTGTCCTCCACCATCTGTCCCAGCTCCCTCCGCCCAGGAGGCACGCAATCCCGGTTTAGCATCTTTTTCCCTCTGGGTGCGTTTCAGAAGCCTGGAGCTTCTTGGCGAGCTCACACTCCAGTTGGAGGGAGGCCGCGTGGTACAGAGAAAGGGCCCTAGAGTCGGGGAATGAGAGTTGAATCATGGGCCCACCTATCAGAGCTGGGGGAACTCGGGCAACTCATACATCATCTTCACCTAGAAAATGAGGACAATAATGTCTGTCTCAAAAGGGACAAAATGAGATGATTGTGTGAAAACGTTCTGTAAGCAGGAATAATCTTACCCAGAGGTAAGGGTCCCACCGTGGCCCTTAGGAGGACCTGAGTGGACAGAAGCTCCAACCTGTGCAGTGGTCCTGTTTCAATTCTGTTCATCAAATGACTGAGAGATTTCAAAACTGGAAAATCCCTCTTGCCTATTAAACATCTCAAACGGGACGTCCCACAGATACCCCTTGAATCTTTCTGGCTTACTCCTGTTTGTTCCTTAAGACTCCACTGAAGCTCTAACCTATTGGAAGCACTGCCTGCTATTTCCCTCCCCCTTTTCCAAGATTCGAGGCTGAATTCCGTGCTCCTCATGGCACCCAAAGCACAGCCCCTGTTAAAGCCCCCATGTGACCCTGACTTTCCAGTCTCTTCCCCTCTACGAATCCCTTGATGGTGGAGGCCACATCTTTCAGTTCTAGATCTTCAGTACACAGTAGGTCCTCAGTAAATATTTCTTGAACAAAGGGAATTGTGGACTCACCTCTAACATGCACATTTTCTGCTTTCTCTGAACAACCTGTCAACACAATGTGACCATAATAGTTCTGTTCCCCCAATGGAATTGCGCACTTTGATGCTAGGTGTTGGCCTGATGATGGTGTGGTACGATAAGAGGCAGAGAAGGAATCCCAGGCATCAGTGGTTTCCCTCACGTCCTCCTTTACTGCAATATTCCTGCATTACAACACTGCTTATTACAATAATGCCTATTTCCCTTTGTCTTGAGATTCGGCAGCTGCATTACTAAAAAAGGAAATGCCTTTATTACACGCTTGGAGTCTGTGTTCAGAGATGCAGGAAAATGGACTGCGTAAACAAAAGTCACAAATAAATAGGTGTCACGTTACCCTAAAGAGCCCATTCTGGAATGGCTGGAGTGTCACGACCTCACCGGATGTAATATAATGTAATGATTAAATGCCTCGACTTTGGTGTCCAATAGACCTGGGCTAAAATCTCAGCCCTGTTTCTCATTAACGATGTGATTCTAAGTGATTTTCTGAAACTTCCTGGGCCTCATTTTCCTCACCTTTATAAGCTTTTGCTCCTCACATATTTGTTCTGAGGGTTAAAGGAGGTAATGCACATACAGCGATTAGCACAGTCCTGGGCACCTAGGCAACGCCCCCCGCCTGCCAGTCCTTGCGTTGCTGTTGTTGTTATACTTATCACTAGGAAGTCACCCCTTCTTCCTCTTGTTGGCATTCCCCGCCCATCTCTCCCAGTTCTAAAGATCTTTTTTTTTTTTCCCACATTCTTATTGGAGTATAAATGCTTTACAATGTTGTGTTAGTTTCTGCTGCACAACAAAGTGAATCAGCTATATGCATATGTATATCCCCATATCCCCTCCCTCTTGCGTCTCCCTCCCACCCTCCCTGTCCCACCCCTCTAGGTGGATACAAAGCACCGAGCTGATCTCCCTGTGCTATGCGGCTGCTTCCCACTAGCTATCTATTTTACATTTGGTAGTGTATATATGTCCATGCCACTCTCTCACTTCATCCCATCTTCCCCTTCCCCGCCCCCCATGCCCTCAAGTCTGTTCCCTATGTCTGCGTCTTTACTACTGCCCTGCTACTAGGTTCATCAGTACCACTTTTTAAAATTCTCTATATATGCGTTAGCATACAGTATTTGTTTTTCTCTTTCTGACTTACTTCACTCTGTCTAAAGATCTCAAAGACAGCGTGCTCCACAAGAATTTCAGTTCCTCTGACAGAGTTATGGATTTGTGTCTGTTTGTAGATGGAGAGAGTTGCAAAAAATATCAAAATTCTTCACCCCTCATCAAACCAAGTGTTTCTACAAATATTCAATCACATCTCAGTGTCTTAAGAACAAAACGATTCCAAACGTTTATTCTTTTCCTCTCCCTGGTGTCCAGCCACCTGACTGGTGCCCCTTGACCTCCACAGCAACATGTACCCTGCAGGAGAACCATATTCCACCATCTAGGTAGTTGCTATGCATATCTCTTGCTTTTCTGATCAGGTTGGTTTCCATGGAAACAGGAGAATTTACTCCCTTTTCCTGACTTCCTACTACTGCAGGATGTGTGGGTCAGGGAAAGAAATGCCTATTTCACTTTGTCTTGAGATTCGGCCGCTGCACTACCAAAGCTGTAGAGCCAACTCTATACCCTGGAGGTGCTCAGGAACGTACGGCTCGTTAATGAAAGAGTGCATGAATAAACAACTAAGAAAGCCAGCTGAGTGAATTGTATTAACCATGAGTTGCACTAGTGCTAGACGTCAGGGAAGAAACCCTCAGGCTTTTCTGGAAAAACACTCTTTTGTTCTCTATTATAACATGAAGAAGGAGGATGAGGAAGAGGAAAAAGAAGGACTTAGACACTTAACGGGCTTCCCTGGTGGCACAGTGGTTGAGAGTCCGCCTGCCCATGCAGGGGACACGGGTTCGTGCCCCGGTCCGGGAAGATCCCACGTGCCGTGGAGCGGCTGGGCCCGTGAGCCATGGCCACTGAGCCTGCGCGTCAGGAGCCTGTGCTCCATAACGGGAGAGGCCACAACAGTGAGAGGCCCATGTACCGCAAAAAAAAGAAACAAAAAAACAAAACAAAACAAAACAAAAAAAAAAAAGAAGGACTTAGACCCTTAAAAATTTTATGCAATTCCATTTATGTGTATATTGTTTTACAAATTGCAAGTTATCGTCTTGTTCATTTAATACTCAATATATTTTTATTAAACAACTACATGATGTGGCTACAGGTTGAATAGAAACAGTTCCTGCCCTCACTTCATAATAATCCTGAAAAGTATAAAGGGTATATAACTGGATTATCCCCCATGTAATGATGAGCAAACTGAAACTTGCTCAGAGTGGACAATTACTTGTCCAGGAGCACACAGCTGGTCAGTGTGGGATCTGGGACTTGAATCCAAGGTTGTGCTCTCTGCCTATACCAAGCTACCGCCTTTATGCTTTGATGAGGTCAAGCAGCGTTGAAGCTACTTGTGAGCCATAATAAATGTCCTAAAATATGTATACTAGGCCAAAAGACTTTATGCATATTCAGGAACTCAAAGTATGTGAACTTTGTTTTCCTAATACAGTTTATGCCCAGAATCTGAAAAGGGAAGATTAGATCACATTTATAATACACATCTAGACAGTCAAGAATTAACAACATTAATCTCCAGGATGCAATTATCGCTATACCAAGCTTTTTAGCTATCACATAAATAAGCAAACCAATTTCAATACCAATATGTAGATTTGAACTATGAACCCTGAATCAGATTAAAAAGCAACACTTTGCTGAGTCTTGAACTGATAGCAAATACTGTTTACTGCACCAGAATCAGAAGCTAAATTCCAAGGAACCACCAGTGAACCATTTCAAACATGAATTAAATTAGAAAATCCTGGACCTGAAAATCATAACGATGTCTAGAACTAAATGTCAACCATTCCAACATTCTTTTCATTTTAGCCCCTAGAATTAACTGACCAGGCATTCGATAGAAGAAGGACGGGGCTGCTGCTCTCACGCTAAGGACCGGCCAACATGGCAGCCAAGTTCACCCAAGCCAACACAATTGACCTTGTCATTTGGAAACCAATACGGATTGAAAACAACAAAAGTGTAGAAAGCAAAACCTCTCATTATTCACTGGGAGCCATTTTTGCAAAGAACAGCTGCAAAAGCAAACTTCACGTTTCACTCTGTTGCAGTCCCAAGTGACTGAGAGTGCGGCTCTTCCCCGTTTATTTTTGTAACATCACACGCCCACAGAGAGTTCACAGGCAAGCTAGCTGGAGGAAAGGCTGCTTCTCCCTTTTGTACCACTACCCTCAAGAGACAGGCACTCCAACTGCTGCTAAGGAAATCTAATAAACATGGTAACCAGGAAAAAGAACCAGAGGCAATCAATTGATTGATCGACCAGATTACTGAATTCATTTTCGATTATGTCAGAGTTTGAACAGTTTGTTGAGCTCACGGTGGGGAGAGTCAGGAATTGGAACAAGAAACAGGTGCAATTAGAGATGGAAGGCAATACTGGATGGGGTTAATGGAGTGACCTGCTGTAGTACGTGGCAAAACCCCTCTGGTCATTTCCTTTCTCCCACTTCAGACAGGCTTCTGGCGCCACCACCCCACTGAAATTGCTTTTGCCAAGATCCCAACTTGAAAAGTTAAATTGCCTGCTTACAAGAAGCCGTTGACCCTGCAGGGTGCATATAAATTTGATTCACCATCAGTCAGGCATCCAGGGTGGCCCTCCTAACTTAGGCAGGGACCAAGCCTCATAGAATTGAACCTGCTACAGAAGACCTTTCCTATCCCATGGAAAAGACATTATGAAGCTCTTTTCATTCATTCACTCATTCAACAAATATTTATTCCCTCCTCGGTGTCTGGCCTAGCTCTAAGCACTGGGAATGTGCTTAAGCATTTGAGTAAGACAGACCTGATTCTCGCTCTTGTGGGGCTTATAGTGAGCCAATAAATAACAAGCAAATAAATGAACGCAACCTAGGACAGCGTAATGTGAAGGGGAGCTACCTGACCCTGCATATCGGGGAAGGCCTCTTTAAGGAGGTGATGCTTGAATGACATGAAGAACTTCTGTGTGCCCTACCCAAAGCTGCCCCCGTCCCCAGTGACAACACTCTCACAGTTGTTCATTCTCGCTCATGTAGCATCATATTTTCCATCTATACTGAATCATTCCCGTCTGCAGACCACTGGCCTGCAATATACCTCCCAATAAAAAAAAAAACCCTTTCTCAGCCTTATCACTCCCTCCAGCTTCTACCCCATTTCATTGCTCTGCTATCCTTCCCTGTGGGAGTTACCTCCCCATCTCCTCCCCTTCTCTACTGGACCTGCTTCAAATCCACTGAAACTGCTCTTGTCAAGATCCCCGCTGACCATCAGACGGCCCAATCCTATGGTCACTTCCCCAGTCTCACTTCCCCATCGGTGCCCGGCACTGTCCATTCCCTTATACACAGAGCTCTCTCCTGTAACTACCTGGCCACCTGGAGGAAGCTAGAAGTCCTTGGGGTGTCAATGCTTCCAGGAGCAGCCATCAGCCAGTGACAGATGGGGCAAGTGTACAGATGCCTCCAATGGGGTGACTCTGACCAGGTCTGTACAGCTTCCCAGAAGCCTCCAGTGGGATCAAACTCCGTTTCCCAAAGTGAGAACCTTCTTGTGAGTATACCCTGCAGAGGCTTTTCTGCCTTCCCTGTCTCACTCCCCTAATCCTTTCCTGGTGCCCCTTAGAGTCACCTCTCAAATGAATTGCTTACAGTTCATTTCTTGTCCCAAGATCTGCTTCTGGGGATGGGGTGGGGGGATCCAACTCTGGTAGATTGGTGGCAAAAATAGCTTCAATTTACCCCTTAGCTTCAAGATACCCCTCATCCTATCTCCTTTACAATGTGACTCTGCAGCTTCTCCCATCAAAACATGAAGACTATTTCCTCACTCCCTGAAAGTGGGCTGACCTGGTGAGCTGTTTTACCCAATGGCATGCAACAGAAGTGACAGGGGGCCAGTTCCAAGCGTAGGCCTAATCGACCACTACGTGCTTCTGCTTGCTCTCTTGGGATCCCACTGCTGCTATGTTAAAAAGCCCAGGCTAGCCTGCAGAATAATGAGTTCACATGTGAGCCAGAGCAAGTCATTTAAGCTCCCATATGTGAGACAGCTTAGCCAAGATCAGCAAAGCAATCTGCAATTAACCACGGACGCATAAAGTAGCCCAGGCCTCAAGCATAAGAACCACCCAGCTATGCCCAGCCTAAACCGCCCTCCTACATAATCATACGCTAAAGAATTGTTAGCTTTTTAGGCCACTGAGTTTTGGGGTTACTTATAACGCAGCAGAAGCTAGCTGTTACACCTGCCTAAAACAGCTGGTATCAGAAGTGGTCTTAGGAGGAATCCCAGGGTGAGATTCTGGAATTGGCTCACTTGCTAACCAGAGGACTGCAAGTACCCCACCTCTGGTGGTAAATGTGGAGGTGATAACCCCTGGCATGCGGCTTCCCAAGTACTAAAACCCTCACCTTTGTTGCACTGGGATGGGGTAGAGGTGAAAAGAAATACACTCTAGCACTTGATATTTCTGTAGGCAATGGTAATGAGGATTGCAGAATCGCTTGCCTGTTGGTAATGATCACAGAAGCCCCGAAAGAAGAAAATGACAGCTATCAACTCCGAGGTCTGGTATGAAAGCCAGACGTCTATATGGCAATGTTTGAAGGGATGCTCATCTCCTGTAGCCTGAAGACAGACTGTGTTGAATAATCAGGCACAATATTTGATTGTAACTGTGGTGGAGATAGAAGCCACCTACACAAAAGTCAGGGTTCTGTTCCAGAACAAGTGGCACATTGGGATGGGGAACTTTGGGTAGATACACTTGAGAACCTTAAATCTCTCAGATTAACTTGAATAATCGCATGGGTCTACTTCCCCCTTGTTAGAAGAGAGCGGTCTCATTATCTGGAGACCATACAAATGCCTCACTTGAGGTGAAAGTCTTGCAAGATGACCTTTATCCTTCTCAAGATCTGGTCCCACCTCCCCTCATCGCCTCTAGACCAATAACCAGGGTCGTTTCTGTAAGGCACAAGTGGGAAGTATTGACCATTTTCTGGGAAGAAAGATATTATTCACCACAAGAACTGTAGGTTCTGGCAAATATGTAACAGCAGAAGCCAGAAGACTGTGAACCCGGGAGTACATATGGAGGGTGCTAGACCAGGGCCCACTGACTGAAGGGGGGTCTCCCTGAGGAAAGGCCTTGCAACGTAACAGCAAGAATCACAGTAACTGTTGTTCTAATCCTTCCCAAAGGCTGCTTAGCAGAACAAATAAAAGTTGGGGAAAGAGGAATGCCCAGATCTTCTGACAGCTGCTGGAGAGGGTCTGAGCTGACATAGGTGCCATGAAACCGCAGACACCACCAGGGCACCTTGTTAAAGTTGAGATTCGTGGGCGTCAAGAGATAAATGGGGTCCTGGCCAAAGTTCATCTTACAGTGAGTCCAGTTGATCTATGGACCCAGCTGAGGTCATTTCCTTGGCCCCTGATTGCATAATAAAGATGGATATACATAGCATCTGGCAGAACCTTCATATTGGTTTCCTAACCTGTAGAGTAAGAGCCATGAGTAGGCAAGGCAAAGTGGGAATCCCTGAAAATGTTCCCCTTTCATCAACTAAGATAATAAAGCAGAAGTGACACTGCATCCCAAGGAGAACGTCTGAGATTAGTGCCACCCTCAAAGATTCAAAGCATGCCAAGGTGGTGGGTCCCACTATATCCCTATTTAATTCAACTACATGACCCTTGCCAAAACCAGATGGCTCATGGTAGCGGATGGGTGATATCACAAACTTAATCAGGTGATATAGTCCCAATTACAGTTGCGCTGGATGTGATAGTTCTACTAGATGTAGAGCTAGATCAACACAGCCTCTTGCATTTTATATGTGGATACTGATTTGGCAAATGCATTCTTTTCTCTGTCTATCAAGAAAAGGATCAAAGCCAGTTCACGATAACCTGGGACAGATAACTCTACACATTTACTATCTTCACCTGTTCTGATCATTGTTCCATTTAGTCTAGAAGGGCTTTGATCATCTGGACACTGCATGAAAAATCGTGCTGGTCCACGACATTGATAAGATCATATTAATCGACTTGGGAAGCTGGAAATGGCAAATGTTCCTTATCCTCTGGTAAGACATGTGCACACCAAAAGGCAGGAAAAAAACCCTGCAGAGATTTAGTCAAGTTTCTAGGAGCTGTGATATCTGGAGCACGCCAGGACTCCCCCTCAAGATAAAGGATGACCTATTACACTTTGCCCTTCCTACCACCGAGAAAGAGACACCATGTTTGGTAGGCATCTTTGAAATTTGGAAATATCATATATTACCTTGGGAAATCCGGCTCTAACCCATTATTGGATAAGACAGCTGCAAGTGGGTCCAGAGCAAGAAATAGCTCTGCAGCAGGTTCAAGCTGCAGTATGAGCAACTCTGCTACTTGGGTCATAAGATCCAGCAGATCTAATGGTGCTAGAAATACCTATAGTAGAAAAGGACATTGTGTGGAATCTCAGGTAAACCTCGGTATTGGAGACACAGTGAAGAGCCCAAGGGTTCTGGAACGAGGGAATGCCATCCGCATCAGAGAACTATTCGCTATTCAAAAAGCAGCTCCTGGCCTGCTGCTGGGCCATCGTGGAGACTGAGTGTCTGACTGTGGAACATCGAGGGGTTATGTGACTAGAGCTGCCATCAGGAATAGGGATTCATCACAGCCAGTAAATTATAGGACTGGTCAGGCTCGGCAGCAATCCGTCATTCAGTGAAAACTGTACTTGTGGGATTGGGCCCAAGCAGGTCTGGAAAGCACAGGTAGGTTACACGAACAGGAAATCCAGACACCACTGCTACATACATCCACTGCACGAATGCCTTTCCCTCAGTTCACAGCTATGTGAGCTGAAGAGTAGATTACTTACCAACCACAGCCCTACTCAGGGAGAGGAGAACCCTGTGACGGCACCACGGTTCTCCTCTCCCTGATACAGAGTGAAGAGGAGAAATTCTCCCTGTGGACACAGCCGCATGCAGTACACCTGGCATCACATTTGTATGGAAAGAGAAGCGGTACCTAGGTAAGGCTATACCTGGCTCCTTGGACATCGGTTAATGGCTTGTCTAGGTCAGCGGTCTAGGTGCACGAGTTAGAAAGATCAGAGACAAGGAGGTCTGGAGGAGAACATATTCGAAGGACCTGTGGGAATGGGCACAATATGTATGAGTCTTTGGGTCAATGCCAGCAGCAAAGCAGGTGTGATGATGGGCACATCACTGTAGGATCCAATGTTTCTACCTTATGTCGCATCACCCAGAAACTACCAGGCTGATAGAGTGTTGGATGGCCTCTTAAAGGCACAGCAGAGGCAGGAGCTTGGCTCAGCAGAGACACTCCACAGAATCAGCATGGAGCATGTCATTTGGGATATAGCATATTCTTGGAACCATTATATGGCCATTATAGGATACATTATCTGTGAGAACTTGACTAATGAGTCCAGGAACCAAGGGTTACAGGAAGGAGGGGCTTCTTCCATAACCCCTTTCAGTGACTGACTTGGGGAAGTCTGTGTTTCCTAACCCTATAATTTTAGATTCTTCTTGGTTATAAGTTCTGATTTCCAGGGAAGGGAACCCAGACTTAACCGTAGGTGCTCCATTAAACCCTGTAAATACAAAGGAGCCCCTGGTCATCTGGGGCTCCTAGTGTCCATGCATATGCAAAAGCAAAGAAAGGGATCGTCACACTGGTGGACGAAACCAACCTCGATTATCCTCAGGATCTCTGACTGCTGCTATAGATAAAGGGGGTCGGAGGAGGGTATCAAGCACGCAGGCATGGCTTTTTGTGCTTCTGTGTCCAGTGCTAACCACGGATGGGGAAGTCACAGCAACCACAGTGCGGTAACCAGTGACTCAGAACTCTCAGGGGTGAATGTCTGGGTTATGGATTATTCTAGCAAACTAAGCTAGCAGACGTGTTGAGCAAGGTTAAAGGAGAATCCAGAGTGGGTCGTAGAGGACATATCTATTATGCCTTTAGGATAAACTGCAGCGGCAGAGACTGGGACTTGTCCCGTTAATCTTCCCCTAAGATGGGATAGAAGTTGATCACAGCAGTGCCAGTGTTGACGCTTCACCCAAGGAATCCTCTGGACATTCACTGTTCCCTTATACAGAGGCGGCCTTGTGCTGTGAGCTCCTGTGACCCTCTTCCTGGGGGCAATCCCTAACCACAGAAGCATGTTTGATTTATGTGCAGGACTGGCCTGGAGTGCCAGGAAGTTAATTTCCTCAAAAGGAGACCTTGACTAATGTCAGTTGAGAGTTAGTGGATAAATAACAAACCCCCCTCACCCTCAGGTAGGCCAACTCTGAAGCAGATTACACAGAATTTCCCAGAGACCCTCCAGCGGGGCCGAGCTCTTCATGCTGACTCATGTACCCCATACTGCGTCCCTTCCCTTCTTTGTCTCACTACTTCAGCCCCAGCGGTTCCTTCTGTTACTACAGAAATCCTAATATCTCCTCACTGAGCAAATCGAGGCAAAGCCATTTCCTTAGTAATAAAAGAAAAAAAAAAGCATGTTAATACATTTTTAAATAGCATCCCCCCAAAACGTTTATAAGTAAGGATATTGCATTAAGCTTTACGCTTTTAGAGTAAAATAATGACTTCTTTGTGGAAAATTCGTCGATGGGAGGCTGATTGTAAATTATTGCAGTAATCCAGGAATGATGGTGGCCTGGGTCAGGGATTTAGCAGGGGTGATGCATTTAGTTTGAGTTTATTATTGTTCTTCTTCTAGTTTCCTAGACTGATGCCCAACTCATTGTTTATGTCTTTCTTTTACCTTATATATTCATCTTGAGGATATAAGTTTTCCTCTAATCATGCCTTAACTGCAACCCATGAGTGTAAACATGTATTTTCATAATAATTTAGTTTAAAATATTTTCAAATCTCCATTATGATTTCTTCTTTAATTTGGTTAAAGAAAAGCTGGTTATGTAGAAAAGTATTTATTTCAAAACATTTAGAGATTTTCTAGCCGTCCTTTCTTTAAAACTGGTTTCTAGCCTGAGTGCTAGAATAGACTCCCTGGAGTTGTAAAGTGTGTCGGGACCTTGCTTTATGGTCCAATACATACGAACAAATTTTGTAAATGTTCCACGCATGGCTGTGTACACACGCATGGCTGAAAAGAGTCTGTATCCTTCAGTTCTCGGGTGCATTGTTTTAGAGTCTAAATTTATCACCCCAAAGTCTATAATTTCTAATTTTTCTATTGTTTGTATCAGCTATGCCATTTTTAAAAGTTTCCTTTGATGCTTATATATTTTAAGTTCCTCTTTTACTTCTTCAAACATATTAAGCATAGTCATTCTACGATCTGTCTGATAATTCTAATATCTAAAGCCACTGTGGACTCTTTACGTTTTCTGTTGTTTCTGCTTACAATTAACCATGATCCCTCGATGTCTGCAGACTAGACACCATGCATGCTCAAGTCCTATATATACATAGGTGTGGAACAATGAATAGAGGTGGCCCTCTGTATTGGCGGGTTTCCCATCGCGGATTCTACCAAACACAGATAGAAATTTCGTTGAATCCGTGGATGGGAAACCCGCAGAGAGAACGTTTATCCTTTCCTACAGCTGTTTGTGTGTGTGTGTGTGTGTGTGTGTGTGTGTGTGTGTGTGTGCGCGCGCGCGCGCAGCAGAGGGTGGCGAGTAGGGGTGCAAGCCCACCTCAGTTCAAGTTCAAGTCTTGAGGTTCTCCAGACTAGACAGAGGAAGAGAACATGGGCTGGGAGTCAGCATGAATGCCGGTTTACATCTGGTTCATTCTCACCCTGAGGCTGCAGGTCTTTGGGGTCCTACCTTTAAATACAGGTGGGGATGCCTCAGACTTTGGATGGGCTCCAGATTTTGCCTTTTGTTCACCTTGCCCTGGGATTCTGCTAAAACCTCAGTTTAGTTTTTTCACCTGCTTTCTCTGTAGCAGGGATGCTCTCACAGCAAATGTTTTAAAGATTTTTTCCCTCTATTTCATCTGTTTTACTTGTTTTCAGCAGGAGTGTTTGTTCAAGTTGTCTTACCATTACTGGAAGCAGGAGATCCCAAGTGAAAAATGTGTCAGGTCCCAAATTTCTGTATTTATCTCATCAGTAAAATGGTAACAACCACAACAATAATATCAACCTACTCTTTTCTTGAAATATTAAGCAGAATAAAGATTAACTACACATTTCTCTGTAAAAGATACGTTCTTGTCATTTCTTTCACCATAGTAGCATTTAAGCTGTTTTGCAGAAACAGACCCTCAGCTGAAAGCACTATGAAGCCTCCAACAAAACCCACAAATAACATGTGCAAGTTCTCCTTTTCTGTTTACTTAAGGATTTGCTGTTTCACACTTCTCAAATCATGAAAAATGCTTTCTTAACAAAAGAGCTCAATTTTACTACCATAATAAATGAAAGGCCCTCCAGGTGATAACGGAAATATACACTCGCTACATGAAAGGAGTAATTTTTCATTCTGTTATGAGGTGGCCTAAACTTCATTTAATTTGATTTTAACTTCCTTAAAAATAAAAACAAGTCCAGCAGAATTCCAGAGCAGCAGAGATATCCTAAAATCTTTAAATTACTCCAAAAGCCAGCAGGTCCGTGAAAATAAGCTCAGCTCTAAAAACTCTGAAAATCTTTCCGTTTATCCCTAAAGTCTGTCTAGGAAGGATCTGTTTAATTTCAACTAAAAAAAAATGCCCAGTTTTTTTGAGTTTATTACACACTAAGGCTGCAGATTGGGGGAGACAAAATAAACAAAAAGACAAATCATGCTTTGGGCCGACCCCAAAGTAGACGGAACTTCTCCAAATTTATCAGCTACCCCACAGGGGACGTTAACCTGAGACCGATGGGGACTTTCCCCATGCTAAAATATTATGGTGATTTTTTATCTAAGTGATTTCCAAGAAATATATAGCATGGTCCCTAACCTAGCATCTTTCACCTGTATCAAAACACCTGTTTTTATACATGTAGGTTGGTGGTTTTGGATTCATTCTGATTTCTCAGGATACTGTTTTCACTCTGTTGCTCAAATGTTCTTTCATCATTTGTTGTGAACAGTTAGAGACCAAGAGACCTCCAAGCAAAACTCTTTCCAAACCCAGAGGAGCTTCTAAGAGATCTTAACTCATCTGCAATGTCAAAAAAAAAAAAAAGAGAATGATGACAAAACCAAAGTTCTCCATCATTTTCAAGTGAATAATTATTTTAGAGTTCTTTTCATTGGCAGAGTAAAGTATTTCATTGTAGTCTCATTTCTGTTTAACATCTTCCAAATCTGTTCCCTGACTCTCATTCGGGTATTTTCCATCACTCTCCTTCATCAAATCCCAAGCCTTTGGCAGCAATATAGGACTGTGTCGGGCACACTTGCATTGCAAAATGGGAAGGTTTTACATGTAAAGTCACGTGAAAATATGTGCAAAGAGCTAGCAGTGGGCACTCAGGCAAGCTTGCTTAATGATACTAATCCTCTTATAATACTTTTTCTTTTGCAAAATAAGAGAAGACACTCATCATGTAGAGAGCAGAGAAGGAGAGAAACACATAGTCAATCAGGTAGTCTCCATGTAACCTTGGATGGTCACTTGACCAGCCTACGAGTAGTTAGCCTTGGTCATCCTCTGGTATTCCCTTGGGGGTTTTCTTCCTTCAGCCGCTGCCTGTCCCCACTTGCTACCTTCTCTAACCAGGTTCCTGGTACTGTTTCCAATGTTGCATTTTATTATTGGGAAGCTCAAATTCCAAATTTTTTCCCTCCTTCCCACCTAAATTGTCCTGTGTTTCATTTCCTCAGAGCCTTGCTCTGTTCTGCTCCACTCCCTCCAAAATGAAAGACTCTTTCTGATTCATGTGTAAATACAAGAAGTCCTCACTTTGCACAGTTCCACTGTATATGAATTTCAGTTACTGTGGTGTGTTCAGTGTAACTAATTGCATCAAGTACAAACTCTGCTACTTACTCTTCAGTCCAAAGATCACTACGTAAATAACAGATGTACATCCTGATAGAAACCAATCGTGTCACTTCTTCTAGAAGTTGTGTGTGACTGGTCATGCTGCATCTGTTATCAGTTCGTGCACAGACAGCAAAGTGTGTGGCCGTGGGGCCTCCTTGTCTCCCAGTGATAAATAATTTACATGACATTTTACAAAAGTGGAGAATCAAAACAAGCCACCAAACATGAAAGTGTAGCAAAGAAACAAAAAGTCTGACAGTGAAATTCACAATGAAAGTAAACGGAATTACTGAAGAAATAGCTGACTGTGGAAACGTGGACACTGCCTCCAGTGGAGAGACTCTAGCCATGCAGCCAGGGGAACTTAAGGAAGGTGAACTCACACACAAAAATTCGGAAAATGGTTATGATGCAAATGGTGAAGATGTCCCAGAGGAAATGACAGCAACAGCAAAAAAAAAAAAAATCGTATTAAAGGAACTCTCAGAGATTTTTCAAGACAAAGGATAAAATACTGGAAGCTGACCCAAACTTAGTAGGGAGTAGGACAATCTCACAAGGCCTAGGGAGGATGCTGCCTCCACGGAGTAAGTCATATGACAACAAGAAGAAGACAACCGCTGTTCACACCACTCATGATAAGGTTTTTATAAAATACAAAATTCTTTAGTTCTCGATGTTTCTAATGTTTTAAATTACAGTGTACTTAATAAACATTAGTTTCGCTATTTAAAAAAAAAATTTTCCTATATATTTATAACCAGTAGGGAGAGAGTTCTTGATATTTGGGTGGGCTAATGCCTAACCCCAACCATGGTGGAAGCGTTGTATGTTAACAGCCCTTTGTTGGTACCATTACCTAAGAATTAGTTTCGGTCGCCCTAAAGTAGTGACTACAAAAATTAGAAGTTCAGGATCGTGCCTTTCAAAGTATACTGTGACAACAGCCATCATACTGTTTTAATTAAGCTGAAAGACATATACTCTGATATCTTTTCTAACCCTCAGCTTCCTCTCTCTGCCACCCTCTCTCCTTTTCTCTTTTCTCACAGGTTCGCTGGTCTTTCTTTTTTAAAAACTAATATTAAATATTTTAGATGTACAATACATATATAGTGTTATAACGAACTCATGTACTCACTGCCCACCTTTAAACAAAAAGCAGTACTGTATTATAGTTGAAGCCCCCAGTGGCCTCCTCCTACATTGCATCTCCCTCCCTCATTCCTGGCACACCAGCCATAACCTCAATCCCAGATTTTACGTTTATGATTCCCATTATTTTGTTACTCCTATTCTTTCACAGCTAGCCTTTTCTTGGGTCCCTGAACATTTTATGGTCTCCCTCCACCACCAGGGACTTGGAATGTGCTGTTTGCTTTAGCACAAACTCTCTTCTCTGCCTAGCTGCCCCTCCTCCAGGTACCCCTGATTCCTTTCAGGTCTGAACGACATCATCACTTTCTTTAGGAAGCCTCCTTTGTCCGTTTTCACTTGGTCAGGTCCTACGTTATAAGTTCTCAGGGCTCCTAGCACTTTTCCTTTGCTCTGGGTACTTCAGGTGTGATTCTATACTTATTTGTGTGATTCTCCTATTAATAGGTGTCTCCACTACAATCCTGACGGCGGGAACCATGTTTGTTTTCACTCAGTACTCTATCCCTGGCAACAAGCTTTGTGCCTCATGTATAGAGGACCCTAAATCTCGATGAAATAAACAGGGACCAGTCTTCCGGAATGTCAGGCACTTTGGGAATGTCTTATAAGTATTGAAGAGATCAGAGTCCTCTGGCCACAAATTGAAGAATCCAAAACAATTAAAATCTCTGTAAAATCAAGTACCAGCCATGACCAATGAAAAACACGAATCCCCAGAGGTGATGGGGTTTGTCCCACAGTGCTAAAGACAGCTGGGGGAAATTGAAGCAGCTTCTAAAACGAATTCTCTTGCTTCTGAGGCCTAAGTTATAGATTGGGAAGTTTGTTTCTATTAAAAGGATGGCGCAGGTAGCCCCCATGGCCCAGGGTTGAGGATGATTTCAGCAGAACTGAAAAGACGTGGAAGGGGCGCTCAGTAGAGAAAAGGACAGTGACCTAATAGGCTCGTCAGAGGCCCCTGGGTTAGGAATCTTTCGGGAGGGAGCACAAAATGAGGCCATGGAACGGTTTCCTGCTCAACAACATGCATTTTTAATGAGACTACTTTATACTTTCTAGCCCTTCTCACCGAAGGACCTCATCTCCCAGCCCCACACAAATTTCTCTCCCTGTCTTTTCCCACTCCTGTCACTTCTGTGTACATCAGCTCATTAATCAGCAGAAACCCTTGTGGAAGAAGCAGCTCCAAAATACTGTTACCCCAGTTCATGTTAATTACTTGGACGTTTCCACAGAATCCCAAGGGAGGTCGGAGTCCTCTGAGCATGCAAGTGCCTCTTCAGAGTCTAATGTCAGGATTTTTTAGAAAAAAGAAAAACTCTTTGAGATCTGACATGCTTGGTCTGAATAAATCTTGTAAAGAATGTTTTCACGTCCAGGGCAACTGCATTTCTTATACAACATTCTCTTGGGATCCACCGGTTTAGATTTAGGACCTTTCAGGTATAGAGAAAAGAGTTACTGGAGAGTCACTTTAAAGTAGATGTTCTTGGGCTTCCCTGGTGGCGCAGTGGTTGAGGGTCCGCCTGCCTTTGCAGGGGATGCGGGTTCGTGCCCCGATCCGGGAGGATCCCAGATGCCGCAGAGCGGCTGGGCCCGTGAGCCATGGCCGCTGAGCCTGCGCGTCCAGAGCCTGTGCTCCGCAACGGGAGGGGCCACAGCAGTGAGAGGCCCGCAAAAGTACATGTTCTTAATTTAGGGTTTAAGAATGAACTAGAATGGGAGAGGAGAGGATGCGTGATCTCCAGGAAGCTGGGGGCATCCTTTTCAGAGCTGGTACATTTCTGTAGCAAGGACGACAGCATCCATTCGATCCTTAAAGCTGGTAATGGCTCTAAAAAGAACCTTATTATTGGGCTAATGACTTAACCACGGAGCTAATCTCTAAGCAGGATTGGCCAAAATGCTTTAGACGTTGCCACCTGCCGACAGTGAGACAGATTCCTCGTGGCAGAGGAGCAAGGTTGGAATTCTGAGGAGGAGACAGGCATTACTCCTGCCTTTATAGTCCCTGTCGGTACTGTAATACTTTTCTTCTGACGACCATAAATGTTTTATATTACAAGTAGAGCGTATTATTTACAGAAATTCCAAGGTAACCTGGGCTTTACCCTTTTCCCCAGAGATCCAGTTATGAAACATTTACCAACACACCGCGGATCATGAGGGTGGGTGGGGACTGGCTGTCCGGGGGCCACGCCCGTGGACTAGATGGAGACCTTTAGGGATCCTGCGTATGGAAAATATTACAAAGTTTCTTTTCATAAATAATTACAAAATTAAAACTGTGCTAAATTATAAAACAAAAATAAATACACATACACCAAATTGAAAGGCTTTAAAAAATACCTTTGAGTGCAAAATTCTGAATAGGTTTATGGAAATGGAACTCTTCGCAATTATTTGCTGCCCCTGCACTGACGGTTCCCTAAGCTTGTGCAGCGTCTGTGTACTGAATGTCCAGCACAGCTGTGGACACAGACGGAATTTTATTTTGCTTTCTCAAACAAGCAGCATATTCTTTCCTGGACCAATAACCACAGTCTTACATTTTTCAAGGTTTCCCAAACAAGGTGGGTTTTTCCGTTGTTGTTTTTCATTTTTTTGCTACTTTCAGAAGCTCCTGACCGCTTAGGTTACCGAACAGTAACCAACTGGCTTGGCTAATAAAACCTGGACAGGCACCTTCGCTGAACTCCTGAAGGGCTGAACTCCCAGTCTAGAAGCAGCTATGTGCTAATATCTCCTTCTGTGATTTCAGCTGCCCTTCATAGAACATAGAGGGGGGAAAACCCAGTGAGAAGAAACCAAATCTCACTCTGCTCGACTTCACCAGCTCACCCGGTGCTCTGAGCTTCCAGGGCAGCCCAGAGGCTAGCCGACGTGCAGGGGAATGAAACACACGAACCTCCAAACGCACACAGGTTATACCAGTAAATACAGCTTGGATCTGTAACCAAACATCTCCTTGGTTACTGGTTATGTTAATTTGTGTCCACTGAGAAGCAAATGCCAGGATAGGATTTGAGGTCCAAGAGATTTATTGAGCGAGGCCTCCAGAGGAGTCAGGCAGCATCTTCAGACCATGCTGCAGGTCTGGCAAACGTGGGAGGAGAGAAGGGAGGGAGGAGACTTGGGCAGGAGGAGTGCTGGACTGTGGTACAGCCCCAGGTCAGGGTCAGCCAGGCTGAGGGTGAGGCCTCTAGTCCATTCACCCTGGGAAGCTGTGTCTCACCAGAGAGGACCTGCATGGCAGCCTCACAGTGTTCAGTCTGGCAGACGGCAGCCCATGGGGAGCATGGCCTCAAGTGAGCGTGACAGATCCAGAGGGCCGCGGCTGGGCTGTGGGTCACATGCACTCCCGCCGCTGATCTGACTGGTGCATTTTTCTGGCCACCACACTGGTCACTGTCATTCTCACATGGATGGGTTGTCACTGAATTTGCTGCTCCTTTTTTTTTTAAAGCACATTCTCTGCATTCAAAGACATTATTCTTTTATTATTATTATTATTAATTTATTTATTTATTTTTGCTGTGTTGGGTCTTCATTTCTGTGCGAGGGCTTTCTCTAGTTGCGGCGAGCGGGGGCCACTCTTCATCGCGGTATGCGGGCCTCTCACTATCGCGGCCTCTCTTGCTGCAGAGTACAGGCTCCAGACGCGCAGGCTCAGTAGTTGTGGCTCACGGGCCTAGTTGCTCCACAGCATGTGGGATCCTCCCAGACAAGGGCTCGAACCCGTGTCCCCTGCATTAGCAGGCAGATTCTCAACGACTGCGCCACCAGGGAAGCCCGCTTCTTCTTTTTAATAGAAGGGGCTGTGAGGGAGATACGGTCGCTGCATGTAGAAGTGTGAGAAACATGAGATGATTCATTCGTTGTGAATATCATCACGGACCTGCCAGTCACCTGGGGAAGGGCCCACACCTCGGACCAGAAATAAGAACTAAGTATGGGGTCTTCTAAGGCTGTCTCTTTATTGACTTTGGCTTGGACTGAAAATGTACAAAGTGTCTGAGACATGACCTTCAGGAACGGGAAACTGAGGAAGCGTGAGGGGCTGGGAGGCCGGGAGCTTGGGCACAATGTTGATCCATCCTTGAGAGTAAGACTATATTCCTCTCTGCTCCCCCTGGAGGAGAATGGGTAGGAGCTGATGACAGCTTTGCCCGTCAGAAGCCTGTGCTCTCTATTTTACATTTTCCTTCTCTACTCGCTCTTTATCCTCTAAGACATTAAGCAAAGTCCTTTCAAAAATTCCAGTCCTGAAACTAACACAACATGGTAAAGCAATTATACTCCAATTAAAAAAAAACCATATATATATTATTAAAAGAATGCATGAACTTAAAAAAAGTGATTTTTGTTTACTCCTGGGACAGAGTTTTAGAAAAGAAGCCAACGCAATGGTGGCCACAGTAATTAAAGAGCGTAATTCTCTACACCCTATGGGGTAGATAAAATTTAAGAAAAATAGCGGTAGATGCACTTGGCCCAAATACCTTGTCTTACTTGGACAGGAGGACTAGAATTCTGCAGAGTGTACATTTTGTTTTAATAAGGGAGTTCAATTCCCTTAGATAGATTATAAAAGCATGTGCCTATGAGTGAACCAAAAGTTCATTATGCAACACTTTCTATACAGCACTCCATAACCACTCTCATAGATTCAGGAACTCAACAAACCATTAGCCCTTCCAACCAACCTTGAGAAGGGCTAACAAACCGTTAGCCCTTCCAAACATCACATTACCTGTGATGTCTCCAGCAGCCCAGCCCCCACAGTCCCTCAAAGGCAGCAACTAGGGTCTGAGATCAGAGTTTATGTAACCCAGACAGCTCCTAGGTACATGGTTTCTCCCACGTTGCTCTGCAATAGGAACTGAAGAGGAGGTTCTCTTGGTTTGAGTCTCAGAAGAATCAGAAGTTCAGGAGAATAGTCCCTCTCTCTCTCTGTCTCTCTGTCTCTCTCATCTACCAGGAAATTAAGGTTGAATGAATGAACAAGCAGAGATGAGAATATGGACCAATCTCAACCTTGCCTTCTAATATTCCATATACCCCATCAGACAAAAAACTAAATTTTTATCTCTGGCAGTGGACTGTCCAGCAGAGATGGCTCAAGGCCTCTCCCAAGCCTGTTCCAGGTAATAGGAGACGTAACAGGAGGACGTGATTTCTTCCACTCATTTGGGACTAATCTAACAGGTGACTGAGACTTCCTTATGTTTGTTTAGTGTTTCATAGTTTTCAAAGCAACTCTACAAATGTTATCTTAATAAGACTCATAACAGACTTGTAAAACAGGAGCTACACATATTATCTTCATTCTCCCAAAGGGGAAACTGAAGCACAGGGACGTTTACTAACTTGTTCAAAGTCAAGCAGGCAGAGAGTGGTCCAGCTAGAATAATGATAAAGCAACACAATTGCAACCACCTGTTGAGTGTTTGTTTTGCACTAAATTCTAAGCCCTTTACATAGATTACCCTTAATTATTGAAAGAATCCTCTAAGACATTAAAGTCCTTTCAAAAATTCCAGTCCTGAAACTAACAGAACACAATTAAGGAAGGTATTCGTGTGTTCATTTTGTATCCTCCAAAGGAAGTGGCGAGGTGCTTTTTGTGTATAGACCGTCAAGGAACATTACCGGATTGATTTATTGGAAAGAGATAATAGATAATCTGCTGGCTGAGTCCAAATCCATTAAAGTTTTAGGAAATGATTCTGAATTTTAAAGAATTGTACTTGAGCAGAAAACAGAAAACGGAGGGAATAGTAATCTAATTCAGCAACATCAGTGTTCCAGTTTCCTGAGCTATTATATTGAAGTATAAATGTTTACCTTAATTTTCACTTTTGATTAAATCTGTCTCCATCAAAGTTGGCCTAATCTTTAGGTGGAATCAGATATGCCATAGTTTGTATTCTGCAGGATCCCCAAAGGCTTAAAAATCCTTCCCAACCAATCATCCTATAATTGATAATTCCACGATTTAGCTACCATGTTCCTGAGTATTATCTAATTAAAAGAGAAAAGAATTTAAAAATGATTCTCATTTGACCTGCCACCTATTATTTACACCTTAGTGTGAATAAATATTTTGAGCACAGGTTTTTTTTTTAACATCTTTATTGGAGTATAATTGCTTTACAATGGTGTGTTAGTTTCTGCTTTATAACAAAGTGAATCAGGGAAAATAAGGGAAAAAAATATACTGACTGGAAAGATGTTTTATCACTAAAAAGGTTTACTAAGTCCCTGATGATGTTCCTCTTCTTGGAAGGCTTAACAGTCAACTAAATACTTGAGTGGTTTAGGGAGAGATATAAGCATTGGGAGAAGGCTCAAGGTCAAAGGCCACTTGAGATGCTCTTCTGTCCCCAAAGCCAAAATGGCTACAAGTATAAGCGAAAGTCAGCCAGGTGTGTGAGTGCACCTGTACCGTGAACTGAAGGTGTGGCTCTGTCCTTTAGAACGTGACCCCAGGAGCCCTTTCCCATTCTTCTTCAAATCTCACCCTTCAAAACAGAGTTCAGTGACTTGCTCTCCAGAAGCCTTCCTGGGTCTCGCAAACTAGATCCCTGCCTTCTCAGAAACCCCAGTGCTCGTTTGACTCGTAGCCTCAACAGAATGGTGGCAGCAAGACACAACTAGTGAGTGCACTGCTCCAGTGAGCACTTGGTGATGTTGTTCTGTTTCCTAGAGCCCAGGTGGCAAGACCAGGTAGGCTTAACTACATTTTGTTTTGTTTTGGTTGGGTTTTGAATTTTTATTTTATTGTATTTATTTTTTATTGAGGTTGAGTTGATTTCCAATATTACATTACTCAAAATGATTCAAAATGATTATAGATTATACTCAGTTTAAGCTGTACACCTGAAATTAACACATTGTAAATTAACTATAGTCCAATATAAAGTACAAAATTTAAACATAAATCAATAAAGTTATCATAAAATACGGCTACATTTTGGGAAACTCTTGGCCCCGTCGCTGGGGAGCTGATCCAGGTGCTGAAGGCAGCCTCCTCTGAAGCCTTACACCTAGCAGAGCTGAGTGCAGCCCATTGTCTCAGCACACGAAGACACGTAAGGAAACGCAGCCTCAATGATAAAGGGCCCAGGGAACTGGGACCTGTGGGTGTTGTCAGGGTCCCTGTTAATTTATCTGCCTCCTCCCACAACCAAAAGGGATTCAGCCATGAAACCAAACAGATGCTTTGGAAACTCCTGGACGCTGGGGAACACAGTTGATCAGACTCTTGACACATCTTATTTAGGAAATTGAGCCAGCTACCGAGGCTGGGGTGGGTGCAGCTTTGGGCCACCCACCTGAGTGGAGGTCAGTAAGCTACAGACAGAGTCACCAACCGTCTTGGTTTACCTGGGATTGAAGGGGTTCCTGGGATACGGGGTTTTCAGTCTTAAAACCAAGGTAGTCTCTGTCAAACCAGGTAAGTCGCCAGCCAAAGAAGACCAGGGCAGAGTAAAGCCCCATAGGAATGAGGACTGATCCTTGGTGGGTGGACAGAAGGCACCCAAGAAGACAAATGATACAGCGTGGTGTCAGGGCAAGGGTGAGAGGGCGGAGAGACACCTGAGTTGTGCAAGTGTCCTCCAAAAGAACGAGGTCCCTGGACTAGACGCTTCCTCCAGCTGCTTCAGAAGGATTCTGCAGCTTCAGCTCATGACCATGGAACACTTTCTGCAGACAATTCCCAATCAGGAAATGGACGAGAAAGTAACAGGAAGAGGGCCCAAGTCCCTGGATCAGAGGTACCTAAAAACCACCATTGGCGACTCAGCAGAGAACCTTGTTACTGTGTTACACCCCGGGCTCCCAGCCAGCTGACAATACCGCTGCTTCAGAAGGGAAATGCCTACACAGTAGGGCTCAGGGGGGTATGGACAGCCCCTGCTACGGACTGAATGCGTGACCTCCCAAAACTCAAACGCTGAAATCGTAATCTCCGGGGTGACGGGGGCCTTTGGGGATGATTAGGTCATAAGGGTGGGGCCCTTCTGAATGAGACCCCAGACACCTTCCTCGCCACTTCCGCCGCGTGAGGACACGGTGAGAAGACGGCCATCAGTGAGCCAGGAAGCAGCATCTCACTAGAACTCAGCCATGCTGGTACCTTGACGTTGGACAAGCCTCCAGAACTGTGAGAAGTGTGTCGTCGTTTACCAGCCACCTCATCTAAGTTATTTTTATAGCTGTCTGAATAGACTAAGACTGTCCCTAATGAGCACCTTTCACCCTGGGGGACCCTGCTGATCACATGATCACATGCTATGGCTGGACTTCTTTCTTTTTTTTGGCGGTACGCGGGCCTCTCACTGCTGTGGCCCCTCCCGTTGCAGAGCACAGGCTCCGGACGCGCAGGCTCAGCAGCCATGGCTCACGGGCCCAGCCGCTCCGCGGCATGTGGGATCTTCCCGGACCGGGGCACGAACCCGTGTCCCCTGCATCGGCAGGCGGACTCTCAACCACTGCGCCACCAGGGAAGCCCTGGATTTCTTTCTTAATAAGACTTCATTTTAGGCCATAGGATCATCATTTCTGCCAATGGGGACAGTGAGATATCCTAGGGAGAGATGTTCTAGGGCTTCATCCCCTTTCAAGTGTGACAGCTCCAATTGGCAACTAAAGGCCCTTGAGCTATGAGCAGCTATAGCGCATGCCTTTCACTCCCAAGTTAGAACCCCCAAAGGCCCAGGGCTATGAAATCAGCTCACAAAGACTCCCAGACCTAATATGTAGCAATGTGTCACCTTGCTCTTCCCCCAAAATGAAAAAAAGCCTGGTCACAGGATAATCAGACTGTAAACCTCCTACATTTAGGAATCTTTCGGAAAGCGAGGAGGGGACCAGTCTTACAACCTCCTTGCAGCGATGGCTCAGCTGAGACCCCAAACTGAATGTGAGAGGCACGGCTCTAAAATGTTCTTTCCCAATCTTCCCCGTGCTGGGAAGCTTGGCCACTTGCCAGAGGCAGGGCCCAACTGCCTCAAGCTTCAGTAGCCAACAGGACAGGATAATTATCAGAAGCTCTGCATGCTGGTGTCCAGCTGACGGATGCTGCAAGCAACGTGCTTCTTAAAAATTCTGGACTTTCTCACACACACCCTGAAGCAAAGAATCTTTTTGGATTTTCCCTTCAAGTCGGTGACATCTTTGATGGTGCTGGGTAATTGGAAAAGGGATTTAAATAGGTCTGGAGTCTTCCCAACACTGTGGAATTTGCAAACACTGTACAGAGTCCACAAGCAAATAGAATTCACAAAGAAAGTCTCCCCTCTGGAATTATTCAGGAATCCAATTTGAAGAGATTTTAGTTTATCTTAAGGTAATGCCAGGAGGCCGTGAAAATAAGAACAAAGCAGACTGGAGGGGGCGTGGAGGGAAAGTCGCTTTCTGGTAGAGAAAAAAACAAAACTAGTGTGATCACGCATCTGTGATGGTGAATGTGCGTGGGGTGCAGAGCCCTCTGGTGAGGCAGTTGAAAAGAAAAGCTCTAGAGACACAGGGATGTGTCTTGGTCCTTCTGGGCACCTCGTCCCAGGATTTCTGGACTCATCTTCAAGAAACTCTGACTCCAGGGCAGCGGGACATCTGTCCCAAGTCATTTCTGCTAGTGTGTGTTTGTGTGCCCGTGTGTGCACTGCATAGATTCTCCTTTACTTTGTGAGGCAGGAAAATACTCCGGCTTTAATTCAACTGCCCATTCCGCTGCGTAGCAGCCGTTACTAGCCACACAGAGCCCAGTGCACCTGTGTACACACGGGGAGAAGCACATGCCTCCCTCTGGAGGTTTACATCCTTAAAAGTGTTGAGTAAAGGCAACCTTTTTTTAAAAAAAAAAAAAAAGATTTATTTTTTCTTTCTTTATTTTTGGCTGCGTCGGGTCTTAGTTGTGGCACGCGGGCTCTTTGTTGAGGCATGCGGGCTCTTCGTTGCAGTGCACAGGCTTCTCTCTAGTTGCGGTGTGCAGGTTCTCCCTCTAGTTGTGAATCACAGGCTCCAGATCACGTGGGCTCTGTAGTTTGCGGCATGCAGGCTCTCTAGTTGAGGTGCACGAGCTCAGTATTTGCGGCGCACGGGCTTAGTTGCCCCGCGGCCTGTGGGATCTTAATTCCCCCACCAGGGATCGAACCGGCGTCCTCTGCATTGCAAGGCAGATTCTTTACCACTGGACCACCAGGGAAGTCCCAAGCAAAGGCAACCTTCATTCTCAGCCCCTTTCTTTTTTTTTTAGGTTTTTTTTTAAATTTTTATTTTATGTTGGAGTGTAGTTGATTAACAATATTGTCTTAGTTTCAGGTGTACAGCAAAGTGATTCAGTTATACACATACATGTATCTATTCTTTTTCAAGTTCTTTTCCCATTTACTTTATTACAGAATATTGAGCTGAGTTCCCTGTGCTGTACAGTAGCTCCTTGTTGGTTATCTATTTTAAATATAGCAGTGTGTATGTCAATCCCAAACTCCCAATCTATCCCTTTCTTTTACAACCACTTAACTGCCTGGAGATGCCCCAGGGAACTCCTGACACCACCTCTACCCACCCAGGATGCTACACTTCACTCAAAACTCTCAGTGAAGGCTCCAGGGGGATTTTTAAATAAAGCATTTTATTTTAGAATAGTTTTAGATTTACAAAAAATTGCAAAGATAGTACAGTGTTCCCCTACCCACCCCCTACATGCCCAGTTTCCCTCTATTACCAACATCTTCCATTAATATGATATACTTGTCACAATTAACAAACCAATGTTGATAGATTATTATTAACTAAAATCCATACTCTACTGTGGTTCCCTCAGTTTTCACCTAATGTCTTTTTTCTGTCCCAGGATTCCATCTAGGAGATCACATGACATTTAGTCATCATGTCTTTTTAGGCTTCTCTTGGTTGTGACTATTTCTCTGACATTCCTTGTTTTTGATGATCTTGGCATTTTCAAGGAGTACTCGTCAGGTATTTTGTGTAATGTCCTTCAGCTGAGGCTCACTGGTTGTTCATCTCATGATGAGACTGGGATTGCAGGGCTGGGGAGGAAGACCACAGAGACAAAGTGCTATTGTCATCACATCTTATCCAGGGCAAATTCTGTCAATATGACATCAGCATTGATGTTGGCCCTGGTCACCTGGCTGAAGTCACGTCTGTCAGGTTTCTCCACTGAAAAGTGACTCTCTTTCCCCAACCACACTGTGCCCCTTGGGAGGAAATTTCTCTCTGCATCCCACACTTCAAGAGTGGGAGGTTCTGCTCCACCTCCCGGAGGGCAGAATATCTGCTTAAATTACAATACTTGGAATTACTCTGCATGGAAGATGGATCTATTCTCCTCCATTTATTAATTTATTCAATCATTTATTTATACCAGTATGGATCCTTTGATATTTGTTTTACATTTTGGGTGTCAAAGGTTAGAGGAAAAAAGGCTTTGAGTAATTTTCTATATAAATACAAAAAGCGCTGCAGCTTCGACTAGCACAGGGGCCAGGGAGATACATAGGGCAAAATCCAACTGCGCTGCCCCCGCTTACGGCTGAGACAACGGCTACCTGCGGCCCTTAAAGCCTGAAGACAAGAGACCCGAGCTAGGCAGCTGGTTGAATGTGCTGAGGTCATTTCAAGGGGGAAGACGCACAAGGAGAATTCCAACTGTTAAAAGTTTCAAGCATGGAGAAACTAAAATTTCTCTTCAAGACTGAGAACAAATAAGCATTCCCTATTACCACCAGTGTTTCCATATAGTATTGCTTAATTTTATTGGGAAAGGAGAGGAAATAGTTTTAAAGATTGGAAAGAAAGAGAAAACTGCCCTTGTTTACAAATAATATTGCCGTCTATCTAGAAAAAGAAATCAAATCAACAAACTTCTAATAGAAAATGATTAAAATTAAAAAGAGAATTCTGCAAGTTATATGGATAGAAGATCAATCCAAAAAAATCAATAGTATTTCTCCATTCCAGTAGAGATGGACTCAGAATAAAATTAAAAATGATATTTTTCAAAATAACAAATATTATAAAAGATCTAGGAATTAACTAAATCAGGAATGCATGAGAATTCTGTGGGGAAAAATTTAAAACTTTAATAAAGAGCATAAAAAAGTTTATTTGAATAAATGAAGACACGCCATGCTGTTAAATGAGCTGGCTTGATATTATAAAAGTATTGATTGTCCCTATATTGATCTAAAATTCAATGAAACTCAATCAAAATAGTAGTCAGATATTTATAAGAAATTCATTAAATTTAATCTGGAATTTATAAAGCAGAACAAATGTGTGTAAAGAGACAAATCAACTTTATATATATAAAAAAAAGAACAAAGAGAGAGAACTTGGAGAACTTGCCCCATCAGATATTAAGACATACTGTTAAGTGCAACCATATGAAATTACCTTTTTTGTAAATCAAAATGATAAATATTAGCAATTTTATATCATTTAAAGTACAAAAATCATTATGATTAAAAAATACTGTGTCCTTGGTGAAGAAACAAACAGGTAAATAGAGCATTGAAATGGGATGGAAAGTGCAGAAACAGACCTGTGTATATCCAGGAACAAAATATTTGATGAGGAGGGCATTGCAAATTGATGGAGAAAAGACAACTTGATTCGAGATAGTGTAGGGAAATATATGTGAAGAAAATATATGGGAAAAAAAATCTCATTATATGGAGAAAAACCAAACAATCTCTTCCTAATAACACTACATAGAAAGGTAGATGAAAACTTAAATAGGAAAGGTAAAACAATGAAGTTCATAGAATAAAACGTAGAAGTATCTTTGTGAACTAAGGGCAGGGAAAGACTAATTAGAATAAAATAATGTAATGCATAGGTTAAATTGTTGAATTCGAGTATATAAAAATTAAGAATTTCTATTTAATGAAACATACTTTGGACAAATTAATAAATACATGACAGAGTAGAAGAATAAACAATGTCTAAAAACACAGTGACTAATTCCAGAATATCAAAGCTAATTTTCCAGTCAAAAAACAAAAAACAAAACAATAACAAACAAACAATAACAAATACAAAAACGTACAGCAACTCAAAATTTTAAATGAGTCAAAAGTATGAACAAGGAAGTTTTAATATAGAAAGCTCAAAAAATTAATAATCATAGGAAGAAATGCTCAAAATAATTAGAAGTTAGACAAATACAAATTAAGTTCAGGCATATAAGACTGAAACGATAGGAAGTTTGTATAATGCTAAGTTTGGGTAAAAGATTGTTGAGCTATAGAATCCTCATACATTGTTGGTAGGAATATAAACCAGTGTAGCCATTACAGAGAGCAGTCTGGTTTTACTTAGACTCCTTAGTCATATTAAGAATACACAAATCCTGGGCTTCCCTAGTGGCGCAGTGGTTGAGAGTCCGCCTGCCGGTACAGGGGACATGGGTTCGTGCCCCGGTCCCGGAAGATCCCACATGCCGCAGAGCGGCTGGGCCCTTGAGCCATGGCCGCTGAGCCTGCATGTCCGGAGCCTGTGCTCCGCAATGGGAGAGGCCACAACACTGAGAGGCCCGCGTACCACAAAAAAAAAAAAAAAAAAAAAAAAAAGAATACACAAATCTTAATACATTGAGATCCAGCAATTCCATTCCTGGGCATATATGCCCAAACTGGTTTTACACAGATTCACAAATGGACACGAGCAAATATGTTACTACAGCTTTATTGAGACAGTGAGGAGATGCACACAACCTGGGTGTCTACCCTGGGAGAGAATATTAAATGATGTGTAGCCACATTAGTGGAGTATAATGTGGCTGTTGGAAGAAAGATGTATGGCTCTGGAAAACGTCACACCTATTACAGTGGCTACTATTAAAAAAAAAAAAAAAGACCTGAAAATAGCAAGCATTAGTGAGGATGTGGAGAAACTGGAATTCCTTACAGTTGGCAGCAATGTAAAACGATACAGCTGCTGTGGAAAACAGTGTGGTGATTGCTCAAAAATTAAACAGAATTACCATATGATCTGGCAATTCTACTTCCCGGTATATACTCAAAAGAATTGAAAGCAGGGACTTTAAACAGATATTTTTACATCCCTGTTCATAGTAGCATTATTCACAACAGCCAAAAGCAACCCAAATGTCCATCAGTGGATGAATGGATAAACAATATGTGATCTATTCATACAATGAAATACTATTCAGCCTTCAAAGAGGGAAATTCTGACTCATGGATGTACCTGGAGGCTATTATGCTAAGTGAAATGAGTCAGTCACAACGGGATAAACAGTAGGTCCACTTAATGAGGTCCCTAGAGCAGTCAAATTCACAGAGACAAAAAAGTAGAATGGTTGTTTCCAGGGTCTGTGGGGGAGGGTGGATGGGGAGTTGTTACTTAGTGGGTACAGAGTTTCAGTTTTTTCAAGATGAAGAGAGTTCTGGGAATGGACGGTGATGATATTAGTTCGACAGGGTGAATATACTTAATGCCATTGAATTGTACGCTTAAAAATGATTAAGATGGTAAATTTCATGTTGTGTGTATTTCACTACAATTTAAGAAAATGACTGATGAAAAGTAAGAAATGAAAATTTAGATAGATAAATAGATAGACACCATTTACATGAATTTCAAAATACATTCATACAAGTGACATGAAGCAAAATGGTAGGAAGATCTAGGAGTTTCTCCCTCTAACAAAGCAGCCATTGAACTGGAAAAACCATTTGGAATCAACTATTTCAGAACTCTGGAACTGACTGGAACTTATAACAACTAGGGTAGTTCTGGATGAAGGCTGCCATTCCTAGGTAAGAGAGTGCAAGGCATGAACTGGCCACCAGTCCCCATCTGTCAGCCCCACCGTGGCTGTGGGGATAGCTGTCCTGTTCTTGAGGAAGTATTTACTACTGTATATTTAATATTTGGAGATCTATACAAATATCACCAAGCGGAGAGCTTTTTCTTAAATTCTCCATTAAAAGTCATTAACTCCTTGTCAAAGAAGCTGAGAACAGAGACATTTGAAGCTAGTATGTCAGTATCACTGCCAACTAAATATCAATCAGGGAGGAGAAGAACAAATCTCAAAAATATTATGTCAGTGAAAGAATATGTTTTAATTTACTAAAAGGATATTCAGCTATACAAGCACATATTTTTTCAGAAAAGGTACACCATCCTTCACCACAATCTCTCTCACTTTCAGGGGCTGGAGAAAGGAGGTGATGATGTAGTCAATGCTTAAGTCACAAAGTGGTGAAGCAGCTGAGTGCCTGCCAATATTCACCAGTGAGCAGCCCACAGCCTCAAGTCTGGCTGTGTGCGTCCATCTAACTCTGCTGCCACCACGTCTCTGGAGCTTCTGCACTTACCCCTTCCCTCCCTTGGAGAACCCTACCTCCTGGCACCGTCCTCAGGAATACAATCTCAGTTCTTCCCTCTGCCAGGATGATTTGGCCCGTCTACAGCACATTGATTGGAACTCAAGTGGAAACTTCTGAGTCATTTTTTTTAAAGAAAGAAAAACACCAGACACAACTGAAAAAAAACTCTTAAATGCTGTTCAGTTATCTGGGCTTGTGCCACACTGGAGGGAACAACTTGCAAATTCTTCTTCAAAAGCTGTCAGAATATTTGCCTTAAGTTTGCTCTGACTCAGCTCTCTGCAAGAAAGACATGTTGCTACAGCTGAGTCATCAATAACTGCTTCTTGCTCCAGAGCAGTCATGGGTCACCTCTGAGTCCACCTGACCCAGTTCAAGAAGGGGATGCTTGGGGTCAGAACGGAATAGCACTTAACTCCCACCACTTAACTGCCCAGAGTGTGGCACCTGGACTTATCTTCTTCACTCCTGGGTTCTTCCCAAAGGCTTTGTACAGAAACAAGTGTTTGGAGGAAAAGGCACAATTTAGAAAATGTCAAATCACCAGGTGCTCCTTTTGCCATAATGAATCAACGGAAGTTTTTTTAAAAAGATGTCATCAGTACCAATCCAAAACATCTACTATGAGAAGTGAAAACATAAAAGTACCCTCAATTATTAAAAAGAGCTTATAGTATTTTATAAATTGTTTTCCTGTACCCTACAGCATTGTCTAAAACATTAACAGTCACCTTTTATCCCTAGTGCTGGAAGAACTGGTAGTAACCTATATAAATTTAACCATGTCTGTATCAATACACTCAACTGTGTGTATCACACACACTGGATGGAGATAATGTTCAGTAGCAACCTACTCTCTGTCAAAAACTCCAGGCTTCTTCTTGCATTTGAATTCGAATCTCTCAGTTCACGTTTTATTTAATGCAGTATGGGAGGAAAAAATTTGATCCCAAGATCTGTGGTTTTCCTTATTCCCAGAAGAGCTTATATAAATTTTGTAGTGATTAACACAATACTGGTACATTCACTTACAAACTTAATGAACAAAGTCCGTATCTTACAACCAATATAATATATTGACAAAATAAAGACTAGAATGTTTTACATGCTTCTCAGTTGGAGGTTATGCATCAGGAAAATTAAATGAGAATTTTGTGCTTACTATTGATCCAAGAAGTAGATGAATTTTCTAGTCCTATTGAAGAGCTTGGGTAATTATCAGGACTGGTATAAATAAAACTAATATTTTCCCCCTTTTGTCTATATGTTCTTTCTTCTTTGAGCTACTCTCTGAGTTCTGTATTATAAACATTCTTATTTTACAGGAAGAATACTTTAAAATTCAAAATACTTGAGAACCAATCTGATTCTTTCTTAAAGCTTATTATATACCACTGTGACTTAGTCTATTTTAATTTTAACCAGAATTGAATCATTTGTTTCTCTGATTTTAGTTTCATAATTTCTATTTCTAATCAGTGAAGATATGCAAATATTAATAAATCAGTGAGATTTTTGTGGAGGGGGTAGCATTTATATCAGCATGAGACTGATGTGAGATTTTTGTGGAGGGGGTAGCATTTATATCAGCATGAGACTGATGTAAACCTGTGTCGCCATAAATGCAACAAAACAAGGGTGAAAATCATCAAAATCAGTTTTTCAAGAACTCAAAATTACTGAAAGTCTTGCAATGATTGAGGGGCATTTATTTAAGAAAAACAGTTGAACCTCAGCAAGAACCAGGGTTTTGTGACCTCTTAACTTGTCCTACTGCCACTGTCCTCTCCCAAGTTCCATAAGAGCCTTGAAAACCAGCAGCTTTGCAGCCACTAGAGGGGACAGACTTGATTTTGAACGTCCCCAAAACTCCCATCTCCAGATCAATGTCACTATCTGACCTGACTCGCAGCTTCCTGGAAAAGCCATGTTTACAGTCATTATTTGACCTGACTTGGAGATCGCTCTGCCAGAAAAGCCCTATTCCGAGGGCATTTGTTGAAAACAATCAATGGCAACTGTTTAGCATCATAGTAGCCTGAGGCTGCCATACCAACTGGGCGAAGTAAGAGCGTGCCAAAAACTTAAAAGGAAGATCTACAGAATGAGATGCTCACCAGGGGCTTTGAAAAGCTGGGACATATTCTTAGGGATAAAGAAGGCCATGCACAGGTGCAGGGCTGTGTGCATTCCCAAAAACATCTGAAAGGACCCCAGTCTCCCATCTCCGACTGACTTTTAGGTCCTGTACAAGAGTACGTGAAAGCTAACATAGAGTTGTAAGTTACCTGAGCATTGAAAGCACTTCCCAACACACACAGACCCCCTTCGGCAAAGTGCGGAAAAAATCATTGGCTGAAGACATGTAAGGAAACCTCTGACCAATCATTAGATGACCACTAAGCTAACTAAACAAAAACTTCGGTGACTTAACAATACAGGGAATGCAGACTTTACAGAATTAGTTAAGAAAAGTTGATAAACAAAAAAGCAGCAGGAACAACAAAAGAACAAGAGTAACAAACTGGGGAGTGGAGTGAAATCTGATATTCAGAGTTGCCACATTATATTATCTAAAATGCCCAATTTGGTATAAAAAAATAAAGAGATACGCAGAGAAACAGAAAGGTAAAAACCATACAAAGGAATAAAAGCGGTAGAAAGAAGTTCCTAAGGGGGCCCAAATGTTGAATTTCCTAAAGAACTATTTTAAATCAACTATTATAAATATATTCTAAGAACCAAAGAAAATTATGCCTAAAAGAATTAAAGTTGGTTTAACAACTGAAAGCTAATCAAAGTAATATACTATATTAATAGAATAAAGAATAAAAACTACATGGTTATCTCAACAGACACAGAAAAGACATTTGACAAAACATAACACGTCTTCTTGATAAAAAAAAAAAAATCAACAAACTAGGGATAAAAGAAAACTTCCTTAACATGATAAAAAGGATCCATTAAAAAAAAAATCTACAGCTGCTGTCATAGTTAATGGTGAAAGACAGAATGTTTTCCCCCTAAGATCAGAAACAACAATATCCGCTCTTGCTACATCTATTCAATATTGTACCAGACATTCTAACCATAGCAATTATGCAAGAAAAATAAATAAAAGGCCTACAGATTGGAAAAGAAGTAAAAAATTTCTAATTGCAGATGACATTATATTTAATATAGAAAATCCTAAGGAATCCACTAAAAAAATTTTAGAATCAGCAAATGAGTTCAGAAAGGTAACAGGATAAAAGATTAATAAAAAATCAGTTGTATCCGTATATACTTGCAAAGAACTATCCAAAAGTAAAATTAAGAAAAAAATTCCATTTACAATAGCATAAAAAGAATAAAATACTTAGGTGTAAATTTAACAAAAGAAATGTGACATTTGTATATTGAAAACTACAAAACACCTTTGAAGGAAATTAAAGAATATCTAAATACATGGAACAACATCCCAGGTTCATGGATCCAAAGACTTAATATTGTAAAAATGGCAACGTTCCCTACATCAATCTACAGATTCATCACAATCTCTATCAGATTCCAGCTGGCTTTTGGGAAGAAATTGACAAGATGGTCCTAAAATTTTATAAGAGTTCAAGGAACCTAGAATAGCCAATAAAATTTGAAAAAGAAAAAGTTGTAGGACTCACACTTCCCAGAGATATCCATGTCCTCGTCCCTGAAACCTGAAACTTTGCACCTGTGATTAAACTAAGTGTCTTGAGACGGGGAGACTGTCCTAGATGATCTGTGTATCCAATACAATCACAAGGGTCCTTAAAAGACAAAGGCAGGATGGTCAGAGTCAGAGAAAGCTATGTGACAATGAAAGCAGAGTGAGTTAGAGATGTGACAATGGAAGGAAGAGAAAAGGAGACAAGATGATGGAAACAGAAGTGGGAATGATGCCATGGCTGGAGGGAGCCACAGAATGCAGGTGACCTCTGGAAGCTGGAAAAGGCTCCCCAAGAGCCTTCAGAAGGATAACAGCCCTGCCAACACCTTCATTTTAGCCAGTGAAACTGATTTAGAATTAAGACTGCCAGACCTGTAAGATAATAAATGCATGTTGTTTTCAGGCACTTAGTGTGTGATAATTTGTTACAGTCGCTATAGGAAACTAATACAAATTAATACAAGAGAAATTAAAAAAAATAATTTGTATTCAGAAATTAATACAAGAGAAATAAAGACATATGTCCACACAAGCGCTCATGTAGAAATGTTCTCACAGCATTACTCACAATAACCAAAAAGTGAAAACCCAAATGTCCATCAATGGATGAGTTGGATAAACAAAATGTGGTGTTTCCAAACAATGGAATGATATTTGCAACAAAACAGAAGAAAGTACTGATACAAGCTACAATGTGAATAACCTTCCAAAACATTATGCTTAGGGGAAGAAGTCAGTTATTTATATAAAGTATACAGAATGAGCAAATCTATAGGACCACAAGTAAATTACTAGGAGGATGGGAAGTGACCACTAACATGTTTGGGGGTTCATTTGGGGATGATTAAATCGTTCTAAATTATATCGTGGTGATGGTTGCACAACTCTTGTGAATATACTAAAATCTGCTGAATTATATACTTTAAATGGAATAATTTTGTTAGTGGGCTACATATTAATAAAGGTATTAATAATCTGAAACAAACTACAGATGCTCACCTCACTCTACTTAACAGCAAAGTATTTCAAACATACAGCAAAAAATAAAGTGTTGATTTTTATCTCTGAATTAGGTTTTTAGTTTTATTCTACATATTAGCTAACCAGACAGCGAATACTAAGTTAATTACTTTGCTTATTTACTCAACAAATGAATGCCTACTTTGTGCCATATCTTGGTTGGGCTCTGGACCATAAGTACCAATGGAATAGACTAATGAGTTCACCGATTTTTTAAATCTTACCCATACAAGGGTAATGGGTTTGCCAACCAATCATATATCTTGAATATGCCAAATTTCATTACTTCTACATTCCTTGTGTAGTAAGGCAACTCTACACTGTTGATACAGATTAGTTCAAACTTGCTCACTTTATAAGATTACTGTCCAGCTCTAAAAGGTAGGTTTTAGGTTTTAGGTTTAACCTGTTTACACACACATGCCTCACTATTCATGCTGGGCTCTTCTGAATACTGTATAACAATATTAATCAAATGCTTATGTAAATATGTAACTGCATTAAAAATGCTGTGAATGAAATATTTAAGGAGTTAAGAGTAATTATTGCCTTGTTTCTTAGGTCAAAGAAGTTCTTTCCAAGGAAACAGGCAGGAAAGTATTTCAGAAAGGCAGCAACATGTGCAAAGATCCAGAGATAGGAGGACGCTTGCTCACTGAAGGGGGACACCCAGTGTGGGTGGAGTTTATGAGCAAGGAGACATGGCAGGGCAGAATCTTGCAGGACCTTCAAGAGTGTCATGGTAGAGACTGGTAGTGGCTCCCCAACACTTATTTCCAAAACCTTTATTGTGAATACTCAATTATTAATATCCACTTGTTAACTGCATATTGTCCACTTGGATAAAAAACTATATCCTACCTCCTTTACAGATAGATGTGGCTGTGTGATAAACCTGTGGACAACACAAGGTAAGCTGATGGGCTCTGACAGGAGAAAGTGAATTTTTCTTCATCGCGTCCTCCTTCCAGTTACCTGGAAGGTAGATATTATGACTGGAGATTAGGCGGCTAACTTGACCATGAGTGAAAGCTGAGTATTGCAAATGCCAGAACAAGACAGAAGGTGTGTCTTGGATGCTATGTTAAATCAAAACAGCCCTAATCTGCCTACCTTTTATTTTTCTTACATGATAGAGAAGAAATTTCTATCCTGTTAATCCACCGTTATTTTACGTTTTCTGTCCTTCATGGTCAAACACAATCTAAATTAGTATATTGTTAAGGATGTGTTAGTGTCTCCTACAAGCACAGGGAAGATCATAAAAGGTTATGACATAATTGCCTTGTGCTTTGAAAGTTCACTTTGGCTGTTGTATGAAGAATTTCAGTGGGAAAATTTGGGGATATAAGGAGACCGAGTGGGAAACCCTTACAATAATTTAGGTTAAAGATGTTGGTGAATTTAGACTAAGACAGTGTCAGACAAAAAGAAAAAAATGAATTTGAGATATATTTAGGATAGAGAATCAAGAGGACTTGGTGACTGATCGCTGTAGGGAGTGAAGGAAAGGGAGGTGTTAAAAATGACTCCAGTCTTTCTAAGATGAGCAATGGGTGGGTTGAGGCGTTATTTCCTGAAATGGGAAACACTGGAGGAAGAATACTCTTAAGGGAAAGATCAAGAGTTTAATTTTGGACTGAGAAAATCTGAAATGGCTGAGGCTATGATAAGTTTGCAATTGGAAATGAAGAAAGGGAGATCAGAAGAGAGGTTTAGGTTGGGCTCGAAATATTGTGTTACGGAATATGGTTGATGAAAACGTAAGTTGTAGGGATTTGGGCTATTGCTTTTCTTTCTCTAATCTAGTGTTATGCTTCGTTAACTGACGATTATGATCCCTTATTGGTTCACAAAATCAATTTTTTTTTACCTCATTGGCTTTACTTTTAAAATGAGATACAATTTTTAAATCTTGAGAGGATAATTCAAATAAAACTTGTGTTCCCATTTTTACGGATGCATATGTAAACATGTTTACATACATACGTATGTACATTTACATTAGTGTAGGTGGATACATAGACATGTGGGTGGATAGATAAACATGTAATCTTCTTGAGAAGACATTTTTGTCTGTGTTGCCCGCTGGTGTATATCCATTGCCTAGAATGGTATACGGTGGGCACTTAGTAAACATTAATTGAATGAATAAATATGTGGACATGTATGTAAGTGTACATTCACTGGGTTGTGATGTAAATTTTATTTTTATTATATTTATCTTGACGTAATTTCAGATTTAAAGAAAATTTGCAGGAAAATCCAAAGTTAACACTTTGCTGCATTAGTTTTCTCCCCTCACCCCACTTGCTCTCTCTTTCTGTATAATATTTTTTTCTGAACCATTCAAAAATTACAGCTATAATTCTCCTTTACCCTTAAATCAGTATCTGTAAAAAGAGGAATTATCAACATTGTTAATCAGCTATACTCGAATATAAAATAAAAATTTTTTAAAATAATTTTAAAAATCAGGGTAAATAACTGATTTTTTTTAATATAGAGGACTTACTTTTCAAAACACACATGAACCTTCATGAATGTATACTATATATAGCTTCTTTTATTTTATTATAGTTTTTTCAGCTTCATTGAGGTATGACTGACAAATAAAAAGTATATATATTTAGATTGAAAATAATAAAAAAATAAAAAGAGGAATTATCTTATATAACCACAGTGTAATGGTCAAACCCAGGCAATTAACACTGAAATGGTATTATTATATATATATATCTATATCTATATTATAATAATATAGTATATATCTATATTATTATAGACCATGTTGAGATTTTTCCTAATTGTCCCAATAATGCTATCAAGGGGAGGGTGGATCCTCACAGGAAAATTACTTAGATGTCCGCTGATCTGGAAGGTAGAGGTCTTAAACACCCAGCTCTAATTCAGGTTGTGAAATAGAAAGGTGAGTTTGAATTTGCACAGTGAATTTTTGGAACAAGTCCTGCCTGTTACAGATTATATTTCAGGTATAGGAAGTGGAAGAAATATTTTGGGGAGAGAGAAAAGAATGCAAGGAGAGCCCAGGGCCGAGCCTGCGGAATCCCATGGTTTTAAAGTCAGGCAGAGAAGTAGTCATTAAAGGACACAGAAAAGGAGCAGCTGCAGGACAGGAAGGAAAACCAGAGTGTGGGGGGCACAGAAGCCAAAGGAATAGGGGTTTTAAGAAGGCAGAAATGCTAACACATTGTTGAACTTTATCTGGGAGTGTACACTTCTATAAAGAAGAAACAAATATTACACACTTACTATTGTGCCCAGGATTTTCTGTATCCAGTGCTGTTGTTAAGCCGTGGAGGTACGTGGCAACACACAGCAGCGAAGGAGTCCCATCAGGACTCATGGCCATCAGTCATGGAAACCACCTGCTGCTATCTGAGGATACCGGGGAAAGAACAGGCCTGGAAAATGGGCAGAACCCCTGGGGCACTGCAGTGGGCTGGGCAGCTGTAACACAGTCAAGGTCCTGTAGCAGGAGCACTGAACATGCCCCTTACTGCAACCAACCTGTGCGCTCTATCATTCACTGACATTCAAGATGCCAGAAACGGGACACCTTCCTGGCCAAGCTTAACTTGTATGCCTACTCTTGGAGTGTGCACTTAGGTGGGTTGAACAGCATCGGGGCTTCTCAATCTCTTTTATTTATTTAAAATCTGAATCTCTTCTGTGATTTAAGGCTCCCACCCACCCCCCCCCAAGAACTGGTGGGGAGGAGAGCAGTACCCTAGAGCTAATTGGATATCACTATAGTCTTGTGTGTGTCCGTGTGGCCAGGTGCTGGGACTGCAGGTTGCCTCCCAGGTAAGGGGCTCACTCCTGAACACTGGGCTACATCTTTCGACTAACTCAGAAGCTTTGCCTCCCCCCGTCCCACCTCCCTACTTCCCTCCCACTTCCCCCCACGTAATAACAGTCCTGGCAAGATTGCAGCCCCTGTGCAATCTCTCTGGGGACGCCTCTTGGTCTGCAGGCACCATGCCTCCTGGCAACTGGAACATTTGCAGGAAAAGGGAAGGGCTGGCCACACCACCCGGCAATGCCACGCTGTGCCATCTCTCCTCAGTTCTGTTATTTTCCCCCATTCTAGTCACTAGAGGCAGAGCAGAAAGTTGGCTGGCTAAGTAGGTAGGCTTGGGAAGGGGGGAGGCTGCAGAGTTGAAGGGTGCTTTGGGGAACCTTTCCTTCCCTCCCAAGTGGATGGTGATTAGAAGAAATAACGCTCCCTCCCAAGCACTGCGCTTTCCAAACAGTGCTTTTCTCCTCTCCCCAGACTCCCCTTCCATCAGGGAGGATGCGGTGGGGGAAGAGGAGGGGGGAATGGGAATGTTTCTCCGAACTGGTTCCCCCCAATAAGCTCGGAAAGGTAGAGGCTGACCCCAAACACCAGAGGTCCAGAGTGGGGCAAGGGGCACAGTTTGCCCTGGTGCCAGTGATGGTTAGAATCTAGATTTGAGGGAGGCGCATGGGGATAATAAAAAGGAGACCAACTTTCAGGTGGTTTCATTATTATTTTTAGACTCTCTGCAGACAGTGCACTTCCTTATAGCCTGCAGCATGGACTGGACTGCTCCCACCTCCCCACCTTTGAGGCACTACTGGATGGTTATCTGACCTTAAAATGAGGACTACTGATTTTTAATAAGTTTCCAAGACATCAAGAAAAATCCACCTTGAAATCCTGTATTAAATATTCCCTGAGTGGAAGGGAGGGAATTATTGATAGATGATGAGCAATCAGGGTAAAAAAGAACACATTTCCACTACAATGAATTTATAATTATTAGAGAGAAGATATTTGTGTGTGTGTGTGTGTGTGTACAAATACTTTTCATATATACTTACAATCCCCACATATATGCACACTGGAGACCAAGGTTGCATACACAGACAGGTGAAGAAGACAAGCCCTTACTAGGGTGATTATTTGAAGGATGTCAGATTTCTCTCTACTGCCAGTTTTCCTAGGGCATGAATATCCAACTTTAGAGAGTCATTCCTTTGCCAGCATCAATTTCAGGCCATTTTTTCTTAGGTTTCCTCTTCAGAAAGCCCAGCTAAAATATCCTCTCCTTCTCTGAATTTCCAAATGCTTGGTCTAAATTATGACTTCCTACTTTCCATCTGCTTGAGGGCAGGAATCTCACTAAGTCATCCCACAGCACCAAATACAGTGCCTGGCGTATCCCTAAAGGGACAGCATCAAAATGGTAACATCAGAACATCTTACACCTGTTCCTGCTTCATTAGATACCTCAGGCTAGTCATTAGTTTCTCTGATCTCAGTTCCGTCCTCTATAAATTACCAAGGTTGGGTTAAGCATCCTCTATGTTCCTTTCTCCCATGATTCTCCTCCCTGCTATATGGGTCTGGGGAGGAGTTGAGGGGGACCTTTGTTATTTACGTGCCATCATGTCATATCTCTATACGCATCACTTTGATATTATCCCTCCACTCCTTAATACCCTATAATGATTCCCTATTGCCTATAGGATCAAGTGCAGCTCCTTCAGTTAATATCCGAGAACCACCCTAATCTATATACCTTGCCTAATTTTCAGCCTATTTCTCATCAGTTGCCTATTTTAAACTTCCCTTTGTAGCCAAAATTGGTCTATTTTTTTTATCCCCCAAATAGTCCTTTAAATTTTTTGACTTTGCACTTTTACTGAAATCATCTGTCCACATAGAATTCCCAAATCCTCCTGTTTCACCTTAAATCCTCCCATTCTTCAAAGCCAAGCTCAAATACAACTTCTCCCAACACGTTTTCTATAGCAGAAGTGATGGCTCTTCCTTTGAATTCTTATTGAACCTCTCATTTATATCAACCCTATAGCTCTTTCATAATGATTTTTATTTTAAATATTTGCGTACTTGCATTACTGATATCTCTGAAATTGCATGCTCTTTGAGGATGGGAATCATTACCCAGAAGTCTTTATATCTTATAGAACCCTGTCATAGTGACTTGCAGCAAAATGGTGGAAGAGAACCAGCACTTATTCATGTCACTATTGTACCAAGAACTTATCTCATTTACTGCTTAGAACAACCCTATGGTGGTACATATAGGTACTCTCATTTTACAGGTGTGAAAAGTAAAAGAGAGCTATGAACTCACTGATTATTAATACCTAAGCGGTTAGGATTCATGAACAATGCGCCTGACCCTAAAGTTTGTGATTTTCCCACTAAAAAGCATCTGATTTATATAGTACTTACTCAGTGAATACTGACGAACATATGGTAAATGACCATGGCAGAGACAGTCAGCGCTCACCAAATATCTATGCACTCTTCTGCATTTTTAGTCCCCCTCTTGCAGTGAGTTTGGGGCCACGTGACTGGGTTCTGGCCAAAGGGATCTTGCCTCACCCTCTTTCCCTCCCAAGGGGAAGAAGGACGTGTTTCAGATGGCTACATCAGAATCAAGGTAATGTGACAGGAAATAAACCTTCATTGGTTAAGTTACTGAGATGTTAAGATTTGTCTGTTGTCAGTTACTCTGCATAATACAGTGACGGAGCTGATGAGCACCATTAAGAGAATGATATGCAATTCCAAGAGGAATTATTTAGGTGTGCATTTTGCTTGTTCCTTGTAATGTTATTGCTATTCTTGGAAGGATCAGTCAAGGCCACCGCTGTTCTCAGAGTAGATCCGCATGAATCCTTAATCCTTGAGTTTGTGTACTGACAACTGTGACTTCAAGACACACGAACAAAGGCTTTCGTAGATGCATTTACCATTACCGTCCTGGTAAATAAATGAGCACGGCTCTTGAGCTGTACTCCATTTTTTTTTTTTTTTTTTTTTTTTTTTGCGGTACGCGGGCCTTTCACTGTTGCGGCCTCTCCCGTTGCGGAGCACAGGCTCCGGACGCGCAGGCTCAGCGGCCATGGCTCACGGGCCCAGCTGCTCCGCGGCATGTGGGATCTTCCTGGACCGGAGCACGAACCCGCGTCCCCTGCGTCGGCAGGCGGACTCTCAACCACTGCGCCACCAGGGAAGCCCTGTACTCCATTTTTGATGTTTATTTAGTGGGGTTAGTTTTTCTTCCTTTGACCCTGGATACAAACTTAGGCATGGCATGACCTTTCTGGTTACTTTTACAAAATAAAAATTCCTACAGTCATTTGCAGTCCCAGAAAAGAGTCTCGCCTTAGTAATAATGTACTATTCATCTAATAATCAACACTCCAAACTTGACTTAAGTGTGACATTTCTCCCTTTCCACCAGCTCAGGTCTGCTGCAGCTAGGGAGTCATCACCGGAAGGGAGTTTGTCCACCTCCTTCCTCCATTCCTTACTGCTAGACCCACCAAGGTTAGAGCCCAGGAGGGGGGGCAAAAGCAAGGGAGAGCTAGAAGATTCTCACTTGATGGCCACTGAAGTGAGCGGATGCAGTGTTCCCTCGTCCTTCACCTTCCCTGGAGAGATTCCATCTACGCTTCCACTAATCCCAGCAGACGTGTCTCTCTTCCTGCACAGAATCTGAGCTCTTCCCTCAGCCTCTAGAGTCTGGACGTACACCTCTGATCTCATTCTGCTGAGCTGGAACCTTTAACTGGACTGGAGTTGACCCCAAATTGGTTTCCTCTCTCACATGGCCTATACCCAGTCCATGGGAAACACTCACCTATCGTCGCCCCTGCAAAGCCGGAAAAATAGACCTTTCCCAGCCAGCAACCATCTCTCCTTCTCTTAGCGCTTCGGGCCAACCAATCGCCCACCTTCTAGATTTTTCTGGCTGGAATTAGATACTGGCCCAGCAAACCCCCATACTTCATGGGTACATAAAGCTCTAAGTAGTGTCCTTAAAACCCCCATATGTGTGTAAAGAAAGGGGAAAGCTCCTCTGCTTGGAGAGGGAACTTACAATATTCCAACAGCACTCTTAAAAATCTCCCCAGATCTCCTTATTTACCTCCCAAACAACCTAACCCTTTATATAATGTGAGTAAGATGTGCTATGAGTTGTATAACTGTTATCTGGCCATCGCCTTTGGACAGGCTCTCCCCTCCCTTTCGAATCTCCTATCTCTGCCTCAAATAACACTTCCATTTTAATGTTCAAGTAAATACACAGATTGTTGCTGAGGTGAAAGCCAGGAAGTGGCGTTTGAGGAATGGGGGTTAATTTTTACTTTTGTACCGTTAGATTTCTTAACAAGCTTCATGGTTTCTGGAATAATTATCATTTAATAAAAATTACCCTTAGGAAAAATATGTAATTGTTACATGTTCCAATTAGAATCCCTGTCAGGAATGTTTACTTTCATTAATTTATTGCCAAAATAATTAAATTTCAGTAGTTTTAAGGCTAACTTTCCTACAAGAAGCTGTCAAGAAATAAGAGGTATTGAAAACACACAACGAGCAACGGCTCCCATAAAATCAGGATTCACTGCAATTTTTCTGTCACCAGGATGCGGAGGAAGCAGCTGACCACTGACTCGGGGTCTCCAGCGTAATCAGACAGCCTACTTCACGTGTGCAGCGATTTAAATAAAATCTCTCGTTTTCATCAGAGGGAGATGTCTCATGTCACTATTATTTGCAATAAAATCTCTATATCAAAAATGTCAAAATCAATATATTTTTACAACGTAACATAATATTTTTGCAATATAATTCCTGAACGGCAAAAAAGTCATGCTAACTTAGCCCCTGTCCCTACATGACTGGCATACAGTAGGTGCTCAACACAAATTCACTACAGAGTTTTCCAAAGAGGAGACTGGCACCATCTCTGTCACATGTCCCCAAATTGGCCCTGGTGAGATCCGTCACAGAAACATCTGGATTTCTACTCTGTCTGCTCCCTGGGCCCATCAGCAGAGAGCTTTTCCCAGCCTGGATTCACAGGGAATGATCCTACTAAAGGCAAGTAGTCATCACCACTTTTAATTCTCTAACTTTGAAAAGGGGAGCTATTTCCTGTCCCGTTTTTATATAAATGGGAGAAGAAATGCGTAGACTCAGACACATTTTTCATCGTATTTGAGAACAAGAAAAAAAACCTCCCCAAATTAGAATCCTAAGAACTGATTCACTGAGTATGGTGAGCCTGGGTGACTTCATAGCAGTTATAGGATCCCAGGGACCAGGAAACACAGCCCTAGCTGCCTCCTACAAAATTCTAACAACCCAGGTGCTATGTTACTACACACCCCCTGCTCTAGTTCTAACACCCATCTTGGGTGGGCTGGTAAATGTCTATTAAAACCACAAGGCTGTGAGTGACGATGTATGCCTTCTGCTCCTTGTGGCTTCCGACCCACCCAAGCAACGGTGACACCGGCAGACGGCGGAAGGGATGGTTGTTAAAACTGAAGCGACTCCCAGACACACGCAGCAACAACTCCCAGCTCTGCAGAAAAAACGCCTGACAGGCTTCTAGATAGAGCTGAGTTCCAGGAACCACGGCAGAGTCTGGGAGGAGGAGGGAGGCTGTGAAAGAGGAGTCTCCAAGCATGGGGTGCATCTGTGTCAGGACAGATGGCCACATGTTTAAGAAGAAGCCAAGTGCTTGGAGAGATAAATGTGGGCAGGGGGAGACTGTACCTTAGGAGAATGTTCTCTTTAACTGTAAGTGTAGATGCCCATGGAGAGTACATCCTCCATATGCTGGGTCACCCCTGAGGATCAAACAGGGAAACATCTCTCCTCAGTGGTCTCTGGAATAATCTAGACTTTCAGGTAATTGGGTGCTGTCTTAGGTCAAGATCCCAGAAACAGACCCCAAGATGAAGTTTCATAAGGTTTATTAGGAAGTGTCTTTAGGACACTCAGTAGAGGCACAGGGAAGTGGAAAAATGGAAAGTGAGGAAGACATCCCACAGAGGATAAATTGGCTCAGTCCTGCAGGGGGAGCTGTAGAGACAATGCAACCACTGCAGACTGCAAGGGCAAGAGAGCTGGGGTATTGATACTGCTGCATCCTTCAGTCACCCATTCAGGCTGCCCTGGGGGTTGAGGGAGGGGTGTCGGTTCCCAGGCTCTTCCAGCTTTCAGAGTGTGCAGATGAAGCAAACTTAAAGGTGTCCTCACACCCAAGTTGGATGTCACAAGTGAAAGCATATGGGGGCCACTGTGCAAGAAAATGGCAAGGGAACCAAAGGGGTACATATGGTGCACCAGCAGCTTCTGCTACAGAGGAGCCATTGTCTGCAGAATCTGCCTAGTGGCTGCTGTGGAAGGAGGTCTGCCCTCTTCACAAAAACATAGGCCATCTGTGCTCCTATTTCTAACAAAGAGCCCCTGGGCTACTCATCAGAGCCAGCTTTGGTGTAACTGCCCTGCTCCTGCAGGCTTAGAGAAATTTCCCTAGACCAGCCTTTCTCTCCTGTCCTTCCCTCCTGTTAGTGTCCCTTCTTACCAACCCCTGACCTTCTCTCTCTTTCCTCCCTCCTTCCCTTTCCATTTTTCTCCTCCTCTCTTTCTTCCCCTCCTGCTCTCTCAAAAATTCCAATACCATTTCCTCACCTTGGGCTGCTGTTGAATCTATATAAAGACAATGGTTCAGATACCAAAACCTAGTTGATGCAAAAAAGACAATCAAAACAAGTTTGGAAAATTTTTTCAGCTAAATCAAACTTATTCAAGGTGGGGGGGAAACATCCCTGGGTAACTGATAGAGTAATATTTGATTCCAAAATGTCGCTTAAACTCCTTAAGCTTTAAAAGGTGGTTGTTTCACTATAGCTATAACATTCATTTGAAAAAAAAATGCTGGTTAAGTGCTTTGTGGTCTACTTCTATTTCTAGAGTAAGTGTTTATTTAGCGGTGGCTTTCTGCTTCAGTTAGAGGTATTGCCATGTGAAAACGTTTGATGAGCCTGTCTTCCTAATCAGCATAAAAACCTGACCGTGTCAAACATACTTTGAAAGGCTAATGGGCACTAGATGAAGATCAGAGATATTTCCCCCCCATCTGCACTCATATAAACTTGAGAAGAGATAGTCATAACTATAACTATTTTCTGTTCTCATTAATATCTGTCCCTACTTTAAATCTGTCCCTAATAAAAATGCAGTAGGAAGAGTGAGTGTATTTGGAAGCCCTTATCTTTTTTTGTCATTAATAGTCATCAATAGTAATACTTTTTATTTATTTATTTATTATACAATTTTTAAAGGTTACTTTCTATTTACAGTTACTACAAAATATTGGCTCTGTTCCCCACGTTGTACAGTACATCCTTGAGCCCATCCTACACCCAATAATTTGTACCTCTCACCCCTCACCCCTATATTGCCCCCCACACACACTGGTGACCACTAGTTTGTTCTCTGTATATGTAAGGCTGCTTCTTTTTTGCTATATTTACCGGTTTGTGGTGGTGTTTAGAGTCCGCACGTAAGTGACGTCACACAGCACTTGTCCTCCTCTGCCTGACTTATTTCACTTAGCGTCACGCCCTCCAAGTCCATCCATGTTGCTGCAAATGGCAACATTTCATTCTTTTTATGGCTGAGTAGTGTTCCATTGTATATATGTATCACATCTTCTTTATCCATTCCTCTGTCGATGGGCACTTAGCTAGCTTCCATATCTTGGCTATTGTAAATAGTGCTGCAATGAACATTGGGGTGCATGTATCTTTTCAAATTAGTGTTTTGGGGCTTTGGGGGAGTGGAATTGCTGGGGCATATAGTAGTTTTATTTTTAGTTTTTTGAGAAATCTCCATACTGTTTTCCACAGGGAGTGCACCGATTTACATTCCCACCAACAGTGTATGAGGGTTCCCTCTTCTCCACATCCTGGCCAACATTTGTTATTTGTGTTCTTTTTGATGATATGGCAGTCCTTATCTTAATCGTTACAGAGGAGACAATAGCAGCTCCTCCAAATTAGAACCCAAAGAACTGATTTATGAAACAATGAGACTCAGGTACAGAGACATTAACCAAAAAATCGGGACTTTGCTGTGTCTCTACAGATACTAAGAGGTATTGCCATGTGAAAACAAAATAACTAATACCTTATATTTATACTTTTAACAAAATTATTGGGTTGGCCAAAAAGTTGTAAGATCTTACAGAAAAATCCAAATGAACTTTGTGGCCAAACCAATAGCTTTGGGAATCAATGGGTAAAAAGAAACACAGTTCTCGGCTTACTTATTTTTTTCACCATGGTCTAAACTTTCAGTTTGGACATATCCAAAGAAGATCTTTTTATCCTAACTATAAAAAGGACCATTAAAAAGAAATAATCAGTATTACATATCTACTCTTGAGAGATGCAAAATACACAAGACATGAATCTTGGCCTCAGAATGCTTACACTAAGGAAATCAAACATACACTCAAGACATAATTTGAGAGTAATGAAAATCTACAAGTGAAAAATAATATTGGCAATAATCCAGAGTGGGAAAACAAGACAAATCCATCGCAAAGTATTAAGAAGCAGGAAACCTTGCCTGCTAACGAGGCACAGTCACAGGTTTAAATAGTGTTTCTTTTTTTTTTTTTTTTTTTGCGATATGCGGGCCTCTCACCGCGGTGGCCTCTCCCGTTGCAGAGCACAGGCTCCGGACGCGCAGGCTCAGCGGCCATGGCTCACGGTCCCAGCCGCTCTGCGGCATGCAGGATCCTCCCGGACCGGGGCACGAACCCGCCGCGTCCCCTGCATCGGCAGGCAGATTCCCAACCACTACGCCACCAGGGAAGCCCTAAATAGTGTTTCTTAAGTGCCAACCCTGCATTTATTTAAGCTGGAAAGTAGGACTGGAATAGTTTCACATTCTTTACCTGAATTTACCACTTTTCTATGATTGTCCGAAAACCATTTTCAACCCTATGGTAACAGGAGCCATAGAATTGAACACAGAACACTGGGGAATTTAAATGGCTTCTTACTGCGAGTTCACATAGATACTTTTTAAAATTCACTCTGACTTTCCCTGTTTTTATTTTTAACTTTTTTGATGTGAACCATTTTTTTAAAGTCTTTACTGAATTTGTTACAATACTGCTTCTGTTTTATGTTTTGATTTTTGGGCCCTAAGATATGTGGGATCTTAGCTCCCCAACCGGGGATTGAACTTGCACCCCCTGCATTGGAAGGTGAAGTCTTAACCACTGGACCACCAGGGAAGTCCCTCATTCTGACTTTCATTGTACAAATTCTATCTAGTGAGAAATGGTGCAGGGGTGAGTAAAGGCAAATACACCAGGATATGTGAACAAGCTTTACTGGGTAAGGTGGATGCCAAGATGAGTAAGAAGAGGCAGTAGCTCCCATTCTCTCTCCATCCCAGGAAGAGCTGAGCTAGGGTACAGCGATGCTGCCCACATCCCACAGCTGTGCTCTAGGGAAGGGCCACTGCTCTCCTACCTGCTTATAGGGAGGGAGAACCAAGAACGGCCTTGGGTGTGAGGAATAATCAGGCAGGACATTGGCACCAAGCCATCTGCCTAAAAGTTCCAGCTGGATATGCTGAGCACATCAGCTGATGCACTTGGAGAAGACCTTGTGAGATGCTGGATTCAGGCTGCCGCTTAAGTAGGGAGAGGGCACAGTCCTATGAGAATCTGAGTTTGGGCACAGGTCTGCCATTGGAGAATGGGGAGCCCTTGATCCTGGTAAGCCCGTTGACATGAAATTGAGCTTCCAGACATTCACTGGACAATCCTCCTTGCTTTGTACGTTTATTTAAAAGAAATAATTAGGAGATACTTCATAGCAGCAGAACCGAGGGCAGGAAAACACACTGTTCATTTTTTAACTCCCAACAGCCAGCCCATTGCTGAGCATGACACACACATTCTGACAAACCTTTCCTGAATGTTAAACAGACCCAGCATGAGGGGCACTGTGGAGTATTTTGCTTCCTCTGCCACATCAGATGGGCCAGTATCACAACAGAGACGCAGCTGTTTCTAAAGCAACCACATGTGACCCCACACCAGACGGGGTGTTCTCTGTTGGTCTCTGTATTAGACAATTCAGCAACTGAACTCGACATTATTGGCTTTTTGTCACATCTCTTTGCATTTTTCCCTTGGGGAAAGACTTCTGCTGCTGTGCTGCGCATTGTATATTGAAGTAATAATGATAAGAACAGCATTAGACACACACCGCGTATTCACTGTGCTGCGAGCACTATGCTGAATGCACCATCTACGTTATCTTACTCGACTTTTTCAAGAAGCCAATAGGTTGGTTATTATCATATCATATTTTACTCTAAAGAAAATGGAATGGAAAAGTAGGGATTCCGACCTATACTTGTTATAACTCTGCTATTTAGTGTTGACTTTATTGGATAGAGAAGGCATTGGATACCAAAGTTAGCCACAAGCATTTAAGCCATAAGGGTCGCTGACCCTTACCTTTTACATCTCCAGAACCAAAGCTCAATGAGGGTAGAGATTTCGCCTGCTTTGCTTCCCAATCCAACCTCAGAGATGAGATCATGGTTTGGCATGAAGTAGATGCTCAATAAAATCATGCGATAAATGAGCCCTGCAAAAGCTACCTCTTCCAGGATGACAGAGGTATGTATGTACCCAACCCATGGTGCAATGGTTGGCAGGAGACAAAAATGCTTTTAGGTCCACCCTAGCTCCAGGCCTCGTGAGCTCTGCTTCCCAACACCTGCTTTCTCTGTATCGTTCAGATGAACCCAAAAAGGCAAACATCAGCTCTGACAATATATTATGGTCAACCTATGATAGTATTGCATCTCTCATCCATTAATAACGATTTGACATCACCTGTGCACCTAACACGTCAGCCAGTCTTCACTTCTGTAGGTGCTTCATGTAGGTACCTGGAGTCAAGAGACACTGTGCAGTAGTGGGAAATTCAGCCCATTCAACAGAAATTACTTTTAACTTGTTCCCACCATCAGCCTGTCCTACACATAACACTCTGAAAAAGATGATGTCAAAGGAACAGAAGTTCCTCAAGCCCTGTAAATGATCTCGAAGTACCAAAAGACCCACTGGGAATTGAGGAGAAAGAAAGAATGGGTTTCCTTATTTTTCACTTCTCCTCTCATCAAACAGAAAAGCTGCTGCTTCTCTTGGGGGGACTGGAACAAATCTCACTGCACACCCAAGAGAGCTCCGGCGGATGAATATTTAACACACAGGTCAGCTGTAAATAGCTGTAACTCCCTGGGAAATCACTCACTTCAGACACCCAAGCAATCTCGTCATCGAGGTCCTGCCCATGGGTCTCGGGGCTTGTCTCCCTCGCCTTCGAACACTATGCTGCTTGCTCACAGCCTCCTTAATATTAAGACTCTTTTAGTGGGGAGACCTTCAAGATGGCGGAAGAGTAAGACGCGGAGATCACCTTCCTCCCCACAGATACACCAGAAACACATCTACACGTGGAACAACTCCTACAGAACACCTACTGAACGCTGGCAGAAGACCTCAGACCTCCCAAAAGGATAGGGACGGGACCGGCACCAGTGGGAGGGAGCTGTGAAGGAGGAAAGGTGTCCACACGCTAGGAGCCCCTTCGCAGGCGGAGACGGCGGGTGGTGGAGGGGGAAGCTTCGGAGCCGCGGAGGAGAGCGCAGCCACAGGGGTGCGGAGGGCAAAGCGGAGAGATTCCCGCACAGAATATCAGGGCCGACCGGCACTCACCAGCCCGACAGGCTTGTCTGCTCACCCGCCGGGGCGGGCGGGGCTGCGAGCTGAGGCTCGGGCTTCGGTCGGAGCGCAGGGAGAGGACTGGCGGCGTGAACACAGCCTGCAGGGGATTAGTGCACCACGGCTAGCCGGGAGGGAGTCGGGGGAAAGTCTGGACCTGCCGAAGAGGCAAGAGACTTTTTCTTACCTCTTTGTTTCCTTGTGCACGAGGAGAGGGGATTGAGAGCGCTGCTTAAAGGAGCTCCAGAGACGGGCGCGAGCCGCGGCTAACAGCGCGGACCCCAGAGACGGGCAGGAGACGCTAAGGCTGCTGCCGCCACCAAGACGCCTGTGTGCGAGCACAGGTCACTCTCCACCCTCCCTTCCGGGGAGCCTGTGCACCCCGCCACCGGCAGGGCCCCGGGATCCAGGGACAACTTCCCCGGGAGAACGCACGGCGCGCCTCAGGCTGGTGCAACGTCACGCCGGCGCGACGTCACACCGCCCTCTGCCGCCGCAGGCCCGCCCCGCCTCCGAGCCCCTCCCTCCCCTGGCCTGAGTGAGCCAGAGCCTCCGAATCAGCGGCTCCTTTAACCCCGTCCTGTCTGAGCGAAGAACAGACGCCCTCCGGCGACCTACACGCACAGGTGGGGCCAAATCCAAAGCTGAGCCCCTGGGAGCTGTGCGAACAAACAAGAGAAAGGGAAATCTCTCCCAGCAGCCTCAGGAGCAGCGGATTAAAGCTCCACAATCAACTTGATGTACCTGCATCTGTGGAATACATGAATAGACAACCAATCATCCCAAATTGAAGAGGTGGACTTTGAGACCAACTGTAGCCTTGGGGTTTGCTTTCTGCATCTAATTTGTTCCTGGCTTTATGTTTATCTTAGTTTACTATTTAGAGTTTATTATCATTGGTAGATTTGTTTATAGATTTCAGTGCTCTCTTCCTCCTTTTTTTTGATATATATATTTTTTTTCCTTTTTCTCTTTTTGTGAATGTGTAAGTGTATGCTTCTTTGTGTGATTTTGTCTGTATAGCTTTGCTTTTACCATTTGTCCTAGGGTTCTGTCCATTTGTTTTTTCTTTTTTTTCTTTTTTGTATAGTTTTTAGCACTTGTTATCATTGGTCATTGATGGATTTGTTTTTTGGTTTGGTTGGCCCTTTCTTTTTCTTTCTTTTTTCTTATTCCTTTAAAAAAAATTTATTTTTAATAATTTTTTAATTGTAATAACCTTATTTTATTTTATTCTTTCTCTCTTTCTTTCTTTCTCCCTTTTCTTCTGAGTTGTGTGGCTGACAGGGTCTTGGTGCTCTGGCCGGGTGTCAGGCCTGTGCCTCTGAGGTGGGAGAGCTGAGTTCAGGACATTGGGCCACCAGAGACCTCCTGCACCCACGTAGTATCAATCAGCGAGATTTCTCCCGGAGATCTCCATCTCAAAGCTAAGACCCAGCTCCACCGAACAACCAGCAAGATACAGTGCTGGACAACCTATGTCAAACAACTACCAAGAAAGGAGCACAAGCCCACCCATTAGCAGAGAGGCTGCCTAAAATCATAATAAGGTCACAGACACCCCAAAACACACCACCAGACGCAGTCCTGCCCACCAGAAAGACAAGATCCAGCCTCATCCACCAGAACACAGGCACTAGTCCCCTCCACCAGGAAGCCTACACAACCCACTGAACCAAACTTAGCCACTGGGGGCAGACACCAAAAACAACAGGAACTACAAACCTGCAGCCTGCGAAAAGGAGACCCCAAACACAGTAAGATAAGCAAAATGAGAAGACAGAGAAACACACAGCAGATGAAGTAAAAGGTAAAATCCCACCAGACCAAACAAATGAAGAGGAAATAGACAGTCTACCTGAAAAAGAATTCAGAGTAATGATAGTAAAGATGATCCAAAATCTTGGAAATAGAATGGAGAAACTACAAGAAACGTTTAACAAGGACTTAGAAGAACTAAATAGCAAACAAACAATGATGAACAAGACAGTAAATTAAATTAAAAATTCTCTAGAAAGAATCAATAGCAGAAAAATTGAGACAGACAAACGGATAAGTGACCTGGAAGATAAAATAGTGGAAATAACTATCACAGAGCAGAATAAAGAAAAAAGAATGAAAAGAATTGAGGACAGTCTCAGAGGCCTCTGGGACAACATTAAACACACCAACATTTGAATTATAGGGGTCCCAGAAAAAGAAGAGAAAAAGAAAGGAACTGAGAAAATATTTGAAGAGATTATAGTTGAAAACTTCCCTAATATGGGAAAGGAAATAGTTAATCAAGTCCAGGAAGCACAGAGAGTCCCATACAGGATAAATCCAAGGAGAAATACACCAAGACACATATTAATCAAACTGTCAAAAATTAAATACAAAGAAAGCATATTAAAAGCAGCAAGGGAAAAACAACAAAAAACACACAAGGGAATCCCCATAAGGTTAACAGCTGATCTCTCAGCAGAAACTCTGCAAGCCAGAAGGGAGTGGCAGGACATATTTAAAGTGATGAAAGGGAAAAACCTGCAACCAAGATTACCCAGCAAGGATCTTATTCAGATTTGACAGAGAAATTAAAACCTTTACAGACAAGCAAAAGCTAAGAGAATTCAGCACCACCAAACCAGCCTTACAACAAATGCTTAAGGAACTTCTCTAGGCAGGAAACACAAGAGAAGGAAAAGACCTACAATAACAAACCCAAAACAATTAAGAAAGTGGTAATAGGAACATACATATCGATAACAACCTTAAATGTAAATGGATTAAATGCTCCAACCAAAAGACATAGACTGGCTGAATGGATACAAAAATAAGACCTGTATATATTCTGTCTACAAGAGACCCACTTCAGACCTAGGGACACATACAGACTGAAAATGAGGGGATGGAAAAAGATATTCCATGGAAATGGAAATCAAAAGAAAGCTGGAGTTGCAATACACATATCAGACAAAATAGACTTTAAAATAAAGAGTATTATGGGCTTCCCTGGTGGCGCAGTGGTTGAGAGTCCACCTGCCGATGCAGGGTATGCGAGTTCGTGCCCTGGTCTGGGAGGATCCCATGTGCCGCGGAGCAGCTGGGCCCGTGAGCCATGGCCGTGGGCCTGCACGTCCGGAGCCTGTGCTCCACAGCGGGAGAAGCCACAACAGTGAGAGGCCTGCGTACTGCAAAAAATAAAAAATAAAAAAATAAAATAAAATAAAGATTATTACAGGAGACAAAGAAGGACACTACATAATGATCAAGGGATCAATCCAAGAAGAAGATATAACAATTGTAAATATTTATGCACCCAACATAGGAGCACCTCAGTACATAAAGCAAATGCTAACAGCCATAAAAGGGGAAATTGACAGTAACACAATCATAGTAGGGGACTTTAACACCCCACTTTCACCAATGGACAGATCATCCAAAATGAAAATAAATAAAGAAACACAAGCTTTAAATGATACATTAAACAAGATGGACTTAATTGATATTTATAGGACATTCCATCCAAAAATAAAAAATAGAATACACTTTCTTCTCAAGTGCTCATGGAACACTTGGTAAATTTAAGCCTTGGTAAATTTAAGAAAATTGAAATTGTATCAAATATCTTTTCTGAGCATAACGCTATGAGACTAGATATCAATTAAAGAAAAAAATCTGTAAAAAATACAAAAACATGGAGGCTAAACAATACACTACTAAATAACCAAGAGATCACTGAAGAAATCAAAGGGGAAATCAAAAAATACCTAGAAACAAATGACAATGAAAACATGACAAACCAAAACCTATGGGATGCAGCAACAGCAGTTCTAAGAGGGAAGTTTATAGCAATACAATCCTACCTCCAGAAACAAGAAGCATCTCAAATAAACAACCTAACATTACACCTAAAGCAATTAGAGAAAGAAAAATAAAAAAAACCCCGAAGTTAGCAGAAGGAAAGAAATCATAAAGATCAGATCAGGAATAAATGAAAAAGAAATGAAGGAAACAAGAGCAAAGATCAAGAAAACTAAAAGGTAGATCTTTGAGATGATAAACAAAATTGATAAACCATTAGCCAGACTCATCAAGAAAAAAAGGGAGAAGACTCAAATCAGTAGAATTAGAAATGAAAAAGGAGAAGTAACAACTGACACTACAGAAATAAAAAGGATCATGTGGAAAAAAAAAAAAAGGATCATGTGAGATTACTACAAGCAACTATATGCTAGTAAAATGGACTCTTGGAAGAAATGGACAAATTCCTAGAAAAGCACAAGTTTCCAAGACTGAACCAGGAAGAAATAGAAGATATAAACAGACCAATCACAAGCACTAAAATTGAGAGTGTGATTAAAAATCTTCCAACAAACAAAAGCCCAGGACCAGATGGCTTCACAGGCGAATTCTATCAAACATTTTGAGAAGAGCTAACACCTATCCTTCTCAAACTCTTCCAAAATATAGCAGAGGGAGGAACACTCCCAAACTCATTCTACAAGGCCACCATCACCCTGATACCAAAACCAGACAAAGATGTCACAAAGAAAGGAAACTACAGGCCGATATCACTGATGAACATAGATGCAAAAATCCTCAACAAAATACTAGCAGACAGAATCCAACAGCACATTAAAAGGATCATATACCATGATCAAGTGGGGTTTATCCCAGGAATGCAAGAATTTTTCTATATATGTAAATCACTCAATGTGATACACCATATTAAAAAATTGAAGGAGATGAACCATATGATCATATCAATAGATGCAGAAAAAGCTTTCGACAAAATTCAACACCCATTTATGATAAAAACCCTGCAGAAAGTAGGCATAGAGGGAACTTAGCTCAACATAATAAAGGCCATATAAGACAAACCCACAGCCAACATCGTTCTCAATGGTGAAAAACTGAAACCATTTCCTCTAAGATCAGGAACAAGAAAAGGTTGTCCACTCTCACAACTATTATTCAACATAGTTTTGGAAGTTTTAGCCACAGCAGTCAGAGAAGAAAAAGAAATAAAAGGAATCCAAATAAAAAAGGAAGAAGTGGGCTTCCCTGGTGGTGCAGTGGTTGAGAGTCTGCCTGCTGACGCAGGGGACACGGGTTCGTGCCCTGGTCCGGGAAGATCCCACATGCTGCAGAGTGGCTGGGCCAGTGAGCAATGGCCACTGAGCCTGCGCATCCGGAGCCTGTGCTCCATAACAGGAGAGGCCACAACAGTGAGAGGCCCGCGTACTGAAAAAAAAAAAAAAAGGAAGAAGTAAAGCTGTCACTGTTTGCAGATGACATTATACTATACATAGAGAATCCTAAAGATGCTACCAGAAAACTACTAGAGCTAATCAATGAATTTGTTAAAGTAGCAGGATACAAAAGTAATGCACAGAAATCTCTTGCATCCGTATACACTAACGATGAAAAATCTGAAGAGAAATTAGGAAACACTCCCGTTTACTATTGCCACAAAAAGGATAAAATACCTAGGAATAAACCTACCTAAGGAGACAAAAGACCTATACGAGGAAAACTATAAGACACTGATGAAAGAAATTAAAGATGATACCAACAGATGCAGAGATATACCATGTTCTTGGATTGGAAGAATCAACATTGTGAAAATGACCATACTACCCAAAGCAATCTACAGATTCAATGCAATCCCTATCAAACTACCACTGGCATTTTTCACAGAACTAGAACAAAATATTTCACAATTTGTATGCAAACACAAAAGACCCTGAATAGCCAAAGCAATCTTGAGAAAGAAAAATGGAGCTGGAGGACAGGCTCCTGGACTTCAGACTATACTACAAAGCTACAGTAACCAAGACAGTATGGTACTGGCACAAAAACAGAAGTATAAATCAATGGAACAGGATAGGAAGTCCAGAGATAAACCCGTGCACCTACAGTCACCTTATCTTTGATAAAGGAGGCAAGAATATACAATGGAGAAAAGACAGCCTCTTCAATAAGTGGTGCTGGGAAAACTGGACAGCTACATGTAAAAGAATAAAATTAGAACACTCCCTAACACCATACACAAAAATAAACTCAAAATGGATTAAAGACTTAAATGTAAGGCCTTAGAGGAAAACATAGGCAGAACACTCTATGATATAAATCACAGCAAGATCCTTTTTGACCCACCTCCTAGAGAAATGGAAATAAAAATAAACAAATGGGACCTAATGAAACTTAAAAGCTTTTGCACAGCAAAGGAAACCATAAACAAAATGAAAAGACAACCCTCAGAATGGGAGAAAATATTTGCAAATGAAGCAACTGACAAAGGATTAATCTCCAAAATTTACAAGCAGCTCATGCAGCTCAATATCAAAAAAAAAAAACCCAATCCCAAAATGGGCAGAAGATCTAAATAGACATTTCTCCAAAGAAGATATACAGATTGCCAACAAACACATGAAAGGATGCTCAACATCACTAATCATTAGAGAAATGCAAATCAGAACTACAATGAGGTATCACCTCATACCAGTCAGAATGGCCATCATCAAAAAATCTACAAACAATAAATGCTGGAGAGGGTGTGGAGAAAAGGAAACCCTCTTGCACTGTTGGTGGGAATGTAAATTGATACAGCCACTATGGAGAACAGTATGGAGGTTCCTTAAAAAACTAAAAATAGAACTACTATACGACCCAGCAATCCCACTACTGGGCATATACCCTGAGAAAACCATAATTCAAAAAGAGTCGTGTACCACAATGTTCACTGCAGCTCTATTTGCAATAGCCAGAACGTGGAAGCAACCTAAGTGTCCATTGACAGATGAATGGATAAAGAAGATGTGGCACATATATACAATGGAATATTACTCAGCCATAAAAAGAAACGAAATTGAGTTATTTGTAGTGAGGTGGATGGACCTAGAGTCTGTCATACAGAGTGAAGTAAGCCAGAAAGAGAAAAACAAATACTGTATGCTAACACATATATATGGAATCCAAAAAAAAAAAAAAAAAAAGGCAGGACAGAAATAAAGATGCAGACGTAGAGAATGGACTTGAGGACACTGGGAGGGGGAAGGGTAAGCTGGGACGAAGTGAGAGAGTGGCATGGACATAAATACACTACCAAATGTGAAATAGATAGCTAGTGGGAAGCAGCCGCACAGCACAGGGAGATCAGCTCGGTGCTTTGTGACCACCTAGAGGGGTGGGATAGGGAGGGTGGGAAGGAGATGCAGGAGGGAAGAGAGATGGGGATATATGTATATGTATAGCTGATTCGTTTTTTTGTAAGGCAGAAACTAACACACCATTGTAAAGCATTTATACTCCAATAAAGATGTAAAAAAAAAAAAGACTGTTTTACCCACACAACTCGGAGGGTGATAGATGGCATTTGATTGCATTTGCCTCTATTGATCTGATTCATCCCCAGCCTCATAGTCCTTCATTCAGCTGTAATCTCATGCTTGACACTTACTTGCTCCTCATTCACTGTGGAGATCATCACTGTTTTCTAGTTTTCTAGCTGGTCTGTGTGACCCTCCCCCAGCTCTATCAAGCATGGACCCCAGTTTGTCTCATAAATAAGAAAATTGTACTATATTTCCTGCTTGTGTCAGATTTTGCTTCCAGCCCTGGTAACTCGGGGCACCTTGGTCAGACCTCCCTCAAGTCTATGGCCTCACATAACATTGCTCCCCACAGGGCTGGCTAATGAATGACATTTTGGCAAAGTGGTGTGTGAGCAGCAAAATCACATAGAAGATGAGCTGCATCAGGACGGAGGCCACATGTAGTAGACAACTCCAGAGAAATGCACGTGCATTTTTTCAAGGCTATGGCTACATACCCACCTCGCCCCTGCCACCCCCCCCGCAAATAAAGAGCTTACAAAGACCATATATAATACCGTGATTGAAATAACTTGTTGCCTGGCATTCAAAAACTAGGGAAACCCTCAAGATTAAAACTAAGAATGATTACAGAAGACATGAAACACAATAGTCTAAAAATCTCGGGGATGCACAAAAACATGTTGGGATTCAGTTTAAAGGACTGGGAAAGAAACCCAGGAGGCCAGCTAATCCCATCTTGACCCTTTACTCCAGAGGTGTTATCTCATTTTAAAGACCCCCTCCTCCCCCGTGGAAGGAAGTTCACAGTTCCTTGCACAGTAGCTGCACAAGTAACTTTTGTGCTAAACAACCTAATATTGACAAGCTATACTGGTTCTCATAGTCTATCTATTCTCTCCTCCTAAGAACTAATCCAGTTTTACTTAAGAAAAATCACTCAGCTAGACTTCCTTTAGATCGAACCTTAATAGCATGTGTTGCAGCTTTACTCTCCTCTTATTTTCCCCAAAAGAGATGGGGCCCACTAATTTTGTCATCACTAATGTCACTTCTTATACCAGAAATCCTAACATTGGTCTCTCCCCAGTCCTTTCTTCTTTTAGTTTAGCTGCTCAAATCCTTGTCGTTTTCATCACAAGCCTTTGTCTCAAACCTCATTCCCACCTTCATTTCATGGATTCTGTACAATCTCTCTGACACTGTTATGCAACGACCAGAGGACAACAGAACATTCTGGTAAATTCTGGTTCATTTGGAAATAACGAGTCTCTCTTGGGTTGCTAAATTCTTTACTCCTATTAATCCTTCCTCGGACGCTCCTTGGTTTTTCTAAAAGTTGCACGACGCTGCTGATTCATACTCAGTTCAGTGTGTAAATATCAGAGCATATCACATTTCTACCGGCTGCACATAAGAAATGTGAGCTTCTTTGCAGAACATCGATGGGGCGAGGCTTTACTTCCAGTCTCTGCTGCTACACGCCAACTGCCCTCTTCTCCACTGACAAAACTGACTCTCAAGAAAAGACTCAAAACTCATTCACAAATTCATAGCTCACTCCTGGAGTAGGTCCCATTTCAATAGGGTTCAATGCTTTTAGCGAAATCAATATGCCCCCCACAATGGAAGTGTTTCCTCTAAGATCATGCCAACGTTGTCCCCACATTATGCCACTTCTATCCAGGTGTTCACTTGGTTCCAGTCCATTTAAGTGAACCAGGTCCAGGTCCACAAGACTGTGCTGGACCTTGTACGGGGCCACTGTGAGGGGCAATATTCTCTCTGTTCTATATCTGCTCTTCTCAGCTCTTCTGTTCTCAGGATTTCATACGGGTCTTTCTGAATGTCCTACTCCTAGGATCATCGTCTCTAACTGCCTAGAAATCACCCAAGCCAAAACCTAGGAGTAACCCAAGGCCCCTTCCCTCATTCCTTTAAGACCAAGCCCTTCTGTTCTATCCCCTTATCACCTCTTCCAGACAGCCATGTCCTCTCTCTCCTCACTCCCAGGAGGGCTCCAGCCACCAGCATTCAGTACCCACACGGCAAGCGCTCAATAAATATTTGCTGAGTGACTCTCAGGGATGACTTTCATCAACTTACAATCTCTCTCTGTAAGTAATCAAATCATCAAAACGAAACTTGTGAAATATAATTGTTTTATACCTCCCCTTGCATTCTCTCATATTAACAGCTTTGGTAAAATCATCTTTTATTGGCACTGGGCGTTTTTTTTTTTAAATAGTGGGTTGCATGAAGAAAAGTATGCAGGTTTCATTAATTTTTGCTACAAATAATGAGTTGAGTAGATTTCAGTTTGGTGTGAGTATTATACAGAAACCAAACGTAAGGCAAATGCACAATCTTTCTATCCATAACCCTGTCTAATGCTCTAGTTTCACAAACTTTTCATGTTTACCTTAAACACCTCAAAAGCATGTCATTAATGACATTTGGCTTCACATACATTACCTGCCCCAACCCCTGCCCTGGTCACAACCTCATACATACATGACAATGGTGGCAGAAGGTACACATTGGAGAGAAGAAATTGTAGGTGAGTGGACAGCACCCTGGATGTAAAACACTGCCTCTCCTGACCCTTCATACCCTCCCAAATGGATCTGTAACAAGCAGGGCAGCTGGAGGAGGTCGTCCAGATGTTGGAGGTTAAGTAGCATCCACTCCTCCCTCCCCTGCTCGGTGCTCGCTGACTGCTATAATCAGGCCTTTGCCTTGGAAGCAGATGACAGGAGTGCAGCCCTTGTTGGGAAACAAGCGCTGATTATCCCTAGCTGGCTCCGTGGGATGTGTTTAAATCCTGACGTGCATGATTTTGTTACACTAAACATCTGAGTAATCTTGGCACTCAGGAAGCAATGACTGGAGGGCAGTGTCTGAGCAAACGGGTAGCAAGATGAAGACGTGGCAATGGCTGAGGCTCGGGGAGGGGGGGCTCCAGGCCCTCGCCCTTGGGGCTTTCAAGACCTGCTGTCCTTCATCCACCCACACTCAGGGGTGAGGACTCTTCCTCCCAAACCTGACTATTTCACGGTGCTGCACAAATTACTCAATACTCTCACATATATTTTTTTTCAGTAATCCTCACGACAATATTGCAACTTGAATATAATTATTATTTTTCCCATTTTATGAATGAAGATAAGACTAAGATAAGGTAGTAGATTGTCCAATATTACGTGATAATAGTAAGAATGGTTACTATCAATTGGCCACTTTCTATCTCATATTCATTTTCTTTGGGCCTGATAAAAATCTTGCTAAGTAGGCTGCACTGATATCATTTTACGGATCAGGAAAGAGACCCAGGGCGGTCAAGGTCAAGTGACTTGTCCAAGGTCAAATAGCTAAGGAGTGTCAGAGCTGGGATCTGTACTCAAAGCCTGTGTTGGTTTGATTTTAGCTCACTTCCTCTAAGTTTATTCAGCCTAACCTCCTTTGTAGCCCTTGGGAACCTGAGAATTTAGAGAAGGGTCTGGAGTCAGAGTTTTGTTCCCTTGACCCATATACAGCCATTCTCTCGAGACCTGGCAGCTGATCTTGTCTGCAGTTGGCCATTACATTAGGTAAATCCTAATTTTCTGACAGCAGTGTGACATGTCAAGATATTCTCCATAGGGCTGCCCTGGTGGCGCAGTGGTTGAGAGTCCGCCTGCCGATGCAGAGGACACGGGTTCGTGCCCCGGTACGGGAAGATCCCACATGCCGCGGAGCGGCTGGGCCCGTGAGCCATGGCCGCTGAGCCTGCGCGTCCGGAGCCTGTGCTCCGCAACGGGAGAGGCCACAACAGTGAGAGGCCCACGTACAGCAAAAAAAAAAAAAAAAAAAAAGATATTCTCCATAGCAAGAGACTGACATCATCAAAATGCCATATCTGGACCTTTTCACCATCAACGTACTCGCACCGAGAACAACTTTCTTTTGGGTTTTCCATTGAATTTACCTACACGCTTGCAGACGGAAGGGTCTTACTATCTCCACCCCACACCCATAGCCACTTATTTGGAAAATAAAAATTCTTAGCCTTTCCCTAGAAGATTCTCAGCCATGGCCGCTGAGCCTGTGCGTCCCGAGCCTGTACTCCGCAACGGGAGAGGCCACAACAGTGAGAGGCCCGCGTACAGCAAAAAAACAAAAAACAAAAAACAAGGATATCTAAAAAAATTTTTTAATAAATAATTTAAAAACCAACAACAACAAGGATATCAAAAAATCTTTGGAGGACATCCATGTCTCTGAAAAAGGAACAGTTTAGCAGACCAACGAATAAGATCTAAGCGTCGCCCAGCTACAGAAAGTACAAGATGCTGATGATTCCTAAGCTCTATTTGTGATTTTTAAAGATGCAATAAAAAGCCCTCTATTGATTTGGGGGGGAAACTGTATATATAATATGATCTCAGTTTTGTCCAAGATAAAAAATTTATACATCTACATTAAAACATTGTAAATAAATAAAACATGCTAACCTGTTATCTCTTTGTGAAAGAATTATGGCTAATTTTTCTACTTTTTCTAATTTTCATCAATGAGCTTACAACATTATTATAAAATAGAAACAGTAACTGTATTATTTTCAAGGAAAACTATTCCTACTATTATTTCAAGCAGAGGTCAAGGCGGCCCCATACAAAAGGCTGCTGGGGACACTCCTCTTTTTGCTACTCCCCAACTCAGGGAGCAAGAGAGGCAGTGTTAGAGAAAATAAAGAGCTAGCTGTGTGACTTTGGACAAGTCACATTACCTCTTTGGGCCTCAGTAGGCTTTTCTGCAAGATGAGCAGGCCGGACCGGTGAGCTCTGCCCCAGGTCTGAGCCCACAGCCTCCCTCAGTGGCCTCCAGATAGAACTGTCTTTCAACGTGAAATGAGATCTGGCCTTCCCCCATGACTGGAGTGGAAAATATTTATGAATTACTCTCTAGTTTAGAAATGGATCTGTCTGGGAACAAAGAATCATAAACCCCACTGGCAAATTAGAGTCCATTATCAGACACTGTAGCAGCAAGCTCAGCCTGGTGGGAATTGTATCTGCAATAAGAAGGCTGTGAGGGCCACTTTAGGCCATTTGCTACGTGAATCAATCATCATTATGGTCTAACAGCAGAGTGGATGTGGAAATGAGCCCATGTTATCAATGGCTGATGAGAGCAAAAATCCTTCAAGAAGCTCATGGGGCTGGGGTGGGGGAGGACACCACGAGTGGCCTGGGCTTCTCTGTCAGCTCACTGATGTCATATGTCACCCAGGGAGATCAACCTGAGACTCTGCATCCTGTTCTGTTTAGGGTCCCTAGTAGGCTGAGTGGCCTTAAATAATGCCAGTTCTGCTTGGCTAGGGCATGCCAATTTCATGTAAATAACTGAGCACACTCCCTAACAGACGATAGGACATGTGAGTTCGCCCTGTGCATTAGTGTCCTAGGGCTGCCATAACAAATTTTAGGGCCTTGAATCAACAGAAATTTATTCTTTTACAGTTCTAGAGGACAGATGTCTGAAACCAAGGTATCAGCAGGGCCACTTCCCCTCTGAAGTCTCTAGAAAGAATCCTTCCTTGACTTTTTCTGCATCTGATGATCCCGGGGGTCCCGTGGGTTGCAGAAGCATAGCTCCAGTCTCTGCTTCCAACGGCAGAGCCTTCTCCTCTGTGTCTTTTCTTATAAGGACAGCTGTCATTGCATTAGGGGTCCACCCTAACCCAGTATGGCCGCACCTTAACTTGCTTACATCTGCAAAGACTCTGTGTTCAGAAAGGTTACATTCTGAGGTTCCCAGCGGACATGAAGTTTTGGGAGACACTATTAAAGCCACCACACTCTGATATCAGGCACCGTTTGATTTTCACTGTTTTCATTGTTTCACCTCAGTCTTACCTGTGATAGTAGATAGGTTAATACCTAAAATTAAAACAACACTTGCTCTGTGCTGGACATATTCTAATCTCTTTACATACATTAACTCATGTAATTATCACTATGAGTAAGTACTATTTTTAATCTACCTTCTCTAAATGTAGAATAGAGGCACAGAGAGGTTAAGTAACATGTCTAAGATCACACAGTAAGAGGCAGAGCCAGCATCTGAACCAAGGCAATGTGGTTCCAGAGCCTGTGTTCTTAACCATGCATCTTACTGCTTAAGAACTTACTGAATTCTTTTACGTATATACCCAGAAACTGGATTGCTGGATCATATGGTAATTCTGGTTTTAGTTTTTTTGAGGAACCTTCATACTCTTCTCCATAGTGGCTGCACCATTTTACATTCCCACCAACAGTGCACAAGGGTTCCAATATCTCCACAGTCTCACCAATACCTATTGTCTTCTTTTTTTTTTTTTACTAAAAGCCATCCTGACAGGTATAAGACAGTACCTAATTGTGGTTTTGATTTGCATTTCCCTGATGAGTAGTAATGTTGAACATCTTTTCATATAACACTTGTTGGCCATTTGTATGTCTTCTTTAGAAAAATAATGTCTACTCAAATTTTTAGCCCATTTTAAAAGTCAGATTATTAGTGTTTTTGCTATCAAGTTCTTTGAGTTCTTATACATTTTGGAAATCAACCCCTTATCTATTACATGGTTTGCAAATATTTCTCCCATTTCATAGGTTGCCTTTTCACTCTGTTGATTGTTTCCTTTGCTGTACAGAAGCTTTTTAGTTTGATGTAGTCCTGCTTGTCTATTTTTTTCTTTTTTTAAAATTTTTTAAAAATTTTATTTTATTTATTTTTATACAGCAGGTTCTTATTAGTTATCTACCTGTTTGTCTATTTTTGCTTTTGTTACCTGTGTTTTTGATCTCATACCCATGAAATAATTGCCAAAATGTTATGAAGCTTTTCCTCTGTTTTCTTCTAGTATTTTTATGTTTCATGTCCCACATTAAATTTTTAATCCATTTTGAGTTGATTTTTATATATGGTGTAAAATAATGGTCCAGTTCTTTTGTATTTGGACATCCAATTTCCCATACCATTTGTCCTTTTCCCATTGTGTACACTTGGCACCCTTGTTGAAAATCAATTGACCATATATGCATGAGTTTATTTCTGGAGTCTCTATTCTCTTCCATTGGTTTATACATCTATTTTTTTTTTTTTTTAATTTTGGCTGCATTGGGTCTTCGTTGCTGCACGCAGCTTTCTCTATTTGCAGTGAGCGGGGGGCCACTCCCCGTTGCAGTGAATGGGCTTCTCACTGCGGTGGCTTCTCCTGCTGTGGAGCACGAGCTCTAGGTGTACGAGCTTCAGTAGTTGTGGCACACGGGCTCAGCAGTTGTGGCTCATGGGCTCCAGAGCGCAGGCTCAGCAGTTGTGGCACATGGGCTTAGTTGCTCCGCAGCATGTGGGATCTTCCCGGACCAGGGCTCGAACCCATGTCCCCTGCACTGGAAGGTGGACTCCCAACCACTGCACCACCAGGGAAGCCCTATACATCTATTTTTATGCCAGTACCATACTGTTCTGATTAGTGTAGTTTTGTAATATATTTTTAAATTAGGAAGTATGATGCCTCCAACTTTGTTCTTCTTTCTCAAGATTATTTTGGCCATTTGAGGTTTGTTTGTTTGTTTGTTTCCATATAAACTTTAGAATTTTTTTTCCTCTTTCTGTAAAAAATGCCTTTAGGATTTTGATAGGGACTGCATTGAATCTGTAGATTGTCCTGGGCTGTATAGACATTTTCATGGTATTAATTCTTCCAATCAAACATGGGATATCTTTTGTTTACATCTTCTTTAATTTTTTTCATCAATGTTTTCTAGCTTTCAGTACACAAGTCTTTCACCTCCTTTGTTAAGCTTATTTCTAAGTATGTTTTTCTTTTCGATGCTATTGTAAATGGGAATGTTTTCTTAATTTCCTTTTCTAATAGTTCCTCTTTAGTGTATAGAAATGAAAGTGATTTTTTATGTTAATGTCATATCCTGCAACTTTACTAAATTAATTAATTAATTCCAAAAGTCTTTTGTGGAGTCTTTAGTGTTTCCTACATATAAGATCATGTCATTTGCAAACAGAGGCAATTTTACTTCTTTCCTTCTGATTTGGATGCTTTTTTTTTTTCTTGCGGTACACAGGCTTCTCACTGTTGTGGCCTCTCCCGTTGTGGAGCACAGGCTCCGGACGCGCAGGCTCAGCGGTCATGGCTCACGGGCCTAGCTGCTCCACGGCATGTGGGATCTTCCCGGACCGGGGCACGAACCCGTGTCCCCTGCATCAGCAGGCGGACTCTCAACCACTGCGCTACCAGGGAAGCCCTGGATGCATTTTTTTGCCTAAATGCTCTGCCTAGGACTTTCAGTGCTAGTTGAATAGAAGTGGTGAATGTGGGCATCCTTTCCTTATTCCTGGTCTTAGAGGAAAAGCATTCAGTGTTTCATCATTGAGTATGATGCTAGCTGTGGGTTTGCCATATGCAGTCTTCATTATTGAGGTATGTTCCTACCTGGTTTGTTGTGTGTTTTTATCATGAAACTGTATTGAACTATACAGAGCCCCCATTCACAATATGTTTAAGACAGCATTGTTCATAATAGCAAGGAAACTTTAGACCAAAAGGAGATTACTTGAATAAATAATATAACTGTGTAATAAAGTAGTATGTCTCCATTAAAATAATGTTAATAGTTTGTAATAACAAGAGGAAATGCTTGTGCTATTTTTTTAATTATTATCCCCATTTTTCATGGTTCTTTCTCTTTATTTTTTATTGAAGTATATTTGACTCAAAATACTATATTAGTTTCAGGTGTACAACATAGTGATTTGATATTTTTGTAGAATAGACTCCATATGAAGTTATTATAAAATATTGACTGTATTTCTTGTGCTGTACATTACATCCTTGTAACTTATTTATTTTATACATAGTAGTTTGTACCTCTATTAAGAGGATTGCCTGTTCACCTATTTTGTCCCTCATCCCACCCCCTCCCCTCTGATAAGTGAAAGTTAAAATATAAAGTGGCCTATATAACATACGCTTGACTAGATTTGGAAACAACAGAAAAGAGAAAAACTACATCAAATGTTCACAGCAACTCTTTTAGAAGAACTGAGTGTTTTTCCTTGCTCTTTTTTTCTACCTTTTTGGATATTGCAATTTCTATAATAAGCATAAGTTACTTTTGTAATTGGAACAAAGGTAATATGAAAATCTAAAATGCAAACTAGTATTAATAAAAATGCAAGCAGTATTCTTATGGAAGGACTGATGGGGAAAAAAGAAGGAAGATAAGTATCAGCCCTGGCGCTCACATCACAGATTTCCTAAAATCCAAAACAGGGCATGTGATGGGTTTATCTTGTCTTCTAATCTACTGAATTCATGTTTGACATTGGTATGCACTAGACAAATGTCTCTTAAATGAATGAACAGACATCTGAGCTAAATAAACACAGGGCATAAACAAATGGAGAAGTCAATGTATAGAGAAATTAAATAAATGGTTTGAACAGAAAATGTCTTTCTCAGGAAACAGTTTGAAGCCCCTTCTTTGTTTCCTAGAAATCCCACTGGGAACCTGGAGACTTAATATCATTGACTCCACTTTGCAAGGCTGTGGGTTACACTTTACCTTTCAGCTATAGATGATGGAATCTCAAATGAAAAAAGAAAAAAATCATTAGGCTGAAGCTCAAACCAACAGAAATTAGACTGACCTAAATCGATGTCCAAAGAAATAGCTTTCCCTCTGGACAAATGCTGAAATAAGAACCTAGTTGATTTAAAGGACAAACTATCCTTCAGTTCAGAGAATCAGGAAAGTTTTCATCTATCTCCAGAACTTTACAATATAACCCCCTTCCTCCCACTTCCTTAAGTAGAAATACTTCTTTTGTGTTTATGACTACACAGCATCAATGGCCAGCCAGGATGGTTTTGTGGCTCTGAGTTAGGGCACAGAGATCAAAATTTAGGACTCATTGAGCTAGTCAGGTTGCCTCAGCCATGGGTACCTTGAAATTCATTAGTATAAAACAAACATTCCCATCTTTTGACTTGCAGGACTGGCTACTGAAAGGTGTATATCCCTCAGTCATATACTTACTCGCCATCTTAGTGACCCAGAGAACAGAGGACTGCTTGGTCCCCACAGCAGGATAGGTGAAGATGCAACTCTGCCTATGGCCTGATAGTGCAAAGTCAGACACTGGTGACCAGGAGCAGACTGGTCGGCCCCTAGGATCCCCAGCTAAAGCTGTTTCTCAAGTGGACCCTCAGCTGATTCTGCTCAAGGTATTACATGAGTGCTCCAGGGTACCTTGGAGAACAGACCTGGGCCAGCCTTCATGAACAAGCATTGTGTGTGTCCCACTGCAAGGAAGGGGCTCATCCCATCAGGTGAAATGCTGATGAGAGCCTCACCTCCCTGACATGGCCATCTGATATGCTTACATTTGCTCATTCAACAAAACTTTGGCAGGGGCTTTATGTACGAGGCACTGAATCAGATGTTAAAGACACCAAGATCACAGTGTAAACAGAGAGACATAAACTGACAATTACAATATGCACACACTGGATGGGGGGAGGTACCTACACCAAATTGGAAAGAGGCTGGAAAAACATCTCAGAGGAGAAGATGGGTAACCTGTGTTCTGAAACTCAATGCTCTTCTGGAGGAGAAATCTGGGAGCCCCAGACATGGAGAGAAGTAAAGCAAGTTGCCAGTGTAAGTGTAGAGTAGAAACTACATATTTTCCCAGGACCCTTTGGGTCTCTAGAACCATAGGACACAGGGGCTGCAGACAATAAGGTTCACGGCACAGAATCAGATCATTGCCTTGGTGTCCACTAAAAGGTAGGACAAATACTTATAATGCCAGACCTCTTGACAGCGTGTGTAGGAACTGCAGCTCATTACTAGGGAAATAATATAATCAAGCCTTGTAAGCTGCGGAAGCTGCAGTTGAACCTGGCGATTTGGGCTAAATGTTTTATTGCTCACCCAGTTAGCAGTGCCACTGGTCCTATGCCTCAGTTTGTACTTTCCACTTACTGAATAAAAAGAATTTAGAGTCTTAATTGGCTTAAGGGGATCCTTTGGCTTGGCGGATCACTAGAGTTTTGGATGGAGGAGGGACCATCAAATTTTAGAGCTTGCATCAGAGTGTATGTTCAAGTCTAAGAAAAGCGCTTCATTTGTCTGGTTCAACAAGCTATACCAGTTGCATCTGTTATATAATTGCACTAAAACAGGCCCAAATTGGCAAGATGTGGGCATTCATTGAAGAAGAAACTAAATATTTTCACATTATAAAGGTGGGTAAAAGCAAAGATCTGAGTTGGGTTAGAGGGGTTATAAATTGAGGATTCTATGGGAGGTGGTGAAGAAATGAATTCTGCAGCCAAAGAAATTAATTCTTCAGCTAAAGGTCTTCCAAACACGCTCTCTTATAAAGCCAAGGATGACAGCATATCTTGAAGGATTATAAAGAGAGGGCATTCTAGAAGGAAATGTTCCATGGGGGACCACGGGGACCATCTGACTTTGAAAAATGATAGGTTTATGACTTAGGTCTAGAAAGGGGCCAGAGTCCTCTGAAAGGGCTGAACAGAAGAACCAAGAGGCTCTCTGGACATTTTTTTCCTTTATTTATTTTTCTTTCTTCTCGAGCTAGCTTAGCAGTACCCCATAGTTAATTTTAGAGTCCACTCCAAATTCACAGACTTGGAGCCCCAAACCGGACTGCACTGCCATCTGCCACTAATTTAAATATTTTTCTTAAAATTTTCTTTTTTAAAAGTGTTCTTGAACAATGATTCTTACAAAATATGATACTTAGAAAGTAGCACCGTTATGGCTTTGGTTCTGATGAAGCAGAAGCCCAAGGATTATGTTTCCCTTCAAAATAAAGAGGAGGCAAAAATTAACTGGGAGAAAGAAATGTGTGTTTTATTCAAATGCGACTCTAAGAATCCAGGATGCCTGGGTTAGCTTGTCCCCAACGTGGATCCTGCAGAGGAGACAGATGGAAAAGGCTCCTGGGTTTCAGGGACATCCAGTTTAAGGGGATTTTGCAAAATCCTACAGTCCAAATCTGCTGACATGCCAAACATCATCTCAGAAGGGAGATTCAGAACCAACAGCAGCCAACAAAACTGGGATATTTCCTGGGACCTGGTCATGACTCTCAGCGTCTGTGATAAAGTATACTGACGGGGAATCCCACTTTCACACAGTGGAAAACAAAATAAAGGATTCTATCTTTAAAACACTAGTTTCCGTATTTTTTTTTTTTTAAAGAAGATGTTGGGGGTAGGAGTTTATTAATTAATTTATTTATTTTTGCTATGTTGGGTCTTTGTTTCTGTGCGAGGGCTTTCTCTAGGTGTGGCAAGCGGGGGTCACTCTTCATCACGGTGCACGGGCCTTTCACTATCGCGGCCTCTCTTGTGGCAGAGCACAGGCTCCAGACGCGCGCAGGCTCAGTAGTTGTGGCTCACAGGCCTAGTTGCTCCGCGGCATGTGGGATCCTCCCAGACCAGGGCTCGAAACCGTGTTCCCTGCATTAGCAGGCAGATTCTCAACCACTGCGCCACCAGGGAAGCCCTAGTTTCCGTATTTTTTAATGTCAAAGGAAGAAAATATCAATTATCCAAGGAAATGAACTGGAAGCAGCAGCTTCATTGCTTCCAGGAGGCCAAGTCGTCTCCAAAAGACAAGTCCCTTTTTTTCTCTCCAGCAAAGCCATTACTGTCCTTCCCTTGGTGTCGGTGCTCTTGTCACACCTGACACACCACTTTGATTTCCCAGAGAACGAGCAGAACCGTGAACCCTGACCACAGGGGCTTCCTGAGGTCGCCGGCACCAGGGGCTCTGGGTAAGCACTCCAGGTGGGCATTAGGAAATTAGTCCTTTAAACAAAACTGCTTCATCACGGCCCCACTCCTACAAACGAGAAAGAAAAAAGGGAGAAGACTCTGAGGCCTATTTCCTCATAAATGTGCTGAAGAAAGATATTCAACTAAAAAGGATTTTTCTGCGGTTCCTGTTTACAGGTGACTTCCGGGGCCAGCGACCTGGAAGAACAGCTTTGGGAATGTGGATACGGGGATGTCAGGAACTGGTTTTGTTTGGTGCTTTTTGACACATCTTTTCTGCCCGGGCTGAGTGTAACCTGCCGCCACCTTGGAGACAGAATTATACATGAGCCCAGGAAGCCATCTGACAGGACAGTGGGGAGAAGTAAAAGACGACCGGAGGGAACCCATTTTAGGAAAGATTCAAAGGTCACTGCAATCACCTTTCTGGTCTGAAATATTTCCCTTAGAATATGGCCCGGAGTGGCAAACGCAAACATCTCCTCGTCTGGTTGGGAAGGGAAACACTTTCCGAGTCGCTTGGCAAGGAAGACCCAGAATCCCAAAGAATGAGGTGGAGCCCCTGTAAGGGACCCTCCTCAAAGAGTGCCGGCCACTGAAAGTCTGACAGCGCCCCCCTCCCCCGGCCGCTCGCTGTGATGGTAAGAAGGGAAAGTACCTTCCAGATTCAAGGGCAGCAGAACAGTGCTGGAGGTGGCGGGTGGCTTGGGGGCGTGTCTCTGTCAAAAGAAGCAGCAATGGTCACAGTAGAATTGAAACACCGCAAGGGAAGAGTGGACACCACTGGGCCCCCCCGGGAGAGAGGGTACCTGCTCCTGCAGTGGGTCTGGCTACAGGCAGCTTAGTCACGTGTTGAAAAGAAGGGGGTTGGGCTCCATATTTTAATCTTGTCATCTAGGTCTTGATGCTAGTTTAAAGGAAAGGGGAATTTAAACTGAAATACTATACGCTGTTCACCTTTATGAGAAGGAGAGAATTGCCCTTCCTTCCTCTTAAAACAGCCTAAAAAAAGGACGAAAGCAGCCCCAGGAACAGGGATGGGGCTGAAAAGGGGTCAGTGAGGCTGGGACTGCATGTGAGAAGGATTTAAATAAGTCAGACTCTGTCAAAGTAAAGAACTTCAGAAGACATCACTGTGAAGGACTGCAAAGGGAAGTCCGAGGCCGGGAGAAGATCTGTGCAATAGATAAATCCAACTAAGGACTTCAAAACAAGAGTATATTTCAAAACTCCTTCAAATCAGTGAGGAAAGATCATTAGGTTTTAAAAGATGAACAAGAGACTCGAAACAGCACTTTACACAACAAGGTCTCCAAATGACCAGGAAGCACATGAAGAGTTACTGAACATCGTTACTCATGACAGAAATACAAAGGAAACCACGACCGAGACACTAACAGATACCCACTCACACATGCGTGCACACACACACGCATGTGTGCGTACAGACACACCAATGACCAAGATGAAACAGCCCTGCTGGGACTGGAAAATGGTCCAACCACTTTGGAAAACTGTCGGCAGTTTTATCTAAAGACAAATATATGCGTCACTCTGATCCAGAAATTTCACTTGTAGGTGTAAACCCAGTAGACGTGAGTGTGTATGTTCACCAACACACATGCACAGGAGCGTCTGTAGCAGCTCTACCTGTATAGCTATGGAAACAGCCCAAATGACCATCCGCGGTAGAATGAACCAACTGTAGTATCATCATCGGAGTACTATGGGGTGTTGAAGAAAGAACTACTGCAAAACGGAAAAAAATGAACAAAATCTTACAGCATAACGCTGAATGAAGTCAGACAGAAGAAGTACATCACGTGTGTGATTCAATTTACAAAAAGCTAAAAGGATCCAAAACGAATCTATGATAACAGAGGTCAGGTTATCATAGAGGTCAGGTAACAGAAGTAATGGTTACATTTTGGCACTGAGGGGGCACTAAGGACCCTCTGAGACACTGAAAATGTTCTAGATCTTGATGTCTGCGATGGTTATGATGGGCGTATACATTGTGAAAATTCATTAGGCTGCACACTTAAGACATATACACTTCTCTTTAGGTACCCTGTTAGGTTGTACCCTGATAAGAAGGTAGATAAGTAATGCAAAACCGATTTAAAGTTCTTAAAAAATTATATTTTGTTTATTTTACTGGGGGATGGGGTGGGGCGGGAAGCTGTCCCGGCAGTAATTATTGCTATGCTTGTTGTCAATGCTTCTAGGTTCCGTGGATAGAGCAAAGAAATACGCATTTTTAAAAAATACATCGTGAATTCAAATTCAAGTTTAGGTTATGGAGTTTTTACATAACTTTGGGATTTTGCGTTTGTATCTCTTGTTACCTTGAAAAATCTTAGTGCCTAACAATTTGGCCAAGTTACTTATTTTGCTTCATCCACACAAAGACACAGGTAAAAATGTCCAGTTTTTTTTTGTTTTTTTTTTTTGCGGTACGGGGGCCTCTCACTGCTGCGGCCTCTCCCGTTGCGGAGCACAGGCTCCGGACGCGCAGGCTCAGCGGCCATGGCTCACGGGCCCAGCCGCTCCGCGGCATGTGGGATCTTCCCGGACCGGGGCACGAACCCGCATCCCCTGCATCGGCAGGCGGACTCTCAACCACTGCGCCACCAGGGAAGCCCAAAAAAGTCCAGTTTTGTTACTGACTATGTGATGTCTCATAATAGTTTAGAGGTTCCTTACAATTCTTTATGTTCTTGGAGATGTATGCATCCTAGGAATGTACAGTGAACTACTGGATTTTTTGGTTTTGTTTTTTACACTGCAGGACTTATTTACTTTATTCTTATTTATTTTATTTCTCTTACAACTGGAAGTTTGTACCTTTTCACTATCTTCACCCTTGCCTCTGGTAACCACCAATCTCTTCCCTGTGTCTAGGAGTTCAGTGGGTTTTCTTGGTTTTGTTTGTTTGTTTGGTTTCCACATTTAAATGAACCAGGAAGAAGCAATGCTGCTACTTGTTCTTCACATTCTCTTTGCAGGAGTCCAGCTTTGCGTTTACCACCTTATGCAGGAATTATTCGCCTCCCTGTGATCTGTAAGTTCCTTGCAGATGGGCCCCTGGTCTTATTCTGTATTTCTCTGCTGCCCAGCACAGCTCTTGCTATTAAAAAAAAAAAAAAAAAAAACTACTCAATAAATGTGTTAAACTAGCCCCAAATCACTCAAATCCATTGTCATTTAGACTTTCCACCATGCATACTCTTCACCTCCTACCTTGTACGTGGGACGTGAAGGTAAAGAATGGGGACAAACCTGGACGATCTTTTCCTCTTCTCAGGTTTCAGCTGATTAAATATGTCAAGTTCTCCACTTGTGGCAGCCAGTCTAAACCAGATGGTCCCAAGATTGAAGAGCACGGTACTCAAGTGCAAAGCTTCTTAAATATGCAGATTCCCCGGCCCTGGCCCCAAAGACTCCAGTTCACTCAGTGGGGAAGGAGCTCGGGTCTGAACTCTTGCGAAGAACTCCAGAAAGTTCTGATGGTCCACACGGCGAAAAACACAGGCTTAGACACACGCTTCTGGCCTTGGAGCGATTATAGGACACTGAATGCTGAATATTTACAGGCAAGCTGATGTGACACACCCTCACTAAGGGGAGACATCACAGTTTCAGATGGTACCCCCCGAAGTATGGGGTCTCTGGTGAGTCTTTCAAGAGAGGGCTATCCTGAAAACACCTGGATTAAGTGGTCCCCTAGGATCCATGAGATTCCACCTTTCTTTGGAAACCAAGAGGCATATAAGATCCTTAATTCATCTGAGAAAACAGCCATTATGGTAGAGAGTTCACTTCTGAGGTCATGTGCTACTGAGCACGGGGAAAATAAGGAAGCTCTGTGAGGTTCAAGAAAAGATTCTCTCCTTTTTTTCTTTTCTTTTCTTTTCTTTTTTTAAAGTTTTTGGGTTTTTTATAATTATTTTTTATTGACATATAGCTGATTTACAATGTGTTAATTTCTGCTGTACAGCAAAGTAACTCAGTTATACATATATATCCATTCTTTTTTTATATTCATTTCCATTATGGTTTATCTCAGGATGTTGAATATGCAAACTATTACATATAGAATGGATAAACAACGAGGTCCTACTGTATAGCACAGGGAACTATATCCAATATCCTGAGAGATTTTCTTTTAAAAAAAATGATATTCAGGGAAATGTTTGCCAATTTCTCTCTAGATAGAGGTCTTAAGGTCATGACACAGACTGACAAGAAGCTGGAAACTCCAAATCAAAACTGGCGCCTTCTCCCCAATTTACATCAGTAAGTTGAGAATGAGTTGTCAGATTCAACTTTCTCATTGTGTTCAATTATTTTATCAGGTAAATGGTGTTCTTTGGGGAAAATATATAAAAACAAGGGACATCGATCAGTTTACAACTTAAGTTTCTTTTAAGCAGTGACATAAATACATATGTAATATATATTATATATATTTATATATTTTATATATATATATAATATATATTTTATATATAGAGAGAGAGACTGAAACACAAGAGACAGAGAGCCAGGGACAGAGAGAGGAAGAGCATTATCAAGTGCTATGAACAGCGGGCTATGATTATACCATAAATACAACTCCCTGAAGAAACCATTCAGAGTCTAGGCACTCCTGTAATGTACCTGACCTGGGTTGCAGTGTAAAACCAACAAACCAAAAACAGATACATAAATAAATACATAATAAACAAACCACCTGCAAACACAGCAGATGTATGTCACATACAAATACGTGGCCGTCCAGGAAATTTTAGTTTAGCTCCTCTGACTGGAATGTAACACATGGCTTTTTAGTTTTGCTTTGTCATCTGTTTCTTCCGAATGCAGACAAGAAAAATATTCTTGAAAACAGCTGTTAATGGATAGTGACAAGTGGTTTCCTGTGGTCTAAGAGAAAGCCATTAGTTACTGACTTTTATGTTCTTTTAAATTCCAGAGGCAAAGGAAGTTCAATAATGCTGTATTGGCTTCATGGTTATTGAGTGAAGAAGAGGAATCATAAGGCAAAACTATTTTTTTCCTTTTTGAATGAAGTTATAAATAATTTTTACACGAACACTATGAAATTTCAGGGAATCTCTGAGCTTAAACTTGGCTCCCTCTATCCCTTTGGACAAAACAGAATGACAGAAATGACAGAACTAGGATCAAGTGAGGATTTTCCCAGGACAAGGTCAGTAATCTCGCTCCTCGGAGACCCTGGGCCAGGCGCTTGGCCTCCTTACCCACCCCAGCTCCATCCCTCCACTGGGGACCTTCTGAAAATGTTTTCTGGCTTCCAGACTCTGGTTTCCTGCAGATGGGACAGAACCCAGGAGCTACAATGAGCATCTTGGGGAGAAAGATCTGGAATTTTAGAAGGTGAAATTTAGAGGTGGATGTTTAGCTTTACAGCCTCAGCCTTTCAAATTCTTTCCTCTTCTCTCCTCCCATCACCACTCCATCCACCGTCATCCCCCAGGACCTCGGGCACAGCCTCCAACCTCCATCTGTACCTGCCTCTGGGTCATTTCATTCCCCAAAGGTATAAATAAATTGTAACAGCTTCAAACACGGCCCCTAGCAGAGAATTTTAATCGCGACAGGGGAAGGCAAAGGAATGTTCTATCTTTGGAATTTAAGGAAAGGTGAGAGGGCCAGGGGGAGAAGAGAGAAGGCTTGAGGGAGAAAGTGAAGAGCTGAAGGGAAGCCACAGAAGGCGGAGGAGCGTGAACGAGCGTCCACGTGCAGTTACAGCCGCTCTTGCTCTGGAACAAGCCATAGCTCTTCATCCAGGGATGTGCTCTCAGGCACCTCCTAGAGGAGTGCCTGCCCAGGTGGTCACAGCCTTCACTCTCTACCCTGAGAACTCCACTGTCTTATCCGTGGCATTTATCACTGCCTGAAATTATGTCTTATATTTATTTCCTTGTTTATTATCTGTCTCCCTCACTATCTATGAGGTAGCGTCTTTGTCTGGTTTACTGCTGACTCCCCAGTTGCTGAACCCGTTCCTGAGACACAGTAGGTGCTCAATAAATACTCATTGAGTTCAAGAGTAAATGATGGAGAAGATGGACGGGTGGAGTCTGGTTTCTGCAAGCCACCATGCCTCTGTACTGGCACCCAGGCAGTATCAACCCAGACTCAGAGCTGTACCCAGGCAGCACCTACAAGACTCAGAGCCTAGAGCTAGGATAAGCAATGGATCTGGTTTACCCAGGACTGTGGGTGTTCTTGGGATATGAGACTTTCAGTGCTGAAGCTGAGAAAGTCCTGAGCAAACTGGGATAAGTCGGCCACTCTACCTAGAGACTCCTAAAAGTCACAGCTTACATGAAAGGAGAGTGAAGTCAAGGTATTTTGTTATCCTTCCAAGGTCACCTCAGGCTGGCTTGCCCCTGACTGAAGGTCACTGCTCCTTTCAAGGTGGTCTCTGGTACCCGCCTCTTCCCTTGCAGTTTTCAGTCATCACATCTACTCTTCATTGGTGGGGGTCCTCGGGATGCTAGCAACTCTGATACTGCTAATCCTGGATATCTACCATCCCTTGTGGTTTTTCCCCACTCCCTCGCACTTTAATTGTGCTTTTATAATTTAACCCTCCTTGAATTATCTGAAGTTGAGGGAGCCACTATTTCCCACTGAGACTCTGACAAGAGGGGGAAAGGAAAGTGTAGACATACGCATTATGAGAAATCACTAATATGCAGAGGTAATTAACCTTTATAATCCTCAGTTCCCCGTCCATGAACCTATGGCCACCTCTCAAGGCTATTATAAGAAGAGATTAAGGAAATCTGCTTCATGTCGTTTGTTAGCATATCAAAAGCACTCAGAAAATTTTAGCCACTGTTCTTTTAGCCACTCTTCTTCATAACAAGACCAACCAGGAGGAGGGATCCGGCTTGTCATCCATCTGAGAAGGACTCCAGAGTTTCACCTTTCCAAGTGGCATGAGGTAATGGGTAGAAATACCCTAGATTTAAAAATTCAACCATGCACCAGTTACTGTTTTCTTACTATTGTACTTTAGGGCTTTGACTTATGCCCTAAATGATCTATATGTTTTGAGATTTAGTGGTTAAGTCTGATGTCTGTTTTGGGGGAGGTTAAGAATGCGGGCATTGGTAGTTACTTTGCAGATTTGCAGGAAACCCCCTACCTGAGGGATACACTCCGCCTCCTGTCCGGGCTACGCTGCTGAAATATACAAAAATCAATCGGCCACTAAATGGAAATAATTTTGAACTCCAGAAAAATGTTCTCCTTTTTCCCATTTAATGGTGTAGTGACCTCTCTGCAGACCCTGGATGGAAATGGGACATTGAGAATGTCTCCGGGGATTGCATAATCAAGGAGCCTGAACACTCAGAGCAAGAAAGACTTCTTTTCTTATTAAAAGGGAAAAAGGTACATTTGGATTTATAGTACCAAGTAAAGTGCTAGCAAGGAGGTGAAAAGTCCATGATGAAATAAGGCAATTTAGGAAGGACAGGGGGGTGCGCAGAGCACGCAGCTTACTACAAAGCACGTGAAAAACACACGTGCCCACATCAGAAAATGCTTTGCACGTAACTTTCTAAGAAAATTGGGAACAAAGAAGGAACATTTGGGGAAATAATGAACACTAAAGTGCCTAAGAGCAGGGCCAAAATTAAATCACGTTGTAGTGTATTAAATAGTATTCCCCCAAAATTCATGTCCACTCAGAACCCCAGAATGTGTCCTCATTTGGAAATAGGGTCTTTGCAGATGTAATCTGTTAAGGGTCTCAAGACGAAATCTTCCTGGTTTTAGGTATCCATGCAAGAGAAAGCAGAGGGAGATTTGGACACAGGGAGACGCATTGACACATGGCCATAGGAAGGTGGAGGCAAAGATTAGAGCGGCTTCCAGAAGACAAGGAATATCAAGAGGTTCAGGAAACTGGAGGAGAAGAAGAAACCTCGCCTAGAACCGCTGGAGGGAGTGTGGTCCTGCTGCCAAAGGCACATTGATCTCAGATTTCTAGCCTCCAAAATTGTGACAAAAAAATTCCATTGTTTTAAGCCACCCAGTTTGTAGTAATTAGTTATAGCAGCTCTAGGAAACTAAGACACACGTTAAAGTTCTTTACCTAGTTTATACAGCAGGAGCTCAACAAACCGTCTAGATGAATCTGCTGCACTCTAAAACTATGGCAGTACCACAGTACTCACACTGCGGTCTTGTCTCAAAGTGAAGAGCCAGCACTTCACGTTTCCTGTTTTAAATTTTGCAGCCGGTGCATTTCATGTAGAATGAGCCTGGAATTCAGAAGATGGAACAATGTGACTGAGATTGACATGTCTGCTAATCAAACCTGGCACTCTATTTCCAAACTGCTCCTTCTAGCAGAAGTCGCTGAGTAACTATACCCAACAGGAGACTGGTACCCAACACTGCAGGGATGTGTATATTACCCTCACCTGTCTCAAGCAGGGCCCTGTTAGGACATGCTATGACTCATCTTTGCCGTGTGGGTCATCCATCGATCTGGGGTAGAATTCCAGCTTAGGACCCCTTAGCTGTTACTGGTCACAGTGAGGGAGGGCTGCCTGCATAAGGGAGGTGGGGGTCTATTGAGAATGAGGCATCTCCGCTTCCTGAGGGGCTGGAGGAGGGCAAGGAAGAAGCAGAAATAGAGAAAGCATGTGTCTTCTAATACCCGGGGCAAACTATAACCTGGAAGTTATCCGTTACCCTTGCTCTGCTGTGCAGTACCCTGCCCAGGAATGACTGGGACTATTTAATCCCAGTGTATTGAGTGAGGGCACAGTGATGTTCTCTTCTCCGTTTCATGGCTGGCGAAGCCGTGGACTTGATGTCCAGTTTGCTCTTCCTTCTTACGTTCCTAAATCATGGTATTTGCTTCATTGCTCGACTGTGCTGATTTGATTCCAGGTTGGCCACACTCGTAGCTGGCTACTGTGCTATTATTCTCCACTTTCCCCTCCCCATTGCTCTCTGCCCTCTTCCTGGGCTCCAGGACATCCACCCCCACGGGCTGCATCAGCCATGCCCTCATTGCTCTGGTTGTGGTTAAGTAGGAGAGGTACAGCCAGGAGACAGGAGGGTGGGAGGAGGGAGAGGGCAGATCAAGGTATTTATCCCCCTCCCCGAGCCCTCCCTGCCAGGCCTCTGTTGGGCCGTGTCTCCGTATCTCTACAGCCACAGCTCTTGCTAGAGCACCTCTCACAAGGCTAGAGCTCTGCGGGTCCTTCAGGCCTGGGGCTGGAAACTGCTTTCCACTGGGGCGAGTTCCAGCTCACTAGCCAATACTTTGCGGCTTCCTCAGCTGTGCGCCCACACCTAGAAAAAGTGCTTCCCTTAAACCCCTTTTCATTTAAACCCCTGATCCAGTTACCAATATTAATCATGATTTACATATTTAGTACTTTGCCCAGCTACATGCATTAAACACACACACACACACACACACACACACACACAGCCCCTCTATGTTATATGAAGAGTACGGCTTCAGAATCAGAGACCCCCAAGTAAGCCGTCGTGCCATTGGATTGCTCTGTTCACTGGGGTTATTTAGTCTCTATGTGTCTCAGTTAATTCATCTGTGAAATGAGATCATAATATATACCTCATAGGGTTATGATGGAGCAGAAATGAACTAACACAGCACATCTCTGTGTGCCTTTCCCCATCCCTTCATTTGACGTCACACACATATTCCAGACCCTGCCTGGCCGTCACCTCTGCACGGTCTGACCTCTGTGCTGTCTGACCTCTGAGCTGACACCATCTGGTTGTCTGACCGGTATCCAGGAGCTGTGATGGCTGTGGTCTTCACGAACCAGTCTGTTTTTGAGGCCGGTATTGGAGGGTGCTGGGGCCCTCCTGCCCACGTGTCAAAGCTCTTTCCCATAAGAATTCACTCAAGCCTCACCACCTCCATATCAAGTGGGATGGACATGCAATCTCTGGCGGCGGGGGCAGGGGGGCGGTCTCTGAGGCAGAAGGATGGGGGAAGTGACCTGTCCACATTCACCCAAAATCCCAGTGGCAGGTGTCTCGTCTCCTGGGCGGGGGCTCTGTCTCCACCCTGCTGCCTCCATTCTCTCGGAGGAGAACCCACCCACCATGTGGCTTCTGGTTTGCTTGACCGGGTGTGAGATCTGCCTGAGAAGATGATGACAATGACAGCTCTTTTGTCACCAACACTGGCCAGGGTGAGGAGGTTGGAAAAGAAACTTTGGAGGAAGTCAGTGTGGGCCCAGCCCCAGCCCCCAATGCCCCACCCCACCCCCGCCTTGCCTGCAGAGACCTGGACGGAAACACATTTACTTCTCAAATTGATGAATTGGCAGCCGGACACCCAGCTGCTGGGTGTTTCCATCCTGATTGAAAACCCCGCGTGACATGTCCGTGAGCGATAAACTGCAGAAATCAGTGCTAAGACTTTGTTTGTCCCTCGGCCCTCAAGAATCGTGCCTCGGTGGACACAACCGTGCGCGAGAAGATATAATCAGAGTGAGGGAGGTCTAGAACAAGTGCTAAGCTCTTTCCGAAGCAAGGGGGAAAGTTGCACGCATCCCCAAAATTTCTGAGAAAGAGAGAAATTAATTCAGAAAATGCGAACCAAGGCAAAATAGAAGGGGAAAACTTCTTACTGAGACTTGCCACTGGAGACTTCACTTTTACGATTCATTTCAGCAAAACAGGAAGGAAGAGAAACATTAATATCTCCTTCATGAACTATATAAATGTAGACGCATAAAAGGAGGTGAAAGAAAGAATCCAAGCCACGTTCTTACCAAAGAATCTGTAAGAACAAGATATGTGGCTGTTCACAATCCCAAAATATTCAATAAAAGGTTTAGAAAGAGTTGCTACAATTACTTTGTTTAGAATTTAGTTTTCAGATTGAATCTATTTAATTTTTTTAAAAACCTGAATTTACAGAACCCCCTCAGATCATGACTGCTGTGCCCATTTCATGGCTAATCCTCACGGTGGGGGTCGTTTGTGTTTATGTCATCATCTAGACTGACAATTAAGATAGTGAAAATGAACAGATCCCCCGTGCCCACTCATCAGACAAATGTGAGGCTCTACCTCATCGATAAAATCTGCCCTTACTTTCTTCTCAATTTTAAAAGCAAACAAGCCCACTGCCAAAACCTGAGAAAACAAGGACAATCACAAAGAAAATTAAAATAGTCAATAATTTCACATTCCAGAGATACTCGTTGTTAAAACTGGGGAAATGCCTTTGCATGTTTTTCTAGTTCTTACATCAATAAAATAAAGAAATAAGATTTAGGTATTAATTATATGTGAATATAAATTTAAAAATATAAATAAGTATAAAACTCTACAATTTGAGTGCATTTTAGTTCATGATATGACAACCATAGTTTATCAGTCTTCTGTTATTAGTCTTGTTAATCTTTTCAAAATTTTCAGTTATAAATCAAAGTCCTCTTTTTCATGTTTAAAATATATTTAGTCTCCTGACCTTAACCGAAAAGAAAACCCAAAACGTTAAACAACTAAATCCCATGCCACGCTTTTACAAATTTCCAGGCTCCAGGACCTTTGCATGTGCCATGCTCTCCATCTGAAAGGCTCCCTCCTTGCTGTTCATCTGCCTACAAACCCCTGGCTTCTGGTGGAAGGTGCTTAATTGTTCAGTCCTGTCAGGAAGAGAGGACTTACACTTCATGCCCAGGAGGGAATAACGTGGGAAGCATAATTCCGAGACTCTCTCCCTCCTTGCTCTGTGCTCCCCAGAGGTGTCATGCGAGAGTACGGCACGAAAATTGCAAGAATATTAGGGAGCCCATCTTTCCCGAGTGGATGGAGTTAATGTTAAAGCCTCACGCTTTCCTGTGACTTCCCTCTTCTGGACTCTTGCTTCCCTTGTACGTGATATGGGGGGAGGGTGGCCATGGTCACTTCGGGCCAGGTGAATATTTACTATTCAAACTCAGCCTCCCTCTGGCTGTAGTTCACAGTCTTCATATGAAGAGAACTGGAAAGTCCAGGGGGTCAAATTTTCATTCTTCAAACTAGCTTAATTAGTTCTAAAGTCAGAAGTGGACATTGCGATACCTGTCTGATTTCTACATGTAGAAATCGAAGTATGCCTCAGTGTTCTGACCTAGTTCAGGACACAAAAGCTTTCCTTGGACCACATCTACATTACCACATCTACATTACTACATTACCACATTACAACAAAAGTAATCATTTATACACACATTTTATAGCACTCAACACACTGAATCACAATTATCTATTTCTCTGTGCATATCCCTTTGAGTCTAAGACATCCTTGGGGCAGAAATTATATCTTCTTTATCTTTTTTATTTCCAGCACCTAACACAGTATGTAGCACACAGGAGCCACTTAATAAAACTTTGTTAAATAAGTCAGCAGCAAATTCTTAGCAGTGTCACATATTCTTAATCAATCAGACCAATTTTTAGACAAATAGATTCCCTAAAAATATTAGATTATAATGATAAGAAGCCCTAGAACAGTAATTCTCACACTTTAGCATGTTTCACCATCATCAAGAGCATAAAACAATTACTGGACCACCTCCAGAGCGTCTGATTAGTAGGCTGGGACCCCAGCATTTATATTTCTAACAAGCTCCCAGGGGATAGGGATGCTGCCGTTCTGGGGAGAGCACTTTGAGAACTACTGTCCTAGAACAATGTCTTCCAAACTATCATCAATATCCCCTCTGGTGTTTGCTATATTTCCAAATACCACTACGATATTCTTACCAGAAAAGGTGGTCACAGAAATCAGATATTTCACACATGATTCTATTGTAGCAAATCCATCCACAGACAATTGGAATCATTGGACTTGAGCCACACTCACAAGCAAACTTTGGAATGAGATGTGAAAACTAATTTCCTGGCCATTTCTTCTGTGACCCAGCTGAATTATTGAGTAGCTAAAACAATTTTCTGGAAAAATCTATCCCGAGATACCTGAGTTGCTCCCTCTATAATTTTAGCTAAACTTCACTATTTAATTCCTGACTTTATCACACACTCTAGGACCCTCTTCTTCTGAACATTGTAATCTGGATACAGGAAGTCTCAGAATAGCAATCTCTCAATCAATAGATATTAATTAGGTACCCACTAAGTGAAAACCAACCTGGAGGTCCCAATAGAGAGAAAAAGAAATAAACTATTTAGTTGTCGTCTACAAGGATCTTATCAGCTGGCTGGGAAGACAAGAAGTAGATACAGTTTTTTTTAAACGATAGCCCAAAATTCCAAATAACAAATGATAATTGTCAAAGAATGTAGACAAGGGATGCTAAAGTAACTTGGAGGGAGAGGAGGATGGCTATCCAAAGCTAGAAGAAGTAAAGAGAAATCATATTTAAGAGAGGGCACTGCAAAGCAGCAACTGAAGATAGAACTTAGGGGGCAAGGTTATGCCCAGAATAAAGTTCCAACATTATTGAGATCTTGAGACCCAACCCAATTGTAAAAGGAAGTAGTAGAAGTAGGACACCTTGACTTCTATAAAAACAGCAAGGGTATCTTTGTCAATTAGCTATTGGCTCTCTTCTGTGGATGACATTGGTCTGGAATAGTACGAATGTGATTCCTCATTGCCATCTGGCATTTTCTGGCTCAGAACAGCTCTTGTGCTGAAGTGCAAGAATGGCAGCAGTTAAAATAGCACAGAGAAAATGGTGGCCTGTGTTTACTGATGTGTCTTAGCATATAGAAGTAGGAGGCAATAGCTACTAGACTTTATAGAAACTGCATTCGTTTTGGAGACCTGAGGCTTTGGAATGCCTTTCTCCACTAGGCGATAAAATTGTTTGGTAACTTACCGTTGGAAAAAGAAGTTACAGTAGAAATGAAACAAGCCCATGACAAATAAAAGCCCTTGATTTATTTTTGGATCAGGCATGTGGCCACCTACCCCTTCATTTGTTGGAGCAAACACCAGCAACAGTGATACCATCAAGGGGTTCCTTAGTTATTGAAAACCTTGTAGAACTCCCTAAAATAATTCTGAAAGATAATCTTCTGTTCATTGGTGAATATGCAACCACATATGGAATCAGAAATAGAAAATATTGAATATTTCTAAGTCAAAGGCAGGAGGCACTGAGGTAAGTTATAATTGCTTTAGTATCTACACTAACAACATCTGGATTCGCACAGAGCACTGAAGAGGCTAGTTACTGCCTTGTTGCTGTCATGCTCTTATAATTTCCCCACATCTCTGGCTTTGGATAAGGGACATGACCAGACTACTGTGTTTTTACCAACAATCTCATCCTCCAGGAAGCAGCTCTATGGGCAGTAGTGGACAAGACTCCACCTTGGTCAATCAGATTCTCTCTCGTAGGAAGTGGATTCTGCACGCTGAGAGACCGGGTCAGTGACTACCAGGAACCAAGACACCAAGACAAAGTCATGGAGGCTCGAGGCTGGTGGCCACATTGAGCCATAAGCAAGCAGAGGATCCAGTGTGTGAGGGAAGAAGGCTGAAGGATGCTGGCCGTGCAGCCCCACAGGAAAGCCAACAAGTGGCTTTCCAGGTCTTAGGGAACCCAGCCAACTGCTAACACTGTGTTTCTCATCAATACTTAAAGGGGGAGCTGAAGATCCTGAACCAGGGTATAGAAACCTTTATCCATACAGTTCAGCTTATGTAGCCCAACAGGTCCATGTGCTTGGTTTCAGAACCTGCTCGATGAAACGTTCATAATCCTCATCAATGATCTTTCCCTTGAGCAAAACGAATCTTTACAGTTTTTAAGTGAACAGACACCAATTGCTGGATACAAATGGGACCCCACTGGCCCCCTCTTAAAATGTAGAGCCCCTTGGGTTACTGAGAGAAATCAGCTGTCCTGCGGCAATGGCATCGATGCCCCAATTGTTTTGTAATCATGAACTTTTCAAGGAATGTTTGCCCTTCCCCTATAACGATTAGAGACATTTCCACATAACGTGACCATTCTACACGCTCGTAGCCTCCAGGAACATCAGTGGTGGGCTCAGGAATCCTCGTGAATGTCGTGTAACACAACTTTGACAAAGCCCTCTGTGAAAGGGGGCATGGTGAATGACCAGTCCCTTACAACTGGGGGCTATTTTCTTCTTGTACTCCAGTGATTCAAGAGGTCTGTCGTAGTTTCTGTGGAATGGCCTTCAGAAAAACCCCCCTGTTTGTCTCCCATCCCCGCCCTGCCCTAACCCTCCAAACCTATTCCGGGCTGGAAGCCATCTTGAATTCCCCCACATAACCCACTGGGTATACGTTTACGTTTGAACATACACACTATGGCATGATGGTATTTTTGAAACATTAACTGATTTTTTTCCTTCTGATATTTTCCCCCTCTACCCCCTGTATCTCCTGTTCCAGCCCACTCCCTTACCTCTCTGCAAGCAGACAGTCTTCTGGATTCATTGTCTCAAGAAAGGGCAGAGAGTGTTTTAGGGAGAGATGAAAGGTCTATAGATCTCTCAAGAAAGGGAGACCCCACACAACTCCAAGACACCAAAGAGATAACTACACCTCAGAGGGAAACGGTACCTAAAGTACTGAATTTCCCGTCTGGACAAAAACTCACGCAAAGATCTTTGAAAATGTCGGCATCCGTGTAATGGACAGACTGGCTCCTCCTCATATTCTGGGCTCCACGATTCTGTTGCAGCCTAGAAAGGAAGAAAGCCACAGTAGCGGGTGAGGTTCAATTTTCTGCATCATAGAGTTTTAGGGTCAGAATTAAGTTCGTGGAAAGGAAGTAAGTAAAGTAGAAGGTACACTTTTTAAAACTGAACCTTACACTTGCAATCTCAGTGTTCTCTAGTCCTGTCATCAAGTAGGGCCTTGATATAACCCTGAACAGCTTGGGTGGATTGGTTTATCTGTGTTCTCCTACAGACACTCTGGAGTATCTGTTTTCTGTGTACTAGAGGTCTTGTTGGCAAGAACACTTGTCCCATGTATGAAGGACTAAGTTTTTCTTGAAAGTTGCTTATTTAATAATATTTGTAGCACACTGTAAGGTGGTCAGTGAGACCAACGTCTTTCAATGAGATTAATAATGTAGGTTATTTTCAACTGCTTATCAAAAATGTTTAAGAGACCGTGTGTACTGCTGGGTTTTGTCTAAATTTCTTTCATTTCCTTGTTTCCTTTTAATTCTTTCTTTTTCCTTCCTTCCCTCCTTGCTTCCTTCCTTTCTTGCTTTCTTCCTTCCTTTTTCTTTCTAACCAAGATTCTATTCTTGTCTCCAGAAATATCATGTTAAGCAGAGGAATATAGATAAGAGATGAATAGACTTTGACCAATGACATTCATTTTCAAAAACACCATCCCAGGGTGAGGACGTGTCTGGTGCAAGACGATTGATTGAGCATATGAGAATGTTACCCTCCTTGCCAGAGATTCCACTAAAATGACAGTGTTGGAGCGAAGAAAGAAAGAAATCTGTAGCAGTGAAGAAACTGGGAAGGAAGGTCTTTTGTAGACGAAAGACTTCAACACATTTCTTGAATATGAAAGCAGATGGAAACATGTAAGTGGATGAAACAGAGCAGAGGAAGCCAAAACCCAAATGTGAGTGTGAGGACTTCATGGGAGCAGCTGCCAGTCACCCTCCCAGAATGCCCTGAGCATCTTGGGGTGGAGTGAGTTGTCCCCCTTCCATGTAGGCTTTTACCTTAAGAGGGAGGAAAAATAACCGGAAACTCTTCTCTAAAAGAAATGAATGAACCAGCTGAAGAGGGATCTGTTTTAGTGTGAGTGTTGGTCTCCTTGTCCTGCATTTTTGGCAGGAGATGAAGCAGAATGTCCAACCCCAGGCTAGTTCCCTCACGTACACCCTAAAACACAACCTGACGGTTAGTTAGTCCTGTGTATTTGCGTGGAGTTCCTTGTCTGCCTTCCCATGCAGGAGAAAAGCCTATCCCACAGGATATCAACTCAAATTCAGAAAAAACCCACACTGACAGTTATCATTATGAAATTAACCTTCACTCTTTTTTTAAAAAAATTATTTATTTTTGCTGTGTTGGGTCTTCGTTTCTGTGCGAGGGCTTTTCTCTAGTTGTGGCAAGCGAGGGCCACTCTTCATCGCGGTGCGTGGGCCTCTCACTATCGCGGCCTCTCTTTTTGCAGAGCACAGGCTCAAGACGCGCAGGCTCAGTAGTTGTGGCACACGGGCCCAGTTGCTCCAGGTCATGTGGGATCTTCCCAGACCAGGGCTCGAACCTGTGTCCACTGCATTGGCAGGCAGATTTTCAACCACTGCACCACCAGGGAAGCCTAATCTTCACTCTTAAACATGAATGTACCAACACGATCACCAGACATTTGAGGACAACCACTAGAAGGAAATTAAAAGGTCAAAACATATAAAGTCTCGGGGCTTCCCTGGTGGTGCAGCGGTTGGGAATCTGCCTGCTAATGCAGGGGACACGGGTTCGAGCCCTGGTCTGGGAAGATCCCACATGCCGCGGAGCAACTAGGCCCATGAGCCACAACTACTGAGCCTGCGCATCTGGAGCCTGTGCTCTGCAACAAGAGAGGCCGCGACAGTGAGAGGCCCGCACACCGCGATGAAGAGTGGCCCTCGCTTGCCACAACTAGAGAAAGCCCTTGCACAGAAACAAAGACCCAACACAGCCAATAATAAATAAATTAATTAAAGAGAAAAAAAAACATATAAAGTCTCATAGGAACAGAAATAATTCAAGAACTAGAAGACTTTTTAAATATTTAATGAATATCTTCAAAGATATTTGAGACAATATCGTATTCATAAAACAAGATTAGTATGATTGAAAAGGGACAAGTAGAGAACAGGAAAAATTCTTATAAATTAAAAATGTAATACGTAAAATATGAAATTCAAAAGAAGGGATGAAATAAAAAGCCAAAAAACTCCCTTAATGTTTAAAGCAAATGGCAAAGAAATAGCAAATTTGAGGGATAAGATTTATGGAAGATTAATGCAGGAGTTGCAGAAATCCACCAGTTGGCTAAGCGAAATTGCAGAAAACGGGAACAGAGAACATGGATGGGAGATTTTTTTTAAAAGAAATAATAGGACATTTCTTCAAACTGAAAGAGGCAAATCCTCATATTTCAAAGTCTATTGAGTACTGACCAGGATGAATGAAAATAGCTATACAGCTAGCAGCACATCTCTTGCAATTTCAGAATACCAGTGATAGAAAAAAATTATAAAACCTTCCAAAGGAAAATGCAAGGAACCACCCAACTTTTCCTTAGTCACATTAGATTCAGAAGATAATGAATCAATGTTTTCAAAATTCTAAGAGAAAAAAAATTCTGAACTCAATAATTCTATACCCAGGCAAACTAGCAATGCAGTGTGAGAGTAAAATAAAAATAATTTCAGACGTACAAAGACCCAATTTATATACTGTCTGAGGAAGTCTTCTGAATATATACTGCTGTAAAACCAGCAAGACCAAAACGATGACATGGAATCCAGGACTGGTCCTTAATCCAGGAGGTCACTGAACAGAGGTCCAAGGATGATGAATGTGCACAGGTCTGGCAAACAACAGGTCCAGATTAGAGCATTCTGGGAGGGACCTTACTGTGGAGGGTAGAGGGGGGATAAAGGGATTTTACACAGTAGTAATTACTGAAAGGCTGAGTATGTATGAAGTTATAGTAGAGACCTAAGATTCTTTTTAAGTAAGAAAAAAGAATTCCAATTAGAAGCACCTGGTAAATATAAGGAAAAAAAAGTCAAGGTCCAAAACTGAGGGCAGGAAAGATATGACTTGATTTTGAATGACTGATAAAGTGTAAGAACAGAAAAATCCATAAGACCTTGAAGCTAGGAACATTCTGTTTCAAGTACACTGGGAAGCATGACATTAGACCTATAGGGCAGGAAATGTAACCATTAGCTCTTCTCTCGTCTCTGAAGTCAACATTTATAGAGTCTTAATAATGTCAACGCTGCTTATTAGTTTTCTAGTTTTAGAATCCACCGAGAGATAAAGCACAGCAGATTTAATTATGATTATAGAATAGAATTTAAATGTTATCAACTTTGACAAAGTAAAAACACAGCTACAGCTGGCAGAAGATGGGAAGTGAAAGGGTGATAGCAGATGGAGGGAAGGGTAGGGGAGCAGCATCCTGTAAGTGCTGAATCAGGAGATAACGTTTGTGCGAGAGGAGGGTGGTGGTTACTAGTGGCTGGGGTGGGGGAGACGTTGATCAAAGGGTACAAACTTTCAGTTATAAGATGAGTAAGTTCTCGGGATCTAACGTACAGCATGGTTATTATAGTTAGTAATACTATATTATATATTTGAAAGTTGCTAAAAGAGCAGATCTTAAATGTTCTCACTACAAAAAAAATGGTAATTATGTGATGTGATGAAGGCGTTAGCTAGTGCAATACTGTCGTAGTTATTATTTTGCAACATGTAAGTGTATCAAATCAGTATGTTGTAGACCTCAAACTTACACAGTGTTATATGTCAATTATCTCTCAATAAATCAGGGCAGAAAAGATAAAGTTTATGGAATATTAATAAACTTATTACTCGTATTTAATGTTACAAAGGCAACCAGCAGAAGAATTAAAAATTAAAATATAATCACCAAAGATTGAAAGGAGAGGAGGTCAGGTGTGTATAACAATAAGATAGATCCTCATCCCCAATGGCAGTGGTCAATATCTTGATCAAAACGACCAGTAGTCCTTTTTTTGCAAACAGCAGAACACAGGATGACAAGTTTAAACAGGAAATCAATTCCTTAGAGGGTCCTGGGCAGCTCAGAGAATCTCCTAGAAGCTCACAGAACTGGCTGAAGTTTCACACAATTCTGAGCCCTGCTCCACTGCAGAAGTGGCACAGGAGTCCTGGCATTAAACTCATAGGGAAGGCAAAGCAAATGTGAGCTCCTTCAATGGCTCTGCAGTGACTGGTTACATACAGGCTGCTCTTAGGGAACCCCCCAATCCCACCCCCGTGGTTGGCACAGGCTCTGCAGCCCCTCCCAACGACCCTCAGTCCTGGATGGAAGAAGTTATGTCTCTGCTGCCCCCAGGAGCTGGAAGACTTCTGCCACACTCAGCAGAGAAAGTGGTTTCCCTATAATACTAACTCCTTCACTCCTCTCCCTTCTGGGTTGCAGCCCAGTACCCTGCAGGTGTATCTAGTTAGCAAGCCTGTGCCGCAAGCTTGCTCCTTTCTGCCAAGGGAGGCTGGAGAATGAGTTTGGGCTTCTGCCTGGATGAGGTGGGACCCATCACATGGAAAATCTCCAACTAGAAAAAGGTATTCAAAGGACATCGAACGTCAGAAACCTGCTCATCACACGCAGTGTGATCAATCAAGAAATCAAGTAATAAGTGTATTTAGAAACACAGCAACAATAAGGATCACGTTTGGAAATACGGCCTTTGTTGGCCAGAAAAACTAACAGGAGAGCCAGGTAAGAGTGTTTACCTCTGCAGAGTAGATTGCGGTGAGGACAGGAGTGGCAGGAGATGAGGGCTTTTCCTTATAAATCCTGCATTCAATTTTATTTTCCACGTGCATGTGTTACTTGGATGAAGTTCTTAATTTATAATGTTAAAACTCACCCTTGACGTAAATTCAAAAGTACCAAAAACCCTACCAGCGTTACTTGCCATACACAAATTCCTACTTTAAAAAGCATGTAGTTTCCTTATATTTAAACATTAGCCAAATGCAAGTTGTTTTGAACTCATTGGAAACCTTTTCTTTTCCCATAAATGCTGATTTTCTTTTTAGCCCGTTGTCCTGAAGGAAACACAGGGGACAGTACAGCATCCTGTCAAATGGTGGTGAAGCTGGGTTCTTTTGTGACCCAGCAGTTTATTAGAGTGAGACCCTGAACTGCCAAGAGCAGGGCCCCAAGCCCAGCAAGTTCTGCTCCACGGAAAACTGCCTCTCTGTTTCAAAAGCAGCGCGCACTCCACTTCCTGCTTCCTGGATCTTCCCTGAGATGTTTCCTAATAGTCCATCTAGAGAACAAGCTGATACTACTTGACTTTTCTTCCTGTTTTTCTGCCTTGTTGTGCATAAGAGCTGTAAAAAATAGCTAGTTTCATAGCTAGTTTTTTCTATGAGCCGTCATTACTCGGGTACCTTTTCATTGTTTCTTTAATTCATTTATTTACTAAGTTACTGAGCACCTGCTGTGTTCCAGACAGTACGCTAAGCCCTGGGAATAGAGCAAAGAGCAATACAGATTGACCCCCTATGAGCACTGCAGTTGTGTAAGACAGACCAGTGGTTAAGCCTAAGAGCTTAGGACGCAGACACATAAGGGTTCAAGTCCCATGTCACCATTAACTAGGTGACTGACTTTTAAAACACTTACCTCACTTCTTGTTCCTTGGTGTTCTTGTTCTGAAATGGAAATATTATTTATCTCAAGGGATTGTTGTGAGGATTAAACAACATAGATGTAAACAGCTGACGCATATTATTTCAGTGAGGGGCAGGAACAGGCAATTATGACAGAGTTATACAGCAATAAGCCCTAGAACAGGTTGTAAAAGGAATCCACAGAGGCCACCTGTTCTTGCCTGGGTGAGTCAAAGAAGGCTTCCCAGAGGAAGTAAGATCTAAGATACAGATAAATAAATGAGTAGGATTATTAGGTGAGAAATGAGAGAAGTGTTCCAGCTGTAGAGAACAAGGCCAAGAGATTTTTTAAAAGTATGAATCTTACAATTACATTCAGTGTGGTTGAACATGGGACATGAGTCAAAGACTAACCAGAAAGGGAAGCAGGGACCAAATCAGAGATCTGTAGACATTTTAAAGGTTTATCTTTCTTCTAAGAGCAATGGGGAACCATTAAAGGGCTTTCAACAGGGGAGTATTTTGATCAGATCTGCTTGTAGAGATGTCACTCAGGCTGCAATGTAAAGCATGGATAGGAAAGAGGAGAGGCTTGACACGAGGAGACCCACGAGAAGGCTTATACTGATCTAGAAAAGAAATAAATAATTGTGGCGGGTACAAAGAATAGTAGTGGGGACACAGGGAGGGAGAAACCACAGATCTGGGCAAAAGATTTAGTGTGAGGGCAAAGGAAGACAAGGGGGTCAGGGATGATTCAATTGGATGGACATGGAAACATTCACTGAGATAGACAACACAGTAAGAGGAGCCTGTTTGGGAGTGAAAGCAATGATTTTAATTTTGCACCTATGGTGTCTGGGATGCCAGTGAGATATCCAAGTAAAGTAGGCAGAAAAAGATGTGTCCAAAGCCCAAGAGAGAACTTGGCTGGAGGCAAGGTAGAGATACCCTAACAGCATCTCTTTCCAGAGGTTTTTCTTTTCCTTGTTGAGAAAAGTTGCCAGTAACTTCAATGTCCTGGAACAAAGAGAAAATCATCTTAATGCAGATCTTTCCTATTTGGTGAAGAATATTTTGGTTGGTTCCCCCTTTAGTTAGGTAAGTGTGGACCTCACTGTCTTATTAGAGGGGTATAATAAGGCCTTTGTGTTTTAAATGTCTTTTAAAAACTGCCTATACTATTCAAGAGAGTATGTGCCTGAGTGGGAAAGAGTATTAGTCAGGATAAGCTAGGTTCTGCTGTGGTAACAAATAATGGGAACAATGTTAGTGGCTCATGACAGCAAAGTTTCTATGTTTCACTCTTGCTATATGTTTATGATGGGTCAGCAGAGGGCTCTGCTCGTGGTATATTCTCAAGTACCTATAACGACAGAGCGAGCACATTACTAACCTTGTCGCTACCTACCATGGGGAAGAGAGAGTTCTGGAGGACCCAGGACCCTAGCTCCCACCCCTAGAAGTAACCCACGTGACTTCTTACAAGCCATTGGTCAAGACTAGTCACATGGCCCCACTCAACCCGAAGAGGGCCCGAAAGTGCAATAACGTCTTATGCCTTGGGGTGGAGAGATGGAAATGTCTGGTAAACGGCATTAATGACTACCACACAGGGGACTACGAAGCTGCAGTCTCTCCCAACCCAGGTATCACGTGACCAGGCTAGAAAGTGGCCACGTGGGTGAACCAATCCCTGACACCTTCAGCACGTAAGGATCGGGAGAGAAGGATCATATTCTCCCTTTTCAGAACATGAACACGTGGGGCTGGCTTCACTCCAAGGTCTGCTGGAAGAGGGCTCACATCAGCACTCATGGCAGCACCACTGACATCATGATCTGGACCCACCTGCCAGGTCAGCTTCCCCAGCACAGCCAACACTCCCCTCCATGTGGCCCCCTCTTCCATGGAAGGCTCTGTTGCCTCCACACTCCTGAATGGCCTCCTCTCCTCTCCAAGGAAGACTCCAATGCTTCTGTGTATGTGTGTGGCCTCATGTCATCAGAGATGCTTCCGTATCCAGCTGTTCTGGGCATGGGAAGTAATCTTATGGTATTACGTGACCAATGCCAGATCTTCTCCTGCTGCTCTGACCCTGGTGCCCTGAGGAAGTACCCTGGGGAGCAAATGGAGTGATTTTTAATCCTGCAGGCTTTGCTCAATTTGTATGGGAGTCCCCTTCCTTGATAGGAACCCTAGGAAGTGAGAAACCCACTCTCAAAATGTCACTACCGTCAGGACAAGACTTTACCCCATCGCTAGGGGTCACTGTGAAGATGGGGGTTTTGTCCACTGTCCACACTTTACATACAACTCACCAAATTCAGCCTCTGCTCAGCAGGCAGTATTCACCAAGCCAGCAGAACCCAAGATAGGGCCAGGCTGGACCAGACTCCTCCCCCGCCGGAGGCCTGCTGGCTCTCTGAGACACCCATACAGGAGAAGGGAGCTGAGGCTGGGCTAGGGAAGTGGGGGGTGGTGATGGATACGACCTCTGCATTTTCTGCACCAATATGTGGTACCCAAGCAATACCATCTGGAGACGGGCTGGGATATGTGTTTGAACCTAAATTGTGTAGTGATCATCCCAATATATAGATGATAATTGATGTCATGGATATGAATGGGACAGTATAGCAAGGGTGTATAGAAGGAGCAGAGGATGTATAGAAGAAGCAGAGGATCCAAGGCAGAAACTGAGTCCCATCAACTTTCAACTTGCAAATAGTGAGACTGAGAAGAAGTGTCCACAGAGGGAGAATGAAACTGTCAGTGTTCTTGGAAGCCACGTGAAAAAATGCTTCAAGATAGTGGAATTGGTCAGTGTTCCTGAGAAGCTACCTAGGACAGAGCCAGTGATCTCGTAACAGAGATGGCACTGTGACCTGGGCAGAGCAATTTCCATGGAGGGATAGGAGTGGGAACCACATAACAGGACATGGAAGGTAACAGAGAGATGAGAAAGGATAGGTGGAAAGGTAATCAGCATCTTATGTATAACCTCAGCCATCGTAGCAATACTGTAAGCCAGGTATTGTTTCCTACGCTTCAAAACATAAGAAACAGAGAGTAAACCAAGGTGCCCCAGCTGGGAGAGAGCAGAGCTGAAATTTAAACACATTACTGCCTTCCCAAGCATGCTTGCCATCTGTGTGTCCCTAATCACACCAGCACCTCCCATGGCAAATATTGGAAAGGGCTCTTCATACCTCTGATATAAACACATGCTAAGAAATGAGATGGAGATACCAGGCACACGTTTGTCTATTCAGCAAAAATAGAGTTAGCTGAAAACTGGAAAAGGCAGCAACAACTCCCATCGCGCCTTCGTGGCGAAGTGTGTGTTTGTTTTCACAGGCCCTGTTCACGAGCTTCTGCAGCACATCTCAGAATTCATTGGACTCAGATACCCTTTGCTGTGGTGCAAAGACGCTGAACTGCCAAAAGCATGTTCCAGGCTGTGTCTCTTTGTAGAACCGGCTTGAACTGATTGTTCTTCAGCTTTTCACATAAATTACAGAACATGAGGCCCGCAGCTTTGCCCAAAGTTGTCAACAGGTTTTAATTGTCTCTGCTTTTCCGTACACACAGATGGCTTCGTTAAGCTGCTCTGCAGACCTCTGCTGTCTCCACTAAGGAAAATCAGACACAACAAATGGAAATTCATTTAAAAAGAAAAGTTATGATAAAACAAAGTCCAAAGCAACCGTTGTTGTTTTTCTTCCCAGAAGGTAAATGCTACATAACGGAAAAGAGTAGAAGTGACAGGACAGAGACAGAGGCAGAGTAAGAAAGACTATAACGAAAATGTGGACATTTGAACACAGATACAGAAGCTACTAAGAAAAGTAAGGAGAAGTATTTGAAAAGAGCAGGAAGTCCTTTTTTTAATGGCATCTACAGCGGGACCTTGAGTTCAAGTTTCTTTCTCCAAGTTAATTCAGAGAAGCTACAAGTGATTCAGCAATTCCACTTATAAGAATCAGTCCTTCAGAAATAATAGGACAAGTGTGTATAGTTATGTTAAAATGTTACATTATAGGGCTTCCCTGGTGGCACAGTGGCTGAGAGTCTGTCTGCCAATGCTGGGGACATGGGTTCGTGCCCCAGTCCAGGAAGATCCCACATGCCACGGAGCGGCTGGGCCCGTGAGCCATGGCCGCTGAGCCTGCGTGTCCGGAGCCTGTGCTCCGCAACTGGAGAGGCCACAACAGTGAGAGGCCAGAGTACCACAAGGAAAAAAAGGTTACGTTATAGCATTGTTCACAGTAGCAAAACTTTGGGAGCAAGTTAATTAAACGTAGTTTACCTACATGACAAAACACCCTATATTTATTAAAGTTAATGATTTGATAACATAATTGACTGTGATTTATTAAGTGAGAAAAGTAAAATATCCAAAAATGCTTCAGTCTGTATACACAAGACCTACCTACATCTTCTCTACCCATAGCAGGAAGTCTGATAGTACACTGTCAAAATGTTAAAAGTATTCAGGTCTTAGCAGTGGGCTTTTGGATTATTTTCATTTTCTCCACTTTACCACTCTCTATTGCCTGACTTTCTTACTCTTTAAGAAAACATATTATCTTTAGAATTCAAAAAAAAAAAACCTAATGAAGTAATTTTCATTTTGAAAAAGCAAAAACAATTCATGAGGTGACCAGGAAGTATGGGATGCCACCTGCCCCACAGAAACACATGTGCAGCGTCAACCACGGTCCAGGCAGCAGTCCAGGGCAGAGAAGGGAGGCGACTGGACATGTGTCGGCAGCTGACAGCACCCATGTGTGTTTGTCCTCTGGTGACTAGAACAACTGGCATAACCCAGCTCTGTGCACAGAACCTGGCTCAAGAAGAGGTGCTCAATCGGTAGATACTGAACACAGTATTTCACCCGGGAGACAGGTACGCGGACATACCACCAGGTGCTCATTTGAAAAGAGTCATACGTGACAGCTGTAGAAAAGGAAAAAGGCACAACATTAAGCAAACTGGGGTTCAAATCCCTGCTCTAGATTCGTACTACATGAACTTGCACAATTTATTTAACTCTCAGGCTCTGGTTCTTAGGACGCAGATTATTAATGTAATAGGTAACATCTGAGGCTCAGATTCCTCATTTGAAAAATGAAAGATGATAAATATACAAAACAGATAAAGAAGATAAAACATAAAACAAATGATAAAACAGGTAGAATGATAAAGTAATAAGGGCAACACGGAAGATTTGTGTCCTAATGCTGGTCTCAGTGAGACTCTGGGCTCCCGGCACCCCGGGCTATGTCTGGATCGTATCTCATGTTATCTTAACACTGCACTGAGACCAAAACAGGATGTATGTGAGGATGTGCTTTGCATAAATGCAAGGACTCTTCCTGAAATACTTATGGCTGTCCTTTAAAACAGGAACCAAGACAAAAACAACTATGTACTCATTTCTAGTGGAGTCTTTCCTACTCTTTGGCAAAGGAGATCATGAGTTCTGGGGAAGCCATCTTGAGATCAGGTCATCTTAGAAGTTCTCCAAAATGATCATTGATCAGAGCCATTTAAAAAAAACCACACACATTAAAAAAAGGTAAGTAATACATTCTCATGACAACATTAGAAAGAGATCCAAAAGAACACCATCAAAGTCAGAGTACCTCCCTCTGGTCTCCTCCAGGCTCCCAGTTTACCTTCCATGAGGCAATCACTGTAACTAACTTCTTGTGTATCTTCCAGAGACACTTTATATGTTAACATGTAAATGCTTGCACACATATACTCTGTACATGTATATACACATGCACACACATGCATGTACACACACACGTGCACACATACATTTTGTTTACCCAAACTGTAACATGCTCTGCTCATTGTTCTGTACCTTTTTTAAAACTGACAACATATTTCCTGTATCAATACATTAAGAGCTGCCCCATTCTTTTCAATTACTGTGTAGTTTTCCCTAATATGGACGCAACATAACTTTCTTTACAGTCTTGACAGAATTGTAAGTTGTTTCCAACACACAGTGCTCTGGTAGATACACTTGTATAGAAGTCATTTCATACATGTGTGTATATTTGAGATAAATACAGAGAAAGTCAAAGGGTAGGAGCATTTTACATTTTGAAAGGCATTGCTAAACTGCACTCCATAGAGACTGCACTCAAATTACATTCCCATTGGCAATGTATTAGAGAGTCTGTTTCTCCACTTTCTACCCAATGCAGTATATATTATTAATGTAATAGGTAACAACAAAAAAATGATGTGTCATTATAGTTTTAATTACTATTTCCCTTATTATAAATAAAGTTGAATGCCATTTTGTTTGTTTGAGAACTGTTTCTATTTCCCTATGAATTCTCCTTTTTTTTTTTTTTTTTTTTTTTTGCGGTACACGGGCCTCTCACTGTCGTGGCTTCTCCCGCTGCGGAGCACAGGCTCCGGACGTGCAGGCTCAGCGGCCATGGCTCACGGGCCCAGCCGCTCCGCGGCATGCGGGATCCTCCCGGACCGGGGCACGAACCTGTGTCCCCTGCATCGGCAGGCAGACTCTCAACCACTGCGACACCGGGGAAGCCCTATGAATTCTCCTTTTACATCTTTTGTCCTTTTTCCTGTTGGGTTGTTAGTTTTCTTATTGATTCGAATTTATCAGTCCTTCCCTTATGGCATTATTCATTCTTAGGGAGGATTTCCCTATTTAAATTTTTAAATTTTATGTATATTTTCTAATACTGTTAATTCCCATTTTTAACTTCTAAATTTTAATCAATCTGTAGGTTGCTATGTTTATAATATGTAGGATGGAAATCCACTTTTTTCCCAGATAATTATCAAGGTAATCCAAAACCCATTTACCTGTACTCCATATTTTCTCCTCCTATGTCCTGTACAAATTTGTACTGTAAGTATGTATGTGTAATAGGACTTCCTATTCTGTTTTATTTATCTGTTTTTATAGCCATGTGCCAATATCACAGTGTTTTAATTTTTGTAGCTTTAGAATATGTTTTGATATCTGATAGAGATAGTCTCCCTTCTCTTTTTTAATTCCTGGCCACTCTTACTTTATTTTTTTTCACGTGACACTTACAATCAATTTATCTGGTTAAGAGATTGTTAGAATGGCATTACATTTATGGATTAACTTGAGGAGAACTTTATGAAATTGAGTTATTCTGCCCATGAAAAGACCATGGTCTTCTCTAGTAGAGTTTTTTATCAAATAAAGGTAAACAAAAATCAATCTCTATGACTTAATCCTAATACAAAGTTTTATTCAGGCCCATTTATTTGATTGACACAAAACCTTGCTTTGCCTTAGATGCTCTCTTTCCATTTTTGTAGAAAAAGATACTCAATAACTCAAAGAAAGTGTCTCCAAACATCACATTTGCACACCAAAGGCAGAACCAAGACTAAATGAGTCACCCACACGTGGAATGCATCTATTTAATAATGCAGCAGTCTCCAAATGCTCTAAAATGAGATATGACTGCCTGACCCAAAACACAGCTTAGTTCCATTCCCTCATCCCTAATACTGCATGATGCATCATTCAACAAGAAAACGTCTAAAATTACCTCATTTGGAGCCACTTAAGAAAATAAGCATTATCGATTAGCATTTGACAATTAACTTTGAAAGATAAAAAATTTCTTTGAAAACTGGTGGTCTCAGAAATTTTCATTTTTGAATATTCACATTATCTGACAATTTAATAGTGTCATTTATAACAACTGCCATTGACTACCTAGATGAAGAAGGAGATCTCCCACTGTTTATTAACTGATCTTTCTAAAGTCACACTGAGAGTCTACCAATGAGCTGAGAGTAAAAGAAGGAACATACTACATTATCACAAGAGTGAACGAACTCACCCAGTGCTGTTCCAATAAAATATTGTTCCTGAAACACCGTCTGTTCGTTCTGGGTTCATCTTTAAACAGCTGCTCGTTCATTAGCTGATTATCTCCCTGATACAGTTGGCCCTCCGTATCCATGGGTTCCGCATCTGCAGATTCAACCAACTGCAGATTGAGCAGTTTTGATCCGTGGAGCCTGGATTATCACATGCAGAACCCTCAGATACTGAGGGCCAACTGTAAGGGACTTGAGCACCATGGACATTGGTATAAGCCGGGGGGTTGGGGGGGATCCCTCAAACCAATCTCCCGTGGATACCAAGGGACAACTGTACATAGGTCTAAGGTGGGCCTGAAACTAATTAATTTAAGCCCAACAGTTGTTTTCCTATTCTCACTACCTATCCACAGTTTGATATGGCAGGTGGAAAAAGGATGGACATGGTTAGAGACAAGAGTCCGTTCAATCTGAAACCTGCCCCTGAACTCTTTAACCTTGAACAAGTTATTGAAATATGTGTTTCTGACAATGTGGCCCATGGACCACATGCAACAGAATCTCCTGGGTGTTTGTTTAAAATGTGCATTCCTGGACCTCATCCCTAAGCACTGAATTAGAAACTGTGGGCTGGTCAAATCATCTTCATAACTAGCAAGCTCCCCAGGAGATCCTTATGCATGCAAATTGCCTCAATCTTATTTGCTCATCTATAAAATGACAGACAGCCAACCTTCTTCACAGGGTAGTTTTGAGGGTTTCAGATAATTATATATGCAAATCACCTGGCACATAGAAGAAGCTCAATGACATTAGTTGCCTTCCTCTCCTCTTATACCAAATAATAAGGAAAAATGGAGACACGTATAGCATGCTACTTTAAAGTTTATCTTGTCTTTGCTAGGAAAGGATGGAGCTGCTCTTCTCTTCTTAGAGCTAATTAAATCTTAGTTACCGAAAACTCGAGCTCAAAATTTTTCATGAAAAGCATTTAATTGACGTTATAGATCTAAACTTATCAGATGGCCACCTAATTTTGAAATACTGATAGGCAGCAATCCTCCACAATATGTATGCCAATTATCAATTTATTGCCTCTTAACTCTAAATTCATACTTCATTACCTGCTTTGGGAAAATGGATATATGGGCCCCTTAAATATTTCTCTACCAGATAGCATGATGTTAAGCTTTGTCAGTAGAGGGCATTGGAGAGACATTACAAGAGGAGAAGATTTTGCTTCCTGGTTCTGGAGTGCTTGCTGGCCAGGCTCTGCAGTGGGAAGTTCCCCTAGCACCCAACTCTGGTAGCATGGGTGACTTCCCAAGTGCCCAGCTCCTGCAGTGCATTGAAGCCAGCAGCTTCCCCCAACACGCCCTTCAGGGCAGGATGCAAACTTCTGCTTCTGCACAGTGGATTAACAGGAACCTGATTTACCCTTCTACCTAAACAAATGAAAAACTGGGCAAATACATGAAACCTTGGAAGCAGCCAAGAGGCAGTCCCCTTCTGGGGGCAGCTGCACTACTAAGGTATGTGGATTAGGAGGACATCTTCTTGAGTGACTTGGGCAACTTGATCAGTGGCTGCAATTAGTTTCCATAGTGCATGGCCCCAAAGAGGGGTGTCTCTAATCTGACAGTCTTTTGTTTTCCAAGTAGCAGGCCAGATGCCCAGGCCACTGGCAATAGCCCATGAGTCAGTCAAATATAACAAAGTTCATCAAAGAATGCATTGGCCTGAGCTATGAGAATGGCCTGTGCAATGAGGAAGTGCAGGATTAACCTCCAGGGAGCTCACCTTGGACAAGCAGGATACTGGAGCAGGTAGACAATTTAATGCATGGTGACTAGTAGTATTAGAGAAAGTTATTATGTTGCAATTTTTGTGATAAGCTACTTTGGGGAGGAATGGCAATTTAAAAGCAAAAGCTAATTGAAAACATTCCAGTTTTCTCTTCGTTAACATTTGCATTGCTGAGCTGTAAGGCACTATCACCCACTTTTGTGGTCCACACCTCCTAATTGTACGCGAGGTAGGCAGGAGGAATTGAACTACCTCCCGAGTGCTGGGCTGGCAAATCTAAACCTATAAAGCAACGACAAGTGTCACATTTTGTAACAGCAGGACGATAACTGAATTTAAAACAAACAAAAGAAAACTGACTGAAAATCTTTTTTTTCACATTGAATCAAACCTATAATTCATTAGCACACCATTTCCCACTTTGCATCTGGGAACCAGAAGTATTGATGATATATATATATCACGTAGCGGCATCCAACAAAATCGTTTAGGAACCATAAATTTGAATGTGTGCAGAAAATTTGTATTTTGTGGTTTTTTCTACAAGAGGGGTTCTTTCCCCTTTTGGAGGAGTTACGACTTAGATCAATTTTGCTGGCACTGACTCTGAGCTCAACACCTTTTGGGTGTTTTAGAATTTATGTCCCACCTCACATTTTTCAGTTCCACTATTTTTTTAAAAAAACATCTTTTGGAGTATAATTGCTTTACAGTGGTGTGTTAGTTTCTGCTGTATAACAAAGCAGCCCCACAATTTCTTCGTAAGGTATCCAGTGGGAAGTAACCAAAAAAAAAAAAAAAAAAAAAAAAATTTCTATTTTTTTTCCTCCCCAAGAATCTTAACAGTCACATAAGAAAAATGCAAAGCCCAACAATGACTCCCAACTGTAATCTGAGAAACAGGGAAGATTCATGAGGGCTTCTTCATGCATGAGTTTTTCTCTTTATATTCACAACCCACTTCAGTGTCAGAACCCACAGTGTGGAGGGTACAGGAGCCTGAGCTCTGCTTATGCTTCTAAAGAGACAGCGAACGGGATCAGGCATCTGCCCACAGCTCAGTGGAACACACTATCCAATTCTTCCTGCTTCAAGCCGCACAAAAGATTTGCCACACCCCAGCCAATTGACTTAACAGCCCTGAAACAGGATCCACGTCAACACTGGTTGAATGTCAAGGACGGCAGAATATATTCCATCGCTGTTTCCCTGGGTGACGTTCTACACAAAAGACGCGTCCAGCAAGGTAAGTGATCAGCTCAAGCACGCCTTGCTGCTGAGCGCACTCTGTGGACTTCCTGGTCAATTAACATTCACTCTGCCTTGATTGAGCCGGCTGTTGTCTGAATGTTTGTTTCCCCTGCCCAAATTCTTATGTTGAAACCCTAACCTCCCATGCGATGTAATTAGGAGGTGGGCCCTCTGGGAGGTGATTAGGTCATGAAGAAGGCCTCATGAACGGGATTGGTACTCTTACAGAAAAGGCTCCAGAGAGATCCATGCCCTGCTTCCATGTGACGACACAAAGAGAAGCCTGTGACCCAGCAGAGAGCCCTCATCCAACCACACAGTTCCTCTGATCTCAGACTTTCAGCCTCCAGAACTGTAAGCGATAAATCTCTGTTGTTTACAAGCTACCCACTCTGTGGTATTTTCTTACAGCAGCCTGAGCAAACTAAGACAGAGCCTATAATAGGCAGGGCAGAAGAAAGAGAAACACTTGGATCATGGAGCATTTATAATCCAGGGCAGCAAACTGCAAAACAAATCATACTTGCACTCTTGTAACAATATCAGTTCTTTACTGAAGACCATGGGAGCAGAGAAAAAGAGAGAGGGAAGCCAAGAAGGAAGATGCTGCAGCTAGGGAGAGAGCTGTACAGGCAAGTGGGATGCTGCAAATTAATCACACTGGCCCAGGGGCCAAGGGCTGGGAAACAGGACTAAAAATTTACTTTTAAGAAGAAAAATAATTTCCATACAGTTCAACCTTTTGTTTAAGCAGGATATAGAAACAAACAAAAAAACACATCTAAGACATTGCCTCATCATGAAAAGCTGCTGATGGAACGGACTGGGAAAGGAGAACAATGTCAATGCATCTCCACGTTCAGGGCTTGGAATTAGATTATACACACAGGCGTGAGATTTTCGCATTTAGCTCAAGTTACCTCTTCTCTTTTCCCTTACTGGATCTTAATCTGAAAGTTCTACTGGCCTTTCATGAAAAGAAAAAGCAGCAACAAAAGCCATGTGATAGAGGGCTGGCTATTTTCAGTGCTATTGTTAGGACAACTCTGACTTCCTAAAGAATTATTAAGGAAAAAAAAAAAAAAGACCATCTCGGGCTTCCCTGGTGGCGCAGTGGTTGAGAGTCCGCCTGCCATGCAGGGGACACGGGATCGTGCCCCGGTCCGGGAAGATCCCACATGCCGTGGAGCGGCTGGGCCCGTGAGCCATGGCCGCTGAGCCTGCGTGTCCGGAGCCTGTGCTCCGCAACGGGAGAGGCCACAGCAGTGAGAGGCCTGCGTACCGCAAAAAAAAAAAAAAAGGCCATCTCTTTGAAATCTACATCAAGTTGTTAAGGCAACAAGATGGAGATTAAATCTAGAAATGTTCGATCTGCCGCCCCCTTCCTCCACCCTATTAACTATCCCACATGTTCTTGTTGGTCTTGCCAACTAACTGAAATCATCGCTCTGTCTCTGCCACCTCATCCTAGCAATCAGATGGAAGTGTGGATTTGAAGAATGAGATGTTGTATGCATTTATGTGCAGGTTATATTAGTATGTCTGTGGGTTCGTGTGCAATTCTGGAAAGAGTTCATCAAATTTCCCCTTAAATTCTGTTTGTCAGATTTAGCCAAAGAGGTAGCAATCCTTTCTCCAGGCCAAGAAAGGACACCAGGGAAACTCCGGTGGCACTTGTCGGATTTCAGGAAGCAAAGACTGGAGGAAGGGCAGTCCAGAAAAAGAGACAGCGCTTACAAAAGCCCAGAGGTAGGGAATTATGAGATGTAATTATGAGATATGTTATCGATACATAGATGAGTATGTACAGGGGCGGGGGGATACGGCTTGAGAAATAGTGTGGACATTTGAAATCTTTAAGGGCTAAGCTGTGAACAGGGAAATGAGGACCACGTGGGTTGGAGCTTTGCTGGGGAGGAGGCGGCATCCTTGAGAAGGGATGGGACCTGCTGGGGCAGTGACAGTCAGCGGTCGTGTTAGTAGTCGAGAGAAAAGCGTGACGGAGGAGAGAGCTAGGATTCTGACCGTGAGGATGGTGCTAACAGGGCAGAGGGGGCACGTTGCCACGGCAGGAGGATTTGCCCTGGTCTGTGAATGATATTCATGGAAGAGGCGCTGGAGAGGAAGGGGGCCGGGAAGGAAGCGCAGCGGGGAAAGGCAGTTGAGAGCAAAGAGCAGTCTGGGGTGGCAGGTGACGTGCTCTAATCTGAGACGTGGCCAGCAGGCAGTGAGAAATTCACATGGTGGGTGGTGCTCTCGGAAGAGATAAGGGCCAGGAGACTCAGCCTACATCACAACCCGGTAAGAGATGAGTCCCTGACCGCGTGATCAGGGGAGGAAAGACAGGGAGCCTTAGAAGACCATGGGAGCAGAGAAACTGTTTTAGCAGTTTAGCCATACATCCCCTCTCTAACCAGTGCCTTTGTTAGTCTGGGGGCAGCAGGACCTCACCCCAGCGAGCCAGCCAGAAGGGAGACAGCTTATCCAAGACAGAGTGTGGTCTCCTGAAGGCTAATGAGCTCCACAGAACCGCAGCAGCCAATGGGTGGGTTTTAGCTATTTCCCCTCCCTGCACGTCTGAGCCAAGAGGTGCTGGGAAGAGGCTCTAATTTCTCACATCTTGTGACCCAGTTTCTATCTGGCTGCCAGAATCCCTTCCCCCCTCAGATGACAGGTCTGGATGCAGCTTAGTAGAACGGATGGTGAGTTATACGAACACACTCTCACATTAACTGAATTCCCCTCTGTCGGGCTTCTGCAAAATGAACTTTTTTTTTTCTAAAGTGCTACATTTTATTTCACTAATAGGGACTCAGCTGGGTGGAGGAAGACGGCTGATTCTGGGAGGATTTTCTGCAGCATTTCCCTAGAGGGGTGGGGCTGGTCTTAGAGGAGGCATTTGGAAAGGATCCAAGGGGCTCCTGTGTGGGAAGTTAATGCTTTGCCAGATCTCTCTGCCTTACCGAGGCCACTGGCTCCCTAATCTGGGCAAATCCCCTTGAGAAACTCTTTTTTTTTTTTTTTTTTTTTTTTTTGCAGTACGCAGGCCTCTCACGGCTGTGGCCTCTCCCGTTGCAGAGCACAGGCTCCGGACGCACAGGCTCAGTGGCCATGGCTCACGGGCCCAGCCGCCCCGCGGCACATGGGATCTTCCCGGACCGGGGCACGAACCCGCGTCCCCTGCATCGGCAGGCGGACTCTCAACCACTGCGCCACCAGGGAAGCCCGAGGAACTCTTTACATAAACACATTCCTTAGTCCAGCCTGACCAACTCAATTAGAACGTCAGGAAAGGGCGCCCAGGAATCTGATTTTCAGCAATCTCACCAGGCATCTCTGGGACAGCCTATTCAAAGACTCTTTCTTCAGGAATCACTGCCTTAAGGCATTCCATCCATGCTCTGGAAGAAATATGCAGGGATTTTCAACAGTTACACAAGAAAGAAATTTGCTTGGCAAGGCCCAAGAGAATGGGTGTGAGGGCTTGCTGACTGAAAAAAAAAAAGTTCTAAAATCGTCCTTTGTTTTCACTGTGATATTTATTTGTAATAGCAAATCACATAAAAGCTTCGCCTAAGACTGGTGTCTTTAGCAGAAGAATTTTGGATCAAACGTGGCTGAGAAACTTCACAGCCTGAGATAGCGCTGCAGTTCAGCTTGTGAATCGATCTTATCAGTTTTAGCAGGGCTGCACCTCTCTGAACCTGAGTTATTTCCTGGTTAATCTCTGGATAAACCTAAACTCTGGTGCTATGTGCTCTCCCTGGAAGGACGGTGTGGTCCCCACATTAGTTAAGGAGAACATACAGCATCTCTACCAGAGCCATAGATTCCCCAGTGACGCTCCCCTTCACACCCTCTCCAAATCCCAGGGTGTGCATTTCCCAGGGAATAGAAGAGTGTCTACGTCTCGGGGAGACCAACACAGGAAACAATTCTCTTCTCTTCCCTCCAGTGGGGAAACAAGACATCAAAACCCACAAAGAGCCAACTTTCAGGTGCACTCCTAAATGGATTTCTCAGCTTTTCTAACTCACAGCCCTTTTTCTTTTTTCCTCACCATGCCACGTGGCTTGTGGGATCTCAGTTCCCCGACCAGGGATCCAGGGATTCAACCCGGGCCACAGAAGTGGAAGTGCAGAATCCTAACCACTGGACCACCAGGGAACTCCCAAGCTCACTCCTCTTTTAAAAACCTTAGGAGACACAGCGAACAATTTGGGCAGCGAGTGGGAAGATCTAGTCTCAGCCTTTCATCTCCTCTGAGTCTGTTCCCTCCTCTCTAAATGGGAACGGGGGGTCCTGCCCACTTCACAGAAGGGGTCTGGCAGATCAGAAGGCTTGAGCAAGTCAAAGCAAAAGGGGCAGGAGCCTGCGAGCATCTCTGCCTGTAGCGGGGCTTCACAGGGTCAGCCCACCACCCCTGCTCTGATTTTGCTCTTCCCCGTACCTTGTCGGATATCACTAGAGCTGTTTGCAGCCTTTGACCCCTGGAGACATGAGAAATTTCACCAGCCCAGCTCATCAGCAAAAGACAGTTGAGCCCACGCCTCCTTCCCCAGTCTAGCTTTTTGTTTTACAGATTTGGGTATGTGGCTGCGGCTTCCAACCTTCTGTCTCAGGGAATAAAGCACAGATTCAACCTTGGAGTGTTGTGGGCAAATGCTTCAGGATTCCAGGCAGGGGCACCTTCCCAGGGAGCCCCTAGCCCAGTGCCACCTCTGCTCAGGTCTGCACTATGTGACCCCCCCCCCAATGTCTCAGAGTCCCTGACCCTGCCTGCTGGTCTGGTCCCTGATGGCCATGGGCTACAACCACTGGTCCCTGCACTGCAGCCAGCTCTGCCTGCGCCCAACCAGAAATGTCTCTTTCTGCCACACGCGGGATGCAGTGGGGAAAGGTCCTTCAGGCAAGCATCCGCCCTTCCATTGACCTTTCTCTACTTCTTTTCCAAAAGACTCAGCTCTTGGCCTTCAAAACTGGCTTCTTTGGGGTCCACAGTGTTTTCTGCCTCGTGCCCAGTTTCCAGGAGCTGCCACGGCACTCTTCACCTGTCCAAGGTTGGGTCCCAAATGCCTCCTGGGTCCGGAGGCTCTCCCCTTGCCTCAGCATGCATTGCCATCTTCTGTGGAATTCCCGCAAGTAGAAGATCAGCCCGTTCCTTCATTTGCATCTCCCTTTTTAAAATTTAACAAACACTTACGGAACAGCCTCTGTGCTAGAGATTGATGATGATTTCTCTGCTGTGTTGCACACCTGGTGTTGACTGTGCTCATTCAACTGAGAACCTACAATGTGTCAGACACCAAGGATATAATGATGGACAAGACGGTTGGAGCTCCTGCTTCACCTTCTATTCAGGAAAGGAGGCAGTAAAAATAGAAACAAAAAGAATCCATAAAATGATTGCAAGATTTAAAAGGGCTGTGAAAGAGACAAAATGATAGAGGTAGAAAGTTATCAGGTGGGAGGAATACCTACTGTAGATATGGTAGTCAGGGAAACCGCTTTGAAAAGGTGACATGACAGCTGAGACCCAGTGATGAGAAGGAGCCAGCCAGACTGGGCTGGACGCATTCAAGGCAGAGGGAACAGCACATGCCAAGGGCCTGCAGTAGGAAAGACCTTGGCCGATTCATGGAACTGAAAAATGACCAACCTGGTTAAATGTTAACAAGAAGGTGAACTGCTGAAATACGGTGAAAGATGAAGATAAACATTGCATACGGAGATGTGTTATGCAGAATCTTGTAGGCACAGGAGAGCATTTGAGTTTATTCCACTAATAAAATGTGGTTAGTCCTGGGCCTTCTAGGATGCTTCTTCTTTTTTTTTTTTAATCTTCGTTAGATTTAATTGCTTTACCATGTTGTGTTAGTTTCTGCTGTACAACAAAGTGAATCAGCTATATGCATACTTATATCCCCTCCCTCGTGGGCCTCCCTCCCCCTCCCATCCCGCCCCTCTAGGTCATCACAAAACATTGAGCTGAGCTCCCTATGCTCTACAGCAGGTTCCCACTAGCTATCTATTTTACACATGGTAGTGTATATATGTCAATGCTACTCTCTCAATTCATCCCACCATCTCCTTCCCGCCCTGTGTCCACAAGTCTGTTCTCTATGTCTGTGTCTCTACTCCATCGACAGAAGAATGGATAAAGAAGATGTGGTACGTATATACGGTGGAATATTACTCAGCCATAAAAAGGAACGAAATTGAGTCATTTCTAGTATCATTCTTGAAAATGGACCTTTGGCGGTTTCTCCTGGCATTCCAGAGTTTCTGTTGTAGTAGGATGCATTCCTGCACTCATATTTTGAGAGCTACTGTATGCCAGACACTCAGGAATCACCTTAGGTTCCTACCCCGAGCACTACCAAACACACCAATCCACACACATATATGCTTTTTTTTCTTTGTTGTTCTGAAATAGAATCATATTTCATACAGTATAACTTACATTATCTCACTTAGCAATATATCGTGGACATCTCTACCAGAGAGTAGACAGGATTTGTTCTTAATGCAACCTTTTTTTTTCCTTTTTGTTCAGCCTTCAGTAGTGCACATGCCTCAGGCATACTTTGCCATCAGCCTCAGCCTCTCCCTCCCCCAAATAGACATGGGGAGAAACCTGGACGTGAGGTGATAAGTGTACCTTTAGAAAGGTATAGTGTAGACCTGTTCACTAAACTTTTTTTTCCTCGGGGTAACAAGCACACACCTTAGTAGATCAGTGGTCTCTGTGAGGTCATTTCACTCCTGGGTTTATTTTCACACACCTTCCTCAAAGCAATTTCCTTCATGCCATAAAATGTGATGGTGTGATGGGAGGAGAGGGAGGGGGAGGGAGGAGAAGATTTAAGATGGGAAGGATTCCCAGCCACACACTCAGTGAATCTTCTGAGGAGGCTGTACACATGGTAGAAAGAGCACAGGTTTGGGGATCCAGCCTTACCTGGATTCAAATTCTGGTTACTTTGCTGGCTGACCTCAGGGAGGTATCTGAAACTCACTGTCTGTTTCCTCATTTATAAAAAGAGGATAGTAACACACAGTGCAATATGATTCAGCCTTAAAAAGACAGGGTCCTCATCCACCAGAGGGCAGACAGCAGAAGCAAGAAGAACTAAAATCCTGCAGCCTGTGGAACAAAAAACACATTCACAGAAAGATAGACAAGATGAAAGGGCAGAGGGCTATGTACCAGATGAAGGAACAAGATAAAACCCCAGAAAAACAAGTAAATGAAGTGGAGATAGGCAACCTTCCAGAAAAAGAAATCAGAATAATGATAGTGAAGATGATCCAGGGCCTCAGAATGGAGGCAAAGAATGGAGGCAAAGATTGAGAAGATGCAAGAAATGTTTAACAAAGACCTAGAAGAATTAAAGAACAAACAAACAGATGAACAATACAATCACTGAAATGAAAAATACACTAGAAGGAATCAATAGCAGAATAACTGAGGCAGAAGAATGGATAAGTGACCTGGAAGACAGAATGATGGAATTCACTGTCACGGAACAGAATAAAGAAAAAAGAATGAAAAGAAATGAAGACAGCCTAAGAGACATCTGGGACAACATTAAATGCAACAACATTCGCATCATAGGGGTCCCAGAAGGAGAAGAGAGAGAGAAAGGACCAGAGAAAATATTTGAAGAGATTATAGTCAAAAACTTCCCTAACATGGGAAAGGAAATAGCCACCCAAGTCCAGGAAGCACAGAGAGTCCCATACAGGATAAACCCAAGGAGAAATGTGCCGAGACACATAGTAATGAAATTGGCAAAAATTAAAGACAAAGAAAAATTATTGAAAGAAACAAGGGAAAAATGACAAATAACATACCAGGGAACTCCCATAAGGTTAACAGCTGATTTCTCAGCAGAAACTCTACAAGCCAGAAGGGAGTGGCATGATATACTTAAAGTGATGAAAGGGAAGAAGGTACAACCAAGATTACTCTACCCGGCAAGGATCTCATTCAGATTTGATGGAGAAATCAAAAGCTTTACAGACAAGCAAAAGTTAAGAGAATTCAGCACAACCAAACCAGCTTTACAACAAATGCTAAAGGAAATTCTCTAAGTGGGAAACACAAGAGAAGAAAAGGACCTACAAAAACAAACCCAAAACAATTAAGAAAATGGTCATAGGAACATACATATCGATAATTACCTTAAACGTGAATGGATTAAATGCTCCAACCAAAAGACACAGGCTTGCTGAATGGATACAAAAACAAGACCCAAGAGACCCACTTCAGACCTAGGGACACATACAGACTGAAAGTGAGGGGATGGAAAAAGATATTCCATGCAAATGGAAATCAAAAGAAAGCTGGAGTAGCTATAGTTATGTCAGATAAAATAGACTTTAAAATAAAGAATGTTACAAGAGACAAGGAAGGACACTACATAATGATCAAGGGATCAAGCCAAGAAGAATATATAACAGTTATAAATATATATGCACCCAACACAGGAGCACATCAATACATAAAGCAACTGCTAACAGCTATAAAAGAGGAAATCGACAGTAACACAATAATAGTGGGGGACTTTAACACCTCACTTACACCAATGGACAGATCATCCAAAATGAAAATAAGTAAGGAAACAGAAGCTTTAAGTGACACAATAGACCAGATAGATTTAGTTGATATTTATAGGACATTCCATCCAAAGACAGCAGATTACACTTTCTTCTCAAGTGCGCATGGAACATTCTCCAGGATAGATCACATCTTGGGTCACAAATCAAGCCACAATAAATTTAAGAAAATTGGCTTCATATCAAGCATCTTTTCTGACCACATGTTATGAGATTAGAAATGAATTACAGGGAAAAAAACGTAAAAAACACAAACACATGGAGGCTAAACAATACGTTACTAAATAACCAAGAGATCACTGAAGAAATCAAAGAGGAAATCAAAAAATACCTAGAGACAAATGACAATGAAAACACGATGATCCAAAACCTATGGGATGCAGCAAAAGCAGTTCTAAGAGGGAAGTTTATAGCTATACAAGCCTACCTCAAGAAACAAGAAAAATCTCAAATAAACAATCTAACCTGACACCTAAAGGAACTAGAGAAAGAAGAACAAACAAAACACAAAGTTAACAGACTGGGAGAAATCATAAAGATCAGAGTAGATATAAATGAAATATAAACAAAGAAAACAATAGCAAAGATCAATAAAACTAAAAGCTAGTTCTTTAAGAAGATAAACAAAATTGATAAACCATTAGCCAGACTCATCAAGAAAAAGAGGGAGAGGACTCAAATCAATAAAATTAGAAATGAAAAAGGAGAAGTTACAACAGACACCGCAGAAATACAAAGCATCCTAAGAGACTACTACAAGCAACTCTATGCCAATAAAATGGACAACCTGGAAGAAATGGATAAATTCTTAGAAAGGTATAACCTTCCAAGACTGAACCAGGAAGAAATAGAAAATATGAACAGACCAAACACAAGTAATGAAATTGAAACTGTGATTAAAAATCTTCCAACAAACAAAAGTCCAGGACCAGATGGCTTCACAGGTGAATTCTATCAAACATTTAGAGAAGAGCTAACACCCATCGTTCTCAAACTCTTCCAAAAAATTGTGGAGGAAGGAACACTCCCAACCTCATTCTATGAGGCCACCATCACCCTGATACCAAAACCAGACAAAGATAGTACAGAAAAAGAAAATTACAGACCAATATCACTGATGAATATAGATGCAAAAATCCTCAACAACATACTAGCAAACAGAATCCAACAACACATTAAAAGGATCATACACCATGATCAAGTGGGATTTATCCCAGGGATGCAAGGATTCTTCAATATACGCAAATCAAGCAATGTGATACACCATATTAACAAACTGAAGAATAAAAACCATATGATGATCTCAATAGATGCAGAAAAATCTTTTGACAAAACTCAAAACCCATTTATGATTAAAAAAAAACTCTCCAGAAAGTGGGCATAGAGGGAACCTACCTCAACATAATAAAGGCCACATATGACAAACCCACAGCAAACATCATTCTCAATGGTGAAAAACTGAAAGCATTTCCTCTAATATCAGGAACAAGACAAGGATGTTCACTCTCACCACTATTATTCAACATAGTTTTGGAAGTCCTAGCCTCGGCAATCAGAGAAGAAAAAGAAATAAAAGGAATATAAATTGGAAAAGAAGAAGTAAGACTGTCACTGTTTGCAGATGACATGATACTATACATAGAGAATCCTAAAGATGCCACCAGAAAACTACTAGAGCTAATCAATGCATTTGGTAAAGTTGCAGGATACAAAATTAATGCACAGAAATCTCTTGCATTCCTACACACTAATGATGAAAAATCTGATAGAGAAATTATGGAAACCCTCCCATTTACCACTGCAACAAAAAGAATAAAATACCTAGGAATAAACCTACCTAGGGATACAAAAGACCTGTATGCAGAAAACTGTAAGACACTGATGAAAGAAATTAAAGATGATACCAACAGATGGAGAGATATACCATGTTCTTGGATTGGAAGAATCAATATTGTGAAAATGACTATACTACCCAAAGCAGTCTACAGATTCAATGCAATTCCTATCAAATTACCAATGGCATTTTTTACAGAACTAGAAAAAACATCTTATAATCAGTATGGAGACACAAAAGACCCCAGAGAGACAAAGCAGTCTTGAGAGAAAAAAACGGAGCTAGAGAAATCAGACTCCCTGACTTCAGACTGCACTACAAAGCTACAGTAATTCAAGACAATACTGTACTGGCACAAAAACAGAAACATAGATCAATGGAACAAGATAGAAAGTCCAGAGATAAACCCACATACCTATGGTCAACTAATCTATGACAAAGGAGGCAAGGACATACAATGGAGAAAAGACAGTCTCTTCAATAAGTGGTGCTGGGAAAACTGGAGAGCTACATGTAAAAGAATGAAATTAGAACACTCCCTAACACCATACACAAAAATAAACTCAAAATGGATTAGAGACCTACATGTAAGACCGGACACTATAAAACTCTTAGAGGAAAACATAGGAAGAACACTCTTTGACATAAATCACAGCAAGATCTTTTTTGATCCACCTCTTAGAGTAATGGAAATAAAAACAATAATAAACAAATGGGACCTAATGAATCTTAAAAGCTTTTGCACAGCAAAGAAAACCATAAACAAGCCAAAAAGACGACCCTCAGAATGGGAGAAAATATTTGCAAATGAATCAACAGACAAAGGATTGATCTCCAAAATATAAAAACAGCTCATGTAGCTCAATATTAAAAAAACAAACAACCCAATCCAAAAATGGGCAGAAGACCTAAATAGACATTTCTCCAGAGAAGACATACAGATGGCCAAGAAGCACATGAAAAGCTGCTAAACATCACTACTTATTAGAGAAATGCAAATCAAAACTACAGTGAGGTATCACCTCACACCAGTCAGAATGGCCATCATCAAAAGACGTACAAACAGTAAATTCTGGAGAGGGTGTGGAGAAAAGGGAACCGTCTCACACTGTTGGTGCGAATGTAAATTGATACAGCCACTATGGAGAACAGTATGGAGGTTCCTTAAAAAACTAAAAATAGAATTACCATATGATCCAGCAATCCCACTACTGGGCACATACCCAGAGAAAACCATAATTTAAAAAGACACATGCGCTCCAATGTTCATTGCAGCACTATTTACAATAGCCAGGTCATGGAAGCAACCTAAATGCCCGTCCACAAACGAATGGATAAAGAAGGTGTGGTACATATATACAATGGAATATTACTCAGCCATAAAAAGGAACAAAATTCGGTCATTTGTAGAGACGTGGATGGATCTAGAGACTGTCATACAGAGTGATGTAAGTCAGAAAGAGAAAAACAAATATCGTACATTAACGCATATATGTGGAACCTAGAAAAATGGTACAGATGAACCGTTTGCAGGGCAGAAATTGAGATACAGATATAGAGAAACGTATGGACACCAAGCAGGGAAAGTAGCGGGGGTTGGGGTGGTGGTGTGATAAATTGGGAGATTGGGATTGACACGTATACACTGATGTGTATAAAATGGATGACTAATAAGAAACTGCTGTATAAAAAAATAAATAAAATTAAAAAAAGAGAGAGAGAGAGGAAAATTCTGTCACATCTACAACATGGATGAACCCTGATGACATTACATTCAGTGAAATAAGCCACACACACAAGGACAGATACTGTATGATTCTAGTCACATGAGGTCCCTAGAGGGTCAGACTCAGAGACAGAAGTAGAATGGTGGTTTTCAGGGGCTGTGGCGAGGAGGGGGGTGGGAAGTGAGTGTTCAAGGGGTACGTATAGAATTTCAGCTTGGGAAGATGAAAAGAGTTCTGGAGATGAATGGTGGTGATGGTTGTAGAACAGTGTGAATACATTGAATGCCACTGAGATGTACACTTAAAATGATTAACATGGTAAGTGTTATGTCATGTGTTTTTATCACAATTTTAAAAATAATGAAGAAAGGGGATAGCACTATCTACCTCATAGGGTTGGTAGGAAGAGAAGAATAAAAGCACATAAAACACTTAGCGCAGTGTGATTCCTCCCCCACACACGCTCACTCACACTCACACACTCCTGCCCATGCTCATCTGTGCCCTCAGCCTCTTTTGCCAGGTTTCCTTGTAGCAAAGGCACCAACAGTAAGAACAAGTCACATTCAACGACTTCTGTCCCAAGGAGTCCCTTCAGTCTACATTCTGGACGATTCTCCCATCTCCTATATTTCCTCCCATGAACTCTCATTCCAAAGCATTTTAAGACACTCTTAGAATAATGGTTCTTAACTTGGGAACATCTGCTCTTCAGTTTCTGGAAACAGTTTATTCCTCTAGCCAGACCCAGGGTTTTGAGAGTCCAAACGGACAAAACATTCATGTATGCAACCAATATCTACAGGAGCCTCTCTGCAGGTGAGATCAGGGGATCCCTTGCCTTTTCCCTACCCTACGCAAGCGGGGGGTTCCTAAATTGTTCACGGAGTATGAAAAAGCATTGCCTCATACCCAGGTCAATTGCTGAATGCCCTTTGGAACCACCCTGATTCCTTCGCAGCCCTACCCCACTCTTCTCTTCCTGCGTGAATGTAGCCTTTCATGTAGTGATTTGACTTGCTTTCCTCTTCTTTCCTCATTTGCCAAACTTCTGCAATCTAAATCAATAATTAACACACCTCTCCTTCGATGACAAAGTACACTTAAATGGCTGTACTGGCATATGCTCGTACGTAAGTTTAGACTTAGGAGGAAAATCAGTAGTTTTCCAAGTAAGAGATAGATAAAAGTGAGTTCTTTTTAAAGGTGCAATTTGATCCATTACTTGCATAATCCTAAAAGTTAGACATGGTTGGGGGCTGTTGAGTCTGAGCTCTGCATAATAACACATAAGAATGCCTTCTATTTCTACCATACATACCTTAGATTTTGTAGAGTGTTTGCAGATACATTAACACATTTAATTGTTAAAATAAATGAAAGAAGTATGAGTCTCCCCTCTTTCATGAGGAAAAGCAGCCTCAAAGAGTTTGAGGTGTGTTCAAAGCCACTCAGCTAGTACAGGTCAGAGGTGAGTCTCCGAAACAACCGTCTTTTGGCTTCAAGTCTTTTCTGCTATTTTCACCTCGTCCTTGGGAAAGGGAAAGCTGGATCAGGCAAGAGCTATCTAAGGACTCAGAAAACTCAGGGTATGCCTCCTGGGCCAGGCATAGAATTAGACTTGAACTATAGCAAAAAGAACCCAATCTTCCCCAAAGGCATGAACAGGAGGAACACAGGTAACAGGACACGTGAACCTTCCAGAGCCTCGCAAAGGCAACCAAGACTTCTTGAGACCAACAACCAGACAGTGTGCAGCTGCGGTGGGCTCAGTCCTGATGGAAGGCTGTCGGAGCTAACGGGAAGGCTGTGTCCCCAAGTTCAGCAGCAGAGGACCGTCCCAAAGTCCTCCGGGAAAGCACCAAAGGTAGGGCTGCCTTGTTTCATCAACCTGGAGTTTTACCTTCCTCAGCATCTTCGAAGTAAAAAAGTCAAAGAAATCAGAGATCCTACACAACAGTAGAGAGCAATGGAAAGGTTACAGAGAGATGAGAAGCCCTAATCTGTTCGAACTCCGAAACATAAAATTTCACTACAGTCTCTCAGCTTCCACAGAAGGGAGTGTGGTCCTCCTCTCTGGGGCTGCTGTTGTGGCTGCCACGGGGGGTCAGTCTTGAAAGAGAGTATCTGTTCTTGCATCATCTCACCTCACTGCTAGGATCTGTGGTCACCAGTATCTGGTCATATACTGTCACCAGAACCAGGGCAGGACCTGACCCTGGCCATCGAGAAAACGCTGCTAGCACCGCGGCTCCCCAATTTGGGGGGAAGAGAACGAACTCTTTCTCTTTCTCTCTCTTTCTCTCTCCCCCTCTCTCTCCTCTCCATGCCTTGCTGACTTAGGCTCACAGTGTCAGAGTTCCGTTACTACACACAGACACAAACACACACACTTTCCCCAAGACCTGCTTCCCTGTCCCCCCATCTCCAAGTCCCCAGGCTTTCAGGAGCTGAGAACTTCTCTCTTAATATTTAGTTCTAACCACTTATTGCCAGGATAAGTCACATTTCTCTTAGGAACAACTTCACATTCTAATAGCTTTCATCCTGCTTTCCTTTCCTGAACAATTCAGTTGAGAACCATATGGTACCTGGCCTTTTCCTGGAATGATGGAGTGGGAGGTTAGACGAAACCCTCCAGTGTCTCCAGGTAAGCGGAAAGGCATCTAAAGATGATGATTCAGTTTTCTTTCTTTTTTCAAGTTCTAAAACTCACACCTTCTGTAATTTGGCTTGAATATATCAACCTAAATCTCATTTTAAGTTGAAGTCTCCTGGAACTTCAGGAGAAGTTCCAGGAGAAGTCTGTCCCATGAAACAGGAGAGTCCTAGGAGACAGGAGAGAGGAGAGTCCTAGGAGAGAGGAGAATCCTAGTTGGGCTCCCCAGAAACAGACCCTGAGATGAGGATTCGCTACAGATGACTTTTTGAGAAAGGGCTTCTAGGGGAGGCCAGTACGGGAATGGGGAGCAGGAAGTGAAGGGAAGAGGCCAAGCCAGAAGGCAGATGCGAGCAGAGTCCTGCGGGGGCTCAGGAGTAAGGCTCCTTCGGCAAGACGAGGGAGCTGAGGCTTTCATACCTCTGTACCCACTGGCCCCTGAATAAGGGGTGTAAATTCCCCCAGCACTTCCTGCTTTCAGACTGTGCAGGCCAGGAAGCACTCCGGAACCAATAGGCACACCAAAGAAAGTAGAGGTGCTCTGAGCAAAGGCTTAACATCATCTGCTACAAGGAGCAAAGGCTCTAGTTAGACAGACTCAGTACCCTATACACAAAAGGGCCCTGCACCCCTGATTCCTTGTCTGTAAAATGGGGAATGTAATCATACCTGTTTTACTGGGCTATCGTAAGGATGAAATAGACAATTCAGGAAGAGCACATATGGAGCATTGAGAAGTAACAGCTATTACAATTATTTATGAGCAAGTATAACAGTAATTTCACCTGAGCACGTGGCTCTGGTTATGTTTTGCCCAAAAAAAAAAAACATGACCACACGTGTAACCAAAACCTAAAACTCTCAGCAATGTCTGCCATCTCTCAGCAGTTTGGTAATGCATTCTGAGTTACCTGGAAATTATAGGTCTCCATAAGGCAAGAGGAATGTGGACAATGTCTATGAGGAATTTTAAAAGCACCTTAAAAAGCAGAAACTCACTTGTTTGGATTGTCCACAAAGCATCTCTTTAGCTAAAACTCAACCTCGGGTCTGTACAGTGTTTTCTGCCCTATTCATCTCTCAAACACAATTACGAGGACACACGTACAAACACAGTTTTAATGCAGTTGGTGTGGAGCATCCACCTACTACTAGGCTAACCCACAGTGAGCTAGGTTAGGAGCCACGTGGGAGCTAATTTTGTGACATCCGAGTCGCACAAAATGGGATTTTTCTCTGGAGAAGAATTTTCAGAATTAGAGAGAATTAGTCATATTTCCAATGGGGATTTTAACAGTTGTGAAATTATGAAGAAGACCTGACTCAACAATTCCAATATTGCAATATGTCACCTAGCTGTCTTGTTACTTAAAATTACATGATTAAAAGACAGTGACTTTAAAAAGAACCCAACTGAGGTTGGAAAGATAAGGGAGATATATGGAAAAGCAAGGGAAAAGTATAAAATCACTGTACATTTATAGAGCTAAGTTTAACAATTCTGGGCTCATTTAAAACATTTCTTTCTTAAATAGCACATTGAATAAGAATATTTATCCTCTCAGTGAGTTATATGTTAGAAATGCACTCATTAAATAATTTTTTTTTTAAAGCTACAGTACTGAATCTGAACTGGATTTAGTATGTTGCTAAATATTCAAATGGTTCACTCTTTTGACTCCCTTTAGAGGGTTACAGAAAATGAATAGACTTTTACTGGACAAAGACGAGTAAACCAATTTACGACCACCGTTGTGCTGTATTTTTCTAGCCTCTTCATTTTTTTACCTCTCATTAACTACCCTAAATGAGCTTCAGATAATGATTAGGTCCTGTCCTTAATATAGGAAAATTAGGCCATTAGTGAGCTTGTGACTCTTGAGATGTTTTCCAGGAGTGGTGAAGCGTCTGAACTCTTTCAAGCACACTCTCTAGGTTTCCCTGGTCCTCAGAACACACATTTGCAAGATGGCTGGCCAAGGTTAGGGGGAAGTGAAAAGACTCTGAACGAGATGGTTCTAATGAGCTTGGTCTCATCAACATGGCATGGTAATTAGGTAACCTAGCCAAGCACGTGCAACACTGGGCAAGTTTGAAGAGATATAAATAGCTCCACGAAATGTTAACTACAAAGCTAGACGTGGTATTATCCCTTGAAGAACTAAACAAATCACTGAATAGCATAGGCACTAGAGCTTATACTCAGAGATGGTAAAGAGAGTGAGAGTTCTGGCGAAGGAATTATTGCCACCTACAACCAATGAACAATTCCAAAATACATACATGGCTTCTTGTGTGCTTTGCTCCTATCGTGATAATTGAAGTCAAGTCTGTTGAGAGATCCCAGGCTTATTCCAGACAGTTAGGAAGGAGTATCTAATTCAACCCAAGAAGTTTGTTCCAACATGTTGATTTCCGAAACTACTCACTCTTCATACATTTTCAACAGAGTTTTTTCTTTGCCGCTTCTTTCAAAGAGTTCGTTTCAATAAAACAGTTCTCCCCAAATTGATCTATAAATTAAGTGCAGTTCCAATCAAAATTCCAGTAGGATTTTGGATGACCTTGACAAATTCATTTGAAAAGTTATCTGAAATAACAAAGCAAGAAAACTTTCCCAACCAAATATTATTATTATACCTCAAAGATGAAGTAGTTAGAAAGAAAAAGGTGATATTGGCATCAGAAAAGACAAAGAGGGAGGGTGGGAGGGAGGGAGACGCAAGAGGGAAGAGATATGGGAACATATGTATATGTATAACTGATTCACGTTGTTATAAAGCAGAAACTAACACACCATTGTAAAGCAATTATACCCCACTGAAGATGTTAAAAAAAAAAAAAAGAAAAAGAAAAGACAAAGAGATCAATGAAATAGAATAGGAAGCTCAAACAAACCCAAATAAGTGTGGGAATTCATTCTACGTTAGAGATAGCATTATAAATCTGTAGGGAAGGATGGAATTTTTAGTAGCTGATGTTAAGAAAACTCACTCGCAGCATGAAGAAATATGTCTACCTAATGAAATACAAAAATACAAATCTAAATTGATTGAAAACCTAGATATGAAAATTAAAACAGTAAAGCAATATTTTAAAAAATATTGTGACATTGGGACACGTGGGAGGAGTTCTAACACACCAAAGACATAAGGTGAAAAAGATGGTGAAGACAAGAAAACTGAAGATTTCTAATCAATGTAGAATACCACAAAGTATATTTGTAGTTGGAAGAATGGGAAAAGAGATATGCAACATCTAAAATGAATTGGGGGTAATAGAAGGAACTCCTACAAATTAACAAGAAAAATATAGGAAACATATAGGAAACAATTCTAAACTGTCCAATGGATATAAATAGGTAACTCAGAGGAGGAAACTTAAACAACTAATAAGAATATTAAGAAATACTCAACTTCATTCACCAAAAACCAGAGATATATACATCAAAACAAATTTATGCCCATTCTGTTGGCAAAAATGTGGACATTGGTAAATACCAAGTGTTAGTGATGATGTTGGCATATAAGAAACTCGTGCATTACTGGTGTGAGAGAATGTTGATTATAGTATGTTAGATTATTGTTCAGATATATTCACTACCTCTCCACCACTTCCATAGGAGAGATATATTTCTTCTCCCCATTGGACTTGGTCGTGTGACTCAGTGTGGTCTCACAGTGGGCTTCCTGTGCACTTCCCTGCTCCTGGACTTTAATCTTGGCCGTAGGACTTGGTTTGGCCAATAGTATGGTAACAAAAGTGACTTGGGCAGAGGCTTGAAATGTGCTTGCTTGGCTAGACCTGATCCCTGTGCTTCTGGCATTGCCATGAGAACATGCCCTAGCTATTCCCACCAGTTAGGAGAATGAGAGACAGATGAAACAGACCTAAGCCCAGCCTGAGACCTATAGCCATCCTAGCTGAACTCCCAGCTGACCCACAGATGTATGACTGATAATAAATTAGTGTTATTTTAAGCCACTGAGTTTTGGGACTGTTTGTTTCACAGCATTATTTGGCAACACCTGACTGATATACCGATGAAGCATTTTGTCAGTATTTAGTGAATGTAAGTAGCATACAATAGGGCCTCTGTATCCATGGGTTCTGCAGCCATGGATTCAACAAACTGCAGAAGGAAAATATTTGAAAAAAAATTCCAGAAAATTTCAAAAATCAAAACTTGAATTTGTTACACACCGGCAATTATGTACATTCTAGTCAATTATTTACAAAGCATTTATATTGTATTAGGTATTATAAGTAATCTAGAGATGATTTAAAGTATATGAAAAGATGTGCGTAGGTTATGTGCAAATACTATGCCATTTTATTATATGAGGGACTGGAGCATAGCAGATTGTGGTGTTTGCAGGGGATCCTGGACCCAATCTCCGCTGGATTCAGAAGGACATCTACATACTCTGTGAAGGAGAAACTGCCACAGCCTCCTCCACTCTTTCCTTGTTGGTAGAGGCTCCCTCTTGTATTAGTCAGGGTACCCCCGAGAAACAGAATCCATAGGATATATACAGAGAAAGAGAGAGAAAGAGATTATAATGCCTCGTGTGACTGTGGAAGCTGAGAAATCCCATGATCTGCTGTCTTCAAGCTGGATACCCAGGGGACGCAGTGGTGCAGTTCCAGTCTGAGTCCGAAGGCCTGAGAATGGGATTGCTGACTGTGTTTTTTCCGGCCTGGATGCAGGAGAAACCATTGTCCCCACTCAAAAACAGGCAGAGAGAGCAACTGCTCCCTTATCCAGCCTTTTGTTCTAGTTAGGACTCCAAAGGGTGGGATGAGGCCCACACACATTGGAGAAGCTTTACTCAGTCTACCGATCAAATGTTAACCTTGTCCAGAAACACGCTCACAGACATACCCAACATAATGTTTAACCCAATATCTGAGCACCCCTGTGGCCAAGGCAAGTTAACACATAAAATTAACCATCGCGCCTCCCACTTTGGGGGCCAGAAAGTCCAGACACTGGCTTTCCAGTCTCTATTGCAACATATATAAATGCTAGTCCATGGAACCCATGGGATCATCTACTAGAAGACCTGTGATAGGGCTTCCCTGGTGGCACAGTGGTTGAGGGTCCGCCTGCCGATGCAGGGGACACAGGTTCGTGTCCCAGTCCGGGAGGATCCCACATGGGGCAGAGCGGCTGGGCCCGTGAGCCATGGCCGCTGAGCCTGCGCGTCCGGAGCCTGTGCTCCGCAACGGGAGAGGCCACAACAGTGAGAGGCCCGCGTACCGCAAAAAAAAAAAAAAAAAAGACCTGTGATAGAAGTCTTCCTCTATAATAAAAGATGCATGGGATGGTACAGACCTTTTCTTTTCCACAGCTGTGATCATGTCTGCAGGTGATGCCCAGAGCTGCTGTAACCACCTGTGACATTGGGGAAAATAACACTGATGAATGGAGGATGGTAGAGCAGAGAAACGGACCATGCCTGGGTCCTTGATTACATTACTGGGCTGCCAGTGCATCCTCTGGAACTCCTGTTATATGACACAATTTAGGTTCTTACTTGTTAAGCCATTTTAAAGTAGGAATGCTAAAAGCATCCCTGATTATCCATGAATTGACCCACTAACCTCAACTCCTATTGAATAGGCATGTGCATAACAGGACAGGTGTGGTGATGCTCACGACAATATTGTTTTGTGGTAACAAGTTCTTGGAGGCCTCCTAGGTGTCCACCACTAGGAAATATGTGAGTAAAATGCCTACAATAAAATATTTTGGAATAATCAGAATTTGTCAACTGTATTCACATAATAAATTTGAATAGATCTCAAAAACGTAGAGTGAAGAAATAAAAGTAGAAACTGGAATGAGATATATAACAATGCCGTTCATGTAGACATGCAGACACATCAAAGAATTATCAATATTCTAATAGCTCACATATAATCAAGGGAAAATGCTGACAGCATCACTGCACACGCTTACATGGGGGTGATCTACTTTCGAGCTTATTCACGTCGTTACCAGCAGGATCGATTCCCTGTGGGATGTTGGACTGAGGGTCTCAGTTCTTCATTGGCTGTTGGCCACCAGCCCCGCTCAGCTCCTTGCCACCTGGGGCTCTCTTTGGGCAGCTCACAGCACGGCAGCTTGATCCCCTCGGAGTGAGTGGGAGAGAGGGTTTCCACCGTCCCACTTTTGCCACATACTCTTTGCTAGGGACTAGTCACTAGGTCCAGCCCACATTCCAGGCAAGGGTGTTACACAAGGGCATGAGGACCAGAAGGTGAGTGGGGACCACTGGGGCCATCTTAGTGGTCGTCGTCAATACCATGACCAGGGATGCTCACTCACCACCAGGTGAAGGGTATGATGAATTCAACCTTGTGTAGCTGAGATCCAAAACACGAAAGTAAAACCAAGTGGCAAAAAGTACCCATGTGGCTTTGACTTTTATATATTTGTAGGTCAAGTGGTGGCTAACTGACAGTAAATAATGCTGACAGAATGAGTAGTTATTTAGGCCAAACTTTTCTCTTTAATTATGTCAATATTAAGAAACAGAAAAAAATCATGGCTTTTTCACGTAGGATCAGTGTAAAGAGGCAGAAAGAAAAAAGGTGAATCTTAATACAGCTTCTATTGAAAATAGCAGTTTCAGTCCAGATTTAAAGTAAAAAATACTATCCTATATGCTAAACTTCTTTAATGTAGATTTGAGTCATTTTATAATAGGAGAAAACTTTGAACATTTCGTCATTTAACAGGTGGATAATCAGAGGTCCAGATGGCCAGTGACTTAGCTCGGGCCGTGGCAGGCACCTCTGTCTGGTCAAGCAACTCTATCCAGCAGACTCTCCTGCCAGAGCAGTAATGTGACCGTTACAGTCTCCAAGTAGCTTCTGGTCTGACTCTAACCGGTCTAGACTTGGTACAACTTTCCTTCCTTTCCCAGGAAATTCTCACCAAAGAGTTAATCGCATTAAAATGTCGCGTATTTAACTTCCGTCTCTACTAACAAGCAAACTTTCAACAACAGTCTCCGTGTTCTTTCTTGGACCAGAGCAAGGCTTCTTTTATTTTGTTTCAACACTGTTTTCCTAAAGCTCTCTCATCCTTTTCAAGCTCCTCTTCACAGTGTCAGTCCATGAAAAATTAACACCCCTGTTCAGCAGGGAAGCTATCTCCTTTTAAAAGAATGTTCTGGCAAACCCAATGCCAAGACATGCATCTCCAAGCAGATCTGCCTTCGAAAGGTACAATGCGTTACGGAAGTTTCTCCCTGGAGAGTGTGGGTCTCCAGGGCTGTGGCAACGATGTTAGATTTCCTCTACTGTCCTTTATTTAGTTCTTTCATATGATAGCACATTTTGTATCTATGAACTTGCAAAATGAAGGTAAATCACTGTAACAGTGGAGAAGCCATTATACCTTTTTGAACTCCATAGCCAGTGAGGGAGAGCTGAGGTCTCAAAGTCCAAATTCTACCAACAAAAATGGCATTTGCAGTTGCTAAATAAAACAATTGAGTTTTATGGATAAGACGTTTTGTTCATACCAAAAAGTTTAAAATATTAGCATCAGCTAGAAAACATTCAGTGGAACAAGCAGGTCCAAGAGCTCATCAATGTCATGACAGTTCTCGCCAAAGAACATGGTTACTGTAGCATTTAATGAAAATTAAAATTGTATTTCGTAAAAGCTAAAATTATTTTTTTAAAGTTTAGTTCAAAGTACCAGTGTGTTTTTATTCACAGTCACAAATAACCATTGGGATTAAGAATTTTTGCTGAGGAACTCTTTGGAGCTTTCGATGCATAAAGTCATAATTATATCATATTATGAAATCATTCCTATGTATGTAATATGTAAGAGTAACCCCACCAGACTTCACTTTGTGATTTTGGTCTTATGGCTAAATTTGATCACAATTCTCCATTACTATGCCCATCCCCCTCCCCTCCCCCATCCTAGACTTTCTGACTTAGCTCATTCCAGATTTGTACCTGTTAGATAGCAATCATCTCATAAAAATCACAAAACCATCAGGCGGCTCACCAGCTTTAAGATAGAAGAGGTGTGGTCCTGGGAGACTGACACTAGTTGACCACCAACAGAAAACCTCATCCAAGTGAATTTGTTTTTCAGTACCTCATGTGTCTCTCATCCTTCAATCCTAGAGCCCACTGAGCCCAGCAAGCTTTCTGTCTCCTCCATTTGTCCTCCTTCTCTGAGACTCAACAGTCCAGATAGCTCTTAAAAATCTAAGTTTTCAGAATCAAGTTAGATACCCAATTTAGTAAACAGCCTTTAACTCTGCTTACAACCCCTATCTTCCCACCACCACCACCCATGGCTGAGAGTCCGTATGTCTCATCACCCAGCTCCAAAAACAGCACCTGAATTTACCAGTCAGTTCTTGGTTCTGACAGATGAGCTCATTCCCTAAAGTGTCCTGAAAGGTCATAATAGCCTCCAGACCTTACAGTGAATGGAATAAAACATGGAATTTGTAAACCACCTTCACACATAAACGTGCAATGTTACCTTCTCTCAAAATATTTCGCTGGTCCACCACCTTCCTCCTTAATCAAGTGAATGAGCATAGGACATTAATTTCCACAGGATGTATGCGTTTTGAAAGGCCTCTTTGATAAACCAGAAGAAACTCCAGAACGTCCTCTCTCCCCGTTTCCAGGGTTGTTCGTTGGCTGAACCAAATCTCTCAGAATCAGATCCAGCTACCTCCATCTGTCTTATGTGTGCCTCGATCCTTCTACATAGAAAGAATCCATTAACTGTTAGCGCTACAGATGACGCAAAACGTAAGAAGAATGCTAAAATAGCCAACACGACCCAGGGCTACCCTAACGGAGGTATCGAATCCAGAGCCTTAAAGGGAACAGTTACACCATGTGGTCTTAGAGCAGCATAAAATAGGAGAGAAAAAAGTCATTTAAAACACAATTTAAAAAAATAAGCCTTTAGTCTAAAACTACAGTTGTCTAAATTCACTCTGAGTCGCCTCAAGATTCAATAGAAACTCAGAGGGAACGGCACAGTAATGGATTCTCAAAAGAAAAACACATTATAATTGAACCGTCTTATTCCTTGGCACACGTCACAGCTGGTCTGACCACGCATGGAGGACTATGCTTCATTCTGGCGTCATCTTTTAAGAGAGACAATGACAAACTGGAATACACTCAGAATAGGGCCACCTATGCTGGGAACTATTTCATATAATAAATGGTTGAAAGAACTGGTGGTCTATATCCACCGGGGAGGGAAAAGGTAGCTGCCTGAAATAATAGGGGTGGCTAGCAGGTGGGACTAGAATTAGGGAAGAGTGGGTTAGGACATTAATCAAGCGAAGAGCCCTAATCAAATAAATGCTAATATAAACAACAGTGAAATACTATTTCCGCATTCCCGCACCTCAGCAAATTGGGATATACACACACAGATATTTATTTTTCAGTGGAAATGACCAGTGTGTCATGGTAGGAGGGGTGGGAAAAGCTTTGCTCGTAGTCAGTTTGGAAATAAGGATCAAAAGCCTTATTAAAATTGCACATACCTTTTTACCAAATGTTTTCACATCTGAGAAGTTACCTGGAAGAAATAACCAGGAATGTTTTCAAAGCCTTTTGTAAATGAATGTTCATCAGAACGTTAATTATGCTTACAGAAAAATGAGGGCAATACCTAAATCCCCAATAAAAATTTGGGGGTTGTCTACACTAATAATTATGGTATTTACAATGTACCAGTCACTGCTAGGTATTTTTCTTGTAACATCTGTAATCCCCTCAACAGCCCTAGGAAGGGGATATTATTATCCACATTTTGTAAATGAGGAAATTGAAGTTGAACACCTTAAAGTAAAGATGTTGCATTACTTAGGATCTGACAGACAACACATGGTAGAGCTGGAATTCCAAAATAATCATCCCGGCCCCGGCTCTGCACTCATAACCACCACATTATGTTGGTAAAATCACTATGGACAACAGTATGGAGGTTGCTTAAAAAACTAAAAAATAGAACTACCATATGATCCTGCAATCACTCCTGGGCATACATCCAGAGAAAACCATAATCCGAAAAGACACATGCACCCCAATCTTCATAGCAGCACTATTTACAATAGCCTAGACATGGAAACAACCTAAATGTCCATTGACAGAGGAATGGGTAAAGAAGATGTGGTGGGCTTCCCTGGTGGCGCAGTGGTTGAGAGTCCGCCTGCCGATGCAGGGGACACGGGTTCGTGCCCTGGTCCGGGAAGATACCACATGCCGCAGAGCGGCTGGGCCCGTGAGCCATGGCCGCTGAGCCTGTGCGTCCGGAGCCTGTGCTCTGCAATGGGAGAGGCCACAACAGTGAGAGGCCCGCGTACCGCAAAACAAAAAAAAAAGATGTGGTAATCAGCCATAAAAAGAATGAAGTAATGCCATTTACAGCAACATGGATGGACTTAGAGATTATCATACAAAGTGAAGTAAGTCAGACAGAGAAAGACAAATATATGATATTGCTTATATGTGGAATCTAAAAGAATATGGTACAAATGAACTTATTCACAAATAGAGTCACAGATGTAGAAAACAAACTTATGGTTACGGGGGGGAGGGATAACTTGGGAGACTGGGATTGACATATACATACTACTATATATAAAAGAGATAACTAATAAGGACCTACTGTATAGCACAGGAAACTCTACTCAGTACTCTGTAATGGCCTATATGGGAAAAGAATCTAAAAAAGAGTGGATATATGTATAACTGATTCACTTTGCTGTACACCTAAAACTAACACAACATTGTACATCAACTCGACTCCAATAAAATTTTTTTTAAAGTCATGGCGTGTCAAAATATGGAATAACACGTTTCAAAATGAAATGAAAAGGGAATGTGATGAGCTCACTGGTAAGGGTTAGAAATCTATCTCAACCCCCTTTTGGAGAACTTTGAAGACCACCTTTGCCCATCTTCAGTCTTTTGACCCCTCCTTACCCCGAGGCCCTTCCAGCTCCTGGCGATGGAATTCTCTCAGCCCAGAGGTTCGGCCACCAAAGCAGCTAAGAGCTTGCTCTCAGCTGGTCACTTTTCACTCTCCTCTTTCAACCCCTATTGCTCCTCAGAATCAGTGGAGAGAAGTCACTAGCGGAAGCATTTTTGTTTTTACATTCCTCACCAAAAGAAATTTTCAGACAAATTCAAAAGTAAAAAGTTAATAATGAGTTATTTTGTTTCCTTTTCACTTTAGAGTAATTAGGGAAAAATTGGATGGCGGGTGTAATTACTAAGAGGACATTTTAAAACAACTTAGGTCACCCTCAAGCACCTTTCAAAGGAGGTCAAAGTTTTTGCATCTTTCCCCCTTGATGTTGGATAGTTCTTTGTTTGCTGGACAGAAAAACAAGAAACGCCTTGGGTAACGAACACCACAAACACAATTGTTGCTTCTTCTGTATTGGAAAATACCTTGTTTTAACGTTTGACTCACTTGTAAATACAAGCACATGTTTTAAACTCAGGCTATTTTTCTCCACAAATTCCCGTTAAGAGCTAGATAAAAACACAAATGACCACGTGAAGGGTTTTATAAACCTCTTTATTAACACCCATCAGAAGTAGAGAAAAATATATACGTAGAATTGCTTCGAATAATGCAAAGAAGTTCTTTCATAGCAAAATAAATATTATATAAAGAACTCTTCTACTTACTGAGTAGTCCTCCAAAATCTACAAGTTCAATGAATAGAGAGGCTGTGAGAGCTAGCAAGAGCTGGGGGTCACCCTGATCTTTTAATTCCTTTGGCTTGAACAGTATCACGATTTGTGGACAGTGATGTCCTGCCAAAGAAGGGGAGCCTTATATTCCCATGGTTACTCTTGGCCGTGAGCCTCTCATTCCTACTGAATTAGCTGTAAATGTGAATCACATCACAGTGCCTCACATGCTGCTTCTGTTCTGTCCCAAATTAATCCAGATATGGAAACGGTGCTTTCCTTCATTTTCACAAAAACGAAACTCACCAAGCAAGCAATAAAGTAAAACCCATGCTCACACCAATACTCAACATGGCAGGCTCTACCCAACGTTGGGGAAGATCAAAGAAATTTATATGGCAGCAATGCAAACAACAGCAACTGAACTGAGCGTAACCCTGCTCCCAGACCACTTGTGGCCACCTGGTTGTGGATTGCTCACTAGTTACACCAACACAAATAAAGCTCTACCCCTCAGCATCCTGCCAACTTCCCTCCCTCTTCCTTCTCTCCTCCCAGCCCCTCTCTCACAGCAACATCAGTACCAAAACCGGTTTATTTCTAGCACAGAACATTTAGTCCTCTCTCTCCTTTTCTCCTGCTAACCCCATGTGACTTACGATGTTATTCTTTAAAGCAAAGGCATTTGCTGTTGCTGTTAAAAAATGCAACTTTCTATGCAACTTCCATTGTAATCATAGAAACTTAGGAATCAGTTGGGCCAAGACCCTTGTCTTAAAAGGTGAGAAGTCCCTAAAAATAAAGACTAAATGACTTTACCCCAAGGTCTTATATCTTGATAGTGGCAGGGCTGGCAGGAGAACCCTGCTTTTCTGATTCTGTCTGATGTTTTCTGTTACTAAATACAAACACTAAAACATCTCAGTACTTGCTGATATCAACCAGTAGGGAAAGCCTAAAATTCTCTTTCATACATTATAAGAAAGCAGAATGTCTGTTTAATACGAAAGCAGCCCCGGAAACTTTTCATCATCAAATGTTTTCGAGCTCACATTTGTGCTAAACGTCAGTGTAGATATGAAGGATTCGAAGCTGAGTAAAATGCCTTTGCCTGGCATCTAGATCCTCTGTGTTGTGACCCCAAAACTACCTTTCCTAACCTATGGCTATAAATGCCATCTATATGCTGATGACTCTCCGACTTTAGGTCTCTCCACTGCTGACCTCAGCAGCGAAAAGCTCCGTGTTCGTGTGCCTAAATGCCTTCGTTACCGAGCTGTCTGGTTGACTAACAGGCAAAATGGAGCTCTTGAATCTTTTCTCAGCCACTCCTTAAATAGTTCTTTCCTGGGGCTCTCCCTTTCAGTAAATAGCGTCACAGCTGCCCAGTTGCTCAGGCCCCCAATCCTCAGAATTATCTTTTATTTGGCTCGTTCAATTACGCCTACTCTCAGCTCCTCTCCCCCAGTACTTTCTGAATCCTTTATCTCCACCATAACCACTCCATCCAAGATCTCCTGACAAGACTGCTCTAATAATCTCCTTACTAGCTTCCCCCCTACACTCCTACCCCCTAGGGTCTATTATCCACAAAGCAGGCAAAGGGATTTTTTTTTACTATAAGTCATAGAGTAATAATCTCCCACTCAAAACCCTTCAACGTCTTTCCATGAGTCTCAGTAGAACCACCAACATTCCTTCTAGAGCCTACGATGGTCTGCTTGATCTGGGCCCCTCTAGTATCTTTGTGGTTAAATATATCAGCCTGTTCTTTTACGGTTTTTATTTTATTTTAGGTATTCCCTTACAGCCTTGATTAAGAAATTCTTCCTGTTGCAAGTACATTAGGACATTCTCTTGAATTTTTTCAAATCCACCTGGAATCTAATACTAGAGAGGTAGTTTGAAATCTACTACCACAGAGGAATTGTTTATTTCCTCTTCTTGAACTTGCGTGAATTTTTGCTTTCTATATCCACTTTGTTAGTGCATTTAAATTTAGAATTGTTATGCAATACTGGTGAGTTGAATCTTTTAACACTTCATAGTTAATCTCTAAAGCCTGAATAATTTATTTTGTCTTTTGTTTGACATGAATACACGAGTGTTTTGTGTTGTTGTTTATGGGGTTTGGGGGGTTTTTGTTTTGTTTTTTGGCCTAGTTTAACTGCTTATTATTTTTTTTTTTTTTTGCGGTACGCGGGCCTCTCACTGCTGTGGCCTCTCCCGTTGCAGAGCACAGGCTCCAGACACGCAGGCTCAGCGGCCATGGCTCACGGGCCCAGCCGCCCCGCGGCATGTGGGATCTTCCCGGACCGGAGCACGAACCCGCGTCCCCTGCGTCGGCAGGCGGACTCCCAACCACTGCGCCACCAGGGAAGCCCTATCTGCTTGCTTTTAACCTTCCTATGTCCTTGTGAGCCCATGTGCTGGGTGTCCTGTGAGGGTTGCCCTCTTGCTGTCTGCCCTGATTCCTGTGGCTTCATCTTTGGGGTCTCAACTGACAACACGAGTTGTGTACAAGGCCCCTCCTCCTCGACAGCCTGGACTGAGAGCTGTGTCTACACAGGACAGTGAGGCATGAGCGTCTCATGAGCATCCCCTGTGCTGGGGGCACGGCCACCTGGTAAGTATCCCAGCAGCACGAGCGTACCAGCATCCTTGCTCAGTTTTCAAGTCTCTGAGCAGGTGCTTTTGTTTAGTCTCTTGGCCTTTCAGCCTTTACCTGCACAGCTTAGAAATCAGGAAATGTCTTGAAGAGAAATTGCATGCAGACTCAATTCCTTTGGTTCTGTTTTCTCTATGTTAATGGCCAATCAAATCCTAGCAACTTTGTATCCTGAACTCCAATTCTTTTGACTGTAGCAAGCTTTGAGCTGCCACTTGCTCTCTGGTTTCCACACCCCATGACAGGGCCTGAATCAGCAAATGCTCCACGGAGAGAACAGCAGCTGGAAAGAAAGGACTCACTTCAGTGCCTTTCTCCCCTGTCTAACATCTTGGCCCTTCGAATCCTGGCCACCCTGATTGCTCTCTGATGCTCTCAGACTACTTTGCATTTTATTTTATTCAGCTTCACAGTTCTTCTGCACGAGGTTATTCTGATATAAACTACTTCTTCACAGCCAGAAATGGAAACCTTCTTCAAGGTATTTTTCCCCCCGCAAGAAACGTACCAGGTGGCATATTTTCTGACTTGATGGAAGTGTCCTTCTGTTGGCTTTAAATGTGAAAAATATTCAGACGCAGAACACAATACTTGGTTCACAAACACTTTCTCCTAAAAATTCTGTAGATGTTGCTCCCTATTCTTTTTGTGTTTAATGTGTCAGAGGAAAACTCTTATGTGAGCCTGATTTTCGTTCCTTTGTAACAGGTGTTAAAATTAATTAAATTAACGTTTGGGGCAAGACACCAAAAAAGAATGATATCAGCTACAAAGCAGTGTCTGCATAGATTTTCTGAATAGGTGGTTAATAAGGAATTTCAAAACTGGAGCCCTCTCACAGGCAACACAAGGGATGGGAAGCTGGGATGATTTGTAAGGAGGAGTTTGGGTGGGCGCCTTTGCAGTGCGGTGAGCCCTGGCTGGCTCTCTCACCTCAAGCGTTTGGGGGCGTGGATTGGGGTAGCTCAATGGAGCCCCCAGAACCCCTGAGATGCTATCCACCTTGAGATTAGGCAACCCTTTTCCCATCACCTTCTATTAATGTTTGTATATTGACCATGTCTAAAAGTTCATATCATATGGTCTCGACTAAATTAAACACGCACAGAAAAAATATTTTAAGGAAACACACCAGAAGGATTATAATGAGCTTGGAATCCGGGGGATTTTATTTTTGTCTTCATTTACTCCCTTGTTTGCCAAACAGGTAGGTACAAAGAGGTTTACAACTATTTATAATTAGAAATCGTGTTTGTAAATATCTAAATGTAAAAACTTTACTATACACTATGTATGTTATGTATGTATGTATTTCTAACATACACTTATGGAAAAAAATTTTACTTGGCCAAAAAAAAACACAAAACCCATAGACGCCCATCCCCCCCACCCCCACCCCCACCCCCACCCCCACCCCCCAAACCGTGTTTTTCTCTGGATACTGATTTCCCCCCATATATCTGTATTTTTATTTAACAGGGGGCGGGGGAGGGCCTAAGAAAATACTGGTTCCAGACCTACGGTGGGTGGGTCTACCTGCGCGTTGGCTGATCCGAGGAGCACCTGCCAGGTCCCCCCGCGCCCGCTCCAGGTGAGTCCCGCCTCATCCGGCCTCCTTCCCTCCCTTCACGCCCTCCTCCCGCGCACCCCACCTCCCCTCCCCTGGACCCCTCGGCCGCTCACAGCCCTCCTAGCTGGCCCTTGGTACGTATCCTCGCGCATCTTCGCGTTCGACTGCTGGGCCCCGGCCTTGCGATGCGGTCCCCTCAGCAGCCGGCAGCTCCTCCAGGGCGGGGATGTGACCCCAGGCCGGGCTCAGAGGCGGCTTTGCGCAAACGCGATTCCGCGGACAGGCGCCCCGCTTGCCCCACGCCCGGCCCCCAGCTTCCGAGGAAGCGCCGGCCCCCAGCTTTGCTCCCGAAATCAAAACAGGGAAAGGGACGAGGAAACGCGCTGATGTGAGAAACAGCCCCTCTCCCGGGTCAGCCAGGGCGCGGTCGGTCGGGGGAGGGGCTGCCCCTGGCGCAGTCGGGTCCCTGAGGGCCCTGCCCCGGAGGCCGCCTTCTGAGCCGCAGCAAGTGAGCTGTGATGAAAAATTCATCGGCCTCCGCTCGTCCACGGCCCAGATCCACGCGGAGCACAGGCCGCGGCAGGAGCAAACCAGGGCTTTAACGCGGCCGCGCCGCCCGGGATGCGCGGGAGGGTTTGGGGGGAGTAGGGGTGGGCTTCGGCCCGCCCGAGAGCCGGGCTTATTCTCCAAAATACCAGTGGGAAGCACGCCCTGGGCCCCAGGACCCTCGAGTGGGTAAATATGGCCCCCGGCCAGGGCCTATTCCCCGGCCACCGGTCCCCGCAGCCACTGCTCAGCCAGAGCGCACGGCCCGCCGGCTGCGGGGTGGCCAGAGCCCCCAGGTGCTGCAGCCCCCGAGCCGGGGTGGCGAGGGAGGGCGGGGGCCAGAGTCGGAGAAATGCACCAGAGCCGCAGGTTTCCGGAGGCCTCTGCAGCCCCTGCCATCTGGGTACTGCGCAGACAGACGCTGCGTGGGCCCCCGGAGCTCGCCACCTCCGCGCGCGCCGCCAGCCCCGCCGCGGCGGCTGCGGGAAGGCTCCACGTCGGGGCTGCGGGGAGGGGCACCGGCCGGGCTCGCCTGCTCCCCAGACGCTTCATTTCCAAGTCATTTTCATTTTCCTAAAATCCAACTTGAAAGAGCCACTGATGATTTGCTATGGGCCACGCAGTACCGTAAGATGCTACACTCTGACCTCGCTGGGATGCGCAGCGTTCTTCTGCTGTTTTGCCGTTGAATCAAATGCGGTGAAGGGGGAAGTTTTAGATTCAGGTCAGGCTTTCCCAGGACCTCCAGGCCCCGAAGGCGTCGGCTCTTAGGCCAACAGCGCCATCTGGTGGTCGTGGTCAGCACGTGCGGGCCTGCGCGGGGAGACCAGGCAGAGTGATGTAATGGTCCACGTTTGCTTCCAGGAGTGGGCTCCGCTGCAAGGCCCGCGTTGCCTGGAGTTGTGTACCCGTTTTTCTTGTCAATGAGTCATCGTGCAAGGGGTTTCTCCATGGGACCCAGGTTACATATTACAACTGAAATTTCCCTCTTTGATTGCAATCTATTCTAGGGCTACTGGATTTGAAGCTGAAAGGGACGAAGAGATAAAAAACTAACCTCCTTGATTCACAGCTTTGAAGAGGGCTGGTTACGTGACCTTTCTCAGGTCCAGCCATGCCCGGAAGGGAATCGTGACTCCTGATTCCCAACTGAGGAATCGTTTTACATCCCTGTGATCTCTTGACCCCAACCAGCTCTTTCATTCCGCCAAGGACTGCAGAGCAGACGCCTCACTGCCTGAAAAGCTGGGGGCAGGGTCTCCCTGGGCACGTTCCGACGCCTCCGCTGCCCCTCTCCTCTTTGCCCCTTAACCCAACCCCGATTAACATCCTCAGCTGCTTCCTTGTCTGGCATCTCATCGGGCCAAGACTCACTGAGAAAGGTTACCGCGCTGGGGACTAACTGAGTCAGAGGCAGATTTAGGTGATTGGACTTCGGATGCGCCCTCCCTGAAACTCTGCTTTCAACATCTGTTGATTCCTGCATTGCAGATACTCCAAATGTTTCCCTCCGATCTTCAGCTCTTGCCCTTACAATACCTCACCGTCTGAAAAACAAATCCTCCCGCTTTCCAGAGATGAAGTTCTCCTCATGGGAGCTCCCTCCATGTTGCCTCTTTTGCCCTTAAAATATTTGTATCATCTCCTATCTTCTCTTTCTCTCTTACCTCAAGGGGGAAAAAAATCCTTTGTCTTTTCCAAACCAAATGCATGTACGTTTACCTCTAACATAAAATATTGAGCCCAAACAAAACAGGAAGGAAAAAAACTCAAAAGAGAAAAATTGAAGAAGCTGAAGGAAACTTTAAGAAACTGTCAATAATGTTCTCAGGTGCATAAAAAAGAAGGTATCGCATACCTGAGAAAAGAATGCCACAAGAAAAGGAATATTCAGAGGACAGAAAAACAAACCTTGGAAATTAAAAAGTATAATCACAACAATGAAAGATTCAAAGGAAGAGTTCAAATAAAAATTTAGGGAAGCCCCAGAAAGTCGAACAAAAAGGCAAAATGATAGACAATTAAAAATTTAGAAATAAAACAACAGGTTTAGTCAAAGAGGCAGAATCAGCGACATGATTTGAAAGGCTCTGTGCAAAATGATAATGTGAAGTCCCTTGTTTAAGAATCATGAAGATTTTCAAAAGCATTAAATCAGGCGTAGGGCTGGTGCAGTGCATACAGCTCTCTGGCCCCTCCCTCATTCCGTGCAGTTCAGGGATCTCAGCAACACAGGACATGAGGAGTCCTCCTGACCAGAGTTTTGAACCACAAGATCACTGCCTTTTAGACTATTTGGGGGTTGGTGGAAGGCGAGAGGACCACATCAGCCCTAGGGGCTTAAAGCTGAGCTGTCCAATACAGTAGCCTTAAAGACTATGAGACCCCGACCCAGAAACATGGATAATGAGACTCAGATGTGACCATCTGATGGAGATGTGTGGTGAGTATAAAACATACAGCAGGCTTTAAAGATTTAGTATGAAAACAAGAACGTCAAATATCTCATTAACAATTGTGTCATAATGACTACGTGTCGAAGTGATCATGTTCTGGATATGTTGAGTTAAACGTATTATCAAAATCAATTACACCTGTTTCTTTTTACGTTTGTAAAATGTGGCTGCTAGAAGAAAATGTAAATGTGGTTCATATTGTATTTTTATTGGACGACACTGATCTAAAGAGCTTTGTTACTGAGCCACAGTCACTAACCTAGACACTTCTGTGTTTCGTTTCTTACTTTCTTATCACAAGGTTTCGGGGCAGCAGGCTTGGCCCAGGCTGTATCCATCAGTTTCCAAAGTAGGAAACAGAAATTACTCTAAGTATTTCCAAAAGATGGAGATTTGACATGGGGAATTTGGTTACCAGATTGTTATAAAGACTGAAAGAGCCAAACAGGAAGGTGGTGTTTCCTGAAATGCAGAATTGCAGAAAGCTACTCCCACCCTCCTCAGGAGCAAGTGCTCACGTGAGCCCACTGCACTCACCCTGCACTGTTGCTCAGCAATGTGTTCTGAGAGCTCACGGTCAATTGCAGGCTACACAGCGCAGAGCCTGCTCACCTGCAGATGCTGGTGATGTTGGTTGGAGCTGTTGGCACTACAGCAGCCGACGGTCACCCTCTGCTATCACTGAGCTGAAGTGTGTGGCGTTGTTGCTGAGACACGGCCTGCCAGAAACATAATGGCTTCTATCTTCTTACTCTTTCTAGTTTCTGTGAATGCCCCCAGTCGGCAGACTTTAAAACCATTTTTTTTAATTTTTATTTTATATTAGACTTATAGTTGATTTACAGTGTTGTGTTACTTTCAGGTGTACAGCAAAGTGATTCAGTTATATATATATATAAACTTATATATATATATAAACATATATATATATACATATAACTTTTAAATATATATATTCTTTTTCAGATTTTTTTTTTTCCCATTTAGGTTATTACAGAATATTGAGTAGAGTTCCCTGTGCTATACGGTATGTCCTTGATGATAATCTATTCCAATTAGCGGACTTAAGTAGAATTCAGCTGGTAATGGAGTCTGAAAAATGTAGTTTGCAAGCTTCCTTCCAGTCCTGGAAATGAGAAGGAAAGGAAGGTAGAATAAGGCACAGAGATTTTCTATAGAATCTCTTCTAGAAGATGAAACTGGCAAATGTAATTGAATGAACTGGGAAGAAAGTCTTTGGCTGAATGGGAATGAATTATTGATAGTGACACAGAAAACTAAGAGAGCAATAAAAATTTAAAAATAAGTCAACTATAAACTCCAGGAAAAGCAAAAAGTTGTACAATAAAAGAAATATAATTACAGTGCACTACTGGCTGTAATTATTCGGCTGTGAATAATGTTTCTGTGGTCATAATAATATAAATTCTTAATAGTAATTTAGCAAAAGTAACATAATTTTATTGGGATGATAGGGCATGTGAAATAGGTAGGTGAATTTGAACTCTAAATCTTCAACCCCTTGGTAATAATTCAACACGTAAATTCAAATCTGGGAGAGAAAACCAAGAAACAGCAGTATAAGATGGTCATTTCTATGTTTGAAGGTGTATCCTCAAAGAAACAACTGAATAGTTAAAACAAGGAGTGGAAATCTGGAATGAGGAGTGGGGCAATGACACTGCTGTTTGGGGTGATAAGCTCTTGGGAATTACATAATTTGTTTCGAGGATATACATGTATTCTTTTGAAAGATATAAAATTTAATGTTTTTAGTTTTATACATAAGGAAACCTTCCCCCCCCAAACCCTTCACCTCTCATAGAGCATTCATTGTACACACATATCTATGATAATGGTGAAAAGAAAATGCAATTACTGTCAGAGTAAAGCAATGCTTGGCAGCACTGAGTGGCGTGATTTACTTACGGAAGGAAGGTTGACTGGGCAGTAACTAATTATTATCTTTAGCCAGTGTTCTTTACCTTAAATCCATATAAATCTAGTTACACTTTGGATGAGCAATTGAGGTTATAAATACTGCTTTGGAAGTCTGTATGCAGCATGCTGTTTCAGACTACCAGCCGTAACAAGACTGTCCGTTAGGTAACTTTGAAATCTATGTTAATTCTTTGGAGCTAAATTGTATCTGGACGAAGAGATTCACTTCTTACCAAATACCCACCTCTTATAGTTAGGTAGGACCACGTGACATTCTAGCCAACAGGCTCTGTGGAAGTGATTCAAGTCCCTTAGGAACCAAAGCATTTAGGAGCCAGGGGTCAGCCTGTCCGCCCTCTCTCCCCAACCTTGGTGACTGTTGAGAAGAGCCTTCCAAGATGGCCACAGCATCCTGGGTTGCGGAGTCACCACGTGGAAGATGGCTACCCTGAGAGTCGCCCCTCATTCACTGGACCCTAAGCGGCTGAGAAAGAAACTTTTATTGTTTTAACCTCTTGAGATTTGGGCAGGTATGTGTTACTGAAACATAACCCAACCTATCTGACACAATGTTATTTTGTATCATTTCACTTACTGTATGATTTTAATATATGCTCTTTATAGAAGTCCCTTCCTAACCCACCATCATAAATCCACCACCAAGTGTACTTAAGCCATGATTCTCACGGGAGCAATCGGTTTAGGCTGAGTCCCCCACACTCCCTTGCCCGAGGCTCCTAGGATGACTTTCCTTAAGGTGGTTATCAGGGCGGAGGGGGACAGCAGGTGGCCACATGATGGGTCTTTTCTCTGTGTGATGTGAACCCACCACTGAGGCAACTGGACGAGCGGCCATCACGTTCTAGCGGACCACCCACCAAGGAAGCAGAGTGAAAGGGGTTAGACTGTTTAGACGGAGTCAAACATTTCAGGAAATCAATCAATAACATTAATGCAAAGCCCGCTGAGTTCAGTGTGTTGAGCTGAGCCCAACACGAGACTGAAAACGAATGGGAGATAGTTTCCCCGAATACGGGGAAGAAGAACCACCGTGGGAAAGGAAGCCTCAACATTTCTGTAAAACCGCGTCCCAGCAAATATTCAACAGTCTACTTCCAATTTCATGCTGTCTTGAAGGAGGAATAAAGGAGACTGAAGAAGTCGCTCAGTGGAGGATTCGTGGGGATGGTGTCCCAGCTGGGCTTTGTAGGGGGCAAAGACAAGGAGCAGTCGAAAGGCGAAAAGGATATGGACCAGATGAAAATATTGGCGCAGGAGAGAGCAGGCAATGTACGGAAGACAAGAAGATCTGCATGGGTGGAGTGAGGGTGCCTACAGGGGAATAAAAAGATGACATGGGGTAGAGGGAAATTAGTGAGGGACCTTGAAGGTCAGTGATACAAACCATTTAAGGAGAATTGCTTGGAGAGTTTTATATAAAATGATATGGAAAGGAGAGAGACCACGCAGGCGGGGAAAGAAGACCAAATAGGACGTAGTGCGATGACTTAACTGTGAAATTATGAATGGGGGTAGTGGTTTGGGGTGTGGAAGGGAAGGGGGAATCCAAAAGAATAACTCAGAAGGATGTGAAGATGTATTTCACGTGAGGGTAAAAATAAAGAGAGGCAGTGTGAGTGATCCCACATTTTCAAGCTTGAGGAAATGGAAGGTGTCTATCTGGGGGTAAATGAGGAGCTTCCAAATCCAGCACTAGTATTTTTCTTTAATTCCAGGAAAAAGAACAAATTAGACTGAAGGAAGAAACCAGGCAGAGCAGGTGGGAAGGGTAATGATTCTAATCAGTTAGCTTTTGAGGCCAATAATCACATGTTCGGTTATTTTAGCATCCTCTTCATGCATCTAACACAAGGAATAGCAGCTCAAACCAACCAAGGAATAGTCATTAAGTGAGAGAATAGATGGATTCAAACTGGTGTAGCTTTCCTGTAGACCAGACATGTCAGTGTGATCAGGAACTTTCCACTACACAGTGCAGGGGCTGAGGTCTCCATTCAGGAATCCCCAAAGGATTTCTCAGAAGAAACTCACTCTAAATGGGGAAGGAGCCCGGTTTACCAAGATTGAGCACATAGTAAAACCTTAGGCAGCAGAGGGAGGTTGTGATTCGGGATAAATGGCTAAATCATCTCCTGTACAATTAACTGGACACAGGTCTGAGTCCTGAGCGTGGGGCCCTAAGACTAGAAGGGCTGCTTCCCTTCCACCACAGTAGAGCCTAAGTGCTGTAGCACCCATGTGACTTCAGTGACTTGAGTCTTGGGTTGGCCATCGTGGGAGCATGAAAGGCTACCTAAAAGAGCGAAGATGGTGAAGAAATGCTGGCCACTTGGAAGAACAGCATGAACGCTACAGCCGTGTCGTGGAGCTGTAGAGACCACTGGAGTATATTTATTCATAAGTTGATTTGAAAATTCTCCCACCACCTCCCAGAAGTACCCGAAGAGGTGGGAGATATTGCAGGGAGCTAAGGTCTGAATATCAATAAACCGAGGTCACATCAGACTCGGGGTCTAATCAGAGCTTTGCCCAAAGTCCATGATACTGTGAAGCCCAACGCCAGAGATGGTGTCCACTGCAAACATTTGAAGGCACATTCCAGACCAGAGGGGCCACTGCTGACCTGGGAAAGTGGAAGGCTGTGTCAGTAGCCGTCCAAAGATGCTGATCCGTAAGAGGATCCCCAGCCGCCGTGGACAAATTTCTTGCCATAATATAAAGAAATGTGCAAGGAATTGGTAAGCAGTTAACGGTACCACACAGAAACTATTACACAGACTTCAAATCTTAGCCTCCCAGCATGCCTTGCACTTTCCTACCTGTGCTGACCTGCCATCGGTCTCTGCATCTTCCTTGACAAGAGTGCCTCTGCTTTGTTCTGTGTGGTAATGTGCACAGCTAGTGCTTCCAGACCGGCGCAGGGTCGGGGGTGGGGGAGGCACGTACCCCATCTCTAGGAGGATACGGAAGTCTCTGGGTGATGCTTTTTGGGGGGCTTCCTAAAGGGGGTGGACTCCAGTGACAAGAGTCTCTGTCGTTCCCTTTCTTGCATGGAATGTAGGCCCCCAGCCGAGCTGGAGTGACCAGCTACCTGATGAACACAAGGCGGAAACCGTGGAGACTAGAGCCACGTGCCCAGGAGGGCTGAGCAGAAGGAGAAGGAGATCAGGACCCAACAGCACCGGGGAGCCACCAAACCAACCCTGCCTTGTCTACCTCGACGGCCCTGCTTCTTTCCATCTCTCTGCAAACCCACCACCCTCCCCAGCCTTCCTATAGGAAGGACCCCTCCCTCAACTCACTCAGCAGTGTTAACAGATGTGCCATGTGGGAGCCTTTCCTCGCCCGTGTATTTCTAGCTAACTTTTCTTCATGCTTCTTCTCAAGTACATGGTAACGGTCTGATAGTAGAGCCCACGGCTATCAGATAAACCTGCTATTGGACAAACTTGCTGCCAAATAAACCTGTTGTTTATTGGATTTTTTTTAACTTCTACTGGATCCGTGGCAGAACCTGGTTCTACCGAGTGCTTGCTTCCCTTGTGGAATGCTGGGTTACAAAGGCAATTTCATCCGTGTGTAAGCGCGTGGAGCGTGAGGGCAGGAGTGGGAAGCTTGTGACAAAGCGAGAGAGAGGCATGGACATATATACACTACCAAACGTAAACTAGATAGCTAGTGGGAAGCAGCCGCATAGCACAGGGAGATCAGCTCGGTGCTTTGTGACCACCTAGAGGGGTGGGATAGGGAGGGTGGGAGGGAGACGCAAGAGGGAAGAGATATGGGGATATATGTATATGTATAACTGATTCACTTTGTTATAAAGCAGAAACTAACACACCATTGTAAAGCAATTATACTCCGATAAAGATGTAAAAAAAAAATTTTTTTTAAATGTAGCTCCAGGAGACGGGGTGTGGGTGAAATGGGTGAAGGGAGTCCCAAGGTACAAATTTCCAGTGATAAAATAAATGTCATGGGGATGTAATGTACTGCATGGTGAGTAAGAAAAAATAAAGTCATTCCAGAGTTTTGCATTAAAGTTCACGGACTATTTGGTCTCAACTTCAAATTTACAGTACACTAATTATGATTCATTCAGCATCATAACAGCAGACTCTGGTCCACACACACAGCACCAGACAGAGCCAGCTACACCCCAAGCTGTTAGAAAAACACCAGCTCGGCGGGGTGGGGGTGGGGGTGTTCCTTTATGCGAACACTCCTGACTATTCCTGAGGAAATGCTGAGTGACTCATCAGCTCCCCTCCAACACCTCCCTCTCTCCATCCTGTGCTGGGTCCATCTGGCTTCCCAGGGCCAAAATAGCATCCTGGGATGACTGTCCCAGAATGTCCCAGAATGGATAGACAGAATGAAGTCTCCCCAGAGGCACTCGGGTGATTTTCTAGAACAGAAAACACCAGCAGTTCTTTTCTGCACCGGAATCCTTTGTTTGACCCTGGGTACCAAAGATCATCCGCTCACCCCATCTCCCCCTGCCAGGCCCTTCCCAACGCATCATTTTCCAGTAACAGTAAACTCTGCCATATGTCCAACAGATGTAGTATCGCTCAGGAACTTCAGCCTGTCTTCTCGGGCGCCCCTCTCCAAGGCGGAATGGATTGCCACAGCGCAGCGTGGTGATGAGATACCTCCACGCGACCCCGTAACGGCATAATTGCATTTGTTCTAATTTCCACGCTAGTCCCCCGACGGAGGAAGATTATACCCCGCGGCCCCAGGGTCTGTAAGTGCCCAGCCAGCCCAGACAGGTGTGCAGCAGCCCACACAGACCAGGTGCAGAGCAGAGCAGGCTCCAGCCTCACGATGCCTGCCGTGCGCAAACGGAGTCCCCGAAACCTGCCTCTTCATTTAGGGTTGGTCGAATTCCAGGAGCCCTGTGAGAAGCTGCAGAGCAGCCAGGGAGCCACTAGGGGGCTCCCTACTAGCGTCTGCCATTGCCAGAGGGCTCAGTCCCTGAAGATTTCTGGTCCATTCCGCAGGATTCATCAAACTGTTTATTTTCTCCTTCCGTAAAGATTTAGATGCCAAGTGAGGAGGAATATGCGTTGTTTTACTTTCATTTGCTTTTGGAAAGAAACTGAATTAAACATGGGCCAGCAGTATGGAACTGAGGTGGAGGTGGGTGGCAGCAAGTCACCCCATGGCAAACCTTCTCGAGAAAGGCAGCAGGATGGCCCTCTAATCCCAGAACTGTAGGGCCCAGGGCACTCCCTGTCCTAGAAGAAGCAGGAACCGTGTTAGCGCTACCCAAACACAGTATTTCTGCCAGGAAGACTAGGTCTTCTCCTCCTTCACCTCCCCTTCCCCCTCCCCTTCCTCCTGCTTCTTTTTCTTCTTCTGAAATTGTTACTGAGATAACTGCAGATTCACATGCAGCTGTGAGAAATAATGCTGAGATTTCATATTTGCTTTACTCAGTTTCCCCAATGGAAACATTTTTCTAAACTGTAGTATAACAACCAGGATACGGACATTGATACAGCCTACTGATTCTATTTAGATTTCCCCAATTTTACTGCTACTCGTGTGTGTGTGTGTGTGTGTGTGTGTGTGTGTGTCTGTGTCTGTGTCTGTGTCTGTGTGTGTCTGTGTGTGTGTGTGTGTCTGTGTGTGTGTTTCTCTGTGTGTGTCTCTGTGTGTGTGTGTGGTGTGTGTCTGTGTGTGTCTGTGTGTGTGTTTGTGTGTGTGTGTGTCTGTGTGTGTGTGTCTGTGTGTGTGTAGCTCTATGCAATATTATCACCTGTAGATTCAGACACCCACCACCACAGTCAAGACACTGAACGTCTCCACCACCACAAGGATCCCTCATGTTGCCCTTTTATAACCACACCCAACCCTCTCCCAAGCCTCTGGCAGCCACTCATCTGTCTTCCATTTCTAAAATTTTGTCTTTTCAAAAATATTATATGAATGGAATAATACAGTATGTGTCTTTTCAGGACTGGGTTTTTTTACTTAGCATAATTCCCTGGAGATTCATCCACATCACAGTTTGCATGCACTAGTTTGCTTAACCATTCACCTGCTGAGGAACACCTGGGCTGATTCAAGATTTGGCTATTAAATGAACTTGCTGTGAATATTCATAGTGTTGTTAGTATTGCTGGCTAATGACGTTGAACATTTTCGTGTGCTTACTGTCTAACTGTAAATCCTCTTCGGGAAGTAACTCTTCATGTCTTATGCCCATTTTCTAATTGGTTTGTTCGTTTCTTGACTGTTGGGTTTTGAGTGTTCTTTATATATTCTGGATCCTAATCATTTGTCAGATATTTGGTTTGCAAATATTTTCTCTCCATCTTAGCTTATCTTTTCATCTTCTTCACGTGGACTTCCACAGAGAAAAAGGTTTTAATTGTGATGAGGTCCAGCGTATAAATTTTTCCTTTCAGCAAGTGTGCTTTTGACGTCAAGCCAAAAGTTATTTGCCTAACCCTAGGTCCTGAAAATTTTATCCAACTTTTTCTAAAGGTTTTATAGTTTTATACTTACTTTTAAGTCCATGATCAATTTTGGTTAATGCTTATGTTATGGGGTTTAGGGCAAAGTCTTCTTTCTTTTTTTTTTTAATTTTTTTTATTTTTGCCCATTGAAGTCCAATTGTTCTAACACCACTCGTTGAAAAGTTATCAGTCCTCCATCAAATTGCTCCTGTATCTTTTTCAAAAACCACTTGGGCATATTCATGTGGGTCTATTTCCAGGTTCCTTTTTCTATTCCACTGATCTATACGTCTGTCTTTCCACATCATCTTGATTACCGTAGCTATATAGCAAGACTTCCTATCAGAAAGTCTGATTCCCCTCTGTACTCTTCTTTGTCAAGAATGTTTTACCCAGTTTTCTAGGACCTGTGCCTTTCCATATACATTTTTGAATAAGCTTGTTTCTCTCTATAACAAATTACCTTGCTGATTTTGATAGGGATTTCCTTAAAACTATAGATCAGTTTAGGTGAATTAACGTCTTTATTATTCTGAGTATTCCAATCCATGAACTTCTTTGCTTTCTTCCATCAGCATTTTCTAATTTCAGCCTAAAGGTCCTGTACATAATAACACTTATCCCTAAGCATTAGAAATGATTATAAATGATATTGTTCTTTTTTTTTTTTTTTTTGCGGTATGCGGGCCTCTCACTGTTGTGGCCTCTCCCGTTGTGGAGCACAGGCTCCAGACGCTCAGGCTCAGCGGCCATGGCTCACGGGCCCAGCTGCTCCACATCATGTGGGATCTTCCCAGACTGGGGCACGAACCCATGTCCCCTGCATTGACAGGTGGACTCTCAACCACTGTGCCACCAGGGAAGCCCAGTGATATTGTTCTTTAACTTCATTTTACATATGTTCATTGTTAGTATATGGAAACGTCGTTGATTTTTGTGTGTTAATCTTATATTCAATGACCTTACAGAGCTCATTTGTTTTAGGAGTTTATTCTTTGTAGATTCTCTGGAATTTTCTACATAGACAATTATGTCATCTGCATATAGACAGTTTCTTCTTTTCAATATTTACTCCTTTCTCTTCTTTTTCTTGTCTTATTCCAGTGGCTAGAACTCCCAGTAGTATGTTGAATGACAGTGGTGAGAGATATCTTTGCCTTATTTCTGATCTTACAGGGAAAGTGTTCAGTGTTTTACCATGAAGTATGATGTGGGTCATAGATTTTTTATAGATGATCTTTATCAAGTTGTGACAATTCACCTCCATTCTTAACTTGCTAAGAATTTTTGTCATGAAAAGAGGTTGGATTTTGTCAAATGCTTTTTCTACAGCAATTGATATGATCTTATGATTTTTTATTATGATATGATAGATTACACTGATAGATTTTCAAACATTGAAACAGCCTTGCATAACTGGAATAAATACTACTTGGTCACAGTATATAGTTCTTGTTATACATTGCTGGATTCAGTTTGCTAATCTTTTATTGAGGATTTTTGCATCTAATTCATGAAAGATATTGATCTGTGGTTTTCTTTCCTTTGTACTGTCTCTCTGGTTTTGTTATGAGGATAATACTGGCCTCAAAAAAAAATGAGTTAGGAAGTGTTCTCTTCTCTCATGATTTTCTAGAAGAGATTGTGTGAAATTGGTTTTCACTCATATTTAGTTGTTTTAGAAAATTCTCTGGTGTGCAGGAAAGAGTTAACATTGCAGACCTGATATTGTGATCCTTACAAAGACCTGCTTGCAAGGTTGGCCCTTGGCTGGTGTCTGGAAACTTGGGTTGTAAATAGTTCCCGATGGTGATATACAACTTTCCCTAAATACTAAGAGTGGCTCTCTGTACCTACACTGTTAGTGGAATGTGATAGTGCTGAACTGATGCTTTCCTTCTGGGAATCTGGAATTTCAATGACTGTCATCAGTCATGTGCCTATATGAGCAACTCTGATAAAAAAGAAAAAATTTTTTAATTTTAAAAATTAAGAAAGACCTGTACTCCTAGGGTCAGGCGAGCTTCCTGGGTAGATACCACATCACATGTGTTGTCACAACTCTTTGCTGGAGGAATTAAGAACTGTTTCACTCCACAGGGAAATTACTCTTGTAAGCTTGCATCTGATTTCTTCAGGACTTTGCCTCATGCGCCTGTCCCTTTGCTGATTTTACCCTGTAGTTTTCTCTATTTGGCTTATTTTGTCGTAATAAATCTTGACCACGTGAACAATACGCTGCACTGAAACCATCTGGGCCTAAAGATTTCTTTTTCAGAATAGTTTTTAGGGCAAATTCAATTTCTTTAATGGTTTTAAATATATTAAGATTATTTTTTTTCTTGCTTGAGTTTTGGTGGTATGTTGTTTACAAGGAAATTGTGCCTTTCTTCCCAGTTTTCAAATTTATGAGCACAAAACTGCTCATAGCATTCCCTTGCTATCATTTCAATGGCTGATGGATATGTAGCAATATCCTCTATTTTATTCCTGATGTTGGTGCTGGGTGTCTTCACTCTTTTTATTTTTGTCAATCTTGCTAGAGGTTTTTCAACTCCATTGCTTTTTTTTTCAAAGAACCAGCTTTTTGTTTCATAGATTTCCTCTATTATTGTCCTATTTTCCATCTCATTGATTTCTGTTCTTTATTATTTCCTTCATTATGTTTGGGTTTATCTTTCTATTCTTTTTCTAGTTTCTTGAGGTAGGTATGTAGATTATTGATTTGAGGCCTTTCCTCATTTCTAATGTGAACATTTCATGCTACAATTTCCCTCTCAGCACTGCTTTAGCTGCACCTTGCATTTTTTGGTTTCTTGCATTTCATTTTCATTGTGGTTTTCTTTAATTTCCTTTGAGACATCCTCTTTGAAAATGGATTATTTAAAAGTGTGTTGTTTCATCTCCACGCGTTTAGAGATCTCCCTGTGGTCACTCTGTTATTGATTTCTAGTTTGATTCCATTATGGTCAGAGAACACACTCTACATAATTTCAATTCTTTTAAATTTGCTGAGGTTTGTTTCATGGCCCAAGGTATGACATATCTTGGTGAATATTCTATGAGAGTTTAAAAATCTGTATGTAATCTCCAGGCATTGGATAGAGTATATTCCATATATGTCATTTAGGGCCTGTTGATTGATAATGTTGTCCAGATGTTCTATTTCCCTGCTGATTTTCTGTCTACTAATTCTATCAGTTGCTGAGAAGGTGAAGCTGAAGTCTTTAACTGTAATTGTGGATTTGTCTGTTTCTCCTTTCAGCTCTGTCAGTTTTGATTCATGTATTCTGCAGTTCTATTTTTGGTGAAAACCCATTTGGGATCATTATGTGTCTCTGGCAGATTGATCATTTTATCATTTTGCAATGCACTCTTTTTCTCTAGCAATCTTTTTTTCTCTGAAGTCTATTTTATCAGAAAGTAATGTAGCTATTCAAGATTTCTTTACTAATGTTTTCATGATATATGTTTTCCTATCAGCTTACCTTCACCCTATGTCATCAAATTTGAAGTGAGTTTTTTGGAAGCAACATATAGATTGGAGATACATATGTATATAACTTAATCTGCTCTACCAACCTCTGACTTACAGATTCGTATATTTAGACCATTTACAGTTAAGGTAATTACTAATACGTTAGTGTTTAAGTTTGCCACTTAATTATTTATTTTCTGTCTGTTTCCGGTTCTCGTTTCTGGGCTAATTTTTTCTTCCTGTGGGTTATATGGATACCTTTAGGGTTCCATCTGGATTTATTTCTGGTGCTTTTGAGTGTGTCTCTTTATCTAGTTTCCACAGTGGTTGCTCTGAGTATTACAATGCACATATGTCGTTTATTACAGTCTACTTTTATCAGCATAAACACTTCAAGTAAGACGTGGAAACTTCACTGCCGTTTAGGTCCCTTTGCCGTCCTCATTTTTAGATACTATTGTCTTGAGTCTAAGATGGCATCATTTTTGTGTCAATCCTCGAATATGATTTATGCAGCGATGAGGAGTCCCCAACTTCTGACACCAACTGCAGGTTTGGGGGTCTCCAAGGCCACACTCATGTATTACACCAGCTGCAAGTTCAGGGGTCTCCAAGGCCACAGGGGTCTTGGTAATCCATGAGAAGAGCTCACAGGTCTCACTGAAGAGTATTATACTCACTGTTATTGAAGCAAAAGGATACAGATCAAAAGCAGCCACAGGAATAGGTTCAAGGGGGGGCGGAGTCCAGGAGAGGTTGATGTGTAGAGTGTCCGGTTGTCCTTTCCCAGTAGAGCTGTGGACAGAGCTACCATCTCCTAGCAACGATGTGTGACAACGGTCACAGAGTATGGCCAAGCAGGGAGGCTCACCTGAGTCTTAGCGTCCAGAGTTTTTACTGGGACCTGGTTTTGTAGGCTGATGGCTGACCTTAGTCTCCAGCCCTCTAGAAGCTGAGCTGATAGCAGGTGGCCCAGAGCCCCCACCATAAACCACTGTTAGCATAGACTATCTGATGTGACCCAAGGGCCCCAGGCAAACAAAGCTACTCTTGTCAGAGAAGACATTCCAAGCTCTTAGAGTTTGCCTCCCAGGAGCCAAGGGCGAAGGCCAGACCTCTCTTTAGGGAAGCTTAATTCTTTACTACTCAATTTGAAAACTTCATGAGGAAAAGGATAGTCTATGGATATGTACCTATATTCTACTCTTTCCATTATTCCCTCTTCCTTCCTGTTGATCTTTGATTCTTCTTTTGATCATTTTTGCTTAAAGAGTTTCCTTTAGCCAGTCTTTAAGGGTGGGTCAGTAGCAACACACTCCTTCGTCTCAGAATGTCTTTATTTCCTCTTCAGTCCTGACGGATACTTTCACCAGATACAGAATTTTACTGACAGTTCTTTTCATTCAGCACTTGAAAAATACTATGCCGTTTCCTCCTGGTGTCTGAGGTTTCCGAGAAGAAATCCACTCTCATTTGAATCGGTGTTCCCCTGTAGACAATGTGTTGCTCATCTCTGGCTGTTTCCGAGATTTTTTCTTTCGCTTTAGTTTTCAGAGTTTAATTATGATATGTCTTGGTATGGATTTCTTTAGGCTTATCCTATTTGTGATTTTCTTACCTTCATGCATCTGTTATTTGTGTGTCTTTTGCCAAATTTGGGAAGTTTTCCGGCATTATTTCTTCAAATCCTCTTTCAGCCCAGTCTCTCTCTCTTCTTCTCAGACTCTGATGATACAGACGTTGAATCTTTTCTATTGCCCCATAGTCCCTGAAGCTCTGTTCATTTACTTTCTGTCTGTTTTTCTCTCTGTTGTTTCTACTGGGTGAATTATAACTGTCCTGTCCTCAAGCTCACTGATCCTATCCTCTGTCAGGGAAGAGTGTTTCCCTTTCTGCTTATTGGTGGGACTCCCACTGGCCAGTGGTGTTGGGCACAGTGACTGTAGCCACAGGGACTCCCATTCAATGTGGGGGAGGAGTTGGCCTCCCCGGGCTGCCATCATTGCTGGGTTTGTTATAACTGGCAGGTAGCTAGGTACCAGCAGAGAAAGGGGGGGCAAGGTCCAGGTGGCAGGAAATTGCACATCTTGTAAACAGCGGGGGTCTACGGGCAAACAAAGAAAAGCAGGAACCCCCAGACTGACAGGAAACCACACATTTTGGGGTAATAAGTGGAGACAGACAAAGAAAGGTGAGGAAAGGAGGGAATCTCCTGCCTCTGAATGCAACCTGTTGCTCATTATGCTTCATTACAATAAAATTAGCCTTGCAGATAAGAAGTTCCCATCATGCACGGATGCCATGACACTTCTGATCTAAACTAAATAAGGACAAAAATCCCTCCCCGCATCGGGAAGGTGGAGCTGGGATGAAAATCAGAGAATACGACCCCCAAACTCCTCCTTCCCAGTGAATATTCCGCCCCTTCATTTGCATATCCCTCATCACCAGCTGGCCAATGAAACCCAGGGCAGCAGCTCCTCCCCTCTCCACCCGCTCTCCCTCTGAGCGCATATTCTTGCCTAAATGAATTCTCACTTCACTTTCTTAACCTCCCTGCTTCATCTCTGAATTCTTTCTGAGGTGAAGCAAGAACCTTAAATTCACCGGGAACAGGTAGGGGGTGGGAAAAGCCAGGTCTGGGTGGCCTTCTTGTGTTGGATGAGTTGAGATGCTCTGCCTCTGGTACTCCTCCAGTCCCAGGACCCCTAACAAATGTGTCTTCGTCTTCCTTTCAGAGTTTTCCTTTAGTTTTCTGTTGCATTATTTCCAGGGTTTGTGCTTCAGTTGTGCTTCAGTGAGCAGTGTCGAACTAGTCCGACACTCCCCGCACCGGGCAGTTCTGGAAGCCTACAGAGGGCTAAGCAGGTATGCCCAGGGGCCAGGTCAGGGGTCTCCACTATCCTTGTGCAGATGCAGGGGGCTGTGCCCACGCTTGGAAGAAATATGGTTGGATAGAGAGAGGAACTAGAAGTGACCCAATGGCCAAATAGCACAACGTGGCCTACGGACTATTGTGATGAATGTGTGGATCTTGAGAGCATCAGGGAAATACAGTTGAATGGAAGAGAAGGGACCTCACACTTACAGAGTTACGAACTGCAGTGGCCATTATTATACTACTTCACCATTTACAAATAGGGAAACTGATGCTCAGGGAGGTCAGAGCTGGACTTTGGAGACAGGTTTGCCTGTCCCTGGAACGCAGGTCTCTTCCACTGCCCGCCCCCCTCCCCCTCCTACGAGTGGGTCCAGACCTCTGCCTTTTTGGTCAGGAGGACACACTTCCTAGCAATGGAGTTAAATTGGCCTTGGTTCTCAATTTCAGGATTCTCTCCCTCGTTCAGACTTGGCAACATTGAAGTGTCTGGGCTAAAACCAGGGAAGGTGTTGACCAAAAACTCTAAGCCTGAGAAAACTCTAAACATTCTTTGAAAGAGCAGCCTACCTGAGCAGAATTGGCCAGGGCCCCTCTTCTCAGCCTGCCCATGGCGGACTTGTCTCCTTAGAGACACACACGGGGCTCAGCCTGGGCAGAGCATGGGATCCTCCTGACTGCCCACCTGCCGGCCTTCCCCTCCATCATGGAGGGTTTCTCACCTTGGTGCAAACAAATACAGGTAAGTAAATGTGGTTGGAGTTGGAAGAAAACTGGATGGTTTGGGGTGAAGAACGCACTAGACAGACGTGCTGCAGCCTGGACGGGAAGAAGGAGGAGGATGACCCCAAAAGATCCTTTGTTTCATTCCTTATTGTTAAACACTGAAAAATGCTGAAATGCAAGGAGACAAATCCTCCTCCATTCTCTTCTCCACTAAGCCCATATTGAGACATTTATTAGAACTGAATTTAAAATTTTTAAAAATCTTTTTCATCCTAGAGGGAAAAAACCCTGTGTAGCTGATGTGCCCTATAATAATCACTGTAATTAATCTGCTGAAGGTCTGTGCAATTCAAAATGCAGTAGATGGAGCGATGGCTGCCCCTTGACTTAGCAGCCTGTGGCTTCGGAACAAAGACTGCAGGATAGAGAGGTGATGATACAGCAGGAAGCCCAAGGGCCACCTTCTGTCAGCTCCTCTGTGACACCTCATCTACAATAGCCCGTGGATGTCAACTTTGGGGGGAAATGTTACAGTTTCAAAATCAGCGTTCCCAAGTTTGGCTATAAATCTCATATGAAAATTAAAGATGAAAAACTCATTTCTTCTTCATTGGTCTCATTTGTCTAATAAATGCCTCAGGGACTCACAGCTCAATCAATGCTTTCAGTCTCCTGAAATTAAATTATCTTCTTTTCATGAGCTAGATAAAAATGATTTAATTAGGTGGAATAATTTGCCTCTTATCTTAGTATTATTGACTGAATGTCATTACCATCGGCGTTTTTCCCCTCCTATGTTATTTATTTCAAGAATAACCTGAGGAGTGGGATAGGGAGGGTGGGAGGGAGGGAGACATAAGAGGGAAGAGATATGGGAACATATGTATATGTATAATTGATTCACTATGTTATAAAGCAGAAACTAACAAAAAATAATAATAATAATATCATGATAACCAATCAAATAGAAAAAAATAAGCAAAATTCTTAGGGAGTCATTTTTGTGAACAGAAAGTCTGAATAGCCAACAATCTTCTGGTGTAATACTAAGAACGTCAGCAATGTGGAACATGGAAATTAAAAATCGATAAATTGCATGGTACAGTAGAGCAAAATATTTAAGTTCTGATAACTTCAGAGATTGAAGCAATTGTAGATTGAAGAGCTAACTTCAAGGACTGAAGCAGTGGGAATCTCATATATTGCTAGAGAATATGTAAATTTTATAAACCCATTGGAAAATAATTTATCATTTTATATTGAAAAAATGATTAAAATATTTTGTAAATCTAAAAAAAACAATAACCTGAGATTGCTGAATATATATATATACACATATACATGTATATTATTTCACTAAAGAGTAAGTTTCCAAAGTAGTCATCATACTCAGTAGATAGAAGGTGACCCCGTTTACCCCTTGAAGTAAAAGTGTAAACTTGAGGCCAGTGGCCTTCCTTAAATGAAAGTGGATTTGATCTCCCCCGGTTCAGATCATTCATAATAACTATAGAGCATTCTTACACAAGACAAGATAAACACACTAATTAGAATTACAGAAGAAACATAGAAAAACACCTCCCTCCTTCGATAAGAAGAGTTTATCTTGGTATATTTTAATTCTTTGTTTATTATACAAACATTTATTTAACAATCACTATGTTCTAGACTCAAGCCCAGGTTCTGTGATTAGAAAGATGAATATCACAGAGACCTGAAATCCCACACTTTATAGATGGAGAAGTACACCTAGAAATAAATACTGTTGCTAGCATGTGTAAATGCTCTAGTTGGGCTACATAACTGGGCCCTAAGTGGGAGGGATGGGGGAAAACTTGAAGGCTATATATTCTAAGGCAGCACTATTCAACAGGAGTTTCTGTGATGATGAAAATGTCCAGTTTCTGTTTTGTCTAATGTGATAGCCACCAGCCCCATGTGGTTATTAAGCACCAGAAAATTTTAGTTTTATTTAGTTTTCATTAATTTTAATAACTACATGCAGCTAGTGTCTACCATATTGGATAGCATAATCCTACAGCAATCATTCTCAAGCCTTTAGTCTGCCTCAGAACCACCTAAAGGTCCTCTCAGGTCTAATTCAGTAGGTCTGAGGTAGGGCCCCAGAATGTGCACCCTTACAAGCCCAGGTGACTCTGATGCAGCTGGTCCATGGATCTCACTCTGAGAAGCTCTGTTCTAAAGGGCTCAAGTCCTTGGAGGTCAGCATACAGCTAACATCTGCCCTTTGCCTGGTAGACTTACTGTGAAGCAAATGAAACCAGCTCCATGGCCCTCATTAGAAGGGCTTCAGCAATGTCTCCATGCGGGGTCATAATTTGTAAAACTTGTAAAACCCAAGTTGGTTAAGACCATCATCTTCCACTCTGACAAACGCTCCATTACATTTCCCTTTCTGTCGGGTGATGTGGAGGAACCAATGGCATTTTGGGGATGGTATGAAGGGGAGATTGAATTGGGCATCCATTTGGTTGGCTAAGTGGGGTATATTTTTGTGGTTTCCAGCCACTTGCATGAACAGAGTTACTGCAGGTGGTTCTAGCGTAGGAATTTGCACCCCTTCTGCTGCCCTTCCAGTACTAAGTAGATCAGAGCCTTACAGACATTCCATAGCACCAAGCACAGAAGTATGTAGGTCATGGGGGAGAAAGGAGGATTGAAATGGAATCTGTGAGAAATATTTCCAGTCATCAGATATTTATAAGTGTAAGTGGAGGGTTCCCTTATTAAAGGTACCTGGTCAAAATGGAAGCTGTTGCCTGTAGAGATCTATATGGTGATTCAGCTAATACAATTATAAACAAACCATCCTCTTTTCTTTTTCTTTTTGTAAAGAGAAAGATGTTTTGATAAAGCTTGAAGACATTGTTTTACCTGAATTTGGCAAGAGGTTTTGAAATATATCAATTAAACAAGTGAAGAGTTACAGGGTCCAAATTTGGATATAGAAAAGAGGTATTTCTTTTGGTCATCATTAAATTTATTTATTAAAAAGCTAAAAGAAAAATCCAGCTAAAAATTAATGGAATATAAAACAAAAGCCATTAGTTGAACAATGTAGTGATCAGTAGGAATTATGCTGACATTTAGAAGTAAGTTGTAGCAATTGTGTTTCTTTTTATTAAACCAAAAGTAGTAATTCATTAAAAGAAAGTAATACATTTTGAGTGGAAATAAAGAATAGACTCTCTGAGTTGTTCAATTATCTGATTAATGAAGAGGAGTCCATTCTACGAACAAAATGGAAAATATTTAACTCCCACTGATTTGGTACAAACCACAGATAGTGGAATCAACAACAACAACGCAAAACTCATAAGAAATCTTGGTGACAAAATGAGTGTTACCAACACGAAGATTTTTTAGAGATTAATTCATGTACAAAAAAAGTTGAAAAGTCCTTGAAAACCTACTGTAGAGCACAGGTAACTATATTCAATATCTTATAATAACCTATAAGGGAAAAGAATCTGAAAAAGAATATATATATATATATATATATATATGTATAACTGAAACACTTTGCTGTACACCTTAAACATAGTAAATCAACTATACTTCAATTTAAAAAAGTCTCACCTCTGAAACCTTTCTTCAAAAAAAAAAAGTCCCTGAAAGTCCTTTATTGCATGAACAAAACTCAATAGATATTTTCCCAAATTTGACAATAATCCTAGAACTTAACCAATAACAAATTGAGCAACTACATAAAAATTTTTTTAAACTAGCAATAGTTTAAAAAATTTGGTCAATATCAATCAACAATGCTGGAAGAAAGACTGAATTATCTTTCTAGTCTCTTTATAGAGAAATATGACAAAATTGCCATCTGAAGAGAGTGAAAGCCACAAAAATCTAGGAGAAACAAGCACTTATAGAGGACAATCAGATAGTTAATTAAAATGTTATTTTTACAAATTTTGCAGTGTTTGTGCTATTTGTTGGCATTTTAAATATAATGATTCTAAATTTAATGATATATTATTTCTTCTATCATTTGAAATATTCGATTTAAATATTCATTTGTATTTGCAATTTTTTTTCTTTAAGAAGACCTATAAATTGCTAGTTTTAGGCTCCACAAAACCGGAATTTACCCCCATCCTTCTCCCAGTACTTATAAAGTGAAATGAGAGAAACTTCTGTAAGCAAATGGACCTAGGAAATGCTTTCTTTACTCTTGCACCCCCAGCGCCTAGCACCTAGTAGGTGCTTAATAAAAACTTGTTAAAGAGTCAATGAAGAGTGAAGCCATGAGCAAATAATGACGAGCAATTATCCAAGACAGAGCTAGCTATAGCATCAGGAGGGGTGACAGAACCCACATAGGGCAGAGCACACCCTTTGATGAGTGCCACTGCGGTGAGGAGGTCGTACGATGGACGTCAGAGGAGAGAGACCACCCAGGGTCGGGGTAGTTGGGACAAAGTCATGGAATAGTCGCTCCAAAGCAGAAGAAAGGAGAGGAAGTTGGGATTGGGTGGAGCCAGGGATGGAGGTGGGAACCCATGTGGTCTCCTTGAGAAGGGACAGAAGGCAAACCACTCGGGATGAGTAGGAAGGTTAGACAGGAAAGTCTGAAGGGAGAGGTTGGAGCTGCTTTGGGATAATCAATCATGAAAGCCAAGAATACTCGACCAAGGAGCTTGGCCCCATCCTAAGGGGAGAAAAGACCATGCAAAGGGTCTGTGTATGGGGAGACGTATTTGTGTAGGGTTCAGAATGCCTTGTCCGCAGGGCACGGAGGAGGGCTTGGAAAGAGAGACCCCAGGCAGGGAGACCAGACCAGAGGCGATTCCACCAGCTCAGGAGCAGGTACACACAGGCCAGGGCTGGGGAGGCGGGGTGAAAACAGAGAAGGGGGTATGGGGCTGAGACACAGTGGAAGAAAGAAGGGCTTGGAGGTTTGTGTGTTTGTTTTTAACGTTTATTGAACACCTAGTGTACAGCAGATGCTTTTTCATGGACCACTTCATTTAATCCTCAAACTCCCCTGAGATAACGGAGGCCATCATCCCCATGACACATGTAAGGAAAGGGGGGCTCAGGAAGTGATGCCCCTCACTACCAGGCAGGCGGGATTCAGGCCTGGCAGTCTGAGGGCATTTCCTTTTCAGGTTCATGCTCATTGCAGACCCCACGCCACCGCAGGGCAAAGGGAGAGGTCGAGTCAAGAACAGCTTCTGGGGCTTCCCTGGTGGCGCAGTGGTTGAGAATCCACCTGCTAATGCAGGGGACACGGGTTCGAGCCCTGGTCTGGGAGGATCCCACATGCCGCGGAGCAACTGGGCCCGTGAGCCACAGCTACTGAGCCTGCGCGTCTGGAGCCTGTGCTCCGCAACAAGAGAGGCCGCGATAGTGAGAGGCCCGCGCACTGCGATGAAGAGGGGCCCCCGCTTGCCACAACTAGAGAAAGCCCTCGCACAGAAACGAAGACCCAACACAGCAAAAATAAATAAATAAACTCCTACCCCCAACAACTTAAAAAAAAAAAAAAAAAAGAACAGCTTCTGACTTTGCCCCTTGGAGACCGTAGGCCGTCTGCCAACGAGCCGGGGGGAGGGAAGGAGAGGATCCCCAGTTTAAGGAGAATCTTCTAGAAGCGTATTTCTATTTGAACAGCTGGAGGACAGCTTCTTTGTCCTTGTTCTCCCAGCCTGACAAGTATTTTGAGCCCTGGGACTTTGAGAGAACCACTCCGCCGCTGTCCCTGACATTTTAAAATCTGTTCCCAGTTTGAAGTAAGTGGAGTCTTCAGTCTTGGATGTGAGAGTTATTGCAAAAATAAAGGTTGTAGAAAGCAGTTTATTCCAGCTTTTCTTCCTTGTGGCAACTGACCTTCTAAATAAAAATATGCGATACAGACACGCTTCCCTGTCTCCAGCGAGGGAAATTCTAGGCGATCAGATCCAACAGCATCCACGGCTGGGTGGTCCCGGATCTGCCTCCCAGAAAGGGGTTTGCTCTGCCTTGTTCCCCATTGCTGGGCCACAGTCACCCTGGAGGGTAAGCTAATAAAATGCGAGTACTTCTTCCACGTGTGTGTTTTCCACTTTCTCTAACTGTCTGAAGCTCCATCCTTGGGGAAAATTCAAACACTGAGGTATTCTCCGGAGAGATGTACTTCTCCTGTTCAGCACAGGAGGAACTATTTAAGTATTTACATACATAGACATGTAACAAAGCATGTTGATTTATTTAAATATTTCCTGACAGGCCCCTTTTAACATCTTATATTAATCCGCCAAAGACAACTCATTACAGCTGAAAAAAAAAAAAATCCCCCCTTACAAAAATCAAAAAAGCTGATCACTTTAAAAGTTCCTCTTGCTGTGGAAAGTGTGAAAATTAAAGAAACACAAAAATGGTGATACTATAACAGGAAGCTGACTAAAGGCCCTGCAGACATTCTTGATGCTTTAAGGAAATGCTATCAAAAATGAAAGTAACAATCTCTACTGGCACCAACTAGTTGAATATTATCTCTAAACTTTCTTTTTCAGTTGTACAAGTGTTATGTGGTCATTGTTAAAGACCCAGATGTTCTAGAAATACACTTCTAGAACATCCCTTCCTTCACCGGAAGGAAATCCACAGATTATTGGACTGTTGTGATAATTACATATAAACTTTTCAGCATAAAATTTATAGTATATATTCCAGGGATACAATGGTCACTGCTTGCTCAGAAAGTGCAAGGCTCTTGACCACGCTTCCTTAGCTACATCACAGACCTCCTGCATGTGGAGCATCCGTCTGGGCCCATCACATTGCCCACGTGGGACTTGGGGGCAAGAGGAATCAATGCAGATATGCTGATGCTTATCTGCTCATCATACTATGAGTAATAATATCCTTTGTTTCATGTCTTGTACCAGCATCCATGAACCAATAACAGGTTAGCTTCCTAGCTTTTGCAAATAAGGTAAATTCTCTGAATCGTCACAGTTCTTAACAATTGTTTAAGAAAAAATAACATCAAGGTATTATGAAATTTATAACATAAATAGAAGTTAAATGTGTGTGATAGAACAAAGAATGTAAGAGATTAAACGGAAAGGTGTTACTGCAAGTTTCTCACGGTCGCATACTATAACCTCTAGAGCAGCGTGGTCTAATGGTAACATAGCATAAACCAGAAATGCAAGCTGCATATGTAATTTTAAATTCCCTACCAGCCAGTTCAGAAATATAAAAAAGAGGACGTTAATTTTAGTATTTTTTTAACTCAGTATCTTGAAAACACTATCATTTCAACATGTAATCAACATAAGAAATTATTTGTGAGATGTTTTACATTCTTTTCTTATACTAATTCTTCAAAAATGAGTGTATATTTAAACTATCAGCATATCTCAGTTCATTTTAGCCCCGTTCCAAGTGCTAGTGTAGCTAAAGCCGAGCCTATTGGACCCCCCAGCTCTAAAGCCACCACTAACAACATAAAACAAGGAGGGACAGTTAAAAGGCAGGCAGGGGAGATAAAATGGAACACTAAAGAAACACTATATTAATCCAGAAGAAATCAGGAAAGAAAAAACAAGCACAAGAATCGATGGAACAAATAACACATCTAGGCATGGAGGATTAATCCATTCCTTCCAGCTGCAGGGAAGGTGAGGAGATGGCTCAAGTAATGCAAATGAAGAGTTTTAGTCCCAAATCTACCGTTAATAATTTTTGGGAATTTAGACAGGAGACCTCATCCTTCTCATTCTGTACTTATTCCTTTATCATATAGTACATCTGTTTATCGAGGCAATAGAGTGTCATAGTTCAGAAAATGGATTTGGTTTTTAGCCCCAGAGTTGTCTCGACTCTGCCCCTATGTGACCTTGGACAAATTGCTTAATTGCTCTAAAGTTCAGTTTCTTCATCTTTACAATGGGTATTATTTAAAGTCCACCTTAAATCCACATAAAACACAGTGCCTGTCATCTCAGAAGCCCTCAAGAATATTCGTTGTTTTTTATTATCATTATTATTATCCTTAAGCCAACTAGCTCTAAGGACCATGAACTATGGGTTAGACACCATTCAAGGCAGCAATGATTCACGTGTGAATGGCAAAGCCCCTTTCTTCCATAGAGGAGGCAGACACGTATCTGACTGCCCACTTAAATAGCTGTTATGAGGCTAAAGTAAGAAAACAGAGAGAGGTATTAGGGTAAAAATATGCTGCTATGTCAGCGTTCATATTGTGATGTGCAATCTTTTTCCTTGACAAAGCACAGTAACCAGGGAGCCTGGAAAAATCATGAATAAAGTTCTGTTCTAGTCATTCTTTCCAAAAATTAGGAGGTTTTATTCTACAAGTGAATGGGAAGTAAATTATTCTCCTTTACCTTAAAAGAGCAGTTTCTACTTGTTCGCCAGGAAGCTCGAATCTTCTGAATCTCACTGTTGGGGGCTAGTATTCTACTGATATTTTTTGTCACCAGTATCCTTTTACAAAAGTCTTGTGGTCATTCCCATCTATGACCTAGCCCCTAATTTACAGAGTAAGAGTCATTCCACAACGAGGATTACCAGGTTTTTAGCGCCAAATACATAACAAGCACTTTCCATATATACTCCACCTAGTTTTGTTTTCAAACCTGAAACATGGGTTTAGCAAGCTTCCCTTCAGAGATGAGAGTCTGGGACTTGCCAAGGTCACACAGTGGTCAGTCGTGGGGCCGAATGAGGATGAAGGTCAGCCTGGCTCCACCCACCCCTTACAAAGCTTCCTCTCCTGGTGCTGCTTAGGAGAGGTTGAGCAGCAATCCTGTCAATAGTAAAAGTCATGCCGTGGAAAAACGGTAAGTGACCAGTGTAGAGAGTGCAGTATGTTACAGTATGGGCAATGTGTACAGTGTGATTGTGTGTGTGCGCGTGTGTGCGTGTGCGTGTGTGTACCAAAAGGATATTTCACAGAATGTCAGTAGTGCTTATCTCTGGGTATTGAGATTATGGGTGATTAGTTTTCCTCTCTCTCCAACTTCCCTGCCCCATCTCCCTGCGGGGGAGGGTTAGCCTGTGTATCTCCAAAGTCCTTCATTAGAATATATTACTTTAAGAATGAGAAGCAAAAAGAGAGAAAGAGAAACTGCGATGTACTTTTGGAAAAAGATGACATCACACTTTGTGAACTTCCTGGGGATCCCAGACCCTCAGGCGAGGGAGAGCTCTTGCTTTGCCTTACCCGTGAGATGACTCACTAGGTCGAGAAGTCCCGTTGCCAAGGCCACAAAGACAAGCTTGTTGGGCTATACCCTTCCTCTATACTTCATCTATTCAGTCTAAAGTATTTTACCAAGTACCTGCTCTGTGCTAGGCATCGGGCATACAATAGGCAGGAGGAAAAGAGAGAAAGAGAAAGGAGGAAGGATGAGAAGGAGGGAGGGAAGAAGAAAGATTTCTTATATATCATGAGGGACTCTGATGTTAACCAGAGCAGTGCTGTGAAGAGGTGACATCCCCCCAGGTGCACAAGCCTGTTTTAGGGGGAGTTGCCAGTGGTGGCAGTCGTGGCTCTGAAGGAAGTTCAGGCATTAAAGCAAGGAAGAGGTGTGAGCATTCCAGGGCGAGGTAACAGCATGTGCTGGAGATGCTGGGTCAGGAGGGAGCAGGGTTGCTATAGAAACAGAGAGAGGGCTGGGGGCAGCAGGGGCTTGGAACGGGAGAGATGAAATCAGGGGCAAGGCCTTATGGACGCATTCAGGGCCCCCCGAAGGGCTTTGGATCTGAGAGCGGGTAGGGAGGATCCTGGGAGACCCTGAGGCTTCCCGTCCCGGGTGGCAGCGGACGGACATGGGTGGGATGAGCGATCCTCACACAGTCACGTGGAAAGCGCTTGGTAATGGACAGACTATTTTTAAGGGACTTCATCTCTGACTCCCTGCTGGGGAGTCTACAATCTTAAGTTTCAAAAGCTCAAAAAAAGGAAAGACCAGCTTTCTGAGCAGGAAGTGATAACGCAGGGCTGTGGCTTTTTAACACAATTAAATTCTACGTGAGTAGAGGCCACGGCCGTGGAAAGCACTGTTTTGCCTGAAAAGTACAAAGTGATTTTTCCCGCTTTATTCAACAATAACCTTACAATTGGAGCTGACACATTCAAGCTTCAAAGCAAAAGCAAAGAGCTAAGTTTGTGAGTATTAAGTGACTTGCTGCGAAACGGTCTGACCTTTGTTTCAGTGGCATCCGGTGGACACAGGAAAGGGGATGCTCGTTAGACCCCTTCAGGGGCTGGTCATCTCACAGGCCACCTTCTGTGGCCTCTCTCTTCTGAGCTTTCAAGGTCCTGTTTTCCATCGTGACTTCACATTTCTAGTGGGAAGATATTTCTTCTAATGAGAAGGTGTTTACGTCCCAGGAAGGTCCAGCCCTTTAGTCACTTGCCAGGGGGTGTAGGGCCTGAATTTGGCTGAAGTGAAAAGTCTGCAAACTAGATTACTGAGAAACTCTTGAGCCTGGCACTCAGGGCATCTCCCCGTATATGGTTTCTTCTAAAAATGAAAGTATTAATTTAAAAAAGTTTACCATTTATTAATTATTATTGACTTTTTCAAAGGTAAAGAAACTTACATTCAGAGAGGTTATGTGACTTGCCAATGCCACACAGCAGAGGCAAGATTTCAGTCCAGGCCTATCTGACTACAAAACCTGCTCCCCCTGCACGACTCCAACTTGCCCTCCTCCCCCATAGCTGCAATTCTTCTCTGAGGGAAGCCAAGGTCCAGCCCACTCCTGGAAGCTTCGCAGGTCATGTCTCATCAACTTCCAAGCAGTGGGGATAAGTTGCTTCAATATCACTTATAGGGGAAGATTAGCAAGCATAAAGGCACAGGGGAGAAAAGATAATTTTCTCAGGGGTCAAGAACTTGGGTTCTGGGATCCAACCATCTGACTTTCAACTTGACACTAATACATGTGTGATCTTGGACTCGTTACTAACTATGCCTCTTTTTTCTCATCCAGAGAACAAGGATTAACATAACACAAGCCCAGAATCCCTTAACTAAAATCTTTGGGAACAGATGTATTTTAAAGTTTAGAATTTCTTGATTTTAGAAAGGCAAGAGGATTTATACTTCATAACACCCCCAGTGGGGTCGGGTGCAGGACCCATCACCCACTAAACAGTCACTTCAATATTTCTGCAGTGAAACAAATTAATATTCATATAGTGAGATAAATTAAGACTGTAAATTAAACCTATTAAACTGATGACATTGTATAGTCTCATCAATTTAGATCAGATTTTCTACCAAAAGGGTTCCAAAAACATATATATTCTTCCCTTTTTCAAGACCTGGGCATTTCAGAGTTGTGGATGGGAGAACCACGAGGCTGCACCTACCTTGAAAGGCTGTTGTGAGGATTAAAGCAGTGAGGAAATATGCATATTAAAGTGTTTAGAAGAGTGCCCTGCATATAACGGGTCCAACACACTTGGTTGCTCTTACGTATTCCGGAGGAGAAAACACACAGGCCACTTCAAAGATTATTATTTGTATGTCAAAATTACTGCTGGATAATAGGGAATAAAAAGGGAACAGAAAGCTCTCCGTTGTACCTCTTTGGAAGAATCGTAGGTGGATCCAGCAGCCACCGCAGGAGAGAGAAATGAAGAAAATCTCCAGGGGTCTGATGCAGAGAACAGGTAAGTTCATCTATTCCAGCTACCACCTGCCAATCCAGCAAAATGTGCTCTCGGATAATGTGGCTTTTCTGTGACAAGTACCAATGCCCCCATGACTGGAAGTTTTGGAACCAACCGGAATTGGTGGCGATATTGAAGCCCAGGCCTAGGGCGCCAGCTGCCACAATGAATCAGGAATCTTCTTTATACCACGGAAGAGAGATCCGTCCATTTGTTACCACACTCCTGGTTTCCTCCCGAATGCTTTTCCTTCAGCTTATTAAAATCACTTCGATCTTATCCGAATGAAATCTTGAGAGCACTCTCAACTTGAGCAGAGGTTTAGCTACAAGTTGCTGGTTTGTCCCATGCTGTAGAGGATTTTTAGGCAACGGGTATCAGTCCTTTCAGACTAGACCTTCCCTCCTCAAATCTCGGAGCAGTTTCTTCTGCCCTAATCAGATACTGCAGTTTGCTCTTTTCATCATTGGGAAATTGATCAGATGGACCTACAGAGCCCACCTCCTCCTTGGTCCAGCACAGGTGTTCCTCAAACAGCAAAATTCATTTCTGTTTGTAGTTTGTCATAGGACTTATAGATCCATTTAGAAACCAAGTACTTTGTATGTAGTGTCTCCAGGATAATTAAACATGAATAAATGTTACTTAAACATTAGTAATGATAATAAACGGGGCAATAATAAGGAACTTGGGGAGCGATATTTCAGATAGGCCTGCTACAGTTTGTCTGTTGGAGCAATTATCAGAGAGCCCTGGTGAGCTTCCAAGCTGGGGTATTTTTTTTTTAATTTAGTGCATATATGCAATAAGTTGAAAATGTTTTGGAAAGCTCGGTCCAATTTTCTATGGAAAACCCAAGCAATCTTTCAAGAAGCAAAGTCTCTTTAATAAACAATGATACTAAATAAATCTGTTGACTGTTGTCTCCCCCCACTAGGAAGCGCCCTCTATGATAACCAAGACTTTGTTTTCTGTTTTCCTGGCACTCGCGATCGTAGCTGCCATGCTGCAGTGCTTCATAAATATTTGCTGAACAAACGAGCGATGAATCTGAAGCAAGTAGATGAATAGATGCATTTTCCCCTGTTTTCTGTAGAAAGCAGACTATTTCTATGCTTTTCTATCAGATACAGACATATACTCCATGATATCAAGACTCCAAGGGGTTTTAGCAGAATCTCACACTTTCCTTGGGATGAATGTCCCGGAAGCCTGGGAGACCGTGGAAAGACTCTACTGAAAAGCCTAGCTGGCCGGTACCAACCCTACAAGATGCTCGTGTAGTTCACATAACAAACAGTAGGTGTGAAAATAAAAAGCAAAACCTCAGCTGTTAGCCCTGGAGGGGGTTGGGGGGTGGCGCTAAATGGTGTTACACAGGATGTAGCACAGCTTCCTGACTTCTACACACGAGGGGAACGGTTTTTCGGTGGCACTCAATCTGGAAGACAAAAGTGAGAAGAGATCACACCTGTCTCTTCTCTCTGCAACGTGGCAGAAACCCAGGGATAGGCCACAGAGAAAGGGAGCAAAGCGGCAGGGCTATATGAAGGGAAAATGTCACCTAATATCATAAATATTGGAAGGGCATTAAAGGAGAGCCACCGTTGAACGCAAAAGACGGTGAAGACACATTTGCCTCTATTAGCGAGAGTCCTCTATCAGCAGGGTTGTATAGTCAGGGCTGTCGGCCAGCCGCTGGCACGCGAAAGGTGGATAGAATTGGCCTGAAGCCCCTGTCGTGCACTGCGAAAGTGCGGGGCCCACCCCGGGACTGAACCACTTTCCAAAGGGAGCTGTACATCCTGGGGAAACACAAGCTGAGGCCAACGTGAAACCCTGTCCTTTTCTCAGTACACACACATGCACACACGCACACGCATGCACATGCACGCACATGCACACAGGTGTGTACACGCGCATTCCTGGAGTGTGTAAGTCTCCACTGAACCTGTGAGAGTCACAGGATGGAGAGGGCATCACACAGCATCCCCACAGCAAGCAATTTAGAATCTGTCTGTCCTTAGATGACCTTGGGCTCTCCCAGCTGCTTCCTCCTACCCGGCAGCGGACTTTCAGCGGCTCACGTCTCCCTCCTTCCCTCCACTCCTTTGTCTCTCCTTTCCCTCGCTCTCTGCAGGATAATCCAGTAACCTGGTGTAATATATATTTTTTTTGCATAGTTCTTTTTTTTAACATCTTTATTGGAGTATAATTGCTTTACAATGGTGTGTTAGTTTCTGCTTTATAACAAAGTGAATCAGTTATACATATACATATGTTCCCATATCTCTTCCCTCCTGCATCTCCCTCCCTCCCACCCTCCCTATCCCACCCCTCTAGGTGGTCACAAAGCACGGAGCTGATCTCCCTGTGCTGTGCAGCTGCTTCCCACTAGCTATCTATTTTACGTTTGGTAGTGTATATATGTCCATGTCACTCTCTCACTTTGTCACAGCTTACCCTTCCCCCTCCCCATATCCTCAAGTCCATGCTCTAGTAGGTCTGTGTCTTTATTCCCGTCTTACCCCTAGGTTCTTCATGACCTTTTTTTTTTTCTTTCTTAGATTCCATATATACGTGTAATCTTATCTTCTCCTGTGGAGGAGCTTCACCCTCACTTCCTCATGTCGCTGGACTCTTACCCTCAGCCTCCCTTTTATTCTTAAAGCCTCTCCTTAAACATCAGAGTTTTCTTAAGAACACTGTCAGTGACAGCCAGCCTGACAAGAACGTTTCCACCTGGCAAGAAAAGAAAGGCGGCATCCCCAAGCGAACCTCTGTGGAAAGAAAGCAGCTTGAGACACAGAGGAAGAGGATTATTTAAAAGAGTAGAAGAGAAATCTGAACGAGACAGAACAGCACAGCTTCTTCAGCAGGACATGCTCAGGGGCTGGAAGTCAACACCAGAGAGCCTGATGGTATATTCAGTTCCATTTACACAGATGTAACCATATTTTAAATAACCATCATAAACTGATCCTAGTTTTATTTTAGAGTTAGGGAACAAGACCTCAGCTAACTCTTTTACTGTCTTCATGAAGCTCCTAATTAAAGAACTCCTCGAGACACTATGTGCTGATTGAGCTAGGCGAGCCATAGCTGATGATTTCAGGTCAATCGCGGTTCTCAGTAGCAGAACTCCTTAGAGAAAGTGGCTTATTCCTATTCCTATACAGATGTGCTACACGTTCTACAAAATGTTGCCTGTCGTTTAGCAGAAGAACATTTTATTAAGAACTTAGATGAGGGGCCTATTCCGGGGCTTCCCTGGTGGCGCAGTGGTTGAGAGTCCGCCTGCCGATGCAGGGGACATGGGTTCGTGCTCCGGTCCGGGAAGATTCCACATGCCGCGGAGCGGCTGGGCCCATGAGCCATGGCCGCTGAGCCTGCGCGTCCGGAGCCTGTGCTCCGCAGCGGGAGAGGCCCGCGAACCGCAAAAAAAAAAAAAAAAAAAAGAACTTAGATGATTTTTTAAAAATTGTACACTCTGCAGCAGACCAAATCCCATCATCTAGAGCAGAGGTTCTCGAACCTGGGCCCCCAGCCCAGCAGCAGTGGCCTCACCTGGGAACTTGTTAGAAATCAGGTTCTCAGGCCAGACCCCAGACTCCTTAGACTGTGTAATCTGTGTGAATGAGCCTTCCAGGCGATGGTGATGCCCTTTCAAGTCTGAGAACCACTCCTCCAGAGCCACCGCGTCACCAGAGTCCGTATTTCTAGACGTCAGTGCAACCCCTGAATTATGATTCTTCTCATGGCTAGGTCCTTTGATTTACAAAAATCTGTCGCCCGGCCCTAAAAGGAGCATCTTGTTTCCCTCTTGGGGCCGCTCGTGGTCTCTGCCTGGGTTTCTGCTCCCTGCCCCGCGCTCCGGGGTCCTTCAACTGGTGGGCGGAGCTGCTCTGCGGGGTCGAGGGGCGTGGCCTCAACTGCCCCCCTGGCTGACTGTTCACAGCTGTCTCAACAAGGCTCTCTCAGAAGTCCCTAGGGAAAGCCAGGCTCCACCTGGCTGTCCTGGAATCAGCGGCGCTCTCAGGCTTCCTCTGGAGCCCACGGCCCTCCCCATAAGTTCTCACCCCCTGAGCTCCTGTTCTCAGCCCATCCGCCCTCCCACCCACACAGACTAGATGGGGCTACCTTGTCTCTTCTTACAGCAACTTACCCACCTCTCGGGCGGGGCTCTAATTTCCCCTTGAGTCTCACAAAAGCCAGGGGTCCTTCAGCTGGAGCATGTGTCAGACCCACGTGATGGGCTCATTAAAGCACATCTGCAGCTCCACCCCAGAGTTCGTGCTCCAGTGGGTCTTGAGTGGAGCCCAAGAACTTGCATTTCTAACAAACTCTTGGTGGAATTGATACTTGTGGTCCAGGAACCGCACTTTGAGAATCGCTATTAAAAGCCAATGTCACTGAACTTAAAAAAATCAATCCCCAGGTGACTATGCCCTGCTCTCTCCCTAGAAATCCAAAGTGTCCATCAAGCAAGTCAACTTATTTGTTTGTCTTCATGGATAATTAAATTCCGCTTATTACAAAAACAAGTTTGGAAAGGCCTTTAATTCTTATTTAAGCCATGGGCAGAAATCGTGAACTTACCCAGGGCGCTCAGAGAAACGCTTTTCCTCCCAAGGGAAATAGTGTTTTCTGTTGCTTCTAAAATCTGCCGGCCCTGGTCCTGACTCTGGTTCTCTTAAACTACGGTGGAGCTGGGGCTGGGGGTGGGGAATCAGGGTTGAGAAACTTTGCCGTCACGATGCAGGACCGCAGAGGAAGGGGGATAGAGAGACAGATTCTTGGCTTTGAAAAGGAAGTGGGACATGACATTAATAATCCTGCCACTGACCAAAACAGGTCTTCAAAGGGAGGCCCTCACTTCCCCGTCCTTCCCCACCCTTCCCACCAAGCTGAGCCCAGAAATAGAACCCAGCTCGCTTCTCAGGGCTCTTCTCTCCACCTCGTCTCCAGAGAGCACAGCTACTGCCCCCAGAGCACTGCCCTGTCCTCCCGGCTGCACAGTCGCTTCTGAAATCTTAATCCTGGAGCTGAAGCCAGAGAAAAGCACCAACAAGGCAAAAGCCTAATTCCAGATCCCACATGTCCTTCTGCAGCCCCCCAAATGCCAAACGCTGTTGGCCGGCCCCAGCCAGGCCCCTGGGCCACAGCCCACATCAGAGGCCCCTGGGAACAGGGGACCCAGTGATGGAAAGCCTGTGGAGGCCTGTGGTTTCGCTTTCCTGAGTTCTCTGCCCCACCCGGGTGGGGCAGGAAAGAGGGCTCTTTGGGGGCCCAGTTGTAAGGTCCTGCATCACTTGCTAGCCCCTCTCTTTGAAAGCAGAAAGTCAAACATTAGCCACCCCGGACCCAGACGAGCCTGACCTGTTGATTCAAGCGCCAAAGGTTCTGGGGAACAGCATTCAGAGGCCTCAGCTAACTGCCTTTTGCTTCTCAGAGTGGTTCCCCAAGGAGCATAAAATTTGAGAAGTGAAACTGAACATGTCACCCCTTTATGAGAGGAGGGGGAGCACCCTGAGGGCTCTTTCTCTTGGGCCAGTTATTCTTCTGTTGGTCACACACAGGACCTCGCCATGCAGGTGCTCATGGCCGCCTTTCTTGTCTGCACTCTGCTGTCTCCCCAGGGCCGTGGCGGGGAAGCCTGGCCCACACACACGGCCTGCAGGGATGAGAGCTTGCAAGTCCTCTACCAGAGCTGCGGTAAGCGCTTTCTGAATGTCCATTTCTGTTCATGGGGAAATTAAGGCCCACAGATGTGAGCTGCTGGAGTGTTTTGTTGGGGTGGGGGAAGGGTGAGGGGGACAGTGGCCAAACAGGTCTGCGAGGACCCCTGGGAGCCCTGGGCAGAAGCAGCGATCGGCCGGGAGAGAGCCTAAGAGTATGGCAAGAGGAACAGAAAAAGACAGTGAGAGTCTAGATACAGCGATTCACTAACATCACAGAGCCCGAAAAAGGACGGACTGACCGGGGAGTCCACCAAATCGTGAAACGTCGCCAGTTCAAGATCAGGAAGAGATGCTTCTGTCGCCTCCCTCGATTGTACACCCGAGACACCTTGCCAAGTTATTTCATTTGCAAGTTGAGTGAAAAGGTCATTTACGCCAAAGGAGAACACTCCTGTCCTTCTGATGACACTCCCAGAGCCTCTATCAGAGCAGCAACATCATTCATTCATTCAACAAACACTTATCTGGCAGCTGCCGATGCCAGGATTTTCTCTAGGGCTGGACATAACAAAAGGGAATGAGCTACGTTACCCTATGGGGCAAACGTAGATACCAACCAAAATTGCAATCTAATGAATAGAATGCTGGGAACTGCCGTAATCAGTGTCGGAACCGAGGCTTTGGAGTGTATATTCATCTACTGGAGCTGTTAGAACACCACAGACTGGGAGGCTTAAACAGCAGAAGTGTGTTGTCTCACAGTTCTGGAAGCTGCAAGTCCAAGATCAAGTGTCGGAAGGGTTGGTTTCTCCTTAGGCCTCTCTCCTTGGCTTGCAGACGGCCGTCTTCTTCTCCTGTCTTTGCTTGGTCTTTGCTCTGTGCCCACATGTTCCTAGTATGTCTGTGTCTCTTCTTATAAGGACATCAGTCATATTGGATCAGGGCCCACAAGTATGACCTCGTTTAACCTTAATCACCCTTTGAAGACCCTTACTCCATATACTGCCATATTTTAAGGTAGCGGGGGGTAGGACTTCCACAGATGGATGGGGTTGGGGAATTCAGTCCATAAAGGGGGCCTGAGTGGCCAGAAAGCAGCCCAGTCTCAGGATCACAGCTTGAATGAAGATTAGGGGGACTGGCTCATGACATTGTGAAATAGGCCACTTTGGAGGTAGACAGGAGTCAGAATGCTGTTGCACTGTAGGAGGTGGAACGGAGATGCTCTTTAAGCACCCAAGTCGGCTGCATGATAAGCTGAGGAGTAGGGTAGATGTTACACTGAGCAGAAGCTGATCCCTACGGCTGCCACCCAGGGAGCTGCCTCACAGAGGTCCACACTTTACTCTTTTAAAAAGAAGGAACATCGAACATTGAAATGCACACACACATTTTTTTAGCGTGAAAGAGAAGGAATGGCTGGATGCTGGAAGTGTGGATCCCCGGACTCCTGCTCTGCCTGCGAGGATGGGATGCTTTCTGTCTGTTCATTTCAGATGCAGGACCCGAAGCAAGACTCGAGATGAATGCCCTGCTCAGGATTTGTTTTTCCAATTCGCCCTCCCGTGAAGGGTTGCCATGGCTGGTCGATCCCTCAGACCAGCCTGACGCCTGCAGCATTCGTCCAAGCCTGGCAAGCCCCTGCCATGAGAGACGAGAGGAGCAGATGTATAAGGGAAAGAGTGAGAGCTTCTCACCCACCTGCCCAGGGAAGACTCCTCCCTCTGAAGGGGTGGTGGCGCCGTGGGGTCAATGAATGCTGAGCACAAACGCTGCTCCGGGCACTCAGCAAAAGGAATGGCGGAGACGCAGTCCTAGTCCAAGAGTGGTGGGAGGATGAGACAGGCACCAGGGTACAGGCTGTGTGTGAAGGGCTGCAACAGAGGCACAGGTCCGGCACCAGGGGACATGATGGTCGGAGAGGGTGAGATTGGGACCTAAATCCATTGGGGAAAGGTCATCAAGCTTGAGTTCAACCTTAAAGGATGATACAAACAGTAATTATAGCATCTCATGTTCATAGAACGCTTACAGGTGCCGGGCACCGCGCTAAGGGCTTTCTAAGAGTTATTCTCATTTACAGATGTGTAAACTGAGGATTAGAGACGTCAGGTAACTTTTCCGAGGCCACAAAGGTAATAGTAGCAGAATCGCATCCCCAGTGGCATAGAAGAGGCGTTAGGTAAATATTTGTGGAATTAAAATAAATGGATCCCAGGCCTGTCTGACTCCAGAGCCTACTCTGAATCACCTGCCGTCTAGAATTTTGTCAGAAGGCAAATGGAGTGGAGGTGGGCAGCGGGAAGGAGCATTGCGGGAGAGAACAGCGTGTGTGACGTTCGGGAAACGTGCCCAGGATTAGAGTTCACGGAGCTGCAGTAGGGCTGGGACGTGGGGGAGGGGGAGAGATGAGGTGGGAGATGTGGGCAGAGCCCGGGTGTGATGGGTAATTTTAGTGTCCGTGTGACTGGGCCACGGGATGCCCAGATAGCTGCTTAAACTTCATGTCTGCGTGTGTCTGTGAGGGTGTTTCCTGACGAGGTTAACACTGGAATCAGGGGACTGAGTAAAGCACATGGTCCGGCGATGTGAGGGGGCCTCAGCCAACCTGCGAGGGCCTGAGTAGAACACAAAGGCAGAGGAAGGTTGAGTTCACTCTCTGCCCAGCTGCAGACCTGGGGCCCTGATCTCCCACTTGCAGCCCTCCTGGTTGTCAGGCTTCAAACGACACCACCAGCCTTCCTGCCCCATCTGCGGGGGGCAGATCGTGAGACTTCTCAGCCTCCATCCTCATGTGAGCCGGCACCTTGTAATAACTCTCTTTCTAGAATAGAGGCCTATATGTAATTCCATTGGTTCTGTTTCTCTGGAGAGCCCTGACTAATACACCAAGAGACCCAGACAAGGTTGGGCTGTGTCCTTTTGGCAATGAGGAAAGGATTGCATTTTGGCAAGATTCCTCGGGTAAGGGTAGGAGCGTGGATATGAGACTGAAAACTGTTTGAGGCTTCAGGCAGGATTTGTAGCCTAGAGAATCAATCATCCAGGAAAGAAATCATGGGAGATAAATAGCAGAATTTCAACAGGCTTCATGTCAGAAGGAATCTTTGGTGTACATTGAGATCAGCAGAGAGGAAAGCAGTGTCCTGGGAGCTCCTCTAGGGATGGGCCTCCCTCCTCTCTTGAGAGCCTTTGAGCTAGCGGGGACTGAATGGCTGCATACCCCTCCGCAGATGGAGGTGCCGCCTCCGCAGCTGGATTCACAGCGGGGCAGCCCCTCGAGGCCTTCGCACTGATGACACAGACATAGCATGTCCTTCAGTTATGATGCTTCATCCAGGCCTGGGGTTTAGACATCCCTGGGCACATCAGGGGTCCCGACGTGTGCACAGATGTGGGAGGATCAGCTGACAAAGATAAAGGATCTACTGTCTTCTGGGTTTAGCGCAGAAAATCCTTCATTTTTCCTTTCTCTTTTTGTTTTATCATTTTAGTGGGAGGGGGGATTTTCAGCTAGAAACTGTTCTGAATAAGACAACAATCCTCGAGGTGAATGAAAGAATTTCATAAACAGTTATGGGGCTCTGAACACAGACCCAGGAAGTGAGCAAAAGTGTCTGAAAAAGCAGAAGTTCTGCTCTGTCCAACCGTTAGTGCTGCAGCAAAGAAGAGAGGGACAGTCTTCATAAAAGCCAAAGGCGGAACAAACGCAGTCAGGGGCCTTTCTTTTGTTAAATCATAAGACAATTTCCAGGGCTAGAAAGAGCCCAGGGGCCCCACCCCACATACATGCCCCAAATGTCCACCAATGTGTTTACTGAGGTGCTGCTTCTATCACACAAAGATGTGACGTGGATCACAGCAGTGCACGTGGTCGGAAGATGAACTAGACGGTAGGGGAAGCGGTGGGGTGGGGAGGGGGAGGGGAATAATAAAGCCGGGGGGGGGGTTGGGGAGGTCAGGACAGTTACAACAGAGGGGGCAGCGGCCTGAGGGATAGGAGCTTGGGGTCTGGAATCATTCCAACCCCTAGGCAATACTCTCTGTTTCCTGTCTTTGATTGTAAAGTGGGTTTCCTTGGTGTTTGGTGGCTTTAAAGGAAGTGCATTGATTCTTTTAGAGTTTTGGAGGCCAGGAGTCCAAAGTCAGTTTCACTTGGTCAAAGGGCACCCTCACTTGGACTCTCCAGGGGAGGATCCTCTCCTTGCTTTGTCCAGCTTCTGCAGCTGCTTCCCTGCATCCTTTGGCCCACAGCCCCCTCCTGCATCTTCAAAGCCGGTAGCATTGCACCTGGCCTCAGCCATCACATTCCTTCCTTCTTCTGTGTCAAGTCTCCTTCAGCCTCCCTCCTGTGAGGACACTTGTGATTAGGATAATCTCACGACCTCAGGATCCTTATAGCTTAATCACTTCTGCAAAGTCCCTTTTGCCACTTAAGGTAACATTCACAGGTTCTGGGGATCGGGGCATGGATATCTTTGGGAACAATTATCCAGCACACTACAATAGGGCTAATCATTTTATCGGCATCTCAGGGCTGTGTGAGGATTGAGTGAAAAGGACTGTGTGAACAGTGCTGAGCACATACTATATGCTCAGTAAATCTTTGCTGCTGCTGACTTGTAAGATATTTCACCGTCACAAGAGGTATATTTGACTCTGAGCTTCCCTGAAGCCAGATCAACCAAGGAAATTACACAGTTTACAAAGTCAAACCAGTTTTCAAGGAGATGTCCAGCTTTTCCTGACCCTGGAATAAGCTGTGAGAAGCATTTCTCCCTGGAGCAAGTGGCATCTGGAGAACATCTCTACAAGAGATGCCACAGTGACTCACATCCACGGCTTTTTGTGGTGCCCCTCAGTGGAGACCACGGGCTCATTACCTAAACAAAACTCAGGATCGATTTTGCAAAAGGCCACAGTAGAACCGTCCTTGAATGTAGCACTTGCAGGTCTGGGTTGCTCAAGGGGAATTTGGACACCCATAGGAATGGGTGAGCCGCAGGTGCTCCAGGACCCATCCGTAAATACCATTCTTGTGGCCATTGCTGCTGTTATGGGGTTTTTGATAAGGGTTGGAGAGCAGAGATCTAAGTTGTGTTTTCTGGCAAGAGCCTTGAGTGTACACCTCAGTGTTGTCAGTTAACCTGCCTTGACGTCAACCAGGCAGAGAGGAGAGTCATAAAAAGTAAAGGACCTGGGCTTCCCTGGTGGCGCAGTGGTTGAGAGTCCGCCTGCCGATGCAGGGGACACGGGTTCGTGCCCCGGTCCGGGAAGATCCCACGTGCCGTGGAGCGGCTGGGCCCGTGAGCCATGGCCGCTGGGCCTGCGTGTCCGGAGCCTGTGCTCCGCAAGGGGAGGGGCCACAACAGTGAGAGACCCGCGTACCACAAAAAAAAAAAAAAAAAAAAAATAGTACAGGACCTGTGACACATGCCCAAATCACTTCATGTCCCCCTTTTGGCTTCTCTGATGCTCACAGTCAACCTGGCCGTTCACTTGGCTCCTGGGGGTCGTCTGGGGCAAAGGTCAGCAAAGGAAGCCCACAGGCCAAATCCCACCTGCTGCCTGTTTTTGAACAGCCCACGAGCTAAGAATGGTTTTTACATTTTTAAATGGCTAAAAAAAAAAAAAATCAAAAGAATAATATTTGTGACATGTGAAAATTATATGAAATTCACATTTCTGTGTCCACAAATAAAGTGTTTTGGAACTGTGCCACAATGGCACAGTGAGGAGTGTGACAGTGACTGTGGGCCCACACAGCCGAAAATATTAAGTATTTGGCCCTTCATCGAAAAAGTTTGCTGCTCCCTAGTCAAGGTCAGAAAGAACCTCTCAAGCTCTTCACCAGATCAGAGCCTCAAGTCCTGGGTCTTCTGGATGATTCTAGCCATAAAGAAACTCCATGGCCAAGTGAACTTGGCAGCAAAACCACCACGACTGCAAAGGACTTGTAGGATCCCGTTGAGAGAATCGTCGTTGCCATAACAACCTCCTGCTTCTGAATAACGTTTTACAATTTATAAAGTTCTTCCACTTGTAAGGTCTCATTCAGTCCTCATGAATAGCCCTAGGCGGTATGAAGGGTGCGTATTTCCATTTTCCAGATATAAAAACAGAAGCACATATATATTAAATATCTTAACAAAGTAACATACCTGAGCCCTTGATACAAACCAACCTAAGTGACTCCATGCCCGGTGACCTAAAGCTGTTATCGCGGAACTCTAATATGGAGTAAAAGCCATGCCAGCTGACCCCAGAAACATAGCGTGGGGACAGGGAGAAGGCACAGCTGAAAAATGAAGTCTTTGGGTGAAGAGGTGAAAACCCTAAGTACTAGCAAAAGGAGGAGGAAAAAGAGGAGGGGGGAGAGGGAGAGGGAAGGAAGACACAGGGAGAAAGGGGGCTGGGCAGGAGAGAGAGTTGTCTTCTGAGTCAAGGGTTGTTTCCCCCTCCCACCCCTCCCCACCAGTCTCCCCTCTCCGCACAAGTTCCGAGCTGGGCCAGTATGGCTCTTCCCAAGTGTCCACCAGGACCTGTAGCAGCCACAGAAGACGAGGAAACACACCCAGGAAGGACCCACCAAGGAAACCCAATCTATGTTTATCAGCCTTGGGTACCAAGTCCTCTTTTGCGGCAAGGTGTCTGGAAATGACACCCCCCAAATTAAAAGAAGCAAATGAAAGGCCATTCTCCTATGGGTGAGAACAACGTATTTTACGGCAGAGCCCTCCTGCGCAGATGTCATGCTCACCTCATAGGGAAACCCTATTTCCCTCACACCCGAGAGCAGCTTCCTCTGTGAAGAAGCTGGGGGAAGCCCCATCTCCGGCAGTCAGTTGAGGGCTGTGGGTGGTACCTGTGGGACAGACCAGCCACCTGGGATGTCCTAGGGTCAGGGGACCATGGCATCTGATCGCTGTGATTCAAACTTGCAGCCAACACCGGCTCTCGCCCCTTGAAGGGATCAGCTTGGTCCACTTCTGCCCAAATCAGTTTCACTTTATCTGACCTCCCAAAAGTCCTTAATGACAAAGTCAAAATCAGGTCACATGCGCCTGAATAAGCCATAAGGAGAGTCACACAGGACAATGCATCAGACCCTAAGAATGCGAAGCGACGCTGGCCACATTTCCTTCCGAGCAGAGGGTGAACCGCAATGGCCTGGCTGCAGAGCGGAAGGACTTTGATAAAATATCCTAGGAAAAAAATTGTTTTAAACAGCCTGGAAGGAAAGGGAGGGGGAAAACCTCCTTTCCTCAAAACCTAATAATTCTTCAGTAAACGGAGCATAAAACAAACAAAAGAAGCAATGACATCAAAAAATAATAATATGAATGGAAAACATCACACGCCACGTAGTCATTTAAAAATACTTTAAAAAATTACACGCAGAAAGCAATTTCTCTGTTTATTTTCCTAGATTAATAGGGATATAAATACTGGGCAATTAAAGAAAAGTAAACAGCCAGAGAAACAAAGATGCAACTTCAAAGGGAAAACTTAGGGCCTGCAGGATTCAACAGCTAGTGGCCTTGAGCAGAGTGGGGCCTTTTTGCCAAACTTAAAGACAGGAAGTTGATTAAAAAAAAAAAAGAATGTCAACATTGAGATGCAGATTTAAAAAAATGGGAACAGGAAAAAGTCAAAACTGGACAGGAGCTGGAGGGGAAACAGCCCAGCCCACAGATGCGCTTCTGCCAGAGACCCTGTGTTCCTCCCTGTTTCCCTCTGGTTGTTACCATTTATGGCCAAGTCTCCAAGGTGGTGTTACTTCTCCTAAGAGCTTTTTAAGAGATGCTGAGTAACTTACTGAATAGGGACCTATGGAGACAAAAGACCCAAGAGTCTGTGAGTGTAAGAGGCTCTTTCCATCCTCAGGCAAAATCGGAGGGGCAGCTTAGCTCGAGTTTGGGGAGGAGCCTCTTTGGAGAGTTAGCGATGCGGGGGGGGACCATCCTCCAGCTCTGCAGCTATTTTGGTAAAGACTACAACGCAGAGGACACACTGCAAAAGCAGCCGCCAGTGTGAGGTCCTGGGCCGGGCTGCAGACTCAGGCCGGCAGAAGGGGCAGCGCGGGTCCAAAGCAGCTTTTTTCTTAGAGGCCGAGGAAAGCGAAGGAGAGAGCCCCCTTCCCAGCTCCAGCTTTTCTCGCTGGAGCACCTGGCAGAGCCCGGCAGGTACCAGGCTCCCGTCACCCAGGAGCCCCAGGCTGGCAGCGCCCTCAGCATCACTAGTGAGAGCAGTCGGAAGGCACAAAGCAGGGGCGTGCTGGTCAAGCATACAGGTGGGGAGTGGCGGCGGGGGCACCCTCCAAACCTCAACCCTATACAACAGTTCAGGGAAAAGGATAATTGAAAGAAAAGGGCCACCCACCCAGGAACTCTGTGCCATCTGGCTTAGCGTGCGTTCCTTCTCTGGGATGCCTTGTGAAGTGACAGCCCAGGCTCCTGATCTAGTATTTCATTCTGGGGTCCTAGAGTAGCCAGGTGGGCATCCCTGGAAGTACTCTGGGGTCTCCCGGGAAACAAGCGCTATAGAATTCGCGCATGCGTCTGGGTGCGGCCGGGGTGATTCCTGCGCAGTGGGCAATGGGCAAGCCTGTGTCTGCTGGCCTCCTTGTGAGGGATCCAAGAAGGCCGAGTTGTGCCTCCGTGCCTTTTTGAAATCCTGCGCCCGTTTCCCCTGCGGTGCCTCTCCGCTTCCGGAACAGAAGGAAGTAGTAACCAGGCCAGGAGGTAATGGCCAGGAGGAAAATGAAAAAGACCCTTAGCCCAGAAAGCGCTGCTTCCAAGCACAACTTAACAGTGGGAGATTCACACAGGCTGTCTGGGGACCTAGAGTGAGGTCCGTGGGCTCCCTTATTTGAAGCCTGGCATCTCCCCTCTGGCCAGGTGGGAACTGCGCCAGCCCCGGGGACAAATCCAGACGAGAATGATCAGGGTTCCCTCTGCCTGTTCACCGTTAGAATCCTTTCCCGTAGCTGGGAACTTTCTTATTCCGAGGGCTTCTCTGTACGTTTCAGTGCTCAATTTCATGCTTCCCGTACTGAATTAAAAATAGCCCTTTAAACAATTAAACTCTACTTGCATAATTAATAAATCAAAACTTTGTAAATTTAACAAATTACTTTTCTTGCAGGCATATATCCATGGGTCAGAAATTTTTTAATAGAATTCTCTTAAACATGGAAACAAATACAGCGGATTTCCTTAAATGCTTTAAAATCTTTAAAGGCAGAGGCAAGGCAAGCAGAAATTATCGTGGTGATTGTTCCATTTACTATGACCCTTTCCTTAAACTAGTCTCAAAATATCGGTACTATGCGCTTAACTTTATTTCTTTATCATCTTTACATTGATGTTTATTCTTCCCTGTATTCTTATTTTTCTTGGAGTTATAAAAATACTTAGTGCAGTATTTTCCTAGCTGTCTAGTATGTTCCAGACCAAAGATGAATACTATCACTCAGACCAGCCAGGACGCAGGTTCTGAGTTACCAATCAGTTGATCCTAGGCCTGGCGGCACCGGGTCAGCAAGTTGAGGTCTCTGTACTTAAACTTGACCTATTACATCCTGAAGACCTTTTCAGCCCCTTGCCTTCACAGGGTTCCCTGTATCCTGCTGCTCTTTCATCAGTTGATGAGTGTTTTGCTGGGTCATTGTGATGCCATCCTGGCATTATTATGCATTAACCCAGCCTGTCAGCATTGCTGGAAACGTACACCTACCACCCTAATGTCAGAAATACAGTGAGAGGGGTCATTTAGAGGAGATGAAGAAAATTGCCAATGGCTCTCGGTTTGCTTGAAGCAGTGGTTGAACAGCAAGTATCAAGTGTCCAATTGTGTCTGAGGTTTTAGAGCTGGGAGCCAAAATAATGAGCTAGGAGTGTGTAAACACTGCCTGCTCTCGGAGTCTCAGCGGTGCTGGCTTCCTGGGGGAGCGGACCTTCAGAATTCTGGAAAGCAGTGACAGAGAGATGACCATGGTTCCCTTCCTGCAAAACTCATCATTTCCTTACATCTCACCCATTCCAGAAGCTATAGAGCTCGGCTCAAATACACTCATGGAAAAGGCAAATTATGAAGGAAGTGGGTCAGTTGTAATTTACAATAGGAAGTTACAGGGACTATAGCTCTCCTCTCATCTCGAGGAGGAAACTACTATTCAGCTCCATCCGATTGCTGTGTGGGATTGTGGGACCTGGGACATCCAACCTTCTGTTATACTTTTTCAGAAGAAAAGTTCCTAATCTAGAAGGACAACCTCCTAATTTATGAATACGGCAATTAGCCTAAGTGGTTTTTTTTTTTAACATCTTTATTGGAGTATAATTGCTTTACAATGGTGTGTTAGTTTCTGCTATATAACAAAATGAATCAGCTATACATATACATACATCCCTATATCTCCTCCCTCTTGTATCTCCCTCCCACCCTCCCTATCCCACCCCTCTAGGTGGACACAAAGCACCGAGTTGATCTCCCTGTGCTATGCGGCTGCTTCCCACTAGCTATCTATTTTACATTTGGTAGTGTATATATGTCCACGCTACTCTCTCACTTCGTCCCAGCTTACCCTGCCCCCTCCCCGTGTCCTCAGGTCCACTCTCTATGTCTGCGTCTATATTCCTGTCCTGTCCCTAGGTTCTTCAGAACCGTTTTTTTTCTGGTTTTGTTTTAGATTCCATATATATGTGTTAGCATACAGTATTTGTTTTTCTCTTTCTGACTTACTTCACTCTGTATGACAGACTCTAGGTCCATCCACCTCACTACAAATAACTCAATTTCGTTTCTTTTTATGGCTGAGTAATATTCCATTGTATATATGTGCCACATCTTCTTTATCCATTCATCTGTCGATGGACACTTATAGCCTAAGTGTTTTTAAACATTGTGCAGGCCAAAAAACACATCTGAAAGCTAGGAGCAAATCAAGCTCTAGCCATTTATGGCCTCTGCTGTAGAGAGGGGAGACTTTAGTCTGGTTATGCCTTTTTTTTTTTGCTACCTAGACCTCAATGGCTTCCCTTCCTGGACTCAGAGTATCTCTAGAAAACCATCTTACAGTTCAGTTTTAACAGCACTATCCTCTGTATCAAAGTGACGTCACCATATGCATCCCCAAGAATGCCAAATATGTAAAAGTTAGGTAACCAGTTACTCAATTTGGAATATTCTTGCTGGCCTAAGAATCAAGTATTCAAGTATGTCCAGTCCGTGCTATTTCCATCATCATCCAAACACCTGGAACTGCTAGTTAGATTTTGACACAGATCTGTTGAAATGCTTCTTGCCACCTACAAACTTCACTAAAATGTGTATTTCTAAAAAAACGCTAGAAAGCAGGAGGCCTAGAATATAAACTACTCTAAAGATGAAACTATTTCTTTGCATTTGTCTTTGAAACCACAACAATTAGTACCATATACATAGTCAATATTCATTATAAAGTAGAGGAATAAGTTTAAGTGTTAAGTTTAGAGTTTCCTGAGAAATGACCAGTGACACAGGAATTGAGTGCAAATTTATTTAAGAAATGATTCTGGGAAGAACCAGAAGAGAGTGAAAAAGTGAGGCAGGGAAGAAAAGGAAGCCAATCCAGGTAACCACTGTGGGCAACTGAAGCCTGGTCCTTCTGGGGACCCCTGGGAGACCCGTGAAACATGCCTTATGGTGGTCAGGTCTGAAGGGAGAAGAAATTGGGGCATTGGTCTAGCAACTTCTATCTGTCATGGTTGTTCCTGGGTACATTGACTCCCCAGCACTACTGGCTTGACAGTGTATAGAACAAGCTCACTCCCACATCCAGAGAAAGCCCTCAGGCAGTCATAGGTATCTGCAGGAAGGCTTTGGAGAGAATAAATCCCCTTTGTACATTGGAACTTCTCATATACACAAAAGCATTCATGAAGAGGACGCTGACAAAAGAGAGACAAAGACAACCCACAAAAAGTGGCCATTGCAGATGGAATGGGCAAGCTTCTGGTCTCCACATCATGAAAAACTGTCTTGCTATAAAACATCTGGGTACAATGTGACACAAATCTTTTTAAATGCATAGGTAAGCTCGCATGAAAGAACGGGAGGTTTCCAAGAGCCAGAGCTAAAAGAAAGCACAAAAGCAGAGTGGAAAGCCAGCACCGAAGCTATGTCTGTCCTCAGAACAGGTGTTTGACTCCGTGGGCCAGAATGTGGCTTCAATGGCTCTGTGAGAGCCTGGCAACCATGCCCTGTGCTGTGCAAGATGGAAATCAATCCCATCATGAAACAAGGACTGTCAAAGAGTTATAGCCACAATTAAAAGTGGACAAAAAAAAAAAAAAACACACATTCTTCAGCAAAATGGAAGACAAAGAAACTTATCTGACTCTGCTTGGCCTCTGGAGAAAGTAACTCTTCCCTGAGAAGCAGTAACTCCAGACCTGATATCACCACTGGTTTGGGGCTCAAACCTCTATATACAAAAATGTATATTCCCTTCATGATCCAAGCCTAGAAATGAAATTAAAGTGGGTCTTGATTGGGAATACCTGGGACATACTGACAGAAGAAAATGCAAACTTTCTCTGGAGGAATACATACTCTCAATTCAGGTTTCACATGATTTCTGAAGATTGAGCTCAAGATCCAAAATTTAAAAGCACAAGGAAATAAGCCACCATGAGGGAAAGTCAGCAGAAAAACAAAAAGCAAAATTATAGCCCTATATGTATTAGATTTGGAAAATATAAGATACAGAATATAAAACTGAGAACATGTCATTTGTTTAAAGAAATAAAAGAGGGAATCTAAAACATGAGCCAGGAAAAATACAATGTAAAAAAACACATCTGAAAGATTTGAAAAAGAATCAGAGAAGCCCTTAAAATAAAATATTTAATTGTTGAAATAAAAAAGTCATGGCTAGGTTAAAACACAGATTTTAAAATAGCTTAGAGAGAACTAATGAACTGGATGAAAGGTCTGGAGGTATTACTCAAAATGCGTCATGGAGAAATCGAGAGATATGAGCTACAGCTATAAAACAAAACAGAGATAATAGGGAAAAGGCAATTTCTGAAGAAAAGTACTGGGATTTCCTGGAATTAATGAAAGACATGAATCTTCAAATTCAGTAAACACAACAATTCCCATGTGGGATTCATAAAAAGAATTCCACAACTAGACCCATCGGAGTAAAACCACAAATTAACAAAGGAAAAAAAATAACTGGTATAAATATATAGCAAGAGAAATCATGTAGCAAAAAATTATATTTAGACTGATAGCAGATTTTATTATAGCAACAGCAATATACTCAGAGAAAAGAGAAAACAGCAATTGACTTCAACTTCTCTATTTAACTAATTACCACTCAAAAATAAGAGGGAATTAAAGACTTTTTCTGACAAACAAAATCTAGAGTTTGCCACCAAAATACTCACAGTAATGGAACTTTCTAAGGCAGGGGTCCCCAAGCCCCCAGGCCGTGGACCACTACTGGTCCATAGCCTTTTAGGAACCAGCCCACAAAGCAGGAGGTGAGTGGCGGGTGAGCAAGCGAAGCTTCATCTGCTGCTCCCCATCACGAGCATTACCGCCTGAACCATCACCCCCCCACCCCCACTCCCCCCACCCCCGCACCCCGTCTGTGGAAAAATTGTCTTCCACAAAACCGGTCCCTGGTGCCAAAAAGGTTGGGGGCCACTGTTCTAAGGGATACTTCAGAAAGAAATAAAATGTTCCCAGAAATAAGTTCTGAAATGCAAGATGGAATGGGAGAAAAGAATTAATACATTAAAAGAAACAATGAATGATAATAATATCTAATTTGAAACAGGAATGTATTTGTTTCCTATTGTTGCATAATGAATTACCCTAAAACTTAGCAGTTTAAAACAACAATCATTACTATCCCACAGTTTTTAATGGCTGAATAACTTACATATATATAACTATAATAAAATGTTTATCCATTCATCCATCAATGGACATTTAGGTTGTTTCCGTGTCTTGACTATTGTAAATAATACTGCTGTGAACATGGGGGGTGCAGATATCTTTCCGAGTTAATGTTTGTGTTTCCTTTGGATCTATTCCCAGAAGTGGAATTGCTAAATCATATGGTAGTTCTATTTTTAATTTTTTGAGGATCTACCAGATTGAATTTTAAAAATAAGCTCTCTGCTCTTTAAAGAAATGTACCTAAAATACAAATCTACAGTGAACATCACACTTAATGGTGAAACATTGGAAACATTCCCTTTAAAACCAAGAACCAGAAAAGAGCACCCACCATGACCAGTTATATTGAGCATGACACTGAAGGCCCTCACCAGCACAGTAAATAAAATGTTTAAGGATTTGAAAAGAGGATACAAAATATTATTATATGCATACAATATGACTGTCAACATAGAAAAACCTAATTAAAATTTATTGGAATTAATGGGAGTTGAACTAACAATTTATTTTGAAATCAGTGTATTATATTATTCCAAAAGATAGCTAGCATACGTAGCTTTGGTTAATTCACTTTCACAGATGTAGAATATATCATTATTTGCATAGACTAAAATTATATACATTCTCCTTTTTTTAAATCTTTTTTTTAAACTTATTTATTTTAGTTATTTATTTTTGGATCTGTTGGGTCTTCGTTGCTGAGCATGGGCTTTCTCTAGCTGAGGTGAGCAGGGGCTACTCTTTGTTGTGGTGCACGGGCTCCTCATTGCGGTGGCTTCTCTTGTTGTGGAGCATGGGCTCTAGGTGCATGGGCTTCAGTAGCTGCAGCACGCAGGCTCAGCAGTTGTGGCTCGTGGGCTCTAGAGCCAGGCTCGGTAGTTGTGGCGCACAGGCTTAATTGCTCTGCGGCATTTCGGATCTTCCCGGAGCAGGGATTGAACCCGTGCCCCCTGCATTAGCAGGCAGATTCTTAACCACTGCACCACCAGGGAAGCCCCTATACATTCTCCTTTTAATAAATATTTAGGTTGCCTCCAATTTTTCACAATTACAAACGGTTGTGAGCATCTATTATTTATGTCTCCTTATGTCAGAAAATGCTTCCCAACCCAGGACTTTTCTTTCCATTTCTCTGAGGCTTAATTAAGCCTAGGCAAAGGTATGTAGAAGAATTTCTCTAGTTTAACCAGTTTTGTCTAGTAATGTTTCCATACAATAACAGTTTTTAAATGCTATGTTCTGAAAACACATGAAAAGATGGCCAAAAAAAAAAAAAAAGGCTGAACGATATCCAAATGGTTCCAATGATGGTGTGAAGGAGATGGGTGAGGTGTCAAGTCAGGTCTGCTTGAAACTTTGCAGTGATCAGCTCACATGCTGCACTGAACTTGTGTGCAGGTCATTGGGGCAGGTAGTCTGTGGTTATTCAGTAAGTGCGTGACTCATTTATTAATCTGAAGTCAGGTTTCCATCTTATTTTTCATGTCAGTTTGCAATCTTCCAACAGAATTATTTTTATATTTTTAGCAAAAGTATTTTTAATCCTCTAAACAGGAGGAAACTAATAGGATTGTGTTGATTCAGGAAGCAGAGAAATGAGTCCTTTTCTTAATTAGTAATTTATTTTGCTGGCAGAGGATCCAAACTAAAGGCAGCTGGTTCTTTTCTCCTCCAGTATCGACCAGTGAGTGCTTGTAGACCTATGTCATTCCTGTCACGGGATTCTGTTCCTGGGTGGTCCATGCCACACAATGAGAAACATCCTTCTCCTTCCCATCAGGGAGAGCTCTACTGCAAAGCTGGGACATCCAGCAGATTCATTCTGGTTCCATCTCCTAATGTGAGACATGCAAGAATAAGTGGTGAACCAGTTCTGGGAATTCGGAATCCTGCTTCCTGGATTTCAGTACAAGACATCCTGGTGGAAACTCTCATTGGGTACCGACTCCACCTTCTCAGTAAATCTCCAGGGTGTTTTTAGGAAGAGTCGATTAAATGCTCTGGAGATACTGTGCCTCTTATTCTCTCATGAAGGATGCATCTGTGATCCCCCTTGAACACTTCCTCTCCCTTTCAGTGCCTTCTGTTGGGCACTCATGCTCATTCCATATCAGGGTGGTCAATTCAGAAACAGTATCACTCTCTGGACCCTTTCCTGACTGCTAACAGTGAAGAAGACGGTCTTTACATGTGTTATGGACTGTATTGTCTCCCCAAAAGTCATGTGCTGAAGCTCTAAACCTCAATGTGATGGTATTTGGAGGAGGGGTGTTTGGGAGGTAATTAGGGTTAGATGAGGTCATGAGGGTGGGGCCCTGTGATGGAATTAGTGACCTTCTAAGAGGAAGAGACCAGAGAGGTCTCTCTGTCTCTGCCATATGAGGACACATGGAGAAGTCAGCAAACCAGGAAGAGGGCTCCTACCAGGAGCCAAATCAGCCAGAATCCTGATCTTGGACTCCCCAGTTTCCAGAACTGTGAGAAATTAAGCCACCCAGTCTGTGGTGTTTTGTTGTGACAGCCTGACAAACTAAGACAAACCATCAGCTCCGTCAGTAGTCTTGCCTCCTAGGAAAAGTGTACATTGATGTTTCCTCCTGTGACTCTGATGGAGGGTTGGAGGCAGCAGTGGACACTTTGTTACCCAGTGTGGGGAAAGCAGGACTCAAGGAGGAAGAAGTATATAGTAAGTTGCTCTCACTCTAGAAAGCACTGGGGAAACAAGTCATAAGAATTAGCACTTGTTCTGCAGGCCTCCATGTGACGGCATGACAAGAACTTCCTCAGGGGTCCTGAACACAGCGCTGGGAAGGATGGGGGGCTATGGAAGGAAACCCCCATCACGGCTGGTCATCCAAGCCGCCCTCCCCCAGATGGACATTAACAACAATTAGCCACTGCTGCGTGTGCATCTCACAGCTTCTAGGATTTGATCGTTCCTGAGAACTTCCACCTCATGTCATGGAGGGAGTTTTGCCTGAACCTTGAAGGCTGAGTGGGCAAAGAAGTTGTCAACCCCCTGTAGTTGTTGACTACAGCCCCTTTCCCGATTCCTCCCAGGGAACAAGCTTCTTGGGCAAGTGTTTCTCTTAAGAGGGCATGCCTACCAGGCTGGAGGGAATGTAACATGCACGGCCACTCTGGAAAATTGGCTGTTTCTTATAAAACCAAACATACGCTTACCATATAACCCAGCAACCTCAGTCCTGGGTATTTATCCCAGAGAAATGAAGACCATGTTCATACAAAAACTTGTATGTGAAAGCTCTATTTCTAATAGTCCCAAACTGGCCAGATGTCCTTCAACAGGTGAGTAGTTAAACAAGCTGTGAAACGTCCACACTACGGGAAAACAACTCAGCCACAAAAACGAATGAGACACACATCCACCTGGATGGGTCTCCAGGACACCATGGAGAATGAAAAAAAATCCAATCTCAAAAGGTTGCATATGAGGTGATCATTTTGTAATGTATAAAAATATTGAATCACTATGCTGTATACCTGAAACTAATATAATATTGTAAGTCCACTATACTTCAATTTTAAATATATATATATATATGACAAGTTAAGAAGCAAGTGTACATATTGTATGGTTCCATTTGGATAACATTCTCAAGATGACAAAATTATACTGCTGGAGCAGTGATTCATGGTTTCTGGGGTGTAGGGAAGGGGAGGTGGTGAAGGGAGTGCCTGTCAAAGGACAGCATGAGGAGCGTTCTCTGTGTCTGTATCTTGACTGCGGTGGTAGTAGCTGAAGGAGTGAATAACAACACCGTTACTAAGATTGTGTTTAACCTGCAAAGGGGCCAGGCCAGGTAGTGTGGAGTGAGAGCATGGGAGATACGCCTTGCATGCAGAAGACAGTTTGACTCTATGTTGACTATAAAATGAGAGATTTAGAGTGTACATGTATCTTTTATTGAGTTTGTGTTTGGGCCACGTAGTATCGTAATTAGGTGATGGAAGTGTTATGCTCCAGGTGAAAGCAGCAGCCTCTTCTGGTTTGTCTTTGTATCCCCAAGGCCTAGTGTTCTTCCTGCCATGTGTCGGGTGCTCAGTAAAATGAATGAGAGGCTAAGTTGCAGTTCCCATTCTCCAGCCACTAAGATGCACTGTCATCTGTAAGACAGGTTCAAGTTTGCTCGTACGCTCATGTTAAGATGTTTTGTGGCACCGTGACACCCCCTTGGTAACACACAATAAAACTGTGCATTTAGTGTTTATTGTCAATCTACACTTGAGATGCAAAAGATGAATCTTAATAGCTTCAAATGGGTCGTTATTTTCCTTGAGACATTTGGCGAGGTGTTTTGGATGAACCCTCATCCTCATTGCCATGTCTCTCTTTTTGGTCTCTAATGCGTATAATATCGCACAAAAACCATCTCCCCCTAAGCTCGTGGAAGCCAAACACAGGTTACTCCTGGGGAGTGGAATTCAGAGGCCAGAAGAGGATGCAGGTTCACACCCCTTCTCCATCAATACTGAGTTCCAACGAATCCGATTTCCTTTGCAGTTAAAAGCAGACAAGGTGAGGGATCCAGAATTTTGAACTTGGCCGCCCAAACCTACCTTCACACGCAAAAATGCATTCACCAGGCTTACCAGGCAGCCTGCGGGCTGTAGGAATTCTTGCCCTCTGTACAGCTACAAACAGGAGCTGTTCCACTGTGATGGTGTTCATGCATTTTGGTCGTGTTTGGTATCAGGGACCATGTTCAAGCATTTTCAAACACCCACTCTACACGTTCAAGCTGAAGAAACAGAAAGCCAGATTGTATACCCAACTTTGGCCAGGTGAGTCAGTTCCCAATGAAATGCCGACCAAAGAGACTGGAATGGGGGCAGAGCTACTATTATTTGAAATATAATAGCCCATCGGGGAGCTTTGCGGTGCTATTCTATAGTAATAAGATTTGACAGGTGGAGAAAAAAGGAGAGATCAGGAAATAACAGAACAACTAGCTAGAATACATTTACCACCTTGTTAGTCATTTCTTTCTCTTCAGTGGCAGGGAAGGAGGATGAGGGAATGGGGGAAGAAACACACCACAACACATCAAGGACAAAAAAGAGGATATTAATTTTCTGTTGCCATGGTAATGGATTTCCAGCAATGGCTTCTCACCGAAGACTTCCCCCCCATCCATATTTTTTAGGGATCCATAATGACCCTTGAATGTTATCCTAGGAATCACACAAGAAAATTAAAACCCCCCCATGAAAATACTGCCATGTAAGAAAGGAAACTTTCAGATCCATGCACAACCAGGCCTGTACTGTAAACAGTACAAGCTTGCAGAGCTGGTAATCACCCAACCTAAAAGAAGAAGTCAAAAGCAAGACTGTTTGTTTTGTTTTATTTGCAAAAGAATTCTGAAAGATAGTAGAGGTACATCTGCTAATATTTGGCCTGGGACTAGATTTTCAACCACACTCAGAAACTCCATCCTAAGTGCCAAGGCAAATACCCTGGTTATTATGATGATGAATTAATATGTACTAACACCTTTCCAAAGAGCCTTCCAAGTGTGGGGAAAATCAATCACTGGCTTCAAAACTCAGGCTTCCCAAGTGATCCCTGGCACCCATCACAGATGGACGTGAGAGCCCAGCTTCCCTCCTGGTGTCATCAAACTGCCCAACCTTCTCTCCTTTTCATCTATTTGTCCAACCAGTTGAGATTCATGGGCGTGTCCAGTACTAGATGCTGGTTATCTAAGGATGGATAAATAAGACCGAATTCCTAACCTCCACAGCTCATACCCTAGTGTCATCGACCTATGCGAGATACAAACCAGCAAGAGTTCCCGCACTTCACGATGATAAAGGTATGATGAAGACGTACAGAGCGAGCCATGCACGAGAGACCTCAGGAAGGACAGGTCAGGAAACTCCAGGGCATCCTGGGGAGGAGAGTGGTTGAGCCGGATTGTGAAGATACAAAAGGCAGGAGAGAGACGAACAAGGTTTTCCTCTAGGAGATCCAGCCCTCTCTCGTTTACTGGAAATTGTCCAAATTTTCATGCTGCAGATAGAGGTAAAGAGTTTCAAAAGGTAGAGAATAAAGCGAGAGCCATTTATGCTGCAGCTCTGAGTTAGCACCTGCGCTGGAGAGACATGAGGTCAGGCGCAGTGAGAAGGGGAGAGTATCAAAAATAGAAGAGGATATGACAGAATGATATATAAGGGAAAAGTCCCACCCTCTTGGGCCTGACCTTGGTTGAGGAGGCAGGACAGTATCATATAAGATAGCATGTATGTAGTATGAATACTAGGTAGTCTACGCTAAGTAACTGGCATAGATCTAAGTGCGTAGGGACAGAGAGAAAGAAGCTGGGGGAACAAGGCAACATTTCCCAGAGAGGCCAGGATTTGGACAGAAAGGAGAGAACTGATCGCAGGCAACGAAAGCACAGGTCAGATCCTGTCACGCCCTTCCTCTAGAACCATCGATGGCTCCCCAGGCACCGTTTCTGGCTCACTCTCTATGCTTCCCTGGGACGAGGACAGCCCTATCTATAATACTTCTAAAAACTAAGTTGGCTTTTTCTCACCCTCAGCCCCTCTTATATGAGCCAGTTTCTTAAGATAAATCTCTCGATAGACAGATATTATATATATTATATTTCTATTATTACATGATAACTATCCTCTATGTGTTATATCTGTGTCCATGTCTAGCTAGCTAGCTAGATATCATCTCTATATATCCTACTGCTTCTGCTTCTCTGAAAAACTGTAATATATCGGGTTTTATTAAAGAGCAAGAAGCTATCCAGTGCTATTTTATTAACCAACCAGAAGCAGACCAGCTTTCCTCACATTCAGTTTGCCCAAGATTTTCTTCTCTCCATAAACCATTAGAGTCGATTTCACCAGTGCATCCGAGCGATGTGCTGACAGTAAGCCCCTCCCCTGTCTCTGTTGTCCTTCTCTACCCTCCCCAAGCCATGCCTCTATTGGAAACGTGCCATAAAACATGCCGTGGAATATCGAACTCCCCTGGAGCAGCCTGTTTTCTGCCAACAGCACACGGAGGAAGCGATATCAGCTCCTAAAGTCATGGGTTAAGGGATGGGTGGGTTAAGGGATGTTAGAAGAAAATCAGTGCTCTGGATCTCAGGATGTAGCCCACCTAAGTGCTGGAGGGGAGCACAGAGAAAGAGGGAAGGAGTGGGAGGGAGAAAGAGAGAAAGAAGGAGAAAGAGAGAGAGGCTACCTTCACGCAGCAGGAAGGTCGTGGACAGCCTTGGATGGACTTGGACGTGAACGTGGGGAAGGCTAGTGGAGGGGAGGCCGGAGGGGTGTCAGCTCTTTTTCAGGGTGACACTGCTGTCGGAATTCCACCCTCCCCACCATGGGAGCAGGAAAGCCAATTCTTCACCCACTTTGCAACAATATTTAAAACCTAAACAATAGAACTCCAAGCACACGTGCGCACACGTGAACAAGTGTGAGTAAAACTAGTCAAATCTGAAAGAGCCCTGTGGGTTGTACCAACATTGGTCTCTTTGTTTTGATACTGTACTATGCGTAAGATGTCACCGTGGCGGGGAAGCTGGGTGAAGGGTACCTGAAACTTCTATCTTTTTGCAACTTCCTGTGAGAATACAATGATTTCAAAATACAAAAATTTTGTAAAAGCCTCAAGCCGAGCTATGAAATTGGAAAATGAGACTCGCAGCATGAGAGACAGCCCCCCGTCCTCTGTCCTTCAAACCATGAAACCAGCAGCACAGAGGATGGACACAGGGCACAGAGCAACAACCACGGACTCGAGGACCTAGGGATGCGTGGCCCGCCCGAGACACACCGGCTCCTGGCCCCACCAGGCCCTCGGCCCCGCCATCCTCGGGGAGGAACTGCACTTCCAGAGGCTGAGTTTTGTCTTCTTCTCCCTGATTCCAGTTGAGAGCCCAACGCTGGCCAGAAACACCCCAGGCCAGCTCATCCTCTCCTGGACAACTGCCCAGGGCCAGCCCTGCCAGGGAGAGCACAGGCAACGAACAGAACTCAAGGCCCAAGAATGGCTCTGAAGCTGAGATGTGTAAAGAACCTGCACATGCTAAACCTTACCCGTTTATCCAAGTCTATGCTACTCCATGAAGGCGCATGAAACAGTTCCAGGACGCATTTGACTGCCCTTAGCAGGAATGCAGATGCCGCTGGCTGCTTCCCCAGCCTCTCTCCCCACCCACCGAGGGATTTCCTGTCAGCCGTTTGGAGGAGTCTGCCTTCCAGGCACACCTGTCCCCGGTGTGTGTGGACAGCAGGGCAGGTCGCGGCGCGTCGGCCTCGCCCACTGTAACTGCGGGCCTCTCTTAGGCAGAAGTCACACATGAGGACAGAACAGACAGAAAGGGGGTATAGCTTAGAGGCAAAGGAAAACATATTTTCCATGAACAGGTCATATATTTTCCTATGAAGCTTTGCCTCTTTCCTCAGTCCATTCACTGCTATACGTTGAAGTGTCTGGAAGAAACATGTATCTCTGCCCCCGAAGCCCAGGAACGCCAGCTCTCATTAACTTTCCCATTTTATTCATTCAGAGGATCCACATTCGGATAATCCAATGTATATGTGGTCAAAATTACCTGAGGCAAGTGTCCAAGGAAAAGTCCCCCCACCCTTGCCCCCAATCAATTCTTACACTGTATAAGGAGAACTCCTTTAAAAATGCAACCCACTGTCTTGAATTTTGGTAGGTGATTCTGAGGCATTTGTCTGGCAATTGAGAAAGCAATTCTTTAAAGCAATGGTTCTCCACCAGGCGAGTTTGTCCCCCAGGGGATATTTGGCAATGTCTGCAACCTATTTGGGCTCGAATTGGGGCTGGGATGTTACTGGTTTCTACTGGGTAGAGGTGTTGCTGCACGGGACAGCCACCCCCCAAAAAAGATTTCTGACCCAAAATGTCAATAGTGACAAGGTTGAGAAATCTGGCTTTAAAGTTCTGCACAAGTTGATTACAGATAACCTCTATTATTCATTCAACAAACCACTACTTGGAACCTAGTATAACCTTAAGATATTATGCTGGGCCCTGAAGCAGGGGAGCCTGCCTTGAAGCATCTAGTAGAGGTTTACAGGAAAATATAATGTCGTGTAAAGCAGCGGTCCCCAGTGTTTTTGGCACCAGGGACTGGTTTCGTGGAAGACGGTTTTTCCACAGACAGGGGGTGGGGGGTTTGGGGGTGTAGGGGTGGTGCACGCGGTAATGGGAGCCATGGGGAGCACCAGATGAAGCTTCGCTTACTTGCCCGCCGCTCACCTCATGCCGCGTGGCCCCGGTTCTTAACAGACCTTGGACGCTATCGGTCCAGAGCCCATGGGTTGGGGACCCCTGGTATAGAGCATGCCAAGCGCCAGAGTGAAAATACAAGTCAAAAGAGGAAAGGCTATAAGTGTGCGAGGCTGGGATTGGGGGGATGGGAGGAATGGATGTCATTTTCCCCAAGACAACTGCAAAGTGCATACTCACTCCCAAATATAAAATTCACTCTTAAATATAAAATTTGCTCTCAAATATAAAATTGAAATAACTGCTAGAAAAGAGCACCAAAGCCCTAAGCACTTTTTAAGCAATCTATCCTTCTGTTTTTATACTCACATCCTCAGAGAGGAGCAATCTGCTGCTTCCTTTTTAACTTTGTTTCTTATTAAGATTATTTTCCTAACAAGAATATTTTTCCAGTGCCAGGGAGATGTTTTATTTCCTTCTCCTGCCCTTAGTTTATTCTCTCCATCTATACATTTAAAATATTGATAAGCACAGTGTAATTTTGCACCTGCTAATTAGCTAAGCGACACACGGTTAGCCTCTTTTACCTTTCCGCAGATCGCAACTTCAATTCGCTCACAATTTTGAGGATGCACATTCCCAAACGTCTGTTAGTTGGTCTCTTTTTCGATCCCGAGGGCCAAATGTGTAGCAGAAACAATTGTCTCCTTACCCCCTGGTCCCATTTTCCAAGACGAAAGAAACGTCGTCTTGGATGACACGAAGATGCCAGTGAAGAAGTAAACTCAGCATAAGAGAAAATGGCTTTTATCCCCCCAGAAAATTAGTGACCAGATCATAGGGGGGTTCATCAAACGAAAGTGCACCTAGATTGATTCGCAAGGCTGAATAGCCTAGTGCTCATTTCCACGGCAGATATCACAGACAGTTATATGCCCTCCAGGTCAGCGATGTGGGTGATTAAACGGTCTGGAACGCTCCCATCGACAATGTGAGCTCATAGCTAAGCCGAAATTGAAGCCAGTTATGAAACAGAACTGCCAGATGCCATATGTCTGCATGCAAATGCCATATGTCTGCATGCAAATGTTCCAGGCGATCTTACTAATCAGAAACTTAGCATACGTCTTCAAGGCTCTACTTGTGAGTGCCTCTGTGCAGTACTGGGTGGCAACTTCTTATTTATTTGTTTTTAAGTCTGGGTTTGAACCTTGACTCTGCCACTTTCTAGTTCTTGAACCTAGGTAAGTCAGCACCACCTCTCTGAGTCTTTATTTTCCCACCTGTGAAATAAGGACAGTCACGCCTATCTCTCAAGATTGTCATTCATTCTATCAGTCTAGGTCCGGTCAGGAATTCAGAGACCCTGTCAGTCATCTCCACGGAGAAAATTTAATACAGAGTGTTGGTTAAGCAGTTGTTAGAGAACCAGAAAAGCAGAAGGAAGCAGTGAGGAAGCAGCTGCTCCCAGAGGGCTATGAGCAGAGGACAGAGGTTAGGGTTGTTAGAACCTGGAAGCTTGAAAGAAGGGCCTGAGGTGCTGAGACGCTGCCAGCTGGGGAAGGGGTGATGGCCTCCGAGGTACCGTCATCACAGAAGCTTGGAGCCAGTAGAGCTGAGCCTCAGCTGATGCCAAGAAGGTGCAAAACTCCAATAATAAAAAAATAAGGCAAAATAAATAAAGTGTAGTATAAAGTAAAAAAAAAAAAAAAAGAGAGAGAGAGGGAGGGAGAGCTGGACACTGGAACCAACAGCCACTGCCAGGGTGACAGGCCATCGCCGGGCGACACGCTCAAGCATCAGCAAGCAGGTAAGAAGAAGCAAGTCCTTCGCCCGCTCAGCCCCAGTCTGACCTCCGGCACATCTCTGGCAGGTGGCAAAGGAGAAACGTGGTTGAAGAGCGCCCCCAGCTTCACACAGCAGAGCCCTGGAGGGTGGATTTGAAGCTGAGGTAGCTTCATACGTAGCCCATTCGTCCACTCACGTGTGCATTTATGGAGTGCTCACTACGTGTCCGACTGCAGGGCTCTGTGCTAGGCACGGGGGAGTCTGAAGAATTAAGTCGAAAGCTCGTAAAGTGCACAGTTCAGTGACTCACATAACACAGACTCTCAGTTAAAATCAGTCGTCCTCTCTGGGGCCCAGTGGGAAACATGAAGGAAAAGGACATGGAAAGCAAAACAATACAAACAAAACAAACACTGGCTCTTGCCTCTAGGAGCTCTGTGTTTAGGTTAATTATTGTGGGACAAGTCAAAGAGCAAAGTACAAAGTCATACGTGCTTGTATACTTTAAAAAGTATTTCGAAAAAAAAAAAAAAATTGGGGCTTCCCTGGTGGCGCAGTGGTTGAGAGTCCGCCTGCCGATGCAGGGGACACGGGTTCGTGCCCCGGTCCAGGAAGATCCCACATGCCGCAGAGCAGCTGGGCCCGTGAGCCATGGCCGCTGAGCCTGCGCGTCCGGAGCCTGTGCTCCGCAACGGGAGAGGCCACAGCAGTGAGAGGCCCGCGTACAGCAAAAAAAAAAAAAAAAAAAAAAGTATTTCGGATACAGGAAGGAAGGAAGGGAGGAAGGAAGGAATAAAACAGGTATTGAGGACATGGGGAGGGGGAAGGGGAAGCTGGGACGAAGTGAGAGAGTGGCATGGACGTATCTATACTACCAAACGTAAAATAGATAGCTAGTGGGAAGCAGCCGCATAGCACAGGGAGATCAGCTCGGTGCTCTGTGACCACCTAGAGGGGTGGGATAGGGAGGGTGGGAGGGAGACGCAAGAGGGAGGGGATATGGGGATGTATGTATACGTATAGCTGATTCTCTTTGTTATAAAGCAGAAACTAACACACCATTGTAAAGCAATTATACTCCAATAAAGATGTTAAAATAAATAATAATAATTAAAAAAAGAAAAAAGAATTGCTGTACACTTTGAATACGAGCTTGCAGCATGTGCAGTGTCCTCACACCTAATCCGCTGTCTTCTTCTTGGCAGACGCATTACAAGATTTTGGCTTGTCTGTTGACCAGTGTCTCAAACAAGTAAAACCAAATATCAACATCAGATTTGGAATCATTCTGAGTAAGTAAAAATTATTGACATGATATAAAACATTACACAACCTCTTCGCGGCCCAGACGCCCAGTTGCCCGTGTTTACTGTGGCGGCTGTGGCGACACCACTGCTCCCATCTCTCTCTGGAATTAACTCTAGTACCATTTTCGTTTTCGTTTCTCTCTCTGGGTAATATCCAGATAGAGCCGAACTCTCACTTAATGCTGTGCTTTTGTACCAAAAAGACCCCAGGCACTCATTTGGGTATTACAAGCACCTGGAATCAGTATATGCAGCAAAATAAAGAAAATATTTTGAGCCTAAATATTGGTGTCTGCTTGAGACCTTTTTTGCTTAGTTATCTCAGCCCCAAACAAGCCACAACCAGCAGCATGGTTTATCTTTGCATTATTTCATTCCCCAAATAGCTCTTATAAGTTCTTAAACCTTGACACAGGCAAAGACATGGAATATCTTCTCCCTGCACCCCAATCCATGAGCCAGAATGCTTTCTGATTGTTTATTTTTACGTGGTCGTGTCATTACCGTTGCTCATTACATTGCTATAGCTGCTAGTGTATCTCCTCTCTAACACAGATTCATCAAAATCAGGGCAGAAGGAGTTAATAAACTGAGCATGTGGGATCACTCCAGAGAAACGGAGGGAACATTCCGGAGGCCAAGAACTCTCATGCATCTTCATATTTCCAGACCCTGCACAGCCTCTGGGCTCTATACCAGCAGCTCCATGGATGCTTTAGGGAGAGACAGAGAGGAAAGAGGAATAGAAGGAGGAGCGAGTGAAACATAAAAGGGAGGGATGGAGAAAAAGGCAGAAAGTCGGGAGCCAGCTCTGCAGAGCAGCTGGAAGCTTCCCGTGTGACAACGGGACAATGTCTGCCTGCCATCAGCGGTGAGGGTAGGCAGGCTGGACCACAGCCCACCGCTCTCAGGGGAGGCACCTGGGACTACGTAGCTGAGAAGCTGTGGAAGCCAGGCCCCCGGCCGCCACATTCAGGGGCCATGGCATCAGGCCAGGGGAGCAGGTCAGCTACCTGCTCCAAGCAGATGAAGTTCGTGAAAGGGCCGCATTTCATCCCCAGGGCTGTCCCAGTAGCGTTGCCCCAATGCTGTTTTACCAAAAAAGAAAACTGTTCCCCATACAGTGCAGATTTCTGGAAAAGAAAGGTCCTTTGGCTCATGCTTTTATGAGTTTTGAACACTGTGATGGACAGCAAACCCCACACTAACAGGAAAGCTGGTCTTCCCTTTCCCTTCAGGGGAGGACATCAAGGAGCTGTTTCTGGACATTGCTCTCTTCAGTAAAGGCCTGTCCATTCTGAACTTCTCCTACCCCATCTGTGAAGTGGATCAACCCAAGTTTTCTTTCTGCGGAAGAAGGAAAGGAGGTAGGTGTCTGGCTGGCTGATGGCTGGCTGAGGCCCAGAGGGAGGTGGACAGGAGCTCACGGTGGAGGTCAGGACACCCAGGCCGGCGTCTGGGTCTCCCCCCTCACCTGTGGACGAGCTTAACCTCACGTATCATCACGTGTTGTGTAAAAACGACCACACGGCCCATCCCACAGGGCCTGCCTTACGGGGGAGTGTGAACAGCAAATGAAACGTGCCTATCGGGTGTTTACAAAGAGAAACTTGTTACTGTCAGTGGTGGCACCTTGTGAAAAATGACTAGCGACAGAAAGAACCAGTAGCTTCCCCAAATCCACTGAGATTCAGTGTTTCCAGGCTTCTCGTCAGCGATCCCTTTAGTGGCAGGGTCTCCTCGATATACGCTGGCGGGATAAAATGAAGCTTTCCAAATGTCACTGTTGAACTGTGGTCATTCCCTTTGAGCCAATGTCCAATAGGGACATTAGGTATCTTGATTCAAAATATACTGAATAGAAGTGTGAAACCCGCTGTATTATCTCCTCTTTCTCCAATTCACCAACCCCCAACCCTCTGCTAGTCTTACCCTACTCTGGCCTGTCCCCCGCCACATCCTCCTTTGTCCTCACCACCGTCTTCACTGAGGCCCTGAGATGCCTCTGTGTATTTAACTAAAACTTGGGTCTGACCTGTGACTGACCTTCCCCGGAAGCTGCTCTCGTCCCCCTTCCCAGGGCCTCCTTCCCGTCCCCGTCGGCCAAGGGGGAGCAGCCCCTTAATCCCACAGCCCACAAACACCTGCTTCTCTATTTCCACATTCACGCAAACTAGAGAGAAATCAGCCAGTTATGCTTTCTGAACAAACAATCGAGAAGAATTGGGGTCCCCTTCCCATCCTAAGGGATGCAGACAAGGGAGGTTTGTGCAGGAAAATGGGGGAATTTAGGGCGTGCAGGCTGGAAGGAGCAGGCTGGACTTGGCTGTGACGTGCAGGCGACAAGCCTCAGCTCAGTCCTCCCTCGCGACCCTCCTCTCTGCTCCCCGAAGTGTGGGACTCATAACTCAGTTCTAGCACCTGCCATGTTGGCCTCCAATCGCTCACTCTCATTTGTCATCGCCCATAGACTTCCTGTGGATGGGGTGCTACCATCTCCACCTTCTTATTCCCAGGATATTGAATGCACTGATACATAGGGAGTGCTAAGAACAGCACATAGACAGTGAAATAGCTAATGCAATAGTAAGCACTGGTAGCACACACTGTTCTAAGAGCTTTTCATCCAGTGAGTCATTTGCTTCCTACCCCACCCTCAAGAGTTAGTATTATTAATACTCTACAGATGCAGAAAACAAGGCACAGAGTTTTAGGACCTTGTGCCGTCACAGAGCTGGTGAGGGACCCATGGCTTCAACCTGGACAGGCTGGCTCCAGAGCCGTAATCTTGGCTTCTAAGGAATGAATGAGCAAAAGAACAAACAATGAAATGTATGAATGTGCTTTTGACCAGGAGTTTATTTAAAATTTATTATTTAAGAACTCTTTCTGGCCAGTGATCTGACTTTGTTTCGAATCAGGACATTTTAAAATTCTTAACTAACCTACCAAAGAATGATTAGTCAGTTTTCCTTTTTCAACTTACTGGAAATATTTCTGATTAATCGGGTGCATTGATGTATTTCCCCAGCACGGTGAACTCTTCATGAGTTGGCCCCTATTTAACTTTTTCTACCTGCCCTCGGCCATGCCTGTACCAAACTCCTCACCCTACAGTCAGTCTCCTTCCCATTTCCTTCCTTCCTTCCTTCCTCCCTCCCTCCCTCCCTCCCTTCCTTCCTTCCTTCCTTCCACACTAAGTCCCTACTCCATGCCAAGCACTTTGGGGAGCCTGAAGATGAACCAAAAATAGTTTCTGCCTTCAAAGCCATTCATGACGGTCTGAAGGGATTGGAGAGTCACAAGACAACTCTTCCAAGTTGCATTAAAGAGGTATAAAATGCCAAGGAAACTGGATGGGTAGAGGTCGTTCCCAATGGATTCAACCTGTTGGAGCAGGGCAATCTGGGAAATGTAATACAGAATTACTTTCCTGATTGCCTTAGGTTCTTTGAAAGCCAGTTAGAGGCTATATTAATATAGCATAAAATGCTGATGTTCTGCAAGCATTCCTGATTTTACAGAATGTTTTGGAGGATCTCAAAGCATCTTGAACTGATAACTAAATAATAAGACCCCTGAGAAAGACTGACGTCTTCATAAGCTGATACCTCTAGCCAGCGTCTACTGTCCTATCTCCCGTCTTTGGCTTATCTTTCCAGTGTTCTTCCCAAATAAGTATTCTTGAACCCAAATGTATGGTATGCATTCTTCCAAGCATACTGGCATAGTGGTATGCTTGGAAGTACCGCCAGCTTAGTAAGAAAGGACACACACTGGGCTGTCCTTCACTCCTCCTTCCTTCTACTCCCTGGATAAAGTCTCCCCATCTCCCTCTGGATGACAGAAATGGCTTCTAATTGGTTTCCCCCCCTCCCTACTGCCACCAGCATGGTTTTCTCAAATACTGATCTGATCACGTCTCCCCTCTTCCCAAAAGACTCCAAGAGTCCCCATCTCTACAGAACAAAGTCTAAGTTCTTTAGTGACCAAAGTTCATCACACATTTGGCTCTAGCCTGTTTCTAGACACATGCTGCCCCACGAGGATGCACCCTTAGCGCCAGCTTTATCATAAGTCATTTGCCACTGTCCGACCACACCCTGTGTTTTCACTCACATGACGTCGCTCCGATGGTCCCCTTGGCCTCGAATATCCGTTCCCCCTGTCTTCTGCCCAGACCTAACTCAAGGATCACCTCCTCTGGGAAACCTTCCTCCAGCCCCCAGCCTGGTGAAATGCTCCCTCTGGATCCTCCTGGAGTATCACATTCTTACTTATCTCAGTTGAAGTTATACTATATAGTGTGTGTGCGTGTGAGTCCTCCTTGAAGGAAGACACTTCAAACTGTGATCTCCCTGAAGGAAGGGGGAATCTTTCTTGCTCCTTTCTATCTCTGCAGACCTGACAAAGAGAGCCTGGCACCAAATAATAAATAATTGAATTTGCATATGATGGACTAAATGCAAGTTTACCAGCCCACTTCAGAAGTGACCATCTGATGATGTTTATGCATGCCACAGGCAAAAAGCACGTCAAACCCTAGTAAATATCTTGGTCCTCCAAGTTTAAAAACACTGAACTAGTTTTTCCTCCGTGAATGGTTTTAATAAGTTTAATAAAACGGAAGAGATATTATTCCCCCAAACTGAGGTCGTCCAATTCAGTTCAGCAGCTTGAAAGGCTGGTGTTTATCTTATCTGAACACTGGGCAGCCCTGCAGCCATTTATTGGCTTTCTTGCTGTGGGGTTAATAATTGCACCGGGGGGCTGAGAAGCCAAACTTGCGGAATCGCCAGGAAATTTGATCAGAAAAGCGATACACAAATGCGGCATAAACAAATGCTTATGTAAATTACATAAGCCAAGAAAGAGTAAAATCTTACATTCAGAGGCTTCTTGGGTTATTAAATTTTTTTAACCCACCCACAAGCCTACTGCAGGAACGATTCTATTGAAAAGAAGTGATTAGAAAAGGGGACAAAACGGCACCAATGAGCAGTGAGGTCAATTCCAGCTCAAACACCAGTGGTGGCTGCTGATGTATTAAGGAGAAAGCTGAGTGCCTCCGGGGTTGCAGGTCCTTCTCAGCAGAGCGGTGACAAGACTTGTCCCCACCACAGGCCACCCAGTACGTACGGTATCAGCCGCAGCTGAGTGATGTTTCCACGGCATTACGATGCATTCCTCTGCACCCAGCCGGCTGCTCCCCAAGCCAGATAACACTGCAGAATGGGTCAGGCTTAACAAGACTGTGTGAATAAAATGTTGCCTTTTCTTCTGCATCCTCCTCAGCTAGCTCTAAGGCAAAAGCACATGGGATTCGAAGAGCCAATGATGCTCTTTTGACCTTCCCATTTAGGATGTGATGGATAATTTGGGGGACACAGCCTATAGGTCCAATTATAGGGAATTGGCGGAATTCAGCCAATTTTTCAGCCAAACAAAGGTACAATCTGCTGTGCTTTTAAATGATGCTGTAGGAGATGATGAAGGTACATAAAAAGATTCTCATAAAAATATTGTTAAGTGACAGAGAAGCTGCCATAAAAGAGTCCCCACTATTGGATTTTGTTTTTATTAAAATGTATGTAAGTGTATACACCAAAACACTCTGGAACAGTATACACTTAGGTGTTAATCATGATTACCTCTAAACGGTGGCACCGCAGAACCTTATTTTCATCTTTTTGGAAATCTCTTTCGTTAGTATAATAAATTTACAAGGTTGCTCTTTTAAATATTAGTTGATCTTTGTAGGAAAGACTAGACAGGATGAATTCTCTCCCCTCCGGATAGTAAATAAGAGTTTTCAAAAAAGAATCATAATCTACTTAACACTCAATGATATTTGGAGTTACACAGAATCTGAATCAAAGTGTTGGATCATCTCGTGTCCATTCTGTACTCTTTCCCTGTGTTCCCACAGCCCCCTTTACTGGCTGTGGGTTCATTTAGCAGGAACCAAACTCGGCCCGTTTTACTTCCTACTCTACTTCCTGCTCCTTTCTCTCCTCCTGGCATCAGGTCATATAGATCCATTTGCTTTGCTTGGTCTTGATGCTTTCAAACTGGCTCCATTAACGTTTATGACTGAATTGGGATTAAATTGAATGTCCCTAGAGACCCCACCTAATTACTAACCCTGAGGAGGGAAGCTGCAGTAAACTTCTTTTTTTTTTTTAACATCTTTATTGGACTATAATTGCCTTACAATGGTGTGTTAGTTTCTGCTTTATAACAAAGTGAATCAGCTATACATATACATATGTTCCCATATCTCTTCCTTCTTGCATCTCCCTCCCTCCCACCCTCCCTATCCCACCCCTCTAGGTGGTCACAAAGCACGGAGCTGATCTCCCTGTGCTATGCGGCTGCTTCCCACTACATTTGGTAGTGTATATATGTCCACGCCACTCTCTCACTTCGTCCCAGCTTACCCTTCCCCCTCCCCGTATCCTCAAGTCTGTTCTCTAGTAGGTCTGTGTCTCAAGTTATAAGACTAACGCCGGTAGAATCTCCACGTGGTTAGATAGCGTGTGCCTGCGTGTGTGCACATGTGCATGTGTGTGCACACGTACGCACAGGATATATAAGATCATAAACTAGGAGCCCTTCAGGGTAAGGGCTCTTCTTTGACACTTGACGGCTGTGATTGACATGGAGGAAACATGATGAGAGGACTTGACGTCATACATGTGTCAGAATCGCAGAGAAGACAGCAGTCCCGTGAGAACTGCTGACGCAGGTGCACCCATCCCTGACCATGTGCAACAACCGCTTTCCAGAAGGAGCAAAAATCTATTATGAGATACACACAGCAGATATCGACGTACCTCACTTCGTGCAATATATAGGCTACAGGCAAACATCAGCTGCGGACTTAATTTTAAATGCATCGGGAAAGCTTGGAATTAAAGTAAGTATGATAGTGACACGTTTTGCACGCTGATGAGTAAGAAATAATTGCTCCCTAGTTTATCTTTTGTGTAAATCCAAGCTTACCTACGTTCAGTGTTTGTCCAAAGTGGGGAATACATCATAATTAGATGAATTTCAATATACGGCAGAGAAGATCCCGAGAACAGTTTTTCAGGTCTGACATGACATTGCCCGCAAGGCAGATACTATTCCTGACGGCAGCTAAGGGAGGCTCCTGCACATCTCACTGATTTCACGCCTATGAATAGATGAAGGTGAAATCTTAGTGGGCGCTCATGCCAGCCACCTGTCTTCTCTCCCTCTTGAAAAACCTGGGCATTTCTTGTCTGTCCTGGTTCACACTGAGTACGTGAGCCCGGACATCGCCCGAGACCATCAATTGCAGAGGCTTCTCATTCTGACAGTAACTATAGAGTTCAGTCCTAACAGCTCTGTCTAGATCAGCAATTCGCGTTTCATCAGCTAGAGTTCCATTGCCCTTGCTGTCTCTGTTTCTAAGTGCTCTTTTTCTCGGGTCTAAGAAATGGAAGAAACTTGGAAATTGCCTCGATTTGGAAAAATTCCCACAAATGCCTTCTGCAGAATGCCTCATACCTTGCACCTATAGGAGAAAACAGGACAAAACTCCTTCCAGGCAAGTGCTACCTTGAAGAAGCTCCACCGTTTATCCATGCCAGTGGCCCCAAAGCCTCTATCAAGCACACCGCAGCCTTACCCCGGGTCTCAATTTTCAAATGTTCTGCATTCCCGGCACACGTTATTAATAAATGCAGGCCCCAGGAACTCAGTCACTGATTTCTGCTCTAAAAGAAGGGGAACAAGTGGCTTCACCTGAGGCCTCAGTTTAAGAATACATCTTCTCTGGGGTAGCATCGCCTGCCTGTTTGCTCGTCTTCGACTTCTGAGCTGTTGTAGACCTCTTGCTTCTCCAAGTTGCTTTGCTTCAGGCTTTCTGCTCTGCTGGTCCTTGGGATTTTTCCTCAGTCTCTCCCCATCCCAGCTTCTGGGCCTGTCCTTCACCCACCACTGGTCAGAGCCCAGATGACAGTGTGGCCTACGTGGGAACTCGTGTGTCTTGGTTCCGTTTCCTCTGGATGAGTCAACAGACCCCCGGAGGGGGTGACGCTTCTCTGCCACCTGGGAATCACACAGGTTCTCAGCCGTCATCATCCTCACTGTCATGTTAGAGCTGCAGGCAGCATGCCGCCAAAGCCAGTATTACTTTGTAAGCATTTTCTGCTGCCTGCCTCACCCCTGGAGAGCGGGCAGCTTAGCCCGGTCCAGTGGTTCTCAAACTCGAACCTGCCTCAGCATCACTTGGAGGATTTCTTCAACCCCAACTTGCTGGACCCACCCCCAGTGTCCCCTTCAGCACCTCCAGGGAGGAGCCTGAGAATTTTCCAAGTCCCCAGATGAGGTTGATGATGCTGGTCTAGGGACCACACCTTGGGAACCACTAGCCTGGTTACGAATAAGCACAGGGTTGGAAGCCACACTTACATAGTGACGAACCGTTACTGTCCCTTATGGTTACATGACTTCAGGCAAAATTACCCTGAGCCTTGGTTTCTGCATCTGACAACAAGGAGGTACAAGTGGCTTCACGGGATTGTTGTAAGGATAAAATCGGACAATATAGACAAAGCCCTTAGAACAGAGTCTGGCGTACAGGACGCCCTCAGCGAGTGATGAATGGCAGCAACGTGCTGCAGCTGATGCGGGATTTCTCAAGCAAGGGCTCTGAGCCCCTGAAGTCGTCATTCTCAGAGTGGAAGTCTGCATTTGAACAAGGCCTGGAGAGGCAGCAGAGCCTTGGAGGCTTAGAAGTTTAGGACCTTCTTCCTCAGAGGTAGCAGGAGCCTGACTTTGGTCCAAGCTGTGTATTCTCTGGTGGCTGACGAAGCAGAGCCTACGCAGCCCCCTTTCGACTGAGGAGAGAGTCCTGTCTGCATTTCTCATGGAATTGGAAATTTGAAGCACCAGCAGTTTAGCCTTCAGCCTTTCTTCTCTTCATGTTTTATTCTTTGTCTGCATACTTCAGGTAGCTGTGGATTTCCTGCTTGTGATAACCAGGCAGCAGCTGCTGCTGCACGTTCATGGAGAATCAGCAAAAACGGTGGTTTATTATTGCATTGGCAGAAAATGCCCACCTTGAACTGCCCAAAACAAAACAAACAATAGAAACAATGGTCACCCTAGAGAGGGTGCCCGCAATGACCAAGCAAAAAAAAAAAAAAAATGACTTTTTTTACTGAGAGAAGAAAGAAAGAAAGAAGGAAGGAAGAGAGAGAGAAAGAAAGAAAGAAAGAAAGAAAGAAAGAAAGAAAGGAAGAAAGAAAGAAAGAAAGAGAAAGAAAGAAAGAGAAAGAAAAAGAAAGAAAGAAAGAAAGAGAGAGAGAGAGAGAAAGAAAGAAAACATATTGCCTGTTAAGCATATGGCCTGTTAAGGAATCCTGTAGCCCTGGGAGCTTTCCCTCCATCTTCAAATTCATGCCTTTTTGTAAATGAGCCAAGAACGTGTCGAACTTGTCCTTTGAAATCCATCAATTCTTTATTTTTGTTGAGCCCAGAATATTGAGGCTAACGATGACCTAGGACCAAAGAATTTTTAATTCTCCAAGACAACATGGGATTCTTTACAAATTCTCGGCCTGTTGTGGAATTTCATAAATCTGATTCAGTGACTTACACTTCCGTGTAATAATCATTTAAGAAGCTAGTTGAGAAGGCCAACTCCCAGCTCCCCTGTATCACTCCAAAACTTGGACCCCATGGGTTGCTGGTAACAAAGAGCCTGGGAGCTCTGAGACCCCCAGTCTGAGGAAGGCCACACTCCGTGATGCCTATTTCATCATTTCCAGTCACACTGCTGTTTCCTGTGGCCGCCACAGGTGCCTGAAGATCAACTCAACTTCTTCTCTTCTCTTTCCTCCCACCACCATCTTCTTCATTTCCATCTCTGGGCATCTAATCAGCCCACCGACGCACAATTTGTACTTTGAGAGTCACAGTAAATGCTTATCCACAGAGATCCAAAACTAGCTTGGTAGAGAAAAAAGTTTAAATCCTCCTTCCCTTCTTACTGCCAGATGTTATGGGTCTCACAGAGGAAACCTGGGCAGCAAAGACAAAAAATCCTCGTAGGAGAAATGAAGTGGGGGAAAATCATTTCACCTCCTGGGCCACCGTGACGTAATCATTAGCCCTGTCCAGTACAGTAGCCATTAGTCTCATGTGGCTTTTTTTTTTTTTTTTTTTTTGTGGTACGCGGGCCTCTCGCTGTTGTGGCCTCTCCCATTACGGAGCACAGGCTCCGGACGCGCAGGCTCAGCGGCCATGGCTCACGGGCCCAGCCGCTCTGCGGCATGTGGGATCTTCCCGGACCAGGGCACGAACCCGCGTCCCCTGCATCGAAAGGCAGACTCTCAACCACTACGCCACCAGGGAAGCCCTGAGTGGCTACTGAGCATCAGAAATGTGGCCCGTCCAAAGTGAGATGTGCTCTAAGTGTAGAGTATACACCACATTTTGAAGACTTTGTACAAAAAAGTAGTATGAAAAAAGGATTTAAAATATCTCATCAATACTTTTATATTGGTTGTATATTGAATTATAATATTTTTAATATTCAGGTCAATATACATGCATTATTAAATTAATTTCACTTGTTTCTGTTTCCTGTGTTCAAATACGAATTACAAATGCGGCTCACATTATATTTCTATTAGACAGTGCTGACCTAAAACTGCACTGTCCAATATGGTAGCCACTAGTCACAGATGGCTATTTAAATCATCTACATTTAAATGAAGTTAAAAATTTAGCCATGCTAGCCACATTTCAAGCTCTTAATGGCCATATGTGGGTAGCGGCTGCCACATTTAATGCTGCAGATATAGAACAGTCGCATCTTTGCAGAATGCTATATTGAACATCACTGACCTGGTAGTTTCTATATGGCTCTAAATTTTTTTAACCATCTGTCCTGAGTTCAGCTGTATGAATTTATGCTAGAAATTTCACTCTCTGGTCCAGCCATAGGCCCGGGTACCTTCTCTTTTGCTGAAATCCTAGATTATGCTGGTGTCCTGGTTCCAAAGGGCCCTTTGCTGGGACCCCAAATCCAAACAAGCCACCACCCTTGGCCCCTCTCTGAGTCCAAGATCAGTGTGTTAGTTTCCTACTGCTGCTGTGACAAATCATTGCGACCTCAGTAACTTGCAACACAAACGTATTCTTTTACGGTTCTGGACATCAGAAGTCTGAAGTCAGGGTCAGCAGAACTGTGTTCCTTCTGACGGCTTCGGGGGCAAATCCATTTCCTCGACGTTTTTAGTTTCTAGTGGCAGCTGGCATTCCTTGGCTTGTAGCCTCATCACTCCTCTCTGCTTCATCCTCACATCACCTTCTCCCTCTGAGCTCCTCCCTCTTATGAGGCCCCTTATGGTTGCACTGGACTCACTCAGATCATCCAGGATAATCTCCCAACTCAAAATCCTTGACATAATTGCATCTGCAAAGTCCCTTTTGCCTTGTAAGGTAGTATTTACAGGTGCTGGGAATTAGCATGTGGACATCTTTGGTGGGGCGGGGGGAGGGCATCAGTAGCCTGTACAATCTCCAAATGGAAAACCAGTACAGCTGGTCCGACCTCTGCATACCATGACCATGTGAAGAGGCCAAATCATTGTCCATAATCCAAGGAAAACTCATACTCTGTATGTTTTCAATGAAAAATGCCCTCCTAGAAGTCACAGTTCTGAGAACTTCACAGATCATATAGCTGCTCGTGTAGCTGGGGCAAGATACGGGTTTCTTGGTTAGGGGATCCTATCATTGCTCAGAAAAGGTTTGCCTTATTGGGCTGTTCTTGTCGCCCTTTCCCAGACCCCATAAAGCTCCCACCTGCCATGTCACCTGCCCAGAGAAAAAACTATTTGGCTAGAAGTCAGTGACAAGACTCATGTGTGAGAACATTTCTCTAAAGGGAGTAAGATGGACAACAAGCCCTGATAGGAGTTTGTCATTGAGAAGAGGTAGCGTGATATTAGGGTAAAAAGGGCGGGGTGACAAGCTGGAGAGGTGGAATGGCAGGACCATGAATGAGTAAGCCCTGGAAGGATGCTCATTTTATAGTTTTATACATGATCCATTGCAAGTACACAGTGAATGTCTCCAAGTATAAATAACAGTAGGTTTCTCTAGTAGTAAAAGGTCATACAGGGCTTCCCTGGTGGCGCAGTGGTTGAGAGTCCGCCTGCCGACGCAGGGGACACGGGTTCGTGCCCCGGGCCGGGAGGATCCCACATGCCGCGGAGCGGCTGGGCCCGTGAGCCATGGCCGCTGAGCCTGCGTGTCCGGAGCCTGTGCTCCGCAATGGGAGAGGCCACAGCAGTGAGAGGCCCGTGTACCGCAAAAAAAAAAAAAAAAAAAAAAAAAAAAAAAAGGTCATACAGAAGATCTCACAAGCCTGTTTGAATGGACAGGGAAAGAAATCAAAGTAGTCAGCATGGGCAAAACTAAGGTAGCTTGTGTAGGAGCCCAAACTCTGATTAGATAGTCACGAGCTCCAAAGTACCACTGTGATTCTGACAAGGACAAGCTACGATTCCTGGAACAGGCTGACCCTCCATGCAGCCAAAGGGGCCAACAACTGGCTGGACATCTCGTGATACGCTGGGGATGAAACTGGTCATGTTCTAACCGCTGAGCAGAAATGATCCTCCCAACGAAAGGGTCATCTGACATGCCAAGGAATCCCAAAGCTCTCAACTCCAGGTTTTTCAAGTTTACTTTATATATTACAGGCTACACCACTGGGCGGACTACTCAGTGACAGTGCAACTCCATCCAGCTGAATGAAGGGGAAAAAGCCCGCGAGGCTGGCCACGCGCCTCTCCCCTCCTTTCTCTGCTCCCTCTTCCCTCAGACTTGCCGGCGCCCTCCCAGCCGCACCCACATCCAGCTCACCCTCTTCCGGGCACAGCTGCGGTCCTCACCTCTCTCTTCGCCGTATCCTCTCTGGAAGGGTGATGCTGGAGCCGTCACGGGGACCACCCAGGGCATCCACCCTCCTTCCTGTTCTTTGGGGCTAAAGTCAGAGAACAGGTTCCAGGGGCTTCAGATTTACATTCTAGGCTGCGTGGCTCCATCACCAGAAACAGGTCCAAATATACTGGCAGCCAGCTTTCCAGGACCACCTCTAGCTCCTACATGGCCTTCATACAAACTGGGAAAAGTGTACCTTCTGCCAGGAAGCGTCTCAGTTTGGGGTCCCTCCCCGCCCACAGCAAAGCCAGAGACAAGGACTCGGGGGGTAGTTTATTGGATAGTGATGTCAGGAAGCAGGGTGAGAGAGGAGTGAGACGGACTCGGGGCAGGAGGAAAAGCCAGGAAGCGATGTGTCAGGGACCTGATTGCCAGCGTGGAGTAGGGTCGGCCCACTGGACCCTTGGGGAACCGAGATGTGTGTCTCAGAATCATCCCTCTGAAGGTCAGAAGGCTGCGGGCATTTATCCCTGGATTCCAATCCTCCCTGGTTGAGGGCGTCCTCCGGGGGACACGGTCCTGCACCACCCGGTCGCCCTCCGTGGGCTGCTGAGCAGCAGGAAAGTGGGAAGCCCTTGACCTGGGAGGATGTCGGAGAGCGTGGTGGCTGCCAGCTGGGCTGCCGTGATTCCACGGCGGGCTAAGGGACGTGGCCCGGGACACTGGGAGTCTCCGCTCCCACTCACATCCCCTGTGGCCCCGTCTGCCCTACTGCACCGGTGTAGCTGCAGGATCGCTCTTGAGATGATGCAGGCATGCTCACAGCACGGAAGTCCTCCTCTGACCTCCCCTCAGGCGGGACCTGCCGAGGCTCTAGAGGGTAACAGGCTGCATGGCCCAGGAGACAGAGAAGCTGACCAATCAGGACACACCAAAAATATATAATTAAAAAAATCAGATCTGGGCCTGGCTTAGCCTGGGGCTACCTGCCCACCCCTGCCCGGAATCCACTGAAACCTTGATAGAACCTCAAGGCTTTGGGGCCGCACAGGGGTTCAATCTATAGCCACATCCACCCCAGAGGCAGTGAACACTCCTCTGTGTCCCCACCCCAGGCAGGTTCTTTATTAATTTAAATGAGGGCCCTACCCAGCAACTAGCTCAGCACTGCCCTGTGGGACCAGAGATGCTGACACACCCTCTGGGGTCGGAGACTGAAGGAAGCAGGGCCGGTCAGGGCTCGGGAGCTGAGGACGTGGTTCACAAGTGGCTGCATCTGGTGCCTTTAAGGAAATGCCCGAAGGCAGAGAGGAGCGACAAGTGTAGAGTTTACTCCGAGTAAAGCGCTCACTCCCTCTCACTCCAGAGACGAGGCTCTTGGTCTGCCTGGAACCTCCCTCTTCACCCTGGGACCACTGCCCACAGCAGCCCTTGTTCACGCTTCCTGGACCCCATGACGCCGCCCACTCACGGGACGGCAGGACGTGGGCTGTGTCCTCCTAGTTCAACGCTGCCCCCCAGTCCCTGGGGGTCAAACGGGAGTAAATGAATAAAGGATCCACGTAAAAAAGTCTTTGCTCTGAATGTACAATCAGCCTATTTTTGATAAATTGTAACTCGAAGTATTTTTACACCGTCAAGAACCTTAATGATGCTTAAATATTGATGACATTTTGTCATAAGTTTGAAAGACCGCAGGGAATTCCCGTAAGATACTAGCAAGGGCTGGGAAATGGTGAGACTCCATCTAACGAAATCCACACAATCAACAAGCACTTCCCTCCGGGCCAGGATCCACCCCGGTTGCTGAGCAGCTCCCGGCCTCATATCAGTCTGATCCACACTCTTTGGGACCTTTAATTTCCACATTTTAAAATCCATTTCCTCTCTAAAAAGACACTGTGTGCCAATCACACAAAGACCTGGGTCCCCGGAAAAGCTGACCGGCAGAAATGACTTCAAGTATTCAGAGGCAGAAGGGTGAAGTTCTTTAACTCACTGCAATTAAAAACTGATCAAGGGCTTCCCTGGTGGCGCAGTGGTTGAGAGTCCGCCTGCCGATGCAGGGGACACGGGTTCATGCCCCGGTCCGGGAAGATCCCACATGCCGCTGAGCGGCTGGGCCCGTGAGCCATGGCCGCTGAGCCTGCACGCCCGGAGCCTGTGCTCCGCAACGGGAGAGGCCACAGCAGTGAGAGGCCCGTGTATCACAAAAAAAAGAAAAAAAAAAAACTGATCAAGAATCCAAAAGAAGGAAAGGAAGAAGTGGATACAGACATACTGAGGCTCTTTTTATCGTATTGGAGTGTGAGGATGTTAATTAAAGGAATCTCCGAATCAGAGATGATCTGAAAAAGGAAGGTGTTGTTTCATCCGGTTAAAAAAAAAAGATAGTTTCATGAGTTACTTGCAGCAACTCTTAGGAACTTCGTGGGTCCCCAGAAAAGCTCCAGTTGAAACTGTAAAGTGAAGAGGATCTAGTTCATGACACTCTTTCATCCCAGTAAAGGACCTTAATAGTGAAGCACAAATGAGCAAATCTTAGAGCATTAAATGAGCAAAACAAAATGCTAGATATCACTCGCCTGGTGTTCTTCCAAGAACAGCACTCATACATTTTTTAAAACAGAAGTTAAAAGAAAAACAAAAAAGATACCAGTGGAACTTAGCAGTTCTGCACATAGGCTCAGGAAGAAGGTTCCCAAACCCAGCCTTGGTGCGTTTCTCAGCATCCCCTACGCAAGCCGTCACACCTCACTCTCCTTCACATCCAGTGAATAACTGTACAACGAACAACTGCTGTCTCCACCCTTCCTGGGGACCCCAATCTTCTCCGTGAGCTGACACACAAGTTCCGAGTCCTCTCAATGCCTTGCAGGTGAGGTGTTCCTATTTCTATTTTGCAAGCGCAGAAGCTGAGTCGCAGGATAGTTGAAAGCAAATCACCCATCGACACTTAGTGAGTAGGAAAGCTGGGCCCTGAGCCCGTCTCTCAGCCTCCAGGGTCAAGCAGTTTGCACTGTGTCACCTCAGAACACTAGATAGAAGTATGAAGTGGGTACGAGACGTGTCCGAGGGAATCCAACCAGACCTGACATGGATGGACACACTCACTCCCGTCCTCACACCCTGCTCCTGAGTCGGCTGTGTCCCATTCTCCAAGGGCCAGCATGAGGGATTTTAACTGGTTCCTGCCCCTAGCGACCATGGTCCCTGAGCTGCGGGCAGCAAAAACCTAGTCCAGCCAACAAAAGCAAAGGGATTTTCTTGGAAGGCTACCTAGGAGTCCCAGAATCAGCGACAAGGCTGCAAGTGGACAGCTCTAGGCTGAAATGAAGCAAAGCATCTCTTGCCAGAGTAGATGGGTCCCCAGTCTCTTCGACCCTCTGCTCAGATCGTCCTGACTCGGGTCAGAGTGTACACTAGGGAAGAGATAATAGATCACGTCCTAAAAAGAAACCACGTACTGGCAGCCGGGCCCCTGTGCCGCACAACCCCAGGGGCAGCATGGATCCTAACGGGAACGGTATGCCCTGGGGCCGTAGACCCTCCAGCCCTACGGATGAAACCCGGCAGCCCCGCTGAGCTCTCTGCTCTCTTAGGTCCACCGCCCACACCCTCTGCTCACCCCTCACACAGTTAACTCTGTAGCTAGTCATTGACTCTTCCCCAGTCACACTGGAAGATTCCTGAGGATATGATTCAGGACCTCAACATTTCTATTTCTAATACCACATCGTACAGAGCAGCAGTTTCCAATAAGCCTCTTGCTTATATCCACAAACAAATATGTTTCCTTTTAACAACGAATGGAGCAGTACATTTCGAGCAATGAAATAGGGATGTCCTCCCCCCCACCAGGTTTGCGTGTCATCCCTGCAAGGTACCAGGAAGTGACCGTGGGAAGGAAGGGTAGGACATGGGCATTGAACAGAAGCCAAAGGCTATGCTAGGCACAGGTCTTGTGGTAGAAGTTCAGGTCTCAGGTTACCCTCATGCCCCTGACATGGTTCCATGTGGGCAGCTGCTCTGGCACCAGCCACGCCGCCACTGCCCCTGCCCCTTAATTGGGGAGAGCTTGGTCTGTCTCCAAATACTAACTGAGCAGCTGTTAAGCAGCAGGTGCTGGGCGAGGTAGGAAATCACCGTGCCATTAAGGAGCCCGGCACCCAACGCCATCAATAAACCGATAAGCGTTTGTTCTCCTGCCTCCTCCCCCACCATCCCTCCACCGTCATCACCGCATTGGCTGCTCTGAGTGGCTCCTTCCCTAATCCTGTCTTCTCTGTCAGCACGTGCCAGGCCTGGACCCTTCCAGCAGAAGGAGGATTACAATAGCGTGAGCAAGAATGAAGTTGGTTGGCAAACCGCACCCTGGCTCTGGGTCTGCTCATTTGATGGCCTCATTCATTAACCATATATTGCACCCCAGCCGTGTGTTGAGCTCTGCGCAGTGTACAGGGAGCTGTGTAAACCAGGAGACACAGAGGTCCTGACCGGAGAAGGAGACAGCCCTGTAAACAATTGGGTAGAGTTCTGGGTGCTCAGTGATTCAGCTGGTTCACATAACATTCTTGTCTACTGTGGCATCAGCACCTAGCATAGCGCCTGGCCTCTTTTAAATGGACGCCAGTAGTGTGGGTTGGCGGACGAACTAGGCAAGTCCTAGTTGAGTGTTTACCATGCGCCCGTCCCTCTTCGAACTCTGTTACAAGAGTCTTACGTGTACTCAACGTGCACAACACATGGGGTGGATGTTATTATCACCCCATTTCCTGATAAGGAAACTGAGGCACAGAGATGTTACATAATCCGTTTACTTGGCAAGAAAAAGAGTCAAGATTCAAGCCCAGCCCGGATAGTCTGGCCCCAGAGTCTGTGCCACCCTGCTCGTCGTATGCTAAGTGCACGGTGCTGGGGGATCACAGAGGAGACGGCCACCGTCTGAGGTTTCAGTATTCAACACTGACACGAACCCACCCAGCACCACGATGTCTCAGCCCCTGGACCCCCTCACCTCCAACACCCAAGCCCCCCTTTCCGCCTCAGCACTGTCTCCCACGTGAGCCCTGCACGTGGTCACTGCAGCAAGGGCGCCATTTCTGAAATCTCGCCGTCAAGCCGTCCTCCCTGTGGCTTCACCACATCCTTCAGCTCAGGTACTCTAGGTCGTGGATCGCAGTGACGGAAACTCCATTCAGCCGACTCCACCGCAGATTTTACTATCGATCAACCCCTCCCGCCTTCATCGTCTCCCGTACCCTCCTCAGATTCCGTGGTCTGTTATCATCAACTTCCCTGCATCTCTTCCCGTCGTCATCTCCCGTACCCTCTTCAGATTCCATGGTCTGTTATCATCAACTTCCCTGCATCTCCTCCCAACAGCCTTGCCTTCCTCTCCTTACATTTGTCCAGCAAGACCCCAACTCAGCCATCTACCCCCTCTACCCTTGATCAGAGCTACTGAATGTTGCTGAGAAAATACGCATCTGGGCTGACTGCAGTCTCTTGAAATTTATGCCACAAATCTCAAAACAAAACCCGAAAAACAACAAACAAACAAACAAATGCAACACTGCCTAGCAATCCTGTCGTTTTTCAAGTAACTTTCTTCCGCACCGTCCACATTCCTCCACCTCTTTGCCCATGACCTTCACTAAGAAACAGAAGTAATCAGACAGGAGCCTGCCATTGGTCCACTGGCCAATCTACAGATCTGCCTACGTCTGAACCTGTTCTGCTCCGTTTTCTCTCCTATAAACATGGGAACAACCCTTGTGCTCCTCTCAGGGGCAAATCCCTCCCCTCCCGCCTTCTGAAACACTCATCCTTTCCATTATTTCCTCTCTTTTGCGTCTTCAATCTCTCTCAAGATCATTAACTTCAAATGACAAATATGGTACAGTGTCTCCATCTTAGAGAAACAACCTTCTTAACCCACACCCTCCTCCAGTTTTCATTCATTTTTTCTGCTTCTCTCACCTCCGTATTGGTCTTCAACTCACCCCATTTGGGCCTTTGTTCTCACTTCTCCAGTGTTTCTGTCAAGGTCACCAAATGACCTCCATGTTGCCAAGTCCACCGCACATTTCTGTCCTTATCTTACATAAACTCTCAGCTGCATTCAACATGGTTGACTGTTCCCTCCTTTTTGAAAACCATCCACCTCCTGGCTTCTCTGCCCCCTCCACTCCCTGGTTACCCTCCACTCCATGGCCATTCCTTCTTAGTCGCCTTGGCTGTCCTCCCCTCTTCTCCCTAACTCCTGAATGTTGGAGGGACCCAGGAGTGGTCCTGGCCCTTCCCCCTTCTCTGCCTGTTAAGTCTGTCTTCTTAGGGGAGGTCTCATCCTCATCCTGACTCCAGTAGGTCCTGGCTCTATCCCTGACCTCTTCCCCCATATTCCAAAGTCATGTGACCAACTGCTTTCAAGGACCCTTAATAACCACCTCCCAGAAATAGGGCTCTTTAGTTAACACACACACACACACACACACACACACACACACACACTCCTTCTTCTCGAGCCTCCCCCATCTCAGTGAATGGTACCCCATCTACCCAGATGCTCAGTCCCAAACCCTCCCGATACCATCCTGATTCCATTAGTTTTTCTCCGTCTCCCCCCTACCACCATGCTTCACCAACCCATCGCTCTCCTTGGCCACTAAACAGCCTCCACTCTAGGCCTCTCCACACAGCGGAACGATCTCTTCAAAGCATAGATTAGGTATCTTCACTTGACTTTTTGCCACCTGCCTCCTCACTGCGCCCTCAAGGTCCTGGAACATCTGCCTCCCCTCAGTCTTTCCAATCTCTTCCCAGCATGGACCCCTGCGTTCACTCTGCTTTGGTAACTCCATCTGCCTTCCATCCTTCCACATTCTCAAATTCTTTTCCACATCAGGGCCTTTGTCCCTATTCCGCGGCGCTGCAGTGCTCTTCATCCAGCTCTTTAAATAACTGCTGTATTTAAAACAGATAGCCACCAACAAGGAGCTACTGTACAGAACAGGGAACTCAGCTCGATATTCTGTAATAACCTAAACGGAAAAGAATTTGAAAAAGAAGAGACACGTGTATATGTGTAACTGAATCCCTTTGCTGTACACCTGAAGCTGACACACAACGTTGTTACTCAACTGTACTCCAATATCAAATAAAAGTTTTCAATAATAATAATAATAATTGCCTCACTCTCCTCCCTCAGGGAGATCGTATCATGCAACGTCATCTCCTTAGCGATGCCTTCCCGGACCAGCCCGCCTTCTCAAAACATGGCATCTCCCAGTTTGTAACTTTAGTAAATATTTATTGAGGGCTTTCCAGACATTGTTATCAGGACTTTATGTTGATTAACTCTCCTCATTCCTCTCAGCTCTGTTATTGTCATTATTATACCCATCTTAAAAACGAGGAAACTGAGCCCAAAGAGATCAGAACTGTCTAAGGTCAATCAGTTGTCAGAAGTTGTCTTAGGATGTAACCTTGAGCATCCCAGGGCCAGCCTGGCCTCCTAACCGTCCCTCCACCTGCCTCCCTCCCATGACCTGCGTGTCTCCTTCTCGCGCTTTTTACAGTCTGGATGCTATCTCATTTAGGGATTTAGGTTCCGTCAGTCTCCTCATTAGCATATAAACAACGTTTGCACAGAGACATTTGTCTTCATCAATGGATCCCCAGAGCACAGCAATCACAGATAATAGAGCAAATCGTTCTTGTTTTCAATGATTGAATGACCTTATGTGTGTTTTGTCTGTTTCTCCAGAGCAGATTTCTTATGCCGGCCCTGTCTACAATCCTGGATTTGAAATTCCTGAGGTAAGGTTTTGGTTTTCTGTTTTGTTTTGTTCCTTCATGACTGTATCTAGCAGTTTCTTAAAGAAGGAGACGCAGAGGAGGTGGAGGAGCGAATTAAACTAAAAACGTAAAGCTTTTGTTGGCCAGTCACGAGGAAAGCCCTTTCTCAGTGAAGCGGCTACCTCTTCGTGGGCACTTACTTACTAACGCTTGACGCACAGGTTTCGGCATTTTGGTATTTAACACTTTTGTCCTGTGGGGCAGCCCCTGTGTAGGCAGCTCCCGTGGGGAGGGATCCTGGGGCCCTGTCCTGCAGGTTGGCCTTGTCTGGGGAACCTCCACACTGCTAGAGCTGTTGAGGTAAGGGCGGCAGCCACAGATGGGCAGTTCGTTCAGAGAAAGTAAGAAACACACAGCCCGGAAAGCGTAAAGCTCCCCGGTTACTGTTCTCGCACAGGATTCACGAGCTACCCAGCAAATAAAATGACCACGTCCTGCACATTCACTACTGAGGTTCACAGCTACGAGTAGATTTTTCCTCTAATTCCTTTTCATTCAATATACTGTGACTTTATGAAACAGCTGCACTCCAGCAGCTCTGACATGGCGATCCATTCGCCACACACCACTCCTGAGAGCATCCTTCAGAAATACATCCAAAGAGTCACAAAAATGTAATCATTTTCATTTTCTGGTCTTCAACTTCATCCTTTGCATCTTCCGAAACCTGATACGACTCTAGAAAAGAATCTCCTTCTCCATAAAGAATCTCTTGAACTCGTTTCATTTCCCTGTATGTCTCCTTTCTGTCCCAGCCTCTGGGTTCCTCAGTCTCAAGCCATCAAGTCTCCAGACTATGTTGGACTTTCACTAGTACTCCTCTGGCAGTTGGGAAGTGTCCAGCCTTCCAGAGTTTTCTCCTCAGGCCTTTCAGCATAATATGAGAGTTGTGCAAACTCTCTTCCCGTCTAGGAGGTGAGACAATTTCTCTCACGTAGTTTTTTGCCTTAAATCTTTGCATTTGAATTCTTTTTCTTCCTCCATTTTCCTTTGGACCCTCCCCACACCTCCACTGGAGATTGACTTAAAATTTGCAAACAATTAACTTTAGTCTTGCATTATTAACTTTTAAAAAAAACAGTTACTCTTAGCAATTGCTATGAAATAGAGGCGAGAGAACTTAAAGTCACAGGATCACTTTGAAAGAAAAGGTAGCAGAGATGTAAAAAGCTTTATTGCAACCACCTGGGATGCGTGAGTGAGCGCATTACCTGCGTCCCTCAACAACAAACGTACTCCTCGGGGGCATTGACTGACGTGAGACTGAGACAAGGCCAGGTCACCTGGCCCCTGGCCTCCTTGTTCAAGCATCTGCAGATGCCCTCTGCCCAGCCCTCCTACCTCTTCCCCTTCTGGGGCCTGGGCCTGGGGAGCAGAAACCCGGCCAGCCCTGACCCCGCCCCAGCCAGGCCTGACAGGGGACAGAAGCAGAGTGGACACATGTGATCTGTCACGTATGCAGCAGAGGCAGCTGGAGGCCTTAATCCCCAACTTGAGCTCCCACGCTGGCCCAAGACCAGCCCGGTGCCCCTGGCTGACAGCCAGCCTGCAAGGCTCAGAGACTTTGCTTCCTAATATGGGACAGAAATGGTGTGAAGACGTTTGGTTTTAAAAGACCTGCCCCAGATCCCGCCTCTTCCCGCCAAATCCCCCCGAGATGGGCTTTGTGCTAATTCTACTCCTGCTTGGCCGAAAAATTTTCCACTCAGCAGTCAGTCTTCAGTGTCTTGGTGTTATTTTCTTTTTAACACAACCAGCCCCTCGGCCCCGACTGAAGTGCTGCCTGCAGCGGGCATCTGGCTGCCGCTTTCTGACTTAGAATTTAGAGGCCCTTTGGGCTTCCAACTTGGACGCCAACTGGCAGGTACGGCCTGAACTGTGTAAGTGCAAAGGGTGCAACTACAGACTCCTACCTGACAAATCCAGCGCTCTTCAAACGGCAGAAAGACCCCTGCTCTCAGGGCATCATCCTGTCCTCCTGCCCACAGGTGGGCCCTGTTGCCTAAATACTCTCGCCCCTTAAAGCAGAGTATGTGTGTCTTGTAATCCGTAATCTGGAACGCCTTCATTCACATTCTACTTCTTTCACTAGGCTTAGAAAGCGATGGGGGAAATTCAGTTGGTTTTCAACAACTTTGTGTGGCGTGTACTTAAGGGCACAGGGACAGTTAAACGTAGCTGATGGTGATACAATGACGGCGATGATGAAACACCATCAGACGCAAACGTGAGCTGGTCTCTACTCAGAACTAATTCTCTGTTACACTCTGATGTAAACTCCTAACACTGCTTCTGAAATCACAGCTGCTGATATCTGAGCAGACTCAGGGAGCCCAGGCCGTCAGAGAATCTTCAAGGTGAAGGGTGCCGGAAGACACCCTCGGCAGCCCTCATGCCCGAGACACCATCAGTGCTGGGGAACTCACTCACTCCTGGGCCTCTGCTAATTGCTAGAAAGCGCCTCTCTCGTAGCCCGAGACCTTTCATGCAACATCTATCCAGTGGTCTGATCTGTTCCTTCCCTCCGGCTTATATAGATTAAATGTCTTCCCTTCCTCGGGTGACAGAGAGTCTGCAGGTTGGCCCTACCACGTGGCTTGTGGGGCCGGGTGGTTCAGCCACGAGCACGGCACACGTGGCTCAGGCCTGGGTTCCTTCTGCAGCTCCACACTGCCTGGCTGGCATTCCCTGACCACAGAGGAGGTCCTCTGCGGTGCGCTGTCGCCAGAAAGGAACCCTAAAGGGCAGAAATACTTTCTCTAGCGGAGCGTTTGGGTTTCATGCCGTTGGATTTGGCCCCCCAGCTGCCTCCCCCTTCTCAGGAAACAACACTTTATCCCTCCTGTTGCTCAGGCCAGAGTCCTCGGGGTCACCCCTGACCCCTCTCTTTCCCACCCACGTGGGTTTCCTCAGCCAATCCTATCGGCTCTTCTTTCCGAATCCATCCAGAATCCCGCCCCTCTCCCCATCTCCACCACCTGCTCCAAACCTTCGCCACCTGCTACCCGGTCTTACTGCTTCCTACCCGCATCCCCGGCTTTTCTCCCCACGGCAGCCGGAGGGATCCCGGGGACAGGCACACCAGGACAGGCCACGCCTCAGGTGGAAGCCATCGCCAGCCTCTTCCCCTCTCCTCCTGTGGGCCTCTCCCCCCGAGCCCATCGGGCCCTCACTTTCCGCAGCCGGCATGGCGTGCTTCAGTACCACCTTCAGGTCCTCACCCCAACATCACCTCCTCAGGGGACCTGCCTCGACCACCACCCTCCCTAAAGCTGCACACCGGCACACGCCAGCCCAGCACCCCCTGGTCAGCCCAGCACCCCCGGGGGAGCTCCGTCGGGAACACGAGAGCCCTCCGTCTTAGCCGTTCATCATGGCACCACCTGCCTCTCCCAGCCAGCCCGGGAGCCACAGCGGGTGGGGATGGTCTGTGCGGTTCGACTTTATCCCCGGTGCGTAGCGCAGAGGCTGCACGTAGAAGGGCTCCGCAACCGCTTGCTGAAAGTTGATGGCTCTGGGCTCACACGCCTCCTGCTTTCCCCGTATCCCTTCAGGGAGAGTACCAAGTTCTGCTGCAGCTGTACACCCAGGACCGCTCCACCGTGGCCTGCGCCAACGCCACCATCCTTTGTTCCTGAGCGCGGCGAGCTGTCCCGCAGGGACCGCAGCTTCCCACACTCGCCCTGCCGTGAGGAAGGACCAGTGACGACAGAGCAAGCCTCTGGGGACGCGCAGGTGCTGGTTTCAGCCCCAGGACCACAGGTCCCCAGGCTCCGCGGATGTAATGAGGCCCCCCGAAACATCTGCTTCTCAGGAGCTCCTGGGGGTCATCCAGCAGTCTTGAGGGGCCGTCCCTCTTCCCTAAGTGCTCACCTGACATCACTCCCCTTTTTTCAGCTCCTGGGGGCCCTTCCTTGGTCGCCCAAAATAAAGGAACCGGCACCACAATTGTGCCTCCTGGTCTGTTACAGAATCTTGGTACAGTCCTGTAGCTCTAACGTAAGTTCCTCTGCACACAGAGCCAGGGGCCGCCACGGCATCGGTGATGCTGAGAGACTCAGGACAGTGGCGGCCCAGTGGCAATGACAGCACTGGGGAGTGAGCCGTTCCTTCTCCTGAGGAAGCCCAGAAGCCGACGAAACTGCACAAGCAGTACATCACAGTCTCCCCTGAACACACCTCATTATCCTGAATCGTGGCTGTCCTGGCCCCGGCGCACCGTGGCCCTCGTGAATGTGTTCGTTAATTCACTCAGCAAGTCATGGCCGGTCACTCACATGCTGGGCCCTGTGCTCAGCACTTAGGCTACTCCAGGGAGTAAGACAGACACTGTCCCTGCCCTCATGGAGCCTGCAATCCCCTGGAATATTAAAAAGCCACGTGTCCACCAGGGGCCACATCACGCATGTACAGAGCCACCTCCTCTGATGCCCCCTGTAAATGACGAGGTGGCCTGTATGTTGCCAGAGCCGTTTGGTGTCCCTGGTGTCTCCTGTCCCCGGATGTGCAGCATCCCTGGGGGGCTCCACCTCCCCTTCCACACCCTGTGCTCCCCCCACCTCTCTCCTTCCAGCATCCCTGGGGGGCTCCACCTCCCCTTCGACACCCTATGCTCCCCCCACCTCTCTCCTTCCAGCATCCCTGGGGAGCTCCACCTCCCCTTCGACACCCTGTGCTCCCCCCACCTCTCTCCTTCCAGTATCCCTGGGCTCTACATCTGGCCCCCTTGCTCCTGTAGAGGGGCCGAAGTCGGGAGACTGGGTTGACCTTCTCAGTTGATAAAAGTGCCACTGTGTTAGAGATTAAAAGAGAAAAGAAATGCATAGTTTAAAAATGTTCGTTGCTATTAATTACTGTCTGTACACAGTTGAACTACCCGGAATAGCAGGCCATAAATGCCTGGTGAATCAAAACCTTAAAAGCAGCATCTGAGGTTTTCTGGGTTGTGGAGAGAGAAAATTACAGCAGTGTCCTCACCTACGCCCAAAATGCTCCAGAGAAGAGCCCTGCTGTGGCCATGCCAGTCTTGGGGGCAAGGCTCTGAGCACACACAGCGGACACTGTTGTGTACCCAGACGGCAAACTGGATTGCCGGTCCTTCCCCATCCCCTCTGGTGAGACATTTCCTGCTCCCTTTCCAGAAACATCCCTACATCCAGTTAAGGGCCCTGGGTGGCTCCCGAGTGCTCGCATGTTCCGACGGCTCAGGACGGCTGTCACAGCCTTGCATAGACGGGGGCAGGGAACGGGGAACAAGCAGACCGAGCTGTGCCCTTTCCTGTCCTTCACTCTCTTCTTAAAATTCATTGAGAGTGTGTGTGTGTGTGTGTGTGTGTGTGTGTGTGTGAGAGAGAGAGAGAGACAGACAGACAGACAGACAGACAGAGTGAGACAGAGAGAGTGAGAGAGAAAGAGAGGAGAGAGGGAGAGACGAAGGGAGAAAGAGGTTTAGTTCAACAGAGATTTCCGCACGTGCACAGGCTGACCCTAGCCTCGACTGAGCACACGGGAGCACACGGCCGCTGCACTAAGGGTGTAACTTGAGGGGGGAAAAGAGTGTTTCTCTGCCTCCAAAATCTGTCTGTCCTTAGCGTGGGCCTTACATTTCACTGAGTTTCACTCCTGCAAGTTGAGAACGCTTTTCACTGTTTATAACTCTCCTATTAAAAAATACAAACAGTCCTGGTAGGAGAAACGCCAGAATCATTATCAAAACTCCAGTAGAACAGAATAACGAAGATGAAGTTTGGAAGTGTCATCCCAGGAAGAGGGAGGTGCTGAGGGGCAGTGGGCAGCCCAGGGCAAAAGCCCTCTTAGCTGGTCACCCACGTGTGCCTGGGTCGGGGTAGGGGGGAGGGCGACCTGCCAAAGAACTTCATTACTTCTCATCTTCTCATAAATGATTTGCCACTGTTTCAACATCAACATCAAGTATTCTAAAAACTTCTCCTGAATAAACTTCCCTGAAAAACAAAATCGCTTTTATTCAAGATTATGCTATGCCTCCAAACCGAAGAACTCTCGTGGAAATCAGCCAGCTCCAGTCATTTTGGTGTCCGTAGGCCCTTCCTTATATTTTAAGGGAATGTGTGTGTGTGTGTGTGTGTTTTAAGGGAATGCCAATGCCCAAGGAAAGCTTTGCCAAGCAAGGTCCAGGCAGACAGCTGAAGATCCGTTTGGCCACTGTGATCGCCCCACTCGGAACGTTCGGCTGTAAAGAACGGAGACCAGCTCTGTCTGGTTACACACGCAGCTCAGCTCTGACTGCTAAGTCCCAGGTGGTTCAAGAATCAGCCGTGGTTTGCTACACAGTTGCACACTGTCATCAGCACTTTGCCTCTACTTCTCCGAAGTTCCTTCACCTCTGGCCTCCATGAATATTGGCTTCACCCTCAGACAGTCTTTCCTGCAATGGCAAATAGTTTCACACTTGTCCAAAGTACCAAGGAGAGAGACCTTTCTCCCGGAGCCCTGCATTCGCCCTGATTTCACTGGCTTGGGTCACATGACCACTCCTGGCCAATCACTTTGGCCTCGTGCTGATTGGCTTGCCTAGATCACATGACTCACCCCCAGAGCTGGATTGGCATTAGTGCCACTGGAACCACACCATTCCTTAAGTGGACACTAGGGAGGTTGGAAAGGGTAAAGGGAGGAAAGGGGGAGACGTTAGTAGTGGAGGGTGCGTCTAGAATTAGACAGGCCGGCTTTTCAGCTGTTAACTGGGCGAGTGCCTCAGATTCTCTAAGCCTCTGTTTCCTCATCCGTACGTGTCAACAATAATAACACCTGCCTTACAGAAATACCCTGAGAATTAAATGAGAGAACAGTGCCAGGCACGTAACTCCATGAATGTGAGTTACTACTCTGTTCGGAATGCTATAATAAAAATACATAAGCTGGGTGGCTTACAAGCAACCGACATTTATTTCTCACATTTTTCTCAGTTATTTCTGGATGCTGGAAAGACCAAGTTGCCAGCAAGTTCAGTGTCTGGTGAGGGGCTGCTTCCTGGATCACAGACAGCTGTCTTCCTGCTGTGTCTTCACGCGGTGGGAGGGGTGAGGAAAAGCTCTCCGCGGTCCCTTTTATAAAGACACTAATCACCTAATCACCTCCCAAAGACCCACCACCAATACCATCACACTGGGAGTAAGAATTTCAACATATGAATTGGGTCGGGGGGGACACAAACATTCAGTCTATAGCAGGTGGGTATTCACCTTGGAGCTGAAGCCCTGTTTCCTAATTTCCCTCTCCAATCCCTCCGACATCATCCCGGCCAAACTGTCTTTGAGCCTTGACCTCACCCATAAGCCCACATTCCTTTTTAAGTCCTGAAATGGTTCCTTGGCAGCTTGATTTCTTCAAAGCGTAGCTGGTCTAAGTAGACCTGGGATGTTCACTGAGCTACATGAACTCTGAAAAGAATTCAAGGGAAACATTAAGGTACAAGTTTCCCCTGAAACAGAAACTTTATAACCAGGCCAAAAAAAAAAAAAGCCCTAGGAAAGAAAATGTGTGTAATTTTAATTAAACTTGTTTCCTGTTTAAAAAAAAAAAAAAAGATACACATTCAGGATGTGAAAAACTAAATGTAACAACTGCAAATTACATCTGCCTTCTGAAAAAAATCACCCAAAATAGCCAGGAAGAGAACGGAAAAGGCCACATCCTGATTTTGACCCGGACTTGTTAGGGAGGGAAAGTTGATCACGCCAGCAGTTCAATTTCAGATTGGAATCAGCTACAATTTTCTCAGTCAACTTTCTCAGACACGTTCTTCTGTCTAGTTTCTGGATCATTTTATCTGGCAAGCAGGGGTTCCAGAGGAATTGGGAAAGAGCTACTTTACATCTAGTGTGTAAATAACTTCAGTCGTTCCATTGGAGCTGAAGCCTTCAGCTGCCTTCAAATGCACGAGCCTGAATTTTCTTTCTCCTCTAACCCAGCTTGCCTTTAAAATGCGTGACAAAACCAAATTCCTTCCTGCAGTATCTTGGTCTCCTCACTCCTGAGGAAAAGCGTATAAGCATCGATGTTATTTCTTCCTCCAGCTGATATTTTTATGGACTCCCTGAAACCCAAGCCAGGATGGAAAGAAAGAAAACATCCAGGCCATGCAAGCCTGTATCATTTTATTTGGTTTTCCCTCCTTTTCTTCTACTCAGAAATAGTGGAAGAAAACTGGAGAAGGGGCCAGAGAATGTTATGGAAATGGTCAAAGGGATACAGTGAGGTTTCCACACAGAGGTAGACTAAAAAGGTTAAAATGTGTGAGTATAGAAAAATAACATCTGAGAAGGCAGAGTAATAATAACAACTGTTTAAAAGCGAACAGTTAGTTGAGCATTTACTATGTCCCAGCATTGAGCTGGGTATTTTACCGTATCTCAGTTCTTAATCTCAATAACAGCCCTTGGGGAAAATCCAAGGACCCACCTAATAGAAGAGGAAGCCGTGGTTAGGTTAGTAAAGTGAGGAGACAGACAGACCCCTGCTTCTTCAGGCTCGTGAGCCCAGGGAGCTGGGATTCAAATCTGTCCGACCCCATCCTAGCTCTCACCAGCTGACGCTACCTTAGCTGTTTGGCTGGAGGCTATATAAGAAGCAGCACTGTGTGTTATAGCCTTGCAGTTTCTTTCAAGTCAAGCAGCAGACAGGCTGAGAACAAAAGGTAGAGACTAAAAAAGTGTTAGATTAATTCACTGATGGGAGCACAGAAAAGAAAGAGCAGGCTCGGCCTAGCTGTCAACCCTGGTGGTTCACTCCCGGGGACTGGGACACATTATATCTCTGCTATAATTGGGCAAGGAACTCGGTGTCAGACAAAATAAAGTATATAAGGAAAGATGCGTTCGCCCAAGCCCTGGCTTTTCTCTCAATACTTAGTTGTGATCCCTGAAACTCAACCACTCAGCAGGTATTTACTGGGGCCAACTGTGCACCCAGATCTCACCCTAGCCCGTGCCCCTGCTGGAGTCCCCCGTCACCCTCCTGAGCAGCTGGTCAGCATCCCTCGCTGGAGAGAGGTTATTCTCTTCACCAAGCGTGGCCTCTCCACCCCTTTTCACATGTGACTCATGTTGCCTGAGTCCCCTTCAGTGGCAGCAGGTGTGGGGCTGACCTGGTGGATGAGGGCTCTGTGCAGGGTTCCATGGGGATGGGATGGATGAAGGAAGGAGGGGGAGGGGAGGGGAGGGGAGGGGATGCCAGCTTGAGAAGGGCATCCGGACAAGGAGGCAGCATTGAAACCACAGGCTGGCGGCGGGAGCAGAGGCTGGAGGGGCAGGGAGCAGCCGTTCTGAGGGTGGAAGGAGATCGGGGCACACACGGGGCCACAGCAGCCTCTATATGGACCAGAAGCCGGAGTTCGCGACGGGGCAGCCGAGAGCCGCCGGGCACTCAGTGGCCATCGGCTTCTTCCCAGGTTTACTTCTCCCAGCCAGACACACTAACACTCGAGTCATGACTTTCCCCATGGCAGGATCACGTGTTTGTGATCTCTCGTCCTGTCTTAGTCCGTTCTGCTGCTGTGACAAAGACATCACGGAGCAGGGAGTTGAGGAACCACAGAAACTCACCTCTCACAGTTCCGGAGGCTGCAAGTCCTAGGTGTGGGCAGATTCCGAGTCTGGTGAGGGTCCCTTCCTGGTCCCTGGTTCATAGACAGATGGCCAGACAGACGGTCTTCCCACTGTGCCCTCAGTGGCCGAAGGGGTGGGAGCTCTCTGGGGCCTCTTCGGTAAGCACCATAACCCCACCCGTGGGGAATCCACCCTCATGACCTAACCACCTCCCAAAGCCCCCAGGAGGCAACACCATCACCGCAGAGGGTCAGTTTCAACATCAGAATTTTGGAGGGACGCAAACATTCAGACCTCACAGCTCCCTTACGTTTTTCCTTTCCCCACTTCATTTTTGGTAATGAAACAGAAGAAATTGAAAGCTTAACATAGAAACTCCTCTATGAAAATGATCCCAACCACCAAAGAGAAAGAATAGTTATGTGATGTGATAGAAGTGCTACATATCACTTGGAAAGCGATCGGATTACAATATATAAACGTATCCATGTAATGCCTCGTACATCTTAAACATACACGATGTTATATGTCGATATATTTGACTTTTTTAAAAAAAGAACGGAAGGAATAAACTCCTGTATTGGTTACCTGTCCACGTCTGCCGCTGTTAGTAATGACCCCCCTTGCCAACCTGGGAGACAAACGTCATGTCTGGAGTCATTTAGAAGAGAAAGGTGCTTTTCACCCCTGTCTCGCTCCCTGGCCACCATTTTTCCTAATCGTATCGGATTTTCCCTTTGTTGCCTCCCAAGGTACCAGACTATTCGTTTGTCTGAGTTGAGTTTTTTCCCTTCACTTTCACACCCTGAGGCCTATCTGTCTACAGTTGTTCGGTTTTTGTTCAATATTTTAATCGGATCTCATTGTTCACTATTTTATGTGTTCTGACTTCAATATTTCACGGCCACATTCAGGCTTCCAGAACCTTGGGCTCAGGAACAAGCCACTGAGGTCCATCCCTGAGAGCCGAGTGGCGCTTGTTCCACTCAGAGAGTTCGTTCCCAGACCCTGGAGAAACATCCCTGAAAGTTAGAAATTTAAATTGAGCACAACTGTGGTAGGAAACCAATCCTCCCTGTAGCAGAAGACACGGTTTCATCTCTTCTGGATGTTTCGGGCTGGAAGTGGTGATGTTGGCTCTGCCTTGTGGGCGAGCTTCTGGGGGCAGAGGCGGACAGGAAGGGGGGCCTGGTGTCCCAGCCCCGCAGACGTGCGTCGGAGCTTCAAGGAGAGAGAATCGACAGCAGGAATCTGGGCCAGTAGCTGACTCACCAGGGGTTCAGAGCCACCAGGGTACCCGTGGTACTTTGTGCCACCCCCATGGCACTGGGGTACAGGGGCAGGAAGGGAGAACACAGCACGGCTTGTTCCACGAACCTGGGAGAGCCAGCCCAAAGCAGGGAGGGGAGAGCCAGGCCTGAGCGCAGGTGCCACGCTGCCCCCGGAACACACAATGGCTCTGCCTTCCTGCAGCTTTGAGAGCTTGGATGAGAACCCGGGGGAGACAAGAATGAGAGAGGAAAGAACTGCTATTCTGCTGACAGAGGCCCCAGAAATAACCAGCGTGGTATGTGACGAGAGTCTGCAGAGATTCCCTGATACACAAGTGGGGGGACCAGTCAGTGACATTTCATTCCTTTCTCCTCGTTAGCATGTCTTCACAAGAACCCACAGACTGACACCTAAGACGTTCCAGCGTTTCTGGTGGGCAGGATTTCCCTCCTCCAGAGCCACGCCAGGATGGGAATCCACTTCCTTACCACGTGCTTCCACCCCAGCCCCTTCTGTTCCTCACTGGCATCTGGGGGTCGACTTGGACCTCCTCGTAACCTCTGCGCCATCCCCGTGTTACTGCTTTTCTGTCCACCTGAGGACAGGCGGGACGCGCTGCTCCTGCTGGGAAAAGGGCCCCTTCCTCCCCACCCTCCTGATGACAAGTGTTAGAATCTCTGTCTGTCTGTGTCCTGGATGAGCACACCCCAAATCCCCACAGCCTATCCTTTACCGTATGCCCAAAGCAAATGTGTGGCAGGGTTTATAACAGAGGAAACTCCAAACTCAGGGTAATTTACAAAGAATGAGACCTTCACGTATATGACCGGAATGCAGTGCGCAGGGAACATCGTCCTAGCTACGCAGGCAATATTTCTAAGTAACAGTTAATGGCCAACTGCTTGGAGCTCTATCATGTCCCTTCTTCTTTAGGCTCCACAAAAACCAGATATAATCTCATCCTCAGGGTCCTGAGCCAAACGCCATACAGCAAAGGTTCAGACTAGCAAACGAACCAGGAGGAGGTAAATTAACCAATGAGAGGAGTATACAGTTAGAGTTTCAGCTCAATCCGCTGTCTAACTGTATGACCAGGACTCCTGGGGCAGCTTTCCAACATGCAGAATAGACTTTATTTCAAAGAAACAAATGCCTTGTCATGCAGCCAGACCAAATGCCATGATGGAAACTACCACTAGGATAGACGGCACCTTTGGGTACCCCCTCCCAGGGGAACCAGAATCAGTTGCGTATGACTTGACAAGAAGATGACACCCTTGTGCAAAGCAAAGGGGTGCCCATCCTCTGGGCAGACAGGGGCCCATGCTCAGACACATGGCTTGGTAAGTGGACACATGCCAGATTTCAGTCCCCAGTCTCCCCTTGTGCAGTCCACAACCTATACAACCTTACCCAGAGACCCAGGCCAAGCTTTGGAATCTTCTCCCACCACATGGCACAGGTTGAGGAAAGAGAGCTAAACAAAGGGAATCTTCTGCCTCAAGAAGCCACCAGTCTCTGCCTGTTGATTGATGGTCCCTGATCTCACCTCCAACCCACCCTATCCAGTCCCCACTCACCTCTACCAACCAACCAAAGTTAATAAGGTGACACCCTAGCTAAGATTTATTCTGGAGGCAAAACTGCTAAGTGGAACAAACACACTGACTTCTCTCTAATCTTGCTTGTTCACGCCATTCCGCATATTGACTCGGAACTCACTTTGTTCCATTATAACAACAGTCATTCACAACCTTGCTCCATGACCTGAAAGTTTTGGAACGTCGCTCCCTCCAAGAAGCCGTCTGTCTCTGGTGCCCAGGCTGGGTGAAAGGTCCCTCCTGGGGCTCCCCAGCATCTCCCCTTGACCATGGTGTGACTATAATCGCTTATTTGCTTTTTGTCTCTTCTACTAGGACATAAGCAACCTGAGAGATAAGCCGGGTCTTGTTCACCTCTGCACAAATTCCAGCACTGGGCTTAAAATATTTGTTGCATAAATGGTCTAAGATAGAAAAATCATGCTGGTGGTGTACTGCACTAGTTTGCTAGGGCTGCTGTAGCAAAGACCACAGACTGAGTGCCTTAAAACAACACAAGTTTCTGTTTAATCCATTTTCCCCGGCACCGGAACCCCACAGGGTCATCAGAGAGATCTTTCTGAAGCACAAATCTGGTTATGTCACTCGTCTGCATAAAGTTCTTAAAAGCCCCCTGCCTCGTGCCCGCAACACCCTCCGTCTGTGGTACCGTGCCCTCTGTAACCTGGGTCCTCCGCCCCTCGCCAGCATTCCCACCGTTCACTTTACAGTGAAGCAACACGGGGCCGCTCGCATCTCCTGGAGCACAAAGTTCCCCTAAGCTTCCAGCTTTGCACAGGCTGCTCCCGTACCTAGAGCATGCTTCTCCCTTACCTGGCTGCTCTCCCAAGGTCTCTGTTGAGATTCTGCTCTCTCTGGGGAGCTGTTCCTTATTCACCGTGGATTAGCTTCCCCTCCAACAAGCTCCGTTGCATCCTATCACAGGGCTACTCACTGGGCTACCATCACCTGTTTATCTCTCTGTCTTCCCCACTCGACTGGGAGCACCTTGCAGGCAGGTACTGCGTTTTCTCCAGTTTCTAATAGAGGGCCTGGCACTTAGTAAACTCTGATCGATTCCTGTGGAGTTGAATTGTGTCAGAACCAACAGGGCCCCCAGAAGTGGATTTCCTACCGCTCCTCTGCCACCCCTTTTGTCGACGTCCCTGATTACTACCCACTGTTTGGTCTCTTGTCAACAATATGCTCCACCCCGGGTCCTAGACTCCACCCTGGATCCCGGTGTGCCCTCTCCAGACCTCCTTGTCTGAGCTCCCAGATTTGCAGCCTGTCTTTAGACTCACGTGGCTGAGTGCTGAGTGAGGACCACCCTTTGACCCCAGTCATCCTCTGTGGAATTGAACCGTATCAGAATCCACAGTGCCCTGGGAAGTAGATTCCCTTCTCTGAACCTCTGTCTCCTTTGTCTGAGCCCCTACTGAACACCAATACTGACCAAGTGGACCACAGTTTCCTGGTTCACTTTTCCACCCTGCCACACCCGTCTGCCTACACCCAAGCCATCCAGGAGAAATCTGATGTGCAGGCCATCCATGTCATTTAAAATTTTCTAGAAGCCACATTTTAAAAAAGGAAAAAGAAACAGGCAAAATTAATTTTTAAAGCAATAATTCCACCAACAGCAGCTTTATTGCTTATGGATTTTTTTTTTTTCTCCGTACGGCTTGGTATAAGTGATCTGAGTTCCACCACCAGCGATCGAACCTGCACCCCCTGCAGTGGAAGCATGGAGTCTTAACCACTGGGCCACCAGGGAAGTCCCAGGTGAAATTAATTTTAATAATATATTTTATTTAACACAATATGTCCAAACTGTTATCATTTCAATATGTAATCAATAGTTTAAAAATTATCAGAAAAATATTTGACATTCTTGTGTTCATACCAAGACTTCACAATCTAGTCTGTATTTTTTACTTGCAGCACACCTCGATTTGGACTACTCTCATCTCAGTGCCTAATGGCTACAGGTGACCAGCGACTGCCATACTGGACAGGAGATGGCGTGTTAGTACTAATGGTAATAGCTAGTGGATACTGTGTCCTTACCACTTGCCCAGGGCTCTACTGAGCCTCTAAGACTTTTCATGCATTATCAAACTTACCTCTCACAGCAATCCCATAATCTAGGGACTTATGGTGCCAATGAGGAAACAGTCTCAGAGATTAAGAGACTTACTTACCACTGGTCTACACTGTCTCCTGACCAATGGAACACTTAGTAAACACGGGATTTGCTAACACTGAGAAGTCACATATCGAAAGTGCATGTGAAGGCTAAAAAATGCTCTGGATAACATAGCTAAAAAGTTTTGATGAGCAAATTCACATTTTGAAAGTCATCAGAGAGAACAGCCATATCCTTCCAGAAAATACCCCTCTGTGCCATGGCCAAAAAGTGGATGAAAAGTCCGACAAAGGGTAACATTTATTATGTTCTCAGGCTTTGAAAACTTCGAAAAGAATTAGTTTAGAGAAAGTTCATTTTCAACAGGTTAGACAGACAAAATCAAGCCGGTTTCCTTCTTTGGTCCCTTCATCCAGCAAACTCTGTCAGCCTCTGAGGCCAGTGCTCTTAGCCTGACATTCAGTGGCAGGGACGTTAGCTGCTTTCTCAAGTGCTGTTTTCCAAGACTTCTCTGTGATGGGGATCAGTGGCTTCCTACTCTTGTCCTTGTGAACTGAGAGGGATGCCCTCCTAGCAACTGGAGGGGGAGACCTGTCACCATCCTCAACATATGGAATAAAGATCATCTTCCAGCAATAGTCTTAGGTAATTAAACTTTTCTTTGTGCCATGATTTATCCTCTGGGAAATATTTACCCCTTTAACCTTTAGACTTTACATATAAAATGTAGCTTCTTTGCAATTAGGATTAAGTTCTGTTTCAAGGGACAGGAAATCAAGCAGTGACTTACACAAGTTAGAAGATGAGCTCTCTCTCCCATGAACCTAGGCAGCCCATGATCAGTGGGGCTTGAGTTTGTCTTATTTTGTGGCTTTAATCACCCTCCACAAATGGCTTCTGCCTCACGGTCCAAAATGGCTGTCCAGATCCAGTCATCTCATCATATTCCAGCCAGCAAGAGAGGCAAAAGGGCAGGGAGGGAATAACCCCTCTTTTAAGGACTCTTCCTGAAAGCCGTATATACCATATTGACCAGAACGTAACACAAGGCCATCTAAGCTTCAAGGGAGGATGAGAAATGTAATCTTCTCCCTGGGTGTCTTCAGCAGCATGTGAACGTGCCTCTCAGACATCCGACCGCAGGGAGTGCAGTCGTGCGAGGGCCCAGCTGCTGTGCTCTGAAACCCATCACTGCATTTGCAGTGAGATCAAGCTTGCAAAAGGCTGCTCCCAGCCTGAGGGCATCAGTAATTCTAAGGCAGCTCTTTGCTAGGCGTCGTATGACTTCTGTGATGGGCAACATCGGCTAGAGGACTGTATGAATTATCTGCGGCTGCGTAACAAATGACACCACATTTTAGTGGCTAAAAACAACACACATTTATTATCTCTCAGTTTCTGTGGGTCAGGAATTCAGTGCTGTTTCGCTGGATCCTCTGCCTCAGCATCTCCCTCAGAGCTGAAGTCAAAGTGTGAGCCAGAGCTGAGGTCTCATCTGAGGTCTGACTGGGGAAGGACCTGCTTCCAAGCACCCCGGTGGTGGTTGTCAGGATGTGTCTCCTCACAGGTTGCTGCACTGGGAGCCTCAGCTCTTTCCTAGGTCATGGCTGGAGGCCACTTTCAGTCCCAACCTGGCAGCTTGCTCCATCAGAATCAGCACAAGAGAGAGAGAGAGAGTCCAGGAAGATGGGGGTCACAGGCTTTTGTAACAGCATCGGGGAATGGACATCCCATCACTTTGCCATCTTCTATTCATTAGGCGCTAGTCACTAGGTCCAGTTCATTCTCAAAGTGAAGGGATTATACAAAGTCACGGGTACCTGGAGGTAGGGGTCATTGGGGCTCATCTCTGAAATCTGCCTGTCACAAAGGTCCAAAACTTGCCAAACTTTCTTTAGAACTGCACTGTAGTGTAAGATGTTCCCATCCAGCTCCTTCCTTCCTCCCTACTTCCCTCCTTTCCAACTTCCCTCCCTCTCTTCCTTCCCTCCCTCCCTCCCTTCCTTCTTTCCTTCCTTTCCTCCCTCCCTCCCTCCCTTCCTTCCTTCCCTCCTTTTCTCCTGCACTTGAGGTCAGACCTGCTCTGTGTTCTGGTGGCCCCTCCAGCCTTCCTCTAGCTGCCTTTCCATCTTTCCTAGCAGACATTGTCCCTAACAAACTCCTTGCACGTTTAATCCCTTCTTAGCACCTACTTCTCAGAACACCAGGACTAACACAGTGGCCATGGGCAGCTAAAATTGTGCAGTTTCTGTTGCTGAGGAATAAGAGAAGAAAGGATTCTGAGAAGTCTTGCCAATATCCCTAATATAATTCTGAAATCACCCACCTGTGGGTCTCAGCACATTCGACATTAAAGGTAAAATACAACTTTTCCCCCAAGAAATTTAAATAGCTGGAAAGACATATTTCTACCTTGGTCCATATATGTGTATTGTATGTGTTACAGTAATCCTTAACCTGACTTAGAATTTAAATTTCTAGAGAGTAAGAGTCTAAGAATAAAATCAATATGAAAAAATGATGATTCCAAATCTTATTTTTTATTGCATAATTTTAAAGACAGACCTTAGGCCCCCAAATATTTTTAAGTTGCAATTTTCACCTAAGTCCTTAATTCTGTACTGATTTTCCAAAAGTGGTTAGTAGATTCATCTAAATTTGCTAAGAACTCAGCTTTAGAGAGTGGGCAGGTCTTAGAAACTCAGATAAGGGCTGAACACTTAATTTGGAAAAGGTAACACTGAGTCAAAAGGTATAATAAATTGCTCTGACACATTCTTTGCCTCACATGAGAACAGTCCACTATGTTTTTATTCATCGTCGCTGTGTCTGCTTTATCATTGTTGCTAACATGAAATATGCAAAGAAATACTCTATCTACAGAAAATTCCTCTCATTTCCCTTTTGCACCACTCAGAGCTGATAAAAATCTGGAGAAGGGGGTTAGTAATCTTTCTTAATACTGTTTCCCTAGGAAGTCCAGATTGTGTAGTTCACAAGCTCAGCCAGGAGGTGGCAGTCATAACCAATGAGAAAATCCTGACCCTCTGCCTCTAGCAGTTTTGCATCGCCCAGCGGATGCTTCCTGGACCTAATCTCATTCTTATGAACGCGATTTCCTTCTTACAAAAACACCAGGCCCAAACAGAAACTAACCTCATCCTGCAGATAAAGAATGTTTGTGCCTTACATGTTGTCAGACTCTCTTAGCTATAGCCAGACCTTCAGTATTTTCCCAGCAGCAAGACAAGAGGCAGCTGCACATCACGGGAAGCAGAGTGGGCACACGCCCCGTGCTGAAGCCCCACATCTTATCACATGGGCCTTCGTGGTGGGCGGAAGGTGTATGAAGGGGGAGGACTCAGCTGGGCTGCTAGACCGAGTCCAGCTCCGGGAAGGCGGAACAGCTGGAGGATTCTGCAGGAAATAACAAAGAAGCGGGGTCGCTGTTCTGTTGAGGTCACAGTGCTGTCCCCAAGCCCTGAGTCACTCAGACCAAGTGCTTTCCCACCAGCAATGCCCACGTGTCTTCCTCATGCCAACACGGGTCTGGCGAGCTTTCCTGAGAGGCGGTTCGTTGAGATGGAATTATTGCCACCTCTTAAGCTACAGAACTAGGATGGCTGCTCAGAGAGTAAAGGCTTCTGGAGGGTTGGGGAAGCCACTTAAAGAGTCCAGACCTGACCCCAAGGGCAGTGGGTGCCAGTCAAAGATTTTAAGCAGGGCAGTGAGAGGGTGGACGGAACAGAACGCAGAGGGGGCAAAGGAAAGGAGACAGAGGACGTTCTCTTCCTGTCCCTGAGTCTCAGCATCCAGCCACTTTCATCGTACTTCTCATAACATGTTGTGAAGAGTGACAACGTTCCTTAGGCTCCTTCCTCTACTGCCTCTTCGCCAGGGCAATAGCCCCCCCATTTCCATCGAGTCCCGGGTGAGACAAATGATGGCAGAGCAGCTCGTGGGCTGTGGCGTCGGAGGGAACCAGCTTCAGGATTTCGAGCAGTAACATAAGCTCTCAAACCTTATTTCCTTGTGCGTTAAGTAGGGGTGAAAGTACAGCAGCTCAGGGGCTGCGGTGAGGGTGGAGTGAGGCCAGACAGGGAAGTCCTTAGGACAGCGCTTGAACTAGAGAAAACGCTCAATAAACTGGTTACCATAGACGGAAACTATACCTGGGAAGTGCTCATGAAGCCGGGCAAATCCACCAGCAGATGCTGAGCGAGCCCTGGGGCTCATCACACTCACGATTCTATAAAGACCCTGCACACACACACACATACACACACACACACACACACACACACACACACACACACACGGGCATAAAGGGCTTCTCCCCCGTCCTACACACACCCGCTGGGTATGCTTAGAGCCACCCACTTCTTTGCTTCTGCCAAGGTGCCCTGGAGGTGTTCCCTTTTCCATCTGCATGAAAATGCACCCAGAGGGCCCACCTGGGGTTCAGCCCTCTGGGATTCTGTACCCCTGGGATGGCCCTGACTCTGGCCCACCATCCAGGGCTTACCGGAGCCAGAGAAAGGTCACCTGCTGCTTTTGATAAGTAACTAGAAATGTCGGCCTCTACAGCATCAGACACCTTGAGACGACACCAAGGCTCTGCACGTGTTTGAACCGCAGGGAAGGGCAGGTGTCCTGTGAGGTTAGAAAGATGGTGGGAAATCACAGGAGTCACGTGAGGAAAAGCCACGCCTAGAAACACCATGTTCACACCTGTCGGCCCCTGAGCCGGAGCCTGCGCCTGGGGAGCGAACCCAGCGCGCTGCCTACCCTGCCGCAGGGCCTGGCGGCTCCTCTCGCCCAGCATCCAGTGAGAACCTGCACTGCTTACCAGCTCAGCCTTCACCCAGATCGACTCCAAATGCCTTCCCATGCCAAACGGGCGGGCAGCGAATGGGTCAGCCTTCCATGTCCAAGCTTCCAAAGCTCTGAAAAGGGGTCCCCCAGGAGGCAGGGGCAGCTGCTAGGACCAGACTCTTCTAATGTAACTGAAGTTGTGTAGCAAAACCTGTGAGGCCCAGCTTACAGCTTCCTATGCCCCAAATGTGGTTTTGAAAGTTGGTTTGGTATGTTTTCCCATCCAAACAAGGAGGCTTGGATAGTGCATTTGTAGAACTCCCTAAAGGCAGTCAAACCCACTCCAGGCCTCATGCAGAGACTGGGAAGTCAGGGAAAGCCTGACAAGTTTTGGGGGACTGGATCAAGGTCAGAGTTGGAGGAGAATTGACAAGAAGCGACCCGGGGGAAGGTACACAGACACCCAGGGAGATGATGAAGGATTTTGGAAGCCACTTAGGACTTTGGATTTACCTTGAGGCCAATGGGGCACCATCTAAAGGTTTTATACAGGGGAGACGCCGGACCACAAAGTGTGGAACCCTTCTCCCCTCAGGGGTTGGGACGGTGGGTGTGAACTCAGCAGGGAAGAGCATGCGCTTGTGAGGAAGGACCTGGCCTCTCCCCCTACGGTGGGCAGGGAAGGGGACCCTGAGGATCTCGGCTTTAGTATTGGGAGACAGAGCGGGGACGAGGGGGTGTTTGTTCAAAAGGCCAACAGGCCACCAAATCGGAGATCAGAGGGCTAGTTTTAGGCGGGGTGCAGGTGTGCATAAACGTGGGGGTGTCTACACTCTGCTTTCTTGGAAATGCCACCTCCTCCCAGCCTGGAGGCTTCCATCAATCCAGACACAACCACTGCGTGGCAGTGCCAGGACTGAAAGAGTGGTGCAAAACGGAAAGAAGTTTCTATTGTTTGTGAGGCATTTGTTCTCTCTAAATGTGGGACAAAACCAAAGTCCACTGCCCTTCACGATGGAACAGACTGATTTCTCTTCGTGCACAGGGACTGCACGGAACTTGAGGCTTGTGGGAAGTCCTTTAAAGTTGGACTATTTTTATGATATCATAGTGTTTTTCTAAAAGGAAAGATAGTATAAATAAATACACAACCCGCAGCACCAATGATAAGGTTACATTTTTTCTTTAAATTAATTAATTAATTTATTTTTCACTGCGTTGGGTCTTCGTTGCTGTGCACGGGCTTTCTCTAGTTGAGGAGAGCGGGGGCTACTCTTCATTATGGTGCGTGGGCTTTTCATTGCGGTGGCTTCTTTTATGGCAGAGCACAAGCTCTAGGCGCGCAGACTTCAGTAGTTGTGGCGCACGGGCTTAGTCGCTCTGCGGCATGAGGGATCTTCCTGGACCAGGGCTTGAACCCGTGTCCCCGGTATTGGCAGGCGGATTCTTAACCACTGCGCCACCGGGGAAGTCCCAAGGTTACATTTTTTTCTATTTAAATATATTAATAAATAAATCCAAGGGCACTCAAGGACACACATCCCTAACCACGGGTCAGTTAGTGCAGGAGCAGACTGGCCAGGCTTTTGAACTGAAACATCTTTATCAAAGCCACACCGACGTTGCACAAACGACCACTCGTTCTCCAAATTGCACGTTTTGTAATGCAAGCATTTTAATTTTGCTTGATATGTATTTCCTTTACTTATAAATTTCACCTATTTATATATTTTTCATTTGTTTGTTTGTTTGTTTTAGACAAAAGCCAGGGTTAACAAAAGCTAACCAAAAATACACCCAGAAACATAGGCTTATAGTGCCGGAAACTCCCCTCTCGAAAGCAAGCAAGTTTCTTAGCTAATTTGTGAAACCTTGGTAGGCTTCCATGAGATTTCGAAAATAGTTTCATGGCAAGATGGCTCACATATTTCTCCATGAATAGATTAGAAACAGACTGATGATTATTGAAACAGAAAACAAATACTACTGTATTTCATGTAATCTGAGGCTCCTTCGGTGTTATTTAATGAAACACCAAGCAAGGGAAATTGTTGCCATCTCACTGTATGTGTCACAGTGCTTTCTTAGCACTTAGAATTTTTATTTTAAACGTGTTAAAAGAACTCTTTTAGACCTGTTCGTATTGTATTATATCATGTATCACTCTTCTGCATACACAGAAAGGAAATAGAGGCTAAATAAATTGGTTAAGTATGCCTAAAACTTTTCCCCATGCAGAATCTACCTCTTTGGAATCACATTTGAGGCAGGACCTCTGGAATCCATGTTTTCCATCCACCACTGTCCTATGAGCCATCGAGGGCTTTCAGGAGAATTTTGGTAAGGCCGTATTTCTTCTAAAAGTGCTCCACAGTTGTCTTCAGGATTTTCCTCCAAACCTCTGACACCCGTTCTCTAAGCTTTGATGCCCATACAGTACCAGCAACACTATGACACACAGCTGCCTACTTCACAGCTAGAATAAGAGATCTCAGAATGGCTAGAGCACGAGAAAGTGTTCCTCCTAAAATCAGTGAAATGGGTGCAATGGACTGAATGTCCCCCTAAAATTCATATGTAGAAATGCTAATCTCCAATGTGACGGTATTCAGAGGTGGAGCCTTTGGGGGGGTGATTGGGTCATGAGGGTGGAGCCCTCAGGATGGGATTAGTGCCCTCGTAAAAGGGACCCCAGGGAGCTGCCTCCTCTTTCTGCCCTGTAAGGACAAAATGAGAAGTTGTGACCTGGAAGAGGGCCCTCACCCAACCCTGCTGGCACCTTGACTGCCATGTTTCAGTCTCCAGAATTGTGAGCAATAAATGTCTGATGTTTATAAGTCACGAAGCCTGTGGCACACTGTTATAGCAACGGGAACTAAGACACACGATCACTTGAATTTAACATGCGCTTTTGCTGTCTCCCATCTCCACATCCCCCCACTCAGATACAGGGGTGTGTGTGTGTGTGCGTGAGTGTGCACACATGTGCATATATAAAGATAACTTTGGGAGAAGGAGGAAAATCTGGCATCCGTGATAAAAAGTAGGAAAGACCACATTTGAAAAATGCACGACAAAACCATGGTTTCGGACGATCACAGCTGTCAACCATCCAGTATACCCGAGGCTAGTCCACAGCGTGACTCAGACCTATGGGAAGCTAGACCTCGCGCATTAGGAAGCCGGGGGGATACTCACCAGACAGAACAGCACAGGCTTGGGGGGCAGCCCCTGCAGGGAGCGGATGGTAGTTTTCTCCTTTAACTTGCCCAGTGACGCTCCCATGACCATGCTCCCTGAGTTCCAGGTTACTCAGCTGCAAAAAAGGACAATTATGGTGCATGTCTCACAGGGGGTGGTAAAGAATAAATAAAGCCACCTATGGAAATGCCATGAATAAAGGCCAAATCCTTTTTGGTTGCCCCCGCCCCATTTATCCCGCCCTCAATACAGAGCCCCAAGCTTTACCCCAGAGACTGAAAATAAATCAGAACTGAAAACAGAAAAACCAGAAAAAAACCAGAGAAACAAAATTAAAGCGTGTTTTTGTCTGTATTTTATGAATTCCTGAGAGGAGACAATTTCTCCTGAAAACATACTTTTGTGCAACAACATATAAACATAACAGCTAAAGACTGGGGGCATTTTTCTGGCATTCTACTACAGGGTTTTTTTAATACAATATTTAAAGCTTACACTCAATTTCCAGTTACTACAAAATATTGGCTCTATTCCCCATGTTGTACAGTACATCTTTGCGGCCTGTCTTACACCCAATTGTTTGTACCTCCCAGCCCCCACCCCTATATTTCCCCTCCCCCCGCCACTGCTAACCTCTAGTTTGTTCTTGTATCTGTGAGGCTGCTTCTTTTTTGTTCTATTCACTATCTTTTTAAGAATAGTATGTTTGCGTGACTCAGGTCTGTAGAGAGATGAGTTCTGCTCTGTCCTTGGTATCCATGAATGGAGTCAAGACTCTTCCCAGGCAGTGGCAAGTTCAGCCATGGGCAGACGGTCAGCGATGACGCAGCAGATCCCAAGCCTGGCTGCTCAGAATGGCTCACCCCTCCCTTTCCTAGGTATACCTCCTGCAGCATCCTCCCGGGCCATACCAGGTGAAAGGCCCCAGCACAGGACAAGCAAATATAAACCTCTGCCTTCCAGGAAGCCCACAAACCTCCTTCCCTGGGGTTGGTTCCAGTCAAAGGTTGGGCTTGGTTCCAGTCAAAGGTTGGGCTTGGCTGCAGTGGGCAGGAAGCCCAAAACGGAACCCAAAACTCAACAACGACTTTCTTTTATGGCTCTGGGAGATCAATGAATCACTTTGCCTGGTTTCCCATCTCTATAATGAGAAGAATAGCCTCGTCTCCTCTGTAAGTGTGTTCGGAGGACTAAGAATTTGTGAAACGTGACTGCTTTGTACCCTCTAACGAGTGGAACACAGAGGTATTGCTAAATACGACTAAGGCATGATTATGGCTGGACTTCCAGCCTGACCATTCAGTAAACCATATTCCATATTCCCCTATGTATACATACTGAGAGAGAAAGAAAGAGAGAGAGAATAACCCTCTCTCTCATTCACTCCTTCCTGTTCTTGGTGTGTGCCGTTTATTTCCCCTCTGCTTCTAGAAACAGCACTCCTTTTCATTGGGCATCTGCACTCTCCCCACCATAACCACAGCACCCCATCCCGTCTCATTCCCATTTGAGAGCCCCAGGCAAAGACCCAGGCCTCAGGTCTGGCTAGTTCATTAGCCCTGGTTTCCCTGAAAGCAGAGTGCCTCACGTAGCAGTTTATTTGGGAAGAAGGTCCAGGGAGCAGGAGTGAGGCAAGGAGGAAAAGTCACCGCAAAGATGTGCTACTGGCCACCAAGGCAGCTGCCTGGAGAGAGATCTTGCGAGGCTCTTGGAGAAACCCATACGGGGCATCTCAAAACCATCCGCCTGATGGACGAAGGACAGGACCGTTTCTCCGGTGGTCCCTGCCCCAGCCTCACTGGCCCTTATTTACAGGTTGATCCTGTGAGAGTGCTGGGAGGGGCCCTGCAGGCGTCCCTCACCAGGGCTTAGGGGAACCACGGTGGGAGCTGGAAGCATCCCAAGCTGAGATGGGACACGTGAGCCCCGAAGAATCCTGACGGACGGAGTGTGGACGCAGCGCCTAAACAGCCCTGCAGAGCAGGGAACATCGTGACAGGAGGGATCACCTTGCTGGACAGGACCACCTTGCAACTCACAACAGTCAAGCAGGAGCCCCTTGAACTTGTCGTGTACTTGGAGACCAAGCGCTTAAGCCTCTGATGACTGTGGTGAATTTTCTATGAACATAGTTAGACAACCAGGAAATCGCAACAAAATCTTATTTTAGTAGATACAGAACTTATAACAGATATCATCTATCTATCTATCTACCTATATTGATCTATATCTATCATCTATATTTACCTCTATCTATCTCTATCTCTATCTCTATTTTATCTGTATATCTATCTCTCTATGATCTATATTTACCTCTATCTATCTCTATCTCTATGTATCTATTTTATCTCTCTATCTATCATCTATCCTACAGAGGGAACTGTCAGGAGGGAGCTTAGTGATCTAAATTTTCTAATGAATCACAATCCTCAGGGTCTCATCTCCTTTCACAGTCTCAACTGTCACCTCTAAGCATGCGATGCTCGCTCCACATCTTTGGGGCAAACCCCTGTCCTGAAGGTCCCTCCTGCACTTGCGGTGGCATTCTGGTTGCTCCTGCGGGTACTTTCAGCTCTCCACGTCTAAAACAAATCTCCACGACCACACGAAACCTCTTCTTCCTCCCCACCTCCCTGCCACCTTCCAGAACCCCCCGCCTGGCCTCCAGAGCAGCTGTCCCCCGCTTCCCTGTCTCCTGATCCAATCAGCAGCAGAAGTGACCTCTGTCTGTCTGCTCTGTTGCCTTCCTGCTGCCTGCACCACCGTCCAGGCCTCGCTTCCTTTGCGGGAGAGGCTCCAACAGCCGCCCCTGCACCCTCCACCCCTGGGCTCCCCTGCCCTAGTCCCGCCGGCACACAGCACCCCTGGCCACTCGGCTCCCGTGGCTCTCCCTGTCCGCTAAACGCAGATTTCCCGTCCTGCGACGTAGAGTTCTCTCTAATTCATGTAGCCAAGCAGCCACCCCTGCCGTTTCCACCAAAGCACCGCTTTAAGAAATCCTTCCCAGGTGGCTTCATCAGTAACACTGACAGAAATGGCTGGCCCAGCAGGAATGGAGCTGTGTTTCTTCCCTGGCATTTGCTTTCCTCTCCTCTCCTTCCTTCCTTTCCCCTCCCAACACACACAGAAAACAATTACACCTTTAAATACAAAAGGACACTTCTCTGAAATAGTCAGCAAACATCAAGGATGTGCATATGTCACACCAAGAGCAAGGGGGGGGAAGAAGCATAAGGAAAATATAGAAATCCCAAATTTTAACCAATAGTCACCATGACCTCTTACAGCCTTCACTAAGAGACGCATTTGTGACCCAGATCCTTCCAGAAGGATGAATCAAGGCTAGAACCAGAGACTTCCCGGAGGCTGTCCAAAGGCAAAAGAGCCTCTTTCAAGGCCTGGAGACAGAAGTCTATATGCCTGAAAATCATGAGAATCCTTTTTCCTTGACACCAAGGAGTTAAATAGGAAACTGTACATGCAAACAGCTATGAGGGGAAGGAGGAAGGGAAGAGAATGTGGCCCATTTCCTCACTCGGGCAAAAAGAAAATATGTTTAAATAGAACAATGAGAAGATGGTGTCATGAGGAGATACTGCGTAGTGTGTCAGCTGGTGAGCTGTTCATACACAGCCTGGCCTGGAGCTTGGCCGACCACGGAGACACTTCCTGCCTCCTTGCAATGACCCCTGTAGGAAACTGCTGAAAACACTGTGTGTATGTGTGCGTGTTTGTGTGAGTGTGTATGTGTGCATGTGTGTACGCAAGTGTGTGCGTGCCTGTGTGTGAGCATGTGAGTGCTTGAGCGTACATGTTTGTGTACTTTGCACGTCTGCATGTGTAATTGTGAGTTTGTGTACATGTGAGTCATGTGTGTGTTTTTGCACATGTGCGCGTGTGTGTTTGCACATGTGTGCATGTGTGTGCATGTGTTTTGCACACGTGTGCATGTGTGGTGTGTCTGCATGTGTGTGTGAGTGCATAGTGTGCCCATGAGTGTCTCAGCAGAGGCCAGCACAGGCTGCTTTGAGGAACATCCATTCCCATTCCACCCAGAGCTGCCCAAGGCCAGTCTGATTAGCGGGGAGAGCGAAAGAGAAAAGAGCAGACAGATGAAAAATTGTTCCTCTCCCCTCATGTTCACTGTACTCCTAAATGCAGGAGCCTTTGGGGTGGAAGACAATAACCCGGTACGTCTTAACCTGTATTCGGTGGACATGGACCTGTGACCCTCCCTGTGGGACCCTCAGAGAAGCACACACCTTCCCCCTCCCCCTCCCCCAGCAGAGAAATAGACCCTTCCGGGCCCCCCCCCCCCCCCCGACTTCTGCGTGCACCCAAGCTCCTCCCTCCTCTCTTCACCACGGTAGCCCCCGCCCCCAACTTCCTTAAATCAAAAATTGACAAATAACCCAAGGAAATGAGTACCCTCCCAATGAACTGAAGTTTTGCTCTGTGCTGTTTGGATAATACCATCCTAACAGAATACCTGGAAGTTACAGAACAGACTCATTAAACACAGCTACCAGTTCATAAGCCCTTGAAATGCCTTGGGAGTCCCAACGAAGACTCTTCCAGGGACAGAGGGCCGGGTGGTGCCTAGGTCCGGCTTAGGAATTAGATTTCATTTCAGAGACCGCTCGCTACACTGTACTGAGACTGTTTCAGCGGCTGAATCAGGCCGCCCTGGGGAAAAAAATAATTTTTGTGTGAATTTGTGCCACTTGCCTTGGGCGTGGGAAAGGGAGTGGCACCGGCTTGCTATCCTCAATGGGCTACGTGCTCGGGCTTTGTCTTATCTGATCCACACAGCTCCTTGTACAATGAGTACCACCCTCATTCCATAAACAAGGCATCGGAGGGTTTCGCACTCAGAAGGGAGGGATCCTTGTGTCCGGGAGACGCGGTTTGGCCTTAGGACTCCCCATAGGCCTGGCTGAAACTTTCTTAGACCTGCACCAGTGCCCTTCTCCTTCCACAGGGCTACACCTGCATCTCAACCCAGGGTTCTCCCAGCCTCTGTCACAGGAACCTGGGGCCCCTCGGGAGCACCCCACCCCTTCTCTCTGCTCCTAGGTGATACAGGCTGTCGGGTCCAGCATAACCTGTTGGGGATGTGCTGTGCTGATGAAGAAGGAAAGAAACGACACACCAAAGCTGCTGCGAGAATTAGCCGAGTTTATTGGCAGGAGCTAGGTGAGCCCTTCTGGGACTGGATTTTTACGGGACTCGATCAAGGAGGCCAGAATGTCAGACTGCAGAAATCAGGAATTCATAGATTCAAGGGCAATTTCTCTAGAGTCAGGATTTAACATCCTTGCAGGGACCCCAGGGGATGGACGAATTCTCTGTTGGGGAAACTGATGGGCAGTGCTGGGTGAAGCAAAAAAGCCCAAGCCTTCCTGGCAGGTGGCCAAGGAAGGGTGGAGAAGCATGAGGCATGGTGGGATGGGAATGAATATTAGGGAGGCAGAAGACCCACCGGAGGATGGTGCCCCGCAGGAAGCCCAGAAGACGCAGCTTCCCCCAGAAGGGGGACGTGCTGGGGAGCGGGACCCAGCGTCTCGAGATGTTCAGGAGGGCTCTGCTCTACAGATCGCAGGAGGGCTGGGCTCATGAACAACCATGGTTAGGATGAGGGAGAGCCCAGAAGCTCTAGCAGGAGCCTGCATTTAACCACCAGAAGCTACAGGGCTGCTACCACCCTCCTGACTGGCGAGGCCACAGAGGCAGCCAGAGAGGCGTGACCACCAAGGAATCACAGACACGGTTAACAGAGCATGGTGTTCCCAAGGGAAAAAATAAACAGGCAGCCAAGAAGGGTGCTACTCAATATCTGCAAAAACAGAGGCAAGAATAGAGGACCAGGAGACGGCGGGGCTGCGCCCCCAGTAAAATATTATGGCTTCTTACGCAGTTTCTAGATTCAAGCCAGCTTTCAGATTTGGAGCCCACTGACCAGAGAGGGAGAACCCTGCAACACCGCTGCAAGCTGTACTGTGACGATAGCTGCATCAGTTTCCTAAAGTACCCCAAGTAGGCGGCTGACAAGAGAAATGTATTCTCTTACAGTTCTGGAGATCAGAAGTCTGAAATCAAGGTGTCAGGAGGGTCACACTCCCTCTGAAACGTGGAGGTGATCCCTCCTCGCTGCTAGCTAGCTGCTAGTGGTTTTCCAACAATCTCTGGCATCCCGTGGCTGACAGACGCATCCCCCCAGTCCTCCCTCTTCACATGGATTTCTCCTTTTGTCTTCACACCGTCTTTCCTCTGTGCATGTCTGTCCCTGTGTTCCAATTGTCCCTTTTTATAATGACTCCAGTTACACTGGATTAGGGTCCACCCTAATGAACTGAACTCATCCTCATGTGGTTAAATCTGCAAAAATCCTATTTCCAAATAAGGTCACATTCACAGGTATGGGGGTTAGGACTTTAACATATCTTCTTTTGGGGAGAAGAAAACTCAACTCTAACAATAGTATCACTGAAAAGGTCATTTCCTAGGTGAGTAATCACTGGGAAAAGGTGAAAACTCAGACAATGTAAGAACTATTGGGTCTGAATTGACATTGACCCCTGGAGACCCAAAGCGTCATCATGACCCCCTGTTAGAGTGGGGACCTACGAGGCCGGGCAATACATGGAGTCCAAGTTACTGTCCAGCTCACAGTGGTGCTGCGGTTCCACTGACATGCCTATGGCCATTTCCTTACTAAGTGCACAACTGTATTAGCTCTACTTGGTGGTTGGATTAGCTTCAACTTTGGAACTCTGGTCCTTAGGTTAAGTCCTATCATAGGGGAGAACAACAAATAGAAACTTCTGAAAATAGCCCTACCTGTCAGGGTAGCAAATCAAAAACAATATTGCATTCTGAGGGGGGGTGGCAGAAATTTGTACCACCGTTAAAGACCTCTGGGGTGCACAGTGGTTGTAACCATCCTATCTGCATTTAATTTACCAATTTGGTCCCTGCAGAAACTGAATAGATCTGAGGGAATGATTAAAACCTACAACAAATTAAACAAATAGTAGCCCTGCTCACGGGTGCTGTGTTGGATTTAGTCCGTGGCAAACAATCATTAAAGAGAATTAGAAACTGTTTGCGTTTACGTGGGATGGAAAACAATATTCAATTAGCTCTTTGCCTCGTGGCTGTATGAACTCTCCTGCCTTCTTCATAAAATGGTCTGAAGATATGTGGACCACCCGAACATCCTACAGAACATAATGACATCATGGAGATTGGACAGAAGAAATAATATGAGGTCTGTATTTCTTCCCTGGTATTTGCTTTCCTCTCCTCTCCTTCCTTCCTTTCCCCTCCCAACACACACAGAAAACAATTACACCTTTAAATACAAAAGGACACTTCTCTGAAATAGTCAGCAAACATCAAGGATGTGCAGATGTCACACCAAGAGCAATAATATAAGGTCTCACTGGAGACCTTAGTAAAGTACATGCACCAGAGAGGATGGCAGATAAACCCTGTGAAGATTCAGGGGCTCACATTTCAATGAAGTCTTTAGGAGTCCAGCGGCTAGAGAATTCCTGAATGCCCCCTCCAAGGTAAAATACAAATTTCTGCATCTTGCCTCCCCCACCACAAGGAAAGCAGCACCATGCCTGTTGTGCCTCATTTGATTCTGAAGGCAGAACATTCTACACCTGGAAGTACTGTTCCAGCCCATACACTGTGTGGCACAGAAGAATATTAATTCTGAGTGGCACCTGCAGGGGGTCCAAACTGCAGTGCAAGCACGCCCACCACTGGAGCCATATGATCTGGTGGCCCATGAGGTTGGAGGTGTCAGTGGTGGGATAAGATTACAAGTTAATCACCAAAGGGGATGCTGCCTATAAGCTTAAACTATGCATCATGGCCCATCTCTGGGAGCCCTGCCTCCCAGGTCATGAGCATTAAGCTAAAATACCTTTGTTTAGCTCACAGGAAACATCCTGACTAGGCCCACCTGTGAAGAACTGCAGGGAGGAAGAAATTAGCACATCCCCTCTGGAGGATGACCAGAGCCAAGAAATGTTTGACTTTACTCCATCCCCTTTTAGTATAAAAAAGCCTGAGCTCTAACTCGGGCAAGATTGCTCTTTGGGACATGAGTCCACCATCTTCTTGGTCTTCTGGCTTCTGAACAAAGTCACTATTCCTGGCCCCAACAACTCGTCTCTCAATTTATTGGCCTGTCATGCAGGAAGCAGTATGGGCTTGGACTCGGTAACAATCATAGTTGAAACTAAAAGTAGAACTACCATAGGACCCAGCAATCCCACTACTGGGCATATACCCTGAGAAAACCATAATTCAAAAGGACACACATACCCCAATGTTCATTGCAGCACAATTTACAGTAGCCAGGTCATGGAAGCAATCTAAATGTCCAACAACAGACGAATGGATAAAGAAGATGCAGTACATGTATACAATGGAATATTACTCGGCCATAAAAAGAAACAAAATTGGGTCATTTGTAGAGATGTGCATGGACCTGGAGACTGTCATACAGAGTGAAGTAAGCCAGATAGAGGAAAATGAATATCGTATGTCAATGCATATATGTGGAATCTAGAAAAATGGTACAGATGAAACTATGTGCGGGGCAGAAAAAGAGACATAGACGTAGAGAACAGACATGTGGACACGGGGCGGGGGGAAGAGGAGGGTGGGATGAATTGGGAGATTAGGATTGACATATATGCACCACCATTCGTAAAATAGCTAGCTAGCGGGAACCTGCTACAAAGCACAGAAGCCCGGCTCGGTGCTGGGATGACCCAGATGGGGGGCATGGCAGTGGTGGGGTGGGGGGAGGGAGGTCCAAGAGGGAGGGGATATAGGTATACATATAGTTGGTTCACTTCATTGTACAGCAGAAACTAACACAACATGGTAAAGCAACTATACTCCAATAAAATTTTTTTTAAAAAAGTACTGCCTAGACATGGAGATCTTTCAGGAGGAGACAGAAAGGCACTGGGTTCTCCCAGGCTTTTCTTTGGTTGCTGATCAGAGTCAGCTGCCAGTCTCCAGTGACATGGGATTTCCAGCCCATGTGTCACCCTTGGTCTTGCAAGTCCCACAGGATCTTCATCATCAGGCAAAATGTGTGGCGTCCTGAGCTGCAGGGCTGTGTGAGGAAACGGAGGACCGATGAGAGCCTATTTTTACTTTAAGAATTGCCTCTCATTCCATTCACATGAGACACTTAGAGCAGAAAAACCATAGAGACATATAGGGCAGGGGCTGCCAGGGGCAGGGGGTGGGGGGGTGGGACTGTTCGATGGGGACAGAGGTTCAGCTGAGGAAGATGAAAAGGGTTCTGGACACGATGGTGGTGATGGTGGTACAACCGTGAATGTATTTAATACCACTGAACTGTTCCCATAAAAATAGTTCCGATGGTAAATTTTATGTTATGTGTGTTTGACCACAATGGAAAATTTTGAAAGAAAAAAAAAGGGATGAAGCATGTACTGATACATACTCTGCCGTGGATGAACCTTGAAAACATGATGCTAAAGGGAAAAAAAAAAGCAGTAGCAAAGGTCACATACTGTCTGATTCCATTTATAGGAAACTTCCAGAACAGATAAATCCACAGGGACAGAAAGCAGATTGGTGGTTGCCAGGGCTGGGGAGGGGGATGGGGGGAAACTGCTTCTGGGGTGATGAAAACATTTTGGAACTAGATAGGGGTGGTGTTTGCACGACATTGTGAATGCGCTACATGCCACTGAATTGTTACTTTAAAATGGTTAAGTTTACGTTATATGAGTTTCACCTCAATAATTCATTTTTTAAGTCCAACAAAAATCACCGATCCGGCTGGTGGGTGTGAGTGGGAGTGAAAATGCTCAGGGCTGCGTACCGCCCTTCTGCAGGCGGCACTGGGCCCAGATGCTCACTGGCTCCCGAGGGTCTTCTCCGGGGGTCTCCTCCAGGGACCACCACCACAGTCTGTGCACAGAAGCCCCCCCTCAGGCCTCAGGAGCCTTCCATCCTCAGAAGCATGTGGCAGTGATTTTTCCCCTTTTTTGTGGGTTCTCTGTGGTTATCCATACGAGACAGGCCCTGTGTGTTTGCAGGGAGTCACCAGGGGCAGAGGCTCGGATCAGAGCAGCTGGGCAGGGAAACGGAACCCTGGGCGCTGCTGGGTCCACAGGGGGCAGGCGGCCTCCACTCTCTCAGCACGACCTCCCCTGCCTGGCTCAACCAGGGGCTTGCAAAGCCCTTGCCAAGCACCAGGCAGGCGCCCCGTGGGACCAGACAGGGACAGGGGAGAGGGCCGGGGTGGGGGAAGATGAGACCCTGCATGACAGAGCGAGGCTGGGTCTGCACTGGGGGCTGGAGGGAGAAGCCGAGTTACTGAAGGATGCAGGGAGCAGAAGAAGAACAGCCCAACTCAACAAACAAAACAAAACGATGCTTTGGTGACGGAAACGCTGAAGGTGCAGGAAAGGGTGTGATGAAGGGCCACGTGCCAGAGCAGGTGGGCAGTGAGGGCACCCTGATGGGGGAGAGAAGGTAAGGGGGGGCGTGTGGAGGTCGTTCGAGGGTGGAGGGTGGGAACTTCAGGGAGCGCAGAGCAGATGGCCTCGATATTCTAACTGGGAAAGGCGGCCATGCAGAATCTGGCCAAGGAGACGGTGGGGCAGGACTGGGCAGTAGGCAGACAATTCCCCAGCGGCCAAGGGGTCCAGGACAGGGCGTGCTGTGTGAACAAAGGTGCTTCCCAAGATGCTTCCTGAGGAGAATCCCCAGGAGGGATGTCAAAATGCAGATTCCCAAACTGCTCCCCAGAACTGGGATGGGACCAAAAACCTGCATTGTCAGGACAGCCGGAGTACACGCTTCACACCAGGCAAGCTCGAAGAAAGAGTGGTTAAAAAGTGCTGAGCGTGGAGAGCCCGGGACGGGCTGGATAATGTGAAACTGCGGGGAAGCCTTTAGCATCCTTTGGCCTCGTATAAAACACCGCTGCCCAAAAGCCCGTGAGGAGAAAACTGACGATTGGGGAAGGCCCGGTGAGGGGCGTCTACCCAGGAGGGTGGGGTCCACCCAGGAGGGTGGGGTCCACCCAGGAGCCTGGGGTCTACTCAGGAGCCTGGGGTTTACTCAGGAGGGTGGGGTCTACCCAGGAGGGTGGGGCCTACCCAGGAGGCTGAGGTCTACCCAGGAGGCTGGGGTCTACCCAGGAGGGTGGGGTCTACCCAGGAGGGTGGGGTCTACTCAGGAGGGTGGGGTCTACTCTGGAGGGTGGGGTTTACCCAGGAGGGTGTGGTGGGAAGGCTTGGGGGGGTGACTGTGAGCACAGTTGCAACGCTTGACCTTGGACCCACACTTAGCAGAGACTGAGAGTGAAGGCAGGAGAGAGCTGAAAGACGGTGAGAGAGGAAAAGTGGAGGGGAAAGGTCAAGATTGGAAGTGAGTGAGGGTGAGGAAAACAGGAGCGTCTGAGCAGGAGGTGGGGTTTCAGGGTCGGACAGGGGAGCTGGAGTCCAGGCAGCACTGCTTGGGGCCAAGAGCCATGTTCCCAGGTCACCCATCAGTCCCAGGACATCTTCCTGAGGCAGCCACTTTACACAGATACTTGGGGAGGAAGTTATTTTTCTATTGTAACAAACACTTTCCATTAACTCACATGAAATAGTAAGATTTTTTAAAAAAGACTTCCAAGGCCTTTCTCCTGGCTGCTTCCGGCTCCGCACCCGGGGTCCGCGCCCCTCTGTGGTTTGGTGACGTGCAAGCGCTGCTGAGGAATCTACACAATAACGACAGACATTGGAGCATTAAAAATGCCAGTGAAGATCAACTGCATCCTAATTTCCAGGCACTGATTTTTAAAAATTTCCTGGGTTTGAGAATGACTGCAGCAGATAAACAATTTCAGATGCTGCAATGCCAGGGCTGGGACAAAAGAAGACGTGGGGCCGGCAGCTCGGAATTCAGATGGGTGACCTGCAGCGGGAAGGTGGACGGGGTGGGTGGCGGGTGAGCCAGGGGATCTAGACCTCAAGGAGAGTTGGGGTCATCTTGCAGGTGAGGAGATAAGACTGACAAAAATAAATGACTTTTCACAATTGCCGACCGTAGCCAAATGACACATGCAAGAGTTAGGAAGAAAGGCAGGAAGGAATGGATATATATATGTGTGTGTAACTGAATCCCTTTGCTGTACACCTGAAACTAACACAACATTGTAAATCAACTCTACTCTAATACAAAATAAAATAAAAATTAAATTATAAAAAAGGACGAAAGGCAGGAAAGAATGGATGCATGTAGATGTATAACTGAATCCCTTTGTTGTACACCTAAAACTAACACAGCATTGTAAATCAACTAGACTCTAGTATAAAATAAGATAAAAATTAAATTTTAAAAAAAGGAAGGAAAGGAGTGAAGGAAAGAGGGAGAGAAGGGTGGGCGGAGGAGGGAGGGCAGAAAAAGAAACCTGTCCATTTGTAAAGCTTGTCCTCGACTCCGGCTGATGGCTTCAAGGAAATGGAGGGAGAAAAATGAAGACGACATAACCAATAAAAGTGCCTCGTAACCTTTTACTCCTCAGTCCACAGACACACGGAAATTCAGAACTGGAGAGACTCTGACCATCTCACCACCCCGATTTTATGGGTGCGGAAACCGAGGCACAGAGAGGTCACGTGATGGGTCGTGGCGTTGCTGGGATTGGAACTCACAGCTTTGCACGGGGCCCAGAGCTCCAGCGGCAGGCTTCCCACACACCACCCATCTCTCCCCGTGGGGTGGGTTCCGTGCCTTCTCCTGCCCAGCGGCGTGAGGATGAGACTTACGGGAAAATCGGTGGGGGGAAATACCACGCACTCTCTTATCGTGGTCCTGGGAGAGCATCGTCCACGTAAATATTTCGATAAGGGTCAGCCCACAGTAGGTTGGTGGCGCACAGCCAGTACTGCGGCTGCTAATTTACTGTTTGATGGAGCCAACGGGTCGATTATAGCCTGGGCGTCTAACAAGCTCCCCACTGAACTGCACCTGCTTCTTGGAGCCTGTGATGGACTCACGCAGGGCTTCATCCACAGCAGGAAGGCGGCTCCACCCTCTAGGCGAGCCCACCTTCCCCTCTCCACCCTGCACCTCCCCTGCCTGACCGCATCTTATCCGCTGTTCTCAATCCCAGGGACCTGGTCGCTCTGTCCCGTTGCTATGGCCACCAGCCTCACCCCAGGCACCCCAGCGCTGCGGTGCTCACGGGCTCTGGCTGCCACCCAGGCAGATGCTGAGCCGTTGGGGAAGATATCGTTCTTCTCCGAAAGTTGTTCCAAGGCTGTTCCACGGGACCCTCTAGGCTGTTGGCTGAGTGTTTCAAAGCTGTCCATTTGGCGGCCGTCCACAACCGAGCAGGGATAGTTCATTTCTCTCCTGCACGAGCTTCCAGGCGCCTCTAATCCCAACCTTAAAGAGCTAAAGAAAGCTGTGCCCAGAGCTCAGGACCCTGACTGGTTACTAAACCCTGAAAACTTCACTGGTTGCCACCGATTCTCCAAGCCCCTAAGAGGGTGGTGAGGAATATTGTCCCAAGAGGTCCAGCCTGACCCCTTCCCCAGCTCCTGAGTGTCCTGTGACCCCGGAGAGAAGGAAATCAGTGAGGGGTGGGGGGAGGCAAAGAAGCACATAGTTGAGACTAGAGACGTCCCCTCTTCAAAAACAAAGGCAAACCTCCCGTGTGTGACACAGACTCAGGGCGCGGTCCTGGTGGTTTGCTGACCCAGTGCTTGTGTTCACCGCCATCACAAGCAGCGAGGGGCTCCGAGGGGCTCCCTGAAAACCCGCGCTACCAAGTAACACCTGTCCCTTGGGGTGGACAGCGTGCCTCTCCTCATCAGGACTCCATCCCGAATCCCACACTGGGCACAGGCAGGCAGGGCGCCCTCCAGGTCAGAAAGCAGCGTGGCAGCAGAGAGCGTTGTTTTCACTATGCTGCTCCCACAACTCCACGCAGCTCCCAAAGCCCGGAAGACGGGAGCCCCGCGCCCCAGGGATGTACCCCGTTGTTGCAGAGCCCAGCCCGGGGGTGGGGGCAGCAGGGATGCACTGCCAGGTGTTCACCCACGTGAGAAGGGCTCAGGGTGGGGCAGGCAGCGGCCACTTCTGCTGACCCAACCGCAGCCATTCCAGCCACCGAGGGGCCAGGGCCACCAAGGCCCTCCCCAGGCCTCATCCTTGGCATCGATCTGCCCAGAGATACTTTGCTGAGAATTGCCCTGTCCTTTGCTTAGTTTGCAAATAACTAAATGGAATATTCAAATTGAGCTGCCTCAGAGATGCGGGTTCTTTAGGAGTAATGTCAAAAAGTATCTCTTTCCAGTGAGAGAGAATATGATCGTAAGTTAATAACTAGTTAAAAATTAATGAGAAAGATGCCAAAGGAGGCTGTGGCTTGAATTTCTTCATACATTTTTGTGCTCACTTGGAATAATTCATTCAGTTTACCATTTCAGTTTGAATGTCTTCATAAAGATTTATGGTTTAATTTTTAAATTGAGGGACAGCGTGTTTTCCTCTAGAGCTGGCAAAGCAAACCTCGAGTTCAAGCCTTGATATTCAGACCCCACCGCCAGGCCCATCACTACCACCGACTTTTAACCACATCCCCTAAAAGCGGGGAACAAAGACGACGAGTATGAGCGCTGAAAAGGCCAGTGTTCAGAGGGCTGACAGCGTCACACGTCCCAGGAGGGTTAGCACAGACCCCCGTGCTTTCCTTCCCATTCTTCTCCCCATCACCTCTCCCCTCCCGGCACGCACATCAGTCCCACTTATTCAAAATGACCCCCAGTCTCTGCAGAGAACATTTAGATGATCAAGAGGCTGGACAGGGTCCAGCAGGAAGAAGCCTCAAACTGGGCAAACGAACTGGGCTGAAATGTCTCCCAGAGCTGCTGGCAGGCTGTTGAGACCCACCATTTACTGAAAGACACTTGGAAACTTCTTGCACCACGGAGGTCTGGCGCCTCATGCACACTTCGTGACCTGCACGGCACACGACTGTGATCGCCCCGTCACTCGTTCACAGGCCCCGCGGGTCCCCGAGGCGGCGGCTGCTCCCAGACCCGCCCAAAGCTTAGGCGGGATGAGCAATGTTTTCCAGCCGGGCTGGGCTGCATGTGGTGACTCACGGAAGACTCTGGATAGGGAGGCAGCTCAGGACTCCACTTTATGATGGCGGTGTCCCCGCGAGAACGGGCATGGAGGGAGGCCTGCCACTCTCTAGATGGGTAAGGGGAAATTCAAGTTATTCTATTCTATTCTATTCTATTTTATTCTCTTCTATTCTGTTCTATTCTGTCCTATTTTATTCTATTCTATTCTATTTTATTCTATTCTATTCTGTTCTATTTTATTCTATTCTATTCTATTCCATTTTTTATTCTATTTTACTTTATTTTATTCTATTTTATTTTATTCTATTCTATTCTATTTTACTTTATTTTATTCTATTCTTTTTATTCTATTCTATTCTATTATGTTACTGAGTTTCAAGTCGTTGGAAGGCTCATGTGCTACTGGCAGCTGCTGGCTTCCTGAGGCTTTAAACAAAATAAGAATTGTCTTGGGATATGGTATAGCCCAGCACAGCACGCTGGGGACCAGGAGATGGCTTGGACCTGGCCCTGCCCCTTACCAGCTGCATTGCCCTGAGTCACCTACCTTCTCAGGGCCTGCACCTCGGAGACAGGCTGCAGCTTCTCCTGCTGCTGCCCTGAGGCTCAGAGAAAAGGCAGGCAGGGCAGTGTCTGTCCCAAGGGGCTGCCACAGGAGAGGTGCTGGGGGCATCTGCTCAGAGCCAGGGCATGGATAGGTTTTCAGTGTCTGTCACCCAGTAGTCATCGGTCCGTGTTGATTTTGTGCCCCTCCTTTCCCAGATAAGCAGCCACCACAGAGCTGGTTCCAGCAGCTGCACCTTCAGCCAAGCCACACACACGGCTTAGAGGCGCTGAGTCCTCTCCACGAGGTGACTCCTGAGGGCAAGTCTTCAGACCAGCTGTCCAGCCCTGCTCTGTCACTAGTGGGTGGTGCACCTGTGCATGGAGAGATCACAGTTCCTCTACCCTCCTGCCAAGCCTCCACTTCCCCATATTTAGTTAGAAACTGAGCTCTCTCTCCCATGAACCTAGGCAGCCCATGACCAGTGGGGCTTGAGTTTGTCTTATTTTGTGGCTTCATCACCCTCCACAGATGGCTTCTGTCTCATGATCCAAAACGGCTGTCCAGATCCAGTCATCTCATCTTATTCCAGATGGACCGGATCCATTGTGATAAGCCATTTTGTAGCACCGAAACCTTTCTTCTTGAGAAATCTTCCCCAGTTGAATAAAATGACTCAGGGGAGGGGAAGAAGGTCTGCTCAGCTCCGCACCCCACCTGCTCACAGAAGGCACCCCTTAAGGAACCCCCTGGGGTTCCCTGGAGCATAGTTAGAGAACTGCAAGACTACATTCTAAATTCAACATTCTGCTATTCGAAGTATTCACAGAGTCACTTGGGCACATTTCTGAGCCTGACAAAATTAGCTCAAGGATGATGTGAAACACATAGCAGAAAGAATACAGACAAGATTCCCCTCGGACCCAGCTCTGCAGATCTGCCACCTGGGCAGAACCCACTTGGCAGGAAGTTCCTGGTTAACTGATCTCAGCTGTACACTCAGCAGCTTTGGGGGAGGAGGGAGAAGAGGGGGAAGTCATAGGGAAAAAAGTGTAATCTTATACTGAAGAGAATGTAGGCTGTAGAGACAGGACCTGTAATAAATTAGCATGAGCGGTAAGGGAGTGGAGGGGGCGGGGAGGAGATCAAAACACCTCATCCCAGGTAGGCATCAACTGCTGACCTTGAGCAGATCACACCTGTGTCTCAGTTACCTCCACGGGGGGGCTGGATCATCAGGTAGGGCTTAAACTCTGTGGGACTTTTCCAACCATAAACTTCCGTGATTGTAAGGATTGCAGGCACTTGAGAATGCTGATAACAAGATTGCCCAACTGTCCCTGTTAGCGGTCTCCAGCGACTTGTGTTCATTACAAGGGAGATGGCTTTGAGTCTGTGAGACCAGAGTCTGTACAATTACCAGAGGCAATTTTGGGCACTTCTCAAGTCCAGGAAGGATGTGGAAACATTTGCAGGCCGGTAGAATTGTCTACGTATCGACAAGGATTTTCTATAGCTCTGCTGCTTAGCTAATGTTTTCTGGGGTCACTTCCTGGGGGTCTCAGGTTTACTAATTTTTTACTATTATTTTTTTTTAAACTCCTAAATTGAATGGCCCTGAAGTTGGAAGCCTGAGGAACGAACACAGAGAGGCAGCGAGACTCCCTGAGTTGATTTAACCCTGGGTGTGACTGGACCAGGCTTGTTCAGGTCACAGGTGACTCTTACAAGGTCATCCATTGGCCTGAAGAGGGCAGTGCAGGTAAATACAGCATCTTCAGGATGGCAGGTGTCTTGGCTGGGGACGGTGTGGGACGGCATTCCATCCAAAATCTGACAGCAGGGCCTGGTTGCCAGCTGGGTCGCTTCAGTCTTCTAAGTTCCAAAGTCTTATCTGGATGGACTAGGTGGCCCCTAGTTTTATGTGTCCACCTTTGTCAGCAGCAGGGAGCAGAGACACACAGCCAGGGAGGAAAAAGGAAGCAAAACAGGATGGCGCTTACCCACTAAGGACAGAATGTCCCACTACATACGTTAGAACGCTTTTGACTGCAAGAAACAGAACACTCAGCTCCAACCAGCTTTAAAAACAAGGCTGTTTTTATCTCAGGTGATAAGAAGTCCAGTAAGTTCCCAGGGGATTAAAACCAGTGGTTCAATGATGTCATCAGGAACCCAAGTTCCTTCCAGCTCTTGGCTCTCCCATCCTCAGGGCACTGGGGTTGGCCCTAGGCATCTTGTCTCTTGGTCTCCAGAGCCCTTAGAAGTCCTGGTTTCACATCTAGACCAGCAGGGCGACTTCACAGGTCGTCCATCTGTGCAGGTTCACAGGGCCCTGTGCTCACAAGGGTCCCAAGCTTCGTTTAATGCTTTGCCGTTGCCAGCTTGAAATTTCTAATAATTTTATCTTTGAACTTGTGTTTTTCATTGCTCCTTAGGAGCAATGAAACATGCACGTGAGCAGAGGAGGTGTATGCAACGTGGTGCCCACCCTTCCCTGCTGCCCCATTCATACGATCCTGATGCCAGGAGCACAGAACCCCAGGGTACCCACACGCCCGGGAATCCAGTGAGATTCAAGCGTGATACACCGGCACTGAGTAACTGGGGGCACCAATGGCCCCTAAAGGCCACGCTAAACACAGAAAGAAGACAACAGAGTTCTAAGAAAACACAGAAGATGAAGAAACCCTATCCTATTCTTTCTAACTTGTGTTACTTCCCTGTATTAGCCAAGCACTTACTCTGAAAATGATGACATAGAAGGAAAAACAGAAGTGGTTGGCTAATACACTAGTGCGGACTGTTCTGGAAGAAAACCAGTAGAACTCCAGCCTGTAACTCCGAAAGCCTCAGTTTCTTGCTTTGTTCCTATCCCTTGACTTTTTCTCCTTTTCCTCTATCAACAGAGCAGCAGGGCAACCACCTAAGCTGTGTGCAGTGGTCTATCTCGCTGTGGATGTCTGTCCAGAACTGAGTGTCATCTTCCTGGACTCTGGCCCCTCCGGCCTCCTTTCCTAAGATGTCACAAGAAAGAGCCCCCTCAGTTTGATGTTCTCTCCTCTAAAGCAGCAATTCTCCAACTTCTTCAGTTCCCCCGGGACCATTTTGAGACGAAAACAAGGAACATCTACCCCGGAGCTGGGAAGAAGACTTATTTTTCACTGTATACCCTTTTTCATATTTAAATGTCTTACCATGTGTATAGATGACCTATAAAATGTGTCCACTAGGTATATTTTTAGAATCACCTATTCTCAGTTGTTTCAACAAACAAAACAAACAAGTCAAACCTCTTGCATGAATAGCAAAGAAAAAAAATCAGCTTCTGGAGTTGAGACTAATAAGAACTACGGAAAGTGAGCGATAATTCGTCCCAGAATAGAGTATAATGTCTTCTCAAAGAGTGGCATCAAAATGTCAGGGCCAGTCATCATTTCTTTCTTGAGAATAACTGGCATGTCACAGCTCCCTGGACCCCAGTGTGGAAGCAAGTCTCACAGAGGTCCCTCTGCCCCGAGTTGGGACAGTGCCCTGGCCAGCCTTTGGGGACCTCCCCCTGGCCAGCCTTCCTGCCTCTCCACCCCCTCCTTTCTCAACAGCTGCTTCTCAAGCCCGTGTAGGGACAGGAAGCCGGGCACGCGGGGAGCACAGTTGGGTGTGGAAGGGCAGAGCACCACGGGCTTCTTCTTCCTTCTTCCTGTTGTGCTTTAGCAACTCTCCACACTGACTCATGCATGGACTGGTTAGAGAATAAAAACTGTTGGAGCCAGAAAAGAGCTGAAGACACTTATTTCCACCCCGAGGAGAGCAGAACTCCCAAAGACACATGGCAGTGCTACAGAGCAAGGACCCCGGGCACCGTGCTCCTGGCCAAGTTCTCTCCCAACAGCATGTATTTGTCCAAGACCAACTTTTGTCCAGAAACAAGAAGACTGTTCTGTTGTTTCTATTTCCATACTACAGCTCGTAATATTTAAAGACAGAACACTTCTATAAGCATCAGCTTCCATCACTAAAGCAGACTGGGTGATTTCTTTTTATTTCTTGAATCAGATTGGAGAGTATCATAGAAGCAGTGCTGTCTGCATCAGGGCCTCCCAGCCTGGGCAGTGCCGACACTTCCCGCAGGATAACCCTTTGCCGTGGGGCTGTCCTATCTTGGTAGGTGTGTAGCAGTGTCCCTGGCCTCTGCCTGCTAGGCGCCGGTGGCACCTCTGCCCCTCAGGTTGCGACAACCAAAAGTACCTCCAGAACTGCCAGATGTCCCCTGAGGGGCAGAGTTGCCCCCAGTTAAGAGCCACTGATCAAGAGGAAACTAGATTATTTGGTTGTCCCTAGAGAACACTTACCAACAACAAAAAAAAAATTGCTCACAATTATCTTGGCTTTGTAGCCAAATTATACGGGACACTGGGAGAGTCCGAGGCATTCCTCCACATGCTTTGTGTTTCCACATAAGCGTGCGAGGAGCACCCCTGCCCCTTCTGCCTGGCGTCCTGCTCCTGGAGTTGATGGGCAGGCAACCGCGGTCCTTCATGGCGGAGCCCCACGCCTAGCGGCTCTTAGCTTCCAGCTTTGGAGTCGGAACTGGGATCAGACTCATGGGAACTGGGACATGAGTTTTTCTGCGTGTGTTTCTTTTTTCACCTTTTTTAAAAAACCAGTATACAAACAATACATGCATACTGATTATAAAAGCCAAACGATACAGAAGGAACATATACTAACTGTAAGAGGAAAGTCCCCCTCCATCTCACTCCTTTCCCCTTGGGTGACATCCGGTTATCACTTCGCTGCATTTTTTTTCTGGATCCTTCACCATGCATTTACATAGATGGGGATGTAGTTAAAATTGTATTATTTTTAATGTAATTCTAGGCTTATTTTTCTGTGACCTATTTTTAAGGTATTCCATGTCAGTACATGTGACTCTTTCTTTTTCGTTTCTAAATTTTTATGACCTGTATAATTTGCATGCAATAAAATATTCCTATGTGACAAATGTACACCTGTGTAGCTACCATCACGGTCAAGGTAAAAGCATTTCAATCACTCAGAAGCGCTCCCGTGAGGCCCCTTCCCAGACCATCCTCTTCGTGCTCAGCCCCAGGCAACGACGGACCTGCTTTCTGTCACTTGTCTTTTCAAGAGTTTGATATAAACAAAATCACGTCATACGCTGTTTGTACTCGTTTTGTGTGTGGCTACGTTCTCTCAGCATAATGCGTTATTCAATCCAGCCGTGGTGAGCGCACATCTTAGTAGTTGGGGTCTTTTAATTGCAAAGTAGTGACTCATTGTACGGATACCCCAACGTGTTTATCCATTCACCTATGGATGGATAGCTGGGCTGTGCCCATTTGGGGGCTGCTGTGAGTAATACTGCTGTGAAGACTAGTGGTTAAGTCTCTACGTGGACATGTTTTCATTTCTTTTGAAGAGAATGAATGACTCAGAGAGCAAATGCTAGGTCTTATGGTAAGTGTATGTTTAACTTGGTAAAAAATGCCAAACTGTTTTCAGAGACGGTGGTGCCCATCCGTATTCCCACCAGCCACGCATGAATGAGCATTCCAGTTGCTCTGTATCCTGCAAGTTCCTTTCTGAGCTTCAGTTTCCTCATCGGTAATACAGAGGTGGTTATGATACCCGCCTCACGGGGTTTGGGGAAGGACCAGATAAGGTTATGCTTAGCCCAGTATTTCTAGGCATTAGGGAAGCCACAGTTACATGCATTTTCAGGCACTTGCTTGACCCTGCCTGCTGGCCCCTCAATTATTTTCATATTTTTCTCTATTCCTTTACTATCACACTTCCTGAAAAAGTAGTCTATGCCTTTTTGCCTTTTCTCACTAACGCATCAATCCTCCTGCTGCTCTGAAAGGCTCTCTCAACATCCCTCATTGCTTCCATGCACATGGTTCCTAAGTCTGCATCTTGGTCCCAAAAAGCTCTCCTGAGTCCAGAGCCCAATTCTAATCGAAGGACACAGAGCCTGTTCTTAACCTGTAACATCCTTCCTCATCTCTACTCAACAAAGCCTTTTCCAGCCTCCAGTACACCCCTCTAATGCCACCTTCTCATAAGCTTTCCCCAACCTCTTAATTCCTGGCCTTCCAGAGCACTTTCCATCTCTATTATTAGTATAGCAAGAACGAATGTATTAATGGTTAACGTGGGAGACTTCATAGCCATAGCACAGAATATAGAGAAAGAACCCTGCCTGTGAAATCCCAAATCTGCCGTGTCCTCTCATGGGACGTGAGAAGTTACTCTGCTTTTCCTCTTCAAAAAAATAGGGGGAAACATGCACAGCTCCTAGGATTACTGTGAGGATTAAATGAAATACTATATGTATAGTCCTTAGAATGGTGCCTTACCCATAGCAAATGCTCAATTAATAACAGTTTCTACTGTGAAAAAATGAAAAACAAAGAGGTAAAGGCATTGACTGCACTCAGGCTATTGCAGTCGGGAGAGAATCCCAGCTCTGAAGACCAGGGTGTCTCCGCTATGGGTGTGTCTAGACTTTCAGAGGGAGGAGAGGACAAGTCACAGCTGGGTGATTTCACAGTTGGGATGTTTTTTATAATCAAGGGAGTCTGTCAGCTGAACAAGAGATGTCTCTCCCTGTGTCTAGCTAGTTTTGAGGGGCAAATAGTTCAGCTAATCACTTATGAAACAAAGATGGGAATTTGGAGGGTCTGTGTCAGGCCTTGTCACAGGTGAACACGGGGTCTCATGGGGTCACAAGAATGAGTGGGTGTATCAGTCAGCAGAGGTTGCTGTAACAAATAGCATGGACTAGGGAGCTTAAACCACAGAAATTTATATTCTCACAGTTCTACAGGCTAGAAGTACTGGCAGGGCTGGTTTCTTCCGAGGCCTCTCTCCTTGCCTTGTGGATGCCACTTCCTCCCTGTGTCTTCAGGTGGTCTCCCTTTTGTGTGTGTCTGTGTCCTGACATCTTCTCCTTACAAGGTCACCAATCATTGGCTTAGGCCCCACCCCCCATGACCACATTTTAACTTAATCACCTCTTTAAAGGCCCATCTCCGAATACAGTCACATTCTGAGGTGCTGGGCATTAGGACTTAACACATGAATTTGTGGGGGACGCATTCAACCCATAGCAGTGGGTCTTATCTAAGTCTGGAGGGAGAGAGTGGTCTCCGCAGTAAGTCATTCCCCAGAACACACAAGGTGGGAGAGCTCAGTCACAGAGCTTGGGAGGATTAAGCTTTGCTGTTATCCAGGAGCTTGGAGCCCAGGTAGAACTCAGCACTGTCACCAAGGACCCTCCCCCTTGCTTGCTGTGCCCCCCTGAAGCCTCCCCTGGCTGATGGGGGACGTGGTAGGAAAGAACCTGTGAAGAGGCTGAGAGGGGCCAACAGAGCCACTGAAAAGAGCCCATTGAAGGGAGCGACGCAGTGAAGCAGGGAAAGTAAGTGAGGAAGGGGATTATGGGGGAGGGGACGGAGGGGGGAGGGGGGATGTGGTGTGAGGTGGCCAAGGGGAGAGAGGAATGAGACAGCCAAGCAGCAGGACACAGGACAATAAGAGAGGAGAGATTTCATCCATCTCAGGAGGCCAGGAGCCAGAGAGGCAGATGGGTCAGGGGGTGCCTTTTTCCAGAAGTTTCCACCGTGTTGGTCTGTGTAATGCCCAATCCCTCACCTCTTCACAGCCCCCTGAATTGTTTAGCAAACATATTCATTACTCTCCAAGACCAATGGCGTCTAATCTGTGGTCCTTTGTGTCCATCTGGGCTGAGAAAGGCCTGGAAGCAGGGAGAGCAGGAAGGCTTGTCTCATGGGGGCGGGAGGAGGTCTCTCACCTGCCAGCCACCTGGTTGCACATCTCGTTTCCCTCCCAGACTGGAAGCTCTTTGAACGCAAGGAGCCCGTCTGCTTCACGTGTCCCCTGCCCCAGAGCAGAGGCTTACATACGAGTACTTCCTGGGTCCCTTGGAAAAGCCCATAAACCGGTCACTTATGAATCCACTCTAAACCTTGCTGTGAACCCCATTATTTCTTCACCTTGTACCGCCTCTCGCGGACACCGAAGTCCTAGTTCTTCCATACGCCCCGCGCGTCCTGACCTGGCAGGAGCTGCGTGACCGTCTGGGCTCTCCAGGATTGTGAGCAACGTGGTCAGAGTGTCGAAGCAGAAGGACGGCCAGGCATTCTGCTTTCCCAGGGCTCGCAGATCAGGGGGCGGGAGAGGCACAGAGCCAGGCAAGGGGCCACCCTGAGGGCCCAGCAGAGTCAGGCGCGGGTCTGGGGCCCCAGCCTGATTAGCATGTGCCCTGAATGCTCTTTGATGATCTGAATTTAGTTCTATTTTGGAAATCTGTTGGGAAATGAGCTAAGTGCCAAGAAGAGAGATCTGGGGGTGAGGGCAGCAGGGATGACAGAGGAAAGGCCGGCCAGTTCTTCCCACCCCAGCCTCCTTGGGGAGCACACGGGTGAGGGGTGGCCCGCTCCTCTAACCCGGCTGCTCTACTCAGCAGTAGGGGCGGGTGGGGCAGGAGGACGGCAAAGCAGAGGCCTGGAAACGACTCGGTGATGTCTGAGGGTGTTTTCTTTCTGGGAGGCGTGCAAAGTGAATGGTAATGACTTGCCAGGGTTGGACCAGCACCCTTCCAAGGGGGCTGCAGCATCTCGGAGTTATCACCCCGCACAGAGGAGCTTTTATAGCTCGGTTTGGCCTCCAACCCAGACTAGCCCGGGGGGCGGATGGTTTTAGGACCCATTTGTGTACCATGAAAGCAAACTGCCGACCTTCCTAAGGAGATCCGAATTTCCAACTGTTTGAGCCACAGCAGAGAAAAGCCTAGACAAACAAATGCCGTTAGAACATAAGGTTTTCCTTGTGCCAATATCCCCACTTCCTCCCCCCGAAAATGACTCTCTCAGGCACTCACCCTCCAGCAAAACACTGTGCTGTCTCTTCAAGTAAAAATAAAGCCAGCAGGGCTTCCCTGGTGGCGCAGCGGTAGAGAGTCCGCCTGCCGATGCAAGGGACACGGGTTCGTACCCCGGTCCGGGAAGATCCCACATGCCGCGGAGCGGCTGGGCCCGTGAGCCATGGCCGCTGGGCCTGAGCGTCCGGAGCCTGTGCTCCGCAACGGGAGAGGCCACAACAGTGAGAGGCCCGCGTACTGCAATAAATAAATAAAGCCATCGGAGGGAGGAGATGCAGCAGGAAGAGTGAGACGTGACCTTCCTTGACGTTAACTCCCTCGAGGCCACTTTGAGGAGTAAGTGGCCATTCTGCACCCCCAGAGGAAGCCCTGTGCCCCATCGAGGACCAGGGTCAATGATATGCTGAAATCAGTTTAATAAAAGCACCCGTGACACGCATCCCCATCCAAAAATGTTTTCATTAAGATGCAGCTAACGGGGCTTCCCTGTTGGCACAGTGGTTAAGAATCCGCCTGCTAATGCAGGGGACATGGGTTCGAGCCCTGGTCTGGGAAGATCCCACATGCCGCGTAGCAGCAAAGCCCGTGCGCCGCAACTACTGAAGCCCGTGTGCCTAGAGTCTGTCCTCTGCAACAAGAGAAGCCACCACAATGAGAAGTCTGGGCACCGCAAAGAAGAGTAGCCCGCTCGCCGCAACTAGAGAAAACCCACGCACAGCAACAAAGACGCAACTCAGCCAAAAATTAATTAATTAATTAATTAATTTTAAAAAAAAAGATGCAGCTAACGTGATATGCTGGGTCAGCAAGCACGACTGCAAAACCACGACCCGGGTGCAAAGGGAATGCTTTCTCCCATTACTTTTAGTGTTTGCATTAGGGAGTATGCACCAGTCCTGGCATCTGTCTGCAGTACAGGCAATGCTGCAGAATTGCATGCAACCGGGTCCAGCTGCAGGAGCCACTGGCCTGGGGAGGCGGTTTGCAAACAGCTGCACGGCAGCAGGGAAGCCTCGGTCTACCCCTACCCAGCTGCCCCAGACTTGCCGAGGCAAAGAGCAGCTACCCCTCACAGGCAGGCCTTGTGTTCATCTCAGGAGAGCCGAAGGCTGTCAAGATGATGCTAAGCTCTCGGGAGTGATCTCGGAAAAGCCACTGTGCTGAGAATAGATCCCTAGATTCTAGGTTTCATCTTCTTTAAGAAAGACGTTGTGCATATTGTTTAAAGTAAATAACATAATGAGGAGATGAGGAAGAAGAAAGGAAAATCGTTTGCAAAAGACATCCTTTAATTCCCTGAGGAGAGCAGCTCTTGGTGTCTAGAAAGGGCTTCACCTACACTTGGTCAGTGGACGGAGCAATCCCCTCGCTGGGACAATGCCCCTCTCCATGGACGAGCTCACCACGTGAGCAGAGTGGGCAGCTGCATGGAGCCCAGAGCTGGTGCCCTGGCAATGCCCATGGAGCTGCTTTGTGGGACCAGGAGTTTGTCCCCACCACTGGCAGTCACCAAGGAGGTTGACCCATCTCCAAGTAGTTTGCTCTTCCTCTTTTCCGAGACAAGCCTCCAGTTCTCAGCTTAAGGCATCATATTTTCCATGTCCCAGGGCTGGGACTGTTGTCCTGGAGCCTCTATGACCCGACACCCAGCACACCCAGTGGAGTTAGGGATTCTCAGTCTCCTGCTGACGCCTGAGAAAAATAGGGACCATGGAGGAGAAAGGCCAGGACGAAGCCAGGGGTCAGACCTCTGGGAATTCCCAAGGATCCCTCAGCCTCTTGACAGCTCTGCATCTTTGGGGCCAGCCCCTCATTAAACAGACAGGGCTGGGGAAGGAGCCACGTGTGAGAGCCACACGGCTTCTCCAGTCTCACTTTTAAACAGCTCTGAGCGTCTCTCTAACTCTGCCCTTAACACGAGCTAACGACACCGTGGCCAGAGCTGGTTTGAGCCCCGCTCACACATCATCTACTGAGCTGACGGGCTGCAAAACGCACAACGTGGCAGAGAAACAAGCAGCAGTCTCAAAGCACCAGCTGAGTGGACGAAAGGCTGTCTAGAGTTTGTCAACCAGCAAGTGTATGGCAGGTAGAAAGCGCGCCTCCCTGCAGGGCTCCTGGTCGGCAGGACCACACAGAAAGGGCGCCGTCTCTGTGGAGGCTGGATGGGCACAAGAAGTGCTCAGAAGTCACTGATGCAGGAAGCGAGGTCTGACCATCTCCAGGAATGTGGGACCCGGGAAAGGACATTTTTTATAAGACCCCCGGGGCCTGGCCCGTGGCTGGAGGAGGGCGCCCAGGGAGCTCTCACAGCTTCAGCCCCTGCAGGGGAATCAGGTCACCCACACAAACGCAGGAACGCAGTCGGCGCTGGACGCCCAGGTAGGGAGGCCAGAGCAGCAACGCCAGCAAAGGAGGCCGAGGGTCCAGAAAGAATAGAAAAGAACCAGTTTACTTAACATTGAAACAAACAGGGAGGGAGGCTAGTTTCTATCTGAAGCTCTTCCACGCAGTTCATTCACTCTTTCGCTCACTCATTCTCCTATCAGCTTCTACAGACATTTCTAAAAGTTCCGTATCTGCAAACTTCTGCGGGGGAAGGACCCCCGAGGAGACCCGGGGAGGGGAAGCACACTCGGTCACTGGAATTTGAAGCTGTAGCTTCCAGCTTTTCACTGACTGATGAGAACAAACATTTAAATGGATGTTCAGAAAATGGTTCCTGGTCGCCTCTAATTGGAAGATGCTTTCCCGACACCCTGTGCTCTGCAACCCCCGTCCAGAACTGGCCCAGCTTCAGCGACAGGCTCCTTGCTGACCTCAGCATTTCCTTTGTCTCTCGGGCTGGTCCTCAAGTGTATGAATTTTCCCTAAATTTTCATGAAGCACAAAAGTTTCTTTTGTGATGTGGAACTCTGGAGGGGTTTGGTTTCTTACCCGTGGCCTGTGTGCTGTCACTTATACTCATCTACTGAGCTGTGCTGGAAAAAGGGCTGGAAACACCTACTACCATCACCGCCTGAAGGAGGCCACGGGAGACTTAGGGAAATGCCCTGGGGCCAAACTCAGGAGACCTGTGTGTCAGCACCTGTCCTGCCACCAACTGGCTCATTCTCACTGCTGCTGCGGGGGGGTGGGAAAAAAGGGGAGAGGGAATTGGTCTAAACTAGAATTCCTCAACCTCGGCATTACTGACATCCTGGGACAGATGATTCTTTGTTGGGGGGCGGTGGCGGATGGGAGACTGTCCTGTGCATTGTGGGATATTTAGTGGCATCCCTGGTCTCTACCCACTAGATGCCAGTAGCATCCCCTCCAGTTGTGACAACCCCAAATATCTGCAAACATTGATAAACGCCCCCTGATGAGAGGGACGACTTCCCCCAGGAAAATCACTGGTACAAACCAGCACCGTCTAATACAGAAGCCAGATGGGGCCACTGAGCACGTGACGTGTGGCCAGTCCAAACTGAGATGTGCTGTGAGTATAAACTCTACCCTGGATTTCAAACATTTAAATGCAAAACAAAAAATGTAAAATATTTCATGAATATTTTTATATTATTATATTTTTTCTTGATTACACTGATAGCATTTTTAAATACATTGGATTACCTAAAACAAATTGTAAGAATTAATTTCACCTCTCTTTTTTTTTAACTTTTAATAATGTGGTTACTTAAGAAATTGAAATAACATATGCGGCTCAGCTGGTGGGGCATTAGGTCTCCACTGGTCAGCACAGGTTCAGACGCTGCCCCCTAAGGTCCTCCCCACTCAGGTCCAGATTCCCTGGGAGGGACTCGCTACCACACAGGCTAAGCAAGCGCTTGTCAGCACTACCTGCCGTCGGGATGGACCCGACAGCTGAGGCATCACGGACTGGACACAGGATCTATCAGAAAATCTCCGACGCCTGCTCCCAGGTATTTGAGAGTCTCTCTCTCCTCAGTGACACAGTCAGCAAAAAGTCAGCGTTTAGAGGCGACGCCCGGCTCCATCCCACAAAGGAAGCAGCCCCAGCTGTCAACAGCCTGCTCCTGTCTGAGGGATGCAACAAACCCTGGACACGCCATGCAGGAGCCCGGGAAAGTCTACCTCCCCGAGGTGACTTTCCACTCCCACCGGCCTGTAAGAGAGCCTGGGGCCGAAGCTTCCTCTGTAGCCAGGAGAGCCAGGGTCTAATAAGAGCTGGTGAGGTGCTTCATGATTTGCTAAGTGCTTCCCACCTCCATCAACTCCCTTAATTCCCAAAATAGTCGTGTTATAGAGAACAGACTTGCGGTTGCCAAGGGGGAGGGAGGGGGAGGGAGGGCTGGACTGGGAGTTTGGGGTAAGCAGATGTGAGCTTTCATATATAGAATGGATAAACTACAAGGTCTTACTGTAGAGCACAGGGAACTATATCCAATATCCTGGGATAAACCATAATGGAAAAGAATGTAAAAAGGAATATATATATATGTATGTATAACTGAATCGTTTTAGTGTACTTTTTTTAAAAATTAAAAAAAGAATAGTCATGTTAGCTGGACACTAGGATGTCTCCGTTTTATTTATGTGGCCAATAGGCACTTTGCTCTATAAACTCAGGTCATAAGAAATGTTGATTTCTTCATTTTTATTAAATCAAAGTAATTCAGTCTTAGCCCTTTTTTTCCACTATCACTTCTCACCCCAGTTCCTTCAGTTGTTCGAAAGGTAAAGGTCCCAGAGTTGTAAGCAAAGAACATTCAAGGTAGCCCCTCTGGTTTTCTGTACCCCTGGTTATCCCTGACGGGCCATTGCTTTGGCCCACTTGGTACCTGGAAGGGGTCTGTATGCTGCTTATAGGAAGGACCAACCAAGGTTTGGCCACTTTCCCGAGAACTGGGACGGTGACAGCACAGGACTCAAATTCTTGGGCTCCCCACCGACTGCAATCCCCAACCCACCGACTCTCTCCTGGATGCAGGAAAGCTCTCTCTCTGCTCTGCAGCTTTCCCTCTGACTGAAAAAAACAAACCCAAACCAAACCAAAACAAAAAGCACCGGCCTCAATCCCCCCACCGCTTCCCCCATGCACACACCCCATTCTCCCAGCAGCGCTAGCATTATCTCCTGAATGACTTCAAGCTTTCAAAATAAAATCCAGGACACTGGGTTTCGATTCAGGCAAACCCTTCTCTCCGTCCTGCACCACGAAGCTCCAGTGAGATAACACGCTCCAAAGCCTGAACTTCTGGCAGCAGAGACGCCAAAAAAAGACAACAGGCAATTTAAGATCTCTATAAATTATGCTCTTTCCACAAGTGGACAAAGCAAGAGTCCGTGCGGGTGAAGACAATCGCTCAGAATCACGTTTCTGGTAAATGTCAGATGAAGAACTCAAACCCAGGACCCCTGACTCCACCTAACGAGATCACGCCGCCACCACACCCCGTCCCCAGATTCCCAGAGAGCCTGGAAGGAGTGCTGATGACCTAGGGAGGGGACCTCAGCTCTATTCCTGGAGTGCCTTCCTCTTGGGAAACTCTTACTGTTATACGGCTGCCAGCCTCCAAACAACCAAGTTAGGACATGCTTCCGTATTCCCTTAGCATCCCTGGAACCCGCTGGAACATTTAAACAGGACCTTGTTCGAAGCTGAGGTTCACACCTCTGATTTACGAGATACTTTTCACACTCAGCTCTCTACAGAAATGGTTAACGAAAGGAAAGTCTTCCATGAAATCCATAGGTGCTTCGGGAGTTCTATAAATACGGGATTCCAACAGCAGTTTTTTTATTGGGTGGATGTGGATGGAAGGGTTCATGAAGAAATCTGGTTGAGAAGCGGCGTGGAAGCCTGAACTATTGTATCACATGTAGCCAGTTATCACCAGGGGAATTGAGCAGCCGATCAAAGTTCTCCATCGTAAAATTATAGAATCGACATTCACATTGCACATTTGACATCAGAGTAGGCCTGGCTCATGGACTGGGCAGGAGTCTTCACTTGGATGTCTGCCTCTCCAGGCTGTGAACTCTGTGAGAGCGGCACAAGCAGAGAAGCAGCTAATGTCCCCACGGGGGACCTGAATCATAGAACCTACCATAACTCCTCCACCTGTGTCCAGCAGAGGCTTCTGTAGAGAGTGAAAGAGGAAGTGTACCACTCCACCCAAACCCCTTACAAAATGCTACACAGTTAATCGTAGAACTGGAAGGATCTACCTAAGAAAACATAGCTTAAGAAGATATGGGATAGAGCACAGGGAACTATAGTCAACATTCTGTGCTTAAACCATAATGGAAAAGAATATTAAAAAAAAGAACATTTGGGCTTCCCTGGTGGTGCAAGTGGTTGAGAGTCCGCCTGCCGATGCAGGGGACACGGGTTCGTGCCCCGGTCCGGGAAGATCCCACATGCCGCGGAGCGGCTGGGCCCGTGAGCCATGGCCGCTGAGCCTGCGCGTCCGGAGCCTGTGCTCCGCAACAGGAAAGGCCACAACAGTGAGAGGCCCGCGTACCGCAAAAAAAAAAAAAAAGAATGTATGTCTGGGTATGTACGTATAACTGAATCACGTCGCTGTACAGCAGAAATTAACACAGCGTTGTAAATCAACTATATTTCAATTAAAAAGATATGGGAAGATATGAAACACAAATAAAAATCAAGTACATTATAACTTCTTTCAAAACCTGGATGCCTGTTAAACATGTACCAACAAAGACTGAGTTACACAAAGTTGAGGGAAAAAAGCCAGACAAAACAGTGTGTACTGAACAGTTCCTGCATAGAAAGTTCAAAACGGGCAAAACTAGCTGTGGAAAAGTGTGGAGGTTCCTCAAAAACTCGCAAGTAGAATTACCACATGACCTAGCAACCGCACTTCTGGGTATTTAGCCAAAAGAATTGAAAGCAGGGTCTCTAAGAGATATTTGCACACCCACGTTCATAGCTGCATTATTCACAATTGCCAAGAGGTGGAAGCCACCAAGTGTCCCTCAATGGATGACTCTGGATAAACAAAAGTGATATTAACAGGGTGGAACAGTAGTCAGCCTGCAAAAGGGAGGAAATTGACACAGGCTGCAGTGTGGATGAACCTTGAGGACATTACTCTCAGTGAAATAAACCAGTCACAAAAGGACCAACACTGTTTGATACTTACTTATATGAGGTCCTTAGAGCAGGCAAGTTCATAGACACAGAATGGCGAGGGCCAGAGGCTGGGGAGTTTTAGTGATTAACGGGGACAGTTTCCATTTTGCAAGAAGAAAAGAGGTCTGTGGATTGAGGGTGGCGATGCTGGCCCAAAATGAATTTATTTCATGAAACTGAGCTGGACACTTAGAAATGGTTAAGATGATAAATTTTATGTTTTGCATCTTTCACCACAGTTAAAAAGTCATTTTTTAATAAAGGGGAAAAAGAAACAGGCAGCACTAAACTGTGGTGCGAGGTGAGCGCTGGTTCTGGAGAGGGGACCTCCTGGCTGTTGGTCAAGTCCTGTTCCTTAGTCTAAGTGCTGGTTGTATGAGTGTGTTTTCAAGTTGTGAACTGTTAGCAAATTACACATTTAGGCTTTTGGCACTTTTCTGAATGCATTTTTTAAATTTTTTAAATATTGTAAAGTAACTGGCTTCATCCGATTCTTCCTCCCCACTCCCCATATTACACTTAAAGGTTAAAGGAAATTATATGAACAAAAATAAAAATCCAATTCTACAGGAAAGGCCACAAGGATGAAAGATAATCTAAAGTCTGTGATCACATCCGACTGACTTCCCTTTTGCCCATGTTTTGCTCCCTAAGAACATCTGGGGCTCTCGAGTTTATGAAGCAACTCCTCTTTCTGTTTTCTTTGCCACTTCTGTTAATGGGCAAGAGCAAACACCCCCAAAATGCCAGGTTTTTTTAAAACTTTGTCCCAGGGGTCCCTTCCCCCAAGGGCTGCTCAGCACAACGCGGGCTTAGTCAAGCAGGCCGAGTGGAAAAGGCCTGGGCGTGTGGAGAGCAGCCCAGGGGCGAGCTCGGTGGGGATTAGGGGAACACCAGGTGCACCCTGACCTGGACAGCCCGCAGCTTACTCATTAATCAGGCACTTAACAGGCTGGCGCTCCAAGGCCCCTCTCAGCCTGGCAGACGGGTAACTTTGGCTTGGTTCCCAGTTTGCACCCCACCCCAGGGCCCCTTATCTATTCCCAGGCAAAACCTCTCTCCGCAGGTATCCAGACCCTAAGCCCGGGGCTCTGTCAGGTTCTCTCCGCGGCTGGATCGCCTCGCAGAGCTGAACCCTGCTCCATCATCCACTTTCCCCAGTGTCTGCTCCCCACACCTCCATGGGCTCAGGTTGCGATGGAACTAGCCTCTCCAGGAGGAGGGGTCTTAGTTCTCCCCTCTCTGTTTCTTCATCTTCCTCCCAAAGCTTTTGTTTCTACTTTTACCCCAGTTCCTTCCCTCACCTGACCACAAGCCGGATGAGGCACAAGGCTGGCTGAGGCACAAGGCTCGAAGAAGCCAATTCTACATCTCGTTTCCTTTGGGTACTTTTAATCCAGACTTTAAAAAAATCATCATATTGCTATCTTATAAATGCTAAGCACTGGACTTCTAAAATAATGCTCACAACATCTCCACCCCCCAAGGGGGACCCTGAGGCTGGGAGAAGTAAAGTGCGTCTGATGCCACCAAGAAGCAAAGCCCAGAAGATGCACGTCCCGCCTGGACGGTGCGGCCCTAGGACCTCAGGTGCGCTGGAGCCTCAGTTACACTCTGACAGTCGTGGTCCTGCTGTTGGGCATTTCAGGCCCTTCCCCAGGCCAGCTTCCCCTAACCACAGTGAGAACACTCACAGGGAAACATGGAATGCCGGGAATTTCAAGAACTCTTAGAGGTATTCTTTTTTTTTTTTTTGCGGTACGCGGGCCTCTCACTGTTGTGGCCTCTCCAGTTGCGGAGCACAGGCTCCGGACGCGCAGGCTCAGCGGCCATCGGCTCACAGGCGCAGCCGCTCCGCGGCATGTGGGATCCTCCCGGACCAGGGCACGAACCCGCGTCCCCCAAATCGGCAGGCGGACTCTCAACCACTGCGCCACCACGGAAGCCCCAGAGGTATCCTTTAAATAATCACACTCTTTTGTTTTAAACATCACGTATAAGGCCAGGGCCCTCTGTTTACCTCTGATTTTACCCACATAAAACCAGGGAGCAGTGTGTGCAGCTCAGCAGGAGCCCAGCTTTGGGGAAACACTTCTCTCTTCAGAGCTGGAACTGGCCTTGCATGAAGTATTATGGAGGAAGAAGGGCTTCCTGCTGAACGGGACAGAACATCTCCCAAAGCCTCGGTGCCATCCTTACGCTGGAGGGGCGGGGGGAGGCGTGGCTATCAAACAAACCAAATCTTGGAGTGGACAATACACGAGTTATTTCAGAGCCGGCTCTGTTCCCCGGAAGAGCCAGCACTCAGAGCTTCACCCTCTGCCTGCCGGGCCCTTAGAATCCGCAGCGGGAACCGCTGTTTCTGCCCGGCCTGGATGGGAGGCACACAGCACCTTTAGGAAGATGCTGCACACCTCTGAGGCTGCATCAGCACCACCAGGCGTCCAAAGGCAAGCAAGGCCCAGGTTCCAAGTGAGGGCTGTCAAAAGACAGGCACCTTTTTTTTAATTTTAAGTTTTTTCAGAATCTGCTCAAGATTTTCAGAAAGGAGAGAAAAAGCCCGCTTTTTAAAGTTGAGTGGGGAAAGATGTGTTTCTGAATGATGACTTTCTGCAGCTGGAGACCCAAATAAAATAAAAAATAAATTTTAAAAAATGCCTCTTTTCCATTGCTACAAAGAGCGACCATATCAGAAGTGATGAGTCGCTTAAACCCCACATGAAAACCAGGCTTATAATTCAAATTTCAGTGCAATCTGCCCCACTTTCTGGTCTCTGTGCCCGTTCCCCTGGGCTGAAGAGAGCCGTGTTTGCTCCCACCAAACAGTGGTTTCAATTCCCTGCGAATTAGCGCAGCAACCTCTGTGACCACCATCCCCGATTTAAGCAAAGCTGAAGGCGGCCAGCTCCAAGCTCCGTTTCACAGTGAGTCGTTTTTCCCCAAGGAGCTTCACTCTATAAAACACTCTAAACTCGTGAAAACGCACTTTCACGTCATTTCCGGCCGAGCGGCAGAGCTCCCCCACGATGCTTTACTTTTGCCAGATTTGGGCTTAATTGGAGGAAAACACGAGTCCTTTCCTCTTTTAGCTTCTTTCCATCACTTCTGGAGATAAGCTTTCCAGCTACCAGAACAAAATGTTTCCCAGTTTCTCCTCCCACACCCGTGAACTTTGTTCCTTAACTAGGTCCCAGATTCCCCTCAAAACAGAACTGGACTATGTCCAACCAATTTCTCCAGGTTCTTCAAACATTAACTCAAGGGATGTTGTTTCAAGAGGTTTGTGTGTCCTCCCTCCCTCGCCTTTTAGCATTTGCGCTGGTTTTCGAGGCTGAACAGGGAAGGCTGAGGGGTGCGTCACACCCATCCCTCACCTTGCCCCGCGGCCCTCTGACCAGAAGGGTGGGAGAAGGAAGCCACTTTGGGTGCACGGAGGACAGGCCCTGAACTTCCCTCTCTAGGCCCGGCAAGGAACTGCGAACGAGCAGGTGGACATCACAGCCATGGGATAGACTGGTCCAAGCCCCTGAGCTCAAAGAATCCAGTTATTTCATGTCTGGCAGGGAAACGCTGGACCATTTTCCTCACAGCAAGACACACCAAAGCTGCCTGACTTTTGACATTCCCCCCGACCCCCTCCCACGAGCAAGGGCTGGTTCTTTGCACTGAGCGAAGGGAGAGAGCCAGCTTACTTGGAAGGAGTCTTGCTTTGGACCTCCAAGAAGGCCCAGGGCAGCTGTTGCCAGTGGCGCTGGGAAACTAGAAGACGCGGCCGTTAGAGGGCAGCGTGTGTTAACCTATAACTCAGCGCTGGCTCCTTTTCCAACTACAGGCAGGGCGTCTCAAAGAGCAAAGGCACTAGGGTTCCACTGTCAGCAGAAAAACAAGTTGGAAAGACACGAGGGAGGGCTGGCTTGGAAGACAGAGAAACATCCCTCCAAGCCAGAGCTGTGCCCGTGAGACACTGCTCTTGGAAGAGCCAGGCTACATGTCCCAGCACATGCCAGGAATACAAACCCGGGAAGACACAGGCCCCAGAGAGAAGCCGACACCTCCTGCCCCGTGAGCCTGCATCTGATGGTCTGGGCCAATCAGCCAGCTTGGTGCCCAGACCTCGAACAGAGAGAGGTGTGGGGAGACTCGAGGTACCATGTGTCCCTTCGCTCTTCAGCCTTCTGGAAAGAGAGGACAAAGGAGTGCCCTGAGGCTGGCAGACGGGGGTGTCGGGGGGCAGGGGGGGCAAGGCCTGGGTTTGACGAGGAAGGACGAAATCCGACCCCACCAGTCGGGATCTGTCATCTTTGCTGGTCTATCAGGTGGGCCAGTTCTGAGGGCAGAGCCTGGCTCTGAGCAGTGGGCATCACCCTCCCAGCTCGCAGCCCCGGGCCTTGCCAGAGAGGTATCCTTCCACGGTACAGACGCGAGCTGGCGCTGGGGCATGCCCTGCAAGAGCAGCTCTGCGTCGCAAAGGGCTCCCGGCAACGAGGATCGGCCTCTGTCCCTCTCCCTGCAGCACCTCTCATTGTGATTCCCGGGCTGCCCTGCGGAGGGGAGAGCTCGGCACACTGACAAGCAGAATCTGGAGCGTGGCCGGGCCTCACCTCCGTCCAGCTCACCAGGGGAAGGAGTAAGGGCGTTTGTGCAACCCAGGTATTCATTTCTTCCCACAAGCCCTTGGGGGCAGCGCCAACCACGATGCCACGGGCCTGTGAGACTCGAATGACAGGCTCTGCCCTAACAGGCTTGGGAGTGTCAAATTGAAGGTGACAGGTGACCAAAGTCCCAGCACTGAGGTCTCAGCAGGCGCGCAGGCCCAGGCTCTCACTCCCTTCTCCACCCCTGCTTTCATTTCATCTCCTCCCCAAGATCCAGCCTGGCCTCGAACCAGCAGGCGAGTCCTCAGCTAGTGCCCCCGCTGATGGCGCTGTGGTTCAGCCTGTCGCTAGGCCTGCGTGTCTTTATGGAGCGATTACTTTTTCTCGAGCACCATTCACATGTTTTGTTTTCAAATCCTGCCCACTGAAAGCCAAGCGCAGGTCCTGGGCAGGCAGCGCAGCAAGACGGACCGTGCCAGGACCCCCGAGCATCCCCAGTTCTGCCCACATGGCCATCGGGTCGGCCTCTGGGCCCTCCCCCTCCCTCCTTCTTCAATCCAATGGTCCAAGGGAAAGAGACTGCTGGGCCTCTAAACTGGGGACGTGCTAATTATAGAAGTAACACTCACCATCTAGAATAGGACGCGCTTGGAACTGAATGGGAATCTCACGCTGTCGGGAGGGTTTCCAACTTCCAACAGCTCCAGGCACGGTATTCAGACTGTTTTCCACTGACAGCAATTTAAAAGCTGGACAATGCGTAAAAGAACTCCAGGTCTTTCTGTTTTAATTTTTAAACACAGAGAAGTAAAGAATATTGGCTCTTGATGCAGGGACTAAGGAAGGACTGGAATTCATTCCTCTCCGATCCTCTCCGATCACTTAGGCATCAGAAACAAAGTTATATAGTAAGTGTTCAGCCTTAAGGAAGGAGACGCCACCATTTGTGACCACACGGATGGTGCTGGAGGACTCTGTGCTCTGTGAAGTAAGCTGGACAGAGAAATACTATATGATTCCACTTGTAGCTGGAATCTACAATAGTCAAATGCACAGAAGCAGAGAGTAGAACGGTGGCTGCTGGGGAAGAAGGGGAAGAGAAGTGGAACGGTGTTGGTCAAAGGGTTTCAGTTATGCAAGATGAGTAAGTTCTAGAGAGAAATCTAGAGAGTTGTTGTACAGCATGGTGACTGTAGTGAGTACTTGGAAGTTGCAAAGAGGATAGAGCTAAAAGGAAATCATCTCACCACAAACACACACACACACACACACACACACACACACTCGGTGGTAACTACAGAAAGGTGAGGGACGTGTTAATTAGCTTGGTTGTGGGGATCTTTTCACACTGTTTGCGTGTATCAAAACATCAGATTGTACACTTTAAATAGATATAATTTTCCTGTGTCAAAGATATTTCTAGGGCTTCCCTGGTGGCGCAGTGGTTGAGAGTCCGCCTGCCGATGCAGGGGACACGGGTTCGTGCCCCGGTCCGGGAAGATCCCACATGCCGCGGAGCGGCTGGGCCCGTGAGCCATGGCCGCTGAGCCTGTGCGTCTGGAGCCTGTGCTCCGCAACGGCAGAGGCCACAACAGTGAGAGGCCCACATACAGCAAAAAAAAAAAAAGATATTTCTAAAAAAAAGAACTTGAAAACTGGGAAGCAGAAAACATAGTGTAAGAATGATAAGGGGACACAGGAAGGGCAGCAGTAGAGGTGGACCACCACCTTGACGGGGCCAGACTGCGGAGGCCTCCAGGCCAGGCCCACAGCCCTGGGACGGGAACCAGGTACCAGGTTTTCATGCTGATGGTGACCTTGCCCGGACAGAAGGATGTTTTCACTTCCTAAAAATCTTTAGGCATAGGAAATACACCCATCAGTCTTTGCTGAATACAACTGCCCAGAAAGGGCAAGACTGAGTGAAAATCGGCCTTGAAAGCAAACCATGATCCTAGTACGTTATGTAACTCAGCAGAAGCCTAGCATCTCTTCTGGTCGGAGGCTCTCCAAACATTTGGGGAATGCGGCCTTTTGACAGATGTTTGCTGAGGTTACCCTGGACACTCAGCGCCTGCTGTGACCCAGCCCTGACCACAGGGGTGTGTGTGGGGGGGGGGGGTGAGGGGAGCAGAACTTAGCCAAGCTCCACGTTCAGTGTCCAGAATCATGCGTCTCAGGCCCACCAGCCTGCTGCCTGGCTTGCTTGGGCATTAAGCGTATTTCCGGAGCGCTGTTTCTTCCTTGGGAACACAGAAATGAATAACACGATAACAGTAACACATTCACTTCGTGGGGTTTTGAGTTGCTCTGTGGGAGTGAACAGTTCTTATACGTATACCACGCAGTAGCTCATGCCCATCGGAGTTGGGTGGGCTTGCTATGTCCTCTTAGCGTCACCTACCTGTAAAACCAACCCGAAAAAGACAGTATTGCTCAGAAGAGACGTCTTTCAAGTAATGCTTCCCAGATAATTTTGGGTGCAGCTTCTAACGAGAAACACGTTTTACATCTCTAGCCAGGACACACAACCTAGGCCTACTCAACTGAAACAATATTTAATCTTACTCTGTGCGATACATACAATCTGGTATTTTCTACTCTGTTTCATCTGTTAAAATACTGGACACAGCTCACTCACAGGCTACAGCTCACAGTACGAGGAACACTGGCTGCAGGCTTCCAAACAAGGAGAGAGACTGAACACACATTTTTCACCCCTCCCTTCAGGGATCCGGAACAAAATGAACAAAAGGAACAAAACGGCACAAACCCACAAGGGCAAAGGACACAGGAGGGGACAACAGCACATAGGAGACACATAGAAGAGAGATCACCAGGTCTCCATCACAGTAAATGACAGAAGAACCCACAGCCGCTGCAGCAGACAATCTGGTTGCCCACCAATAACGCTTGCCTTATTTTTCCTTGTAATAAGATTCAGATTCTATTTAAAGCCCTCACGTTCCACTGCAAAGTCATGGTGTCAGGAAAGACCAACCCCACCTTCAGCTCCAGGGATTAAATCTTGATTAGTCGAAGACAATCAAATTAGTTTGATTTCCTTTGTCTAGTGATTCATTTAAGGAGGGACATAACACCTAATTTTGGACATGTGGTCTCCATAGAAAGTCTGCCAGTGACGGGATTCATTCTGGGAAGTACTCTACAGTTTTAAAGAGTCAGAGAAAGAGGTAGATCCAATTTCTGCCTCTGGAATAGAAGCCACTGTCATATTTTGTCCATGAAAGGGAGCTACGCAAAGCATTCTGGCAGAGCAAATAGATTTTTTAAAACCTGGGTTCCCGAGGATGTAATTCAGCCACTAAGTCAATCAACCTCAGAGCCACCTTATCCCAGGACTTTTTCATTTTGTGCAAGAAAAAAAACCCACTTGTCCTGTGAGCCATTTTAGTTGGGCTTTCTTCACTTCCAGCATCCTAATGGAAACAACAAGGTGCACCATCATGAAACTCCACCACACCAGGGACAAATTGAAGGCCCTCGAACTTCCAAGGAGGGAAAAGCAAGGGAAGACACAGAGGAACAAGAACGAAAATGGTACAAGTACAGCATTGGATGCTAGAAGGACAATAAATGACTTCAAAATTCTAAGAGAAAACGACACTCTACCTCGAATTCAGTAATCAACCCAGCTATTGATCAAGAAAGAAAGCAGGTAAAAACATTTTTAGACATACAAGGATTAAAAAATTATCTCCCATACACTTTTTTCCTAAGAGCTAGTTGTTGATGGGTTTCAGGGAAAGAAAAGAATAAAAAGGAAGAAAGGAAGCCTAATCACCTCACAACAGTCAGAATAGCCATCATTTAAAAGTCGACAAATAATACATGCTGGAGAGGGTGTGGAGAAAAAGGAGCCCTCCTATATGTTAGTGAGAATGTAAACTGGTGCAGTCACTATGGAGAACGGTATGGAGGTTCCTCAAAAAACTAAAAACAGAGTTACCATATGATCCTGCAATCCCACTCCTGGGCATATATCCGGAGAAAACTCTAATTCAAAAAGATACACGCACCCCAATGTTCAGAGCAGCACTACTTACGACAGCCAAGACATGGAAACAACCTAAGTGTCCATCGACAGATGAATGGATAAGATAAAGAAGATGTGGTATATACACACAATGGAATATTACTCCGCCATAAAAAGGAATGCAATAATGCCATTTGCAGCAACATGGATGGACCTAGAGATTATCACATTAAGCGAAGTAAGTCAGACAGAGAAAGATAAATATCATATGATATCGCTTATATGTGGAATCTAAAAAAATGATACAAATGAACTTACTTACAAAACAAAAGGAGACTCACAGACACAGAAAACAAACTTACAGTTATCAAAGGGTATAGCAGGGGGTGGGGGGTGGAGAGAAAAATTAGGAGTTTAGGATTAACCTATACACACTACCATATATAAAATAGGTGAACAATGAGGTGTACTATATAGCACAGGGAACTCTACTCCATATCTTATAATAATCTATAAGGGAAATGAATCTGAAAAAGAATATATATATATATACACAACTGAATCACTTTGCTGTACACTTGAAACTAATACAGCATTGTAAATGAACTAGACTTCAATAAAAGAATAAAAAATTTAAAAATAAATTTGAAATAATTTTTTTAAAAAAAGGAAAAGGAAGCCTAAGAAAGGCTAAGAGATCCCGGAACCAGTGCACCCAGTCAGCAGGGTGGGGAAGGTGACCACTGTGCTGCAGGTCTCGAGAATAGCCAGTCCAGTGGCAGTGGGAAGGTGGAGAGACCCAGGAAAACGGCATTAGACTTGACAGAGTAGATTATGTGGCAAGTCTGGCGACAAAGTGATGATGAGAGTGCAATCAAAGGTATTATATTCATTACCTATTGCTGCGTAACCAATCATCCCAAGACTCACAGACTTAAAACAATAAACACCTATTATCTCACAGTGTCTGAGGGTCAGGCATCTGGGAGCAGCCTGGCTGGGGGATCCTGGCTCAGAGCCTCTCGTGAGGCTGCAGTCAAGATGTCAGATGAACCCCATCAGCTGAAAGCTCCGCGGCGTCTATCGGCTCGGCTCCCAGCCTGCCTCACTCGTGGAGCTGTTGGCTGGAGGCCTCAGCTTCTTTCCACAGGCGTCCGGCAATAGGGCTGATTCAGTGGCCTCACAACATGGCAACTCTTTTCCCCAGAGCAAGATCCCCATGAGAAAGATCAAAGAGGAAGCTGTGTTGCCTTTTATGACCTGGTCTCGGAAGCCACACAGCCTCCTCCTGCCATTTCCTACCTGTTAGAAACAACTCACTAAGTGCAGCCCACTTACAAGGCAAGTGAAATAGGGCTTTACATTTTGAAGGGAAGGGTATCAAAGAAATGGTGGACAAATTTTTAAACTGCCACAATTACGTATATGAAAATAGCATATAAGTAATAAATTAGGCAAACGTAATTTAAGGGAAAACAAAGGGCTGCAAAAATATAATCATAATATACTAAGATGTGCTACAGACAATATCAACATGGTTTTGGTATCATAAACAGAATGTTGATTTAATTTAAAACAGAGATATGAGGAGAATGGGGAGAGATGAATTCAAGAGTATAAGAGAGATAACTTCTCATTAATCCTAATAGGGAGTCAATAGCTATGACTTATAATTGATAAATCAAAAATAGCACTATAATCAAGACAGCGTGGCACTGGCAAAAGAATAAACAACTAGATCAATGGAACAGAATAGAGACCCCAAAAATACACTCACAGAAATAAAGTCAACTAATTTTTGACACGAGAAAGAAATGGTGCAGGGAAAACTGGACATCCACATGCAGAGAAATTAATCAAGACCCAGCTCTTACATCCTTCACAAAAAATTAATTCAAAATAGATCATAGATCTAAATGTAAAATATAAAACTACAAAAGTCTTAGAAGGTAACATAGAAAAGAATCTAGATGGCCTTGGGTTTGGGAATGACCTTTTAGATACAACACCAAAGGCACACCCATTCAAAGAAAGCTTTAGTAAGCTGGACTTCATTAAAAGTAAAAACTTCTGCTCTGCAAAAGACACTATCAAGAGAATGTGAAAACAAGGCTGGGAGAAAATATTTGCAAAAGACACGTCTGATAAAGGACTCTTCTCAAAGATATACAAAAGAGTTTCGAAATCCAACAAGAGGAAAACAACCCAATTTTAAAATGGGCCAAAGATCTGCATAAGCATCTCACCAAAAAAGATATACAAATGTCAACTGAGCTTATAAAAGATACTCGACGTCCTGTGTCATCAGGGAAATGCAAATTAAAACAACAAAGAGACACCACTACGCACCTATTAGAATGCCTAAAATCCAAAACACAGACAACACCAAATGCTGGTGAGGGTGTGGAGCAACAGGAACGCCCATCCACTGTTGGTGGGAACATAGAATGGTTACAGCCACCTTGGAAGACAGCCTGGCAATTTCTTACAAGACTAAATATACTCCTTCCATATTATCCAGCAATTGCACTCCTTAGTATTTACTCAAATGAGTTAAAAACTTATGTCTACACAAAACCCTGCACACAGATATTTACAGCAGCTTTATTCATAATTGCCAAAACTTAGATGCAGCCCAGATGTCCCTCCATAGGCGAATGGATAAACTATGGTACATGCAGACAATAGTATATTATTCAGCACTAAAAAGAAATGAGCAATCAAGCCACAAAAGGACATGGAGGAACCTTAAATGTCTATTATTAAGTAAAAGAAGCCAATCTGAAAAGACTACTTATTATATGATTCCAACTATATAAAATACCGGAAAAGGCAAACTAAGGAGACAGTAAAAAGATCAGTGGTTGACAGGGGCTGGGGGAGGGAGGGATGAATAGACAGAACACAGGGTTTTTAGGAGAGGGCAAACGCTCTGTATGATACTGTAATGGCGGGTACATTTGTCCATATGCATAGAACGTACAACAACAACAGTGAACCTTAATGTAAACTATGGACCTCGGGTAATTATTATGTGTTAATGTAGGCTCATTCATTATAACAAATATACCACAGGGAAGGGGATGTCGATGGTAAGGGAAGTGTGTGGGGCTGGGGGGGCTGGGATCTGGGAAATCTCTGTATTTTCTACTCAATTATGCCATGAACATAAAACTGCCCTTAAAAATAAAGCCAGCTAAGAAAATTAGCCCCGTTGTGCTCTCTGGTCTATGAGCAAGCTCTGCTGTGCCCACTCCCAGCCCCCAAGCAGCCTGCCCCCCTCCCTTCCCGGCCCTTCCTCACGGTAGCGTCTTGATCCCATGTGCCCCCTGACCCCATACTCACAGCCTCCCCGCCATCAACATCCTGCACCAGATGGTGCATTTTTACCACTGATGAAACTACACTGACATGTCACCACTGCCCCAGGTCCACCGTTCCAGTGCATGGGTGACCCCGAAGGCCTCCCTCTGGATAAAACACAGGGAGTGAAATGAACCTGGTTTTCAATGAAGAGGCTCGAGGCAGGTGGGAAAGGAGGACAAGAATCGCGGGGCTCGGGCCAGAGCCCTTTGCTCCCTTGGCCCCTGGCCCTGTGTCTCGTCTGCCCTCCGGTCTTGAGCTCCTCCTCCGATCCCCACACACCCCCTTCCTTCCCACACCCTCACAGCACTGATGGAGGAAACTCCAGACCATCGGTGCCAGAGTCACCTTGAATACACCATCGACCTCAGCTAGGCAAGCAGCAACGTGGAGACCACCTCCTGGTCCCTGCCCGCCCCCTCTCAGCCCCCACAACTGCCGAACCTCAGATTTTCTCATCACGCCCCATCACATCCTTGTCTTCCCCTCCACGGTTGATCTTGCCGCCTGCCTGTTGAGCAGGGAAAGTTGGGCATGGGTCCCCTGAACTTCCTGCCCAGGCGCACACCTGTCCCTGCCTCCTAGGCCCTCCAGCTCCCCCACCCTGGCCTTTCACCTGCCTGCCGACCCCATCCGGTCTTCCCTCCTCCAGAATCCCCTCCCTGACTCTCATCCTCTCCCTCTCCCTCTCCCCTTGTCCCCTTTGTCTCAGCACCAAGATTCTCTCCAGTTAAAACCAAAACAATAACAAAGAACAAAAATGTCTCCCAGCAATAGTAGGAATCGCACAAAACAGTTTCACCAATGAGGTGGAGCTGACCTTCACTGGAAGAGGTGAGCCTGCAGGTGTGGAGGTGAAGGCAGGGGTGGGCCAATCTCGAAAAGCGGGGTGGTGGGGACTGGATTTGGAAAGTGGGCACTCTCTGGGTCCATTACTACCTGGGCCTTTCCCCGGCACTGCTAACCTTCCTCCAGACACATGGAGCGACAGCAAGACTCTGACAGGACAAACCGGCAGGTCTCCATCACACTGAGTCCCAAAACAAACAAACAAACAAACAAACAAACACCGCAATAGCAGACAGGCTGGGCTGTCAGCCGATAGCACCTGTTTTCTTCTTCTTTGTAACTGGAGATGAAAGTACAGTGACGCCCTCCCCAAGCTCCGCACGAAGCCAGGCAAACAGAGCCCCTCCCTCCACCCAGTGTGCTCTTCTGCTTCTGCCCTCTCTTCTTCTCCAAATTCCCTACAAGTAGCTTCACTTGCTGCCTCTGTTGCCTCACTTTCCAGCCTCCTGTAGGCTGGTTTCCGGCCCCACCCCTTTCCTCTAACCAGCTCTGCGGAAGGCACCAGTTAGCGCTGAATTTCTAAATCTAATGGACACTGTAGCGATGTCTTAATAACCGCCTGCAGTGTGTTGACTCATCAACAAGTGTCCCTTCTTGAAATCTGCTTCTTCCAGACTTCCACGACTCCCCACCGCAGTTCTCACCATCCGCGCACCCACCCCCAGCCGCCTTGCCTCCCCGGCTGCCCTACGAGCTCCCTTCCTGCTGTCTGGTCCATCCCAGAGCTCCGAGCTCCATGCTGGTTCCCTCTGCGTCTCCCTGTACACACCTCCCGTGAGCAATCTGGCCTTCACCCACCCCTCATGTTGTCGACGCCGCAGTTTGCACTTTATCCCAGTTATCTGCAGCAAGGATCCCCAAAGGGGAGGAAATCCGCAGCTCCAGTCCTAGGAGTAATCCAGGTACCAGCAAAAACCAAGCAACGCAGGAGAGTAAGAAGGGCTGCAGGAGAGAGAGGGAGAGAGAGACCCAGACTGGTGCTAGTGTTCCAGCCTCCCCTGGATGGTGAATCAGCTCTCCCTGGCCCTTCCTCGCCTGGCCCATGGGCTCCACACTAGACCACAAGAAAGCCCCTCAGCAGTTCCTGCACATATGTCCCAGCTTCAGTCACTCAAGTGCAGTTTCTAACTCTATGGTACAAGCGGCATCTGTTTCCAGCCTTACTTGAGGGCAGGGGAAGGCAGGAGGTTGTTAGAGTCGTTTTATTTTTATTCTTTAAATTTTATTTATTGTATTTATGTATTTTGGTTGCACCAGGTCTTAGTTGTGGCTGGCGGGCTCCTTAGTTGCAGCTCACCGGCTCCTTTAGTTGTGGCACATGTGCTCCTTAGTTGCGGCCGGTGGGCTCCTTATTTGAGGGTCATGGGTTCCTTCGTTGCGGCATGCATGTGGGATCTAGTTCCCTGACCAGGGATCGAACCTGCATCCCCTGCATTGGGAGGTGGATTCTTAACCACTGCGCCACCAGGGAAGTCCCTATGGTCATTTTATATGAAGAATCCATTGAACTGAACACTGTTCCTATTGGATTAGAACAAATAAAAGCCATAGATAGCTGCCATGCAAAGTAGAAATCGCACAGGACGCAATAAGCGTGAACGGCAGGGTCGACTGCCACCTGCATCCCTGTAAGTGGGCATCTCTGTCCAAGTCTAAGCAGCTGATGGCCTCCTGACCATCAGCTGCTTAGACACAGACCTAGAAGTGTTGTTTCAAGTAGGCTATCAGAACCTGGTCACTTAGAATGTGCTAGAAACTAATGTAACACTTTTAGCAACATGGATCAAATGAAAAATTAAATCCTTCCTGTTTAGTGACTAATAATGAAATAATAAGGTTATACCCACTGTAAAAGTGTCAACAAGCTGGGAAAGTGTTAAGAGAGTAGAAGATTTGCGCTAGGCGATGCAAAAAGACAGAAATGGAGAACTCGGGGAGACTGCTGCTGGTCGGGGGTCAGGATGGCAAGATTTCCTGCCGCGTGGGAACCGCCATCAAGAGCGGGCAGCTACCTGGGAGCCCCGCGGGGAAACCGCGGCGCCGCTTGTGGGCTCAGCTGGAAAGATGAAGGACAAACGTCCGCCACAGGCAGGAGGAAGAACGTGACCTGCGTATTTGCAGCCATGACCCAGGGCGCCCTGGCACTGGCCAGTGTCTACGCAGAGATCAGAAGGTGACCACACAGAAACCTCCTGCAGTCCTATACACTAACAACAAAAGATCAGACAGAGAAATTAAGAAGGTGACCACAACCGTAGTGGCAAGAGTAGAGGGCAACTGGGGCCTGACCATACCTATCTTTTTAATTATCACCCATGACTCCCAAATTTAGATCCCAGCCCTGACCTCTCTTCACATCTCCAGACCCACATCTCCAACTGTCTCTTTATTTTATTTTTGCGGTACCCGGGCCTCTCACTGCTGTGGCCTCTCCCGTTGCGGAACACAGGCTCCGTACGTGCTCACGGGCCCAGCCGCGTGGGATCTTCCCGGACCGGGGCACGAACCCGTGTCCCCTGCATTGGCAGGCGGACTCTCAACCACTGCGCCACCAGGGAAGCCCAAGAAACACTTTTTTAGGGTTTTTTTTTTGTTGGTTTTCTTTTCTTTCTTTTAGTCTATTTTTTTTTTTTTTTTTTTGCAGTACGCGGGCCTCTCACTGCTGTGGCCTCTCCCGTTGCAGAGCACAGGCTCCGGACGCGCAGGCTCAGCGGCCATGGCTCACGGGCCCAGCCGCTCCGCGGCATGTGGGATCTTCCCGGACCGGGGCACGAACCCGCGTCCCCTGCATCGGCAGGCGGACTCTCCACCACTGCGCCACCAGGGAAGCCCTCCAACTGTCTCTTTAAAACATCCACGTAGGTGTCTATGAGCATTTCTAACCCAACGGGTCCAAAACCGAAGTCTGAATTCCCTCCGGAGACTTGATCCTCCTCCAGGCCCCGTCGCAGTGGCTTCATCATTTTCCACTCGGCTGCTCACACCAGAAGCTGGGACGCCTCCTCGATTCTTCCCCGAGTCTGGCCAGCAGACCTTGAGCCCATTTGCCGTTCTCCGCGTCCATGGCTTCCACCTGGTGCACGGCAGCGTCATCACCCGACGCCTGTGAGAGTCTCCTGGGCTGCCTCCTTGCTTCCTTCTTGCACCACCCCCATAGTTCAGCCTCCACACAGCAGACAGAACCACTACTTTCAAGCCCAAGTCCGATGGCGCCCCACGCACTGAGGGTCCATCCCAGCTTCTGGAGGATGGCCCCCTCGGGCAGTGGCATCTCGCCCCTGCCCGCCTCTCCTTTCTCCTGCAGACACTTCCACCTGCCGTGAAAACTCTGCCTCTGTGATTTCCATTCCCACCGAGTTCTCTTGCATCTGCTAGTACTTTCCAAAGAGAAAGCAAGTTTTCTTTCAGGCTAAAATGCAAGATAGAGTTTGGCTTATTTCCCGAGAAGGCCAAAATCCAAGCCAATCTTGTAACATCTTTTCAAATTCTTGAAAAGCAACCGCTGGTCCCCAGTCAAGCTCCCCGCCCCCGTGCTCCCCACCCATGTCCCTTCTGCACTGTCCGCAGCCTCCGGTCACTGCTGCAGCTGGGCTCTGCCCCTTCAGAAGCCAATGCTCCAGCGAGGGCAGTGGATTTATGGTGCAAGGTTACACAGAGCGTAAATCTGGGCCTCAGGAATCAAGGGCTGTGACATTTTTACAGCCTCCTCCTCCAAGCCCCTGCATGGATATGAAGCAACGGGAGGGAAGAACATCTGGTTTCACTTTTTTTATTCACTACCACAGCTCCCATCTGACAAAACCCTCGATCCTGCCAGGGTTCTGGTGGCTGGCGGGATGAATGAGCAGTGGGGCAGCTCTCGGCTAGAGATCTTGCTTTTCCTGTCTCATCGTGGGGCAAAGAAACCGCCAGGAATGAAGGGATCACCACTGCCGCATTGAAACAAAGCATGTGGCTGAGTCAAGGCCGGGGTGGCAGCCTGCCAGCTTGCCAAAGATACGGAGGGGCATTTCTGAGGGACGGAGCGAGGGCCCTGGCCTCGCCGTTAACAGGGGGCGTGGCCGGGACTCTTGTGATGGATGCTGGGACTTGTAGTCTCTGCGGGCAAGATGGCCGTCGGTGAGAGGCTCTGGGACAGGACTTACCAAAGGAAGGCTTCCCGTGGTGGCTAAAGGTAGCACTGGAGGAAGGCACACCGAAGATAAGAAGCCGTTCAGATGACTTATCTCGTGTTCAGCGTGGCTCGCCCAGAGCCCCACCTCATGACAGAGGCTTACTTCTCATCTGATGGAGACAGCCCTGCTGGAGCCAGGTAGAAAAACGTGTCCCTCCTCACCCGTGCAATCAGTAGCCAGTCCTGGTAATAGGCCAGCAGGCATGATCAGAACAATCAGAACAGGTTCCCCTGAAGGATACCCCCTGCAGTGAACGGACCCGACCCAGACCACTGGCTCTCCCTGTGCCATGTACAGCTATGTACAGCTCGGTCAAACCCGGTGATCGGGGTCGTAATCCTTCATCACTTGCTCCCCACACTGTGCACTGGCCAGAATATGCCAGGAAAGATAGAAAGCAAAAAACGTCCAAGCAGAGCACTGCACTGGGGCCCTGGGAGGACAGCCCAAGTGGCCAGATCTGCCCTCGGATCTCCAGTCCACTATCTCCAGGATTCCAAAAGCACACACCCCAGACTGAAATACCACGGCGGTCCTCACAGCCTATTAAACAAGCTCCTCTCATGTGGAGGAAAGGGAACCCTCATACACTGCGGGTGGGAATGTGAATGGGTTCAGCCACTATGGAGAACAGTGTGGCAGATTCTCAAAAAACTAAAAATAGAACCACCATAGGACCCAGCAATTCCACACCTGGGTGTGTATCAGAAAAAAAACAAAAACACTAATTTGAAAAGATACATATGCCCAAGTGTTCATAGCAGCATTATTTATAATGGCCACGATATGGAAGCAATGTAAGTGTCCAGCAACAGATGAATGGATAAAGAAGAGGTGATATATAATGGAATATTACTCAGCCATAAAAAAGAATGAAATGTTGCCATTTGCAGCAACATGGATGGACTTGGAGGGCGTGACGCTAAGTGAAATAAGTCAGGCAGAGGAGGACAAGTGCTGTGTGACGTCACTTACGTGCGGACTCTAAAAGATACAACAAGCTAGTATAACAAAAAGGAAACAGACTCACAGATATAGAGAACAAACCAGTGGTCACCAGCGGGAAGAGGGAAGGGGAGAGGGGCAAGATAAGGGGAGGGGAGTAAGAGGTACAAACTATTATGTGTAAAATAAGCTACAAGGATATATTGTACCACACAAGGAACATAACCAATATTTTATAGTCACTATAAAAGGACTATAACCTTTAAAATTGTGAACCACTATGTTGTACACCTGTTACTTATATAATATTGTACATCAACTATATCTCAATTAAAAAAAGGGCAAAAAAAAGCTCCTCTCTACAAACATGATTCTATAGCTCTATCTCACTACCCTTCCACTCACATCCTAAATTCTAGCCAAGAAGGTTATTTGCTAATGTGAATGGTGACCTTTTATGCTGTACCATGAGCTGTGCTAGGCATTAATGCCCTTTATCTCCTTCAATCCTACATCAATTCTAGAAGGTAGGTACCATTGTGTCCATTGTTCAGATGATGAAATGGAGGCACAGAAGTTAAGGTCTCTACCACCTACTGTCATCAAAGCTGAAACTGAGCAGGTCCTTCTGCTGGAGGTACCCAAGTAGCCAAGCAGACAGTCACCAGGGGAAAGGGACCGTCAGCTACCTCAGTAGAGCCTCACGTTGCCTGCAGCCCTGGTGAGTGGCCTCTGCTCCCACGGTTTAATCCCACGACCACTCACCACCACCCCATCTCCTCCTCGGTCACCTCCAGCAGTGACCCTCCTCCCCCCAGGCTGCACTCTGGTCTCCTGGGGGGAACTTTAAAAAGTCCTGATGGCTGGATTCCAACCCAGAGATTGTAATGTAATGAGTCTGAGAGGTGAGCCCAGCGTAAGGGAGGTTGAAATGCTCCCCCAGGGGATTCTAATATGTGACCAAAGTTGAGCGTCACTAACATAGACTTGAACTTCATCAGAAAACAGAAGGCACCCGGGGGAAACCCCCAACCTACAGATGCCCATCACAGGCACCCAAGCCTGCATCTTCCTTTCTGTTAGAAAGAAGGACGCACCCGGCAAAGAGCAAAGGCAGGCGACTTCTCCAGGACTTCACTCCTAACCAAGCGTTCTTACTCTTGTCTCTCCTCTCCCCACCCCTCCCTCTCCACTGCAGCCCTCCCTCAAGCATTAAAACATTTTTAACTTCCTTTACTGCCCTCTTTTATTATAGCCAACCTTCCTGAAAGAGCTGTCAGCCCAGTTTCTATCCACTTTCTCTCCTTCCAAATATTCACTCCTCGACCCAATCCAATCTGACTTCCCCTCAGTCCACTGATACTCAAGGTCACAGACGGCCTCCACATCACCAAATCCAGCCATGTTCCCAGCCCCGTGCAGCACAGGAACCCACTCTCTCCTCCTGGCTCCCTGAAGGCCACAGTTTCTGGATTTTCTGTCCCCTCTCTGGTTGCCCCATTCTTGGTCTTCTTTGCTAGACTGTCTTCCTCTACACAAACCCCAAACAAAGGAGTTCCTCTGAGCTCTACCTGGGCCCTTTGCTCCCCTTAGTTTATGCCCTTTGCTGGGTGATCTCACCTGCACCCACAGTTTTTATGCTTACAACCCCCAGATTAACACCACGTCTGTGGTGCACACCTGCCAATTTGAAATATCCATTTCACGTCCCAAAGGCCTCTCACATCTGACATGTCCTGACTCTACTCTTCCTCCACCACATCACATCCTTTCTGGTTGTCTCAGCTCAGTCTAATTGCAGTTTCCAAATCACACTGACTCTATGAGCTTCAGTCTCCAGATCTGTGCCCCATTTATTCTATCTGCAGTAGGGCCAGATTACGACCCCTTTCCTTTCTCACCTGGGTCACAGAATAACCTTATTTTAAGAACATCACAAAGGGATATCGAGATTATGTTCACAAGTTCTTTGATGTGCCTTCCTTCCAAATGTGGGGGTCTAATTCCTTTGCCCTTGAAAGTAGCCTGGACTTAGCGACTTTCTAGCAAACAATGTGGCTGCAGGGATGGTACAAGGTCATGTCACGGAAGGCATTAGCACTGTCCCCATCAGCTCAGGCTGCCATAACCGGATACCACGGACCGGGTGGCTAAACAGCAGACATTTCTCTCACGGTTCTGGAGGCTGGCACGTCCAAGATCAAGGTGCCCGCAGATTCGGTGTTTAGTGAGAGCTTGCTTCCTGGCTTGTAGAAGCAGCCTTCACCCTGTGTCCTCACATGGCAGAGAGAGCAAGGGCTCTGGTGGCTTCCTCATCTCAGAAAGGCACCAACCCTTTCAGGTTAGGGCCCCACCTCATGACCTCATTTACCCTTAATTACCTTCCAGAGTACGAATACAGCATGCAAATCTGGGAGGAGGGGACAAAAATATGCATTCGTAACAGACACTTTGGCCTCACTCTCCTGGATCACCCATTCTGGGGTAACCCGGCAGCTACGTCACGTGGCCTGTGGCGAGGTTGACAGGGAGAGGAACTGACCGTCTGTCTGCCGCTGACAAGCACCAACTTGGCAGCCGTGAAACTTAGCCACCTCGGCCTTCCGATACTGTAGCCTCAGCCAGCATCTTCACAGCAACCTCATGGGAGACCCCAAGCCGGAACCCCTCAGCTGAGCAGCTCCAGAAATCCTGACCCAAAGAAAGACGCGCTCTTATTCTGAGCCACTGTGTTTTGAAGTGATTCATGGTGCAGCAAAGATAACTAAACCCTTCTTCCCTATCCCCTGATTACAGCCAGAGCCCTATTTTCAGAATGTAAGTAGGTTATGTCATTCCCTTACTTAAAATTATTTTATGGCTTTCAAAACCTCCCAACGAACAGTGAAACTGATGAAAACAGCATTCCAAGCTCCTCCAGGACCCGGCCTCTTGGCCTCATCACTCGGGAGCTCCAGCAGGCCAGAGCGATTGCATATCTGATGCCCCTCCGCCAGAAATCCTCCGCCAAGTGGTAGACAACAGTCCTAAGAGTTGCACATACCTTTATCAACATGCTGATGAACACCTGCCAGTCCGTCGCCCATTCGGGCCCAGGGAAGATTGTCTTTTACATCTACCTCCACAGCACGAGGCAGTACTGAGCCCACGGGAGACACCCACCAAGTAATTTTGATGGAATAGAATAAAATGTGCAGGAAAAAAATGATCTTAACTACCTGATTTCAAGAGCAACCAGCAACTGAATCAAAGAGCGCAATTCCATTAGACCTTCCTCTGTCAACTCCTCTGGGTAAACCAATGTTTGCTGGGGTCTCCAGGTCCATTCCTGGAGGCTGGAAGCTTTGGTAACAAATTCTGACCGTTTGCGTTTCCCTTCGGCCAGCAGGGAGAAGAGCCCCTGTCATGCTTCTTGCTCCCCCTGTCCCCAGCCATGGCCCTGATACCCTAGGTTTCCCTTCAGGTGGCCCTGACACCTGACTGCCATTTGAAACTGTCCGGGAACCTGGAACACGGAGATTTCAGGTCGAACGTGGGTTTCAGGGGCATGTCTGTGAGAGGCAAGGACGGGCGGGTCTGAAGGAAGCATTTACTGGGACCACCGTGATTTGCTGGGATGTTACGAGGTGCACAGACCCAGAGATCATTTAGATGTGTAAGCAATTAGAGGGGGAGGGAAAGTGAGTGGTGTTTGGTACTGTTCATCTGAGTGATCCATTCTTCATGTATGTTAGGAAATACCTGTTTTAGTCACTCTTATGGAAAAAATATCTGTGAGCCAGCATGACTGGAGGTCTCCCGGGAGGTCATTTAGATTGGTGATTGCTTCACCAAGGTGGAGGGCCCGAGGGTTTTACACTTAGAAAAAAATCTGAATTCCTCACCCTGGCTGACGCGGGTCCACAGAGCTGCCTGGAGCCCAGACCAACGGCTCTGGCGTCCTCTTACTCAGCCCGGGGCCCCATCCCACCACCTGTGGCTGTCACCTGGGCCTTCCTTCCATTCCTCCTAGGTGCTGGGCATCCTTAGGTCTCCTCCTCCTCTGAAGTTTTGCACGGCCGGTTCCTCCCAGCTGTTCAGTCCTCTGTCAGCATCACCTCCTCAGAAGCTTACCCCTAGCACCGTCTTTCCCAGGGAGCCCTTCCCTCTGAGTAAGTAAGTCAGGTGGCAGCCAGGAATTTGAATTAGGTAAAGGAATGCTGACAATAACAGCTAAGAAAGCGTAAGGAACTCCCACTTCTTCATACCAAAACTTGGCGTCCACTGGGCAGTGGCAGTGGAGGTGGGAGGGGTGAAGAGTTCTTCTTGCTTTCAGCTCTTTGTCTGCAATGAGTGCCTGCAGGGTTTGCTCCACCAAGGAAACTGAAGGGGAAACGATCCAAAATGTCTGGTTTCACTATAATGTTAATGGTTTATTTTATCCTCAAGTATGGGCCTGGTTGCCTTGAATTAGAAAAAACCTGAAAGAAGCTAATGGCTTAAACACCAGCAGCTATACTCTTCCACAGCGGCCTCACCTTGAGGCCAGGGGGTGGCTTTGTGCCCTGGTGAGAAAGGGAAGAGGGTGACCAGAAGGGCAAACCTCTGGGGACGGTTGAGGGAGTGAGTTCTTAGCTGCCCACTCACGGCATCAGGGGACGGAGGCACCTTCTGGAAAGAGACTTGCAGCCAAGTCAGGTGCACCCCGGTCACCTCCTACAGCTCCTGGATGTGGATCTCCTATCGCCAAGAGCCTTCACCTTCCTGCGGACTGTTTCATACTCTAATTGTACCCTCTCTGTGCGCCCCATTACGAATACCTGTTCTTGATAAAATTCACAACTAAATAAGAAAGTGAAACATCAGCCATGACACCTCCCAGGCTGCCCCATCCAGAGGTGGCGTCAGTGGTGCGCTGGGTGACCGGCTCTACAAGGCCAGGGAATGAGGTTGCGTTTGCCTATCTCTCCGATGAAAAGACTCCTTCCGTGGCCGAGCAGCTAGCAAATGTCTGAATATCTAAAAATCTCTCCTAGGAATCCACATGGCATACCACTGCCACACGCCTCCCCTTGCGCCCATCTTAGGCACGGGCTCCCACCACCGCCCCTAAGAAAATAAAGATCAGAGCTGTTTTCTGGAAGAAATCTGAAACAGTACATCAAAATCCAGATTAGAGTGAAGTCATGAAAAAATCACCCACAGTCACCGTGAACAAACCAGTCCATGATATGAAAAGTGCTTTGCATGGCGAGTCCTGCTTCTCAGCACGTTGCTGAGTGGGAGGGAAGTTTTCAGAGGGCAGGGACCTTGCCTCCTAAGGTTCTTTGCCCTGCAGGTAGTAAGAAAGTGCTCAATTCACAGGGAAGCTCCATTATCCTAACAGATGGAGAGAAGCCCTTAGCGAGGGAATTAACCAGGCTAAAAGCCACGCTTTTGCAGGAGAGTTAGATCAAAGCCAGAGGCGAACCGGACCCAGATAAAGCACCAGGACTGAATCCCATGCATTTGGTAGATGCAAACAGCCTCATCTAGCCTGAGCCGGAAGGCAAAGGCCTGTGGAGACTTACCTGGCCCCAGCTCGAGCCTCAGCCACAAACTTGGACCTGCCCCCAGGGGAACTGGAAATTTCAAGGCTAAGCCAGGTATGAGGCTGTGCAGAAAGAGCGGTCAGATGCGGATGCCCCACCTCGCCCGGCGCCAGCAAAGCTAACCACCTCCCATCCCAGCCAGAGGGGCAGAAGAAGACAAAACCATCTCATCTAAATGAAAAGGTCAGCAAACCGCTCAGGACCAGATGCCTCAGCCCTGCTAAGGAGCGGCTCTGTGCTCTAACTCCTCCTTGTCATGGGAAAAAGGAAAAAATACGCAAAAATAGATGTTCTGAGCCTATATGTCACATAGATGAAAATGATGAATCTGTTGGATCATGGATTTATTGCATGAGCATTTCGTGAGCCCTTATTATGTGCAAGTAACTGTGCAAAGTGCTGAGGATACAAAATTCAAGAGCAGAGTCTGAGTTCTCCTTCAGAACTCCTCTCCCCGGCTAGCAGGCCGGCCTGGTCCCTGCTCCACTGGGTACCCATGGGCATAAGGGTCCCCAGACTGCAGAGCACACAGCCAGGACACAGCAGAAGATGGAGCCTGGAAGCAAAGGCAGGATTCAGCTGTACAGACAGCCCCATGGAGTGGAAGGGAAACCCAGGCAGGACACGGACACCATGGGGGATGCTGGGGGACAAAAGAACTGAAGCCACAGCTGCCAAGACAGAGTCAGGTGGGTTTGGTGTCAAGTAAAAGAGCACCTGGAAGATTCCAGAAGTAATAGGAGAGGAGCCTTTTTTATAGGATTCCTGGGTCCTCTCGGTTGCTGGGAAGGGAGCTGTTAAGACCACTGTCACGGGTTCAGGATCGCTCAAGGCCCACATGCAATATTCCAGCAAGTCTAAAATACAGTCATTAGTATCATTAGTTGGGGGGCCACTAAGAAAGAAAGAAACCTTAGCCAATTGTGACTCACCACCAATTTTAAATGTATTCCAATATCAGACGTGTGAAAATAAGAAACAATGTGTATCACAGAAGCAGTGAAATATGGTAACTGGACCCAGATACTTGGATGAAACAGACAAGGGGGAAATGGACACCAAGAGTGAATTCCCAGGATAGACTGGATAAGGGCTCCCTGTTTGGGATGCACTCTCATAACACTGGGAATCCTGGTAACCATGGAGACAGGAGGGCACAGCAAAAAGAAGGGAACGGTGTGGTGGCACCAGCTTAGCAGTCTCTAAAGACAAGACAGTAAGTCCATCAGGCGTCCCAATCAGCGAGTCTGTATTGCTCCATTGTTCCAGGAGCGTCTTTTCTCTCAAATCATACCCATCCTCATGGGAACACTTCACTATGAGCTCCTGGATGTAGCTGAGCCAGGCATTAGCTATATTAGCTGTTCGGAGAGCAGACAATCAACAAACGTTTGTTGAATAATGATTTAATTCACTTAATGAGGGATTAAATGACTGGATGGCTTGGGCAGTGAAATAGATGCATCTGCCTTTGAGTACAGGGTCTAAGATTTGACCGTGGTGCAGCAGAAGCTTCACTACAAGCGTTTAAGAGTGTAAAATTCTTGGGATGCAGATGGAAAACTCCCTTCAAGGAAGGAAGTAGAATGCTCAGCAACAATGCCTCAGCCCTCTTCAGCTGTGAATGATTGATTACAGATGGGAATTAAAGGTTAGGTAATTTAGGAAATAAAAAGGAAAACACCCTGTGCATTTTTATTAGATATCCTTGTTTACCTGAAGATACATGTGTGTGTGTATATATATAAATATACGTGTGTATATATATATATATATATACACAATATACTATATAGCATATACTACATATATACCATGAACTATATATATACCATAAACTATATATAGATCATATACTGTAATATACATACATACATACAGTTGACCCTTGAACAACACAGGGTTAGGGACACCAACCCTCTGCGCTGATGAAAATCCTTGTATAACTTACATGCGGCCCTCTGCATATGCAATCCCTCCAATTCCATGGTTCTGCCTCTGAGGATTCAAATAACCTCAGATCATATAATATTGTCATATTTACTATTGAAAAAAATCTATGTATAAGTGGACCCACGCCATTCAAACCCATGTTGTTCAAGGGTCAGCTGTATACCATATATGACATATAATATATATATACACACTATGTACTCTATATACCATATGCTGTGTATATACCATATACTATGTACTATATACAAACTTTATATGTTTATATAGTAATACATATATAATGGCAGTGCATGCACTGGCTATTTCCAGATGACAAGTATACTGATTAAAAGTGATTTTAAATCCTGCAAATCAGTATCCTGACATAACCACTTGGATTCTGGAAGAACTTCCCAGAAATATGATGAAAAACACTGAAATTCCCAGTGTCTGATAGGCCCCTCATGTCAGCTTACCCCTAAATGCCTACAGTGAGTCCATTTAGCAGCAAACCAGACTTCCCTTCATTTCATCTGATGGAGTGAGCCAGGGCGGGAGCCTCTCTCTGCCAGCGGGAGCCGGGCCGGGAGGGAGAGAAGGGCGAGCCCGGGGGGGTGGGCGGGGAGCAGGGACCAAAGTGTGGGACCCGGAGACCCCCACTCACCCTCACTGCTCTGCTTCCTCCCCACCCCGCCCCGCAGTTTCCCAGTATTCCTCTCACTGAATCGATGTCTTCATTTAAGAATAAACTGTCTTGCATAGAGTGTGCAGGTTTTTGTTGTTTTGGGGTTTTTTTCTATATAATTATTTTGTTATTTTATTTATTTATTGTTTCTGGCTGCGTTGGGTCTTTGTTGCTGCGCGCAGGCTTTCTCTAGTTGCGGCGAGCGGGGGCTACTCTTCATTGCGGTGCGCGGGCTTCTCATTGCGGTGGCTTCTCTTGTTGCGGAGCATGGGCTCTGGGCACGCGGGCTTCAGTAGTTGTGGCTCGCAGGCTCAGTAGTTGTGGCTCGCGGGCTCTAGAGCGCAGGCTCAGTAGTTGTGGCTTAGTTGCTCCACAGCCTGTGGGATCTTCCCGGACCAGGGATCGAACCCATGTCCCCTGCATTGACAGGCGGATTCTCAACCACTGCGAGTGTGCAGTTTTTATAACTGATCTTTAAAAGAATCAAAACTATCAGGTACCGTCCTAGAAAAAATTAGTTGAAATCTACTTTTAAAGCAGAGTCTCTTTTATCTCTCTCTTACCTCTCTCTGTCTGTGTGTCTGTCTCTCTCCTTCTGTAACACACACACACACACACACACACACACACACCTTCTCCCCCAAGAATGTTCTTTGCTGACCCAGGCCTCCAGGAACACTGCACCCCGCATGGAGCCTGACAGGACAGTCCTTCCGGCCCCCAGTGTCCCGCAGCCCCTGACTGGGGGGCCAGGATGCGGGACGGCAGGCACCAACGCACACTCGGGGACACAGGGCTGCGGCAGCCACGGGCACACATGCGCCACCAGGGCGCGGACGCCAGCAGTGCTGGCTCCACGTGGAGTGCGCCCTGCCAAGCCTCCTCTCTCCTCTCAAGGTCAAAATAATAGATTATGAAAGAGTGGAAAAGCAATGCCCAGAAAATGGGCCGCGGGGACTTTCCTCTGGGTGAGGAAGGAGGAAACTAGGCAGCGAGGTCCCGCTGAGTGGGACGGAGACTTGGAGCGTGCCTCCCACCAAATGAAAAAAACATGACGCGGAGACAACAGGAGAGATGGGATGGTCGGGAGAGTTATTTCTAAGGCGTTTCTATGTGGAAGAGATTCTATCACAAACATTCACGTGTTTCTCAAGAAGCAAATACTTTTCTATCATATTTCATGGCGGCTATGGTTTTTTTATCCCTTGCAAATTAAGGTGGGACAAATGTTCTCATAAAATAAACATCTCCCTGTCTTTCAAAACCACTGATAAATAGTTCAGGTAAATGAATCCTTGTCTCTCCTCAAAAATGTGGGAGGGCTGTTATTCTGGAGCAGCAAATAGAATCAGCTCCTCAAGTGCCCTGACGGAACACAGGACCCAACTGTTCAAAGTCCTTACACCTAAATGATGACCTTGGTCTCCCAGGATCTGAAACAGCCGTACTCAAAGGAAACACTTTGTGTACGAGGCAGTAGTAACCGTACTTCAAGTCTTGACTTAAAAAATAAATAACCACAAAAATAAAAGCACTCTATAAAAGGAACACTTTTTTTAAAAATCCAAGCCACACTCACCAGCTTGAAAAATATTTGAGGGTCTTAACTTTTTCCAAGACTATAGCAAGTGGTTTAGAGTAACATCAGATCCATCGGAATTCTCGGAGGGGATCCTGAGCGCTTGGATTTTATTTCCAACACAATTCCCAGACGGGTCAGTGGAAAGGTCACCACATAACAGGAGCAACTCCAGGATGTAAAATGTCCAGGGGAGACAGACAGCCAGAAAGAGTCAGAGATTCCAGAAGCTTCCCTAGACGCCTATAGATTGGTAGCCTTCCGTCCACCCGGAATGCTTCTCCTGACCTAACTGTCCTCCTGGCATCTCCTGGTGGTTCCAGCCTTGGAAACCAGTCCTACCAGTTCCTGAGCGTCCAGCCACCTTCTCTGAATGTCTGAACTATGGGCTGCTTTCCTCGGAGCTGGCCCGCGGGAAACTGGCCAGGGTGTGTGAAGTGGTCAGAGGTAGACCCCATGGCCCTGAGAAACCACTGACCGGTCCCGGCTGCACTGAGGCCCCTGCGGTCACACAGGCCCGTGTCTGCGAGAATCCAGCCCTTCCCGGAATTGCTCACAGCTCACCAGCCAGCTGAAGGCCTTAAATCTCAGCTGGAGCTTTTCAGCTCTGGTTTTTCCTCCCGGTTATTTATCTTCCCTCCGGCTTCAGGCAGGTCACACCCTGCGGTGCTGCTGTCCCCCCCTCGCTGTGAAACGGGGCGATTACTACTGACTTCCCGAGGAGGATGGATGACTCATCCTGGATGTTTCCAGCCGAGGGACAGCGGCGGGAAACCGAGGCCGCGTGGGCCCTCCCTCCCCCGCACACCTTGGGACCAGCGGAGCCGTGAGGATGGGGGGCCAGGATTTCCTGCTGCGCCAACCCCGGACGGTGTGCGGCTGCCCTGCCCCGAGGTGCGCCCGCCCCCGCCCCCAGCACGGCAGTCAGTGACTGCAGCCCTCCTGGCCCCGCCTGGAATCTGAACAAAGGAGGCGCCGAGGGAGCGTCCACGACATCCCCAAACAGCTTCCACCGGATGAAATAAAGCGTATCCAGTGCCTTCTGTTTAAATACACTTTACTGAATTATGAAATAATTAAAAGATGTAGAAAAGTACAGAAACAAGGTACCCGCCAATTACTTTAACATTTTACCGTATTTGCTTCAGATCTGTTCCTTTAAAAAAGAAAAAAAAAAAAAAGAAGGTGATCACTCAACTGACCACAGGGCAGCTCCCTGGAGGGGCTTAAGGGCCACCAGCGCTAGAGGAAATTAATGCAGCCTCAGCAGCAGGCGAGCTGGGCTGGCCCCAGAGGATGCGGCTCGGTGAACGGGGCTGTGGGGTTTCCTACGCCCTGTGCTGAGCGGCTCGGGATCTCCTTCAGGCTCAGCTGTCGTGGCAGGAGTCCCCGGCTAGCTCTCACGTCCCGCTGACCGTGGCCGCCGACTCGCCCCTTCGCGAATCCTGGAGCCAGCGGCCCCACCCGCGAGCCCACTTCCCCCTCGCCTTCCCTCTCCTCTTGAGCCCCACCCATCCCTCCACGTCCCCTGTCCCTGGCTGTCCACAGGCACCCTTTGGCTCCAATTCCACATCCTAAGCGTTTCTATGAATATAGGCTTTGTGGACTGTTTATTCATGTGACATTAATCCCAAAGGGGAATCAAAGCAGCGTCAAGGCCGTTATCCTTGTTTGCCTTGGATGGTCTGCCTTAAACAATCACAGGCAGCCTGGGTGTTGAGAAGGGGGGCGGGGCGGGGGGGGGGCTGTTTGTTTCCCTGGGATCCACGGGGATCCAAGGAAGGGGGAGGCCTGGCAGCGATGTCACTGATTCCACATCTCAGCCGAGCACCCGGACGTCACCCAAAACCAGGTCCCCAGAGCGAGGGCCTTGCTCTGCACGGAGCAGAGCCCCGTGTTTCTCAGGCCACTTTCCTGATGCACCAGGTCACTGATTAGCCCTAGCTTTGGTGTCAAAACACCCCAGGGTTGTCAGTGGAGCCCTTGCTGCCCAGCAAACCTATGCTTCTGAAAATAAAAATGACACCAGTCAGCACTCCTCCTTCTGCACGGCTGAGAGCTGGAGCCCACGGCCTCTTGGGCAGGACGCCGCCTGCGATTCCCAGGAGGTCGGGCAGAAGCCGCGGTAGAGGAGGGGCAGGCCCAGGGGCAGGCAGCCACGCCCCCTCCCCTCCTAGCAACTGCTCCGTCTCAGGCCTGAGAAGTACCAGCCCTGCCTCAGGCTCACCAGCACCACTCCGAGGCCACAGGGCCGTGCCTGACGGTGACAGCTGTTCCCTTGACTTTCCTGAGGAGGAAATTGACTCTGAGATCATAAAACAGTGGTAGGACCTGAAACTGCACCGCCTCTCCCTCTGGCTCACACCCTGTTCTTGACAAGCATGCGCACACACACGCTCCGGGGCCGGACACAGGCCTGCCCATCCCCTGCTAAGGTCATCTGTGTTGCATACGTGTTGCTCATCCAGCGTTTGTCTGGCTGGTGAGCGGGGTTGTGTTTGAGGAAAGGTGCTTTTTCATCAAATCCAGCGCTTTGCCATCCTGAGCTGACAGCCACACGTAACAGGAGCCTCCGCAACCCCTAACCCCCCACGGGCAGCACTTCATGTTGTCTCCTCTGGGCGGCTGGCCAGATGGAGTCCCTGGCAGGTGAGAACCGTTTCTGGAAGCCCAGGAATTCGCAGGGTGGCGCGGACCCTCCACACCCGCAGCAGAGCGCCTGAAGGTCAGGGAGGAGGCCTAGCATTCCCAGTAAGCACTCTTCCAGAAACCTGCCAGCTTCCCACAGCGACGGGAGATTGCGGGGCGAACGGCTGCAGCCTCTGCTTCCCTGGGCCTGGAGGACTGGCCACCAGGTCCCTGCCCACCCAGCCCCCAGAGCAGAGAGAAGGTGCTGGGGGACTGGAGGGGGACCGCTCTTATAAGACCTCAAGAGGGACCGTGACGTTACAGAGGGGCCCAGGAGAAGTACACTTAAAGAGGGAGGGAGGGAAGATGGAAAGAAGGAAGGGAGGGAGGGAGGGAAGGAAAGTAGGAAACGGACTCATTAATAAGCTATCCAAGAAGGATTACGGTAAGGCTTTTATTTTTTAGCAGTGATGAGGATGCCACATTGCCTGAGACTTTTCCCTTCAAGCCCTATCACTGCCAGATCAATTTCTTGTCTTCTGTATTGCCAGTTCTTAAGGACTTCATTTGTTTGCTTAGACATCAGTAAACCTTCCTTAAGAACCTTACCTTAATTCCTAAACCATACCTGAGGGCGACTGCTCAGGGGCCAGCTCTGTTCAGGCTGGACACCTGACTGTCACCAATGCCTGGTTAAGACCTCTGTTTCTCTTACCCTGTGGAGGGTAAAGACGCCCAGTGTGTGACAGTCATCAAGGTCCCAGCCTAGGGCTTAAGGGGCCCTGGGGGGCCCAGGAGCAATTGCAAGGGGTCCTTGAAGCCACATTCCCACCAAATATTGTCTAAAGCAATATATCTAATATGGTAGCCACTAGCCACATGTGGCTCTCGAGCCCTGAACACGTGGCCATTGTGGTAGGCTGAAATAGTAAGATACACAACAGAGTTTGAAGGTTTAGTATGAAAAAGGAATGTAAACTGTCTCATTAATAGTTTTTTAGTATTGATTACCTGTTGAACTGACAATATTCTAATTCTGTTGGGTTAAATGTGATACGTTATTAAAATTATTCTTGCCTGTTCTTTTATTTATTGTGGTAAAACACACACAACATAAAATGTACCATCTTAACCATGTTTAAGTGTACAGTTCAGTAGTGTTAAGTACTTTCACATTGTTGTGAAACCATCACCAACATCCATCTCCAGCACTTCTTTATCAACCCAAACCGAAACTCTCTACCCGCTGAACAGTATCTCCCCATCCTCCGTCCCCCAGCCCCTGGTGACCCCCATTCTACTTTCTGTCTCTACGAATCTGCCTATTCTCGGGACTTCAGATGAGTGAGCACATCCAGGCTTTATCCTTTGTGTCCGGCTTGCTTCACTCAGCACAGTGTCCATAAAGTCCATCCACGTTGTACCATTTTTCAGAATTTTCTTCGTTTTTAAGCCCAAATCATTCTCCCTTGTACGTAGCTACCAGCTTTTGTTTGTCCATTCATCTGTCGTTGGACACTTGGATTGCTTCTACCTCTTGGTAACTGTGAATAACACTGCTATGAACGTGGATGTGCAAATAGTCTTCAAGACCCTGCTTTCAATTCCCAGAAGTGGAATTGCTGGGCCATATGGTAACTATTTTTAATTTTTCAAAAACCACCACACTCTTTTCCACAGCAGCTGCACCATTTTACATCCCCACCAGCAACGCATAAGGGTTCCAATTTCTCCACATCCTCACTGACACTTGTTATTTTCTTTGTTTTTAATTGCTGTCATCCTAAGAGTTGGGAGGTGGTACCTCATTGTGGTTTTGATTTGCATTGCCCTAGTGATTACTGATGCTGAGCATCTTTTCATGTGCTTTTTGGCCATTTCTATATCTCCTATGGAGAATCATCCGTTTAGTTTTACTTTTTTAATGTGGCTACTATGAAATTTACAGTTACACATGTGGCTCACATTTTATTTCTACTGGATAGTTCTAGTCTAGAAGGAATAAAGGCACAACCACTATCACACAGGAATTTTTTGACAATGAAAGGAACCCTGATATTTAAAATGTGGGAAATCTAGTTCCAATGAATGATTTCTAAGTGTCCTTCCAGCAATGACATTTTATGCTCTCTTTCTCTCTCTGCTCAAAGAACTTAAACTAGAGCTTTCATTTCAAAGATGTCAGGAGTCATTCCCCCTATAAGGAGGAGGCCCCCTACATACAACCTGGAAGATTCAAAGATCCGGGGGCCCTCTCCCCTCTGTAGAGTGGGCAGGCTCTGTGATGGGGGGGTGGGGGTGGGTCTTGGTTCCAGAGCTTGCTGATGTCCCAAACTGAGGGGAGAAGTCATCTGTGTCTGAAAATTTGATTGGTAAAATCCTGCACCATCTGAGGGAAGGATGCCTAGGGCTGGGGATTGAAAAGTTGGTCTCCAGGGAAACCTCAACACTTCCGCCAACTTCTTTTTTTTTTTTTTGCTTTATGATCCTTTTATTTATTTATTTTTACATCTTTATTGGAGTATAATTGCTTTACAATGGTGTGTTAGTTTCTGCTTTATAACAAAGTGAATCAGTTATCCATACACATATGTTCCCATATCTCTTCCCTCTTGCATCTCCCTCCCTCCCACCCCGAATAGCCAAAGCAATCTTGAGAACGAAAAACGGAACTGGAGGAATCAGGCTCCCTGACTTCAGACTATACTACAAAGCTACAGTAATCAAGACAGTATGGTACTGGCACAAACACAGAAAGATAGATCAATGGAACAGGATAGAAAGCCCAGAGATAAACCCACGCACATATGGTCACCTTATCTTTGATAAAGGAAGCAGGAATGTACAGTGGAGAAAGGACAGCCTCTTCAATAAGCCATAACTTCTGATGACAGAGACTAATCCTACCCTAAGGGAGAGACTGGATGCCATCAGAATCTAGCCCCTTGGTCTTAGGGGTGGAGACTGCAAGTTTGTAGCACTGAAATGAATGCATTGCTTGATTGCACAAGCCATCCTACTCACAGAGGCTGCTACCAACCCATCCCTGGGTGTCATAAATTGTATCTAGAAGAAGACAGCCCTCTCTTCCCACCATTGAACATTAATAAGAAAAGAATCGGTTCCAAAATACTGCTACTTTTCATAAATGTCCCTATTTTCCCTGAGGAAATAGCATTGCTAGTCCAGATTTCCTTCCCTTTATCTTACTAAAAATCTCACAAAGCCATGGCCCACCGACCAGGAAGGGGTTGAGCCCACAAATGCCATGGCCTGTGACTTAATTTAAAGGGAAGAAAAAAAAAAAAAGAAGAAGAAATTTTGTGGAAAAAGCAAGAACTGTGGTGAGGTCTCTTATTTGTTCTTTCTAACTAAGGGGAATAAGCTTCAAGCATGTCTGTCTTGGACCATAGTTGTTAATATGGTTTTAAAGGAAAATGAAAGCAGTCTTTTGATGCCAGATAACAAAATGGAGAGCTGGCAGGAATTAAGAATCAGATTAAAACAACAGAACCTGACCACCTACTGTGAAAAGATAATGTAAAGAATACTACTAAATAGAAGATATTTGAACATATGGGAGGAAAATGCTGTGTAAATATAAGGCTTTATATTGTAGCTTATATAAAATGTAGCTAATATAAATTTTCTTTACTACCTAGAGTCGTGTAAATACTGGGAAGTTTGGTATCTTGGTAATAATGGCAACTCAGATCTTTTATAATTTCTTTTAGATCCAAAGTTTTAAACCCTAATATCCCTGCGATACAGTCATCTAATCTCTCTTATGTCAGTTTCCTCAACTGAAGAATGCATTAGAGGTACAGTTTTCCCTATACGATTTTGGGGGTTGTTGTAGGATCTAATGAAATAATATATGTGTGAGGATAACATAGAATGATTAGTATAAAAGTAAATGCAGTTCATTATACTAGACTTCCTCTTAGGGGGGCTGAGAAATACTGATTTTCATAGAAAGAAATGAACACCTACACTGGCTGTGTAAAAGGCATAAAAACATGGGATTTCCCACCCAATCCACCAATGTGGATTATCTTTTTAGGAGGCCTGTAGGGAACCTGTGGTGTAATATGCATCATACAGTTCGTATTTAATGTACAAAACCTTTAGAGTAAACTGGATGAGGGTGGGAGAGAGTTAACCAAGGAAAACTGAAATTAATACTGTAACCTCTGCTATTATGGGCAGAAAATTTCCTGCCAGTAGTAGCCAAGTTCCTGGAGGGAAAAAAAAGTGTGTGTGTGTATGTGTGTATATATGTGTGTATATGTATATGTGTATGTTATGTATGTGTGTATAATGTTTGTGTGTATATGTGCGCATGTATGTGTATATGTGTATGTGTGCGTGTGTATGTGTGCATGTGCGTATGTGTGTACATGTGTGTATGTGTATGTTGTGTGTATGTGCGTGTGTGTGTTTAGCTTCATAATCATAGTGCTCTTAGGTACCACATACCTTCACCATCCTTCTTTCCAAAAAGGAAAAAGCATCAACGCAGGCAGCGCAGAAACTTTCAGGCTTCTGTCTCAGGTTCCGCCTGAGTCATTACACCAAAGCACGGCTGAGGGCATAAAACCCCTTTGCCCAGCACCCATGGCAGCTCAGGCCTGAAGCAGGTGTGGCAGCGACACAGGTGGTTTGTTTTTCAGGGTCAGATTGGCACATTTCTTGCCTAGGGCTCTGGGTGAATGTTTAGATTCCATCTTCCGGTCACATGGTGTTCAGCCCCTCGGCGTCCAAGGCAGGCCCCTGCACGCTGCCCGCCTACAGCCTGTCTCCTCTCCTGGCCCGCTGGGAAGGCAGGAGGTGAGGGCAGAGGGGAGGAGGGGAGGGGAGGAGGGAGCAAGGGCCGGAGCTTTTGCAGCATTTCCAACTCTCCCCAAGAGCCACTTTTCAGGCACATCAAATCCCTCCCCATCCCTCTCCTGGGCTGCCCTGCCCCAGCGCTGGGAATCAGCCTTGTTTACACTGCTCATTAGGCTCTCTTAGCAGTTGCTATAGCAACCACCAGGGGTCAGTTTATAGAAGGAGAGGAAGTTCACTTTTGGGGAGTTAGCTTTCCAGCTCCTGTGCAGAGCACAGCTGAAAACAAAAGACCCAGACACCCAAGGAGGAAACACACTGAAAAATTTCCTATGAGTAGAAGCATCACTTAGAGCCTAAAACTTCACTCAGCGATGGATGCCATGTTCCTTCTTTGCTGAAAGAGCTGTTCTAGAACTGCTGATAGGAGCGTAGAGGTCTTATCGTTGCATCTTCCCGATTTTCCTCTCCCCCTCCGTTCACCCCTCTGCCTTGTCCTCACGGCCTTAGTTAAGAGAACAAGGGCAGGTGCCAGGGTTCATTTAAAGTGATAACTTCATTAATATAATGTATTCACTGAGGATCAGAAAGATCTTCACAAACTGTTATTATTCCATCTTTCTCATGGGGAGGGAGGCAGCAGCCCCTGGAACTGTGTGCCCATCTGGAGGTCCAAGCCGAACAAAATGGAGCCCCTCCGCCTACAGGGAGTATGCCGGGAATCTCCCAGGGTGCCAGGATGCCGTCCAGTGAAGACTTTCCAGCTCTAACCTGACTAGCTAACCTGATTTAGCAAATTTAAAAGTAGAGGATGGGCTTCCCTGGTGGCGCAGTGGTTGGGAGTCCGCCTGCCGATGCAGGGGACACGGGTTCGTGCCCCTGTCCGGGAGGATCCCACATGCCGCGGAGCGGCTGGGCCCGTGAGCCATGGCCGCTGAGCCTGCGCGTCCGGAGCGTGTGCTCCGCAGCGGGAGGGGCCACAGCAGTGAGAGGCCCGCGTACCGCAAAAAAAAAAAAAAAAAAAAAAGTACAGGATGCCCAATTAAGTTTGATTTTCAGATAAACAACGAATGGATTTTTATAAGCCTATCCCACTCAATCTTTGGGACATCCACAGAGTAAGTCAAGCTTAACCCAACCTATTCTAACCCACCTCTTCTCTATTGCCAGCTCCAAAAAAAAAGCACAACAGAGTTCTCTCTCTACAACAAATCACGTGCCAGATCAGTTGAGGAGGATCTGACCCTTGGACTATCTTGCTGATCGTGAAAAAATGAAAGGGGATGATTTACATGTGTGCAAGCAAGTCAGCTCACCAACAGGAAGGTGAGGCCCCTGCTGGTCCCTCAGATCCGAACACCTGCAGAAGGGGCTGGACGGCTAAAGAATCCGGCGCTGGGCTTTATGGGATATCACTTGGACTTTTTCATGAAGAGTAAAAGTCAGCTTTCTAAAGAATAATGATTTTTATTTCTGTGACAGGAAAAATATACATATATATATATATTTTTTTTTTTTTTTTTTTTTTTTTTTTTTTTTTTTTTGCGGTACACGCCACTGTTGTGGCCTCTCCCGTTGCGGAGCACAGGCTCCGGACGCACAGGCTCAGCGGCCATGGCTCACGGGCCCAGCCGCTCCGCGGCATGTGGGATCTTCCCGGACCGGGGCACGCACCCACGTCCCCTGCATCGGCAGGCGGACTCTCAACCACTGCGCCACCAGGGAAGCCCAGGAAAAATATTTTTAATGCACCTTTTTTCAGGAATAAATGACATTGGTTTCCAAGTGTTATGCTGCGAAAGTTTGAGTGGGAAGATGCCCAGGGAGCCGGTATGCTGTCTCTGTCCGTTTGCTCCTCTGTGGTTTTGGTGCCTGGGTACCCGTGTCCACGGGGAGAAAATGACATTGACTTTATGAAAGTCACCCTCTGCCCAGCATGCCCTCTGCTAAGATTTTGCCACTTTGTCACCAAGGGAAGGCTGGCCCGATGAAAGTTGTGCTGCCTTCTGTAGAACTTGTGGAAAACCTAGACCACTAGTTGTAATTCTGTACCTGTGGAAGTTTTGCATCTGTTTTGACCCTAAATCCTACGAACCTGAAACTTAAGGCAAATAAGTCAAGAAGCATAAACGGACATGAAAACAAAGCAAATAGTCGCAATGATACCTTCCGTGAGGTCCCTGCCACGTCAGACAGCAAGGTTCCCACAGCGCAAATCCAAAATGAGTAATTAGAGGGAAACTGTCAAGATAAACATCACGGACAATAAAAGTATCCTCACCTGTTACGGACCCTAAAGAATCTCAATACGATTTTCACCAAGACTAAAACAGCTGATGCTTCAAGTGAGTTCCAATTCTGTCTCTTCTTCTGAAATGTGGCCCCACGAACGTCTGTGGACAGCCTATGACTGAGCTTCCCCACGGGCAAAATGCAGATCCTGGGTCAGTACTAAGTGGTCCTTGTCTAACTGAAGGGGTATCGTGAGACCATCTGCAAATCATTCTGAGCTCCTCAGACAAAAGGCAGGAAGTATGAAATGTGATTATTTGTGCTATTTACTTTTTTAAAAAACATTCACAAATATTTTAATAATTTTGAATATGTATTTCTTATATTGAAATATCTGGAAAAGTGAAAGAAGAATTATGGGTTTGCATATATATTCCAGAAAATTACCTCAGTTCTTTTCTCATTTTGTATTTAGGAGAACCATCTTAGAATTACCATGTAAATGGGCTATATAGGGTATGATTAAATTTAGTGATAGTAATAGTGATATAAACTAAAGTTACATTTTTATTTTTGTTGTTTGGGCTGTTCACTTTTTAAACAAGCCACTTGATTTAGGAGTTGATGGATTTAGTTTTGTTTAAAGCACATTGAAAGGTCCTAACTTTTGAAAGCCTATTTTCATTTATATTTTTTAAAACCCAATAGTTTACTTTTTTTTCTGAACGACTTGTTATTTAACCCAATATTTGAAGCTGAAGCTGTCAGACAGTGTCTCTTTAACGCTGTTCAACAGCTGTTAAATGGGATAATCACCTGTTTATCCTCATGTCACTAATTCAAATGCTAATTGCACTCTAGACACTGGCTTATTCTCCCCATCAAGCCAGACCAGGTGCACAGCCCTCTGAAAGATGCTGCAGTGATCACAGGCCTCCATCTATGCACTCGTGGAGGCACAGAGGAAACAGGGCAACATACACACACACACGAATGAACGTGCTGCTTATAACTGTGAAAAATCAGGAATTACTTAAATGTCAAATGACAGTGAAATAAGCCAAAGTAAACAACCACAGAATATAGTATTATACAGTCGTTAAAGGGATGCTTACGAATACGGTTAAATAACGTGTTAAAAAAAATCTACCTATTGATGTTGAGTGAAAATAGTATGCAGAACTATTGTACGATAACAAATATGAGGGGGAAATTTGCACAGAAAAAGGGAAAGGATACGTGATAGTCTTGGAACTATAATCAACCACTATCTACAGAACTACCCAAGGATAATTCTAGGGTCTGGGAATACATGAATTCCTGTTTTCACAGAGCTTACATTTCACGGAGCTTACATTTGGAGCTTACATTTTGGAGAAGAAAGATAGACAAAATCCAGGTAAAGAAACCAATAAACAAGATACATGCAAAGAGTGATGTCCTAAGAAAATGTACAGAGTTGTGGGGTAGAGGGACCAGAAGGTCTGCTCTCACGTGGGTCGTGAAGGCGGAGACCTCAGAGGAAACCCAAACAATGAGGAGCCCCAGTGTTAAGTCCCAAGAGTGACCCTGCTTGGCAGGGTCACGGCCCAGGAATGCACAGCAGGTCGGAGCAAGGGAGAGGGAGGTAGAAGGTGAGTTTGGAGAGTTGGCAGGAGCCCGGTCATGCTGAAAGGACAAGGGTTCCCACCAGCGAACCTGTTCCACCTGTTCCAACCAGGTGGAAGTTCCTGCAGGGGCCCAGGTGCGAGAGGCAGGCATGGGCTGGAGTGGCAACCGTGGAGATGGGAGGGATGGATGGACTCAGGAAATACGCTGAAGGGGGAGCGGCATCAACTGAACTGAACCTGATTCAGGGTGAGGGAGGGTGCGGACAGAGATACTGAGTCAAAAGAGAAGAATCTCACACGATTCCGAGATTTTTGGCCTCAACAACTTCGGGACCACTTACTGAGCTGAGAAAGTGGGCGGAACAGGCTTGTGCTGGAAAATCGAGAGTTGTGTTTCTGTCATCTTACAGTTGAAATGCCTATTTGATATCCCCAAGAAGACATCAGTGACACAGTCAAGTTGCTCAGGGGGCGTCACGGGGAAGATAGTCATTTGGGAGTTACTTGAACGTGATGGTGTAGAAAGCAACGGGCCTGGATGGGGTGATGTACAAAGAGCACATGGAGAGGAAAGACAGCCCAGGACTGAGAGCTGGATACTGGACTCAGGGGGAGGAGCAAGGAGAGAGGTAAGTGAGGAGGAAGTCTAGGCAGGCATCGTGTGCCGGCACCAAGGGAAGAATCTTGTTGGAAGGAAGAAGGGATTCTCGACTATAGCTAATGCTGCTGAAAGTGAGAATTAGTAAAGAGATGTCACCTCTGCTTTGGCAACATGGTGGCCCTTACAAGCTCAGGTTCAGGGGAGGGGTGAGAACAGGAAGGACGGAAAGGGAGGTGGTGGTCACAGTGGGACCCCTGACACACCTGAGGTTCCCTGGGGAGGGGCGTAGAGCAAAGAGGCAGAGGAGGATCAGGGGCAGGCTGTTCTAGGGAACGATTTTAGAGCTTGTTTGAGTGCTGATAAGCATGACCTAGTCAAAAGAGATAAAAGAGATGGTGGAGGAAAGAGAAAGATAACAGAGAGAGGTTACTGAAAAACAGGACGGGTGGCTTCTAGAGGAGGCAGGGTTTGACCTTTGATGGGAGCAAGGAAACGTCATCCCTAGTAGCGGACAGAAGGCAGGAAGCACCAGCAGAAATGCCCATAGAACAGGAGACTTGGAGGGGAGGGTGGAAGGGGTTCCTTTCTGTGTTTCCACTTTCCTGATGCATCCCAGAACCAGATCATCAGAGGAGGGCGCTCAGCTCTGCCGCTGCAGAGTGAAAGCAGCCAGAGACGATACATACAAGGACAAGGGCGGCTGTGTTCCGGCAACACCTTATGATGGACACGGACTTCGAATTTGACCTAGGTTTTATGTTTATGAAATATTCTTCTTCCTTTGGCTTTTCCAACCATTTAAAAATGGAAAAACCATTTTTGCTTCATCGGCCATTCAAAAGCAGGGGTGAGCCAGATTTGGCCAACGGGCAATGACCCTCGTGTTAGAGCAAAGCGTGCTGTTGACTGAAGTGACACACAGGGAAACCTCTTCGGGGCACTGCTCTTGGTTTGAGGCAGTGGGGCCGCTGGGGGCACGCGTGAGGGACCCTCTGAGCCTCCTTTAGTCTCCTGTTAGCTGACATGGATTTCTTCCTCTTTCAACTTGTATTTTCCAACTTTTCTTTTCAAAGCACGTGCTAATTCTAGCATTAAAAAGTCCCATGTGTCGTGAAGGGGAGAGAAATAATTACCCCCCCCTTGTTGTACTGTGGTCCCTTCTCATCTTCCTACTGACCCAGGTGCTTAGTACAACTGCAGCCCCACGGAACTTCTGAGCACCTGCTCTGCGACCTTAGATCTCTTAGGGTTCTGAAGCCATTCCAGTCCTATGCTGAAATTTCAAGATGGTTACTTTATAGTTATTTTGGATTAAGCAAAATTAATTGAATTGATCGAATTCTTTGGAATATTTTAATTTACCCTTCGATGTTTTTTTAAAAAACTACTTAAATTATTTTCTAAATTTTGTGTCTCTTCGTATGTGAGAAAAAATATGGAAACAGATTTAAATAATTGGATGGAACCTAGAACTAGAGATTTATTCTAGAGATTTCTAGAAGTAGAAATTTCTCCATGAGAAAATCATGGAGAACGTCATTTCCTTCCAGAATAAAGGAGTTGATAATGACAGTATATTTAATTATAGGACCAAAATGAATTTAACATAATGTCCATCTACAAGCCATTGGAAGAATTTTAAAAGAATGTTTTAAAGATTTAAAAGAATGTTTTAAAGATTTAAAATGTTTAAACATTTTAAAAGAATGTTTAAAATAGTGATTTGATTTTCTTAACCACTGTAAACTCTCGTTTTTTCTCAAGATAGAATATTGTTTGTATTTTTTCAGACTCATTTCCATGTTTAGTTTCTTTCTAGCCGCTAACCGTTTAAAAAATTCAATATTTCAAGGCTGTCTTAATCATCAGAATGGCACAGTAATTTTTTTTAATTTACTTTAAAATTGATGCATCTGGATTATATTTCTGGCAGGAAGTTAGACATCTGCCTACAGGATACATATTTCCATTAAGTATCCCCTGCATGCCTACCTGTTTTCATGGCTTTGCCAAGGGCTTAAGGTCCTTACTGGGATAGGAATTAAGAGAAGGAAGAGTTTATGCTTCTGTGTGAGGCAATTAGAAGTAGTTATCCCACATTAGGAGTTGGTATTAACAGATACACGCTACTGTATATAAAATAAATAAACAACAAGGACCTACTTCATAGTACAGGGAACTATATTCAATATCTACTAATAATGTATAATGGAAAAGAATCTGAAAAAATATATATATATATATGTATAACTGAATCACTTTGCTGTACACCTGAAACTAACACAACTTTGTAAGCCACGTATACTTCAATTTAAAAATATAGCGTTAAACGCACAAGCTTTGCGAAAGACCATCTCAGGTGTAATTCCTGGTCACTACATTTACTAGCTATGTGACGTGGGCAAGCTACTTACCTTTCTGAGCCTTGGCTTAATCCCTACAACAGGGAAATTATAATACCTAACACCTGGGGAATTGAATGAGATGATATATGAAAAGCTCCTAGACAGTGCCTGGGAGATTGGAAAATTCTCACCAGATGTTGGGACGCTTGTCTTATCTCTCAGCCACACGTGGTCCAGGCTCTAATACCCTCTGTCCATTGATGGGAGAGACAAAGCAGAGTGCTTGGCACGTAGACAGCACTCAATAAACATCTGGAGGCTGATGAGTTAATTAACTGGGTACTTAATTAATATAACCGAGGACTTTCCATTAAAGAAGAGCAAAATCACAATGCTTCATTTCTGCAGAGGTCTTACAGCCTCTCCCGTGAATGAGGCATGTCTAGAAGACCACGTATTGTACAAAGAAGAATGGAGGCTAAACGCGTCCGGGGTCACGAGCTGTGGGAAAGGATGTTTCCCTCTTCATTTCGACCAGTTTGTTCTTTCATCCAACCTGCTTCCAACCAGCGCTCTCGATTGTCTTATGGGCTGCCCACTGCAATCTCTTAAAAAGGGCAGCCCCGTAAACCACAGGATTCCCGCCGCCAGCCTCCCACTTTCCTACTTCACTCTCCACCCACCACCCAGGGTACTGGATGCCTTGCACTGGGCAACGCGTTCAAAAGCTTGCCAATCAGAGCCTCCCTCAAAATTGTGAACTGAGAGATGCAGACACAACTGACAGATGAGGATGAAGCCGGTGGCTGATAGAAATAAGCAATGCTGGAAAGTCAAGGTTGGCGGCATTACTGAGCCACGTTCACGATGCCTACACAAGGGAAGCAGGGTGTAAGAAAAATGAGAGCAGATGTGTTAGGAAGAGCAGAGATGAGAGGCCCTGCGGCTCCTGAGAGAGAGGTGAAAGGCCAGCCCACCCGTGGTCGGTCAGTCCATGTGGAGGTAGGGGTTCCCAGTGCCCTAAGCACTCCCAGCTGCTGGGTGTCCTCTCCTTCCAGTGACATTCATCTGTGACACCGCTGCTTGGGTCAACAGGGCCCTCTCTACTGTGCAGTGGAACGTTCTCTTGACATCACCTGGCACAGGTGAAACCCTGACGTGAACCATCTGAGATGCATGACGATGCAACAGGATGGGAGCGCACAGCTAGAGTGAACCCTTCAGATGCTTACTGTCAACTCATTCATACTGTGTCATCATGTGTTAAAAGTCTGAGCCTCGAGTAACTCAAGAAAATGCAGCTGGAATTCCAGGCTTTCCTGGCTTCGAAACAGTCCCTCACTTGGGTGTGTTTTCTCACACTCACAGCTGAATAGGAGCTTATCCTTACTGGATTTCTTGGTGTCCATCTGAACAGCTCCAACCTGAATCGGGATGGCCAGGCCACCCTTTTCTTCCTGACTTATTCTCTTAACATGCATTCATTTCTCACATCCATTCAAGCCTTAAAAATAAGTTATTTATTCATAGCAGCATTATTCACAATAGCCTGATGGTGGAAGTAACCCAAGTGTCCATTGATGGATGAGTGGATAAACATATGTGCTATACACATGCGGTGGAATATTATCCTGCCTTTAAAAGGAAGGGAATTCTAACATAAAAGGACAAACGCTTTACAAGTCCACTTCTATGAGGTCCCTAGACTGGTGGGGTTCACAGAGACAGAAAGTAGAAGGGTGGCTGCCAGGGGCTGGGGGCTAGGGGATGGGGAGTTAAGGTTTAATGGGGACAGAGTTTCAGTTTGAGATGATCAAAAAAGTTCTAGAGATGGAGGGTAGTGATGGTTCTACAATAATGTGAAAGTACTTAATGCCACTGCACTATAACTTAAAAGATGGTTAAAACAGTAAATTTTATGTTGTGTATATTTTAATAGACACACAAAAACACTAGAAGGTAAAAGCGTTAGGGGAGGGTGTCCTATACATGTCTTTATGTAAGAGATTTTTTTTAAGTTTACTTTTCGCGAATGGGACTCAGAGAAGAAGAGACCATTTGGGGAAGGTACAGGACCTCCTGTTTTCTTCTCTGGGCATAGAATACCAGCCAAGGAAAGCCATGGTCGAGTCAGAATCCAAACAGGGTCAGTTCATTTTGTTCCTTAAACTCAATATCCCTCTTCCTCAAAGTCCTCTCGGTTCCCAGGTCTGCACGGGGTCTCCAGATCTCCACCCCAGGGCTTTGGCAGGACTCAGGAGGGAGCTTCCTCCTCCAATGGAGGGCATTGCCCAACGCCCACGTGCAATAAAAGGAGTTTTGTGTGAGACGTTTAGAGTAAAATCTGACTTACATGCACTAGAACTTTCATTAATGAAGAGCTTTCATGTCTGTCTAGTGGGTCAATGGTTTATTTTCATTTAGCAAATGTGGGGAAAGGATTATAAACGTGCGGGTTTGCTCTGCTATCTTAACCCTGAATTTCCAGTCATGTATTTCTAAAGCCCAGAAACAGTTACAAGGTGCACAGGGTGAGCATTGCAAAGGCCGAACAAGGGCAGAAGAGCTGAATCACTCACATGAGGTGATTACACACTCTCACAACAAAGAATGAAAAAGAAAAAGAGCCAGACACCCACGTCTCATGACATAACGCATTGGACTGGTGGGCTTTCCCCTTACTCTGCGTGCTCTCTCTGCACAGATGACTGGTCCCCTTGGCCTGTTTCACAAGATTCCTCAGGCTTTGCCCAGCTGCCTGAAGGTCAGCTTGCCTGGGGTGGGTGGGCAATCAGGTTGGCAGGGTTCTGTCTCCGATACCCTGGAGTTGCCAGTTTTGTGTTTGTTACTTCATTCTTGGAACCAAACGATACTTCTGCAATCCTGAAAGACCTACAGTGGGCTCCTGGGTCAACTAGGTTACCTGGACCCCGGGGTCCACACATACTCGGTCCTAAGCTCAAATCACAGTCCTGCTAGGATAGTCTTGGGCATCCAGGCCTGTAGACAAGGACAAGATGGTTCACGGACCCTAATTACAGGATGGAGCAGTCAGCACTAAACACTGAAACCAGAAAGTCCTTCCCTCAACAAACATTTACTTTGAATACGAAGACCCTTTGATATAAAGCAGCACATGGGTGGTAAATGGATCCCCTCAACCACTGTCACCATCATCACCAAACGTACACACCCACAATTGTCGATGACGCTCTCAGTGCCTCTTGTCCTGTAGACAGAAAATCCCCTCAGGTAGGTTTCATAAAAACTCAAATGCCTCTGAAAGCACTTTCAGAATGAGGAGGAAGAGGTGACAGGGAAGAAGGAGAATGATGGGTGAAGGACTGTGGCTCCCACAAGTCGGGTGAAGAAAATGGTTTGGACTAAGCCAGAAACGAAAAGGATCTTGGGAGCATGTGAAGGTAAAAGCTAAGAGGTACGGAGTTCACCCAGCTGGGAAGAGAAGAGAAGCAAGGAGGAGGCTAGTCAGATGCCCCATGGCTAGTTCAGGAAGGCCACTCTGAGGGAAGAAAACAGAATGGAAACTGCCCTAAACAACAGACAGAAAAAGGACCATTAACTGAGGAAGCAGAAAGCAGCCAATTAGGGAAGCCCCTTCCCCCCTCCCCCACTCCAGGTTCTAAGAGTAATGAACCCAATTCTTTTTTCAGAGCTGCCTTTCATTGACACAGGTTAAAAAAAAAAAAAAAAAAACTCCTCCCCCAGACTCACCAAGGAGCCCACCGTTTCACTTTTACTTCCCCTTTAAAAAACTTTAAACAACTATACAAGTTAGAAGGATGGCTCAGTGAACACTCAACAAGCCACCTGGACTCAAGGACTATCAGTATTCTGCTACATCACAGGCTCCCCTGGAACAATTTGGATGGAGGGTTCAGGCACCGTGACCTTGCGTCCCTAAATGCTTCAACGAGCATCGCCCAGGAATACAGACGTTCTAAAAAGCCCCAAGGTAAACATCTCGGCTAGGAAAATTAACACTAATTCCCTACTCTCATCTAATACCCAGTCCACATTCAGATTCCCCCAAATGGCTCTTAGTGTTTTTTTCTGTTCTTCATCATCAAATTCTTCTTTGTTTTTGTTGTCACTTTGAACCAGGATCTGATAAGGTAAGCACACCACATTTGATCGTTATGTCTCTCTAGACTCTTTCAAATCCTCTAGTCTAGAACAGCAACCACCCCCTTTTTTTATTCATGATATTGATTTTTTCAAGAGTCCTGGACAGTTTTGTAAAATTTCCCATATTCTGGTTTGGCTGATCGTTTTGTCCTACTGTTGTCTACCTTGTCTCTAGTCTCTGCCCTGTATTGCCTACCTTGTCTCTAGTCTCTGCCCTGTATTTCCTGTCAACTGAAGGCTAGGTCTAGAGACTGGATTAGATTCAGGTTAAACGTTTCTGGCAAGAACACTCCACAGGTGATGCTGTGTGGTTCATGGCGCATCCTGTCAGGAGACTGCCTCGCTACAAGTGTTCCACCAAATCCGATCCCTCGAGTAAAGCGGTGACCCTCAGGTCTCTCCGTCGGGAAGGTTCCTTGCCTCCGCACAGCTAGTCGGTAACCCTGGAGCGATTTTTGGCATGTGTCCTGTCCCCGACAAACTTCCATCCGATGGTTTAGCATCTATTGATGATCCTTGCTGATAACAGTTATTTCACAAACAGCCCATCAATTTTGAAATGTCTAAAGGGTGATTGGGAAGAAGAGAAAGGAGTGTTGAGGGAAGAAACAGAGAACAAGGTAAACAGGCACTAGAAAGCTGGAAAAGTAGCAGATAATTCCAAAAGCTTTGCCAAGACCTTCCCAATTTACATTCAGCTGTTTCCAGAGTCATAAGCCCTTTAAGGAAATGCTGGCACAGAGAGCCCTGAGCAAAGTGCTGTCACGCGGTAAGAAGTGAACACATTTCAGTGCATCGAGGCATCTGCAATGTTTTTGAACTTCATCCCCAACCTTAGCCGAGAGAGAGCTATTAAATCAAGAGGAAGTATGCAGCTGTGTCCCAGATCAGGCGTTTGGGCCGTGGATTTCCATTTGACCAGGAAGAGGTAGTGCCAGCTGAGGGCATCCTGGGCCTCTTCATCCAGGGCTGGTTTACAAGACACACTCAAGAGCCATTTACCCAGAACTCTCAGTTCCAAGTCTTTACTTCTGTCCAAACAGTACTTGCTGCACGGTCCAAAAACGGGTTTCTTTGAAAGAAACAAGTGGTCCCTTTGCCGACCTGTTGAAAAACTGCATTGTCTTAGGTAAATGACTCTTTCAGACTTTCAGAAATTACGTTTTTCTCTATGAAGAGTTCTGGTGAATGCTTGCATCAAGAATATTCCACATCTACTCAGATATTTAAATCACTGAAGGGTATCTCCCAACACCCATCTTTTTTAAGACATCCAGTATTGAAAACTTTGTTCTGATTCTGGGGCATTCTGACTCTGGTTATGACAAGCAAGGACCCTAACCCCCCAAAACAGGAATTAAAGTTTACTTCAGTAAACACAAGGTGCAAGCATAGACCCTTTGGCAAAGAGTCTGACATCTAATAGGAGAGGTAAGTCATACAGACATTCGGTCATCGACGGTAGAGCTGGAGATGCAGTTGGAAATATAAAAGGGCTGCCAGGGAGGTAGCACAGAGCACTTCTCTGACTTGAGGAATCAGAGAAGGTGTCTCCCAAGGGACTCCCCCAGGAACAGAAAATTATTCCCCATGGTGGGAACCAACTCCTGGGAAATCAACCCGTGCTGATTCACCAAGTAATTATGAAAGTCTAAACGTACACTTCTCTAGACAAGGTATGGTTTCCCGGCTCCCTGGAGAGGACTGTAATTATTTCAAGGGGAAAAGTTGTTTAAACCTTATAGTTTTAAAATACGTATTTTAAATTCACTTTAGCTTTATTTTAACATATGCATGATTTTTTAAGACGAGGGAGAGAAAGGAATTATATTATCAAGCAAACAGCGACAGGTGTCCCAGCACGTAATGGGTTGGGGATTTGGAATCCTTGTGACGGCAGATGCTAGGTAAATGATGAATAGACAAATTCTTCAGATGCTTTTTTTCAAGAAGGAATATAGTGTCTCTTGTCAGTACTTTCACCCCACCTGGCCATCTAGCCTCCCGGGTCCCTACCATCTCTTGGGTCATGTCTCATATACCACCCATTACCAACAAATTAACTTCATACAAGCTCTACATTTCCCTCCCTCAGAAGTTACTGCACATTTGCCAGAGACTAACTTTACAATGGCTCAGAAAACCCAACTAAACCAAGCATTGTAACTATTCAGAAGAGAGCTGGCAAGAAACTCATCACGTAGAACGTTATTGCCAATTACACAATCTCACTACCTGCATCAACAGTGGAGCACTGTGGGTGCTGGAAGCAAATTCTGACTTTAAAACTTCAGAGGAAAAACGTCAGCCCGATGATTCTGATACATTTTATAATTGTGTAATTTTTTCTAACAGGCACAACTCATAATACTATTTCTGATAATAAAATAAAATGGCGTTCTTCTCCCTTTAAAAAAGTTTAGGTCTAGAAAAACTTCCCTTATGTGAGGGATGGAAAATTGTATTCCTGTCCCTTCAACCACCTTCATCTTTGCTCTTCCTTTTCATCATTAAACAAAAAACCAACCCGAGTCATCTCTTGTTATATATCACGTGTAAAACTAATGAGCAATGGGACATGGATGTCCTATCCTGGCTGCTGAAACAGAACTGCTTAAATAAATGTGCCCCTTCATCCTGGTGAAGTTCCTCGTCCATGACACCAAGCGCAATGGGACAAATGGATCTCCTTCCAGCTCGCCTTGAAACACTCTTGCCAGAAAGAAGGTCATTTCCGTTCCTCTTTGCCTCTGAACGCAACAGGGGATGGCCATCTGAAGAGCAGTCACACTAGTACCTTGGACCACCAAACACAAGAGCATCTAATGGAGATCTGCCCATTAAAGTTATAGTAAAAACAGGAAGAGACCAGTGCGAAGAGGGGCCAAGGCAGCGAGGCTGGCCGGCGGTCGGTGGCTGTCAGTTAGTTGCATCCTTCCCCGCTAGGAGAAGCGTGGACGCATGAGGGTATGCAGGTCAGCCCAGCGAGATATTCTGACACAAGAAAGAGGGCAAATGTGCCCACCATGTAACCACTACAAGAATTATAAATGTTAATAAATGCTGGAGAGGGTGTGGAGAAAAGGGAATGCTCCTACACTGTGGGTGGGAATACAAATTGATACAGCCACTATGGAGAACAGTATGGAGGTTCCTTAAAAAACTACAAATAGAGCTACCATACGACCCAGCAATCCCACTACTGGGCATATACCCTGAGAAAACCATAATTCAAAAAGAGTCATGTACCACAAGGTTCACTGCAGTTCTATTTACAATAGCCAGGACATGGAAGCAACCTAAGTGTCCATCGACATATGAATGGATATAGAAGATGTGGCATATATATGCAATGGAATATTACTCAGCCATAAAAAGAAATGAAATTGAGTTATTTGTAGTGAGGTGGATGGACCTAGAGTCTGTCATACAGAGTGAAGTCAGTCAGAAAGAGAAAAACAAATACCGTACGCTAATGCATATATACGGAATTTTTAAAAAAATGGTTCTGAAGAACCTAGGGGCAGGCAGGAATAGGGACGCAGACGTAGAGAATGGACTTGAGGACACGGGGAGGGGGAAGGGTAAGCTGGGACAAAGTGAGAGAGTGATATGGACACATATACACTACCAAATGTAAAATAGCTAGTGGGAAGCAGCCGCATAGCACAGGGAGATCAGGTCGGTGCTTTGTGACCACCTAGAGGGGTGGGATAGGGAGGGTGGGAGGGAGACGCAAGAGGGAGGGGATATGGGGATACATGTATGCATATAGCTGATTCACTTTGTTATAAAGCAGAAACTAACACACCATTGTGGGGCAACTGTACTCCAATAAAGATGTTAAAAAAAAAAGAATTAGAAATGTTAGCATAAAAAGGAGAGAAATTGCAAGCCATTTAGAGCAAGATTTAAAGAAATACAAAATTTCACGGACTATGTAGTACCCTTCTAAACTTGAGCTATTGAACAATTACTGCTTCATCTAAATCTTTTTCTTTTCCCCCTCTTGTTTCTGCTTCTACTTTTTCTGCTTACTTTGAAGGTTTAAAAAAAAAAAGACTATCTGCATCTTCCTTTGTTTATACCTTTGGCATAAAGGGGCCTGAGTACCAGTTTACAACTGATTGGTAAGAACTTCCAGGAGGGGGCAATATTGCAGAGTTGGTCACAGCCAAGACCCCAGGTTGGGCTGCCCAGGTTCCGTGCTGGTGCTGACCTAGATGTGTGGTTTAACCTCACTCCATCTCAGTTTCTGTAAAATGGGGACAATTAAAACACCTGTCTCACCTGTTTTTGTGTGGATCAAATTAAACATTCCAGGTAAAGGGTTTGACACTGTGCCTGAGACCAAATGATAACTGTTTGCTATCATTATTGCTATATGACCATCACCACACACCCAAGAGATCCCAGCTAACCTCTTAGCCGTTAGATCTTCCACGCTTCTCCTGGATAGCTCCGGAGAAAAGGAATCGCCTCTTTCAGGAAGCTTTGGCTGCAAAACAAATACTGAATAATAAATAATTAAATAACAGTTTTAAAAGAATATAGACATTTACACAAAGGGTAACCAAATGCAAAACCTCGTTCTTCTAATTCATAAAAGATTCCCCCGCCACTTAGCTGTTTAGAGGCATTTATTTTCCAACCATTTTAACCAAACAGAATTCAAAAATAGTGTTATTCTGTGGTTTCCCTAGAATCCAAATTTAATTCAGTTGAAGGAAAGGAAAGAAGGAAAGGCCTGAGGCACTTGATGGCTAGTTACAAAGCAGAGAGCATTCTTATATTAAAAATAAGTCCACTGGGGCTTCCCTGGTGGCGCAGTGGTTGAGAGTCCGCCTGCCGATGCAAGGGACATGGGTTCGTGCCCCGGTCCGGGAAGATCCCACATGCCGCGGAGCGGCTGGGCCCGTGGGCCATGGCCGCTGGGCCTGCGCGTCCAGAGCCTGTGCTCCGCAACGGGAGAGGCCACAACAGTGAGAGGCCTGCGTCCCGCAAAAAAAAAAATAATAATAATAAGTCCACTGGTCCAATCTTTATTTAAATTTGTCTGTTCCATGTACTGGAATTTGTTTGTTCAGGTTTTTTTTTCTTTTTAAAGTAAAGTATTTTAGGTTATAGTTGCAGGCTTTATATGCTTTTCTGCCACAGATGAAGCAAGTGGGCTTCATCTGATATTTTATCTACATAAACTCACCAAATGACTAGTTGGCTTAGCCAAAAGGACAAGGTTAAAACAAATCCCAGGAAAATAAACTCTCTTATTCATTAGCGAAATCAACCACTTTCAACTGTTGGTAGAGAACCAAGCTCACTGTGTATCCTCATTTCCTCACCCATCATAAAGCCCTGTCTCAGGGGTCCCAAAAGGTCCCCTGGGGTTGATAAGGTTCCAGCTAAGGCCCACCTGAGCTCAGGTTTACCCCCTCCCAGTGCCCCAAAGTAGTCAAAGCTTGGCTTCTCCCCCTACACAAAACAAAACTGTGAAGGCTCTGGGGCGTGGACCAGTTTAAATCACAGCCACCAAAAGCCCTGAAGACATGCCAACCACAGAGCCTCCAAGGGCCTTTTGAATTCTTCTTCTTCTTCTCTAGAATCACCTACAGAATCAGTTTTCCATATACTGTGCTTTCCAGGCATTAAATCTTGCCACTAATTTTACGGCACAATTCCTTCCTCCCACCGGGAGGTAATAAAAAGGTGAATCACGTTCTCCTTCCTTTGGGTCCCAAGAGCTAATGACTTGACACGTAAATTATTCACAAAGGCTTAGTTTTACCCCAAACAGAAATGTGTGGGTGGGTTTCAGTTGCTGCTTTTGATCTGTTTAATTCCTGATACACCCTTACCTACTCATCAAATTCTGAAACAAAGTTCTTATGTATCCTGGCTTCCTTAAGCAAGACAAAATCAAGGAAATGCTTTAAGCAAAAGAGAATGCTGAGGGGAGGGGGATAAATTGGGAGATTGGGATTGACATACACACACTACTATATATAAAATAGATAACCAACAAGGACCTACTGTATAGCACAGGGAACTCTAGTCAATACTGTGTAATGGAAAAAGAATCTAAAAAAGAGTGGATACATGTATATGTATAACTGATTCACTTTGCTGTAGAGCAGAAACTAACACAACGTTATAAATCAACTACACGCCAATAAAATCTTTTAAAAATAAAATAAATAAAATTGGGAGATGGTATATAGGAAAAAAAAAAGAGAGAATGCTGAAAAGGTTATGGTATAATACAAACTGAGAAATCAATGTCTTAGGACTCAGTGGCTGAGAACTTACCTAACCAAATCCATCTTCTCTAAAATAGATACGGCGGTGTCAGTCTGACTAGTAGAGCATTCTTAGGAAAACAAATCAAAGGATCCAAATCTACTTCCTAGACCAGTGGTTTTCAGATTTTACCGGTTTCCATGGCAAGAAATATATTTACACCTTGACCCGGTACCCAGACACATAAACGGAAACAAAGGTTTCATGAGTCAACACTTGCCCCACCTACAGGCAAGGCACAATGGTGTTTTCTAACCTACTTGAGTTCATGTTTTAAATGTTGGCTGTGACTAAGCAAATGGTTGCAGCTCACAGTCTGAAAAAACATGACCTAGAAAAGCACCTTCTGTACTACGCAGGTCACACAAAGCATTCTTGAGGCAAAGGCCAGCTTTCTCAAACCAGCTTCAGCCACTGGTTGAACACTGGTTCCCAATGGCCAGTGTCAAAAAAAAAACTTATTCTGGCACTTGTTAAAATGGTAAAGAAGACTTTATTCAAGACTATTGTAATAGGAGTAACACAATAGAGGAGAAAAATGGAGCTCAACTCCAAATACAACAAGGACGAGTGGGGATTTATAGCCAACGAGCAGAGTGAGGGAGTCAGTGGATGGAAAATCACTAAGAGGAGCATGAGGGGTGAGGGGATTCTTGCTAATCTGACCTAACAGGATTCTTGCCGAAGGCCAAGGACCTATACATCAAGGGTGGGGGATGAGCGATTTGATCAGACATCAAAGTGGTGGGGGTGGGGGTGGGGCGGGGAGTGGATTCTCACTAAAGGGATTTAGCAGAATTCTTGCTAAGACTGGGCTGGGCAGGCCACGGACAGGACAGAGGCCAAGGTCAAGGCCTCATTAAGAAGAGGAGCCTGACTACAGTTTGGTCACCAGCTGTGGTCCACAGAAGGATGGAGATCATTTTGTTATTACAAGTGCAGGAGAAACCCTCAAAGCAGATACTGATGTTACCTCCCGGGAGGCAGGACCACCTTATGGTTCAAGGTGTGGCTTGTGGGACTCCTAACTAAACCCCTGACCTCCAGAGACCCCACTAAAATGACAAGGAAGGAACTAAAAGAGAGCAGGAGACTTCAGCAAAGGAAAGACTTTAATGGTGTCTTGGAAGACGAAATGCAGATAGAAAAATGGTAAAGATTTAGCAGTAAGCTGCATGCAAGGGGGTAAAAGGGTAAAAAGATTAAAAACTGGGGCCAGTCCTCATCCAGAGCCCACAGAGCTTTCAGCTTTTAAGGCATCAGACACCCAGAAAGACAGCTGTGAGTCTCGGGCCTGAAACAGGAGAGCCAACTAAAGTCTGCATGTGGGCTGGTTGGACCTCCATGTGCCCTTTCCTACCCGTTTCTGCCAGCAAGTCTCCCCAGCCCCACACACACTACTGCACTCTCACCCCCACCCCATCAGGGATGGGAGACTGTGTTCTGGAGAAAATTAACCTGGGATTCTCCAGACCTGGGGACACCAGACACGGTGTAAGGTAGGGAGAAATGAAAATGAGGGGTTGGGGTAAGTCACACAAGGAAGACTGAGCCATGCCAGGCATCCCCACTCAGCCAGCCCACCACTGCATGCACGTCTCCTGCAGGTAAAGATATGGACATTTATTTTCTGGATAAACCAAAACAAAGAACCTTTAGATATTGAAATATGGGAGTCCCCAAGAAAAATGTCCAGCTCACCACTCACTGGACTTTGAATGCCCACCAGTTAAAAAGCCCAACGTGAAAAACATAGAGGCTCCAGTCAGCTAAGGGTTCAAGGCATTTGAAGTCAGTCTCCAAGGTACAAGAAACTGAAACAGACACACCAAAAATAGGAACCCTGAAAAAACAGACAATACAGGAAACAGAAGAAAAATTTTTAAATAATTAAAAAAAAATTTTTTTAACTGATCATCTCCTTAGAAAAAGAGAGAGGATGTTAAGTATGTAAAACCAAAACAAAGTGCTTTTAAGATGAAACAACCAGAAAACAAGAAATATGATCATTAAAATTGTATTAAACAATTAGAAGATAAAGTCAAAGAAATCTCCGAGAAAACAGAAGGAGAGACAGAGGAAAGAGATAAAAGACGTAAGGAGAATCCACAAGTTTCAAATAAAACAGTAGGAATTCCTGAGGCAAAATGTAAATTGGAAGGAAAGTAACGTACATATATATGTATGTATATACAAGGCTCTACAAGACTTTAACTATGAAAGAAAAGTTCCCATATCTGAAAGCTAAGATTCTCCAAACTGAAGAAGACCACTGAATGCCCAGCACAATAAATTTAAAATGACCCAAAACAAAGTCATATGTCATAAAATTTCAGAATACCAAGTTAAAAAGAAAATTCTGAAGGGGAACACATCACAAACCAAACAATGGGGATCAAATGGCTTCAGACTTCTCTCCAGCAACACTGGATGCTAGAAGCGTGTGAGCAATGCTTTCACATTTTTGAGGGAAAATAATTTGTGACACAAGATTTTATACTTGTCCAACTACCAATAAAGTAAAAAGTAGGATAAATACATTTTTAGACATGTAAGAACACAAGAAAATTTACCTTCTATGTATTCTTTCTTACGAAGCTGCTAAAGGATATGCTCCAGCAAAACAAGGGAGTAAATCAAGAAACAGCTAGGAAACAGGAAATCCAACACAGATGGGGAAAAGGGAAGTACCAGATGATGCTGAAAGAAAGTCCCAGCACGTAGCTAGAGGGCTCCAGGGAAGGGTCTCTAGGAAAAAGTTGTCAAGGATAAAACCACAGTTTCAGAATTTCAAAATAGAGATCTTAGGTTTCTAAGAACTACATTGCAAGAAGAATGGGTTAATCAGTCAGAGATTGGGGCCTGTTACACACCAATTCTTGAACACACAAAATCTCCTGACTTTCTTTTACAGAAAAGTACATCTAAAAATTGCCTTGTGGGTTAGCTAGACCTTGAGATGATTGGGAAATGAAGATGAAAACCTTGGTCCTCAGCGAGAAAGGAGAAAGCAGACCCTACTGCTAAAAGTCAGTAAACTTAAAATATGCTGTTTGAAAGGGGTGAGCATAAGACACATCTGAAAGAGATCATGGTATTTAGTAACACCCTTAGGATCTGTACGTGGCCACCATATTTGCCAAGGAGAGTAAAATCTTCACCACCAGTGAAGTCATTAAGGGTCATTAAGCCCCTGTTTTCCTCGCTTTGTTAGTTTGTTAGTTATGGTTCTAATTTCAGAGTGCATGGCACCAAGTTCTGTTCATTACGGAGACTGATTTATTATGCAGACTGATATCTTGGAGATCCCACCCTCCAAGGAAAAGATACAGAGAACTGAAACTGTCTGAGCCTTTGGAAGACAACATCTAAAGGCATTTAACAGATCTGATGAAGCATGTGAAAAGAATTAAAGGCAGATATACAGAAAACAAAGGCATTTTTTTAAAGTAGACAGTTAAACATAGTGAAAAACAAAAATCTGTTCAGGAAAGAAAACGTAATCATAATTCACTACTTAGCTATACAGTCAGCAATATTTAAATAGTTTAAAAATGCAAGCATTGTGCTCACTCACAACAAAAGCAATATATTATATGGGGGTGGGGTAGGGGTAAATGGTATTAAAATACAACACAGGAACAAAAGTGTGAACAGGGTTTAGGAAAACAGACAGTGAAGTAGCAGAGCTAACAATAGCAGGGAGTCATTGCCACCTCCAGACCTGATAGTTCAAGGGCAAGGGGAGAAGCAATTATCAGACCTCAGAGAGCAGCTGATAGGGAAGCATGCCAGAAGAGGAGGAGGGGTCTCATTCCGGAGAATAAATACCCCATCCCCCCATCCCCTCTCCAATCCAGTCTCCTGCTGATGCCTCCACTAACCAGACCCAACACGAAGCCAGAGGATAAGGGAGCCTGTCCACTTCATCCACGAAGGTCGGCCTCCCCAGGAACACCCAGGGTTAAGAAGAATACATCTGGAAGAGGCAGACAGACAGCGTCCAACAGAGAGAGCTAAAACATCATGACTGGAAGACATAAATAATGTCTAAAATTAGCACATCAAAAAATAGCACCACTAGTCTATTTTTTAGAACTGAGGTAGCCAACATTTGAAAGCCATTGGCTCTGGAAAGCAGGAAGAGATGGCAGAAGGTATACCAGACAACACTGTTTTCATGACCCAGCTTAGAAGCGTTACCTTTCTCTTAATTAATTTTTATTGGACTATAGTTGCTTTACAATGTTGTGTTAGTTTCTGCTGTATAGCAAAGTGAATCAGCTATACGTGTACATATACCCCTCTCTTTTGGATTTTCTTCCCAGTTAGGTCACCACAGAGCATAGAGTTCCCTGTGCTATACAGTAGGTTCTCGTGAGTTATCTATTCTATACATAGTAGCGTATATATGTCAATCCCAATCTCCCAATTCATCCCAACGTCCCTTCCCACCTTGGTATCCATACGTTTGTTCTCTAGGAAGCATTAGACTTTTAAAATACTTGTTTATATTACTTGATTAGAAACAAAAATGAATACAATGTTTAAAACATCAAAAAAAAAAAAATAAGTAGGCATAAGGGAGAAGAAAAATGCACCAGCTTTGTCATTTGAATCTAGCTATGGGACCCGATTTAAGTCCTGTCACCTCTTTGGGTTTCAGTTGTCCCAGCTGTAAAACAAGATAATCGTCCCACTTCGGAGGGAGGTTGGAGAGAGTTGAACGAGACGACGGACATGAAGCACTGGGCACAGGATGAGCCCCTCGGCTCAGGAGAAAGGGACACACAGAGATGTAAAGAGACGGGGAGAATCTTAAAGTGCCTAAAAGGCAATGAGTATCTTTATAAAGGTCTGTATTTTGTAGCTTCTCCTGAACCCTCAGCATCTAACAGAGTCTGGCTAATGGCAAAAGCTCCGTAAGAGTTCGTTGGACGAGAGTGGTGTGCCTTCTGCCTCTCTCCTCGTTTGATGGAAGAGGACAAATTCAAGGGCCCGTGATTCGCTTCTCAAGGTTTCATCTTGACCTCGACCTTGCAGTCAGACTCACTGCTCAGATCTTTCCAGCTCCCTCCGTGCAGCCCTCACCTCTCCATCCCTGCAGCCACTCCTACGCCATCATAATCCTGTCTTGCATGTGGAGCTTCTGGGACCCATCTTCCATCCCTGAAGCCTCACCCCAGCCTAAATACCAAGTTCTCTGTGCTCACCGCTTTGAGCCTCTTTTGTGATGGTCGTGAACCAAGCAGGACTAGACCTTCAGGAAGGAAGGTCCATTGGAAAGGCTCTTTTGAGGATGCTCTACCAACAGCTTCACAGCAGGAAACGAGGCCCAGCGGTGCTTTTCTGATGGCCTTGGCAGGACTGAAGGCCCGGGTGACGTGGAGAAGCATCTCGTGTGGCCCTGGCACAGATTCAGGTAGCCGTGACTCAGCCTGCTCCCACCTCCAGAAAGGCTCCAAGGGAAGGTTCTGGTTTCGCCCTCAGGCTGCTCTCTGGCTACACAGGCTCCTCCAGTGGATGTCGTGCTGCACTGGAGAAAACAAAGCCCTCTGAAATGGGTATTCGTTAATGCTCGTTCCCCACGTGGGACCCATTCTGCAATGCCCATCCATGCCAGCCCCCACGGTGGCCACCAGGGCCCTGGTGTATGGTGGTGGTGCTCCTTGTCTGTGGGTGTCTCCCCTGTGCAGTCGGGGTCCAGGGCTCTACCTGTGACCAGGGCCCGCCTCCAAGAAAGGTCTCTTTCCCTGATGAGGAGGTGCAGGAGGAGGAGGCCCTTTGCCAAGGCTCCCCTCGCCCGCTGCTTGGGACCCCGTGGTATGAGAGGCTCCTCCAGCACCTCAAACTCAGCTCACGGAAACACGACTCACCTCTCACCAGCAACTCCCCTGCGTGTTCCTGTTCTCTGTTTCTGACACGCCTCCTCTCCCCAGATCAAGACCCCGGAGTGATCCGTGATGTCCCTCTCACGCCCACGTTCGATCCCTCACCAGATTTTACTCACTGCTCCTTTTCTGCTTCTCTCTACCTGTGTCCCTTTCATTTACATCAATGATCACTGTTTTTGTCTTGACTTCAGTACTAGCCAAGGCTCTTTGGTTGCCAGAAAGAAATGAGCAGTCAACCTGAGGAGGTTCTTCAGAGGCACGAGGGCGTGTCACTGACACAGACACGGAAACGCAGCCGGGCCTCGTGGGAAACGAGGTTAGACCTGAAAAGGCTTTGGGGATACGGTTCCAGCTCACTTTTCCTCCTCTGGGGCCACCTGGCCTTTTCCCTTTGTCCTGTTCTCCTGCGTTTCTCTACCTCGATTGTTTATGTTTCAAAGTGATTATCCCACCCCCTAATGTGCTCTGCAATCTAAACACAGCCTCTCATTCTGTTCAAGTTCTGGAGAGAGAGGCTTGATGGCCCACTGGCCAGCTGGTAGGTTGGCCCAGCCCCGCCAGCAGGCCAGCTCTGATGCCAGCATCTGGACTAGTCCAGGTGGAGTCGTGGGTGTTAACGGCGATCCCTGGGTGTGCTCCTTCATTCCCAGACCGCAGGGCTGCTAGGGAGGCACCTCACAATATTCTGTGACAGCCGCTCCTAGAAGTCGGCGGGAAGCACTAGTGACACCTCCAAAACCGAGTTTTTACATTTCTGTTATGAAACGAGGAAAATAACAGGTAGGTGTGTGTGTGCGTGTATGTGTGTGTGTGTGTGCGCGCGCGTGTGTGTGTGTGTGTGTGTGTGTGTTGGGAGGAGGGATCATATGTTGATAGGAGGTTCCTGATGTCGTTTTGGGGAAAGACTGTCATGTATACAGAGATAATGTCTTCTCTGTTTATGGAGGATGACATGTCTTTTCACTTATGAAACAATAGTGGCTGAGATGGTTGTTGTTGTTTGTGCCATTACCTAGCAAAATAAAATGTTGGGACACCGACGTCAGTCCCTTAGATCTGGGGGGAAACTTGGCTGGTTCATAAAATCCAAATGTCTTGGAAACATTATACCATGTCTTGGCTATTTTAATAGCTTCCTAAATGGTCTACCTACTCTCAAGATCTCTTCCCCATCTATCTTGGACATCGCTGTCAAGTTAATCTCTCTAGAACGTATTTTAATATATTATTTCCTTGTTGAAATCTTCAAGGGCTTTGCAATGAATATGAAATACAATAGACAGTCTTTGACCTCTAAACACCAGCTTCAACTGCATTCCCAGCCCTTTCCCACTAACCCTGCCCAACCTGCCATGTGTCCCACACGAGGCCCCTCGCCCTTCTTAACCCGCCCCTTCCCATGCTGCGCCCACACTTTCCATCCCACCTCCGTGAAGCCCTCTGATGCTCTCAGCTAAAACGAATCTCTCCTGACTCTGAATTCTTTTATTAAAACATTTATACCTTCCCAGGACACTCATTACATTCTGTTATCATCATGTGGTATTTTGTGCATTTCCTATATGCCCCACTAATTACAAACCCTTGGGGGTGACCACCTTGCCTATGGAGCAAGTAGGTAAAGATGGAGTCACACAACACAGGATTCAAGCATGGCTCTGTTCTGTGTGATTTTAGGGAACCTCCATTCCCTCGTCTCTAAACTGGAGAGCATAGTACCAGCTGCTCGGGCCGTGGTGAGGTGAGCGAGACCACCATGCAAAGTCCCTGGGCTGTGGTCATTGAATAACAAAAGCGGTCATTTCCTTCCTCGTTGGCACACCGTAGACACTCACAAAACGCCTGTCCAACCCAGAACCTCATTGAATAAGTCAAAAGTCACGCCTATTGAGGCCCAATATGGGACCTCGCTTTAAAATTAACATTTGTATGTGACTCGTAATGTTACCAATCGGTAGAAATTGATAAGAGGCCAGCCGAGAAATTCAGGCAAGGCTTTATTGGGACTCCACGCTGCAGCAGAAGGGAACAAAAACAAGTAACAGGTTCCGTTGCTCGCACCCGAGGGGCGCTGGTCGCTTAAATGGGGTGTGGCTGGGGGCGGCAGTGGGTGGGGCTGGGGGCGTGGCTTAGGTGGCCTACCCGCCCCCTTGGTGGTGACGTGTGCGGGATTATGCGCAGGCCCCTGCTTTTCCCCCTGGCACCTGAGAAGCGGCAGTTGGGTCTTGGCCTTTCTGTATTTTGTTGTTCATAACTTGGCCCAACTGTTCATGCATGCAGTTGTTTTTAGTCCTTCATAGTTTCTTTGTATTCTGCTGCTGGAGGAGACGTGTGTCCAGATGCAAGCACTACAGCAAATGGTCCCAGGTCCCAGGTCCCAGCCTGTCTCAATAACTTACCTCTGAGGAAGATTCCAGTAGAAGAGTTTGAAAACATTTGAGCAACACAGCACATTGGAAGGAGAACCCTGCTTCCCAAGGTGACCACCTCAAAGGACAACGCTCACGTGGAAACCTATGCCCTGAACTGTTTCGTTTTTAAAATGTGGTTCCTCTCTCTTGTGGCCACACCTCATAAATGTACCTATTTGGTTTTGACCATCTCTCTGTTCTCTGCTCAACCTTGGCCAACTGGCTCACCTTCGTGGCTCAAGATCAAGCAGAAAGTCTGGGAGATACAGAAACATCTGGATGGACATCTACCACTGAACTTACTGTTAAACAAAAATAGACATTCTTATGAGAGAAGCCACTTTTTATTATTTGCAGCTGAAAACAGCCTAACAGACACAAACACAAGAAGCGACCTTACCCGGTTGTTTTATAACCGGAAATTGGGCTGAGACCACACAGCGTGTTTCAGGGTATCCATGGGGAAGGTGAGATGGACGAGTCACAGGACGTCAGTGGTGCTCACTAGCGTGTGTGCAGCAGGCACTATTCTAGACTCTGGATGAGCTCAACCTCTCATGGTCCTCACAGCATCTTATGGGACAGGAGGTCTTACTGAGCCTTTTACAGGAGAGGAAACTAAAGTGCTGAGAAGTGAGATCAATTCCCAAGGTCACACAGCCGGCAGGAGGAATGGCAGGATTTGCTCCCAGGAGGGCAGACCCTAGGACCCACCCTAGGATCACTACTCCATCAGGCCTCCCTAGCAACAGAAGGTCCTCCCAGAGGCCATCATTTGGGGGCTGATCTGGCCTGAAAGTGTCCACAAGTCTTCCCTTTTGGTCTCATTTCTACACGGGAAAAAAATGAAGACTAAGTGTGAAACGCGCAGGGTGCCTCTTCGGTGCCTCACGCGCACGTTTGCTCTAGTTAATTTCACCCCTTCCTCTCCATCTCCCGGCTGCCCCTCCCTGCTCAGCTCAGCCCTGCCAGGCTCACTGCCTCCCCATCTCTGCCCCCTTTTTGCCCCCAGCTTCTCTGCTTTCCTCACCATATGCAGGCCCGGATCCCCACACTGCTCTTCTAGATGTTTCCTTCGAGTCCAGGTATTCCACCCTAGACAGCCTACAGAGATGACACGGGAGGTTGGGAGGAAAAATCAAAGCAACTGAGAATAGTTACAAAAACTAGTATGCAAATTCCCTTATCCCTACTCAATAAACAGCCACTAAAATCACGGTGACTATACCTAATTTTTAAAAATGTGCTCAGGGCTTCCCTGGTGGCTCAGTGGTTAAGAATCCTCCTGCCAATGCAGGGAACATGGGTTCAAGCCCTGGTCCGGGAAGATCCCACATGCCACGGCGCAACTAAGCCCATGCGCCACAACTACTGAGCCTGTGCTGTAAAGCCCGTGAGCCACAACTACTGAGCCCACGTGCCACAACTACTGAAGCCCGCGTGCCTGGAGCCCGTGCTTCGCAACAAGAGAAGCCACCGCCATGAGAAGCCTGTGCACCGCAATGAAGAGTAGCCCCCGCTCGCCGCAACTAGAGAAAGCCCACACGCAGCAACAAAGACCTGACGCAGCCAAAAATAAATAAATTTTAAAAAAATAAAATAAAATAAAAATGCGTTCAGTTCTATGCATTTAAGGCTTACTAACACTCAAACACTATAGTTAAGATGCATTTAATGCATATTAATTTAGAAAAATAAAAGCTCGCAGACACAGTAGTAATAGATTTAGAGCATCCGTTCTGAGCAGAACACGTGTTCCTTTCCAGCTAAGAAAGTGTAGCAGCCGGAGCTCTGCTTGGTCCAGAGAGGCGGAGCAATCAGCAGCTACACTCTAGGACCTGGGGCTTCTGCTCCTTAGCTGTATTGAATGTCCTTCTTGCCTGTCACTGGGGGTGAAGTATTGACCCTCCACACCAGGCACAAAGAACGCCTCCTCAAGTCCCCAGGACACAGGACTTTCTCACCACATCTCAGAACAGCCTGGGTCGTCCTATAATCTTTCCTTTGCAACTTTGAAAGGAAGAGAATTCACTTTGTTCCTCCTTGGAATCCTCACCCTCTCCCCACCCTGTCCTTCAAAACTCACAGCACTGAGCCTGGTCAAAGAGACCCTGGAAGCTGGATGAACAGATAAGAGCTGCAGGGATGCAGAGTTCACCATTGGTGAAAACGTTTGTCCACTCAAGGACGTGGCTTTGCTCACAGCCGTTCCATGGTCTCATCCTTACCCATCCCCTCTACATTCCAATTATAAAGGGACATGGAGATGGAAAGAGTCTCAGCAATAATACAACATCCTTCCTCAGACATTCCTCTTCTCCCATTCAGAAAACTGGCTTCTTGGCTTTTATGTGACAGGAGAAGTTTGCAAGAATCAACTGTGATTCTAAGAAAAGATTTTGCTCAGCAAAGTGAAAGCCCTCCCATCGCTGCCTGCAGACTGCTGACAAGGTGCCCTGTGCCGCCCCAAGAGAGGAGGAGGAGCCCCAGCCCAGCACCAGGGCGCTGACCTGCTGTGTATCTTGCCCCACCCAGGAAAAAACGGGTGGTAGCGTGAAGAGGGCCAGGGCTGGAGCCCCAGGGCTTGGAGAGGGAGAGAGCGGCCAGCAGCCAACCTCTGCAGCTGCTGTTTCCTCTGCCCAGATGCCTCCCTAGTCCCTTTACCCACACGTATGCAGCTCACCCTTAAGAGAAAACTCACATGCCGATGCCACCTCCTCCGGGAAGTCTTCCATGGACCCTTCCAGCAAGAATTAACCACCCTTTCCATTATTCTCCCCAGGACCCTTTGTTTGTAGCCCCAGTCTACTCTGTATTTTTGTTATATTTGTCGGCGTGTTAGGCCCTCCTGCTGGTGATCAAACCCTTCAGGTCAGTGCCTGTGTCCGAACCATTTTGTTGCTTCTTCCCCATCCACACACCTTCTCCCTCTCCAGCCTCTCTCTCTGTCCCTCTCTCTGCCTCTCCATTTCTCTCTGTCTCTCCGTCTCTGTCTCTCTCTCACAGATACACACGGCAGTGCTTGTTCCCAGACTTTTTGAAGGACGCTTTGAGTAGCACAGAGGATCTGTCCTCCACTTCCACAAGGAAGTGCGACTAATTCCCTCCAGTGCTTAAAGGGGGAAGCGAGTTTCCAATTCGACCTGAAATATAAATATGAGTTTAAACCACACCAGCCCCGATCCCTTTTATGGCACAAGAAAATACTCCTCCCCTTTGGGACAACTGCATTTTCCAAATCACCTTCAAAAATAAAACGCATTAAAAAAAATCAGAATAGTTGCCCCTTTTTTTGGTAATTGACTTTACAACCATATTACTTGCTCACAGTAATGTTTCTGGAACTCAGCATCATCATGTTGAAAACCAGAGAAGCCTTGGAGAAACATCCTCCACCCCGACTAATTTACAAGTGTGGAAACCAAGGCCGTGAAAGATGCGGTGACCTGACCGTGTCCACTCAGCCTGTTGGTGGCCAGGCGGGGACTTGGGCCCAGGCCCCTGGCTCTGCTCTCTTATTGGCTGGGAGTTCGCTGGACAATGGTTTCTGTTGGGTTTTCCATTTTAAAAGCAGAAGTGAACATTTCAAGTTTTCCGGTCCTGTCCAGCCTCAAGATTCAACTAGTAAAACAGGAAAAAGAGATTGGAACAGGGGAACATCACTTCCCCTCTGCCGCCTGTGAGCTCCGAGACCCTGGGCGTTGGCGGGATGGGGCGGAGGGGGGCTTGCTGTGGCCTGTCCTCCACCCCCAGGCCTGCTGCCTTCAATCCCGTCCTCGGTTTAGACAGCTGGGCTGTGCTCAGTCACGACACGTGGGAGACCCCTGCTCTCCGGGGCAGAGAGAGGGAAAGAGGCCATTTGATGCCCCCGGTCTCGCAAGATAAACGGCACAAAGGCACCAGTGTGTGGCTGCGGCCGGGGCGGCGCAGCAAGGATGTGGTAGGGCCTGGAGGGGCTGGAGCACGATGGGGGAGGCCAGGAAGGGTCAGAAGAGGAACTCAGAAAACATCAGCGCACGGCTGCCGCCAGGAACCAGCCAACCACAGGGCCGGATGTGAACGAATGAATGGACAAGCAGGGGGAGTTACAGCCCCACCTTCCTCCCCCCTCGGCCTCGGGCGGCTCCTGCCTCAGTTTATCCACCTGAACACTGTGGGATGAGGCGTGTCACGCAGGCGGGTGGCGACGGGAGTGCGCGCCGAGGCCGGCCATGGCTCAGGCTGCGGCCGCGCACGCACCACACAGACGCGACCAGCCAGGTCTGGGCGGCCGGGACTCGACCGCAGAGCCCCTCCCCGCGTCTCGCAGCCCTTCGGGCCCGTCCGCTCCTCGTCCAGCATGCTGACTCAGCCGCAGCCTCCTGCCCCAGCCCCGACCCACCTGGCACGGCGTGACCTCACTGTCTCGTCACCCCAGTCGCCCCTCTGTAAACCCTTCACCCGGCCCTCCCTGCAGGGCACCGCCCAGCTCCCCGGCCCCCTCCCCGCCCCGCGCCCAAGGCCACTGCTTCACGCACACCCCTGGCTGCCGCCTCCTGGAATGAATCACGGAGCCACCCCAGGAGGCCGTGCGAGGTCCTCAGGGTCACCAGCAAGCTGGCGACAGAGCCATCGTCACTACCTGCAGCCTCAGGATGCCCCTTCCACGGGCCATGAACTCCTTCTCTGCTGCGGGAAACGGTCGAGAGATATTATTCTTTAGGAAAAATTTAAAGGGGAAAGATTTGAGGGGATGCCCAGGAAGGGGGTGGGTGGGGATCGGGGCGTGGCGGAGCTGTGACTAAGGCGTCCTGCTGAGATGGGGGTGGGTTCAGCGCAGCCCTTTCCGTCCACTGCGGAACCTGGCAGCCTAAGGGCTGCGGGCCGCCTTCCGGGCACCAGCCGGGGGTCCCCCACCATCTGTAGAGGAGCTGCAGCTCCCGGAGGTGACGGGGGGCCGACGGTGAGGACAGCTGCACCAGGCCCCTCCTCGTGTCCAGCACGCACGCCCGCTGGGGCTTGTCGTCCACGTGGACAAACAGAAGGACACTGGCAGCCGCCGGCCCCGCTGAGCACCTGGAAGGCCTGCGGTCCTGCCCGCCGGCCGCGCTCGCGGGCCGGGGCTCCAGGGAAGCACGTGCCCGGCGTTGCTGGGTTCCGTCCGCATTCGATGGCGGAACCTGCAAGCTGCCTGCATGGAATCGGGCCGAGGGGCCGTAAGGAAGCAGACGTTACTCAGGACGAGCCAGGGCCTCCCCTCCAACACAGTCAGGTCTACGTCATCCTCCTTTTACAGACGTGGAAACCGAGGCTCAGAGAGGCTGTTGCCCACGGAGGCTGCACAGTAGCCGCGGGAGCCTGTCCGAACCCCTTCTCATCACACTGCCCGCCCCGCCCTCCGGGAGCTGAGCTGGCGGGCGGCCCCGCGATGATTCCACGATTTGATATCTAAAGTCACTTCCTGCTCACAGGTCTCCAAGCCCCTCCCTGATTCCCACTGCCTCAGGCGGGGAACCCAGAAAGTGCAGAAAACTTTCCTGGTGCCGGACACACCCCACGACGCAGGCCCGGGGCTGAGTGGATGCTTCTATTGCGAGAGCGTCCTGCGGGGCTCCTCCTGGGGCTGAAGGAGGGTGCAGCGAGACCAGCAGAGGCTGCGCTGGCTGGGAAACGGGGCGGTTTCTGTTCAGGCAGGTCTGGGGAAGTTTCAGGTCAGTAACTGCCAGGTGGGCAGGGGGCTTCTCTTCACAGGCTGCTCGGTCGTGATGCACGTGGGGGAGGCCAAAGCCGGCCCCCCAGATGGAACCGTGTCTCTGAAGGTCCTGCTCCCCTAGGAGACCTAATGGCCCGAGACGGGTGGGGATTCTTAGTTCGGCCTTAATTTCCAGCAGATCGATACTCCTTTGGTCTTTCTCCCCAGAAGCCTCTTAGACACAGGAAGGGCCATTTCGGGGTGCAGTGAGGGGGCACAGAGGATCCCGAGTTGACGCCAGGCTGATGGGGTAAATCCCCACCAGGCAACCCTGGGAGGAATCTGCCTGACTTCTTAGTCTGAGAGTGTGTGAGGGCAGTGAGGCAGAAGGTAGGTGTGGGTGGGTATCTGCCTGGCTGGGTTTCAGGGCAGGGGTTGCTGGGCTGATGAGGTCAAGGTCAGTGTGAGGTGTGTGCAGCCCTGGCCAGAAAGAACCCACCCTCACACTCATTTTCCTCTCTTGCCATCAGAAAGTCTGTGGTTTCCATGGAAACTGAGAGCCCAGGCTGGGAGTTGGGGGGAGCCTCTTGCCCCTCTTTCTGTATCTGCATTCACCCCCTTTCTCACTTCCCCACTCCTCCCTTGTCCTTCCTGCACATCTGCCTTCCCCCGGGTGCCCCCCATTCATGCACCCCAGTCTCCTCCCCTCCCCCATCCCTCTTGTACCCCTCTGCAATAAGGACACACAGTGGGGACACTGCTGTGCCAGCTCAGAGCCCCTCAACCTTGGCTGCTGTGGCACAAAGTGCCGGTCGGTCCCAGTGTTATGTTCTACCCACATCTGCCAGTTTTCAACTGGGCAGAAGACCACCCAGGATGACGATGATGCTTCATATCTCAGTGTGGTGCTAGGACTAAGTTATGGCCAAAGGGAGGCCAGCAAGGAGGTCGTGTACAAACTTTCTTCTTCATTTTCCTTGGTAGGAGGTATGCAGACGTGATGGCTGGGGCCCATGCAGCCATTCTGGCCTATGAAACACGTCAGTCTGTACACCTCTCAAGATTTGCTCAGCCATGGTTTCTCTGCTCTTTGCCACTAACGATCCTCTGAGAGGGTCACCTGACACCCACCGCACTCTTGCACACCACAGAGGGTTTCGATTTTTTTAAGAGAGGTTCATTGAGTTCCATCCCACCTTGTGGGCGAGGTCATAGTGCACGACATTTCCGCTGCTTGGCGGGGTCAGGCCCATTGTAGCAGGCGTTCCTGGTTCTACACGCTGCTCCAGACCTCGTCAGAGGCCCCTCACCTGCCCTACGGCTTCCCCCTTGCTGCTGATGAGCAGACACCAGGGGACCTGCTCGCCGGGTCCACTGACTCACCTGGCCGGGCCGTTGGGCTGCAGATGGAGACGTGTGAGTCGACAGCCCGGCTGGCCGCTGCTCACTCACCAGCCGCCCCCTGTGCCCTGGTTCAGCTGTGGAAGCTTCTGCTGCTGTCCTGGGCTCTGACCTTCCCGAGCAGGAGAGGCAGACAGTGCCCCCCTGGAAGGTGGGGTCCTGATGCCCTGTGAAGCCCACGTGGACCAATGGGGCTGGGCAGACAGATTCTTCTCCCCTCCTCCTCTGGTCCAAGCCCCAAGGGGCCTTTCTGGAGACCACCCCCCACCCCCCCACACACACAGGGAACGAAACCACTGGCCGCATCTGCGACCACCGGCTCTTCGTGTCTCCCTCCCTCCTCCTTGGCCTCACTTCCCCCTCGCTTCCTGGGGTCACACTGCCACTGAAGTGCTGATGCGTTTGCGCTTTGGCCTCAAGCTCTGGTTTCCGGAGCACTTGGGCTGAAACAGGGAGACGCTTGGAGAATGGCAAGGAAGCAAGGTGGGGGGAGCCAGAACACCGAGAATCTGGAGAATCTGGGAGTGGTTGCACCCACCCTGGACCACGTGCCCCTCAGCTTTGTATCTGAGAAACCAATGTCCAGACTATGTAAGCCACAGCTATTTTGGACTTTCTGCGACCTGCAACCTTACCCTAAGACACACAACTGCCCTTGCCCTAAGACACACACCCTTACTCTAAGACACACACCCTTACCCTAAGACACACACCCTTGCCCTAAGACACACACCCTTACCCTAAGACACACACCCTTACCCTAAGAAACACAACTGCCCTTGCCCTAAGACATACACCCTTACCCTAAGACACACAACTGCCCTTGCCCTAAGACACACACCCTTACCCTAAGACACACACCCTTACCCTAAGACACACAACTGCCCTTGCCCTAAGACACACACCCTTACCCTAAGACACACACCCGTACCCTAAGACACACACCCTTACCCTAAGACACACACCCGTACCCTAAGACATACACCCTTACCCTAAGACACACACCCGTACCCTAAGACACACACCCTTGCCCTAAGACACACACCCTCACCCTAAGACACACACGAGGACCACCTCCGGGCTGCAGTTCCCTGGGGGCTTCTTTCTCCGGCACAACATTAAAATACTTCTAATCCCTTTCCTTCCCATCTCACTTTCACTGGCGATGCCTCATTTTCATGCACACAGCATTCCTACTTGGGAGGTCGAACAGGTGTGATTATTCCTCTCCCTTCTCCATCCCTTCCTACCCATTTCCTGCTTAAAGGATAAGGAGATGAGATCTCTTCGAACTTACATGATTTGCCTACAAGCAAGAGCTAACGAGAGAAAATCACTGTCCTGCAGGCTTCCAGGCCATGAGGCCAGGCCACATCATCACTACATCCCCACCCTTCAGAGGTCACAGGGTTTGGGAGTCACCGAATTTCCAGCTCTCCTTACGCCGTGGACCGCCTCTCCTGCCCCTTTAGAGTTACAAGTGGCCTGGGGTCTGGCCGAGATCACAGCAGTGCACACGGAGGTGATATGTGTCCTGACAGGAGCTCTAGAAAGCAGTGGTGACTCACCAGTCACCTCTTTACATCTGGCCTGGGGACCAGCAGACCTGGGGATGGTACTTGGTCTGGCTGCCCCACTCCTGGGCTGAGGCTGGCGCGGAGAAGGGCCCCGACCCACTCACTACTCCATGTGTACTGAGAAAGAGAAGGAAACCTTTTGGGAGACTTGGGGAGGGAGGGGTGTTGCTGACCGCAGTAACCCAGCCCATCCTGACTAACACACGCATTCAATGGGCAAGTCAAGGGCAGAGATTTGGGCTTATTCTGATTTGTTTGCAAAGGAGACAAACGGAAGGCAGTTTTATTAAATATCAAAGATCTTCTCAATTTCTGACAAGCCTGAGACCCTGGGGAAGGGCGTGTCCGCTTGGCTGACGCCTTCACAGCGAGGGTTCTGACAAGGCTTCGCGATTAAAACCAAGGATGCGCTTCATTTCTGGGCTCGCAGTCCCACGCCAAGTAGAGTTTCCAGGTTTCGGCCATCACACGGCCCTTTCCAGGGCCCCATGTGACAGTCAGTTAGACATTCGGACCGATCAAAGTGCGTTTAAAAATTTGTTTTCTAAGCTGCAAGGAATTCATGGTTTTATACTTAGGAAGAGACAAGTGACCCAATAACGGCAATAACTACATCTCATGCTGTCCTCCAACTCCATAAGGAAATCCCACTCCACACGCTGCTGCCCCTTGAGTGGAGAGAGCTGGGAAAAGGGGAAATAAATCCATTCCTCCTTAAAATCCCTCAGCCTAAAAAAAAAAAAAAAAAAAAAAATCCCTCAGCCTGTCTGGAAGCAGCACAGCTCCTGGGAAAAGGATGGGCTGATCCCCTTTTTAGTGGCTCCGGATGCACATAAGGATGGGAAGAGGGGCTCTTCCTCCTTGTGGGACAGGGTAACCCCACACAAGCCTCCCTTTCTCTGTGAAACCATGCCAAGACCAGGGCTGCATTTCCTGTCCAAACGCTGGGCCCAGGAGAATTAAACACTTCAAGAAGGACACAGATTCATCACTCAAAATAGTAAGCTCTTTGCTTAAGAAGAGGGACTTGGGGCTCCACTGAGCTTGCAGTCGTTGTGAATCTCTGTGCACTGCAGCTCTATTTGGAGTGAACGCTGGCGTGGTCCAGGGCCCGCAGGACGGTCCCCTCACGCCCAGCCCTGTGTGGCCTCTGCCTGCCCAGCTGTCTTCTCTCTCTTTGCAGCCCTTCCAACTACTCCAAGCCCACCTCCTCCAAGCAACTCCGAGCTACTCATCTCTCTGCTGGCCATAAAGCAGTACTTTATTTCAAGCCAGTAACAGTATCCCTAACACTTAACTACATAATTAATAGTCCCATGTGTGTCATTTCATTATCCAACTTCATTACAAATTGCGCAGGGCAGGAATCAGGCCTCATTTACTTTTATTTTCATCCTGTACTCCCCACAAGGATTTATTTCTGGGGGCAAGATAGTCATTCAACAAACACGCTGCTTCATTTCACATGGTATTTGAGCCCAAGGCTGTTTCCTATTCTTAACTTTTTAGAATAGGTTTTGAGAGTCAAAGCACCGACAACTCACTCTTCAGAGATATTTTATCTGCGTACAGCTGGCTGCCAGGCACCAGTTTTCTAAAAATTGTAAACCCACTTCTTTTGGGGG